>NC_142035.1:85037223-86414214 GCF_982192425.1 Myodes glareolus | reverse complement strand
GATCTCTCTCAGTTCTGTCTGTTTTGTTTATGTCTCTTAAGGCTTTGTTGTCAGTCCATGCATGTTTATAACTTTGTCTTCATCTTTACACAGTCACATGGAGGAAAGAATTCAGATGTAAGCCCTGTGAAGTGGTGTGGAGAGGCACAATTCAATGATATTCCATTCTTGGATAGGACTTTCCACACTTCATCTATCCACTCGTCTTGAAGGACATTTTGATTGCTTCCAGTTTGGAGCAACTGAGAATAAAGCTATTGTAAACATTTCTGTAGAAGTTATTTTTCCTCCTGTGGATGTGTTTTCAAGTCATTTGGATATAAATACTTAGGGGCGTGATTGCTGGCTTGTATGGCAAGATTGTTTATCTGTTTTCCAAAATGACTCTCTAATTTGCATGCTCACGTGAATAAGAGTTCCTGCCGCAGCAGGGCAGTGTTGGCACGTGCCTTTAATCCCAGCACTCGAAGGTGGAGGCAGGCAGATCTCTGTGAGTTCAAGGCCAGCTCTGATCTACAGAGCAAGCGAATTTCAGAACAGCCAGGACTACACAGAGAAACTCTGTCTTGAAAATAAAAAAAGAAAGAAAGAAAGAAAGAAAGAAAGAAAGAAAGAAAGAAAGAGAGAAAAGAAAAGAAAAAAGAAAAGAAAGGAAAAAGTTCCTGCTGCCTTGAGTCCTCACTAGCGTTTGGTGCAGTCAGGCTTCGGGACCAATGCATTCTAACATGTCCTGGTGTCCCAGCTACTTTTGAATTGCTGTGACAAAACACCATGACCAAGGATTTAATTTGGGGCTCACAGTTCCAGCGGATTAGAGTTCATGACCATGGCAAGGAGCATGGCAGCAGGTAGGTGCAGTAGCTGAGAGCTCACATCTGATCAACAAGTACAAGGCAGAGAGAGAGAGAGAGAGAGAGAGAGAGAGAGAGAAAGAAATGGCATGGGCCCATCCCCACACCTCCTCCAACAAAGTCACACCTCCTAATCCTTCACAGGCAGTTCCACCCACTGTGGTCCAAGCTTTCAATATATGAGTACATGGAGGCCGTTCTCATTCAAGCAGCCACACCTGGACTCTTTCATTGCTGCTCCACCTGAATTCCTTTAGTGATGCTGAGTGTTGACGTCAGGCTGTTCCCTGCCAAGAGAGACTCTGTTCAACTTCATTTTGAGGATAAAGGATGGTTGTGCACCTAGGTGGGCATATCAAGGGCGCAACTGGTCTGGCACCACCTTGTGGCACAGACCAATAACTAGCTTATCCCTAAAATCAGAAAGGAATGGTATAAATCTGTCGAGTACATCAGAGGTAGTGGGCACATTAAAATTTTATCAGGAAAAAGAAGTCTGAGAATTTATGAGACACCCCAGACTAAGGTAAGAGTGTACCCCATAAAGAGGTGAGCACTCACCACTGCAGTGGGACAGCCCCCCAGATCCATCATCTGACTAACTAATATTTTGTTCTAAACAGAAACTATGGAGACACTCCTGGTCCCCTCAGAAGCAGGCATGCCAGCACACCGTGGTGTGTTTCTATGGTGGAGTGCCATTGGCTGCTACGACATTCTTGCTTCTGACCACTATTTGACACCCGTGAATAAACCAGAAATGCTGGGTGGTGTAAGGTAAAAGGGCCAGCCAAAGAAACGCACCCTGGCTCTGAAACCAAAGACAGTGAAAGAAATACTTCCTGGGTCTGAGACCTGAGCCAGTGAAAGAGATGCTTTAGCCCCAAACCCAGAACCAAAGAATGTACCCTGACTCTGAAACCAGTGCCAAAGAAACACACTTTGTCCCTAGAATCAGAGTCAGTGAAAAGAAATATGCTTTGGCCCCAACCCTAGAGACAAAAAGTTTTAAAAGGCCAATGAAAGAAACAGTTTGACTCTGAAATCAGCCATCTCTGCCCCTGACCAACTAAATCCGTGAGCAGGGAAAACTAACCAATCCCCCTTCTCCCTGGGAAAACTCCGCCCCTAAGAAGCCCTACATAAGCCCTTCAGCTTGGGGCTGCTCTTCTTCCACCCTGGTAGAGGCAGCCACTCTCCTGGACTCTTCTCCCCAATAAAGCTCTTGAATCAGGTTTGGGGGAAGACCTTCTTTCACTGGAGCAGAGACTGAGCCGGGTAGGGTCTAACACTCTTGCTGGGGAAACCTTCCCCTAGCACTGCAGAGTTGCTACACTCAGGCGGGGCACAGGCACGAGCTGTCACTTTGGGGGAACCTTCTCTAGATCAGGGCTGCGAGCTGCTACACTTTCTGTGGTCTGCGCTATTTCCTGGCTCCCGACTGCCAGGATCCCTTTCCTTCCACTTGCAGATGGAACTCAAAAATATTTCACTGGGGCTGGAGAGACACCTCCATGGTTAGAAGCCCTGGCTGCTCTTCCAGAGGTCAGAACACTGCATGCACACAGGCAAAGTCCATACACATAAAATACAGCAAACATTTTGCTGAGGGAAAGGAAACAAGATACCAAAAAGTGCACATTTATACAAAATTCTCGAATAGATAAAAGCAACCTTGGGTTGACAAGAGTGGCTAAGGTGTCACAGAACATTCTGGAGTGATGAGAGGCTTTCTGTCCCATCATTCCCACATCAGTCACTGTCTTGGTTGTGTTGCTATCACATGGATAAATAAAGATTTCAGAACTTCAGTCCTACAGTTATGAACCTGTGTGTAGTTATGTTTCAATAAAATTGATACTTAAAAAAGGGGTAGAGAAATGCCTCAGTGGTTAAGGCTGATTCCTGTTCCTTCAGAGGACCAGAGTTTAGTTCCCAGGGTACCTGTAAGTGCAGCTCAGGGGACTCCAGATCATCTGGACTCCTTGGGGACCCGCACTCATGTGGACATACCCCCACCCCACAGAAACACACACATGTGTAATTAAAAATTAAGTACAGATTTTTTAAAAAGTTGGTTGGGGGCTAGGAAACTGGTTCAGTTGGCAAAATATTTATCCTACAAGAATGAGGGCTCCAATTTGACCCTAGAACCCATGTACAAGTGCCATGCATGGCTTGTAATTTCAACCTTGGGGACACACAGATAGAAGGGTCCCTGATTCTCACTGGTTGGCCGGTGAGGCAGATGGTTCCTGAGGAAGCCATGACAATGACCTTTGGCCTCCAAGATGAATGCACACATATCCATGCTAGAGTTGTCTTGCACACTCACAGAGACACACATACACTTGTGCGCGCGCACACACACACACACACACACGTATACTATTCAAATTTGGCCCCATTATTCATTGTGTATACAGTGTTCTGTCTGCCTGTATACATGCAGGCCAGAAGAGGGCACCAGATCTTAGTGTAGATGGTTGTGAGCTACCAGGTGGTTGCTGGGATTTGAACTCAGGTCCTCTGGAAGAGCAGCCAGTGCTCTTAACCTTTGAGTCATTGCTCCAGTCAGGCCTCCTATTCTTTATATATCGTTATCATCTGTGAACTATCAAAGCAGCTGCCAAAGTGCGCATTTTAGGTTTTACTTCTTTCTGTACTTCCAGTCTTCCCATCAGGCGTTTGGACTTTTAATTTAGAAATAGTTTCCTGGCAATTACGCATTTATCAGGCAAAGCTTTTCCAACCTTCCCTACATTCCACATGCGTGAGCAGAAAGGAATCTGACTGGAAATGCACGTTCACAGCCGTCAGTCCAAGGCTTGATAAGGTCAGCGCCCCTGGGGAGAGGTCCCCATTTCCTTTGCATTTTGAAAGCTATTTTGTCTGCTTTCTCGGTTGTTTCATTTTAGAAATTCATTTTCCAGTCATCCATGCCCACTCTACCTATTTAGTTATGTTTTCACAAACTCCACAGATACTTCTTTCTACTCTCTCACAGGGAAGAGAGAATTGACTGTTCCCAGCCTTGCCAAACAAACAGAGCAGGCAGGAAAGACAGAAAAGAGATTAGGTCATTCAGTCAAAACAGCAAAACCCCAGAGTCAGAGAGAAGACCATGCAAATAATAATAATAAAAAATCACAGTACAAATGCACACAGAATGACCTCATAACATTTCCAGGTTCTGTCACCACGTCACAATGGGACCCTAGAAATTCAGGTTCAGTCTTTCTTTTGTTGTTTTTGAGACCGGTGTTAGGTAGTCCAGGCTAGCCCCCAAATCACTATGTAACTGAGGAAAACCTTGCATTTTAGCCTCCACCTCCTGAGCTCTGAGACTGTAGGTGTGTACTATCCTTCTGGGCAAATTAAACTGCTTTAACCTCATTTTCAGGCCTGAGAATAGACACCTACCTCATTGGTTAGCATGGGGGTTAAATGAGGTTGTGAGGAAAGAATTTGAGTCCAGTAACATGTGTGAGTATCAAAGGCTTAAGAAATATGTTAGATTATGTTTTTGTTAGTATTCAATTTTAAAATTTTACTATTATTAATTATACTATCTTATTCTTACCTCCATGGTATACAATTATTACACAGAACAAAAAAAAATCAGTAACTTTAAAAAATATTGACTTTTATGTGTTGTGTGGTGTGTGTATGCACACACAGGTGCTCAGGTGCCCACAGAGGCCAGGAGAGGCCGTCAGATCTCCTAGACTAGAATGATTGACATAGTTGGGAGCAATTGTGTGGGTGCTGGGATTTGAACTTGAGTCCTCACTCAAGCAGCAACTGCTCTTAACTGGGGAGTCATTCTTCCAGGCCCTGGGATGTTTTGCTTTGTTTTTGTCTGATTTTTATCTTTTCCCTCAGTCTGTGTTGAGGAAATGCTGGCTGGCTGGTGGTTTGGGGGAGGGGTGGGGAGTGGGGGGCTGGGGGGTGTGGGGTGTGGGGAGTGGGGGGCTGGGGGGTGTAGGGGTGGGGAGTGGGGGGCTGGGGGGTGTGGGGTGTGGGGAGTGGTGTTGTATGAAAGAGAACGAGTGGTGGATGAGGAGATTCAGAACTTAACTTCAATGTGCTTGTTGGGTAAAGACTCTTGCTTGATAGGCCTCAACTCATGATCCTCCTGCCTCAGCCTCTTTACTGCCGGGATTATAGGCCTATGCCACAATGCCTAGCTCATTTTTAGTTCTTGGTGTCTGGGCTCTGATTTCCTCCATTTGGCCACTGAGTAAATATACCAGTTCCTCGGTGTCTTGTGAGTAAGCCTAGGTTGTGCTCACTGACCGGTGGAAGCTGATGCCAGGGCAGGCAGTGGGGGAGGGTGGTGGGTTGGCTATGTAGTCCCAGGGCTCATGTGTACACATGGTTAAAGAGAAGGCTGCTTGTGACTCCGAAGACAATTGGGCATCGTCAGGGCTGGCATGTGCCATCCACCCCTTGATTGAGCAACGGTCTCCAGCACCTGTGGCTATAGCCTAAGGGAGGGGGCCCTTGGGGCCCTCCAGAGGTGGTTGATTTCCCCAGAGAATGATGTACTTGGTTTGGACGGGCACACGGGCATCACCTCAGTGAGGACGAGCTGTTCAGGAGACTCTGGGAAGTCTCTAAGGTTGCCTTAGGTCTCACAAGGCTTCCTGAAGGAGGTTTTTGCCTATGGTCTGTGAATATGGGGTGAGTGTTTTCAAGGACTTATGCAGGGAACTGAAAGTTTCACACAGATTGTAAAGCAACGGGGAAACTACTCCAAGTGGAGTCCCGGTACAGGTTAGACAGAAACAAACCGTGAGGATCGGCAGCGTGAATGAGGACACTCGAGAGCCACAGTCACTGTCTGGGTTTCCATTTACGGGGGCAAGTGAAGGAGGAATTTGGCTCCTAGGGCTGTGGTCTGAGTGGCTCTTTATCTGACAGGCTTGGATTAAGCGAGCCTTTCCCTGCCGCTCATGTCCCTTCCCACAATGCATCTGGATTTAAGCCTATGTCTGCTCAGTTGTGCATAGACATAGCTTATAAATAGGGGATTCTCCTGAAAAGTTCACAAGGGACATGGCTTTCCTTATTGGAGTGGGGGGCTGTGAGAAGATTCCGAGAACTTATAAAATAAAGCATTAAATGGGAGGCCTACTGTTTGAGATGATTGGTCTATGAATATCACAGTGGAGAGCTTGGTGCCAGATGGCACACCATGGGAGCCGTAACTAAGAGCTCACATCTGATCCCCAGGGAGCACGCAGAGAGAGGGCGCGGTGGCCTGGCATGGTCTTCTTAAACCTCAAAGCCTACCCTAGTGATACACTTCTTCAAACAAGGCCACATATTCTAACTCTTCTCAACCAGCTCCACCGACTGGCAACCAATAATTCTAACAAATGAGCCCGCGCAGGCTGTTCTCATGCAAAACCAGCGCAGCCTGGATTGGCCCATTGTCCTTAGTTCCCAGACTGGGCCAGAGTATAACAAAAAGGAACAGATGCCAGCAAGGCGTGGCCATTGTTTGAAGCAGTACACCTGCACCTCGATACAGGTGGGGGCTGAGGTCGCTAATAGGTTGCTGGGTACATTGTTCCGAGAGGGCTGTGAACACAGCCTAAAGCTAGGCAGAGTCCTGGGGGGCTCAGCTATTCCCTATGCTTGCCTTCTTCAGAAGGCTTGGTGCTGGTGTTGGAAAATGGGATTCCAGTACCTGACCTTTTCTCAGTTACCAGACAGTGTTTGTTTCTCCTATCTAGATACCTGTCTCCTCCCTATGGACCCCTTTTCAGAACCAAAGTGTCCTATAACTCTAGTGATGAAAGTCTTCAGAAATGCAACACGGAAAGGACATGGACCCTTGTCAGATAATCATGTGAAGTCATAGGTGTGCAAATTTCCCTGAGGAGAAACTCCCATAGGATTTTTGTTTATTTTCTTTTTAATTAAAACAATTTGATCTGTCTGGATGTTTTGCCTGAATGTCTGTCTGTGCACTGCATAAACTCTTGGTGCCCTTGGAGGCCAGAAGAGGATGTAGAATCCCCTCTGGCTACAGATTGTTATGAGTCATGGCGTGGTTGTTGGGAACTGAGCCCTGGGTCCTCTGAAAGGGTAGTAAGTCACTCAGCCAGCTCACAAGGCTTCCACAGCGTTTTTAGGTGCTTCCTGGAAGCCTGACCACCATGGCGGAGTTGCCACTTCCTTCCCTTTATTCTTCCCACCCAAAGCTCCTGTTCCTCATTGCTGTCCCCAGGCCAAGTGAGAAATGACTGATTCTTCAAGTCAAGGATGGAGGCAAGCTCAAGTGTCCGGGAGCTGTGAGGAGGGAACTGAGAAGAGAGAGCCTTTAGGGCAGTCCTTTCTCAGAGAACTTCCAAACTGGATCTAACAAGCAGCTGGGAAATCTGGTGGTGGCTCCTGCCCCACTATCAGGAAAGCGGTGCTGGGCAGGCAGAGTGCTACAGGCATCCCTGTCCTCGGGACTCTGGTGTGGGAGAATTGTCTGTATTCTGTCAATCATGTATTTTAAAAAAAATGCTGATTGGCCAGGCAGGAAGTATAGGTAGGTCAACCAGACAGGAAGGAGAGGCGGGGCGATGAGAACAGGAGTATTCTGGGAAGCAGGAAGCTCCATCCGCACTCCTGCCCAGATCACCGAAGAAGCAACATGTGAGCTGACAGCTGGAAAAGGTACTGAGCCACATGGCTAACACAGACAAGAATTATGGGTTACCATAAGATGTAAGAACTAGTTAATAAGAAGACTGAGCTAATGGGCCAATCAATTTATAACCTAATGTTGACTTTGTGTGATTTTCTTTGGGATTTGTTGGCTGTGGGGTACCGGGCAGGACAGAAACCCCAACAAGCTAGCTGGCCTTCATGTTACAGATGGCGCCCACATGGATAACTGAATCCACAGAAAGCTTGAGAAAGCTTGGGAAAGAATAGAGTAAAGCATGTTTTCTTGGTGGCAGCAATTTCTCAGGTCTGCACTGCTTGCTAGAGGCAAGCAAGCACTCTCATCTAAGAGAGGCTTCCTGACTCAGCTTTAGCTGCAAAACCTTGCAGCCCTTTTAAGAGGTCCTGCCACGAAATACTTAAATGGTGTTGATGAAAAGCCTAACACATGCTTTTCGGTTTTCAGCTGTAGTAGAAAAAAAGCCACGCTGTTTTAAAATGCTGGCTTTCTGGGCCATCCTGTCAGGGAAAACTCTGACTCTTTCAAGCAGGCAGTCCTGACAACAGAGGTTTTGAGTGTTGCTTAACACTGTTGCAGCTTGCTTTCTGGCAAGGACCTTGAAACGCCATAGAGTTGTGGAGATAAACGTGGCTACAGCCAGTACCTCTGCCACGAGGCTGGAAAGCTAAGGAATGCTGTACCTAGCGGTCAAAGCAATGGCTCTCCATTTTGCTTAGCAAATTAAAGACTCATGTGGTCAAAAAAAGATAAATATACAGTAAAGAGGGATTCAAAGACAAAGGAACCCCCTAAATGTTTTACAGTATGTTAAAAATATATGCAGGCTAAAAGTTAAAGTTCTTAAAGTTAAAAAGAAAGAAAGAGAGTAGTTGGCTGTGGTGGTACATAGCTTTAATCCCAATGCCTGAGAGGCAGAGGCACACTGACCTCTGTGACTTCAAGGTGTGGTAGCACACGCCTTTAATCCCAATGTCTGGGAGGCAGAGACAGACAGATCTCTGTGAGTTCAAGGTGTTGTAGCACACACCTTTAATCCCAGCACTGGGGAGGCAGAGAGGGATGGATCTCTGTGAGTTCAAGGACAGCCTGGTCTACAGAGTTATTCCAGGACAAAGAAATACAGAGAACCTGTCTCAAAAAGTAAAAGTAAAAATAAAAGAAATAGAGGTTAAAATAAAGCCTCATAAAGATGGAAAATATACAGAAAATCTCGATACTGTATGCTATTATGCTCTTTTTGAATTGTTTGAATGTTGAGGAAGGAGCAACAGCTGCTCAAAGACTTTTGTTTATAAATGCTGCTGAACTAACCCAAGATAGGTTTTTTTTTTTTAAAATACCTTGACTTCAAAACTGAAGTCAAAAGGTTTGTCACTTTGGAGAAGAGATTTTGCTTTTATTTCCACAGAAAGTGAGAGGCTGTGGATTCATTCTGAGATAAGAAAAATCCAGTTTAATCAAGGAAGATCACCTGAGAAAATTCTGGTAGGAACAGATGGCCCAGATATCTGAGTTCTACATCTAGAACAGATTCAAGGTGCTGTCTGAGATGATCAGGTCTCACAGAATACTCCAGTCAGGACTTGATTATAACTCTAAATTTTCTTTAGATCCCCATAAGATCATCAGCTCCCCCAACCAGCAGGAAGTAGCCTGGAAAACTATGCCCACATTCCCAAAAAAATGGACTATGGATATTTTCCTTTGTTAAAAAAAAAAGAGGGGGAAATGGTGTGGGAGAATTGTCTGTATTCTGTCAATCATGTATTTTAATAAAATGCTGATTGGCCAGGCAGGAAGTATAGGTAGGTCAACCAGACAGGAAGGAGAGGCGGGGCGATGAGAACAGGAGTATTCTGGGAAGCAGGAAGCTCCATCCGCACTCCTGCCCAGATCACCGAAGAAGCAACATGTGAGCTGACAGCTGGAAAAGGTACTGAGCCACATGGCTAACACAGACAAGAATTATGGGTTACCATAAGATGTAAGAACTAGTTAATAAGAAGACTGAGCTAATGGGCCAATCAGTTTATAACCTAATGTTGACTTTGTGTGATTTTCTTTGGGATTTGTTGGCTGTGGGGTACCGGGCGGGACAGAAACCCCAACAAGCTAGCCGGCCTTCATGTTACAGGACTCTTCTTCACAGGATTCAGGAACAGGAGGTCAGAGGGTAGGAATGACTGAGGCAGCCCAGGGTCAGCGAGTCTGGGCTTCCTCATATCTGAGCTAGCCCACCCCATTCTTTCTCCTGTTCCATAGGGTCCTCCTTGGTTCTGGAGGCCAAGAGAAAACGGCTGTGCTTCTCTCAGCCCGAGCAGCAGAGGACTGTGAGGCCTAGGTCATTTTGCAAATCTTTCCCATTAACTTGTTTTTCTAGATGCCTGCTCTTTCTGTCGTCCGCTTTGATTCTGTAGTACAGGCCTCAGGAGTCCCTCTCCCAACCCAGTAATCAGAGGCAAACTGACTACAAGCATTTGCTATGGACTGCCAATCAGTCATGTGATACATAGGCACCCTCCTCCAGCATATGAGAAGGGAACTTCATTGTGCCCTGTGGCCCTAATCGCTCCCCAGAGCTGTCTGGCTACAGCATCAGTAACTCTTTCAATAAATCGCTTATCCAAATGGCAATTTGCCTCAGTGTCCTCTTGAATCCCAAACCTGAACTTTTTTTTCCTTTCTTTTAGTGTTTTGAGACAGGGTTTCTCTATAGCTTTGGAGCCTGTCCTGGAACTAGCTCACCCCTCACCCCGTTAAAACAAACAAAACCACCGAAAACACTTGCCCAAGCCTTGCCCAAGTTCCTAGAGCTAGAAGCACTAAATGCTTAGTTGAGGACTGCAAGCCAACCACAAGTACAGTGACGGAGGGTAATTAAACCTGGACAACGTCTGCGCACGTTGCAGTTTGTAAATGCTGTGGGCGAATCTGGCCACCAGCTTGCCACTGTCACTCTTCTCTGTTTCTTAACGATGTCATTCGATCACTCTATCAGTGGCGGTACTGAAGCAGGAGCCCCAAGAAATCAATAACTCTGGGAAGGAAGCGAGATGCAACCAGACACTATGAAGACTGCCCCCTTGGCCCAGGGAACCGCGTTGCTAATTTCCAGCAAAGCATCAGTGAAATATTAGTGACAATGTCAGGAAAAGAAAAAGTAGTGTCAGAGCAGAAACATACCACTCCAGGAGTGGGTTTATGCGGGAGGTTTTTCACTTGCAAGTGCGCATTTTGCAATGTGCCATTGCCCTATACTTGGGCAGGGTGGAGGATGAAGTAGCAGGTTTTAAGATACCTTAGGCCAGGCAATTAAAATATTTTTATTTCGGTGTATGCCATGTGTGTGTGTGAGTGTTTGTAGAAGCCAGAAGAGGGCGTTGGATTCCCTGGAGCTGGAATTAAAGGCCATTGTTGTAAAGTTTTTGCTGCCTGACAAACCTCTCCTCTAACACAATAGTCCAAATCAGACCAAATAAAACCGAATTAGAAAAAGCCCAGGTTTAATGGATGCCAGTGTTCCCAGAGAGGAAGACCGGGAAACCTCGGAGAGAGGAAAGGAAAACCAGGAAGACTACATGTTCATTCTCTGAGGGCAGTTTAAATAGCCCGTGGGAGTGGTCTTGACCCTCTCTGGGGAGGGCCACCATTTGGTGGGCTTTCTCAGAGGTGGAGTCTGAACTGGGGCAACTCCTAGGAGATGGGGTTTGAAATGGATACCAGGCGCTGGGATGACGCTTCCAACCAAACATCCTAGACTCCTTGGATATAGGGGTGTCAGGGGGCTGGGGTCTCACTTCCAACCAAACAGGTATGTGAGCAGCCTGACGTAAATGCTGAGAACCGAATTTGAATCCTTTGCAAGAAAAGCAAGTACTCTTAACTGCTGAACTATCTCTCCTGTCCCAGGCTGATGTAGGATTCCCCTCTGTATGCTGTAAATGCCATTGGTTAATAAAGAAACTGTCTTGGGCCTGCCCAGGGAATAGAGGTAGGTGGGAAAAACTAAACTGAATGCTGGGAGAAAGAAGGGCAGAGTTAGGGAGAAGCCATGTAGCCCCTGCTGGAGACAGACGCTGGAACTTTACCTGTGGTAAGCCACAGACATGTGGCGATACATAGATTAATGTAGATGAGTTAAAATAATATGTAAGAGTTAGTCAATTAGAAGCTAGAGCTAATGGGCCAAACAGCATTTTAAATAATATAGTTTCTGTGTGATTATTTTGGGTCTGAGCTGCCAGGCTGCTGGGAAATGAACAAGTGGCCTCATCACAACAAATTGGTGCCCAACGTGGCCAACTAAATCCACTTAAAACCCGAGAGAGCTTGAAAAGGAAGCCTAGACACAAAAGAACAGAGTTAAGCATGGTTTGGTAGTGGCATTTTCTTGGGTGGGCTCTGTTTGCTAGAAGCAAGCAGAGACATGGCTCCTTTAAGTGAGGTTTTCCTGATTCAGCAGTAGCAGAAAAAAAGCTGTGGTTTTGAAATGCTGGCTTTCTGGGCTGTGCTGTCAACATGAACTCTAACTCTTTCTGGAGGTCCCGTTATGGAGCATTTAAATGAGGTTTGTGAATAGAGTGCTACAACTTGTTTAATGGAAACAAAGACTGGCTGTGAGCCAAAAAATGAAGCTGTGAGCATGGCTCTCAGAGGTAGCAAACAGCTCCGTCATGCTGGACTGGGTGGGGCAAGCAGCTAGGGCCATATTTCCTCTAGCAATGGTGCTGCTTAAGTTCATAAGAAGGGTGTAGCATTTTAAGAAGCACTCCTGGACAGAAAATAATTATAGTTATACAGTAAAGACAGATTCAGACCTTTAAATGGGACACAGTGTTGAATAAATGTACATAGGTTTGGGAGAGAAAAGAAAAAGAAAAAAAGAAGTAAATAATTTTAAAAAAAGCTAAAATTTTTAAAGAGACAGAGTAAGTCAGTCATAGATTAAATGAGTAAAGATAATAAAATAAATATTAAAAAGTAATAGATAAAAAATAAGTCACATGAAGATGAAATACAGAGAGTTTGGATTTTGTATATTATTGTGGTTTCTTTGAATTTTTTGACTGTGAAGGAGCTAAATACAGAGAGACATGGGCTGCTAAGCTAAACCAACATATATACTTTAACGCTATTTTGATTTCAAAAATTGAGTCTAAGGATTTGTTGCTTTGGAAAAGAGGTTCTTTTTTTGTTTCCACAGAGGATGAGAACCTGTGGAATTCTCCCAGACTAATGTTGTTTGATGGACCAACAACCCTTGAAAGGTCGCCTTGAACACCCCTCAAAAAATTACTTTGCCAAATAAACAGCAGGAAGCAGTTTGGAGAGAACTATGCCCATATTCCCAAATATTATTTCTAAATGTTTGTTTGCATTTAAAGGGGGATATGCTATAGAGATTTGCATTGGTATGGATCTTGGTTTATTGATACCAATTTTAGGTCAATTTTGTTATATGTATATTTCTGCTCTTGATTAAGGTATTGTGTTTGTGCAACTCATTTAAAATGCAAAGTATAATTAAGAAATATAGGTTAATAGATAATAATTTATAATAGTCAAGCTTGTAGTCATGTAAGTTAGAGTTTCTAAATGTACAGAGATATCTTTCAGAAGGATAGGTATTCTTCAAATCTTTCAGAGACCTTTGGAATATGGCATTTAACATGTTTTAAGAAGTTAGAACTTTTCATGACAATGAGACACATCTGTTTCTGTCAGCACCAATTACTTCAAGAGGAAGATGGGCACTGAAGAGGCTCCTCATGGAATTTGTTAGTCATTTGGGCAAGAAACTGCTCTTGCCTGGACTGCTTGATGGTATGCTATGTGAACTGGACATGCATGACCTACAGAAAAATGGCTGCTGAACTTGCCTAAAGGTGAGATGATCCTTCGGGGTTCCTACTTTATTGAAGAGTCTGCCAAACATTCTACAGGACACAGAATAAAATGACTGACAAACTGCCAATAGAGTTGAAACTCTCTGAAATTTTCTGCTTCGTGGAAAAGTCTGCTGGATAATATGGGTCAGTAGGCTGAAGATGGGTGTCCCAATGGTACAGAAGAACTTTGGGTGACTGCCCAGGTAGCAAGATGTCTCTGTCATTTCTAGAATTTTAGAAGTTGCTTATAATGTACTTTCTGTTTACTTAGGTAATATTATATCCTTCTGGAATCTTTGATGGAGTTTAAGAATAGGTAGATAGTTATAATTATAGTTTTCCTTAGTTATGATAAAAGATAAAGTAGATATAAATATTGTAATTGTAATACTTTCTTGATACCTGTTTTGTTATATGTAATTTAGTGTGTTAAAGTTAAAACCTTCCTTTTTATTTGACAGAAAAGGGGAGGTGATGTGGGATTCCGCTCTGCACGCTGTGAATACCATTGGTTAATAAAGAAACTGTCTTGGGCCTGCACAGGGAACAGAGGTAGGTGGGGAAAACTAAACTGAATGCTGGGAGAAAGAAGGGTGGAGTCAGGGAGAAGCCATGTAGTCCCCTTACTGGAGACAGACGCTGGAACTTTACCCAGTAAGCCACAGATACGTGGCGATACACAGATTAATGTAGATGGGTTAAATTAATATGGGTTAAATTAAGCCAATAAAAAGCCAGAGCTAATGGGCCAAGCAGTGTTTTAAATAATATAGTTTCTGTGTGCTTATTTCAGGTCTCAGCTGCCAGGCAGCAGGGAAACAAACAAGGGGCCTCATCACAATACCTGGCCAGACAATATTACCTTTTGTGGGGCTGGGTCTTAGTGGTTTCATCAATAAAATAGAGTCAGACTGGCTCTATTATCCCCAGCCTGGGACCTTGGTTAGACTGACATCATATCATATCATATCATATCATATCATATCATATCATATCCAGTAACTTCTGACATTAAGCTTGTTTTTTTTTTTCAGGGATTGATCATTTAAACCAAGGTGGAATAAAATAAAGTTCTTCCTCCTCCATCATGTCCCACAGAGGTATGTCCTAGGGACAGCCCACTGGTAGAAGGCCTAGAGGAGGTGGGAAGGTTACACTTGGGCACCAGAAAAAGCAACTGCCATGGTCCTAGCGCCACTGGAGGGCAGCACCAGCACAGAGCTGAGGCCGTCGACGTCCAGCCAGGAGAGATTATCTGGGTCTGGGCTGTGGGTCCCACCAGGCATCATGCTTGCCGTCATAAAACTGAGGAGGACAGCCAGGTCTTGCTTTCGTTAAGACTGTATCATCCAGAAGGAGACTAAACAACACACCAACAAAATTAGAAACAATGTGGCAGTTTCAAGCTGCAAGCGGTATCAACAGAGCCAGTCAGAGAGGCCTTGTTGGATATGTATGGATGCAAGCGTGTGCATGTGCGTGCGCGCACGTGTGTGTGTGTGTGTGTGTGTGTGTGTGTGTGTGTACTGCCGCTGAGATGAGTCCTGGATTGGAAGAACAGTCAGTGATCTGAATATACAGACATATGTGGATGCGGAAGTGGGTTTGCATAGGAACTGGGAGGCCTGACGTGAGGAAACAGTGGGACAGAGAAGCCAAGTAACACACACATGGTCACAGAGACACCAACTTAGGGAACTCACTTTTCGTAAGCTGGGCTTCTTTTGTCTTTCTCCTGTAAACAGGATGGTGACTACCACGCTCCCCATTTCAGACCTTAACACCCTGTGTCTTTCCCTGCCTGCCACTTTCCCTAGCTTATAGGCATGTGCTCATATGTGTTGCTGTGGGACTGTGCCCGTGACTGTGTGTTCTAATGCATGTCTGTGTGAGAATGAAGTGCCCATGTCCAGGTAGGTGTGTGCTTCAGCAACAGGGATGGCGAGATCATGTGATTCCCAGTGGCCAAGGCGCCCCCATTCCTCTGGAAGCTCACCTCCACCCATCTCTCATTCCTGGGGTCCCCACTGAACCACTTCACTAACAGGATGGGTTCAAGTCATATTTAGAAATTAATTTTTCTTTCTCCACATCCACATCTTTCTCCACATAGCTGTAAACTTCTCTCTTCAGGGTGGGTGAGCACCTTGTTGTCCAGTGGTCTCCCAGAGACAGAGATCTGGGGTTTGAACAGAGCGGCCCTCTGAGGGTGCCCCAGAAAAACAGGCACACCATCATTAGAACTAGGCACCGTCCACAGCAAGCTCCAAAATCTCCTTCACACCATCTCTTGCCTAGCTCACAGGCTGGCCATGACTTACTATCCTTGTTTTATAGCCAGGGGACACAGGGTCAGATAGAAGCCCCTGGAGACCCAGTGAGACAGCACACAAATTCCCCAACTTCCTAACAGCCTGAAGGGAGGAAGGAGGCTTTGTTTCTCTTTAAAAGGCGAAGGTGTCAGCCGAGAGGTGGTGGCCACACCTTTAACTCCAGCACAGCCTGAAGGGAGGCAGAGGCAGTCGAATCTCTGTCAGTTTGAGGCCAGCCTGGCCTGCAGAGCGAGTTCTAGGACCGGCATTAAAACAACACAGAGAAACCCTGTCTTGGTAAAAGCAAAGTAGAAAAAAAGGCAATGATATCAGCCTTTAGCAGCACTGATCGCTGCCCAGCACAGTGTAGCCAAGATGCGATTTCAATTTTTCTGCAAGACTTTAACTTACTGTGCCCCTGCTCTGCAGGCTTCAGGCTGCTCAGGACTCTGTAGATAGCGACTCAGCTGTCCCTCCCCTGTGGCTCCAGGGTCCTCTCCCAAGAACATTCTTTTCAGAGCCCCAGGGGAGGTCACCTGCTATTTGTTTCCCAAATGTGGGTAGTGGAGTCACATTCCCGAGAGATTCCAAAGGCGCTGGAAGGGGCCAGCATTAATTTTGCAATCACCTCACTGTGGTGCACCTAATTGCCTGATAACCGTAATTGAGTCTTGGGAATCACATCAATG
The DNA here is from genome assembly GCF_982192425.1 of Myodes glareolus. Taxonomy (NCBI): domain Eukaryota; kingdom Metazoa; phylum Chordata; class Mammalia; order Rodentia; family Cricetidae; genus Myodes; species Myodes glareolus. The sequence continues at coordinate 86,397,783 of NC_142035.1, read as the reverse complement.
GTATTACAGGGAGCATTTTAGGGCAGTTAATGGAATGTACAGTGATACTTGGTTCTGACTCCAGGCTGGCCCAGACTGAGCTCTTTCCTGGAGGTAGAGAGCTGGGCGAGCATGGGGTGAGTGAGGGGTAATAGCTAGGATATTTTACACCTGCATCTCATATCCCAGCCCTGCAAAGTCAGTCTGCTGGCAGGTGCAATAGTGATTTTGCAAATGCAGATGTAGTTGTTTGAAAGCTGAGAGATTCAGACACTGTAGGTGGTCTTTAGGCACTCAGTGGGTTCTTGTAGAAATGGCTTCTGGGCTCTGCCTGTGCCCATCAAAATGAAATCTGTGCTTTTATAAATTTCCCAGGAGATGGACATGCGTGTTGAGAGCCACTGAATGCTGATCTAAGCAGTTCATGGGTTCAATGACTGACTGGTTACCTACAAAGGTTACAGTGACCCATGAGCCTCCCTACTGCTCCCCCCAGGACACAATGGGGAGGGCAAGCACCCTGAGTCAGGCAAGGGACTCAGTTCAAAAAGGTTCCCTAGAGGAAGATCAAGTTATCTGTTGACAAAGGTCCCTGTCTTGCTATTCTTGCTCGGATCCACCATGGGTTCAGCTACCTGTCTGTCTTCTGTGCATGGAAGCTGTCCAGTAGTGGCAAGTCACCAGTTGCAAGCCAGACCTGAAGGAAGCTTGAGGTGTGTTTGCCCCTGACTGCCACTTTGAGGAAGATTTGCCCAGCTGGTCATGGCAGCTTCCTCTGGGGAATTCATCTTCCATCTTCCAGGATGGAGGGTTCACTGTACCTAGCCGAAACCTGGAGTCCAGCATAACCCCATGACTCACATATTTATGAGTATTAAAAAAAGATTGCAGTAAGTGACTGAGCTTTCTGGAAATGCTTGTTATACAGCATTGCTGTGACAGATGCTGACCGATAAAGAACTGTGTTCTTCGCATGGAAGCGGCTAAGCTGAATTCAGACTTTTAGAAGTTATCTCCGGACAGGAAAGCAGGGCCTGCCTAAGAGTGAAAGCAACATAGAACAGAGGTGGCGAGCATGGTGAGGAGCACGGTGACAGTGATGAGCACGGTGACAGTGACGAGCACGGTGAGGAGCACAGTGAGGAGCACGGTGAGGAGCACAGTGAGGAGCACGGTGAGGAGCACAGTGACAGTGACAATGACGAGCACGGTGACAGTGACAGTGACAAGCACGGTGACAGTGACGAGCACGGTGAGGAGCACAGTGAGGAGCACGGTGGCAGTGACAGTGACGAGCACGGCGAGGAGCACGGTGACAGTGACGAGCACAGTGACAGTGACAGTGACGAGCATGGTGAGGAGCACGGTGACGAGTCGAAGTCCATTGATGGCTTTTGTTTCTGGGCATCCAGCTTTACCTGAGTCGGGCGGGACTATCCAGGTCTCAGGGAACAGAAGGCAGAATTGTCCCTGACTCGACCCAGAAAACGCAAACAAACCCAGAAGTAATGAAAGTTTCAGGTGTGGCTTGATCTAGAAGCTCCATGATTTTCCTTCAGGTTTAAAACTATTTTGAAACTTAAGAAACAAATCAACAGACCCAATGAAAAACCACCAAATCCTATGACATTTGTTTTGCATTTTTAAAGAAGGGATTCTTACAATCTGTTGGGCACAGGCTGTTGATCAGTGTGAGACTGAGCTGTTGGTGTCCCCCGAGGTTCATGTCCCTCTGCGATCTCAGCATGTAGCCGGGTCTGGGAAAGGAAAGCGAATCTTTTCAGGTGTAATTAAGATCTAACTGCAGAGAGTGGGGCCTGATGACGGGTGTCTTTGCAGGAAGGCCTCTGAGCACATGTGCACAAACCCAGAGACTCTGTGACAACGGCACAGAGATCTAAGATACATCTTCGGACTAAGACTCAGAGTTTCCAGCAGATGCTAGGGAGAGGCACTGACAAATTCCTGCTGAGAACCTGCAACAGAAGAAGCCCCTCACCTGAATATCATAGTTCTGGCTTCCAGACTGTACTTACTTCAGCTCTCTCCAGCATTTCAGAATGTGTTACAGCATCCTGTCTTACCCAATGTTTTGCTGTTCAAGGTTTCAGTTATCTATAGCCAAATGCAATCCAAAACTACCAATGTGAGATATCCTAGAACTATCCAATCAGGTTTCGAGCATCATGAGATTCTAAGTAGCAATATGAAATCTCACAGTGTCCCACTCTCTTCCACCTAAGACATGAATTCCTCTTTTGTCCAGCGTATCCACACTGTATATACTACCCACCCGTTAGATACATAGCTGTTTCCATCATGAGATTGATTATCATAGTATCACGGGCTTATTCCATGTTCAGTGTGGCCATACTACCTGTCCACTAGTTACTTAGCCAGATCTGTTATTAAATTGAGTTTTGTGCACCATATTGACACTGTATACACTATCCTCCCGTTAGCTCCCTCTGTCCTCAGATTGACTATCATAGTGTTACAGGGTTTATGTTTTGTTCAATGGATCCACACTGTGTGCACCACCTCCTGTGAGAAACTTAATTGTCCGTTACCAAATAAACTATTATAGTATCACAGAGCTATGTTTACATAATCCTTGCTTTAATTAGTGTAGCAATTTTAGTTTATTATTTGCTATTGTCTCTTTCTGTGTCTAATTTATGTTAGACTTTACCATAGCTATGTGTCTAGGGAAGAGTTTAGCATGTATAGTTCAATGTCATCTGTGGGTTCAGGCATTCTGGGGTCTGGAATCCACCCCTCAAGGATACAAGAGAATCCCTGTCCTGTGTTACACCAGTCCTAGCAAAGTTCCCCTCCTCCTCCTCACAGCCTAGCAGGCTGAGGAAATCCATCACATTCCCTATTGTAACCTTTCAGGTGGGATCCTCCCATTGGCTCTGGCTGGGGAGGGGGGAGATATTTACCGCCACCTGTGGACTCCAGAAGACACTGTGCCATTAGACTGAATGGGGAAGCCATTATGTCCCAGGAGAGGAGTCAGCCTCTGGACAAAGGCATGAGTCCAGCAACAAGTTTGTGCACATGTGCAAAGACACCCGTCATCAGGCCCCACTCTCTGCAGTTAGATCTTAATTACACCTGAAAAGATTCGCTTTCCTTTCCCAGACCCGGCTACATGCTGAGGTCGCAGAGGGCGCAGAGGGACATGAACCTCGGGGGACACCAACAGCTCAGTCTCACACTGATCAACAGCCTGTGCCCAATGGATTGCAAGAATCCCTTCTTAAAGAATGCAAAACAAATGTCATAGGATTCGGTGATTTTTTCATTGGGTGTGTTGATTTTTTTTTTTTTTTTAAATTTCAAAATAGATTTAGATGTGGAGGAAAGTCATTGACGTTCCACAGAGAGTTCTCAGAGGTACTCCCTTCATCTTCTCTAACATCTTGTGTAATAGGACACAATGGCTAACACCAAGGAAGTCGCCTGGGTACGATGCTACTCAGGCCTCATCAGCTGCTTCTTCTTCTTCTTCTTCTTCCTCCTCCTCCTCCTCCTCCTCCTCTTCTTCTCCTTCTCCTTCTCCTTCTCCTTCTCCTCCTCCTCCTCCTCTTCCTCCTCCTCCTCCTCCTCCTCCTCCTCTTCTTCTTCTTTTTTTGAGAAGGAAATAACTTTTACTGTACAAGGGTTGAAATGGATGGGAAAGTACAGACGTAGCAGGCAGTCACTGCCCTGATTAGCCTCGTATGCCTTTTCCGACGGCCATGAATGTACCAAAGGTGTCGCCACTCTGCATCATGCTTTTCCCAACGCTGCCCATTAGCTCCTGACCCCGCATTCCGATCCTGAGACAGGAGAAGGTGCCGAACAGCTCCCGGCCGCCATGTCCACGGCAGAACCCATGACAAAGCCCATCTTCACACGGGAAGCAGCTGGGCTGGGACTGCCCGTAGGGACCCACGGCCACCGGCATCTCGTTCGCCGCTGTGTTCGCTGGTCTCACACTGAAAGCTCACCAGCTTTTTTATTAATGACTTTTCTTCCTTCTGGGATTCAGGCTAGGATTCAGGCAGTGGGCAGTCCTTAGGACTCCTATCTGCTCTGGCAAGGCCTTGGCTCTTCTTGTTCATGACCTTGACCCTCCAGAAGGGCATTGGCCATTTATTTAATGAAGGACTCCTGTGTGGGTTGGCTACCGTTTCTTCGCCATCAGGTTGAGGTCTCGTGTGTTAGGTATAGATGCTGATCTCTGAAGTGACATGCCTTCTGTGAGACATGTGGGACCCGTCTTGGAGAAGCTGACCATTTGTGTGGGGAGCATCTTCTGGGCCCCAGGAGCATCTGACTATCATTTCCTATGCAGTGAATACAGACATCAGGGTGCAGCCTCACTACCATGTAAGAGAGTGAGTGGAGGACTCACAATGCTCTAGTTTGCCACTTGGAAGTCTTGTCCTCACAAAGTTAAGTGTTCCCCACTTCATGTGGTCTTTACAGCTCCCCCAACCCCCACTAAGTACAAGATGCCTCACTCTGTCCTGTTTTCCCACTGTGAACTTATCATTTCCCAGCTGTTGCGTGCTTGCCATTTTCTTTGTTACTATTTATCTGACTTTACCTTGTGTGTCCCTATGTGTGTGTGTGGTGTCCATGTAGGGCGCGTGTCTCTGTAATGGGGGTAATGGAGGTAATGCTATATGTCCTGCTCTGTGTCTCTACCTTTTTATTCCCGTGAGACACACTGGCAGCCAGTCCCTTGCCTTAGTTAGGGTTTCTATGGCTGTGAAGAGACATCATGATCACGACTACTCTTATAAAGAAAACATTTAACTGGGGACGGTTCACAGTTTCAGAGGTTCGGCCCATTATCATCATGGTGGTCATGACGGCATGCACACAGACATGGGGCAGGAGAAGGAGCTGAGAGTTCCACAACCTGATCTGTAGGTAGCAGGAGACTGAGAACTGGATAGACCTTGAGCATGCATGAGAGCCCCCCTCAAAGTGACACATTTCCTCTCACAAGGCCACACCTCCTAATGGTGCCACTCCCTGTGGGCCAAGCCTTCAAACACTTGAGTCTGTGGGGCCCTACCTATCTAAACCACCATCCCCTTTCTTCTTGCAGAGATGCTGAACGCAGGCCCTCATGTTAGCCGCGTTTCCCAGTTATAGACAACATAACAAGGACTATGCCTGCATTTACCGTTACTGTCTTCTGGGAGGTTATTTTATTTTATTTATTTAATTTCTTTTTAGAGCAGGTCTTACATATCACAAGCTAACCTTGAACTCTTTACATAGCTGAGGATGACCTTGAACTCAGGCCCCTCCTATTTTCATCCACGAAGTGCTAGGATTATAAGTATGCACCACTGTGCCTGCTAATGTGTTGCTGAGGCTGGAACCCAATGCTCTGTGCAAGCTGAGTGAGCCCTCCCATTCAGCCAATCGCCAGAGTCATGGGACTGTGGGCCTCAGAATGGAAAGTCAGAGGCAAGAGATATAAGCATTGATTTCTTCTCCAATAACCCAGGCAACAGCCAAGTCTGTACTTGAACATCCACACACTCCACACTCCTCCCATTCACCTGCCGCAACTGAGACTGGAGAGCAGACCTCCAGGGTGTGGAAAGTGGACCCCCAGGGGCGGTGAGCAGACCCGCCTCCCAGGAGCCAACCCCCAGGGTGCGGAGAGCAGACCCCCGGGGCGGAGACCAGTTCTTCACAGCTCTCCAGCAGTTTAGCTTGTAGCTCTTGCCTTCCGAGTCTCTCTGGCCTCATCTTTTCTAGCATGTATACACTCCACTGGCTAAGACACTGAGAATGGTCTATTTTTAATATAATCCACATACAGTTGACAGCATAGAATTTAGTATATTTCAAGCTTGCAAAGCCATCACCATCTCTGGTTCCAGAATGTTTTTATTATAAGAGCCCTCACCCCTACCAGCAGCTGTTCCTTTTTGTCTCCTTCTCTGGCCAGTGGTAAGTGCTCCAAGCACGCATTCTGGAAATGTCACCAAATGGAGTCACATGCCCCGGTGAGTGGCTTCTTTCTTGTTTGTACCTTTAAAACCCAAGGTTCATCTATATGGTTGCACAAATTACTTCCCCTCGTTCTTTTTTAAAAGCCACATGTAACCCACTGTTTCTCCGTCACCCTTCAGGTACCACTTCTTTGTGTGGACACATCTAAATTTCTCATAGATTTTGCATAATTCTGGCTCCTAGAGATCCTCTAAGGTTATTCTGAAGGGACTGCCACACGAGTTTCAAAATTATTGAAGTATGGATTTCTGGGGCTGGATGACTTAGTTATTAAGAGCTGCTCTTAAGTGATTAAGGCTGCTCTTCTAGAGGACCTGGGTTCAGTCCCAGCATCCTCTCAGCCTCTGAAACTTCAGTCCCAGAGAATCTGATGGCCTCTTCTGGCCACCGTGAGAACTGCATGTACATACACAGATACATGCAGGCAAAACCTCCACACACATAAAAATTATAAGTATAGATTTCTAATCTCTAACTGATAAGATTCTGGCTCTTTGGGCTGGAGCCCAGAACAGGAAACACGATTTTTTTTTAGTCTTTGTAGCCTGTCCTGATCTCTGATTTGCTAGATAGCCCAGGATGGCTATAAACCCTCCATCTTCCTGTTAATGTTTCCTTATATGACAGGTGTGAGATTCTTGGTGTGCTTGAACATGCATGTTGGGAAGCTGCAGTGTGTGTGTTCATGGAACCTGAAACCCCTCTCTGTTCAACTAGGTTATCTGGCCACTGAGCTCCAGGGTCCTGACCACCCACTGTGGCCGTCCAGATAAGCCTACACCTGGTTGCTGGAACTCTGCCTGTACAGCAAGCGGCCTGCTAACTGGCCGTCTCTGCCGTCCTGGAAACTGTAGCCGGCACCAGGGAACAGTGAGCAAGCTTATGGTGGGTCGGGACACAGAAGCAGGAGCCAGGGTCTGTGCCTGCTGTCTGGGAACCAGCTTCCATTCCCATGTTCCCAAAGTCTGACAACACACGTCTGTGCCAGCCCTGGCACCACCAGACATGGAAACATGGGCCGTCTTGGAGCTTGGGAGCTCACACTCTAGGGAGCTCCTATGAGCTGATGGGCTTGGCTTGTTAGAGCTTGTGGCTGTGGCCAGGGGGCCAGCCAGGGAGCAGTGACATTCTGTTTGTCTGAATGTTTGTCCTTTTTCGTAAATGCTGAGCCAACATGTACTAATAGGGAGATTCTGTGCAGTAATTTGGTTTCTGGAATCCCGGAAAGGGCAGGAGATCTGGTGGCTCTGGGCATGCGACACTACACATTCACGACACGCTCGTACTGAGCTGGGACCAGACTTGCTCAATCGCCCCTAGTTCATCCCATCCCTTCAGTGTGGTCCTCCAGTTCACTGTGTCTGAGGCCATCCCTGTGCGGCTTGTGAGACAACAGGTTTTCCATTCCTGCATTTGACCTCTTGTCACCCTGATCCTTCACCCACACGCTCTCTTTGTCCCTTCCCTTGGCCGAGGGTAACTGTGGGAATGGAAAGCCAGTTTGGACTCTGGAGAGAAGGATCCCTGAGCTCAGTGTCAGCTTCTGGCGTTTTCTGGAAATAGACTTGGGGGAGTCAGGTGACCCCTGTGAAATAGAGGCCACACAGCACCCACCCTGGGATAGGATGTCCTCCCACATAAGGGAAACATCGACTATAAGCACACCCTTTTCATTTTTATTAATTTATGTTTTCAAGACAGTGTTTCTCTGAGTAGCCCTGGATATCCTGGAATTTACTCTGTACATCAGGTTGGCCTTGAACTCAGAGATCTGCCTGCCTCTGCCTCCTGAGGACTGGGATTAAAGACGTGGGCCACCATGGCCCAGCCAACAGGTATACTCTTGGCCTGCTATTTTCCAGGTCCAGAATGACATGCAACTGGCAAGCCTAGGGCTAAGTTACTTCTCCGTATGTGCCCTACCTGAGACATAGCCCATGGCCAGGACCCCATGGCCCTGTGACTAGATGGTGAGCACTTTGTTGAGCGGTATTTGCAGTCACCTCTCCTGTATCTCTGAGCCCAATATTAGCAGCTGAGGCTGGATTGGAACAGGATATCCGGCAGCCTGGAGATGACGGGCTTCTATGCTCAGGACCAGAAACTACGGATCCCAAGAGTCTCATCAGTGACATATTTAAAATGGGAAATTCATCCCTGTAAGCCCCATTCAATCTTTCCCCTGGGCTTTTTCTCCCTTTGTCCTAGTTCCTTTCAAACAGTCACCCTTTGGAGCTACTGTGCAAGGCCTGGCACACAGTAGGTACTCAAAAAATGGCATTGATTAACTTTTAAAGTCTTTCTCCTCCCTGCAATGAGTCAACAAGGCCAGCGGCAGGAGGCTTCAAAGGCTCACAAAGGACCAGGAGATAAGCAGCCTCAGCTAGCGCTTTAGGTGTGTATGCAAATCGCAAATCACACTTTCTTAGCTTTCTTAGCAGTCTTCCCGAGGAAGTCGGACCGGATGCAACTGTGTGTGTGTGTGTGTGTGTGTGTGTGTGTGTGTGTGTGTGTGTGTGAGAGAGAGAGAGAGAGAGAGAGAGAGAGAGAGAGAGAGAGAGAGAGAGAGGTGGGTGGAGGTCACTGTCAACTGGGGAGGACGGGTGCCTGGGATCCTGAGGAGTAGAAAGAGAGGGCTGGGTAGGTTAGAGAGGAGAGTAGGTGCAGGAAAGGGGCCTCTGGGAGCCTGTAGGAGCAGCCTGCCCCAGAGCTATCTGCCTCCACCACCAGGCTGTAGAGCTGGCCACTCCTGGTTGTCCCTTAGCTTGGATGGCATGAGGCCAGCTTGGCTCTGCCCTTTCTTTCAGTCCTGTGCTAGTTCCCTGGGCTAACTCTTGAGCCTCAGTTTTGTCCTGTAAAATGGGTTCCCCCTGGAAGGACTGTTTGATAGGTATACCAAGGGCCTGGACGGGTTCAATCCTGTCTAATGGTCCCACACCTTCCCTGCCCTACTCAGAGCCTGGAGAACCCTGTTCTTCCTGCTTCCCTGTGTAGTGGTATCCACCTCTCTGTACCTAACTGCCACTGAGACACTGGGAGCCAGTGCTTCTGGGACCTGGCTGCTTCCCAGGAGGCTCTTTCTCCTTCCCAGTGGCTGGAGATGGTGGTGTGGAGGTCAGAGAGGTTGGGAGACTTACTTAAGGCCACACCACCATCTAGAGGCTAAATTGGAGGCAGAGATCCATGTGTCTGGACTGGGGGGTGGGGTGGGGTCTCACTACTTTTCCTATAGATCACACAACTTGTGTCCTCCAATCTGATCACTGTGGGGGAGTCTCTGGGTCCCCTTTTCTGGGCATGTGGAACACAGCATGTCTATGACATTGACTAGTGTCACTGTACCCACAGATCTGTCCCTCTGGGGATACTTGGGGACTCTAACAGGAAGTGCTTCCTGCTGTAGGGGTATGGAGCTTCCTGACTCTGGTCTGTGCCTTTTCCCTGTTTCCCTCCCCGCTTCAGGTTTCTGTGTCCCTGCTTTCCTGTCCCTTCCCCTTTCCCAGCCTCAGGGCTGCAGTGTTTGGGGGAGATTATGCAGTGTTGACATTGGAATATGAATTAGGCAAGAGAAACAGCCAAATATTGGAATTAGGGAGAGCTGGAGGCAGGCAGGGATCCAAGAGTGTCTGGGACATCTGTGTGGCGGCTGCTCCAGATGCCTGACCCCGCCGCCCACCTGGAAGCCACTGGTCCCTGAGCCAAGCAGCCTCTGCTACAGCCAAGCTTTGGCTGCTGTAGCCGAGTCTGCGAAAGCCTCATCAGTTGACTGAGCCAGGCCTGGGAATGAGCAGTCGCTTCTGCCGTGATCTGAGAGAGGGCAGATGTGTTCGAGGAGGGTCTGCTCCTTCCTTTCCCTTCCACCTGTCTGTCCCTTCTCCATTCTCTCTTCCTTTTCCTTCCTTTCCCCTCTGCTATGCTAGAAATGAGCCCAGGGCTCTGTGCATGCCAGGTAAGCATTTTACCACCAGCTAAATCCCTAGCCTTAGCTCTGTTCCTATGAATCAAGTCAGTTCTTGCCAGGTGTGTTCCACGGACCCACTTTAAGCAGACTGCTACCAAGCTCTCTGGGGAGGGACAGGTTATACGTGTGTGTATTCGGGAAGTGCAGCAGACAGCAGCACAAACAGGGCTTCTCACAAGCCTTTAACAAGAAAATTTACAAGGTTATCCTTCTAAGAGGAAGAAGAGCTGGTCTAACAAATAACCTGTCCCCACTGGTGTCTCTTTCAGATCAGTGGTGTCCACACCAGCTGTCCTTGAACTTACCCGATAGAAGCTGACAACAGACAGCATGGCTGACCCTCGCTCCCAAGCCCAGGTTCTTTCTTTTGTATGAAGATCCAGTGTGCCATGCAGTACCTTCCCGTGTCCCGGGGCTCCTGAGCCCGAGGCACTGACGACTACTGACAAATTCAAGGTGAGCTCATGGAGCTGCAGGACAAGAAGACACCAGGGTTCCAGATCCTGTGCCCAGGACCTCTGACTGCCCCAGTGCTGCCTGGGTAGCTGGTGTGGCATAGGTCACCAGAATGAGGGCACCAGGACACCTCCAGCCGATTCTCTGTGTCCAGCCCTGTCCCCAGCTTCTGTGAGGAGGCTGTGCCTGGAGTGCTTGCCTTAAGAAGACGGTGAGTTCTGAGAGTGGCCTTGCTTTCCAGCCACCAAAGGACACCTTCTTCTCTCCCCTCTCTTCTTTTCACGGGCTCCAAACAGCCACCTCGGCTTTGCCTCCAACTCAGTTGGAACTGTTGCAATCAGGAAGCAAAAAGGTCTATGTCCTGGAAGAACAGAGCAGAGTCCCATAAGATCCACAGAAGATGTAAAAACCTGATAGACACCCCCCCCCACCCACTGCACTGTCCTGTGAGGGTCTGGATCTCCTCATCTCAAGGCGAAGGAAATCCCTCCAGTTCAGACAGGAGATAGGTCTACAAAGTCATCAGTGGTACCTCTGCCCATTCCTCTCCTCACACTCACCTTAAGCTGGAATCTCCTTGTCCCCCACCGACTCCAGCTGTTCACTAAGGCATATCCCACCCCCAGAGCTTTCCCGTCCACTCAGACAGATCTTTTAGGTCTTTGCCTCCTTATGACCTTCTCTACATTGAGCCTGGGGCCGTCTCTGTTGTACAGGCCCTCCAGGCTTCCCAGCCTCCATTCTTGCTGTGTGCCCAGGCTTTCTGCCTTCTTCTTGGGATAAACAATCAGCTCCTGCCTCTTAGAGGGCATGGCCTGTGCTTGTCTGCTGAATTAGTCTGCATTAAAACCACCCAGACTGGCACGCCACCCTGACATCCCCTCTATGTCATTGGCCTACCTATCTCCCAATTTTAAATCCCAAATGGAAGCCCTTCTGTGATCTGTCAGAACATTTCAGCAGTAACCACGTGCAGGCCCATCCTTGACTCCATTGGCCAATACCATGGTCCCTGGGGAGTCTGCCACCCCCTGGCCTTCCTCTACCCACATGCCTTTGCTTGATTAATGTCCTGTTACACTGATGTTTGTTTGCCTAGTCTCCACGTGGGACATAGAGTTTCTCTCTCTCCCTCCCCCGCATCCCCTCTCTGTATCTGTGTGTGTATTGGGATGGGGGAGGTATAAGCAGGTGTGTGTAGAGGAGGAGGTTGGGTTCCTACTCTACCATTCTCTCCTTGTGCCTCTGAGTGTCTCATGGAATCCAAAGCTAGACTGGCAGCCAGCAAACCGCAATCCTCCTCTCTGCCCCTCCCCCAATCACACCCAACCTTTTCACTTGAGTGTTGAGGATTTGAATTCAGTCCCTCATTTTTGCCCAGCAATCACCCTCACCCACAGAACCATCTCACCAGGCCTGGAATGTAAGCTTTATCTCATCCTTTACTGCAGTAAATAGCACAGGGAGGACCCCAGCCCTGGGAGTGCTGCTGCAGGTGCACAGTGAGGACCTCAGTCCTGAAAGAGCAGGTGCAGGTGTACAGTGAGGACCCCAGCCCTGGGAGCGCAGGTGCAGGTGTACAGTGAGGACCCCAGCCCTGGGAGCGCAGGTGCAGGCGCACAGGGAGGACCCCAGCCCTGGGAGCGCAGGTGCAGGTGCACAGTGAGGACCCCAGCCCTGGAAGCTCAGGTGCAGGTGCACAGTGAGGACCCCAACCCTGGGAGCGCAGGTGCAGGCGCACAGTGAGGACCCCAGTCCTGGGGGCGCTGCTACAGGCGCACAGTGAGGACCCCAGTCCTGGGAGCGCAGGTGCAGGCGCACAGTGAGGACCCCAGTCCTGGGGGCGCTGCTACAGGTGGGGTCTGAGGAATGAGATTGCTGCCTTATCGCTCATAGCCAGACGGTACTTAGGAAGCACTGGACTGTTTCCACCTCCCGGCTGTCCTGCCCAACTTGGGAATATGACAGAAGTCTTACCATCGTGTTCTACACACATAGTAGGCTCAGTAAAGCGCTTGCTTAGTATGTCTTTGACCTGTAAAACCCTGGCTGTTTTCTCAGAAAAGCAGAATAGCCCTTGCCTCTAAAAGTCTGAAGTCCATTGTAAGACCTTGGCATGAGATGCTTCCCGGGCTCTGTTGTTCTCTGGGCCATGAGGAAACCTGAAAGTCTGGACAATTTCTTTGTTAAATTGAGGTGTGTGTGTGCGCGTGCGCGCGCACACACGCGCGCGCACGCGTGTATGGTTTTTGTCTTCAAAGCTGGCCTTGAGGATCCAGGTTGCTATAGCAACACTAGAGCAAGGCCTTCCTTTCCTTCCATCTTGGGAGCCCTTGTTGCCATATCAACCAATGAGTTCACTCTTCTTTTCCCAACTGTGTGAAGGGGAGGAGACCCAGTCAAAAGAGGCCAGGCCATGCTCTTTCTAAGCCCCAAAGAGTCATTGCTACGTGGTAACCAGCAGGTGAAGAAAATTCTCAGGGTTCAGGGAGAGTTGGGGTGTGTCCATAATATAGAGGGGCGATGTAGCTAAGCATTCTTCCTCAGCACACCCATTTTAGGTGGTAGAGCAGGTTCTGACCCGGCCCCTAGAAACAAACAGCTTGGAGGAAGCAGAGGCCTGAGCCAAGAGCAGTGTGGCTCTGTGAGAAATGTCCCCCACAGTCTCAGGCAGACAACTACTCGGTCCCAGTTGGTGGCATTGTTGGGGGCAGTTTAAGAGGTGTGACCTTACTGGAGTAAGTATGTCATTGGGGGTGGGATCCGAGAGTTTAGAGACTTGAAACATTTCTGGTTTGTTCTCTTTGCTGCTTGTGGTTCAGGATGTGAGCCGTCAGCTTCCTGCTCCTGAGGCCGTGCCTGCTGCTCCCTGCCATGCTCCCTCTCGCCACTATGAGGGACTCCAATGCTCTGGAACCATAGGCCAAATAAGCTTCTATTAAGCTGCCCTGGTTTTACCACAGTAACAGGAAGAAATGATGAGCTACATAAATGCAAACATGATTTGCCCCACCTCAGTGGACCTCCTCAACTCTTGCTTGTTTTCTGCACCAGAGGTTCAGGCTAGGCGCCTCCTTTTCCCCTCAGGCCCTGTAAACCTGCTAATCATAAATCCTGTTGCTCCCACCTCTGACCTTTCACCTGGGTGTCCATTTGCATTCCAATCGTCTGTTCAGTTTACCCCAGCCACCTCTCACTTGGAGACCAATGTCATTCCCCTCTGGGAGTGGTGTTTCTTTCAGGCGCCCCCTGCTCCAGGAAAGTCTGCTGTGGCTGTAGACAGGTGACTCTGGTCACTGCCCCTCAACTTCCCCGCCGGTTTTGGGATCAGGCTTCCAGCCATGGAAAACTAAGTGGTTTGGTCATTTTTGCTTTGCCTATTTCATTCACTCTGGTCCTTCTGCCAAAGTATGACTTCCCAGCCTCATCATCTAGGTCTATTCCTGTCCTTTTCAACTTTCACTCTTGACCTTCCACGCTGGTAGAAGACAGGAGTTTCCACTTGGTTCTTCTGCAAACTGTGTGGGGAACACCAAGAATCTCAATAGCATCTTTGTTGAAACTCACAGACCTCTCTACCCCTAAATCTCAACCAAGTGGGGAAGCCTCTGGATTAGTAAGGGGCACCATGGAGAGGAGGGAACTCAGACCTCTGCATGTATGGTCGGGAGGCACTGAAGAGAGCTGAACAACCAAGAATCCTCTGCAAGTTAGGGGTCAGAGGCCCTGGAAGCCACAGGCAGTGAACTCAGATGGGGCCTAAAGGAAAAGACCTGGACAAAGAGCAAGTTACATTACCTGTTGCAGCTAATGGATTAAGGCTGTAAATACACAATGAGACTCCTAGCACCCAGTCCTGACAACTCTAGGGAACCTGGTCAGGGTATGTGTGGTCAGGGTGTGTGTGTGTGTGTGTGTGTGTGTGTGTGTGTGAGAGAGAGAGAGAGAGAGAGAGAGAGAGAGAGAGAGAGAGAGAGACGTGGTCAGGGAGATAAAAGAAATGAGACAAAAGCATATGAAATTCAAGAACTTTGATTCGGCTAATAAAAGTTCCAGAAACAGGGAGAGGAGAGCATGAAGTTGTCAAAGAAGCAATGCAAGAAAACTTTCCAGAATTAAAGGACAGGGGTTCCTGATGGCAAGTTCACTGAGTTTCCAACTCAATCAAGGAAAAGAGCAGCCATACCCAAGGTCATTGCGGCGACACTTCAGTAGTAGGGTCATGAATGGTTCTGTGGTTTCTGGGATGAATGAAATGGGACATGGATGAGGTGAAGGAGTCATTTGCCTATGTCCAAATTTTAATGGAGCATGAAAATCTTTAAAATGATTATAAAAGGGGCTGGAGAGATGGTTCAGAGGTTATGAGCACTGGCTGTTGAACTCTGAGGTCCTGAGTTCCGTTCCCAGCAAACACATGGTGGCTCACAACCATTTATAATGATATCTTGTGCCCTCTTCTGGCCTGCAGGCATGCATGCAGATAGAATACTGTGTGGATGATAAATAAATAAATCTTTAAGAAGATTATAAAAACCTAGAAATAATAAATAAAAATTACAAATGAAAAACAGAATAGAAAAACTGTCCAGTGATAAGATTCATTGAGCCTGGAACTAGGAGGTGAGCTGGCGTGGTACAGCTGCAGTACTGGGCTTGGGTCTGTGGATGTAGCTCAGGGAAGTGCTTGCACAGCAAGAATGAGGACCCAACTGGATCTGTGCACCTCCTAAAAAGCCAGGTGTCATAACTGATGCTTATAGCCCCAGCACTGGGAAGGTGGAAGGTCTTTGAGTCTTGCTGGCCAGTCCACTTAGCCTGATTGATGAGCTCCAGGCCTCAGAGGAGATGGCTGGTATTCCTGAGAATGACATTTGAAGTTGTCTCTGGCTTCCACCTCCATGTCCGTGCGTGTGTGTGCACATGCATGAATACAGACACACACACACACACACACACACACACACACACACACACACACGGAGACAAAAAGAAGTTGGGCCAGAAATAGGGGATCAAACAGACAAAAGAAGGCAAAGAATTCCTTAAATAATGGCTCAGGGAGACAGCAGGGTCCTTTGCCCAGGGCAGCTGGAAGCCAGAGGCCCTAAGGGCCAGGGAATTTGTTCCCAGGAAAATAAATGGGCTTGGCAAATTACAGGACAGGTTTGGTCATGTGGAAAATTATACTGAGGGCTTGGAAGGATGGAAGGATGTTGTCAATTGTCTAAAAAAAAAAAAAAGCGAACAAACCCAAGCTGATGAAAAAACTGACAGTAATAATTTACAAGACAAACAAAAAAGAAACAGTGACCTAGCACGCGGCCCGGGAATAAACCACATTTAGGTTGTGACGAGAGCGAAAGGCGCAGGCACAGGAAGGGTTTAGAAAGCTGAGAAGCGGGTCATTTCGGGGAGCCTGTGGGGAGAGCAGCAAGGGATGGGAGAAGAGGCCTGTCTCAAGGTTAAGAGAAGGCGTGGGAGGGCCTCAGAACACAGGAGTCTCTCAGAGCCTGGGGTGAGCTAGCTGAAGCACAAGGTGAAGGAAACGGGGGGGGGGGGGGGGGGGGCGGGGAGACGGTGCCTGGGCCTGCTATTTCCAGCCACAAGCTCCTCTGCCGTCCTGGAGTCTCGCAAACGCAGGTAGGAAATGTAGGAGAGAGAAAAGGAGTGTAAGCATTGAACATGGACAGGCTTAAAAAAAACTTATCATTCTTTAAAAAATACAATATAGGAATTATTTGCATAGCATTTACATTGTATTACATCTGATAAGTAATTTTGAAATGATTTAAAGCACGAGAGGTTGAAGGCTAGATGCAAACGCGACACTGTTGCTGGAAGAAGGCAGATCCTGGGATCAGGGGTCGGCAAGGACTTTGGCGCTCAGGGAAGGGTACTGAGGGGTGACTGTTATTCCTTTGGGTCTGATCCCTTTAAGAGCTAACCACGCCCACTCCCCAGCCACTTCTGACGTCCCTCGCCGCCATCTTAACTCTCTCTCTTTGGTCTTTCTCTCTTGGCGTGTGCACACGTGTTTTTCTCTGTCTCTATGTTTTTATGTCTTTATGTTTGTCTATCTCTGTCTCTCTGTTTCTTTTGAAGTAATAAATGTTTGCCCTTATGTTTATTTACTATGTCCTGTGAACCTTTTATCCGCCATACCCGCTCGCCTGACTCGCATGGCACTGCCACCCTGGAGATCTTGCAGGGACCCACAGCCATCCTTGTCGGACTAGCGGCTGCTCTGCGAGCCTGCCAGGGAACACACCCGCCTGTTTTTTAAAGAACAATAGTGACTGTCACTGCCAGATGGGTTCCAGGTAACCCTCGGTGAAAACAAAACTCATTTGTGAAAAGTAGATTGGGAAAGTGGTGAGGTGACTTAGTGGGTGCCTGACTATAGGAATTCCATTCCCCCGACCCATATGGTGAGAGGAGAGAACCGATTCCCACGAGCTGTCTATTGACTTCCATGTGTGCACTGTGAGTACTTCTCTCTGTGAGTACTTCTCAATGACTGCTAGGAGCAAAACCTTTGTGAGCCACTGAAGCCATGTCCCCAACAAGGACACAGAGACATTCTTCTCATGTGACTGTGGGGTGAGTGAGTAGAGTTGATTAAATTTAAAAGTATCAAAAGAGAAAAAACTTAGCCAGGTGTGGTGGTGCAAGCCTGTAATTCTGGCACATGGAAAGTGGAGGCAAGGGGACTAAGAGTTCAAGGTTAGCATCAGCTATGCAGTAAGTTTGAGGCTAGCCTCTGTTACATGAGACCCCATCTCAAAAATCAAGACAAAGTACTCTTAAATTGGCCAAACTGATAAAGTCAGGGTAACACAAAAGGATATTTGCCCTTCACAGGCTGTGGAAGGCAGTAGTAACATTTTGGAGTTGAAGGTTGGTGGGTTTGCTTGAGGTCACTGGCTGTGGGGACAGGGTGGAACTTAGAGATGGCTCACTTGCCTGTGCAGTGAGGAAGGGAGGGCAGAAAGCACTGCCTGCCCATGCTGGTCTCAGGATGGCAAGTGTGTAGCCATGGGCTTGGCAGGGCATGCAGCGGGTGCTTGTGAACAGGGAGGTCTCCATTGGGCCACAGGAGATTCAGAAGAGCTCCTCTTCCGTCTGCTCCACTTTCTGACTTCCAATCCTTTGCTTCCCTTCTGAGGACCTTCTGGGAAGCCAAGGTCTCATCCTGAGATGCCTCTGGGCACTTGGTGTGTGTGGGCATGAGGTCTGCTGCATCTGCTTGTAATTTGTTTTTCCTTGAAAATACTTTTTCCCTCACATAATATGTCCCCTCCCTCTACTTTTCCAAGTTCCTCCCCACCTCCTCTCCCATCCAGAGCCACTCCCTGTCTCTCTTTAGAAAACAAACAGGCTTTTATGGGATAATAATAAAACAAAATAAAATTTAAAAGATAAAATAAAAACTAACACAGCAGAATAGGACAAACAAAGAATTAAGCCCAAGAAAAGATACAAGAAACAGATAAAGAGACCTGCTTGATCTCACACTCAGGAATTCATAAAAACACTAAACTGGAAGTCATAATATTCACACAGAGGACACTTTCAAGCTCTTCTGCAGGATTCCCTGAGCTCAGAGGGGAGGGATTTGAAGGGAACATCCCGTTAAGACTGAGTGTTTCAGGGTCTCTCACTCACTGCATGATGTCTGCCTGTAAGTCTGTTTATTCCCATCTGCTGCAAGAGGAGTTTCTCTGCTGAGGGCTGAGCAAGGCACTAATCTATGAGGATAGCAGAATGCCATTAGGAGCCATTTCATTGCTATATTTTTTTTAAAGAACAGTTGTATTTGGTTTCACCCTGGGTCCCTACGCCATCTAGTCTCAAGTTTGGGCTCCATCTTGAGGAGTGGGCTTTAAGTCAAATCAGACAGTGCCTGGTTGCTCCCACAAGCGCTGTGTCGCCACTGCACCAGCAGATCTTGCAGGCACTATTGTAGATCAAAGTTTTTTGACTGGTTTGGTTTCTCCTTCAGTGGCATGCAGAGTGCCTTCTTGTACACACGGGGTGAAAGCTATATGTAGGCACCAGCCTGTCTTCTCCATGTTCAATGAGCTGTGAAGGTGTTGTCTTTAATAATGGGGTCTCACTGTCAGTTTGTGGAGAACAACCTATAGTCCTGGCAACAGCCTGGCTTGTTAAGAGGCTCCCGTAGGACCTCTTTGGCCAAAAACTCACTTAGATGTAACCCAATCATGGTACTGGAAGCTTCATTTGGTGACAAAAGATGGCCAGTTGGGGTGTTATTTGGAGATTTAATTTAGATCACCTTCAGACATGAAAATATTTTACAAAGCTTCTGCTCTATTAGGTTTCCAGACTACCCCTCAAATGGTCCTTAATTTGACCTGTCTTTCCCCACATCCCCTTTCCCTCCTCTTGATCTTCTCATTCTGGTCCCTGTACCATTTGTAACTATCTGGTCTATTTCCCTTTCCTGGGGGGGATCCATCTGTGTCCCCCAGCTCCATCCTTGCTCCACCCAACCTCTATGGTTTTCTGTTTATATTTATACCTCACTTTAAACTGGGTTATTTGTTTTCTTGATACAGAACTTTTTGAGATTTTATGTATTTTGGATATTAGCCTTTTTTTTTGGCTGTGTAGTTGGTAAAAATCTTTTCCTGTTCTCTAGATTGTTGCTTTGTCCCAATGATGATGTCCTTTGTGTGTGAAGCTTTTCAACTTCATGAGGTCCAATTTATTACTTCTTAATCTTAGTGACTGTGCTAATGGTGTTCTGCTTAAAAAGTCTTTTCCTGTGCCAGCGAGCTCAGGTCTATTACCCACTTTCTCTTCTATCAGGTCCAGTGTATCTGTTTTTATGTTGAGGTCTTTGATCCGTTTGAAGTTGAGTTTTGTGCAAGGTGATAAATACAAGATAATATTCTACACATAGCCGTCCAATTTGACCAGCACCATTTGTAGAAGATGCTTTCTTTTTTTCCAGTGTGTATTTCTGACTTCTTTATAAAAAATCAGGTATCCAAAGGTGTGTGGATTTATACCTGGGACTTCAGTTTGATTTAATTGATTGACATTTCTGGTCTTGTGCCAATGCCATGCTGTTTTTATTGCTACAGTCGTGAGGCTGGGGTGGTCAGACCTCTAGCAGTCCTTTATAGTTCAGGATTGTTTCGGGAGTCCTGGGTTTTCTTTGTCTCTCTTTTCCTCTCTCCCTTCCTCCCTCCCTCCCTCCCTTCCTTCCTCTCTCCCTCCCTCCTTCCTTCTTTTCTTTCTTTCTCTTGTTTGCTTCCATATGTAGGTGAATATTGTCATTTCAAAATCTATAAGGAATTGTGAAGGAATTTTGATGGGGATTGCTTTGAATCTGTAGATGCTTTTTGTAGGATGGCCATTCTCGCTGTGTTGATCCTCCCAACTCTGAGCATTAGCGGGCTTTCCATCTTCTGTTATCTTCTTCAATCTCTTTCATCAATCTCTTACTTTTTTTTTAAAAAAAAAGCATACAAGTCTTATACTTGCTTGATTAGAGTTACCCCAAAATATTTTATTTTATTTGAGGCTATTGTGAAAGGTGTAATTTCCCTGATTTCTTTCTCAGTCTGCCATGTATATAGGCTGGTTACTGACTTTTGTGAGTTAATTTCAATATCCTGCCACTTTGCTGAAGGTGTTTATCAGCTGTAGGAGTTTTATGGTTGGATTTTTGGGGTCACTTATGTATATTATCACATCATCTGCAAACAAAGGTATTTTGATGTCTTCTGTTCGTTCGTATCCCCGATCTTCAGTCGTCTTATTGCTCTATCTCAGACTTTGAGTACTATAGTGAATAGGTGTGGGCAGAGTGGGCAACCTTGTCTTGTTCCTGGTTTGAGTGGAGCTGATTTGATTTCTCTCCACTTAAGCTGATGTTGGCTATGGGTTTGCTGTAAAATGCCCTTGTAATGTAGAGGTATGTTCCTTGTATCCCTAGATTCTTAAGAACTTTTTCATGAAAGGTGTTGAATTTTGTCATAGGCCTTTTTTTTGCATCAAATGAAATGGTCATTTTTCTTTCATTTTTTCTTTGGTAGAATACATTTATTGATTTATGTATGTTGACCCATCCTTTCAATTCTAGAATGATGCCTACTTGATCATGGTGGATAATCTTTTTGATGTGTTACTGAATTTGTTTTGCAAGTGTTTTGTGGATGATTTCTGAACTATGCTCACAAAGGCAATTGTTATGTAATTCTCTTTCTTTGTTGGACCTTTATGTGATATGGGTATCAGGGTGAGCCTGGCCCTGGAAAACAAATTAAGCAATGTTCCTTCTGTTTTTATTCTGTGGAGGAATTTGAGGATTATTGGTATTAATTCTTTGAAATTCTGGGGAATTCTGCACTAAAACCACATAACCCTGGGTTTTTTGGTTGGTAGCCTTTTTTGTTTTGTTTTGTTTTGTTTAGACAGTGTTTCTCTGTGTAACTTTGGTGTCTGTCCTGGAACTAGCTCTTGTAGACCAGGTTGGTCTCGAACTCACAGAGATCTGCCTGCCTCTGCCTCCCAAGTATTGAGATTAAAGGCATGCACCGCTACCGCCCAGTTGGTTGGTAGACTTTTAATCATTGCTTCTATTTAACTAGGGCTAATAGGGCTGCTTAAATTGCTTATCTGATCTTGGTATAACTTTGGCAAGTGATATGTGTTGTCCAATTTAGTGGAGTACAGATTTTTAAAGGATAGCATTGTAATTCTCTGGGTTTCCTAACTTTGTTAATTTGAACATTCTCTTTCTGCCTTTTAGATAATTTGGACAAGGGTTTATCAATCTTTTTGATTTTCTCAAAGAACCAATTCTTTGTTTCATTGATTTTTTCTTATCTTATTCTTTATTTTATTGATTTCAGCTCTGTTTGATTTTTTCTTGTTATCTACTCCTTTTGAGTGTGATTTCTTCTTTTTGTTCTAGAGATTTCACATGTGCTGAAAGTTACTATCATGAAGTACCTTCAGTGTTTTATGTAGGCCTTAGCACTGAGAATCTGCCTCTTATGAACTCCAGTGCCTTTGTGTTTGGGGCATAGATGTTAAGAACTACAACGTCCTCTTGGTGGATCTTTCCTTTGATGAGTATGTGGTGTCCTTTCCTATCCTCTTCCCATTAGTATTGCTTTGAGGTCTATTTTTGTCAGATACTAAAATGGCTATACCAACTTGCTTTTTTAGGTCCATCTGCTTGGAATATCTTTTCCATCTTTTACCCTGAGGTGATGCCTGTCCTTGGTGCTAAGGTGTGTTCCTTGGGTGCAGTAGAAAGATGGATCCTGTTTTCACATCCATTCTGTTGTGTTTGTCTATTTATTGGGAGAATTGAGACTACTAATGTTGAGTGATATCAATGACTAATATTCATTTATTTCTGTATTTTGCTGTGGTGTGTGCATATGTGTGTGTGTTTCTCTTGATTTACTGCTCTGGGATTCTTTATTCCTTGTGGTTTCTTGTATGGGGCTAATCTCTTTGGGTTGGACTTTTCCTTCTAATGCTTCCTGCAGAGCTGTATTTGTAGGTAGATATTGCTTAACTTTGATTTTTGTCATGAAATGTCTTATTTTTTTCTGTGTATCATGGTCCTGGCTGGCATTTGAGGTCTCTCAGAGTCTGTAGAACATCTCTCTGCCCTCCTGACATTTAGACTTTCCATCAAGAAGTCAGGTCTTTTACTAGGCCTGCTTTTCTATGTCTCTTGGTCTTTTCCCCTTGAAACTTTTAAATATTCTTTATTTTTCTACAGTTGTTCAGTGTTTTGGTTATTACATGCCAAAAGGAACGTATTTCTGCTCCCATCTACGGGGTGCTCTGTGAGCTCTTTGTGCCTTGGTACGCATCTACTTCTTTAGGTTAGAAAAAGTTTCTTCTATGCTTTTGCTGAAAATATTCTGTGCCTTGACCGGGGTCTCTTCTCCTTCCTGTATTCCTATTATGTTTAGATTTGGTCTCTTCTTTTTTGTTTGTTTCTTTGTTTATTTTGAGTTTTTAATACATTTTTTGTTGATATTTGTTGAGCTCTACATTTTTCCCTGCTCCCCTCCCTGCCTCTCCCCTTCCCACTTTAATATTCCCCCAAGGTCCCCATGCTCCCAATTTACTCAGGAGATTTTGTCTTTTTCTACTTTCTACTTCCCATGTAGATTAGATCTATGTAAGTCTCTCTTAGTGTCCTCATTGTTGTCAAAGTTCTCTGGGGTTGTGGTTTGTAGGCTCTCTTTTTTTGCTTTGTTTAAAAACCACCTATGGGTGAATACATGTGATAATTTTCTTTCACTGTTTGGGTTACCTCACTCAAAATAATGTTTTCTAGCTCCATCTATTTTCCTGCAAAATTCAAGATGTCGTTATTTTTTTCTGCAGTGTAGTACTCCATTATGTAAATGTACCACATTTTTTCTTATCCATTCTTTGATGGGGGCATTTAGGTTGTTTCCAGGTTCTGGCTATGACAAACAATGCTGCTATGAACAAAGCTGAGCACATGTCCTTGTGACACAATTCCATCCTTTGGATATATACCCATAAGTGGTATTAGGAAAGGTTGTTTCCTAATTTTTTGAGAAATCGCCACACTGACATCAAAAGGGGCTGTATCAGCTTGCATTCCCACCAGCAATGCAGAAGTGTTCCCTTTTCCCCACAACCTCTCCAGCATAAGTTGTCATCAGTGATTTTGATCTTGGCCATTTTTACAGGTGTAACATGGAATCTCAGATTTGTTTTGATTTGCATTTCTCTGATGACTAAGACACATTTCCTTAAGTGTCTTTCAGCCATTTTAGATTCCTCTGTTGAGAGTTCTCTGTTTAGGTCTGTACTCCATTTTTTAAATTGGATTATGTGATCTTTTGGTGTCCAATTTCTTGAATTCTTTGTATATTTTGGAGATCAGACCTCTGTCTGATGTGGGGTTAGTGAAGATCTTTTCCCATTCTATAGGCTGTCGTTTTGTCTTGTTGGCCGTGTCCGTTGCTTTACAGAAGATTTTCAATTTCAGGAGGTCCCATTTATTAATTATTTCTCTCAGTGTCTGTGCTGCTGGGGTTCTATTTAGGAAGTGGTTCCCTGTGCCAATGTGTTCAAGTGTACTTCCTACTTTGTCTTCTATAAGGTTCAGTGTGGCTGGCTTTATGTTGAGGTCTTTGATCCATTTGGACTTGAGTTTTGTGCATGGTGATGGATATGGGTCTATTTTCATTCTTCTACATGTTGATATTCAATTATGCCAGCACCATTTGTTAAATATGCTTTCTTTTTTCCATTTGATATTTTTTGCTTCTTTATCAAAGATCAGGTGTTCAAAGTTGTGTGAATTGATATCTGGGCCTTCTATTCAGTTCTATTGGTCCTTCTGTCTGTTTTTATGCCAATACCAGGCTGTTTTCAGTACTGTAGCTCTGTAGTAGAGTTTGAAGTCAGGGATTGCGATGCCTCCAGAATTTCTTTTATTGTACAGGATAGATTTGGTCTTTTCATAGTGCCCCATATTTCCTGGATGTTTTGTGCTAGGATTTTATTTATTCATTTAAAAAGAAAACAATCTTTTTTCATTTTACATACCAATCCAAGTTCCCACTGACTCCCCTCCTCCCCTTCCCTCCATGTAACCTCCCCACCCCATTCCACCCACTCCTCACAGAGGGTAAGGCACATTGCTTTGTGGAAGGTCCAAGGCCCTCCCTACTATATCTAGGCTGAGCAAGGTATCCATCCAAAGAGAATAGGTTCCAAAAAAGCCAGTACAAGCAGTAGGGATAAATCCTGATACCATTGTCAGTGGCCCTGCAGTCTGCCCCAGTCATATAACTGTCACCTACATTCAGAGGGACTAGTTTGGACTTATGCTGGTTCCTTCCCTGTCCAGCTGGAGTTGGTGAGCTCCCATTAACTCAGGTAAACTGTTTCAGTGGGTGAACCCATCATGGTCTTGACCTCTTTGCTCATATTCTCACTCCTCCCTCTCTTCAACTGTTCTTTGGGTGCTCAGTTCAGTGCTCCGATGTGGGTCTCTGCCTCTGTTTCCATCAGTTGCTAGATGAAGGTTCTATGGTGATATTTAAGATATTCATCAGTCTGACTACATTGCTTAGGGTCTTAGCAAGGGTTATTCTTGTGGATTCCTGGGAATTTCTCTAGAGCCAGGTTTCTTGCTAGCCCCATAATGGCTTCCTCAATCAAATATCTCTTTCCTTGCTCTTATCTCCATCCTTCCTCCATCTCGACTATCGGTTCCCGCAAGTTCTCCTCTTCCTTCCCTTCTAGCCTCGTCTTTCCCTTCTACCCTCCCTACTCCTCCCACCCCCATGCTCCCAATTTTGTCAGGAAGAACCTGGAAACATCCTAGATGTGCCTCAGCTGAAGAACGGATAAAGAAAATGTGGGACATTGAGTAGAGTACGACTCAGCAGGAAAAAATGGTGACATCTTAAAATGTGCATGCAAATGGATAGAATTAGAAAGCACTATCCTGAGTGGGGTAGCCTAGACCCAGAAAGATGAACATGGCATATACTCACTCACAAGTGGGTACTAGCTTTAAAGCAAAGGACATTGAGCCTATAGTCCATGATCCTAGAGAAACTAAGTAACAAAGTGAACCCTAGGAAAAACATACATAGATCCCCTGGAAGGGGGAACAGACAAGATCACGTGCTAGGAGTTTTTTAAGATTTAAATTTTCTTTGACCTTTTCTTCTGTCATGTCTTCAATGCCTGAGATTCTCCCTTCCATTTTTCTCTTCTGTTGGTGAGGCTTGCTCTGAGATTCCTGTTAGAGTTCCTAAGTTTCTCATTTCCAGATCTCCCCCAGTTTGGGTTTTATTTATTAATTCTATTTCTACTTTAAGTCTTAAACTCTTTTATTAATTTTCTTCCAGGGTTTGCTTGTGTTTTCATGTATTTCTCTAAGGGATTTACTAGTTTCCTCCTTACGGGCCTCTATCACATCCGTGAAGGCTGTGTTAGGACCTCTGTCTGTGCTCGGCTGCATTGCAGGACTCATGGCCTACTGTGGCAGGGTTGCTGGGCTGCTTTGCAGGACTCAGACCTCTGTCTGTGCTCGGCTGCATTGCAGGACTCATGGCCTACTGTGGCAGGGTTGCTGGGCTCTAGTGGAGACACATTGTTATGGTTGTTTCTGATTGTGTTTTTGTCTGATGTCTAGGCATCTGGGTTTGGAAGACTACAGTTCTAAGTTCTAGTATCTGGTCTTGTCTTTGTTAGGTGGGTGTCTTGTTTCTTGGTTTCTGTTGTCTCTGGTTCTTAGGTGGGTGTGGTGGCTGTGTGTTGCCAGGCTGGGAATTTTTGTGGGATTCTGCTAGCTGTGGCCACTGGGTGTTCCAGGTAAAATGTATTTCTAGGTTTTAGGAACTGACACTTAAGGGGTGCTGCTGAGGGGGACCACAGAAGGGAAGAAATCACGGTGTTCCACCAAGAGCTGAGCAGTCCCTTGGGAATGGGGGCAGAGAGTGAGGAGAGCCATAACAGGTGTCTGCTACAGAGCTAGGGATGAGACTGGGGATTGGATGTGGAGGAAGGAAGGAGAGTGGAGACCTCAGGCTCTCCTGTGTGCTTTGCTGGCCCACTTGCTTTTCTGGTAGCTTTTCTGGTAGCTTCCCAGGGAATGTCTGCTGGAATTGGAGATTGGTATAACAGGATGAGAGAGAAGGAAGGCTGGAGGGCAGGATCTGTGTGCCCCATTGGAAAAGGGGGCAGACAGGAAGGGGAGGCCATAGCACATGGTCTTCAGGCTGGGGGTGCCGCTGGATTTCAAGGAGAGGAGAGGGAGGTGGAGGTCTGTAGTTAGGTTACCTGCTTCCCTAGTTGTGTGGTCTGTGGCTTCTGAGGGGATGCCTGCTGAAGCAGGGGGCTGCGGTTAAGTGATAAGTTGGGGGAAGGAAGTTTGGAGGGAGAGATCGTGTGACGGCGGTGGGAGGGGTAGTGGGGTCGGGGAGAGCTGCAGCAGGGCGTGTGCCACATTGCTGGGCATGAGGCTGGGGCTGTAGATCTGGAGAGAAGGAGAGCGGAAAACCTGAAGTCAGCTACCTGCTTCCCCAGCTGGCTGGCGATTCCCAAGGAATGCGGCATCCGCACATTTTCAAGGGCCGTGCGAGCAGCTGCACTTTGAGGTCTGCGCGGAGCGGGGCTTAGTGCCTTGCCCGGTTTCCACACGAACGTTATTTAGGTGGGAACAGATTGAACTTGAGGGTTCCAGGATTTTCACACGACCTTTAAATACTCCAGATTTGCAGTTTCCTTCTCTCTTTAATTCAAAACTGGATGGTCTTGGAAAGAAAACATTGAATTGAATGCTGTTGCCTTGCAAATCTGCCTCTTCCTGCCTCCCTCAGCCCCAGCTTTCCCTGCCCACTCACTACCCAGCAGGCGTCATCTGGCCTCTGTCCACACTCCTTTATGGGAACTGCTTGCTTAGAATTCACCAGCCCCCAGAGGCCTCAGCTAGGGGCCTGGTGGTGTTTCCTTCTTCAAGCCAGATTTAAGCCTCCTTGCAATGTCCTCTGCCTTGGCTTTGGGACATAAAGGAGCCCCATTTCATTGTTCCTAAAAAACGAAACAAAACTGCTTCCCGGGGAGATGGCTTAGTGGGTGAAGAGCTTATCTTGCAAGCATGAGGACCAGCGTTTGATCCCCAGCTCACGCAGAAAAAAGGCTGGCTTGGTGGTGTGCACTTGGGACCCCACTGCTGAGGAGGCAGAGACAGGAAGACCCTAGGGCTCACTGGACAGGCAGCCTAGACTAACTGAGAGGGCTCAGGACAGCGAGAGACCCCGTCTCAAAGAATAAGGTGCACAGCTCCCGAGGAACAAA
This sequence comes from Myodes glareolus, assembly GCF_982192425.1. Lineage (NCBI taxonomy): Eukaryota > Metazoa > Chordata > Mammalia > Rodentia > Cricetidae > Myodes > Myodes glareolus. Next base: position 86,370,494 of record NC_142035.1, on the reverse strand, counting down.
TGACACTGTGGTTGACTTTTGGCCTCTACACATATGCTAATACTTTGTGTGTGTGCATATATATCTACAGATCTATGGATTCACGCAGATACACACAGACACATAAAGACACACACACACATATATACAAAACAACAAATTTCCTTCATGATCTCATTTATTCTCTTCTTTTCTTTTACTTTATTATCTTTGTTTTGAAATACTATTTTGTACATTTATTTATCTCTATTGTGTATGTATGTATAAGCATGGGTGCACAAATGATACGGAGCGCGTGAGGTCAGAGGGCAGCTTGCAAGCGTCAGTTCTCTCCTTCTACCATGAGTCTTGAAATCAAATTCAGGTCCTGGGCTTGGCAGCAAGCACCTTTACCAGCTGAGCCATCTGTCCATCTCCCTGCTCCTTCTTCTGTGATCTCGAATGGCTTTCTGTGGCCCTGTATAACCAACCACTTGTGTGGATTACTCTCTCTCTGTGTCCATCTCTAAATCCCATCTCTGTATCCTCTTGGAGGTCTCTTGAGTCTCCAGGGGATGAGACAGACTGTGTTCCCTGAGCTGTCTTGCCTTCACCACCTGTCTTCTGGACTGTCTTCTCACTCTTCATCTTGACAGCGAACCCAACATGCTGGACTTCCCTGCGCCTCTCTCCTCCATTGCCATCTCCTCACCACACTTCAGTTTTATTAGAACCACCCCGCGCCCTCTGATCTCATCAGTGTGGCCTCCGTTGTCCCCGGGTATGTGGTCACTCCCCTGTTGTTCTTAGAATGTTTGGGAGGATCCATTGTCACCGTCATATTTTTCTAAAAGAGCATCTTAGCGTTAACCAGAGGTCGGTGCACAGGGCACTTGGGAGCAAAGAGCAGTCATGAGACTCTGATCACTGAGAGCGAGCCCTGCTTGGGCAGTTCACTTCCAAGCACAATGTCATGTGTCCCTGGAACATAACGACCTGGAGAAGGGGCTGAAACAATGGGTTGTTGCCCTTAACAACCTGACCACAAAAGCTTATTTCAGAGAGAGTTGGAGGCAGGATGGTCAGAAGTTCCAGGTTAGATGTAGCTACTTAGTAAGTTTGAAGTCAGTTTGGATTACATCAGATCCCGCCTTAGAAAAACAAAAATAAAGCAAAAAATAACAACAAAGAGACTTTGGGTAAACCAGTTAGATACTTCCTGAGAACCTAAAACCGAGCAGAACTTTGTTTGGCCTCCAAAGTGCAGCTGCAACAGACTGGATGGTCTCATCGCTGCGTCTCTAGAGGACACGTCCATCTGTCTCGTAAGGTTTTCAGGTTCAGCCCTCCATTTAGCGTTCTGGATCCACCCAGCAGGGAGAGGTGGGGAGAGGGGTGAGACCTGGAGGACAGAGACCCTAGTTCTCTGAGCAGGTCCAGGACACAGGGACACTGTGCTCCCTGGTGTCTTATGTACTAACGGGGTCACACTGCCTTGCTCAACTCCACCGAGAAGACTCTGCTCAAGGGCAGGTCAGGGTACATGTGCACCCCTCTCCTCTCCCGTCTGTGGTAGCCGTGTCCTAACAGCCTGACTGTTCTCCAAGGCGGGAAGAGATCTTAACTATTTTTGAGCCATGAAAGTATTCAGTGGTCTGATGAAGCTGAAAGATACTCTCCTTAAAACAAAATAAACAAAACCCCAAAACAAACAAACAGAAAAGATTTTAAAACAATAACACAAAATACTTAGGATTGTGAAGTATTAAAATCAGAAAGCCATGTTTGTGGTATTGGGAGACTATTCATCTTTCTAAGCACAGAAGAGGCGACGTGGCGTTTGAGACACCTGCAGTGTGACCTGTGGAAGAAGAGTACATGTAATATTGTAATCTGTGGTTTGAAGCTAATAGTTATCACGGATGGTGTTATTGTTTGAAACTAGATTGTCTCCCTACAGGCTCCTGGTCTCAGTTGGTGGTCAGTCTTGGGAGGTTCTGGAAACTCAGTTGGAGGAGGTAAGTCACTAGGGCATGCCCATATTCCCAGGGAAATTGAGGTTCCCTTTTGAAATTGTAGTCTCATTAATAAAAGAATTTAGAACAGACTTGCAAGGAAGCCCAAAGGACAATTTTATTAGAGAAATAATGACAGTTTGTTGAGAGAAAAACAGCTGGGCAGGGAACATTTTTGTATTTTCGGCCACTGCTAGGAGAAGGTGGGGAAGAGGAGGAGAGATAGCCATATTGTTTGAGTTAAACTGTGGGGCGTGGTGGGAGCGGGGATCAGCATGTAGCCACATGACAGAAATGGGGATGGTGAGAGCTTCTGAGAACGAGGGAGAAAGCCCCGAGTATCAGGAAAGTATACTCAGGTTTTTGTCAGCATCCAAAAGTAAAAAGGAAAGCAAGACTCTTCCGGGAAACTCAGAAAAGCTGGCAGGCTCTGCGGTGCGCTGCGGAAGTCTCTACCCAGACTGGAGAGGAGAGTTGGTCGCAGTAAGGAGATTGTTTCTCCCATCGCAGCATGGCTTCCAGTGAGCCGGCTTTCCTGGGATTGGGGGAGGATCCCTGCTCATATGATTGACAGGCACAGTGGTATTAACTTAATTTTTAATGTTTTCTTTTTTTCTTTTTCTTTTCTGAGACAGGGTTTCTCTGTGTAGCCCTGGCTGTCCTGGAACTCACTCTGTAAAGCCATGTGACACCAGCAAGGAGATCATATCAGGCCTCTACCCAGGGATAAAGGTAGAATTTATAATCTCTTCTCTTGAACAGGCAAAAGTAGCTTTATCTTAAAGGTCCCCCCAAAGCCCAAACACATCCACTTAAATTTTTTTTTAAATTGCAGTTGTGTGTGTGTGTGTGTGTGTGTGAGTGTGTGTGAGTGTGTGTGTGTGTGCGTGTGTGTGTGTGTGTGTGTGTGTGTGTGTGTGGGCACATGTGCCGTGGAGCAAATGACGAGTTAGAGGACAGTTCTTCCTTCCACGAAGCTGGACCTAGGAATTAAACTCAGATCCTTTACCCGCTGAACCATTTCTATGGCTCTTTTCCACCTTTCAATACTGCAATTTAAATCCTAAGGTGTGGGAGGGCTGATATTCACCTTCCCAACGTCATCTAGGAAACAGGAGGTAGGGCCAGATTTCATGGCCTCCAAAGCTGTTACATCATGTAACATACTTGGAGACTGAATCTGGCTCCTGGCTCTTCTCTGTCTCTCGCCTCGTTGTCTGCCATGAGTGAGCACCTTCTTCACAGGCTCCCACCTACACACTACTCTGCCTCCCCATAGGCTCTGAGTTAGTGGGACCAGGGACTGTGCACTATAAATACAAATCCGGAGCTAAAAAAATCCATCTTCTCCATAAGAGATTTTGTATGGTGTGTGTGAGTGTGTGTGTATGTGTACATGTGGTATTACATCTAAGAGTGCCTTTTAATAGTTCTTAAGTTTAAATCTACTAAGGGAGGGGAGGGCCTAGTGGATTTGATCAGTTTCGGAGACTTCCTGAAGTCTTTGAGTTGTTCATTTTCTTTGCTTAATGGGCTTCTCTGCAGGATGGAATGTCACCCCCCCCCCCCGCTTGTTGTTTCACCCCTCCTGGTAAACATTCCACATCTTAGTAAGATTCCATCCAAGATACAAGGCTTCAGTCTCGGCGGAAACTTCTCCCCAGCACCTGGATTCTCTGAGATGCGCGCTCTCTCTCTCTCTCTCTCTCTCTCTCTCTCTCTCTCTCTCCCCCTCCCTTGGCCTCTCTCACAGATTTTTGTGCTTTCTTCATGTTCAGCTCACACATGCTTAGACACACGCTTCTCATACTGTGCAGGTCATTCTGCTGGGTATGGAGGCCCACACAAGGCTGAGCAAGGAGTGGCACCATCAGTGGAGGAGACAGGCTTCCTTCCATTCAGCCACAACCCCAAGCACAACACCAAAGGCACAATGGGAGATCTTTCCACACAGGTCTCAGGCATTCCGAGGGGGAAGGATGGCAGAGCAGAGAGGGAGGGAACTGAGAGGAAGAGGGCATTTGAGCTCTGCGTCAGAGGAGGCTGGGAATAATTTCCACGTGGCTCAGGTCTTTGATAGAATTTTTACTTTATCCTGTCACAGATATGAATCACCAGAGATTTACCTTAGTTTTTCAACTTCCCATGGTGTGAAAATCCACCTACACAACCGTTGTTTTTACTTGCAGTACAGTATTTGATAACTCACATGTGATAGGCAATACCACCGTGAAACTGGCTTTCCATCAGATGGCATTGCCTAACTCATTTGAGTATTGGGTGCATGTTCCGGGAGACTAGGCTAAGCGACGTGTTTGTCAGTGTAGGCACATTGGACTTAGGATATGTTCAGCTTATGTTGAGTGTGTGTGGCTATATAAGCCCACTGTAAGTCAGGGAACATCTGTAACTGTCTCTGAGTGGGTGGGCAGGGGGCACATGTTAAGATGTGGTTTTCTTCCCAGAACTCACACTCTATAGACACCTGTTGACTGTGTTTCTAGGATTTGAGTCTCTTGGGGGTAGGGAGATGGCTCAGTGGGTATAGTACTTCCTGTGTAAGCAAAAGGATTCTAGTTAAGATGCCTAGTATTCATGCAATAGCTAGGGAGTAGCAGGTGCATGTCATTTCAGTGCTGGGGAGGTGGAATCCTTGGATTAATTAGCTTAGTAGTGAGCTCCAGTTTTAGTGAGAAACTCTATCTTAAAAGAATAAGTTGGAGACTGATAAAGATACCTGACAGTTGATCTGTCAATATGCACACATGCACCCTTATACACATGTACTCCCACATGTGCCCACCAGGCATATACTCAAGAACACACATGTGCATGAGCACACACACACATACAAACACAATGTTTGAAGAACAATTCACTATTTCGCACGTGTCCATGGGTGGTCCTGCTGATCTGGATCAGATCCTATTGCTTCAATGGGGTCTTGTGGTCCCTGGCAGGGTGACCAGAGTCTGGTTGATCTCTATCAGCCTTGGCTAGGGCAATGTGCCTCCCTACTGTGTGATTTTTTTCAAGTTGTGTTTGCTTCAAGTTGATTGCTGTCCTACTGGCCAAAGTAAGTCAGCGTATCCAGCCCAGAGCCAGTGTTGGAGGACACTGCCCAAGGACAAGTACACAGGGAGGCATAAAAAAAAATGTGGCCACTAATGTAATCAACCTTCCATCAGCTTCACAATTAAAGGATCAGCTTCAAATTCTTGGTGAAGTAAGACAGACATAAATCAATAGATAAATGCATAAATGAAGTTTGAGTGTAAGGCAACGGCTTCTGAATTCATCTAGTGGCGGGGCCTCTCAAATCGTCACAGCCAAAGCATCTGAAGACTGCTATCTGCAGAGCCTGGTGGGCAGGAAGACCATTGTGCTTCCCTCCATTCCCATCTGATACACCATCAGTTCAGCATCTCACATGATTTTTCACAGAGATGTTTTTCTTTCCCCAGAGGACACTGGCAACAGCCTAAAACACACTTTCCCTGACACTCAACTGCGGTTGTTATAAATATCAGACGTTCTGTCAGCAGCTCAGGGTCATAGCTCAACTTCCCTGAACCAACAAATCCTCTCTCCTCAGCCTTGCATGTGTCAGTTAGAGGTGGCAGGCGGCAGAGTGGAGTATGGGACACGGTCAGAGCACGCCGTGAATAACGGCAGATCGGGGTCACGGGGGGGGGGGCAAGTCCGTCCCCAATACTGAGTGGCATTTGGCACATGATGCACTCTGGAGTGTGAAGCCTCACTCACCATGTGCAGTCCATGAGATTCTCAGCAGGTATTTTCCCCTCTCTATAAAGTGGAGGGAGCTGGTAATCTGAGCGTGGGCAAGAATTAAATGTTCTGTGGTGCTTACAATTTTCTTCCCTTTCTCCCGCCAGAAAAAAATCATTGTAAAATTATGTGTCTACTTGTGGATTTGTGCCCTTGTGGGTGCAGGTGGAGTCCAGAAGAGAGTATCAGCTCTCCGGGAGCTGCCTGACATGGGAGCCCAAACCAAACCATAGTTCTGTGGGAGAGCAAGATAAGCTCTTAGCCACTGAGCCATCTCTCCAGTCCCTGCCCCTACCCCTCCTTTGGACAGGCCTCATGTATCTCGGGTTGGTGTAGAACATGATGGAGCTGATGACCTGAGACTGAAATACCAATCTCCCTATTTTTACTTCTTAAATTAGGAGGGTGTAACCTCTTGGTTACAAGGGTCTAAAACCTGGCTTATGCAATTCTGGGAATCAAACCCAAGGCTTCATACATGCCAGGCAGGTGCTCTGTCAACTGAGCCACATCCCTAGCCTAGTTCTTCAACATTCTTTTGAGGAATTTGGAGGAGCAATAGAGAGGGGGCTACTAGCAAGGTACAGGATTAGGAAAATGGAAGAAGGGGGGAGAAGAGGTAAATACAGAAGGAGGAAGGACAGGTAAAAGGACAATAAGGGTATCTGAAAAAGCCACAAGGAATACTACTGTTTATCTAAAAAAAACCTATACCACACACAATTCTGTGTATATATACACATACAGTTTTAACGAACTTTTCTCATCTTGGCTGATGATTCTCCCTCCAAGAGCTACCTAACAAAAATCTCAATGCCAGCTATAAGAAGTTCTCTTTTGAGTTGTTGGTCAAGGCTGTAAAAGAGATACCTAAAACATACAGCCTCTGTCTTAGGGTTTCTATTGCTGTGGAGAGACACCATGACCACAGCAACTCTTATAAAGGAAAACATTTAATTGGGTGGCTCGCTTACAGTTTCAGAGCTTCAGTTCATTATCACTGTGGCAGGGAGCATGGTGGCATGCAGGCAGAGGTCGTGCTGGTAAGCCAGAGGAAGTCCACTGAAACACTGGGCAGTATCCTGAGCATAGGAAACCTCAAAGCTTGCCCCCCCCTCCCGTGACACACTTCCTCCAACAAGGCCAAACCCACTCCAACAAAGTCATACTTCCTAATAGTGCCACTCCCTGTGAGATTATGGGGGCCAATTACATTCAAACTATCATTCCCTCTCAATAAATGTCCAGTGCCATTTTTTATGGGCTTTTTTTTTTTGAGACAGGGTTTCTCTGGGTATCAGCCCTGGCTGTCCTGGAACTAGCTCTGTGGACCAGGCTGTCCAGACAGAGATCTGCCTGCCTCTGCCTACCAAATGCTGGGATAGTAGCTGGTGGTACTACCCCCAGCTGGCCATATTTAAAAATTTTAATGCATTTACCAATAATAGGAATATGGTTCTCTGTCGATTTGAAAACGAGCACCAAGGGGTTCTGCACCAATATCTAATGGTTCGCAATTGCCAGTAATCCCTAGCTCTAAGGGATTTGACACCCTCTTCTGGCTTTCATGGCATTCAACATGGCATTCAACATGGCATTCACACACACACACACATACACGCATGCACACACACACACGCACACACACACATGTACGTACGTATGTAAATAAAATGAAATCTTTAAAACAAGTGAAAGCATGAGATGGGTTGGGGAGACAGCTCAGCAGCTAAAGCACTTCTTTTGAGGGCGTAAGGAGTGAAGTTGGGATTCCAGAAACTCAGTAAATGCAGAGAGGCCTTGGCGGCCTGCTTGTAATTCTAGGTCAGAAGGTGGAGACAAGATCCCCAGAGCAGGCTGGCTACAGAGCCTAGTCCTATCAGTGCACTCTAGTTTGATTGAGAGACCTTAATGGATATGGATGGTTCCTGATATCAGTCTTGGGCTTCTGCATGCATATGTGCTCACTTATGTTAGAAAACATATACACTCTTATACACACCACACACACAGGAAACATGGGAAAATGTGAGGTGCTGTGCTGCGGGAGCACATTCTGCTCCTTCAGCCAATAGCCTTTAAGATACCAGCCCACTGGGTCTCTGATACTTTAGAAAGAAGCAGGAACTGTGCTTGCTCTCTCGTTTCCGGCTCCCACTCCGGCTGCCAGACTCTCTGTTTCCTGTTTGTGACTCGAGGACTGTTGTTTGGGACGGTGATCTGTAAGTTTTCCCCTCAAATAAATAACCCTTTTTATTATCCATAATTCTTAACTGGTGTGAGATTGTTTTGCAGCTTCATCTGGCACTCAACATTTGATTTTAGAACCTCCAACTCTACTGCCTGCTGCCAGCTCAGAGTGCACCCGGCTCAACGTGAGCCCTCCCTCAACAGGCTGCAGCCTGTGCGCAGTGGCTTTGGCTTTTCTAAGGATCAGCTGCAGTTCTTTTCTCTTTACATGCCTTGGGTTGGCTTCAAGTACCCATGTACCCTATCATTTGTCTCCCACCAGGGCGCACTGCAGATATTTCTGTGAGATGCAGTGCGGTTTTCCCCTGTCTGAGCCAGCTGTTCTGTGGTGTTCTAGCGGTTTGTTTGCATTTGCCTATTTCATTGCTCTAGACATCCGCAGAGCACACAGTCTGTGATTTATCTTTTCGCAGTCTGCTCTAAAATCAGATTTCAGACTGGCCACAATTGAATTCACCGCACACCACTATGCCCCACCCCGCTGGATTAGTTTTGTAGGTGGCCTGTGACACCTACTGGCAGGTTATGGTTATTGTACCTAATCCCGCTGATTGAACCACAGGTAAGATTTAATATTCTAAATATAGAGCATAAATTGATAATTTAAAAGGACAATATGTCAGACAATCCAACCATCCAAGGTTTCAATAGCCTCTTTACTTACACCATGAGCGAGGTTTTACAAGACTTATAAGATGTCCCTTATACATCACTATTTTTGTTTCTGGGGATTAGTCTTCTACTCACTATTTTTTCTTTAAAAAATGGTTTGACGATAGGGCTAGGAATGAGGCATTTTTAGAAATGGTACAGCTTTTTCAGACTGAAACCACACTTCTCAGGAAAGAGGTTGGAAATCTGAAGAAGGATACAGCCAATTCAACTAACAAAACTCAGTCAACTGAGATACTTTTGGAAATGGTACAGACTGATAGTTATTTATTTAAAGGAGGATTCAGCACTCTAGAGAAGGAAACAGCCAATTTGGCACATAAATGGTGTTGAAACATTATTTGAGAGAATTCACATTGTTGAATGTCTTGATTGTACTCTGTCAAGGGAGATTGACAGACTGATTGATAGAACATCTCTTCAGGAAGGTAATATACATGCTATAAAGATTATGTCCAAAGATGAGACATTATCTCTACTGGACAGACTTCATACCTTGGAATTTTCAGTAAGGGCATTAGAACAGAACACTGGACAGGAGATCCAGACATTACAAAAGGCAGTGGTAAACAGATTTGCAAAGATTAAGGAAATTATTGAATTTGATGACTAGGAACAAAAGGTACAAAGGCAACATTTAACCTCGTTGGTATGTAAAAATCTCTGGGATGGCTTCCCCAGAGTTCTGCCTGCCTTTCCAGTAATAACATCAGAAAAAGTATCTGGTTCCAACTACCCTAAGGTTGTCAAGGAATATACATGGGAGTCCATGCGTATGACTGATCTAAAAGAAATTAAACAAGCAATTGTAGCTTATGGACTACGTTCGTCTTTTGTTAGGGAAATGGTCAAAATGTGGGCTTTCAGTAGCAAAGCCACGCTCAAGATTGGGCTCAGTTAATCTCAGCAGTCCTAGAAAGTGGACCACAATTGCTTTGGAGGTGCTTTTTAAAAGAGGAAGCAAGAATTTTAGAGCAACAAGAAAAAGCAAAAGGACTTGAGATTTCCCAGGATCAAATTCTAGGCAAAGAACTTTACTCTGATCCTCAGGATCAAGCTCTTTATGATGACCACACCTTATCCCTATGTACCACAGCAGCTTGAAAAGCTTGGGACAGGATTCAGGAACTAGGAAAGAGAGTTGAATCGTATCTTAGGGTTAAACAGGTTCAGAGAGAATCTTTCAGTGACTTTTTGCAAAGACTAACTAGGGCTGTACAAATAGGGGTAACTGACATTTAATAAGTGAATAAGTTTAATAAGTGAATAAGCCTGACATTTAATAAGTGAATCTTTGGCTTATGAGAATGCCAACATTGAGCGCAAACAGATCCTTGGGCCTTTAAAGATCAGATCAGCACCCATGGATGAATGGGTCTTGCATACAATGAATGTTGAGACATTTGACTATGGTAGTGAAGCGTGGGTAGAAGAAGCAATTTCCAATGGTAAGAGAAGACATCAGAATACCAAATGTTTTAACTGTAGAATGGGACATCTGAGAAGGGATTGTAGACAACAGATTCTTAGGACTAATGCCTCCTCCGGGAATGGCAGAAATAGGACTCAGCCTTCAGGTGTATGAAGGAGGTGTGGCAAAGGTCAACATTGGACCAATGAGTGTAGGTCAACGACAGATAGACAAGGCAACCTGATACCATCAGGAAACACTGTGGGGGGGCCTCTCGCAGGCCCCCATGACAAATGTGGTTCAGTCATTCCCAGTTACTGTGGAGAACGTGTCTTGCCAGGAAAATTAAAAAATCCAATGCCTGCTCTAAAAAGCAGTCTTTTTAGAGTCTGAATGATGGGTTAACTGTGGAGGATGAGTCAAAAACTCCAGTGGGACAGAGGAAACGTTTATTTTGGCAGATTTCTATAAATGATCAAAGACCAAAGCTAAGAGTTTATATAAATGACATTTTTATTGAAGGCTTATTAGACACAGGTGTGGATGTAAGTATCATTACTCCAGAATCTTGGCATCTGAATTGGTCTCTTCAAGAGGTAGATGTCAGTTCTTGGGAATTGGAACCCTATCTTGGGTAAAACAAAGCACGAGATGGGTTGCATGCATAGGGCCAGAAGGACAAATAGGAAGATAAGGCCATGTATAGCCAATATTGTAGTGAATTTTGTGGGGTTGTGACCTATTGCAGCAACGGAATACCCAGATTAACATTCCTGAAGCTCCCAAAACTTATGTTTCTGAGGAAAATATTAGAATATATTACAGACAAAGGACACCAGACATTCGGGCTGTACAAGAACACAAAGCAACTGATAATCTTCAGAGGTCCTACCTTTAAAATGGTTAACTCAGAAACCAATATGGATTAAGCAGTGGCCTCTAGCTGAGGAAAAGTTGCAGACTTTAGAATAGCTGGTACAAGAGCAATTAGATGCTCGACATATAGAAGAATCTACCAGCCCTTGAAATCTGGAAAATGGAGAATGGTGACAGATCTAAGTGCTATCAACAAGGTTATTCAACCTATGGGCCCTCTACAGTCTGGAATTCCTCTGCCTTCTCTGTTACCAAAGGGATGGTCTCTCATAGTTATTGATTTAAAGGATTGTTTCTTCACTATACCTTTACAAGAAAAGGAAAGAGAAAAGTTTGCCTTCACAGTGCTTACTTATAATAATTCTCAGCCTACTAGAAGATGTCAATGGACTATCTTCCCACAGGGAATGCACAATAGCCCCACCCTGTGCCAATATTTTGTCAGCCAGCTATTGGAAATAATATATAAGCAATTTCCTAGGTCTGTAATCTACCATTACATGGATGACATTTTGTTATCTGATTCAAATACAGATACTTTCGAAAGAACGTTTGAAGAAGTAAAGAAAGTCTTGCCTAAATGGGGATTACAAATTGCTCCTGAAAAGATTTAAAGAGGAGATTCTGTTAATTACCTACAGAATAGGCTTACAGAAAATTAGAACACAAAAGGCACAAATTAGGAGAGACCGGTTACGGACTCTTAATGACTTTCAAAGATTATTGGGAGACATTTCCAGTCTATGACCAGTTGTTGGGATAACACCTGATCTTATAATTCATTTAAATAAAACCTTAGATGGTGATAAAGACTTGAATAGTACCAGAGAATTAACAGCTGAAGCAGAAAAGAAATTGGCAGTTGTTGAGAAGAAATTACAGGAGACACATGTGGATAAGGTGAATCCAAATCTTAATTGTATTCTAGTCATATTGCCTTCCAGAATTTCTCCTACAGGAATTTTAAGGCAGAGGGACAATATTATCTTAGAATGGATCTTTTACCACATAAACCAAGTAAAAAATTAAAAACTTATCTGTAAAGTCTCTGAATTAATTATAAAAGGTAAATTGAGACTTTATCAATTAGCAGGTATAGACCCAGCAGAGATTATAGTGTCTTTTACTGCTGATGAAATAAAAAAGTTATGGTAAGACAATGAACCCTGGCAAAGAGCTTGTGCTAAGTTTTTGGGAGAAATTAATAGCAATTATCCCAAAAGCGATAGACTTAAAATTATATAGAGAACTTCTTGGATTCTTCCCTGAATTGTATGTGATGTACCAATAACAGAAGCCCGTACATTTTATACTGATGCAAATAAAACAGGGAAGGCAGGTTACAAATCAGAAGAATTAAGTAAGGTGGAACAAAGCCCTTATAATTCTGTCTAGAAGGCAGAATTATATGCCATTCTTATGGTACTAAGGGATTTTAATATAGCTATAGCTATATATATGTATATATATCGCTGTATATATATATGTATATATATTGCTGTATATATATATATATAGCTCTATCTATCTATCTATCTATCTATCTATCTATCTATCTATCTATCGTCACAGTATAGTCACAATATGCAGAAAGAGTTGTCTTACATATTGAAACTGCTGAATTTATATCAGATGATACGGATTTGACTTCATTGTTCATCCAGGTGCAAGACACAATCAGGAAACCCATTCGGGTTTGCCAGGTCCTTTAGCATAAGGTAATACAGAAATTGACCAATTATTGATTGGAAGTGTGTTGAAGGCCTCTGAATTTCACAAAAAAAATCATATCAATAGCAAAGGTTTAAAGAAGGAGTTTTCTATTACATGGCAACAAGCTAAGGAGATTATAAAGAGGTTCCCTACTTGCTTTTTCTATAATCAAACACCATTGCCTGCAGGGAGTAACCCTAAGGGTACTCAAAAGAATGAAATCTGGCAGATGGATGTGTTCCACTTTATGGAATTTGGTAAATTAAAATATGTACACCACACCATAGACACTATTTAGGTTTTCAATGGGTAACTGCCTTGAGCTCAAAAAAGGTTGATTTAGTAATCACACATTTATTGAAAGTTATGGCCATCATGGGTATACCTGCACAAATAAAGACAAACAATGGTCCAGCATATGTATATAAGAAAATGAAATGTTTTTTTTTGCTTATTATAATATAAAGCACATTACAGGTATACCAAGTAATCCTACAGGTCAGGCAGTTATAGAAAGGTCAAATTGTACTATAAAGGAGATGTTGAACAAACAGAAAGGGATGGAAAATATTCCCAGAAATAGATTGCATAATGCTTTATTAACCTTGAATTTTCTTAATGCTAATGAGAAAGGAACAACAGCAGCAGAGAGACAATGGATAATAGAAAAGTCTTCTGAATTAAATCAACTGGTTTATTTCAAGGATTTGTTGACCTCACAATGGAAACCAGGAGATGTGTTACATTGGGAAAGGGGTTTTGCTCTTGTTTCCACAGGAGAAAAAAAATTATGGATACCATCAAAATTAATAAAGGTTCGTTTTGAAAAGGAGAAACATATTGAAACAGAGAAATGACAGCTCATCCACAATGGTGGCAACCATACAGGTTGGGTAAGGAAAGCCATATAGGGTTGGGGCAGGGTTCTGCTCTTATCTTTGCAGGAAAATTACATGTCATCAAAAATTCAAGTGACCCTGGATGTTTGAATGCTGACAGAACAAAAAATAACTATTCACTAAGGATCATCTAGAAAACAGAATATGGATTATGTATAAAGGTACTGGTTACACTTAAATTTATACACAGCACATGCACACACATCTATCTATTTATCTATCTATCCATCCATCTATCTATCTATATTAATATATTTAGCTAGTTTAGGAGTTGGACAATGGTTCTGTACTTCTCTAAATCCAAGTGTGTTGTTAAAAGGAACATTCAGAGTTTCTGTCTCATATCAGGGGTCATCTGGTATGGGACAGAAGGAAGACTTTAGGAAAAAATTTACTTTCTTCATTCCCATTTTGTCTATATCATATTCTTCATTGTATATGTTCATATGAATGATGTTTAAGTTTTCCATGATGAACAATAGATTTTCCTACAGATCCTTTTCTTGCAGTAATCTTTGAAGTTTCCAGGAAGAAGATGGGGCCCACAGCAACCACTCCACCTAGTTGAGATGACATTGTGATGTAGACAGCGCTACTATAAGATCGTTTTGGGTACCAGCTGCTGAAATTGTATACCTTTTCATATTCTGGCCAGAACTCCAAATGAGAACTTTGAAAAAAAACCCTATTGACTGATTGGAAATTGTTTGCAACTATACTAGACAGTAATTTTGGAACTTACCACCACTTAATTTTTGCAGGATTCCATTAAGAGGACATCACCCCCATTACAGCGGAAAGCAATTCTAGAAGAAGTCCCCATCCCAAAAAAGTTTGTCCAGTGGGTTGGGAACACTGCTTAGGGGTTGTTGATTATTACTTGTACTAGATAGAGGGTTGGGGAGAAAACTTTGTTTGCTCAAAAAAAAGGGGATAGTAATAGTGGGTAATAGAGTGAATACTTGTGAGCTATTATTCATGGATAATTTACATTGGTATGGTTTTTGTATATTGCTACAAGTTCAAATTATATTTTTTACTTTTGTTTGCATTATTTGTACATATATACAAAGTTATTTTGCCAGATTGTATATATGCTTGTTTCTACCTCGGTTTAGGACATTTTGTATGTTGATACAGCTTTTAGGGTATATTTTAATATTATTATAGGTCAATAGTTGTTCATGTTTGTTGTACATACAGTTAGATCAATTAGGTGCTTTAGATACATAAAGATTGTATTCTGACTAGATAGGTATTCAACCACTTCAAGGATCTGTGGAACATGGCATTATGTAACTCAGGGTTCTGTTGACATGAGACATGATTGCTTCTGACAGCATCAATCTATTCCCGAGAGAATGCTGAGCACTGAAGACACTCCACTTGAAGCTTGTTTTCTTCTTGGCAAAACTGGCCTTTGGGCAAGGAACTGACAATGCCTCAACCACTGACAAGTTACATGATATCTGAAAATGGATAAGCAGTACCGTCAAATCTTGCCAAGATAGGGTAAACTGATTTTGAAAAATTTCCTGCCTCCGAAAATGGTTTGTCAGTTACATTAGGCCTTAGCCAAAGCTGGTTGCTTCAGCATTGCAAAATGAGACTTTGGGTGATTGCTCAGCTAGCTAATTGTCTCCGTCATATATTGCTTGCTTTGGAAGCTACTTGATAGTACTTCCTGTCTGCTCATGTAATATTATCTCCCTTCTCAGGCCTTTGATGGGGTTGAAGATTATATAGACATAGTTACTGTCCTCTTATGATCTAGCCAAGCCATTTCCTATACAAGACTTCGATTCCATTGGGTAGAATGTTTATTAAAACATTTAGCATATGTTCCTTGCTTAACATTGTTTATGCTGACTGTAATTCTAATTATATTTGATATCTGTTCCTAGTGTATATTGTTTTGTATTGGGTTTGGATCTCTTTTATTTAAACAAAAAGGGGAGGTGCTGCGGGAGCACATTCTGCTCCTTCAGCCAATAGCCTTTAAGATACCAGCCCACTGGGGTGTGGTCTCTTATACTTTAAAAAGCAGAGGAAACCATGTGCATGGTCTTTCTCTTGCTTCCAGCTCCCTTTCCGGCTGCTAGACTCTCTGTTTCCTGTTTGCAACTAGAGGACTGTTGTTTGGGACGGTGATCTGTAAGTTTTCCCCTCAAATAAATAACCCTTTTGATTATCCACAATTCTTAACTGGTGCGGGATTGTTTTGCAGCTTTAATGCTGGATTATAACTCTGTTGAGTCTGGCAAATGTACAGTATGTACACGAGTTTCATTGCATAGCTTATTAATGATACTTCAATAAAGCCAGGGATAGGACCTGGGCATGAGGAGGGTCCTTCCTGACCTGTGTCCGAGTCTCTGGTACCTCCTGATATTAGTTCTTGTCTCCCACTGATGCTCTTTTCCCATGACTTCAGGTACGTTGTCCAACCAAACCCTGCCTCTGTGCAGGGTGGGTCAATTTCCCTTCCAGCCTGTAAGGAAGTCTCTGAATCTTTCAGGCATCCATCTTTTAGGTTTGTGACTCTCACTTGGAATCTATTCTATTCTAATGAGCTTACATTTCAAGGCATTCTTGCTTTTAGTTCATAAACTTACCTGAATTCTCAGTCCGTACAGTGCTAACCCCGCCTGAAGGGCTCTCCAACAGGCCTGGGCATAGCAAACATGGCGCCAACTGGTTTTGCCCTTTACCCTTTCTTCTCCATTGCTAAGAACCATTAGATTACATTCCTAAAACTAGTCCCCTTATTTGGTCACTCATTCATTCCTGAGACAAAACACCAAGGTCCAGCAACCAGAATTCATTATTTGGCTAACCTGCGCAATTAGGACTTAGCAGCTCACCCTGGTGCACACTCGCTTTGTCTCCTGAAAACTCCTCACTCCTGCAAGAACCACCTGCTCCCACTGCTGCTCTGCCTCTGCCCCATCCAGAGGCAGCCCCCACCCCACTCCACTTGACTTTCCAGGGTAATAAATCTCTCATGTGCTAAGAATTTGGTGTCTGGGTATGTACTGTACTGACCCCGAGGAGCTATCTCTCCCTTACATTGCCAGCATTATGACTTGAGTTCAATTCATGGAATCTAAAAACAAAACAAAAAACTAACCAAGTATAATGACATATCCTTGGGATTCCAGTGCCAGGTAAATGCCATAGGTATCTTGGGGGTTCTGTATCCAGCCAGCCTATCTTAGTGAGCTCCAGGCTTTCTTTTTTCTTCCTTCCTTTCTTAATTAAATGTAGATGGGGTTGTAGCGATGCTTCAGTAGTTAAGAGCACTTGCTGCTTTTGCAAAGGTCACAGGTTTGGTTCCCAGCACCCACATGGCAGCTTGTAACTATAACTCCAGTTCCAGGGCATCTGATGTCCTCTTCTGGATTTCATAGGCAGCAGGAATATGTAACACACATACATACATTCAGGTATTTACAAGTACAAATGAAAAATAAATCTTAACAAAAAACCTCGATGGTACCTGAGCAATGACCTAAGAGCACCCTGAGGCTGCACTCTTCCACATGCATGTGTATATGCACACCCTTATCTAATTTCACACAGAACTTGTGGCTTGAATATCTGTCTTTTGGTCTATGTATGTTTACGGTGGTTATATTTTCAGTTATCTTGTATCTTAGAAATAATAGTTCAAATTCACTCCTTGAAACTAAAATCCCCTTGAGCACTTTTGAGCAATGCTTTATCTATCCCTTTCTCCCTTGGGAGATTTCAGTGCAGACTGTCTTCTACCTATTCCCCGTGGCAGCCACGGAAGAGGCACTGGAATGACAGGAGTGGTGCCTTCCAGATGCTGAGCATCAAGCTCAAGGTGCTCTTTTAACTGGGACAGCAAGCTTTCCGGAAATAGCCAGGAATCCTACAAGGCAACAGTCCCTGATTCACGGCTCACTGTGAGGCTGACTCACTCCCCTCCAGAGCTTCCTTCACAGTCACTTTAATTACGTCATGGACTCATTGTTTTCGGCCCTCAGTTATTCTCTTCCTACAATTTGTTTATCGTGTCAGTGACTGGGCTGGTTCACCTCCGAGGGCTTGTATGAAATTTTCAGGACTCTGGAACTAGGATCCGAGCTCACCATGCATTTCTTCAGCTAGTGTGTGGAGACACCCTGGGCTTGTACAGTACACTTGCAGAAAGCACACTTAGCAATCAGCTCAGCCACCTTCCAGGGTAGATACAGTCATGGATAAGAGGACACAGGAGCAGTGGTTCTGGGAGGTGACTGAAATTGCCTAGGTGAAGCAGAAGATGGCAAAAATGGTCTCAATATATGCATGTCAGTGCATATTGACATGAATTGAATCCAGGCCTTGCACGTGCAAAGTAGGTGGCCAATCACCAAACCCCACCTGGCCCTGTCACACATTGTCACCTTTGGCAGTCAACGTGTTCTGGCTTTGACTTTGTAAGCAAGAGCTTGAACTGCAACAACAAAGACACGTGAAATCAGTGTGCTTGCTTTCTCTCGTGTACCCTTCACGAGCATACACTTGGTCTGGCCTAATGGAGGAGGAGCCATGTGGGGGAGCTGAGGCCAGCCTGGACCAGCAGATGGCCAATGAGCCCAACTGTGATCAGTAGAACCACTCTGCTGACAATCCGAATGTATGGGTCATGAGTGCTTCCAGGGAACCAGGGCTCTGGATTTTATCCAAAAAGAACTATTAATTCCCTGAGGGTCACTGGAAGAACCCAAACCAAGTAGAGTTCCTGGGGCGTGTCGAGAAGATATCAACTTCTTCAGTGGTCCATGACACAGAGGGGACCTGGGCCCCAGATAAAAACCAGATAAAAAAATGTTAGTTGATGCCTTTTGCATCAGCTCAAGGTGAAATCCAAGGCCAGCTTGGCCTCCAGCTCAACATGTACACTGTTTTCCTGAATTCCCCATTGCTGCCTACTGAGCAGATCAGGCCTTGAAAAATTCATGGTACTTTTGTTTAAGGGCCTGGAAAAACCTGACAAATCTAGAACTTTCCCTTTAAGTGTGTGGTTCAGCTGAACTCCCTGTATTCAATTGGAAAAGGGCATCTGCTTTTGCCTTGGGTCTGGGCTCAATTCTGATCAAGGTTTTCTCAGCACTGTTGGGTGCAGTGGACGGCTCTGTCACTCTTTAGCTTACCCTGCCCCCACAGCTATATGCTATTTTCATGGATAGTTCAGAAAATATATTTCTCTGGAGGCTTAGTTTGTCACTTGGCCTTCTTTGGGGGCTTCCCATAGTGAACTTCTCTTTAGGAAGGCCATTGTCTCCCTAAAAATTGTGACTAGGTATGTTTGCTGCTAATTATCTCAAGGTGTGTGTGAGGGGGAGGAGAGGAGGAGAGAGAGGAGAATCAAGCCAGGGCTGAAATAAGGACAGTTGACTCTATAACCCCAAGACACTGTTTGGAGGACTGAAAACAAATCACAGAGAACAGCTTTCTTCTTAAGTAGGATTAATTTCGGATGTTTTCTACAAAATTCATCTTCCCTTCTTCTGTTCTGCTCTGAAGAGCTCACTTCTCAGTGGTGGGGTAAGGTGACAGGCACCTGACTCTGCCTCTAATTGCCTCAAGGCCACAGTTCCAGGCAGCTGCTCACCTGTAAAGTGGTATCTTTGTGCAAGAGTTTCTAGCAGTGTCAAATACCCTGTACAGTTCATGGGTTGGCTGAACTTAGCTAGAAGGGTCTTTGCGTGGTTGTGCCAGGAGGTGGATGGGTCTGGAGGCTTCTGAAGGCTTCACTGGCTGGTTGTCCAAGATGCTCTCTCTTTGCATGAGATGGCTGGCAGCTGGTGCTATCACCCCCAGGACCTACACACAGTTTCTCATCATGTGACACTTGGGTTCTGAGATGAACATGCCAAGATACAGAAGCTGCACAGAGTCTCATGTCTTGGACCGGGAGGGAGCATGGACAAGGTTCCTTCTCATGCTATTTATTTCACAGCACGGTCCCTTTGTCCTCTGCTACTGAGTCAGCTACAAGTTCATGAGTCTGAGCAGAGACCGAGTTCCACGCTAAAGATGCTCGTGCATGACAGATACATCATCCCAATGGGTGGGAGCGCGAAGTCACACGGGAGCTGGTATCTTATCAGTGACTGCTGTGCCCACCTCTGGGCCCAAGTTTCCCCTCTCCACCTGTTGCTTCCTCTAGTAACCAGATCACAGTGAGGCCTGTGAGGAGGGGATGCAGTTCCTGCCTTGTTTCTACAATAGACGCTCAGCTAGGGAGAAAGGGAGACTGTCCGGCAGGAGAGTGAAAGAAGGGGATCAGGTGGCCATCACAATGGGACACTTATGGGAGGGAGGCTGGGCCGGGGAAGTCTTCTCGAAAGAGGAGCTCAAAGGGGGTTAGGAACAATGAAGGGTGGGGTGAAGAGAGAGCAGCATGCATGAAGTGTGAGTTGCCATGTGGCCTGGAAGTACCGCCTGCAGCTGCAGCGGAAACGGAGAGTGGCGCTCTGGAGTAGGGTGGGAGATGTAGCCGTGTAGGCTCTTCCCAGGTCTTGACAAGGACACAACAGCACACAAAGGCAGAATTGCCTGAACCCCCTTTCCTAGAGCTGTCATCCGACTGCACTCGCTTTCTCTCACAGGGTTTCCCAGCTCCCTCTGTTTCTTTGATGCTCCTGGAAGACTCAGGGTGTTGCTTTTCTGCACCATTTATTGTAAGGACTTCAATTAAACCATCTTGTGCTGGATCAGTAAGCAGCCCCAGGTAATTGATGAGGGGGCGGGGGGGGGGACTAGCCACCAGGCAGACAGAGTCTCCTCTTGTCCCTGCCAGCCTCAGGATTGCGTTCTTGTTTCCATGCCTAGGGAAATAGGGCAGAAGCAGGTATCAAGGAGATCCTGAAGAGACAGGGAAGAAACACCCACCACCTTCTTGATGCAGCCCTCGGATGCATGCTCTTGGGTGTTGCCTCCACTGTCTTCGCTCTGCTCTCTCCCTCTGCCTGCATTAGTCTGCAGCAGTGCTTCCAGGCCACATCCCGGATTCTAGGAAACTTGACCCAAGGAAGAGGGCCTTTTTCTTATTTGCCCCACAAGAGGCAAGTTGCCTCTATTCTCAGATTTCCTCAGGAAAAGCGCCAGGCCAGACACTGAGATCCTGCAGCCTGTTTTCTGTCTTCTGCAGGCTGAGCTCTCCCTTTCCCGCCCTGTCCCTCAGAAAGCTGACCTTGTAGAATAATCAAGAGGTCCCTGTTTGTTGGCTCCATGTGGTTTGGCCAATGGAAGGCACTGGCAGGAGGCTGGAGGGAAGGAGAAGAGACCGGAATACTCTTTGGCCCTGTATTTAGCTTAAGTTCCTGTAAACAGCTCTTCCGGCCATTGCCAGCCACACTCCTATAGGCCTTGGTTGTTTTAGCAGCTTGCAGTCTCCAGCTTTCCCAGCATCCTCCATGGCAACTTTCATCCTGCGCAGCTTTCTGTAAATAGTTCATTAGTCTTCAGTTGACCTATTGGAGCAGAGTCCTGCTTCCTGCTGAGATACTGGTGACTGGGCAACTGGAGGTCCTTTCCAATGCTGAAAAGCATTTACATTCTGGAGGGGCAGGTGCAAGGAGCTGACCACTCCTCAGGATCCAAGGCTGGCTATCCTGTGACAGATGGTTTCCGTGCATGGACCCCAACCCCTTGTTTGTTCCCCCATCCTCTCAAGTTTCATGCCTTTAACTAAGATCTCTAGTTGTCTTAACTACTTTTCTGTTGCTCAGGTTCCCTAATAAAAGCATCTTAAAGGTTCATTTTGGCTCACTGAAACTATCGTGGTGGAGAAGCCACACAGGCAGGAGTGAGAATTTTACTCAGTTCACACCCTTTAGATAGTCTAGGTCTATAGAGCCCAGCCCACCTACGAGGAGCAGGGCTTCTCATTCCAGTTAGCTCAGCTAAGACACTCCCCCAAGGCACGCCTGAGGCCTGTTTCCTATTCTGGTGTCGGGATAACTGCCACGGTGTTTGGTGACAAGGCACACACACTTCAGAGAGGTGTTTTGTCAGGTGAGGATGTTTGTCCTCTCTGAAGGACACAAGGTGACATTTTGAAAGCAGAGTTCTTAATTTGTATTTCTGAGGTAATATTTTGTTATATCTAAGACGCCACCTACTGGAGTGTTCTAGCAGCTTTAATTGTCTCTAGCTCCGTGCTCCATGGAAATTCATCATCTCAGATCTGAACCTGTCACTTCTGCTCAAAAGCCTTGCTTAGTGAACTCTTTGGCCAACGTTGATGTTGGTATCTGCCTTTCATCTCTGTACCCCTAGCCACTAATATTGTATGTGGCATTGGTTCACTTTATAGCACTGTAATGAAATACTTGGCGCTGGGTAACTTTTTGTGTAGCCCACAGTTCTGAAGGTTCAAGGGCAGGACACCAACATCAGGCTGGCTCTGGTGAAGACTAAGACGGCATCTCAGTGGTCGGAATGTGTATGAGGCAGATGACACAGCAGCCAGGCTTTTTCCTAGCTACCTCTCCTAAGAACCACCTCAGGATTACATGGCAACTGTCTTATCCCTTGGCAACCCCAGGACCCACACAGGCCTCATTTCTTAAAGGTCCCACCAGTTCAACACTGTCTCCAGCAGTCAGACCTCTGTAGTGCATCTACATTCCAGCTGCAGCACAGGGATGGAGCACAGATCTGAGTTGGACTCAACAATAAAAATCCTGATTCAGATGTAGAATTTAATGCTGAAGATCAGAGAAGCAGAACACCAGAGAATTCTACCTCTACCAGCGTTCAGACGGCATCTCCAGACCCCATCTGTTTCCACCAAACCTCAGACTGCTCTGAGCTCCTGTCTCCTTCACCTTATATTCCTCTCTCCACTCAGCCATATCATTCCTGTCTCTATCTTCCTAGTGCTAGAATTAAAGGTGTGTGATCTCAAGTGTTGGGATCACCTTTGTGTGAGCTCTGTTTCTCTTTCAGACAGATTCAATCTTGTGTAGCCCAGGGTGGCCTTGAACTAACAGAGACTCCTCTGCCTCTGTCTCCTGAGTCCTGGGAGTAAAAGTGTGCCTCACCATTCCCTGGCCTCAAGTGGCTTAGCTCTGCACTCTGATCTTCAGGCAGTCTTTGTTAAAACACAAAATATCACTACACAGGAAAGTCAAGTAGTCAGTGCCCAGGGCTTTAGAACAGGGCTGGACCACTTTACAGAGGAAAGGAACACTACGGTAGGCAGAGGGCAACCAGCAAGGGGCCTGTTGTGTAACTAGAGGGGGTGTGTCAGATCCCCCAATCTCAGGTTGGATGGTTTCGCTGATGTTTGAAATTCTGTATGTGCTGGGAAGTCTTTCAGAGATAAAGCATACCAGTGACAAGAACAGTCACACTTACCATTGCCCCTGCCACTGAGGAGTCAGGCAGGACAGCAGGCACCTTCTGAAGCCAGGGAATCTAAGGCCTAGCAGGCCAAGCATTTGTATCATAGTTCATTCCATCTTAGATTCTGGCTCCCGATCAGTGCTTCTTTTTAAATGAGGTCTGAGTTCCAGAAGAGGCTTCTAGAAGCGTGGGCTAAGACAGCAGGTCACATGTCCTTGTAATATTCCTAATGCATGAAAAGTTTGGTCCAACTCATGGCTTTACCGGTCAGTCCTAATAAGCGGGGACATAGAAAACATCTCCTGCAGGTGTGGCATGAATGGATAAAAGTCCCCAAACTTACCTGATTCTCTTGCTTCTTCTTCCCCAGGATCCACTCCATCAACAAATTCTTTGAACTCACTCAAAACACCTTGACCGGGATCTCTTTTCTCTAGGGACGCAAGGAAGCAACTTTTCTATCTTATCCCAAAGAGTGTTACCCACACAGACTATCAGTCAGTCACTGATAATCCCCTAGAGTTGGGCACTACTGGCTTCTCTCCATCCTCATCCAGGGCTCTCTCCTCTGGCCACCTCCCTGTCTCTTACCTCTAGCTGCTGCTGAGAGCCAGGCTCACAGACAGAAGGTGCTCCCAGAGGCGACTTTGGGGTGAGCTGCCCTTCCACAGTTAGGGTGGGAATTCTGGGTAAAGGGGAGGGGTCTTTTCTTAAGCATGTGGGAATTAGCGGGCGCACTCTATCTCTTCCTACTTTGTGTTGTTGCAAGAATCTTAAGAGTCTGTCTTTTGTGGGTGGCAGGAGAAAATGGGTGGATCGATCGGGAGTGCTAATGAGGCGCGTTCAGCTGTTTGCAGTTGTTCCGTACAGAGGAAGCAGGAGGCCGGAAGCCTCTGGGCGAAGCTGAGAAAGTCCTCCCAGACCTGAGTCCTCTCAGCCACCAGCTTTTGGGGACCGCAGCGGCTCCCACCGGCTTCTCCTCCATCTCCGCATTCATTGACTGCCTTTACCTGCCAGCTCCAGGCCTGGTCCCACCCCATATGCCGCACTGTCACCCGGGATTGGCTGAGCTCGGCAAGTCAAGATTGCCTTTCCTCTCGCCATCAGATTCTTCACTAAACAAATGAATCACAATTCTAATTAATTTGAGCAACAGAATTTATGTAACTACTCCCAACAGGATGTCTGCTCTCAGTTGGCAGCGAGATTAATTCCTCTCTCTGGAAAATTCCAGCCACGCTGGTCAATAAACCTTAATGACGACAGCAATTTCCTATCTGTCTTTGCTCTGGGCAGGTAACCCCTGCTATCCAGACACAGAGAGACAAGGATGCCAGAGACTCTGCCAGGCCGGATGAGTCCTGACCCACCTAGAACACACACACACACACATGCGCACGCACACACACACACACACACACGCACGCGCACACACACACACGCACACACACACGCGCGCGCACACACGCACACACACACGCACACACGCGCGCGCACACACGCACACACACACACACACGCACACATGCGCGCGCACACACACACACACACGCGCGCGGTGTTGACCAGACAGACAGCACTGCCCAAGCCAGGCTTGTTCTGAGTCACCCAAACCCCACAGGAGGTATTCAACTTCTATTTGTGGAATGAATAAAAATGACAGTGCGTTGCTAAGAAAATGGCCTCAAGAGCAGTGATATGACTCAGCTGGTTGCCTGCTAAGTCTCACCTCCTGAGTTGGAGGTCTGGAGCCCACATGGTAGGAGGAGAAAACAGGACTCCTTTCAGTTGTCTGTCCTCTGACTCCCACATGTCAACCCATGGCATGCACACTGCACACTCCAAAGAATTTTATTTAAAATTAATGGTCTCAAGATTTAGAATTGCAACCACTCGTCTGCTCCCCTGGCCCCTTTCCTTCCCATACCTAATTTTGTCTCATTATTCTTCTGTATTTTGCCCTACACGTTGGTCCTTAAGGTCTGCCCTCCTGCCCCTCACTATTCATCCCCCTCAAACATGCCCCCTTGCCCTCTGCATCAGGAGTGAGGGTGTATACGTGGAGAGTGGTTTGGAATTAGTTTTCTTTCTGACTGTCCTACTAATCTACTATCAACCTTTGCTTCCTTTGCAGAGCATATGGACTTCTTAGGGCAGACAGCACAGCGCGCATGTGCCAGTGGGAGCATGCCTGACTCACTAATAGCAGCTGGCAATGGTGCATGAGTCACAAGATCACTGCAACTCACCAAGGCTAGGTTCTAGGTTGCAGGATCAGGCAGGTGCAGTGCTGCTTTAATGAGGTGAGAGTGCTTTGCCAACACAAGGTGGGGAGGGACATGGAGAGGAGAGAGGAGCTTGGTGAGGAGGTACCCTTTTGAGTTGTGACCCAAGGGTCAGGAGGACCCAACCACAGGACTGCCATCTTGGAAAGTGGGTTTTTAGGTGCAAGCTTCTCACACTAGCTTCGTCCTGCAGGTTACAGAAAGAACCAGGACTCAGTCGGCCATTCAACTACCTTGGGCTAGGATTTGAACCCAGATCCTCATCTTTAGAGTGAGGGTTAGGGAAGGGATAGGAGGAGGTGTGTTGGGATGAGGGGAGGGAGGCCTGGACTGACTAGTCTTCTCAGGCAAAGCCCCAGGTAAATTAGAATTTGTCTCTTTCTGATAAATGGCTGAACTCTAAGATCGGTTCCCAGGAGGCCCTTCGGACTCATTGCGACCATGTCAGTGTCCCAGGGCACTGCTCACAGCTGCTTCCCCACGGATGAGGTTCCTTTTCTTCTTCATTCTCCTCTAGTGAGGAAACAACCATTTTAAAACTGTGTGTGTGTGTGTACTCATGCACGCATGCACATGCATGTGTCATGGTATGTGTGTGAGATCCCTGTGGTAATCTGTTCTCTCCTTCTACCCTGTTGTACTAAGGAGCAAACTTGGACTTGGCAAGTTCCAGACAAGTGAGAGAGCCTTAAATTAAAAAAAAAAAGACAGAAGGTACCTGAAGACTGTGTAACACATGGGCACGCACAGCTCCAATAAGGACACTGTGCACACATGGACATGCACACACATGCATACATACACATAATTCTCAAGTGTTGCGCTCTCTCTCTCTCTCTCTCTCTCTCTCTCTCTCTCTCTCTCTCTGTATGCCATATGTGTGCAGGCACCTTCGGAGGCCAGCAGAGGGCGCCAGATCCCCTAGATCTGGAGTTACAGGTGGTTGTGAGCCATCAGATTTGGATGCTGGAAACTGAACTTAGGTCCTTTAGAAAAGCAAGAAACACTCCTGACGGCTGAGGCACCTCTCTAGCCTTTCAGATGTGAGGGTTTTTGTTTGTTTGTTTGTTTGTTTGAGACAGGGTTTCTCTGTGTACAACAGTCCTGGCTGACCTAGAACTTTTTCTACAGACCAGGCTGGCTGCAAATTCAGAGATCTGCCTGCCTCTGCCTCCCAAGTGCTTGGACTTAAGGCATGCATCACCACACCCAGCTCGCAAGTGTGTTTTAACAGCTGCATGATGGTTCACCCAAATGCAGACATTTTAGGCTTTTTATTATCATAACCACACAGAATTTTCTATGTCTAGCTTCCAGTGTTTCCTCCAGTGTGTGTTCTGTCCCCAGGGACACCAGCTTCTTAGCTAGGGGACGTGACATTTGGGTTCCCAAATGTTGCTCATGAGCACACCACATAGCTCAGTGTCACGCTGAGGATTAGCCAATGCCACCTTTTGCCCAGTTTTACCTTTGCAGTGGCTTGGATAGTGTCTTCCCCTAGGGTCCATGTGTTGGAGATTTTTGCCTCAGTGACTGACGTGAGAAGAGTTGAGTGGGAGGTTCTCGGGTCACTGTGGGAGGAACGAGGTCCTCATGATCACAGAAACCAGAATTGTTAACCATACAGGATTCTTTCCATCATTGGAAGAGGTTGACATAGCTACCCATGAGGCTGGAGTGGATGTTATTTAATAAGCTGATGATCTTTGCTATTGTAAAGCCAGACCTCACCAGAATCCCCTTATCCTGAGCATTGCTTTCAGTCAATAGGAGCCATCCTTATGAAAGAGGTCTCATGTACTTTGCAAAAGAGCTATACCATTATTACGAACCTTTCCTTCCTAGATGCTGAGCATTTTTCCAAGTTTATAGAATCCATTTTTTTTGTGGAAGAGGTCACAGATGCTCTGCAAAAGATGCGTGCTTTGCCGGTCACCAAGACAAAACGACAGCCTACAGCATGGGAAAGGATCTTCACCAACCCTATATCAGACAGAGGGCTGATCTCCATATACAAAGAACTCATGAAATTGGTCATCAAAAGAACAAATAATCCAATAAAAAATGGAGTACAGACCTAAACAAAGAACTCTCAACAGAGGCATCTAAAATGGCTGAAAGACACTTACGGAAATGCTCAACATCCTTAGTCATCAGAGAAATGCAAATCAAAACAATGCTGAGGTTCCATCTTACACCTGTAAGAATGACCAAAATCAAAGACACTGATGACAATTTATGCTGGAGAGGTTGTGGGGAAAAGGGACCACCCCTGCATTGCTGGTGGGAATGCAAGCTGGTACAACCACTTTGGATGTCAGTGTGGCGATTTCTCAGAAAATTAGGAAACAACCTTCCTACAGACCCAGCAATACCACTTATGGGTATATATCCAAAGGATGCTTAATCGTGCCACAAGGACATGTGCTCAACTATGTTCATAGCAGCCCGGGGGCTGGGGTGAAGCCTCCCCACCCCCCACTAAATAGTAAAGTGTTCATAGTGCAAGCAGGAGGACCTGAGTTTGATCTGCAGAGCCTATGTACAATCCCACTCCTTAGGGACACCACTAAGCCTCGCTTTGAGCCTATCTTTCCCCCTCGCCCATCTCCCACTCAGCCTTTTAGACCTAGTAACTCTTTCTACCTGGGAACCCAGTGACCACTTTGACTAAAATCACATTGACTCTCACACAAAATTCAAAGAATTAGTGAAATGAGGACTTGTTTTTTTTTTTTTTGTTTTTTTTTTTTTTGAGAAAATCAGTAAGATTGGCAAACTCTTGGCCAAATTAAAAGATCCAGAGGAAGATTTATAGTAAAATAGAGATGCAGAGGTGGGAGTCATGGCAGACAGAGGGACCTAGAGAATCATAGAGATGTGCTTTTAAAACTTTGTACTTCACTAAACTGGAAAATCAAAAAGAAATGAAGGAATGAATTTCTTGACCTACATGACCTATCAAAGTTAAATTAAGATTAGATAAGTAATTTAAACAGACCCACAACACTTAGGGTTGAAATAGAGGTTGTAATTAAAAGAACAAAAATAAGTTCTTCTAGGCCAGATAGATTCAGTGAAGAATTTTAACAGACCTTCAAAGAATGACAATACTCCTCAAATTATACCACAAAATAGAAACAGATGGGACATTGCCTAACCTTTTATGATACCTCAGTTACCCTGATATTCTAATCACATAGAGATCCAACAAAGGAAGAGAATTACAGCCCAGCATCCTTTATGAACACAGATGCAAACATCTGTAAAATACCTGCAAACTGAATCCAAGAACACATTAAAAAGGTCATCCATTATGACCAAGACACCTCATCCCAGAGATGCAGGGATGGGTCAACATACTAACTCAACAAATGTGATCCACCATGTAAATAAACTAAAAGACAAAACCCACATGATCATCTGATTAGATACAGAAAAGACCTTTGACAAAATCCAACACCCCTTCATGATAAAAGTCCTGGGAAAAGTGGGGGTACAAAGGACACACCTCTACATAGCAAGGGTGATTTACAGCAAGCCCACAGCCAACATCAGCCTAAACAGAGAAGTATTTCCATTCAAATCAGGAACAGGATTGGGTGTCCAATCTCTATTCCCATACTGTACAGTACTTGATGTCTTAGCTGGAGGCAATAAAACAAGTCAAGGAGATCAAAGGGACACAGAGTCAAAGTATCTTTATTTGCAGATATTTTTTACAAAAATAATCCTAAAAATTTCACCAGAGAACTTCTACAGCTGATAAACACGTTCAGTAAAGTTGCAGGATACAAGATTTTTTTTTTTTTGTTTTTTTGTTTTTTTGTTTTTTTGCAGGATACAAAATTAACACACAAAAATCAGTAGGGCTCCTATATACAAATTATAGATTTAAAAAATTAGAAAAGCAATGCCTTTTGAAATAGTCTCAAAATATTTTGTGGTAATTCTAACCAAGCAAGTGAAATATTTATATACTAAAACTAAGACACTGAGGAAATTGAAGATGACATCAGAGGCTAGAAAGATCTCCCTTGGTTGTAGATCAGTAGAATATAGTGAAAATGGCCATCTCACCAAAAGCAATCTACAGATTATATGCAATTTTCAGTTTATATGGATATATACACACAAACAAAATTGCGGAAAAGAATACAATCACAAAGGAGCTACTGGAGATATCACCATCCTCAAACTCAAAATGTATACTAAAGCGCTGTAGTAATGAAGACGTCATGGTGTTGGCATAAAAACAGATACATTAGTCGATGGAATTGAGTTCAAGACTCAAACATAATTCCACATATCTATGAACCCTTGCTTTTGATAAAGAAAAAGGCAATGGAAAAAGACAGCATCTTCAACAAATGGTGCTAGTCAAACTGGAAGGCTGCATGTGGAGGAATCCTGATAGCTCCATATTTATCGCTTTGAACAAAAATCAACTCCAAATAACATAAGGCCAGTCAGTCTGAGTTTGACAGAAAAAAATGAGTGATAGCCTTGAATTGTCGCAAGAAAAAAACTTTCTGAGCAGAGAGCATTGGTAGCACAGCTGCTAGCGATTATTAAGTGTTCACAGAACTGCAAAGCTTCTGTATGGCAAAGGATAACTTTATTTGGACAAATTGACAGCCTACAGAATGGGAAAAGATCTCAACTACAAATTTGAAAGAGGACTAATACTTGAAATATATAAAAAATGTATATCAAGAAAACACATAGCCCAATTAAAAGTGGATTATGAAGTTGGAGAGTTCTCAAAAGATAAAAAGTGACCGAGAAAACAAATGCTCAACATTTTTAGTTATCAGGGAAATGCAAATCAAATCAGCTTGAGATTTCATGTTATATCAGTAACTGAATAGTTAATATCAATAAAACAAATTCTAGCTCATGCTGACAGAATGTGGAGTAAGGGGAACACTTATCCATTGCTGGTGGAAATATAGTCACCATGTAAATCAGTGGGGCATTTCCTTAGGAAGATAGAAATTGATCTACCTCAAGATCTAGCTATACCACTCTTAGGCATATACCAAAGAACTCCATGTCTTATAGAGACACCTATTTAATCATGTTCACTGTAACATGAGGACCTGCTTGTTGGGGTTTCTGTCCTGCCCAGTTCCCACAGCCGTTAAGCCCCAAAGAAAATCACACAGAGGTCTCCGTAAGTTATAAACTATTGGCCCATTAGCTCAGGCTTCTTATTAACTCTTATAACTTATATTAACCCATTATTCTTATCTATGTTAGCCACATGGCTCAGTACCTTTTTCAGTGGGGCAGGTCACAACTTCCTTCGGTGTCTGGGCAGGACTGCGGAAAGAGCTTCCTTCTTGCAGAATACTCCTGTTCTCATTGCCCCGCCTATACTTCCTGTCTGGTTGTCCCGCCTATACTTCCTGCCTGGCTACTGGCCAATCAGTGTTTATTTAAAACATAATTGACAGAATATAGAATTGTCCCACAATTCACCATGACTCTATTCAAACTATTCTAACCAAAACTTGAAAACAGTCTAGCTATCCATTAACAGATAGATAATGAAAATTTTGTATATCTATATAATGGAATATTATTCAGATGTTAAAAAACTATGGAATTTGAAGATATTTGGAGTTAAAAATTTAACTCAACTGAGGTAACCCAGACCCAACTATGGTCTGTATTCTCTTATATGTGATGTCAGTTTTGAAGCCCTTGTTAGGAAAGCTACTATCTGTATAATCAGAGGTTAGGTTTAGAGTAATATACTAGGTGGGAAGGAACAAACTCTTAAGGTAACAGTTATAGAGAATTTGGGAGATGAAGCTGGAATGGGAGAATTAAGCATAAACAAAGATGAGAAAAAGGAGAAGGGTTAAGGGAGGAATCAGGGATGGACAGTTAACACTAAAAGCCCTTTGAGGGGTCATACAGAAACCTACTATAGTAGAAGTGTCTTAAAACATATGTATATATGAAAGAAATATAATTGGAATCACCAAATAACAGGGGAGACAAAGACCGAACTACAGACACCAAGTTAAATCTCCAGTGCCAGGAATGGGTTACATCTAATTGAGCTGTGGGCCAAAGGTCTTCAAAGAAATGCCCAAACAACTCAGGCTATTGTCAAGGCTATTGATTGTGTTCCGCGAACTGATTGCAAGGCTCTAATTCTGAAGACACCTACATATCTCACTGAACGCAGAGAAGTCGAGTGTCTAACTAGAGCCTTCAGCCGTACTCACGAGTGAGTGTTCATTGTACTGGAAATTACTCTGCGTACTAACAGAGGAAAGAGCTAAACATGACTCAGGTACAAACCCTTCAACCTACGAAGGTGACCTTCTGAATGAAGTCATGGCACAAAAGTTGTGGGACCAACCACCAGCTGATTGGATTTAAGGCTACTCTATGAGATGGAACTCATGCCTGACACTGGTTGGTGGCCAAGAACCTGAAACAGACAGCCCATGGACCTAGGGGAAACCCAGTACTACTATTCTGCTCAAGAGATATAGACCTTAGCCGGGTGGTGGTGGCACACACCTTTAATCCCAGCACTCGGGAGGCAGAGACAGGCGGATCTCTGAGTTTGAGGCCAGCCTGGTCTACAAGAGCTAGTTCCAGGACAGGCTCCAAAGCTACTGAGAAACCCTGTCTCGAGAGAAAAAGAAAAGAAATAAAGACCCATAGATCAGTGTCTTGCTCAGCCAGCTTCAGAGAAGCTTCTTTCCTACATCAGGAGATGGGAATTAATACAGAGACCCACAGCTCTGTATCAGGACAAAGTGCAGAAAGGGAGACATCTTGAAACACTCAGTCCTAAATGAATGTCATCATCAAATTCCTTCCCTGAGGGTTAAGGGAGATATGAGGAAGAGGAGGTAGAAAAAGTTTCAGAGCCAGAGGGGATGGAGGGCACCATGGAAGCATGGCCGTCTCGACAATAGGACTGCCACTGTGATACCGCGCACCTGGCTTACACAGCTCAAGCCAGAAGGAATCCAAGCACTGAGGGGGGTGAGGAGATGAGCCACTATCCCTAACTCAAACTGTCTCCCAGAGAAAACCACTTGCAAAGAAAAAATGGATTTTCTCCAATGGAGTCACATGGCATACAAAGAATGCTAAGTGGTAGGACCCATTCTCAGCAGTAGATGGCCAACACAAAATGAACTCAATGCTGTTTTTGAAGATACTTTGTATTAATGCTTTATTTGGGATCTTTTTAAAAAAATCTTCTCTTTTATTATGGTTTCTAATTTTGTGTTTTAAGGACTCTGTGTGCATGTGTGTATCTGTGTTGCTTGTACCTTTTTCTCTATATGCTTTGTTTTATTGTTTTTTTTTATTGACCTGTTTTTTTCTAAAGAGAGAAAAAAAGGCGGCATAGGGTAGGATGAGTGGGGAGGTGGGGATGATCTTCAGAGGAGATAAGGGAAACTGGGACCAGAACATACTGTACAAAAATAAAAATTAAAAATGGAGCCAGAGAAGTCAGAGAAACATGACCTTGAACATAATCGAAGGGGTTTTTGGTTGTTTCAATTCCTTTTTGTACTTTAACAATTTCATACACATATACAGTGTGCCTTGATCACACCCACCCCATCTTCTTCTCACTCTCCACTCCTCTGGGGGTCCCCTCCTGCCTTCCATGTCTCTATGTATGTGTTCTTGCATGTCTTGTACCCTTCTGTGTAGTTAGTGCCTGCTAGACTGTTTGTTGATCTTGTTGACTTCATCTTCTGCAAGTGGCTAAAGGTATTTGTCTTTTGTTTTGGATTGAAAGCTTTAGTTATTTTGTTATCATTTCTTATTTTAAAATCTTTTTTGCCTATAATTTTATTTACAGAATGACCAACATTCTGTAAAACTTGAAGTTGTTTTTTTAATTGTCTAATTTCTATCTAGTTACTGGGAGGAAAAAGTAGCTAAATGAGTCCCTTTCTTCAGGGGTGTGGCTGCTGGTAGGTAACCCATACCTTAGCATGTGACTCAAGCACAGGACCAGTTGAAATCAGCGATTTAGTAATTGTAAATAGAAACCATGGAATTGGGAATAAAATGTGTTCAAGGTCCTGGGGGAAGGGCTAAGAGGGAGTATCCAAAATACTTCATATACATGCATAAAATCTGCAAAGAATAAATACCACTATTAAAAAACAAAACCAAACAGGAGTAATCTTACTACTGGCAAAGAAGAAAGATTCCGAGGTTTGATGGCCAGCCATTCTCAGCTAATCTGTGAGCTCCAGCTTCAGTGAGAGACTGTGTCTCAAGTCAAAAACAAAACTAAAAGCAAAACCAACAACAAATAAACCAAACCGAAATCAAACAACAAGGCAGTGAGACGATTGAAGACACCTAACACTAGCCACTAGTCTACATGCATGAGTACACACCTGTATACACACATACAAAGGAAAAAGATAAAGCTATGCAGAGAAAGACACAGGAGACAGGGAGTGAAACAGACAGTAGATGGGGGCAGCAAGGGCAGACTATGATTTGAGACCTTGATACGTCTGGGTAGGCACTTAAATAGTGTCAGGGCAGACTCTACACACAGCCGCTGATGCTGATACACTCAGGAGTCAGAGGCAGGTGGAGCTCTAAGTTTGAGGGAGGCTAGCCAGGGCTACGAA
Organism: Myodes glareolus; assembly: GCF_982192425.1. Classification (NCBI taxonomy): domain Eukaryota; kingdom Metazoa; phylum Chordata; class Mammalia; order Rodentia; family Cricetidae; genus Myodes; species Myodes glareolus. The sequence goes on along the minus strand of NC_142035.1, from coordinate 86,336,612 downwards.
ATAAGATCTGATCTGAAGAATAAATTTAAAAACTCTCAATTTGATAGACAGTGACAATACAGCTTATAACTGAGGTTAGAGACTCAAGATTTATACATTCATTTTTAGTTCCTTAATGCAGGTGGTAGAACCTGGGCCCAAATGCTTCCTCTGGCTGTTTTTGAATCCTTCTGGTGAGGATTCCCACTCCCTGACACAACTGTCCGCAAGGCAGAAGACCTCCCTTCTTTGCTGCCTGTGAACGTCGTCTTGACCCTGTATCCCAGGGCAGTTTCTCCACGAGGCCTGTTTGTGCCGGCAGTTAACTAGTATGTGGTTAAGTGGAGTGCCAGTTTGAGCCATGTCTTACAAAATAACAGAGAGATTTGAGAAGTTGTGGGGAAGGAACCCTGTTTGTTGGAAAAATCAACTGAGCTCCAGGTTGAGAAAAAGGCTCCAGGAGGGTCCCACAGCAGGGGACCACTGTGAAGGGTGTGAATGGAATCTAGCCCGGTCATCCTTTATAACGTTATTATGGCATATGACGATTTCTCCTCCATCCCCTCACCGAGTCCCTTAGCTGCACGAGAATCTAGCTGATTGTACCTCCCTTCATCCTCTTGCCCAGGCCACCTCACAAGTTCCAACTGTAAAAATAACCGCTCCAAACCACTGGTCTGGTAGTCCCATCTTCTAGTGCTAGTGAGGGTTCTGTTGTCCTCATTGGCCCAGAGGAAGTGATTGACAGGTGAATAGCCCAATGAATGATGACTCTTAGAAGCACCGGCTCCCGCCCCGTGGCAGTTACCGGCTGATGTTCTTACCACGAGGTTTTCAAAAGTCAAAACCCAGTTATCTTTAGTAAAGAGTGGAAGGTACTTTAGTCTCCCGCAAAGGGAATCCTTGGTAGCTTAAAAGTACAAATGAACTTTCCAAAAGAATATAGGATGCTAGATCGAATGAGCCACTCCACAAAGAGGGTGCTGCTGTGCTAAGATACTAGAAGGCCGAATGAGGATGTAAAGTGTTTGGTGACCATGAGTGGCATTCACCAGGCTGGAGTCGAAGGTGCTCACCACAGCCTTTGAAGACAGTAATTCTTGGGGTCTGAGAGGTCTTGAGCTGGAGGGAAAAACCTGATGACCTCACTGCTGGGACTTTGAGCACCATGGTGATCAAGCGCTGAATTGATACTGAGCAGGATAGTGGTGGGGTGTCCCTGCCCGTGGCCTCATTACAAGGGAATCTTGGAAGAGCAGGCTTAGGGAGAAAAGAGGAGACATGGCACACGACATGGGTGGACAGAGGTGGAGTGTCCCCAGTCTTCGAATGGTCTAGCTATGGAAGATGTGGCCTTCGGAAGAATAGCAGAGGACCAGTACACATTTATTTTAGAAGCTGGAACTAGAGATGAAGAGAGGAGACGGAGAGGGAAGCCATGGAAAGTTAGGAAGGGCTGGCTACAATAGGAGTTCAGAGCTGGGCTTTCCAGAAGCCCTGGACAAACACATGCTTGGCACCTAGCTGTCACTCAGTAACTGTTAGCTATTATTACCCCTCTTGGAGGGGTGGCAGAGGGTCTACTCATATCTAGTAGTTCAGATGAAAAATAGGAACTGAGTGGAGACGTTAAAAGAGGAGTCAGGAAAACAGGCCATTACAGTTGCCTTTTTGTCTCTCCCTGGGCTTGTTAGAATTGAAGAGGATATCCCCACTGGGAATGAGGGGGAAGACACTGGCGTATGTTGGGGTTAGAAGCTCATGGCCGAGCAGCACAAATGGGGGCTGATGACTGCCCTTCCGAACAGGGCCTGTTAGCAGTGAGGTGAAAGAAGAGGAGGAAGTTTCCTTGCAGAACTGGGGAATGGGGTGGGACATGGGCTGGTGCAGGCAGAGCCACGTCAACCTATACAGAACTAGCTGTTGTAGTTGCTGCGGTGTGGGCAGGAACCCACCTACTCGTTTCTTCTGGTCAATGGGAAGTGCTATATTTGAGGATGTTGGCCTCACAGTGGTGAGTGTGGTGGTCAAGAAAGTGGGGGGGGGGCGAGCTGAAGAGTGGCCCTCCATGAAGCCTGGTTTAGAATGATGCTGAACTGCTGATTTTACTCAAAGTTGGTGACTAAACATTTTCCCCAGGAAACGAAAGGCAAGGGGAGGAGGGCTGGCTAAGAGGGACACAGCTACTGAACAGGGCCCGGAAGCCAAATGTTACTAGAAAGAGCGGATTTGCATCTCACCGAGAGGGAGATTGAACAGGCCAGATAAATGCTTGGGCAGGGCCAGAGCTGGAGAAGAGGAAATGGACTGGGGGGAGAGGTGAGCAAGATGGTCAGCAAGCCGATTCTTGAAGCCAGCCCAGACGACTCTTTTTCAGAATTCGTTGGATAACCTGCTAAGCCAATTTCTTCCATCTCACAGTGGGAAGTAGTGATAGCATCCAATAGCCATGAGGTTTTGAGGAGCCAAGAGTAAGCGAGCAAGGGAGGCAAAGGGAACTTACTCTGAAGGGAGATGCCCTGCCTGTGGTAGAGGACCAAGTGGCACACAAATCCTTCTGTCTCTCCTAGGCCGTGTCCTGTGAGACTTGATCTTGCCTTTCTTAGTTCTCTGTGGTTAGTAGCATCTGTCTTATTAGCAGAGTGAGGAGGGGAGGTAAAGGCAGGAGAACCAGGGGTGTGGGGGATGCTTGAGCCAAGGCAAGGTCAAATACAAAGATGCAAAGACAGGACCTCTGCAGAGGTGACCCTACCTAACTCTGTCTTCTGCATCTTGTCATAATCTCTGGTTCCGCTCGCCCTCAGGACCATTTACCGGTTCCATAAAGGATTTAGAGCCCTCTAGTCCAGTCACCTGACTTGCTGAGCTGATTTTGCTCAACTTACACTGGTGGCCCTACTTGCTAAAGCCAGGTTCCTCAGCCGAGGCTGAGCTGAAGTGACAGACAGTGCACTCGTTCCTAAACAAGGCAGGGCACTCTTGGGAGACAAGCCCAACAGTTGTTCACTTCCTTTCCACATGGGCTACTAGGGGTCCATGATGGCCAAGTTAAACACAAAGGTGGAAAAGACAGTGGCCTGGCCTCTATGGAGGCGGGAAGGAGTGAGTCACTTAGGTCTGAAATGGTCTGGTTGAGAGAGAGGAGGTGACGAGAGTCTCCTGCCCTTTGACATAAGGCAAAGTTGGGGAGCTGCCCGTGGCTTGGGTCCTCCAGGAGCTCTGTGGAAGAGTCGAGATTTCTGGTCTCCGTCTGAGTACCCTTGGGCATATTTTCCTACTCCGGGAATTATCTGCACTTCAGTTCTATTGAACTGTTGTTACATAGAATAGTGATGTTTCAGGTGAATTGTTTGATTCTCAAAGAGGAAAAAAATGACATTGTCATAAGACTCAAAGAAAACAGACCGCCTCCTTCTTAGATGGCACTGATCCTTGCTCTTCCCAGCTCAGTGCTCCTCTTGCAAACCCTCTTAGGAGAAGCCGAGAAGCCCCACTTGGGGCGCTGCACAGTTGTGTGCCAGTATTCACTGCTGTCATTGGTTGATAATGTATAGTGCACCCCCTTTAACCACAGCGCTCGTGGCCAGGCGAGAGCCACTCAAACAGCACCTTTATTGAAAGCAAGCTTGTTTTTAAGAATATGTGCAAGATAGGCGAATACAAGTTTTTATCTCACTATCTCATTGGCAGTTTCTGCCTCATCAGCGTGCTGGGGCCATCCTGGTCTTGTGCTAAATTGGATTCCTCCTGGGACATGTCCTCCTGGTGAGGGAACAGGGAGTCTACTGCAATCTGTTGTTAAGTTCCTCCTCTCTGTCCTTCTCACCTCCTGGCCACATGCGTGCTCCTGTAGGCCTCTTCACTGGGTTGACTGAGGCAATGGGAGCCATGTGGCTTGCTAGCTCTCACTTGGATGCAAGCCGCTGAGGACTATAGAGAGGCATTATAAGCTGCAATCATGGATGGCAGAACAGCAAGGTCACTGTTAGGAAAGGAAAGAGTCCTGCCCAAGGCTTGTTGGGTGCCCTTTTTGAAGACTTCTAAAACCGCCCCCTTCATCCCTGTCTTCATGGTTACAGAATACTGTCGTCACCGTTTTCCAAAATTAATGTTGAATACTGTGAAATGAACCTTTTTCCCAAGGAAAAGATTATCTCTTTACAGAACCGAAAGCTTAGACCTTGAACTCTCAACCAGCAACTTAAAAACAGCTGCTGTTTAGGCCTGTGCTGGAGTGACAGCCAGGTGGGCCTGGGTGAAGTGCTCTCAGCAAGCTCAGGGCTCAGTGGTCTGGCGGGCAGGGTGTCTCTGGGGATCCTGGCGTCTTGGCTCAAGGATGTGTTTATACCACAGTAGGTGAAGAATGTGGAGAGCACATGCTCTGTGGCACTCCAGGGCAAGCTGCATGGGGACCGAGTGTCAGTCAGTTGAGGGAGGCTTCAGAGACACTGAGGGCCTGCCTCAGCTGGGAGTGTGTTTCAAAAAGAGCAAAGAGGAGGAAGGCTGGAGGAGGATGTACCTGTCTTTGGAAGTGGCTTGTTTGTGCCAAGCTGGTGGCAGGAATCCTGGGGTTGGAGTTCTGGGATCATAGCAGGGCCACTGTTGGAGTACAGGTGAGGTGGCAGGCCAAGAAGGTCTCTCCTGGAGTCCATGAGAGTCAGGGGATGGGAGTCAGAGTGGAGGGTTGGATTCTTTTTCTAAAGTAATGCATCGAGTTCCTCATACTCGTAACTTGGCGCAAATGAGAAAACCCACTGCCTGATTCCTTGGAAGGCCAGAGAAAGGAGGTGCCTCCTGTATCTCATTCCTGGTTTTCCAGAGTGCCCAGCTTTCCCTTCCTATCCCAGTTTCTCTGACAATTAGGTGAAGGGATGATGGTGAGGCCAAGCTTGCTTTCAGGAGAAGGACTAGAAGAAAATGTTGAGTCTGGGAGAGCAGATGGAAGCCTTGCTAGAGCAGAGCGGCTGGAGCCTAAAATACAGGTGCTTTGCTGCTGGCTCAGGATCCAGCAGGTCTTTTGAGCTGGTCAGGAGAGCGGTTGAAGGATTCGTGTACAAAGGCCAGTCAGGGCATTTTCTGGCATGGCTCTGAGTGGTATATGTGGTCTCCCTATGGCCAATGGGTAGGGAAGCACCCAGTGGGTGGATCAATGCAGTGGTAGGAAGTACTAGGGATTGCCTTGTTGACGGACCGTTTGTAGGGTCTGCCAAGGCCACTTGGGCTAAGGGGTCGATATGGCTCTTCAGAATCCCAGTGTCATTTTCCTTTTCTGGATTCTCCAAGATTCCCTGAGGGTGGGGAGGTGTGGAGACACGTCTGTCTGAGGGAAGAGACAGCAAGTGTGAGAGATAGGTTTGTAGAGAGAGGAACAGAGGCAGACATAAAAGGTGACCTTTTGCTCTGGTGTGTCGTTAGACACAATTTGGGTAAGCCCCAGTACTCGGTGTTCTAGGGAAAACCTCCTATTGGTGCTGTGCATGTCAGATGACCCTCCCGAGCTTGGAGAGAGTCCTCACCTGCACAGAAGCAGGTATGAGCTCAGGCAGGTACCTTAAATCTGGTTTCTGATCCACTCAGGGAATGTGGAGGCTCAGTGGGTGTGAAGAGTTCCTGCCAGATACCTTCTTTTCCTCTTCATGGTGTGCCACATAACAGAGGAACAGTTTTCCCCTGGGTGATCCAGGAGAGAGGGCCACACAAGACAGGGGGCTGGGGTGAGAGGAGGCGTGAGGGCAGGGGCTGAAAAAGAATAGGATGACAGGAAACAGTCTGATCTACTCAGATACCAGAGGAGGCAAGTGTGGACTAGGGCAGGAAGGCAAGCGACACTTTGTCACTTAAAGCCCATCCTTTGTATGTGGCATCTTCACGGGGCCCCCGGATCTAGATCTAGATAGGACCTGTCGGGACTCATGCCTTCGCTGCTGAAACAGATACCCTAACCCTAAGGGGCTGAGGCAACCAGTGTGCAGAATACAGTATGTTCTGGTTTGCTCCTCTTTGAAAGGTTGCGGTGACCATGCCTCCTTTTGAAGCTCTGTGCCATCCAGCCTGCTTTTCTCTTTGTAGCTAGATCTTCAGATGACTGATGTCAGAACTGGGGAGTTTGGCAAAACAAAGGCAGAGTGGTAGCGAAAAGTGGGGGGAGTGCAGGGACACAAAGGGGGGCTTTCCCTTGGCAGTAAAGAGCTTTTTTAGGGTATGACTTTTCTGATCCTGCTCCCGTTTACCTAAATTCCGCTGGTAGAAAACAGCAACTGTGTTGGAGGACGGCTGGAGGAAGAGTGGCTAATCTTTCTCCGACAGGCAGAATGGAAGGTTGCTTTCTAGGGTATGCCAGGCCCTTAGACTAGTTAAGGGAGGTCTCCTGAACAAGGGCACTGCGGAAGACTGGATGGCAGGGATGGGGTGGAGTCATTCTACTGCAGTTACCTATGCAGGATTTTTAGGCCTGGGGATGGCCTCTTTTGCAGCGAGGTCGAGAAGCAGGGACTGGAGATGAAAGGGTCTGATGGCCAAGGTGTTGCACGGTGTCCTTCCTCCCCTGCCTGCTTTCTTTCTTCACACTTTTCAATAATCTTTTTCTTCCCGAGGGGGACAAAATGGGACGAGCTGAAGGAGACAGAGAAATCGAACCAATCATGGAAAGGCCCAGCCTGGGGCTGAGTGGTTCCAGTCCCTCCCAGACCAGCAACCCCTCCAAAGAGCTTCCAATACAAAGTTGCCTCTCCAGGGCCTGAAAGCCTTTCAACAGTTCAGAGTAACCATAGAAGAGGAAGTTATGCAGAGCAGCCTTTTAGCCAGGTTCCTGGGCCCTTTTGGCAAAGAGCCTTGCTCACCAGGCTCCTCACCTGTGGAGCTCAGGCTTGTGTGGGCAGGGAGGGCCGGAAGATGGAGAGAACCTTTGAGTCACCGCTAGGTGGAAGGTGGTTTATTTCCTGAGTACATGGAGCAGACTCTTCCAGCTAGCACACAGTAAGAACTCAATAAATAGGGATTCATTGTATGGAACGAAATTATTTGTTGAATTTCCATGTGGGTAAATACACAAAGTTGGCTTCAATAGAGGAAAAAAAGGACCATAACTGTAGAAGGTTGAGCAGGAGATGACCCACAGAGAGCAGCAGAGTGAGCACTCTTCAGAGTGGGGATGGGATGGATGTGGGAAAGGGACTGGGGAAAAATGAGGCGGAAAATGGGACAGGTAAAGGGTACTACAAGACTGTGGCAGCCTAAGGCGATGGCTCTGCCACTTTAGAACCCATGCATACTTCTTCCTCAGAAAGTTCTTAAGTCTTTCCTGTGGGTGGTAGATCTGGCAAGGAGGAGAGGCTGCACCAGAACACAGCATGATCTGAGATCACCATTGCTAGGACACAGGAGAACGAAGGAGAGGATGACCCTCCCAGGTGGTGCTGGAACAGGAGGCCTCAAGGAGGGCAGCCTCTGGTGAGGAGGACATCAGAACAGTGCACCTGTGGAAGTGTTCCACCCCAAATAAAAGCCAGCAGGCTCTTGGGAGTTCCAGTGGGATTCAACTTGTAGAATCTCTTCCTGATTGACCGTTTTGCTGAGCGCAGATACGTCACATGCTGATGTTATTAGGAGGCCCCCAAATGTGTCAGGAAGTCACCATTTGCAGTCACTGTGCATCCACTAGAACGAGTAGTGCATTGTTGTGACACGGCCACCAACCACAGTGGCTGGAGAAGGGGAGCCAGCCACTAGGTTCTTGATTTGATCTCCGAAGAACAGTCTACAATGAGGGTCCTCATTCTTTGGAACTAAGTGTTGGAGGTCCTTCAAAGGTCTGCTTTCCTGGCATATTGGGTTCACAAACAGTGAAAAGTCTGTTTTCAAATTTTGGGAGGGTTACTTTTTTCTTCTTCTTTTAGACTAGAACATTCCATGCATGTCTAAATGTGATGTTCAGTTATTATCATTTTACAAAAGATAAAAAATTGGACTCTGCACAAATAGAAACGATATAACCTCAAACGTGATTCTTGTGAGCCAGACTATTGAGACTGGCCTGGAGAAGCAGGCATAGAATTCAACTTCCAAGGGTGTAATCTCAGAACATACAACACTTAGAATTCATTTGGGGCCTACTGCCTTGCCTTTGCTTTGACAGCAGCAGTGGGCCCTACCATGTCACCTAGTGGGTGGGAGAGATGCCAGCAAGTGGCCACCTGTATTCAAATTGTAACAGTTCATCCCAGTTTCCCATCCATGTGCTAGAGTCAAGTGCCTATTACTGATTTATAATATAATATAGTATAATATAATATAATATAAAATATATGCTTTCCATGACTCTCTCTCCCTCTCATTTTACAAGTGACCAAATTCTACTCATCCTTCAAAACCCAGCTCAAGTGCCTTAGCCTCATGTTCCCCAGAAGGCAGAAAGTTGGGCTGAGACCTGTCTCCTCTGTGCCCCTGCAGCACTTTGTATTCTGATTTCTCATCCGCACACTCCAGGTGCTGTACTGACATGAGGACTTCTGCCTAACTGAAAGCTCTTTGGTGGTCAGGGTTTCTCTTTTACATTGTGTGCGTGTCCTCAGTGATATGTAGGACATGACTTAAAACTTAACTCATCAAGAGTTGATGACAGGGTGTTTTGTCAAATTGTTTTAAAATTAGTGGACAAGTCTAGCAGTGATCCAGTTTGGCATCCCTTTGATGTCGATCCAGGCTGGCATTTGTTTGATACCTGTGGGTTGGGGATCCTTACTCTTGGAGGTTGGCCCTGAAGGCCTGCTTGCAGACAGTGGGGTGCAGAGTGAGACTCTGGTTCTACAAATAGGGGGCAGACTAAAGAGCACAACTTCACCTATCGAAACTGGTTGTTATGGAAATGACTGTTGGAAACAATGCCCAGGGCCCACAGGCTGGGACCCATGTTTCCTGTGCCCCAGCGGAAGCCCCAGCAGAGCTGACTTGGTCCAGCTGCACTGGATAGTCTGGCTGGCTGGTGTCCAAGCTCGCTGCCTACTGGGACTTTTATACTACCTTCTGGCAGGGAGCAGACCATCAAAAGCAGGACATTTGTCATTGAGAGTTCTTGGTGTCATGTTGTCTTTTACTGAACTAAAACCTAGCTTCCTTATAACTAGGCTCTTTGAGTTCTAGTACAGTCTTCAGTTACCTCGATAAAATCTCCTCTCTGTATAACATATAAATACACAAAGCAAGCCAGCAGCTCCTGTAGTGACTGGAACTCTCCTTGGACCCTCTGATAACCACCTCACTGTCCCCACTGGGTGTGTTTGACTTCTAACACTGCTTGCCCTTCTTCAGACTTGCAATAAGTCATCAATGTCTTTGACAGTATCTAGAGTTAAATCATTCACTACCTAGGCGTTATAATTTAGTCAGCAAAGTCCCAAGAAGTAGAACAGAGAAAAAACTCAGCCATCTGGTATTTTTCTGTTTCTCAAAATCTGCCCTGTTATGGAGCAAGGCTGTCCATTTTATTCCAGAGCCATCTTTTAAAATATAAATCCAATTCATTTCGGTTTTTGCCTTCCAAGAGTTTTTTATTTATTTATTTTTTTGTTTATTATTTTTTTTTTTTTGGTAATCCTCTGGGCTTGGAGTAAAATCCAGGTTCTTTGTCACAGCCTCAAGACTGGTTCACACACCCAGCCTATCTCTCTGCCTCCACTGTGTGCCTGCTTTCCTGCCTCCAGCCTCCCAAAACACCACAATCATTGTCTCCTAGGGAATTAACTTTGCCTAGCTATTTTCTTCTGTTGGGAATGTTCTCTCCTCTGACCTTTGGGCAGAATGTTTTTCTACATTGAGACCTTGGTTCAAATGTTGCCTCTTCATAAAGGCAAACAAACACAGCTCTGTTGCAGGCCACCCAGGTCGGGCAGTCTTAATAACATGCATCACGGAGAACACTTCTTGATGACTGTTTCTTTTCCTTGACAGAAGTATGGGCTCCAAGAAAGCACACACACCGACCTTCACACATTCATGCTATTTCTGGCATCTGGTATGTGTGTTTTACACAGTTAAGTGATCCTTAGATGGTTTGATTGACTCATTAATATTAACAAGTGAACACTACATGTGTTGTAAACGAAGGCGCAAAGAGTGTCCTGGAAGAGGTCTCACTGTCGTCTTCTTTCAAATCTTGCAGTAATGACCCATCCCGGTTCTTCTCACTAGTGAAGTGTTAGAAGGATCATCACATCCACTTCTCTGTTGGTGATAGCTCACATTATACTAATGAAGAGACCAGCTATGTCAAACTCACACTCATGGACTAGAGTATGCTAAAGTTAAACAGCTTCCTTGGACTTTGACCTCCTGTTTATGGTGATGCTCATATTTACCACATCACAGCCTAAGTTGGGCTGCAGAAAAGCAGAAGATTAAGTAATCTTCAGAATTTGCATCTGAGTCTGGCTTGATAGGAAACAACACACAAAACAAATATTCAAATCAGTGCCATTGGCATTGACCTGAAGCATACGACTTAACAGTGCCTGGTGCAGACAGTGCATGCCACTGACCAGTGTGTAGACAGGGCAATGGGTGCTCTTGCTAGCTCTTGAGGGTGCTTCCAAAGCTTTCTCCTTCCAGTAAAGGTGATTTCTGCCTTACTTTGGGCCAGACACCACTGAGATTCCCTTTGAAAGTGTAAGGATGTCATCAGTTTTGAGGACTCAATTATACCTTACTGTGCTGTCCTGTCTTTGTGTGCACCTTACACGTCAAGGTGTTTTCAAGAAAAGATTGCGAAGAACTTCCATCTTCCCTTAAAGAACTAAAGTTGTTTCTTTAGAAAGCAACCTGTAGGAGTTAAGCTGTGGCTTCACATCTGTTAGCCTCACACAAAGAAGCTAGGACCTTAAGCTCAAATCTGTCTCATATTTGTGTATCTGGTAACATCACTGGTACCAACAGGTTGGCAGAAAAAGAGACTGAATACACCTGGCTCTAACTAAAGATGTGGAACAGCAGATGGGAAAGAGACTTGCCAGTGAAAAAGACTTCCTGTTGGAAGTCTAGTGAGAAGCCTGCCGTCCATGATTGGGAAATCCACTCAGACATGCTGTCTGTTAAACTTGTGTGCTTCTAAGTGTTTGCTGAGGCAGATCCTCTTTCAACTGCTGGGGATATCTAGAGAAAGGTCCTTCAGTGGGTGCTTGGATATAGGAAAGCTGAAAGGGACATAAGGCTGAGTCTAAAGGGCTAGGGCTAGGGCTCAGTAGTAGGGTGCTTGCCTAGCATATGTGAGGCTCTGGGTACAACTGCATGAAAAAGAAACAGCAAAACACTGAGTCTGAAGAGGGAAACCGAAACTCTTCTAGATTAGACGTAAGTCATGCACTCAAGGAGGCTAGCTCCCAGTCTACAAGAAAGCAAAGACAACAAACCACTGTGTTAGCTTCAAGGCAAACATTGCTAGAAAGTTCTGCAAATGACAACAAAACGATGTAGGAGACACGGGAATTTCTTCAGATTTGGGGTGTGGGGGGACAAGAAACATGAAGCAATTTGGGCAAGGTAGCATTTTGTGAAGCTCAGTTGGGTGTGGGGAGGTGGACTTGGGTTGAGAAGCTCTGCCTGGCACAACTCTATATCTGCAGGAGAGGGATGGTGTCTAGACAGAAAGATGTAGAGAAGTCATGCGTCCAGTTGCCCCTTCTTGCCTGGTGCAGGAGACAAAGTGTCCACTGAGTCGTTCCTTGCCTTTGCTTTCGTGTACACTGGGAACCAACTCCTTGGCAGCAGGGCCTCTGTCTAATCTAGTGGAACTTTGGCTGCCCTCTTCAGTTCTGCCCTCTTTAGTCATAATCTTACTGCCCTTTCTGGTCTGAATTGGAAAGAATGGAGTAGCTTTGAAAATATGGAGGCTTAAGGCAGATTAAGGAAGGCTTTGTCTCTGCACTTGAACATCTATGCGGGGGACACTCAACAGCTGTCAGAGAAGAGAGAAGAAGACTGAAGGAGGGGAGAGAGACTTTGTTCTCTTTTTTGAGATGAGTTGCATGGTTTGGTTGACATGGGCCAAAGCGAAATGGCCAGCTTCCGAAGTCAGTGTGCCTGGGATAGAGGGGACTGTACAGACTTGAGAGGCTTTGACAGGGCTGGAGTGTGTACTGGCTTGAGGGCTGGCATTAAATTCACCTTGGCCTTAGGGCCTTTGTGCCAACATTCGCTTTGTTAGTTTAGACACTTTGCTTGGTCTCTTCCATGTGATGTGGAATGGCATGGAGCTTTCCTTTCAGCATCTTGTCTGTTCAGCAGTGGTTTTTCTCTCTGTCGAGGTAGTTTTGGCTCTAACCTCTTCAACGACTTTCGAGTGTCCAGTCTCCATGGTTTGAAAACTCTGTTGTTGATGCTTCAGGAGCAAGAGTTGGTTAGACCTCTGTTGTCACTTGCTGGAACTCTGCTGGCTCAAGTTACAGCATCTTCAGATGCCATCCTGAGTACTTCCTCATATTGCTCCCTATCAACTGTTGGTTCACGGCAGGCAATTGTCACGGCCTCTGCTGCTCTTTGCACAATGACTCTCTGCATTTGCTGGGTTGGTTCTTAGGACTCAGGGTGCTCTGCTTAATATCAGCAGTGCCTGTGTCAGAGAGAGAGAGCAAGAGAGCGAGAGCGAGAGAGCTTAATAGAGGTTTTGGTGGTGGGTGACTGACTCCATAATGAAATTGGGGGTAAGGTGCTGAAAAGTTTCAGATCCTTGATAACAGAATTGAGTTGGGTAACATGGGCATTTATTCTTTAAAAGCCATGTGATGTCTGCTTTTGCACTGAACTTTTTAAATAAGACTATGTCTTCTTTAAGCGAGAAGTGGAAAATTCATGGATAAAATGGAAAGGCTAGACCATCAGGGAAAGCCTGCACAGCAACTCAGGGGCTAAGCTGTTTAAACAGAAGGATGGATGTTCACAGAGTTAGTGGTGTATGTAGGCAGTGGCTTGAACCCTGCCTGTCATGTTCACTGAAGGGTACGAGATGCTTGTGCTTCCTGAGTTGGTGGATGGATTCCATAGGCTTATGGCTATCAAAGATCCTACTGCTTATCACGAATAAAGTCCCTGGGCTCCAGAAGTGTTCTGATTCTGTCATCCATGTGTATCCAAGCAGGGATTGGCCTACCCTTGCTCCTGACACCTGCTCTATTCTCCCCAGTTTCTTCTGGTCACCTGCTATCTGTTCCATCCCACATCCATTTCTTCCTTTCACTGTGATGTTTCCCCTAGAGTCCCCTTCAGGTGTGTCCTAATGCTACTTCTCTACTGAAGCTGTTGCTTCCTAAATATCCCATTGAAGGGGGGTGGAATGGGTGCAGACACTATAGATCATGGTGGATAGTTCTTTAAGGGTTTATATAGTCACCCCCAATTCGCCAAATCCAGGAATCCATGACTGCAATGTTGTTCATTTGCAAAAGGACCATGCTTGAGTTAATGTGCAGTCAATCCTGGGCCAGAATGGTGTGTCCGATGGTCTCAGAGGCCTTGTTTTATTGCCAAAGTCAGGGAACACCACCAGGCAGAACTGTTGGTTTTTCATGTGTGGTGTCAGCTTGCCTGCTGCTGTTTGTATTCCTGCCTCCTCTTCCCTGGCCTTCCCATCACCAGCACAGACCACCACAGAACTCCTTCCCCACTTACTGAGAGCCTCATTAGCCTGCAAGTAGACACAGAGCTGCTCTCCCCCAATTTCCCTCTCAGTGGGTTTGCTGAGGGCCCACTGCTGCCTGCGGTTGTAAGGTGGACGGTGCATTTCTCACTAAGAGGTGTGATGCGCTGCCTCCATTGCCTTGGGGATGAAGTGCTGGCAAAGGGGAAATTATTACTATTAGTAATGAAAACAGCTACCAGGAGCTTTCCAAAAATTATGTAACAGAGTCTTTACAAATCTTCTTTTTAGAGGGCCTGTCCCCATTTTACACACGAGGACATAGAGGCTCAAAGAAGTCATATAACTAAGAGGCCCAGCTAGGGGTCTCCATCTTTGTCTTCAGCGTCCATGCTCTCTTGAGCCCTGCAACTCATTGCTGTAGTAGTACAAAGGGGTGGGCTGACTCTGTGCAGTCTGGAACTGTGCTGCCCCAAAGCCCTGCATGTCTTTCCACAGGCACAGTTGGTGTTTAATAGTCCAGGTTGAACACTAACTGGCAGGACTGGAAAGAGCCCCACGGCCTGGCACAAGCTCACTGATTTTCATGTACTATTGTTTTCCCTTCTCCAGTTTTCTCTCGATGTCAAAGCACTTTTTTATCTGAGCTCTCAGTGGACACTGAAAATAATCTAAAAAGCAGGGCTGAGACAATTATTGTCAGTGGATAAAAAAGGAACTTGAGGATCTGTGAACCTGAGTGAGATGCCCCAATGAATAGAAACAAAGCATTTGGAAGTGAGGTAGGATCTCTTTTTGGTTACTCTGAGCTTTCAGCTGAGGACAGTCTTCTAAACCCATGTGCTCAACTAGAGGCTTGAGGGGCTCATAGGACAGTTTCCCTCTCAATTGCTTTTGAGGTTAATGGTGATGGTTTACATTTCTAATTTCAGTCTGATCCTTGCTTCTTGGGTCATGACCTTTTCTCCACTGCCAGGGTGATAGTCACTCCCAAGAGAACTGTCATCAGAAGAATGAGCCAAGGTACCCCAGGATAAGAGGAGACTAGCGGTCTGCCATCAAGAGCTGTTAGGCTTTCCTTGGGTCAGGCAACACTGGGGAGGGCCAGACAGATTTTCTTCTTATGGAGCTGGAGATGTAGCAGTGGGGAGGTATAGGGGGAGGTGGAAGGGAATTTCTCAGAATCTGTCAGTTCTGGTTAGTAGAATATGCTGGATGTGACATGGGAGGGGAAAAGGCTGAGCAAAGACTGGGGTTCAAAATGGGAGAATCTCTAAAATCAAGCAGAAGCAGTGAAAGAATCTAGTATAAAGTGAAGCATAGAAAATTGGAGTCAGTCTTTAGGTATCTTTTTTTTTTCTCTTTCGGTTGGGCTAAATTCTTTCAATTAAAAACAGACTGTATTTCACCCAGAATACAGTTTTGAGTCACTGAGGTAGGCAGTACTCACCAAAAGTATCTATTTGACTGGAGAGCTGGTCAGATCTGTTCCTGGGCCCAAGAGCTGTAACATAACCCTGAATGGTCATTTCACTTCTCTGAGCAAAGACAGGCACTCAAGTGATGCAGAAGAGGGAGATCCTGGAGAGCCAGGGCTTAGATGCTCCATGACTGGAACTGTGAAATCTAAGCAAGGCTTGGATTCTTGAGCTTAACCTGTGGTCAAGACTTGGAGAAAGGTGGCTTAGGAGAGGCCTCGACTTGCCTGGTGCCTGTGTTGAAGGGGTCCTCATCCCCATCTTAGATGTGTCCTGCATTGAAAATCCCATGGGGTCTTAGTGACAGGACGCCCTCTAATGAGGCCTTGCACACCCATCTTAAAAGAATGACATAGGCAGTGAGGACAACTTCGGAGTTCTTAGGTCCAGCATCCCTTAGGGATGATGCTATTTTAGCTAGGAAACTATGGTTTCCAGGGTCAGGTTGCATAGGCCTGACCTACTTTGACTTCTAAAGCATATTTATATAGAGGCCCCCTATCTGATGCCCATGGAAATGCTCCTCAAGGCTCAGTTCTAATGTCACCGGCTTCAGGCTTCCTCATTCTTAAAGGCATCGTTTCTGCATTTGAGTTGGTTGCCTGAAGCCTCTTGCTGTCTTCCATATACTCGGTGTTGTGCCTGCCAAGACTGGTAGAGTGTCTTTGCTGTCCTGCTCACTGCCAGAAAGCAGCTGGCTCTGGGGAGCCATCTCCTGTTTGTACTTTCCTAAGACGAAGTCACAAGGGCAGGGTTGCTAGACGCTTTGGGGGTCCTTTGGATTAGGTTTGTGGGATTTCTCTGCTGGCTTTTTAGATACTTTACCAAATTCCCCAGTATGGGTTGATCCATATTCCCAAGAACCAGGTCTCAGGGAGCTCTTTTTGAACCTCTGAAGCTGGCCTCCTCGTTTCCAGACCTGTCTGCCGAAGGGGTCTCCCTCCCGCTCTACCAGCCTATGTGGTCAGGCTCCCATCACATGGCAGTCACCCGACCACCAGGTCCCTTCTGAGGCGACCCACGGCGGTTCCTAGTCACTCTTTTCTGTTCACTCTGCTATGTGCTGCCATGCTAATAACTTGAGTTAGTGCTCTCAGGGCAAGAAGCCTGGTGGGTTCCTCAAGCCTCCCAGAGCAAGGAATGAAGGAGAAGGAACTAGGGCTGGGTTCCTGTCGCTCTGCTCTGGGTCTCTGCACGTTCCTATGACAGCCATGGACCCTTTGTCTCGTCTTCATCTTTTCTGTCCTAGGCATTTGGTTCCTGGACTCCTTCTGGTCACAGTCCATTCCTGGGGTCATTTCTGTTCAGGGGTTTCTTAAGCCTTTTTTCCTTATGCTCCCCTCAGCAGCTCCACCTACAGGGGCCACCACCTCCCCAGTCTGCCTTCTCGCCCTTCATCTCCCAGTGTGCACTGTTTGCAGTTAGGTTATTTTCTCTTGTATTTTTGGGTTTCTACCTAGGACACCTTTCCCCCTTCTTGCCTACCTGGAGAACTACTGTGCCTCGTTCCAGCTGGCTCAGAGGTGACTTCCTCTGGAAGTCTTCCCAGACAGAGCGTGAGAAGTCCTTTCCTTCCCAGCTTCTCCTGCCGTGTTTAGCCGTCTGCTTTTCAGAGGTTAACAAACTCTCTGATAGGAATTGGTGTTGTCAGTCTCTCCAGTGCCTAATGTGGGCTAGAAATAGGTACTTGTCACACTTGTTTGCACAAAATGAAAGTTTAGGTTGACTGTGTCTTCTTCAGTTCTGGTCTGAGCTTGGAAAAACTGGAAGAGAGAGGGCAGGATGGAGATGGAGGGGACAGGGGTATGTGTGGAGGGAGACGCAGAGGACAAAGTGAAGATAAAAAGCTAGTTCTACTATCCTGATTTGATGTTTGGCATTAATTATAATTTCTTGATGGGAGAATATGAAGAACTCCTCCTCTTCCTCCATCCTGCCTCCATCTTAAGCTTAAAAGTCATCTTTTAGTAAAGACAAACTAGGTTCAAGTCTATGTGCCGTCTGTAACCTTAACTACAAATGGTTCTGTACTGCTGTTCCAGGAATGACAGTCATGTCTTGTTTCAAAATGTTGTTTATAACCCTCTTACAACCCTACCTTTGTTTCGGAAGACTATGACACCTGTCACTGTTTAGGACTGCCTGCTGTACCCACCCACAGTTGCGTCTTTGTTTCAGTAGGGTCTAACATGATATCTTATACTCTGCTCCCGTAACCCCACCTATTTTGTCCATCGAATCCCCCATTTGGAAACCTCTTACCCCTCTCTGAACTACATAAGCCATGTCTTCCTCACATCTAAGGCTCTTGAACTTCACCATAGGGGGTGGCACCTCATGTACACAAACAAAAAAGCTTGTTTTAATTAATTGCTTTCATTTGGACATGTTGGTTTGAGTCAGTGGTTTTTCTACTCCTATCTTTGGGATTAATAAATAGGGTATTATCACATGTGTCACTCTGCAGAGCCGTGAGGGTGCTAGGTGATTGGCAGCTAGGATGCTTAGAGGCTCTGAGGAAGATGGACAAGGCTCAGAATTTCTAGTAGAGCTGCTTGAGTGTAGGTGTGCAACATGAAGGCCGGCTTGTTGGGGCTTTGGTCCTGCCTGGTACCCCACAACCGGCAAATCCCAAAGAAAATCACACAGAGTCTACATTAGGTTATAAACTGATTGACCCATTAGCTCAGTCTTCTTATTAACTAATTCTTACATCTTACAGTAACCCATAATTCTTGTCTGTGTTAGCCATGTGGCTCAGTACGTTTTCCAGAGGGGCAGGTTACATCTTGCTTCTCTGTGGTCTGGGTAGGAATGGAGGAATGGGCTTCCTCCTTCCTAGCCTTCTTCTGTTCTCACTGCCCCGCCTTTACTTCCTGTCTGGTTGACCTGCCTATACTTCCTGCCTGGCCAATCAGCTTTTTATTAAAATACATGATTGACAGAATACAGATAGTTCTCCCGCACCATAGATGGTTTTGGTCAAGTGAGTCCTGCCTGTGTCAAAGTTCAGGGACTTGAAGGCCACCATGGGATGGCCTGGGTCTGGTGAGAGAGGAAAGTGGAGGGGCCCGTGGTTCTGTTGGAAACATGTGCTAAGACTCAGTAAGAACTAGCCATCTTTTTCTCTGTACGCATTGCGACCAAAGCCTCTGTGAGAATCCCGAGGCAGGCTCCCTGGAGAGAGGAGGAGGGCAGGTCCAGGTAGATAGTCCAGGTTCCTGTTCTGACATTCCTGCTAACTGGTACTGTGACTTTGGATTTCTGTTTCCTCTTTCAGTTAAGCAAGAGGCAGAGGTGGGGTCAGTTAGATTCCAAATCCACCAGGAGTGGGGCCACAGCCCCGAGTCTTTTATCCTCTTCTAGTCACATTGTCCAAATCTACCCATTCTGGAAGGTCAGTCAAAAAGTTTATTCTTTGTGATCCTTTCTTATGACCCAGGCTGGCAGCATTCAGCGTCTGCTGTCCTCAGTGCATGCTGTCTGTCCCTGTGCCACAGCCCCGCCAAATCACCACACAGATAGATGGCTGCTTCACTTCTTCAGGTGTCTGGAAGGTCACCCTCTCCACCCTGTGGAAAAGACATTCTCACACTTATCCCCCCACTCTAACCCTGGGTTGGGCGTTACCAAAAATTTCTTAATATAAACTTTAAGCTTGAAAGTTAAGAAAAAGAGGCACTCAGGAGAGCCCCATCCCACTGCCATCACTACAGATACCACAGTAACCATTTTGTGGGGTTTAAAACCTTAAAGAATTTCTAAGAAACCAAAGTGCGAATAAGGGTGGGTGGGGGTGGGCACCTGCAGTTGATAAGGTCACAGGGATATCTTCACTGTAAACAAAGTTAATAGTCTTGTTTGAAATTCGCAAATAATGTCTGGGGGAAAGAAGAGGACGTGTTAACGGCTATACACATCCTGGTCTTAATTAAGATTGGCTCATTGCTTTTTCAACAAAACATCTGTGTATGAGAGGAGCATTAACCTTTCGTGTACTCGCAACTTCACAGTAGATGGTAATGTGCTGGGATTCTCAGATGGCGAGCAGGTTTACCCGATTTAGGATGAGGGCTTCCTGGTTTTCTATCTTCCCTCTGCTTCCACATCTTGAGACTTTCCGTTTGATCTTAGGGGCTGATGAAGGCCATAGTTGTGTCTTCTGCAATCCCTTCCATACTGGATAGTACTTAGACCTCACTTATCCAGGCATCAAAAGTCTCAAGCAGAGCAGTCTGAGGGGGCAGGTTACAAGCACATCTGAGCTCATAGATTGGGAGGCCCACTATAGGATGTTGTGACTGGAACCATCAAAACATAAATAAGCAAAAAGGCATGTGGTAGATTGTTATGACCAAGATCAATATCCCAAATAGCAGGACCTTTATGGTTCCTGATAATCATGATGGACATCGTTAAGTTTTAAGGCAGAAGCTGATACTTAATTGGGGTTTATAAATTTTAGTGGACCAGGACACACTCTTCCAGTTGTCAGTGTGTGCACAGAACAGTGAGCACAGCAAGAGCCACCAGGTCTTGGAAAATAAACTATCCCCATCATCTGAGATTTCCAGTTTAGGAGTGAGATTCAGTTATCATGATGTACCCCATTAACTAGGTCTCCTCTGTGATTAGAATACGAGAAAACACCCCATTTTGTTCCTAGTTGCAAGAACCCTGTCAGAACATGTGCGGTCCTCAAAGAACAACTTAATGAATGAATGAATGAATGAATGAGCAGACTGTTCTCATAACTCCTGGATCTCTTGGGGATTTTTTTTGTAATCTTTTTTGTTTGTGTTTGTTTACTTTAAGGGGGCAATCATTGATGAAGGAGCTCTGGGACTGGAGAAGTGTTTGTGACTTCAGGGAAACCATGGGCTTTTTTTGTTTGTTTTTCGAGACAGGGTTTCTCTGTGTACCCCTGGTTGCTACTCCGTAGAAACTCCCTCTGTAGAACAGGCTGGCTTCAAACTTGGCCTGTCTCTGCCTCCTGAGTGCCAGAATTAAAGGTGTGCACCACCGCCCAGCTCACACATTTTATTTCTAATCAGACATTTGTCACAGGCCAGAACATATTTGAAGTTTTTATACTTTACCTCACCTAGCCTTCATGAAAACTTTGAAGTGTCGAATCTATCTATCTATCTATCTATCTATCTATCTATCTATCTATCTATCTATCTATCTTTCTATCTATCTATTTCCCATTTATAGATGACAAAATTGCACAGAGAATGTGGTTTTCCAAGGCATCGCATAGCTTCAGAAGCAGTGGAGTCAGGATGGACCCCAGCTCTGTCTGACACTAGAGCACTTCCTACTTTGTTCAGCTGCCTCCCTACGGCAGGTGGTGAATCGGGACTGCCTTGAGCCTGGGTGGGCACTCTGCCACCGGCTTTGGTGCAGAGACTACAAACTACCCAATATGTCTTCATTCTTTCTTGTCTTTGTCCTCTTTCATTTTCATTGTCCCCAAGCCCAGAGCTTTCTTCATTCTCCTGGTTTTTGAGGATAGACGTTTCCAATTTCACCGACGGACTCAGACCTGTGCTCCTCAGTCATCTAGCAGGTTTCCGGAGCCCTGTGGCAAAGGCTGGCCCGGAATTTTGTTGGTGCTTGCATGTGATGCCCACGAGAGACTGAGAAATAGGAACTTGTCTTGTTACCCCACTTTTCCAGCTGTATTAAGATCAAAGGGATTCTTTCTTGGGGAGCCCAGGGAGCAAAGCACAGATGACCAAGAGGGATCACACCTCCTTGGGGAGAATAAGGGTGAGTCTGGAGGTGGAGACTCTTTTGGGACCCCAGGAAGTAAACCACCACATTCTAAAATAGTTAGTTGTATCATTTGTGATGGTTTTGAGTTTGGGTTTTTTAAGAAGCTGCAGGGGAGCCCGGCTAGGTTACAGTGTCTCTCACCCTTTAGGGAAGGACTGTGGGCCTGAAGTGGGTGAGGGTAATGGGAAGAGCCTTGAGGTGGCCCTATAGACTGAAGAATAGAAGATGTCTTTAGTGTGTGTCTTAAGCATTCCACTCTAGACTCCTGGTCTCTGTGGCACTGCCTACATAGCCTTGAGTACAGCAGAAGGCCTTCCCCGCCTTCCCCGCCTTCCCCGCCTTCAGTGCTTTTGCTGGATGAGGAGGCTATAGTTTTTTTTCCTTTGGGTACCCCTGAGCAGAGCAGGGCAGCGTGGTAGGCAGTCTCAACTTTAGGTGTCTTTGGAGTTCTCTTCCCGTTTTCACCTTCTGTGAGTTTTGTAGAGAGATGGGTGACAAAAACAGAATCTGCCTCTAACTCTTACTAAAGTAAGTTCTTACTTTCCAAACTACAGACTAGACTAGATCAACCATGTGACACAGAGTAAGCCTCAGGGGAAACGATAAATTAAAGGGCACAATGGCAGAGCTAGGATGGACAGCAGGCAATTCTGAGAGATAATATTTCTGAAGGGACAGGAGAGCAAGCAGGAGCTAGAAAGGGAGCTGCAGAGAGGAAGGGCAGCTGACATCCTTGTCCTGCCTCCCTAGATCTAGGTGTAGAATAAAAGGTCTGTGATTGAAAGATGTGGTGGTGGGGAGGCAGGGGGGAGGGGGTAAGGGGAGAAGAAGAGATGGGGAAATGTGAGGCTGGAGCTTCCTGGAGGGAGGCAGGGTACTTGCCAGAGAGCAGCAGCTCAGCTAACTTGTTAACTAGTCTCTCTCTCTCTCTCTCTTTTTTTTAACAGCCTTTAGGGGAAGGGGTGAGGGCCGAGTGGACAGATTGCAAGATGGATGCACTGTGTCCCACCACACCTGTGCGCTTGAAGAGCTGGTAGGGCTGCTACCTCAGGACGTGTCCTGCTCAGCTGGCAGCTAGCTGCAGGTGGCAGATGGCTTCTGTGCCCTGACATAGAACAGAAAGGATAGAGCTGTGGACACCAGAGTCTTCCCCCTTAGGTCTCCTGGTCTCTCCTCTGAGCTTGGGAATGGGTCCTAGGCTGCTCTTCCCAGGCTCTACCATGACTGGCGAATCCCCACCCCCAACTCTACAGTCTAAGGGAACGTGACCCACCCAGGGTAGCTGAGGCAGGGGACAAGCTCCTGTTTTTCTTCCCTGTCCTTTCCACTCTAACAATCCCTGCATCCTCTCTGCTTCTCATCTTTGCCGTCTTTTACTATAGTATGGTGAGAACATACGCAGAGCACAAAAAACTTGGAGAGGTACACTCAGAAGAGAATCCAGGATAGACTCAAAACCTTGCTGTGCAGAGGAAGAACAGAACTCGGCCTGGTTTCTCTTTCTGACCCAGAGACGTGGCCAGTTCAGCGTGCAGATGCTTCTGTACGTAGTCTAGTGGCAAGCCTCTCCTCACAACGACAGATCCATCTCCTTACGCCATTGTACTTCTTCAAAATAGCACTAGAAACACAACCTCTTATCTACCCTTAAAGCGTTGCTGTTATTTATTTGAGCATTGGGCTTTTATCAGACATTTTGGTGACATTCTGTTTTCTTCAGTTAGAAGCTCTTCTTGGAGAGGTAGTTTTTACACTTGTCTCTACCTGGACAGTGTTTCCACCCGAGGGTGGACCCTGATCGTAAAAGTCCTAAAAAGTACAAGGCCTTCCCCTTCCACCCCCACATCTAGGATGTGCAGTGCTCCCTGTGACTTGCTGTTTAATAAGTGGCCAGGAAGATTGTCAGGAAAGCAGCAGCTAGCGCCTGCCCAGCACAACCCATACAGTACGGCCAAATCAAAGGGTCGTGGGTGAGGTGGCTTCTCTCATCACTTCCCACTAACTGTGGGAAGATATTTACACCCCAAGGACCAAGCTGCCTCAGGCCCTGGCCAGGGGAACACTATGGGTTCAGGCTGAGAAGATAGAGCACAGGCCAAAGGCTCAGCCTTCATACACTGTCCCATGACATGAGGGGTCTCTTCCAGCTCTCCTAAGCAGCAGGCCCTGCTGGAGCAAAACCCTACCTTGGCTTCTGTTTATGGGTCCATTTATAGAAAGAGACATGGGGACCATATCTAAAAGGAAAGACAGTCATGGCAATGCTCAAGTGACATCCACTGTATCCAAGAGTTCTTATTGTAGGGAAAGGTCCAGCCCAGGGGCTCTAGCTGACTGCTAACTTGTACAGGTGGCTCAGGTACACCAGCATAGCCCATCCCTTCCCATGCATTGTCAAGTGTGGATTGGGTAGACCATGTGTTATGGCTTCTGGGGCTAGATTATGGGTAGGTTCAGAGAAGGGTCTGGTGTGATGTCTCTTCAAGGATCCCAGAAACAGATAGGCAGGGGAGCAGAGGCTGACACCTATCCAGATGTCCAGGACAAACTCCTGGTGGCTCCAAGTAGGAGTGGCCCTAGTCAGCCTCGTGAGTAGGGGTCTCTGGTTGAGAAAGCAGTGTAATTCCAGTAGGGCACTGGGAAAGAAGCAGGGCTTGAGTTGGAGATATGCAAATAGGTCTTACTGGTTTGGTGGGCAGAGGAGGAGGAGAACAGGCATGGCTTGGGGGCCTTCTGGACCATGTCCTTTGGTGTAACAGGGTGGGGGTGGGGGCACTTTCCCATAAGACGAGGAATAAGCAGAAATGTGAGGCAGGAGCTGAGCCAAGGAGATGTAGAAAATGGGCTTCAGTCCAAGTGAGGGGTCCTTAGGCATCGGGGTACCTGATGCTGCCTAGGAACGGCTTTCTCTGGTGAAACCCTGGTTTGATGACCACTCTTTGGGGCTCATTTAAGAAGCAGATGGCTTCATCATGGGACCTGAGGTTGCAGTCACAGCAGTTCTTTATATCCACTGATGTGAAGCGAGAGGTTTCTCATGTCAGTGCCCAACTCTTCCCTCCAGGCTAGCAGGACCCTAGTCCTCCGTAGGGGGACGAAGCTGGAGGGCACGGCGCATGCTTGGCCTTGGTGCCACGGATCCTCAGGCTGCACTGCGTCTTCCTCTAGGTGTGGAGAAACACGGTGTAACGAGACCCAAAGCATAGAGGGCGCCCAGTGAGGCCCACTCTGAAGGCAGTAGTGGGGTCCCAGGGGTGGCAGTGGGAAGGTGAGCAGCATTCTGGGAAGGAATAGGGAAGAAAGAAGGAAGAGGGTGCTGGAGAACTGGTGTTCACCATGACTCTGTGGCCGGGAGGGCCTCTGACCTCCATTCTGGAAGCACTCAAGTCTGTCTCCAGATGGAGATTGAGCCTTAGAGGTCAATCTGACTCTAGGTCTCAGACACACCCTTAGCAAATTGTAGCCTGGGGATGATGCCTCCTGACCACCGCTTCTGCGCTATGTAGCATACTGCCTGAGAGCCTGTATCTTCCTTGGGGTGGCAGGGGTACTCCAGCTGTGGTCAAGAGTGGGGACTCTCAGGACTTCATCGAGGTTTAAAGACTCTCATCATTTGCCAGTTCTGTGACCATGGAGGCACTGCTTCCCGCCCTGAGCCTGTTCCCTCATCTGTAAAATGGGGATAATAATAAGCCGGCCTGCTGCCGAGGCTGCGGAGATGGAAGCGGGGAGGTGGCAGTGGCAAGCCTCCATGTGCTGCTTGTTCCAGAAAAAAATGCCACTTACACTGATTCTCTCACTCTGGAGTGCTGCTTGCATCTCCTGGCAAAGCCACTGTTGGGCAGTTTCCAGTGCTGTGATTTGTCCCCAACATGTGAGGCTCATAGGACTTTGGGTCCTGAGTCCCCTCTCTTTCTCTCTGGTCTTCTCTTCCTGCATCCCAGACTAATGGAGTCATTATTAAAGTCCCCTAATCCTAGAGCCTGAGATCCACCTGGTTCAAATCCTTGTTTGTCCTTCAGTCTGAGATGGAGATTGTGACCTCCCCAATACTGCTAAGACCTGACACTGCTGGCCCCAGCCCAAGCTTCTGTATTCTCAGTGCCCTCTCCCTCAAAGACTCTTGGAGCCAGAGGTATGGTAGGGGCTCTATTAAGCCTGAGCCCTGGGAATGAGAGGCAGCTTGGGCAGCTGAGAGGTCTACTTCAAAGTGTACGGCTGAGCAAAGCTTTTTAGGATGGGATAGTTTACAAAAACATACCAGCATGCTTATGGACAAGGGAAAGGTGTGGGCTGGGGCATTCTGGCTTTGTCGTAGGGAGGGAAGGTGTTTCATGCCAGTGAGGAGAGACTCAGGAGTTGACTGAGGACAACAGTAAGTTCCAGACTTGCTTGGCAGGTGGTATGGAGAGGGGCAAGGTGGAGGGCAGGATCATGGCTCTTCTGTTTGATTGACAACTACTGAAGACTACAAATATTTAGCAGGTGCACAGTTCTCAGTCCCAGGTCACTTCTGGGAGCATTACCAATTCTTTTCTTGCTTAGGGTCCTGATCCAGTATTGCCAGGGAGCCTCTTATAGCTGGCAGTCTCCAGAGATGCCAATTGTGCAGGTCCAATGTGGAGACAGGGAGAGTCTTTATCATTCACAAGCTTGCTGAGTATTTGGGCTTCCAAAAATTTTGGGCCCAAAGTGTAGAGGCCTGGTCCTGGGGTCTATGGAGTGAAGGGAAAGCAGACAGCTCTTGGAAGGAACGGTGGGGTCTTTATTGAAGTTGGCGTTCATGATCTATGTTGCATATAAATCTGTGTTCCACACCTTCAGCCACACGGGAGCTGGAGAATGTACACTGTGAGGCTGACCAAAATCAAATCACTCAGGCGGAGCTTAGAATGCAGAAGTGTTGCAGGTAACTCGGGTTCAGGAAGTCAAGGACTTGCCCAAGCTCACACAACTAGTTAGTAGCATGACTCTTTAGGCTCACTCAAAGGAACCCAGTCCAAGTGTATGATATAATCAAATGTGCTTTGGCCACCTCCCGCATGTGTAAGATGACCCAGGTGTGAGCAGTATTTGGAGCCATTGCTATGGTGGGGTGGGAAGGTCACAGAAAGACTCTCCTGACAGTCTGCCTGTTGTACCCTTGCAATGGCATAGGGAAAGGAAGTAGAGGACATCAGAGGTATCAGAGTTCCAAGAATCTCCATGTCCTGGTGGAGTGAGCCCCTACCAGAGCTCAACTAAATGTCTTTCTTAGTAGAATCTGGCAGATTTGCTGGTTTTCTTACTTATTGGTGGTATGGAAAACAAGCCGCCTAGGACAAGTGAGACCCAGGGTGGGCAGAGAGAGTTGCTTCCAGGCCTGCCTCTTCCCCAACCCTGTTCATATTTTCTGATTTCCTGAGAAGTGTAAGAAATGGGTGTTTTTCTGTAACCTTGGAAGAATCTACAGCCTTAGAGGAAAGCAGGGTAGCAGAGAGGAAGAACGCCTCTGCCCTAGACAGGGGTGCTGTATGTAGAGATCGGGCGACAAAGGCTTGCTGTCTGTCAGTCTGTCATATTAAGGTCCCTGAAGCATGTACACTTCCTATGGACCTGTGGAAATCTATCCAGCCAGGAACCTGGGGAAAAGCTACCCCTCCACTTCAACCCTAGTCAGAGAAAGATCCCTAAGAGAAGGCCTGATCTGGAGTCTGGGTTTGGCTCCCACTGGCTGTGGGCCTGGGACAAATTCCTTCACCTTTAAGGGCTTCGTTTCTTCCACTGGAAACAGAACACTTCAGCGTGGTGACAGCGAGGGGGAACGCAAAGGTCTTTGACCATTCTGGAGAGCCTGGGCCTTTTCCCAAGTGCAACAGGGAAGGAGGGGAGGCTAAAGTGCAGTCAGAAGGACAGAGAAAGTGTCCTTCCGCAGTCTGGACTGCTAGCTTGTGAACTTCCCTCCCAACACATTACCCCAAGTGAAGGACTGGCCAGGGGCTCAAGTCCCACCCTCTCTGTCCTCTAACCTCTGGAGCTTTGGTGCCAGCAAGTTGAGATAGCAGCAACATAGGAGGACAAGGTCTGCTGGGGTGCAGTGAGGAGTCAGGAGTGGGGTGTCCTGTGAGCACAGGCAGGGGATTATTTTCTAACTTTTTCCAATTCTCTTCAAATCCACTCTAGGTGCTATTTCCAGATTCATCTCAAAATGCTATTTTTTTTTTATCACGACCCCCTACCTCCCTTAATCTACCTGTATAGTCCCAACATTTCCAATTCTTTGTCAAAGCAGAACAATCTTTTGGTCTATAATGCCTGACTTTGAACTTCAGAAACACTGTCTGTGGTTCCGACACTTTCTTATCCTGTAACCTAGAAAAGGTTTCTGAACTCCTGAGTCACACTGGAAGCTTGTCTCATTCACTGGAGTCGGGACTGAGTGTCAGAAGCGCATATGTTCTTGTTCTACAGGAGTGTATCTCATCTGGGGGAAGGGGGGGGGGGCACGTGAGCAGACGTGGAGGGGCCAATGCATGCCCTGTGCAAGGGCCTGTGCTTGTTCTTAGGGTGGAGTTGTGAGAGCTTCACACTTGATCTTAGCTAAAAGGCAGAGAAGCGATGGGTGTGAGAGCCTTGGGAGAAGGCTCCTTTTAATTCACGGTTAGGAGAAGCAGCCAGGGATGCATGCTGATTAAGGGAAGTATAGTCAAAGCCTGGGGTGAATGGGAGTGGTGAGGGTGGGGAGAAGGAAAGAACAGGAGAGAGAAAGAAGGAAAGAGAGAACAGGGAAGAAAGAGATAGTATCTGAAGTGAGTTCTCTCTATGGGAACCCACAGGGGTCGGGGAGAAGCGAGGCCTTCTGGGGGCATATCTCCCTTTTCTGAGAATTCATATTCTGAAAAATAAGGGGTCTCTAAAGCTCTTCCAGGGGGGCAGGGGGTGGTTTCCATGGGTGGTACAGGGCTTGGGGTTGCTACAGTGGTTGGAGAGGCTGACAGAGGTTCATACGGTTCAAGCACCTGAGAAGACCATTGCAGAAACCTGTCCAGGACTGAAGAGGGGGTAGGGAGGGGCCAACCACGCAAGGCAAGTCTGTTTGATAAAATGGATTTCTGGCTGCTTAGTGCTTTTTATCTCACATATCCAGTTCACAATAGAATCAAACGTGAGAGACCCAGAGGTCACAGGGTCTAGCTTCCTTTCCACTAGACGGGGAAAGCTGGGACCCAGCAGTGGGACCAGACTGGCATGTCCAGTCTTCTGGAGATGCATGGGGCCTGGTCAGGTACAGGGGAATCTGGAGGTGACAAACTCAGGCTACCTCTCCCTGCTTCTCAAAAAAGAGTGAGCATCCTAACCCTCAAGGTGGCTTAGAGGAGCATCAAGCTCTGTGCGACTAGGACTGGTCAGTGTAATCCAAGCTACTGTGAAAGCACCATGTTGATGCCCTCCTAAGAAGACCAGAATGCTGTTTTGAAGGTAGTTTTTACCAGGTGAGGCATGCCTGCCTACCATTAGGACTGTTGACTCTGTATAATAAAAGACAGGAGCTTGGGCTTCTAAAACTACCACCTAGACATGCAAACTAAGTTGCTGGAAGCTTCCTGATAAATCATTGGGAAGTAGTATGCAGTTCTCCAGGCACCACAACTCTAAGAGTGGAGAAGTTCCATGGCCGCCCTAGCATCGGCACCACCTGTCCTATCTGGAGGGACAATTCTGGGAACTAAGACCTGGCCAGTGACCATGGAAAGTATCTGAAATAGTACTTGGTCTGTGAAAAGAGAGAGATCCAGGTTAGCATGTGGTCTGGGAAGGTTTTAAGTGCTGTAAAACAGGAGGGATTCTAGCTCCCGGATACCCTGGGGAAGGAAGGGTTCGGGCCCACCCAATGGTTTAGTTTTCTGATTACTGTAATTATGTCTCTATAATACATGCTATAGGCAAGGGAAAAAAAAACTAAGCAGGCCCTAAGCTGTAATATCCTAGGAGCTTGTGCAGCCTCAGAACTTTTTATTATTATTATTTTAAATAACAAAGGACTTGGATCTGCTGTAGCCTGCTTACTTTGGTTTTAATGTTCCCCCAGGTGTTTCTGCACAGTTATGTCACTGAGCAAAGATAATTTTTCTTATGTGTGATAATGCATATTTTAGTTGCAAACTTTGTGTTGATGTTGTTCAAACAAAACTCAGGTGGAACATCTCCGGCCAGCACACTAACCTCAGTTTTCTCTTCGTAAAATCAGACATTTGTAGCCTTGTGTGGCAGCATATACATGAAATCCCCACACATACTTGAGAAGCTGAAGCAGAAGGACTGGGAATTTGAGGTCAGCCTGGGCTACATAGTGAGTTATATAAAGACTCTTGTCTCAATTTAAAAAATGATAATTCATAAATGTCCAAGTCAATTGCTTCTTCTGCAAAAACTCTGCTTGGCTATGGCATTTCTATTGGGTGTGAGGTAAGGTAGAGGAGAGGATTCACAAGAAACACTGGATGAGGGATTGTGAGTAAATCATCTCAATTGGTTGAAGTTCCTTTGGAGCATTGCGGGCTTGTTGAACTGTACTTTTCTCTTGCCAAGAAGAAGAAGGCTTTTTGCCTTGATTGATTTTGACTTGCTCCCTCGATGCTGTAATAGGCATTATTCCTCTCATGTATCAAACATTTGTTTGCTGACATGGGACCAGTGTTGCCCTGTCCTGTGCTCCTATGCAGTTTTGAGTGGTACCTTATCAATGCCCTGAGGGTCCATCCTTCCAGCCTCATAGCCTGGCAGGCTGCAGCTGACCATGGTCATTTGCAAGACATGTCAGCTGATGGGTCTCATTAAGAGAAGGGACATCGAAGGGGCAACAGACACAACCCTGATTCCTGGCCTTCTGGTTTTCTGCATTTATGTTTCAAACCCTTCTTTACAGGGCCCCAGTCTCTGTTCTCTGCACAAAACCCTTCACAGTCCTGAGGCAGGCTCTGGTTTCTTTCATTGTGGGTCTCTGTCAGTCCTGGCGATGTCTCCCCTCTTCTTCACATGGATCCCTGATTATCTTGTTGATGAAGACAGATATTCCTGACTTAGTTCAGCCTAGTCTCATAGTTCTAAAAAGGAAAGGTAGAAAAGGCGGGATAACATTTTATCATGATTGGTTATATCCAGGAATGCTTATAATCCATCTTTTTCACTTTCAGTAACTAGCCAACAATTTTGGAAGGCAGTCACATAATTTCCCCCTTGACTGATGTTGTGTCTTGGCACTAACCAACTGCTCTTTGTCCTGTTGCTTCTAGATGTGTCCATGCCCTTTAGTTAAAAGCCACCAGAAACACACCTTTGAGACAAGGCTTTTTGTTGGCCCATTGCAACGAAAGAAATATACAGACTACTCATGGGATCTTGGGGAAATTGGGTAAGAATGTTAGAATGGACTTAAGAATTTGGGCTTGTCTTAAGTGATCTGGGCACTCAAGTACTCTGGACTGGGTACTGACAGGTAAAGGCATTCATTCTAGGCTTTTTTTGCTTTTCTTAAGGATTTTGTTGATTTCTTCCAATTTTTTGTCTGTCTTTTCCTCCACTCCTTTAAGGGAATTTTTCATTTCCTCTTTAAGGGCCTCCATCATCTTTGTAAAGTTATTTTTAAGGTTGTTTTCTTCTGCTTCATCTGCGTTGGGATGTTCAGGTCATG
Source organism: Myodes glareolus (assembly GCF_982192425.1). Taxonomy (NCBI): domain Eukaryota; kingdom Metazoa; phylum Chordata; class Mammalia; order Rodentia; family Cricetidae; genus Myodes; species Myodes glareolus. The sequence continues at coordinate 86,306,083 of NC_142035.1, read as the reverse complement.
CTGATGTAGAATCACTAGTTTCTGGAGGTGCCGTATTGCTCTTTGTGTTGCTGAATGTATTCTTACACAGTCATCTACCCATCTCTTCCTCCAATGGAAGAGTGCAGGTGGGGCCAAAGCTCCGGTGGTCGTAGATGCAGTGGGGGTTGATTGCAGATGTGGGGAGGCTGCTCCCAGGTCTCTGGGGCTTCACTGGGTGGGGGTGGGGTATGGGATGTGCCTCTGGGGGGTAGGGTCTAGAGAGCAGGACCCTCCAGTTAGGAACCCAGAAACTCACTTTTCCAGGCACAGTCAGGGCCAAGGCTACAGTGGTCACAGATGTGGTGGGGATGGGTGAGCGGCATTTATTCTGAAAGAGCATCTTCATACGTTTTTGATGTGTGCGGTAGTGGTGTGTGCAGTGTATACACGTGTGTACATGAGCAGGTGCAGATGCAGGTGTTGTGTGCAGTAGTGGTGTGTGCAGTACATACTTGTGTGTACATGAGCAGGTGCGGGTGCGGCTGCAGGTGCACATGCACGAGTGTATGTAGGCCAGAGATCTAAGTCAGGTGTCTTTCTCAATTTCTCTCCACCCTGCTTTGTGAGAAAGAGTCGCTCACTAACCTAGAGCTCATGGACTGGATAGACTGGTCAATGGGCTCCAGGATTCCTCCTGTTTCCACCCCTCTTCCAGCGATGGCGCTTGTGCATTTGCCATGCCCAGAGTTTGTTTTTTTGTTTATATGCTTACTAGGGATGCAGATTTGAGTCTTCACGATTGCACAGCAGTGAGCACTTTAACCACTGAACTGTCTCTCCAGCTCTTCACAGTCCATTCATCCAAAGGAAATCTTGAGGAATGAAGGAGCCCCCTACCACAATTGGCAAAAAAGCAACCATCTCCCTGGTTTGCTAGACCAGGTGGTTGTCTAGTCATTTTTCTGTGATTCAGAGGGCACTAAAGTCTCTATATTTTAATGGTTATGATTTGGGGGATTTGACTGGGTTCTCCTTGGGTTAGGTCCTCTCACACTGCTTTTTCTCCACTCAGAAGGGGAATGAAGGAGACAGATCAGGGCATTATCTGGGCAGGAGCTGCCTGCCTTTTCCTGGTCCTTGTCTTTGACCAAGGTCAGAGTCAGCTTGTACACACGAGTCTGTGGCATGTGGGTCAACATTTCCCCATTTGGAGGTTTCTGTAATTGGATAAGAATTCTTTTATGCCTTTTGGGAAGATTAGGTTTTGAAATCTGATGAAACAGGGCTGCACCAAGTTTAGGAAGACTGAACAGAAGACATCAGCAACACAGAAGCAGATTCTGTTAATAGTTCTAAGAACAGACTCTGAAGACAAGGCTTGGGTATATAACTCCAGGCCAGGAAACCATGCCTCTAACCCAAGTGACATTTTCCTAGACACTCAGTTGGTTTTTCTATGTGAGTTTGAGGAAGAACTCACTTGGTCCTCCTGGACTAAGTGGGACATTGAGTGCTGTGAGATCTTATGAACAGAGGGCCACAAAGTTCAGCCTGCACACTTCCGTGTGAACTGGCTGAATTGGTTTTTAGAGCCAGCAGTGTGTAAGTTATTGGGGTCCAATAGGACCGGGGGGGGGATCTGAGGCATTCAGGATGGTCTCCGTCATGTGAGCTGTAGTGTGCATAGGAGGCACACAGAGTTAGTGACTCCCTGTGAGCACACTCAGTCATCTCATGTCCATCTTTTTGAAACTTTCTGGAAATTCCTCTCAGGGGAGTGTCATTCTCTAAATGTTGGCAATTTTTAAACTTACAAAGTCTCTAAAACTCAGCCTGAAGACAGAGGACGAGGAAGGTAATGGTGTGCACAAGTCTTCCCACGAGGGAAGCAGGAATAGTCGACCCGTGTCCAGATGCCATCTACACTCTCCTACACCCTTTGACCTTTGAATGCCACTGATTCCAACAAGGGTGAGACAGGCTTTTAAAGTTTTAAAATTTCCATTCACTAAGTGGGAAGCTTCCTTTGAGCAGGGTAGAAGCACGATGGAGAATCTCCAAAAGGGACCCACTATTACAACAAGAACCATCTCAAGACCAGTTTCCGTTCATGGTGGGTCGTGCTTTGCTGGTAGAGTTGTAATGACCCAAACAGAAACATCTTTCTGTAATGGGGTTAAAGTCTAATAAAAAAAAATTCTTGGAGTTAATTATAGCTGATAAACTGACGTATCCAAACACTTAGATAGAAAACTAGCTTCTGATAGATTTAAAAGAAGGTAAATATTTGTTACCACGTAAATTACTCCTGCTTTAACTGTGGGCTGGCACAACACAGGGCAATTACTTTATTCATTAAGAACAGAAGGCCTTGGGGTGGGTGTTAGGTGAATAAAAATCCATAGGGTTAAGATAAGGGGTAGTTGTGTTAAATCTTTTAGGGAGTTGAGGGTGTAATTACAATGCTAAGAGTAATGTGTAGCAGAAACATCATGGACCTTGGCGGGAGTCCCCCACTTGTGAAGTGAGTGCCATCCTTGTCATCCTGGGTCTATGTTGCTTCTTTGTGCTTATTTATTCCTTAAGAACTTATAAAACTTCTTAGTTTGAGATTGCCTGAGGATGGCTGGCCAACCACCCAGGACCTCTGCTTCAGGAAGGCACCATCACTATGGGTAGTTCCATGGTCTTTTCTACTGGGTTAGTTGTTAGCAGTGTTTGCTAATGACCTTCAGGTCTCCATGGAGTCCATGATCATCCATCTGACCCCAAACCTTCAGGCTTCTGGGAGCTGCACGGGGCCTGGAGGAGGGTCACGAAGGCAGGCAGAAGGCCTGGAGAAGCAAGTAAAGCCCAGGAATGGCCAGTTACGGTGAGGAGCTTTCAATTGCTCCTCTTCATGGTTTTTCTTCCTCACTCTAACCAGAAGGGAAAGGACGGCAACAGGAATAGGGAAGGAAGTGGCCATGTGTTTGGTCAGCACGAGGACATGGCAGATGGGGCATGGGGAAGGGTCTAGTGGGTAGTGTGAGGGTCATGACTGGTTCTCAGCAGGATCCCAGAGGCTAGTCCAAGTCACCTCTGCGCACTTTGAACCAAGGAACACAGTTCCTGGACTGAGCTGACCCTTTCCAGGCTCTGGAAACATGTTTGTTTGAGGCCTGAGGGCTCCATCTTTTTCCACGAAGTGTCTTTCTCCAATTTCTCTCATTCCAAATCCATCTTCATTAGTAACCATAAACGTCAGACTCCCAGCCTTTAAAAGGCTGTTCCTAGATAAATAATGCTTTTCATATTTAATTTAAGAGTAGTTCTGTACCCTCTTTGGAGTGTGCTGGGTTAATTAAGAGCTGAATTAGATGGAACTGCATGTCCCCAAGGACACTCAATTAAATACTTTTTGGCCAAAGAGAGAGAGAGCGACAGCTGGTTTTAAAGGAAAGGCCCAGTGTTATCACTAGCTCTTCATCACGACCTTGACCTTAGGTCTGGGGACCCTTCAGTTTCAGTTTGAAGACTCCTCTGGCCTTCTGTCTGTGGTCCCTAGTCTGCTGTCTAGGGACTTTGTAGGTCCTGGAAGCCAGGTTAGTTTTTCTAGCTGGCTACAGATTAATGCTTTTCAGCTGGGCAGCAGCCTATAGTACAGAACACTGCTAGGGTCTAGTCACTGACTTCAGAATCAGGCCGGGATTACTCTCTGAAATTCCAGAATAGATGTAGTAGTTTCTTGACATGCAGCTTCATAGCCAATCAAGGGCAGTGACTGAGAATTATCCTCCCTGGCCCTCTGTGTGCTCTCACTGAGGTCCTCAACCAGGGCCTGACTGGGAAGGAGGCCATGCTGGGCTCAGGAAGGGGTGGGGTGAAGGTCTTTGCCTGTGGCAGACATTCCGCCTTGTTTTCCTCTGCAGCAGATCAGGCTGCAGAAATCTTCTGTACATAGCTGAGGAGACTGAGATCCCCAGGAGGGTGAGCAATATAGCGACTGTCCTTGACGGAGTTCGTCCATAGCTGGAGTCAATACCAAAGGCTACGTCACCAATACATCCGATTGTGTGCCACACACATGCACTTCACTTTTTTGTGAGTTATTGATTCAAAAGGCCTTTAGGAATCCTGTAGATATGGATTCACTCCAGTCCAACATCCCTCCTGTCTCAGAGGCCAGTGGGGACAAATGTGCTTCCTGGACCGTATGCTGATTCTTTGGTCTCTTGTTCATACTCACTGCTGTTGACAAGTACCCCCTGCACACCACAACACACTCGGTCCTTTGTAGTCTGCGTACTTGCAGAATAATAAACCCTGTTGGCACCCGGTGTGGACAGGTTGAACACTGTTGGCACCCAGTGTGGATAGGTTGAACACTGTTGGCACCCAGTGTGGATAGGTTGAACACTGTTGGCACCCAGTGTGGATAGGTTGAACACTGCTTGCACCCGGTGTGGACAGGCATAGGCCCTAGATGCTGGACACTCGCATTGTCTCTTGACCTCACCTGAGCTTTGGGCTCAGTTTGTGCAGGGCTCAAGTGATACCACCCTTTTATTGTACAGGTATGGGCATTTCCATGGCTCTGCCCAGTCTCCTGAAGTCTCTTTAGCAAGTGGAAGACAAACCTTCTTGGGAAAAGTAGGAAAAACTAAGAGAGTAGGGCTAGAAAGACCACGCCTTGGTGTAAGTGGGTTGGTGATGCTCCTCCAAACCCACAGAATTCTCGAAACCCTTATTTGCTCCCTCATAGATCATTACAAACTTTGTGACACCTTGTGCTCTGAGGGGTCCATTTTCCTCTCAGGGTTTGCCCCCAGCAAGTCACGTGATCTCCTAGTCTTCTGCAACTTTGACAATCCTCCAGCCTGACTCTCAGTGCTAAGCTTTGTGACTTTGTACCTTAGCTGGTTTCTGACTTGGGAGCGTGCCTCCAAGTGCATAGCTGACTATGGATGCGGCTCCCTGGTAAGCCCTCTTGAGCCTCCCACTTAGCCCAGCTTGGTTCTTTTCCTGTTGACAATGCTGCTATAGACATCCATTTGCTTTGGAGGCGAATCAAAGGTTTGGTCTCTATTCTGACTTTAGGAGGCATGTCAGAGATTACCCCAAGTCCTTGTGTGCACAACAAAAGGAGGGATGTGACCAGGACCCCACAGTGGGGAAGGGCAGGTGGCAGCTAGACCTGGCACTCCTAGTTGTGGTTTGGCTTTCTCTTCCTGCCGCTAGCTTTGCCTCTGCTTTTCCTCACGGCCACATTTTCTCTTGCCCGAGTTATCTTGTTTTTTATAACATTTATGTCCTTTGCCATGTTAACTCATAATGGTTGTGTGCCTTTTCCCAAAGGATGTTGCTTTAGGGGCCCAATTGTTGGTAGTGCTGTTACTTATAAAGGGGCTCCACACATTTCCTTTGATCCCTGAAGAGCTCTGGGGAGTCAGTGGGGTAGGCTGTGGGGTGCTTTGCTCCACTGTTCAGGTAATAATGATGAGGCACACGAAAGGGAGGCTAGCTCTTCAGCCTTTTGGTGGAAAGTTCTGCCCACCTGCATACCTGGTTGCTGAATTCCATGTCAGCATACTTAACAATAATACTTACCTGGAAACCATCGCTTAGGACTAGATATGTGTTGTCCAAGGCATGTTCTGTAGAAAGCTGGCCCTGAGAAACCCTTGGCGATGTAAGAGCTCCTCCATCAAGGGTGGCACGTACTGCCTGCCAGCTTCCCTTTCACGCATACATTAAATTTTCTGGGAAGACTTGGCCAGGGAAACCCTGATAGATCCTCCTTTTCTCCAAAGTCACTTGACCAGAGAAGTGACTGGAGATCTCTCATTCCTGGAGATACCACCATTCAGTGGACACAAGGACATGCAATGGGAAACAGCAGTCTAGTTTAGTGTCTGTGTTAATCTGGATTTTTCCCTTCTGGGTTCAGGGGAGGGTAACCACCATACTTCTCCTTTTTTTTTTCTTTTTCTTATTGTCTCTTCTTTGGGCTTCCCAGGTTTTCTACCTCCAGCCCTCAAGGCCATAGGACACACGTTTGGTTTGTCTGACTCCTTAAGTAGAGGAGTAAGAGCAGGGGAAGGTTCATCGCAGGGCCAAGAGAACGGCTGGGAAGAGCCCTGGGGAGGGAGTCAGTTGGGAGGCCACCCACAAATGATCCTAGAACTTGCAGGACCAGTAGAGAGAGAGTGTGGATGTGGCTATAGCCTTAGAGCCTGTCTGTGGGGGTCCCTGTTATCACTGTTGCCCCCTACCTGATGTGTCCTCCACTCCTCGTTCATCCATATTACCCGTGGTTCTTTCCAGAATCCCTCTCCCTTACTTCCTCACTGAATTACAACTTTCATTTATTGTTTTACCTGGACACTGGCTTGGGGGACCACAGACTTTCTGTGGTCCCTGCCACCGTCAGTGGCCTTTCTCTTCCTCTAAGCTCAGTTCATTGTAGGCTTCTTAGAGCTTGCCACTAGGTAAGGCCTCCACAAGATGCCTGGCCTTGCAGTGAAGCCCTTCTCGTGATGCCATGCCTCTAGAGAGGAGGGCAAGGTGCCTCTCTGCCTTTTCCCACACTCCTGTAGCTTTTCTGCTGAGTCTTCCATTCTTATGGCCCTTGAGGGCTCCAAAGGCCTCTTGAAGGTGTGTATGCTCGGGTCCCTTCCCTGGGCTCATGGTTGACTTTTTCTGCAAGCGATGGTGCCCTTTACTTCTGATGACTTATATTGGTCCAGCAACCTACCTGTCTTGTCACTCGATGTACAAGTGTTCTGGATGTGAGGTCAGATGCCTTAGACTCCACAGTGCTGAACTCAGTTTACCTAGCCACAAATAAGGGAACTAAGTGCCTTCTGCACAGAAACCTAAATGGAATCTATATGAAGATGTCTGTCAACTTGAGCAAACTAAGCCACTTGTCAATCTTCCAATTGAGGATGGAGTAGCTGCCCTCAAGGTTTCCATGCAGATGCACTGAGAGTTCTCAGTTCAACCACAGGTGTTTGGCAAAGAGAGCTTTCCAAGGCTTCTGCTGCCAGGACCCTGGCTCTGATCGCCAACCTGTGACTCTAGTCTTTTTAGCCCCCATTCCAGGACCCTTTGCTGGGGCTGAGTTGTTATGTCACATAGTGTATGTGCTGGGTCCTTGAATAATTGTTACCAGAGTTGTAAGGGTCAGACCCTGAGGCCCGGAAGTCTCTAACAAACCAGGCTCCATCTCCCTTCAACTGGCCTATGATGCAAGTAATAACAAAAAGCAGAAAAAGGAGATTATTCAATGTGACCACACTGGGAAGAGGATAAAAGGCCCATACCTCCCTTCCCAAGTCTCTCTTCAGGGGCTATAACATAAAGTTTATGTTTAAATAGAGAGCAAGAGGTATACATAACTGAGCAGCTCTGGTCCCACCCATCACTATTGTCTAGGCTCCAAACTGTGCAAGGTGGTCAGACAAATTTGTCAGAACTGCGTGAGATCTCTTCCTGAGCTCCTGGCCATTTATTTTTCCTGGGGAAATTCCAATTCCTTGGGGTTTATTGTTTCAATAGTCTGATAACCCAAATGAGCAACATTGTCCTTTCAGAATATCAGAGGGCTGGAGTACCTTCCTCCTGAGTCTGATGACCTGAGTTTAGTTCTTGGAACCCATAGTGGAAACAGAGGACAGGACATCCTTATTCCTGCCAGGGTGTCTACAGAATAACCTAAGTAAGATTCAGTTGAGCCCCAAGTGGTGTACTTCCTGTGTGTTGAATGAATGAATGATCCATCTGGAAAAAAGTCTGCTGTCTTCCTGGACATGGGATCCTTTTCAGATTGTCATTTGGAGACTCCCCGGGGTCTCAGTTGACTTCTCGGAGAAGCTATCAAAAGATCTGTGGGCTCAAAAAAAAAAAAAAAGATCTGTGGGCTGCAAGGGACGGCTGAGTCACTTGGACTTGCTCCAGCAATACCACCAGATTGTGCTTTCTGGACCCTTCTGTGGGCTCCCTATTGCAATGGTTGTTCTGTCTCTTTAAGAGACAAACCACGCCCACTCCCTCCCCCATCCACTGAGGCAGGCTGATCTTCAGCTTCTGGCCGGAGCTCACTCTTCTTTTCTGTCTTCCTCTCAGAGAGGCAGCTTCGCTTCTGCCACTCTCCCCACTTCTCCGCTTCCCCCCTTCTCTGTCTCTGTCTCTTTCTCCTCTTCTCTCTCTCTCTCTCTCTCTCTCTCTCTCTCTCTCTCTCTCTCTCTCCTGCCCACCCGCCATGTGTCTCCCTGCCTGGGACCAGCCACCGCTCTGGGACCGGCAGTTGTCTCTGCCTTGGACTGACTGCACCCAGGGCCCGCTGTCTGCCACCACATGGCTTGCCATCACCGTTTGGGACCTACAGCATTTCTGCTGCCTACTGCCGCTGGGGATCTTGCAGCATTTTTTAAAAAAATCATAAAACCTACTGCTTCGATAGAACTTCACGAGAAGGAACTTCTTTTGGCTTATGGTTCTAGAGAGTTAGATTGTACTGCTGAAGCATGACAGCAAGTGTCAGGCACCACAGCACCTGCAGTGAGCTGAGAGTTCACAGCTTTGAACCCAAGCATAAAGCAGGGAAGGAATCGGAAGTGAGTGAGGGTTTGTACCCTCAAAGGCCACCTCCAAAGACATACTTCCTTCACATGTCATACCTCATAAACAGTGCCACCAACTGGGGGCCTAACGTTCAAATACTTGAGCCTGTGGGGGACATAATGTCCCCTTATGCATGTGTACTCTGAGTGAGCCTGGGTCAGTTGGACCCTCTGCAGACTTTCTGGGGTCTGGGACTGAGCACACAGTGGGGGCAGTTGGACCCTCTGCAGACTTTCCGGGCCCTGGGACTGAGCACACAGTGGGGGCAGTTGACCACTGTGCAGCAAAGTGTAGCTCTAGATTTTCCTGTGAGGTTAGCTGGAGCCTGAGCATGCTGGTGACATCCTTGCTGGCATTCGGATGCAGATCTTTCCTTTCTTCTTGAAGGGAAAAGAGGGTAGAGGACACAAGCCGAGTAACCAAACTAGCTTACTGATAGCTCTGCATTCAGGGATTTATCCTTGGAACAGAGGAATCTCTTTCCCATCCAAGGCTCAACCCTGGGTTGAGGGGGGTCTCTATACAAAGGGAGGAGGCTGTGTGAAAGGATTGGCTAGTACGACCCAGGGCCTGAGTTCCTGGTACCCTGCTTTTAAGGTCTTTGTTGATTTCACTTGTTGGTTGCATTGACCTCGCTTTGTGTGAGCACTTCCATGATTCATTTACTTGGTAATTTAGTGATTATCAGCTATGATAGAGGTGGCCTGGATGCCAAAGGTAGGGCAATCAAGGGAGGTAGTCCAGGATCAAAACAGGCCATAGTCCCCTTTGAAAGCCAGGGGCATGGACAGTGTTAACAAAAGAAAGGGAGGTGGAGCTTGCAGATGCCCTCTTCCCACCCCTAGGCTATGTGGTATATTAAATGGGACTTTGTCTGGATATGGTCTCCTGTAGAACTGGCGACCCATTGACAGCCCCTGAAGTCATCGTGCTAGCCCACAGGATGGGAACAGAGTGAAGCAGAGCTTGGAAGTAGTCTTGCCCTGACCAGTGAGCTCACCTTATGCTCTGCAGCAAGCCATGTGCTCATTGAAGGGACTGGCAAGGGGAGTGAGCCTCCAGCCAGCTACGGCTTCTGCCTGCATGCCTCTCTCGTGCTCTGGCCCCACGCAGAGGTTTAGGGCATTCCCTGGTCAGTGATGGTGTGCTTAACTCTTTGTGCTCTCACAACTCCCTGTATGTCCCCCTCCCTCTGCCCCGCATGCCCACTCACCACCTCTAGATCCAAAAGCAGGCAAAGTTCCCTCCAGGGAGTCCCGTTTCCTCTCCTTACTGTTTTACAAGGTTGAGCACATGTGTTGTTGGGAAAGGCATAGGAGCCACCAGAGGGACCCTTTTCGGGCAGTATCTTACGCCTTCCATGGAATATCTACTAGGCTTCCTGCCTACTGTTAAATGCTTCAGCTCTTTCTTCCTTGGCTTCTCTCAACAACCTGAGGAGGTGTGCACTGTTGATACCTCCATCTAAGATGGAGGCCGAGAGTGGATGAGAAGAGCTTACTGCTTCACTGTACTCTTGTCAGGAAACCTTCATCTTCAAGGAGAGGGACTCAGAAAGGTCAGGGAGGCAGAGGTGGCCTTGGTGGTCAAACCATGCCTGTTGAGAGAGAAGTTTGGATGAGACGGAGGGTTCTGGATAAAAGCTGCTTCTTTGGTAGGCTCTTGGTTCCCCGTTCCGGTTCAGGACAGGAGGTTGTTCCTGTGGACTGCTCATAACACATCCCTGGATAAGAGGTGGTGTCAGCCCTGCCTGCTCCCCTCTCATTGCTGTGCAATGAGAGCACAGGGCTGCACCCCTCTTGCTTCCAAGTTGTTGACTTAGGATATATCTCTCTGTGGGTTAAGAAAGATGTTTACACTGCCAAAAGCCTTTTCTAGGGATCCTGAGGAGAGTTTGGGAGGCGTTGGATACCTGGCTGTCTTGGAATGTGTTGTCTTACTGTTCCCACAGCCTGCCTTGCCACCTGTTGGCAAGTTGCTGTTGGAAGGGGTTGCCCTCTTAAGTGATGTCTTTCCTTTAGAGAGTAAGGGGTTAGTATCAAGTGAGGGGGCACTCCCAGCATGGCTGTGTTCTAGGTCTGTTACTTGGAAAACAGCTGACTGGCAGGAGTTGAGCCACTTAGGAGAGGGGTAAAAATAAGTCACTCTGGACTGTTTAGACAGGTTGCCAAAGTAACCCTGTGAGACAATCTCCTAAATCCCCCATTTTGTCTTCACACTTGGGAGGGGGATGGAATTTAGAGTTGGCAGAAGTGAGGCACTCAGTAATACTGGGTCAATGGTTGAACCCAACCAGGGGCCTTTTGGAGGAGGGTGTAGAGAGATGGAACTGGCTCTTGACTGTCTGCTTCTCTGCATCTACTGATGAATAACAAGGGGGAAGTTTCTCAGCTTCACGAGGGAGATTGGACCTGGCGAGGTCAGCCACAGACAGGGTTGGGGAGGCACCTTCTGCCAGCCTGTCCTGGGTCTCCACCTAGCTCTGAGTTGATTGCCTGTTGGGACTTCGGTGTGCTCAATTGTAAAATGTATTTCAGGTTGTTCGACTAAGGTGACAAGAGTGTTGATGTGGTGTTGGGGTGCGGGATAAAGTCTGCAGGAGAAGCTCTTCCGGGCAGGACAGATCTGTCCCTGTGCACTCCGTGGTCTTCGGCTCCCCCTTAGATCTAGTACTTGCCATCATCTTCCTGGTCCCTGATATTCTGTATCTACTCCCAGCCCAGCACATCCCACACCTACCACACTGGCATTCAGCTCTTTGAGGGTGGGGACTACTACTGGTTCATTCTGACCTCCTCTGTGCCTACTCAAGACTCTGAGCTTAAATTGATGGTCCTTTTTGTTGGCTGAGTGAGCACTCAGTGCAGCGGACTAGGTCTTAGGAAGACCGGTGGGGGCTGGGTAAGGAAGAAGAATTGCTGTCCACTGGCAGCAATGCTCAGGCTTCAGAGAACCCAGACTCAGATAGCAGCTCATCTCTGTGAAGCTCGGAGGTTCAGAACTTGGCTTCTAGGCCAGTCTGGCCCACATCTGCGGGCCTCTGCTCAGTGGTCAGTGGCAGACCCCTGTCAGAAGGAAAGCCATGGGGTGGAGTAGGCGATCAGGATGACCACTGCTGCAGGGCGCAGCGTGTCTCCTTCGCCCTGCACTGCCCATGTCCCCTCGCTGGGCTCCTCTTAGATACCTGCAGATAGACTTTTGACCTGGGGCCTCAGCTCTATGACTTTCACTTTCCTGACAACTCTCATGTAGGGAGGAAACCCAGGAGATGCCCAACGACCCCTTCAGGAGAAGGTATAGCGTTTGTGAACTTAAAACAGTTGCTGCTCTTATCAAGGCGTCTGGCCTGACCCAGCCCAGTCCTTGCTTAGCAAAGCTCTTAGCAGTCTAATGAATGAAGCTCCAGCTCTAGCACTTCTTCCTGAGATTTATTTCTATGTTTTTCTAATTAGATGAAATTTATTTTGGCTTATGGTTTCAGAGAGCTAGAAGTCCACAATGGCGGGGAAAGTGTGTCGTGCTGTTGGGAGCAGGGAGATAGCCCACAAAGGTGGGGAAGGCACAACATTCAGTTTTCCTTACTACCATTCAAATAGTAGGTGCCATCATTTTTTATTGAAATGAAAGAACAGGTGCAAAGAAATGGCTATGCTTTCCTAGGGCCTGAAGGCCAGCACAGCGGCAGAGTGGAATCTGAACATGAGACAGCAGGTCGCACCTGATCTCCTCAAGGAGCCGTGCACTCACGCCCCTTCCCTTAGCGTAGGGCGGCAGCTTCCTGTACGTCTCTCAGCCTGGATTTCTGGATTCCATGGCCCTCGGCCCAGACCCTGTTGGCTGTGATTTGTCTGCAGATACTAGGACTGAGGCAGAGATATGAGCTTTGAGCCGCTGGGGCATATGATAGCCTGAGGAACCCTTAGGGCTGGAACATCCTACAGCACACACCCCACTAGGGGTTGAGGGCTTGCTTATCTTTGTGGGGTCTGTAGCTGCCTTGGTGCTTGACCCTGGGTCCATCTCCTGGCCACAAGTGGGTTCTGGATAGCCCTGACCTTTGCACGGGTGCAGGGCACAGGTGGGGGTGGGCAGCCATGGCCAGAAAGCTCGTGTGAAGATGTTTATTGGTTTCAAATGCACAAAATCCATTGGGATAATAGCTGGGAACCTGCAACTCAGGATCTCTGATCGTTTGTTTTAATTTCCCTTCATTTCTGAATAGTGATTTGCTCCCACAGGTGAAGCAAAGACTGTATTGTGGAAGCGTTTCCTCCTGTCTCTGTCTCAGACCACATGGCTGCTGTCCCCAGAACCAGCTGTGGTTTCTGTGGGCCTCTCTGGAGATGATCTACACACACAAGCTGACATGTATAGATGGAATTTTAGAATTTATCTGCATATTTCTTTGTAATGGACTATTTTGGGAAGCCTGTGTGCGTAGCCAAAGCACTTCCTTGTTGGAGATTGCGCTTTGCAGCAGGGAAAGGTCTGTCCCATGGCTGCAGCTCACACCATTTTCTATTGCACAGTTCTTCAATGGGCCGCACAGTGGACCTCTGCAGACATGCACACCCGTGGGACCGGAACCCTTAAGAGTGCGGCTTCAGAAAGACCCTCTTTGCTCCTAGTCAAGATGACTGTGTGGAAGTCACTATCACCTGTGTTCTTTAAAATGTGGCTTGTGGACACAAGCTGTGACTCAGTGGTAGAGTGCTTGCCTGGCTGGCACAAGGCCCTGGCAATGACAAGAATGTGTTTGGTGTTACAATGGAACTGAATCACAGGGCATCATGAGGATAATGCTCATGTACTTCTGCTTCTTCCTTGCTTCAGATGAGCTCCTTTTCTAAAAAAAAAAAATGTCAGCAATATCTCCATAGTTGACATGAAACAAGTATTTGAAACCTTACCTGTGACTGGACACATGCTAGACCCTCAGAATTATAGTAAGCTGTCGTCCCCTATGCTTGTCTGGGACCAGAGGCTGCCAGACCCAGTGAGCTTATAAATTCAACAGGTCATACTGTTGAAAAAGAAAACCCTTTCCCCTTTCCTGGCCCTGCAGCTCCTCCAGCTGAGGCCTCCCTGCTGTGTGCACAGAGCTGTGCATGCCCAGGGACACTGTTGCCCCAGACCAGCCGATTGCCAGCCATCACCACTAGCTATCTGTTGTGTTCTTTGCTCCTGCAGAGGAGGCTTCAAGGGTCTCCTTTCCCCCAAAGTTCAGGAAGAGCACCATCTTCCCCAGTTTTCCCTGCCCCAAAACAACTAGGCTACGTTAGTCTCTAGGAACCTCCCCCAAACAGTCCCTCTGGCAGCTGTGACCTCTAAACTCTGGCCTCAAATCCAGGCTGAGGAGCCTGGACAAAAGTCCTTCTCCCTCCTGTTTATCTTGCTCCTTAAAGCCACTCCAACAGAAAGTCCCCTTCTTCCCAGTTACTAAATCAAGTCCCCCAGGGAGAAGAGAGGAAGCCACCAAATCCTGGAAGGAAGGGAACAGAGAAGTTAAAGGGTTTGCTCTGGTCAGGAGCCAGACCAGACTTCACTGCCATCTTGTGACACACTTGTTACTCAGCAGCTCCCAACACCACCCCACCACAGGAGCTCTTGGCCTCCCTAGGCCTGATAGGGACATCGAGGCAGAGTGATTCACACTGGAGATTGGGACGGGGTTGGGGGGGGGAGGCTTCAGGCTCTCTATCCTCCAGGTTCTATCTTCCTTCCTTTGACCTCACATAGTCTAGCAAACACTTGCCAAGGTAAGTGGTATTCAAATCCCCTAAGTTCCCAAAAGGAAGGAGAGGTCCAAGAAGGTCAAATGTCCACTTCCTTCTAAGGAAGAAGCCTTTCCCAACCCACTCTGCTGGCTCGGGTCACAGTGGAGACTCAGGGGCCTCGCTGGGGGTATCTGGGCTCTTGGGACCCAGGGTTTACCAGGAGCTCCTCCACTGCAAACCTTAAAATGGCTCCCTTAGTTGAGATATAAACTTCCCTGCTCCCATATCCATCCTTCCTCCCTTAACCAAAGTTCAGTTCCCAGCATCTATATTGGGAGGCTCACAACTACCTGTAACTCCATTTCCAGGGAAATATGATGCCCTCTTCTACTCCCCCACAGACACATACATAATTAAAATATTACCTCAAAGAGTGCCAGATTTTTATCAAAATACTCGTCTCCTTCTTCATAGTTGGAATTGTTGAGATAAGCATTTCGAGCTTTCTTATGTCCATCATCTGAAAAAGAAAGGCAAAATTTGGGTTTTCATTGGGTTCTGAGCCACCAGCACCTATAACTATGTTGCCTCTGTGGTAACAGAGACCAGTTCAGATTTAGGTTCAGCCTGATTGGCAGACTTCAGTTAGCACTGCTTGGAGAACGTGGTGTTTTTCTAGCAGGAACAAAAGCAAATAGGGAAATCAAAGAAATCAACATGAAGAATTCCCTTTCTTAGTACAGAGATCTCCGGAGACAACTGAATGCCTAACCTTAAACTTACCCATAAATAAATAAACAAAACACACAGTATTTTTTTCTTGGTGTGTTATACTACTCTAGACATGGGCTACTTTACAAACTGTTGTTGTGGATAATGGGTCTTCTGACATTAAAAATTAAAAGAGTGTTTTCGGATACTTGAATAAACAAAAAAAAAGTTTGTGTGTGTGTGTGTGAGAGAGAGAGAGGGGGGGGGTAAGAACTGAAGAGTTCAAGTAGAGGCAGCATAAGGGAGCACCAACCAGATATTTGTAAGAACACCAGTCATCTTTATTGAGCAATTAAGAAACGAGACCTTTCTCTCAGGAGGCTGTAGGCTTGAGTGGAGGCTAACGCATCTCCTGTGTGGGTGATCCACTGGCCACTTTTGAACCCCCAGATTGTACATCAGGGCTCTCACTGAGCAGCCTTCTTCAGAAGCAGAAGTGGGGTAGCCCTACTTGCTGGGCCTACCTACCCCGCCTGGGGTGTTCTGGTTGGAACTTTCTCTACAGGCGCTGAAGCTCTTGGAGTCCAGGGGCAGCTGGGAGTTCGTGCAAGCTTGACACCTTGTCAACGTCCCAGGGAGACACAGGGCACGGAGGAGCTCTGCTGCACATCTTAAATCAAAGCCTGGGCCATCAATCTCCCAGAGCAGACCGAAATAACAAGGTGGGTGGCGCAGACTGCCACCACATGGACGCTTGAAAGAGATTAGAATGCCAGGATCCCAAGCCCCAAATCCTTAACAAATTTCCAATTGCCTCTGAGACCCAAATGCTGGTGCATAGGAGGAAATGACTTACTTTGAACTCTTGGGAGACCTAGGGGCTCTCTATTCAAGGAAATACCTATGTCTGGGAGCTGCTGAAAGTTCCACCCTCAGCCCACCTGGCCTCCTGTCCCTTCCATAGATACTTTCCTTAAGCCAGGCTGGCCCGGTGAGGCCCCCAGTGGGAGACCCTGACTTACTGTGTATCTAACCAGTTCTGGAACCTGGGCAAGTCACATGACTCCTTGGGCTTCCAGTTTGTTCCTCTGTAAAGTGGGAATGGAGATTGCTATCAATCACAGGCTGCCTTTGAGGATCCATTACCAACAGCTTCCTTCCCCGCTGTCAGAGCCAGGCTGGCTGCTGTTCCCTTCTTTGTCTTGTATGCCCTGTCCATCTCACAAAGTCTAGTTCCTGGAATTTCCTCCTCCTCCAGGAAGCCCTTCCAGAATGAGCCTCCCAGTCTTTTATCTTCCACTGACTTTCAAAGTCACTTTTTTTTAAAAAAAAAAAATCACACCTTTTTAATCCCAGCATTTGGGAGGCAGAGGTAGGCGAATCTCTGTGAGTTCAAGGCCAGCCTGAGCTACAAGAGCTAGTTCCAGGACAGGCTCCAAAGCTACAGAGAAACCCTGTCTCGAAAAATAAAATCACATTTTCAGTGATCATTCTCTCTAAAGTTTTTTTTTTTTAAATAAAACATTTGTTTTAAAGTATGTGTATGTGTCTCGCACATGAGTGTAGTTGTGCAATGGAGCCCAGCAGAAGGCATCAGATCCCCCTGGAGCTGGAGCCACAGGCAGTTGTGAACTGCCTGACATGGGTGTTGAGATCTGAAGAGTCCTCTGCAAGAACAGTACGCTCTTAATGGCTGAGCCATTTCTCCAGCCCCCCCCCCCCAGTGACTATTTGCTGTTTCACTGTGTAGGAGTCAAGTTCCTGAGCACGAAGCCTTTGTTTCTGTTTCTCCACACCCCTTTCTTGATGATGCCTTCTGCAGCTCCTTGCACACCGTATGCACCTAAGAAACATTGATTTTCATTCTCCGGGGAGATTCTGGGTGACTGGAAGCAGAATCCTGGGGCTCATGATTCTGTTTTTAGGGTTTGAATATATTTTCCCCAATTCCTCTCCATCTTTACATTTCAGCCACACCCTCCTCTCCACCTGAAATACAGCAGAGTTTGAAAAACGGGTTGCTGGGATCTGAGAGCGGGAGATAGAGGAGGCTCTAAGCCCTGGCTATTTCTGTCTAGATGAGACAGGCAGGGATTAACCTGGGTGGAATAGACGGTTCTGATTCATCCAGGGTGTTGGAAGCCAGGCTTTCTATGAAGAAGCAGGAGGTCTGCAGTCTGGAGCACTCCTGGAGCACTCCCGAAGCTCAACTCCCTCCCCTCGGACATTTCAGAGCTCACCTACCTGTGTGGTGAGCAGGTGACTGAGCCCCTGTGGCCACCTTGATGTTGGGGCTGAGCCCTGGCTGCAGTGCGGGGAGCCCAACAGTGCTCCTGGGCACAGATGTCGCTGGCACTGCTGCTTCAGGGCATGGCATTGGAAGGGTGATGTTTGCTGCTTTCTCTAAGGAGGTTGTGGGGAACAGGAGTTTATAATTAGGAACTGGCAACTGTAACCAAGACAAATGGTCATTTGGCTTACTGAGACCCTTGGGGGCAAGGGCCTTCATGTCATCTGGTTCCATGTGGAGACTTTTCTGAAGATATGCTTGTTGGGGTCTCCCAGAGAATCCAAGATATTTTTATAAACAAGTAAATATCTATTTCACAACCAATGACTAATGTGGTTAAGCACTGTATGTTTTACATCTGTTTTACTATGTGGTATTCACAGTAGCTCTAGGAGATTAAAAACTGGTTTCTCTATTTTCCCCATGAGGAAACTGAGGCTCAAGAGGCTACATCATGTAGTCACACAGCAATCCCACAAAGGCTCTGCTCTGGGAAGCTCCAGGTGCACAGCCTCCTTTGCAAAACCCCTGTTCTCTGTACTCATGTCAGGGGTGACAGATGGACAGACTGTGGAAATGAGAGATTCCAAGAGAATTCAGCCATGGTGGAGATGGAAATTCACAGCTCTGCCGTTGCCTTGGGACAATGTCCTGGCCAGAGCCCTCCAAATTATCTATCCCATCTTCAGCGGGGAAATCAGGCGGAGGTGGAGCCTTGGTTGTGTATGTGGGGAAGCTTGGTGGTGGATGAGCAGAAGCGGATTTCCCTTGCTCGCCAGCTCAGGGGCCACAGGCATTCCTCTGCCAGTTTACCTTGATTTTCCTTCAGGCCACGCTGAGAGTTCAAGGGGTCTATTTGTTTTGTCACCAGCTAGTGCTTGGTGCTTATGACAAGCGGGAGATGCTCAGCCGGTATTTGTGTGGAGAATGGAGGACCACGGTGATGGCAGAGTTCTGTTGCTGCCCTGGTTCCACAAGGACAGCTTGTTGTCTGATTCCATCAGGGAGGCCAGATGTAACCTCATAGGAAGGGACTGAGCAAGGTGGAAGGCTTTCTCCAGCAAAGGAACTCTAGTGTCTCACAAAACCTCCAGTTCCTCGGGAGCAGGACTGGGAAGGGAAGACAGGCGCTGGGGCAAGTGAAGCATTTTTCTACTTGGGGGCGGCAGAAGCACGACCAAGGCGGGCAGGGGTATGTGCTGGAATATGGACTCCAGTTTTGGGTTCTAGAGTCTGCTCTGGTTGCACTGGCGGAAGAAAGGATAACAATTGGGACACAGGGTTAGGATGGGGCTGTAGACAGATTTGGAGATACAGAGATTTTGGCCGCATAAATAGAGCATGTGCTTTCCCTCGTGGGGGCGCAGGAGAGAGGGCAGGCGAAGAGGTACCGGTGCTCCTGCCGCTTGACATCCTTAACTCGGGGTGGGCGTGGCTGCCGGCCCGCCGGTGGGTTGGTCCCGGAGCCCTGCTACAGGGGGTGTCCCAGCGCTGGAGGCCTGGGCTGCGCTGGGGGCGGGAGGGCGCGCGCTGACGGGGTCGGGCGGAGGGGGGGGGGCGGGCGGCGCTGGGGGTGGAGCCGGGACCGCAGCGCCTACCGCCCGCTAGCTCTGGGTTGAAGCTGCGGCCGGCGATTTAGGCTCGGGGACGCGAGGAGGGTGCTTTGCGAGGCTCCGGCCTCCGGGCTGCTACTCTCCGCTGGAGCCTGGGGCTGCAGTGTTCAGGGTCCGGGTTCCTGATCCTGCGCCCCTCTGGCCAGAGATCGCTCTTTCTCCGCCCGGGAGAAGACACTGTGCTGCACCAGCCACCCCAGGCTAGAGCCCCCACCCCCGCCCCGGACCATGGAGAGGGGCCCGTGAGGGGACGCGCGGAGGCGGAGGAAGAGGCTCGGGAGGAGGGGGGCCGAGGAGCAGGGCGCGGGAGGAGGAGGAGGAGGAGGAGGAGGAGGAGGAGGAGGAGGAGGAGGAGGAGGAGGAGGAGGATGCCGCCGCCGCCGCCGCCGCCACCCGCGGGCTCTCAATGAGCCTGACTCTAGACCAAGGATGGAGCCTGCGCTGGGCGCTGCAGGGGCTCCCAGCGTGCCCGCCACCAGGTACGACCGGGTCCCGCGGTCCCCGGGGCAGGCAGGAGTGGACTGCGCCGCAGCAGCCGGGAGGGGCGCGGGCGCGGCGGGAGACGCCCCTAGCTCGGGGCCGGTGTCTCTGAGCGGTGCGCGGAGGCGGTGGTGTGGGGCCGCAGAGTGATAGATGCTGAGAGAGCATGGCTGGACTGGTAGCCCCGGAGCGCAGCGATCGCCCCAGCCCCTTCTTGCCCCCATCTGGCGAGGGCAGCAAACTTGGGATAAGCCCGGGGCTCCCTTTCTCTTGCGGAACGCTCTCGGGCGTCTGCTCCGGGTTCATCATCTCATAACCCGACTCTGGGCTGTCAAGGCTGCCAGAAACCCTGAGGTTCGGGTGCCCTCTCTAACTTTCCAAACCAGGTTTACACCCTGAGGCTTCTTTCTTCTAGCCTCGGTCTTGCATCCGCTCTCACTATGCTGTGATGGTATGGGCCTTTAGGAGGCTAGGTCTGCCTGACGGTGCAGAATCCCCTACCCCCCTCCTCCCCGCCGCCGCATAAGTAGCCCTAGCTCCTCTCTGAGTAGAACCGAGTGTGTGTGTGTGTGTGTGTGTGTGTGTGTGTGTGTGTGTGTGTGTGTGTGTGTTTGGTCAGTTCCTCTCAGGCTCCAGAGAGGAGGGACACACTGTTTGACTTTACAGTAACATCCAACTGTGACCCTATCTGGGACCCATGGGTTAAAAGGCTAAGCTATCTGAGGAAGGTAAGATCTCATGGTCCTGCTAGGGGGGCACCTTGGCCTGATTTCAGGGGCCTCACTATGTCACCTCCCCTTACTCCAGGCCTGCCCTTTTTCAGGATTACAATCTTAGTTCTGACTTCCTGATGGACTTAACAACTGTTTAAACAAGAGGCTCCTGGGCACCAAGGGATCCAGGCATCCAGGTGCCAGGGATGTTATAGCTGATGCCTGAGAGGTTGAGGCTGGGACAGGGAAGGTGCATGTCCTCTCAGGGACAGGAATTCAGCCCAGTATCTTGTGAAACTTAGGAACAGTAGGGACTGAGGATGGCGGCAGGAGGCAGGTATCCTGGCTGGGCAGGAAAGCCCAGCTTTGGAAAGCCAAAGATATCAGTAGGTGTAAGGGGCAAGTAGACAGGGAGCTCATAGACCAGGGAGCTAGACTGGTTTCCCTGGTTCCTCAGTCCCTTAGGTGGGGCTGGGCTGTCTCACAAAGACACCTAAGCTGGCAGGCAGTTCCCAGGCTCCAGTCCCCAGTAGCTGCCACACTTCTAGGCATCATGATGACCCTGTTTCTTTTTCAAAGTGTTTCTGCCGTCATGACTCACACGCTGGATTCACCAGGGAGAGATCAAGCTTCCAATCTATTCTATTCCCTGCCCTCTTGGGGTTTTAGGGAGCTGCGGGAGAGAGGAGGGGGTGGATATGCCCTTGGGTCTTGGACCCCTGCAGGAGCCTGGCCGCTTAAACTTTCATTGCTTGCTGTTGTTGTCCCTTGTCTTGGTGGGTGAGTGGCTCCAGACCAGCTCAGACCACAGTGTCTGTGGGCTGTGCAAGTGAGAGGCCACTGCTGATTGTCCACCCAGTACTGCTGGGGCTTCGAGGTCACATCTCCCTTCCCCTTCCCCAGCACCATGCAGACCCCTCCCCTCCCCCACCCAGACTCCACATCCTCTTTGCTGAGTACTTGTGGAGCTTTGGACTCTTTGCATTTGAGCACCCTACATTACCTTGCTTCCCTCTACCCTGGCCCCCATGTCAGTTCTGCTCAGAGGAGGATGTAGATCTCTGTGCCCTCTCCCAAGGGCCTTAGCTCCATAGGAAGGGTTGTGTTGAGGGTGCTAATATAGGAGTAAGCTAGGCTGCCCTGAAGGAGGGATCTACCTTTGTTCCACTGAGTGTGCCGTAGCCTTGGACGTCAGGTTCTCAGTGAGGTCTGGCTTGTGCCCCCCAGGTTCCTCTTGCCCATCTGCTGTGCCCCATCCTTGCACATTGGGAGTCTGAAGGTGTTGTGAGGAGGGAGCATTTGATAGTCATAATCTGGTTCTGAGAAGGTCCCGAAGCCCTGAGTCACTGTATGGTTTCCATGGAAACAGACTTGTTCAGAGGACTCGGTGTAGCGAGGCATTGGGGGAAGGAAGGGAAACATATAGTAAAATCAGGCTCCACAAGTGTGGTACAGCTGGACCAACTCTCTTTGCTGGGGAAGATAGATGGGTAAACAAGGCCCTGGCCTCCCCAGAGGACAGGCTGCCTCTCTCCACCTGATAAGATTCTCCCTTGGAGACCACTTCCATGATCTCCCGGTTCAGCTTCCAAGCTTCTGGTGACTCAATGCCTCAGTTTCTTTCTCTGCAAACCGAGGGCTGTAGCAACACCTGCCTAATAGGCTCCTGAAGGTCAGGTTCCTCAACTGGGAACACTCAACAGCACCACAGTGTGTGGGGAGAGTGTGGTGGTTACTTATCTAATGTGAAGGGCTCCCTGGCTCCTTCCCCTGTGTCCCAGTCAGTGCTCTGACACCTCTCTGGGATGACCTGCTTGAGAAGAGCCCTGGCACCCCTCCTGGGGGTCAGCCATTCATTTATTCTAATAGAGATTTATTTAGGCTTTTTCAGCCTGGTACTCTATAGCCTGGCTCTTTTTGAGACTCTACCTGGCCAGAAACCTGTGAGAAGAAACCGTCCAAGGCTAGATGGCTTTGCTTCAGCATCCTAGGAAAGGGTTGCTTGCTGAGTCCCTTGGGGCTAGGACAAAGGAGGTATAGGTAGAAAGGGACCTTATGGCAGAGAAAAGGGCTCAATCCCCATCCCCGATCCTGGAGCAGCTGGTCCATGAGGTTATGACAATCAGGACTTAGGAGCACAGTCCTTAGGTTGGAGCTGGTAGGGCTGGGAGAGGTTTATTCTAACAGTTCCAGCACCAGCAGTATTGGGGAGCATGGCCTAGGAAAATTCAGCCTGCCAGTGACACACAGCAGAATTTCCTCCCCAGACCCTTTCTCATTGTAGCATACCCATGGCTTGCAGGGCCCTCTCTTATAAGGTGGAAATCTGTCTCCCCGAACTCCCTCCGCCCACTCCTACCAGCTATCTCAGCTGCAAGGGAGTTAGCTGCTGGCTCTTCTATTCTACAGATGCCAAAAATAAGATTCCTGGGGTTTGTCTGCTCGGTCAGGCCAGAACCCAAGCTGTGACCTCTCCCAGCTGCACAGCAGCCTGGGGGACCGTTCTGCTCCTTCGCTTTAGCTCTTCAAGAAGCTTGGCAACCGCCTTCTCCCCCCACCCCCACCCCATCTCTGCCAACTATCTGAGTCTTGCCTTGGGTCTCTCTGGACCACTTTGCTGTCCTCATTGGTGTTCACAACACCTTACAATTTAATATCCTCTGCAAATTTCATTAACGGACTGTTTGCTCCCTCTCTCAGGATCATTAATGAAGATGTTAGATAAGATGTGGCCTGGCACAGGCCAGGCAGCCCTGCCCCCACTCCTAGACTCTTTGCCTTCCAGGCCTTGCCCTTGGCCTTGCCTCCTCCACTCAGGACTCCTGGGACATGCCCCCTCCTGCCTTTAGGCTCCATGACAAGAGCTGAGGCCCAAGTGTGTTTGAATTAATTTTGTAAGATTACTCGAGGCGCTGTATCAAATGCTTTGCTAAAAATCAAGATATATTACCCTGCCCGCGTTTCCTTCATCCACCAGTCTTGTAATTCTATCAGGAAAGCTATCAAGTTTGTCAGGCATGATTTGTTCTTTATAAATCCCTGTGGTGCTGTGTAGGGGCACAGGGTTCCCGCGATTTCTAAATGTTTAGAGATTCTTGCTTTGTGTTTGTTCCTTGATTGGAGCTGGGGACTGCCGGTAGCATGGTCGCCTTCACTCTTCTCTGGAGTCTCTGGGATGCCAGAGAGTCTGTTGGGACGTTTGAGTAGGAAGGTGCCCCAAACTCCACACTGACGGCGGGGATTCCTGGAGCTATCCTTCAAGGATTCTGCAGGCTAGAGGAAATGACAGATGGCTCTGTGTTGCTGACATTCTGAAGACAGCACTAATTGAGTGATGGCTGCAGACCCATCCCTGTGCTGAGGACTCACTGTACTTGATTTGTTTGAGTCCTGTGAATTGGGTGTGCTCTTCCCCTTCTATGTGCCAGGCTCAGAAAGGGTCAGGCTGCCTGAGGTTGTGGGTCTGGCTTTCACTCTGTGGCATGGCCTGTGGAAAGCTTATAGCCAAGTTCAGAGAGTAGGGCCTTCCACACCACACTGCCACATCTGACTTGTGTGATCCAGCCACCTAAATGTGCTTTCTTTAAGAAGTTTTCTTGTGTGTGTACGTATGTGGATGTGTGCATGCCACCACGTCTGTGAAGCGGTCCGAGGATAATTTGTGGGCGGTTCTCCTTTTACTACGTGGGTCCTGGGAATCAAACTGATCAGCAGGCTTGGTGGCAGTCACCTTTATTTGATGAGACATCTCTCTGGCCCATTATCTAACCTTTCTGAGTCTTACATGTGAAGTGGACACAGCCGTGTCTTTTCCCTGAGCTTGTAGGAGGTCCCTTGGGGTAATGTGTGGCAGCCACACCATGCTTCTGAACTTTGGGGAATACCTACATGACCCTTTATTCTAGAGGCCTTTGTCTATAGCACCCAGAGATTATCATTCTGCTTGTTACTTGAGAGAAATGATGGAGACACACAGGCATGTGCTTGGTACCAGATTGGGTGGCACAGTCTAGGTGAAGAGAGAAAGGCTGCCTCTCTGAGCCTTGAGCCTATGGCCTTTATCTAGTTCAGGCAATTTCAGTCATAAATTCATGCTCTGATGTTTTCTGGCTGCAGAGGATTGTGACATTCCTGGGTTGTAGCTTGTAGGTTATAGCTCCCCCAGAGTCCTGAGGTGGGGTGCAGACGGTAACAGCCACATCCAGTTGCTATCATTTTTGTTCTTGTCATTCAACATGAAAGGGTGAAATAGCTAGATCCATTCACACGGCAGGGGGCCCTCAGGAAGAACAGCAGGGACACCACCAGAGGGGGGGGGATGGTGAGGTCACGATTGTCAGGAGCTTATCTGGGGTGGCCCCCTTGGTTCTGGCACTCCCCTGCATCTGCTCCTTGTGTCCTAATGCTGACTGGTGTTCTTATATGGCCTGGGGCCTAAGCTCTGTGCTTGCAAT
This sequence comes from Myodes glareolus, assembly GCF_982192425.1. Taxonomy (NCBI): domain Eukaryota; kingdom Metazoa; phylum Chordata; class Mammalia; order Rodentia; family Cricetidae; genus Myodes; species Myodes glareolus. The sequence goes on along the minus strand of NC_142035.1, from coordinate 86,281,537 downwards.
CAGGGCTTGGGTCATTGCAGTTGAATGGGCATCCTGGCCCTGCTGTCAACTAGCTATTTTTGCGGGATCAACCCTTTGTAGGATCCAGGTCCATAGTCATCTCTTTGGGTTGGCTCCATCCCTCCTCAACCTCATGGTTTAGGTGAACCTTGGTGCCCTGCCCCCTCTCACTCTCAGTCTCTAGCTCTTGTGCGCACAGGGCAGGCGGGCCTCATGCAGGTGCCCAGAGACAGGGATCCGAGGATGTAGAAACAGGAGGTCACTCTGTCGGCTGCCGGCAGGGCAGCAGCTGTGGTGCCCAGGCTTCTGTTGATGTTTCCTCATCCTTGAAGTTGGGAGGATGACTGAAGCCCAGTGGGTGGGGCCTTAGTACTATTCCAGCTGGCGTGGCTGTGCTGAGGGGGGACAGGAAACCGGGGCCTTTCCGTCTAGTGCTGGGGCAGTAGTTCCGCCTCTCACAGGCTGGCCTGGCTGAGACAGGGACCAGTTTTCTGACTCATCTTTCTTCTCGGGTTCCTGTACACTAGGCCCTTGTGTAAGCACAGGAGGGCAATCACTCACCCCGTCAGGGAGGACTTAGCTCCCAGGCCACCAAACATAGAACAGAAGTAACCTCCTTTCCCTAAAGCTGAGGTCCCTACAGGTGGTACTCACCACACCGGTGGACATTTCCAAGCCAGGATTGTGGTGGTCCAGGCTAGCCCCTGAACTCACACCCGAGGACACCCCTTCATGAGTCTTGTCTGTATCCCACTATGTTGAGCTGTTCCTATCCTGCTTCCTGCTTCTGTCTGTGATTGCTCTGTTTCTCTCATTTCACACCTCAGAGCAATAGAGGGCAGCAGGGGTTGAACATTTGATTCAAAGGTTCTGAGCCGCCAAACAGCTGGAAGGAGGTTCCCACCCAACCTCCCCATGCAGGTCTTTCCTTCAGGGCTGATGACAACTTTATGAAGAAGCTTGAGATGGCCAGGGGTGTCCTGTGTCCTCAGCACCTGCGCTCATGGATACTAGAACGACCTGCCTGGAGATCGTAGTGTGCCTATGGCGAAATGAAAAAGGACTAGTAACCCTTTGTACAGCTGGTCGACCTTGAGAACCCTGACAGTAAGACTTGTTCTTGCTGAGGATGCTCAAAAGAGTGTCTGGTTTGGCTGAAGGACTCCAGAGGGTGGATACAAAACACCTTGCTCTGTCATGCACATCCTGCAGGAAAGACCTACAGACCTTACTGAGGTTAAAGTGGAGACAGGCGTGGCACTAAAGAGGAGCACTTTGTTTCCATTGTTCCACGGGCTGGTCATCACCCCTGCAAGGTCTCTCTGTGTCTGCATACTGCTAATTCTGAAGGATGCTCCAGCACACAGCCCTAGGGAACTTGTTGGGTTTTGTTGGTTTTTTTTTGGTGGGGTGTGACTTCGGAGACCTCTTGAGAGATCTCATGACCCCAACCTGTATTCACCAGATATCTTGTAATCATGTATTTTAATTTTTATCTTATGGATCCTGTAAAGCATGGAACTGAGTTATTTTCCTTTTCTCATTGGCTACCAGGAAGCTCTACCCCATAAACCCACAAGTTACTTGGCATTTGGAGCCGAGCCGGAGCCGTCTTCAGACTTCCCGGCTCTTCTTTTCTCTTTGTCCTGTTTTCATCACCTCATTTTCCTTGGGAGAAAAGAAATCCCCTGGCTGTTTTCCTTTTAAACCTTAACCAAACAAACATCTATGGTGGGTCAGAGCTGACAGTTGATTTAGACATGCAGTTTCCTGAAGTTGTCTTCCAGCTAAGCTCCTCCCTGTCCAAGTGCCCTGCCCTCGGAGTCGCAAGTCCCTGTGCCGAGGCTTTGTTCAGGTGGCCGACGCTCAGACTCATTTCTCTTACTCTCTGCGCCCTGCTCCCCAGGCTGTCAGTAAAACATTTTGGGGAAAGAAGTCACTTGTCCAAGAATAGCCTCAACCACTCCCTGCAGGCTTCGGTCTCTCTAAGGTCCTGCTTATTGCAAGTCCTGTGTGGCCTCAGCAGCCTCCAGCCAACATTGTCCCTCAGGTCTACCTGCCCGAGGTAGTGCTTGTCTGTTGGGCAATGGAACCTTGACCAGGTGTGTTGAAAGTTGGGGAGGAGAAGGCTGATTGGTGGTGTTACCAGGGTAAAGAAGGGAGCGCTAAGATGGGGGATGTGTCAGGGATGGTTTTCAGTACCCAACCTTGTCTTCAGACACCTCTCCAGCTCTTCCCTGGGGATGAGGTCACTCCCCACAACTATTCCCAAACATAATAAACTCAAAGCTCACTGTAAGCAGTGCCCATCCCTCCACAGCCTCTTAGCTCCTCCCCTGGGAGGAGAATGAGACGGGATGGGGAGACTGAGCTGGTGGCTGCTGGGGGAGGGCAGGCACTGAACACTGCTTTCTCCTGGAGAGTGACTTGAGTTTTCCCACTGTCCCCGGGGTATGCACTCTGTCCCATGTGAACATGCCTCAGTGACCCTGAATATGGGGTGGGTCCTTACGGTAGAGAGTCGAAGATCTGAAGAAAGAGATCTGAAGAAACTGTAGGTATAAAGAGGTGTGAGCCAGTGTCACTAATCTAGGGACAGGCAGAAGATGTAGGGCATTTCTGCTGGTGGCGTTCTGTTCAACACTGCTTCTCTAGCCTGGGCCCTGTGGGGCAGGCAGTGGGGAGGTCAGGAGTAGAGCCAGACTGCCTGTTGCTGCTTGCCTCTTTGTGGATCGGAAGTCAGAACTTGGATGGAGGTGCCATCATCACAGTTTCCTGCAATCTGCAACACCACACCTCCCACCCACCACAGGACCTTTGGCCTTCCCATTAGGCCTCTATTCCGAACACAACAAAGCTAAGAGGCTGCACTACCAGTTCTGGCCACTAGAGAGAGGCAGAAATACCACCATAGCAGTCTAGAGCAGAAAATTCTGGTAGGGTAAGTGGTTTGGGAAGGAGTGGTGGGCAAAGTCCTACAGAGGTCTGCCTCTATTAGAGCAGACTCTAGGGGTGCAGGTAATTATTTCTGAGGTGCTTCCCTAAGGCAAAAAGCGAATCAAAAATTAGGAGAGATTTGCTGGGGTCCGTGGAGCTGGGGCCAGAGGTCACTTGTCAATGGCAAGGCAAGGTCTTGTCATAATGCTGGGTATGAATAAATATTTCATGTCAGTTACAGCCCCTGCTCTGGTTAGGCCACCTTTAGAGATTGCACAAGTGAATTCGGACCCAGCTGGTGCTTAGCCGATGTGTGTGCCCTCTGATTGGCAGGCTAGTGTGATGGTGGCTAAAGTTCTTAGCTGCAAATCAGAGCTTCTCTGTGCAGCATCCTCCACTCCTGACTGTGACGCTGCAGTCGGAACCTTCTCCTGGGTGGGCACTAGGCTTCTCACAAGGAGGTGGGATTCTGGATTCTTGTGCCTAAGGTTTGACCCACCAATGAGGGAGGCCATACCAAAAACTACTGGAAACCCAGGAAGGGGTATGACCCCCCAAGTCTGTCTTGGAGGACTAGGGCATTGAGAAATCTCTTGCAGAAGCCAAGAATTGCCTGGGAACAGCCAGACCTGGCCCCTGGGCCTCTGGTTTCCAGGACAAATGCCTCTGGCATACCAAGGACTCTTGGCTAGCTCTGGGCTTGGCTGTGCCAGGCTGGCAGGAGAGCAGAGCACTCTCAGTGGATCCTAGCATCCTCCTTCCTGTTCTCATGCTCTGTCTTTGCCCTCCTCGAAGACAGGCACATGGCCCTCAGCTGTGCCCACAGTGCCCATGCTGTACCTTGAGGGGAGTCTCCTCACCTTAGGGGACCACATCTCTGAGAACAACCTCAACTCTTAGACCTGCCTTTGAGTTCCTCCAAGTGGTGTGGGAAGGGAAACTTGGGAAAGAGCTCAAACTGTTCCTCTTCTCCTAGGCAAGAAGCATGGCTATCCTCTGAAGAGATCTGTGGGTATTTTATCTTTAGAGCAGGAATTGCAGGGTGGGGTGCTAGTGCCAAAGAAACCTGTCTTGATGCAGATAAAAGGGAATGAAATAGAGGTGGTACTGGAGCAGATTCAGCAAATGGATTTGAACATGAGTTTGGGGCATGAACCTGAAAAAGCTTTTGTAACCCGAGGAGCCTCAACTTCTTTTTTTCTGCTAAAAGGGTTGTGAGGTGCTGATCTCAGCCCTGAGGTGGGGCAGGGGTGGAGCACTAACACAGGAAGACAGGGAGCCCTCAGGAGTGCTGACTTTCTCTGGCCTTCGGTCAGATCTTCAGGTCTAGATTACTGGTAGATGCCTGTGAAGAAACATGACTGAGTTTGGTGGAGTCACAGCTGAAGAAAGGGGGCTCTGTTGTTGCTGGCATTCCCTGGCTGGAAGAGTGCTGGGTTTCTCTTGGGGCACCTGGCAGGGACCTGAGATTAAAGTAACGAGGGCTTCCCACTATCCTCAGCCTTCCCTCCATGGGGCAGCGTCCTCTGCCACAGGGGCTATGTTGAGTGTGGTCCAGACCATGACGTTGATCATACTCAGAGGTTCCCAAGAATCCGGACTGTGCCTCTTCCCCTATTAACTGCCCCTCGGTGGTGATGCAGTACTGATTTCTACACATGGTAGTGGAGTTTCACATTTTAAATGGGATTCCCAGATCTCAAGCCTCTATTTCATTACTATCCTGCCCCAGGCCCTGTGCTTCTCCCCAGGCAAGCAGGCTCTGCCTTCTTCTTTGGGACACTGAGCCAATGGTGAAGGGATTAGAGTGCTGGCCAGACTGTTGCAGAGGGACTCGGGTCCCTGCTGGTTCCCAGTTGTGAGCCATCTTTGAATTCTCCACCTGAGCAGTGGAGTTGGCCCATGGTCTACCAGAGCAGTTTGTAAGGAAGAACAGAATATCCAAAATGGTGTCTCTGCTTGCTCGGGAGATGGAGTTTACCTACCAGCCACGAGCCAACCAATAACAGGCATAATGGCAAAGGAGAACATGCACCCCGAGTCTCAGAGCTCATCCCCTTGTGTTCTGGTTCCTCGCATGCTGGCTCATGGGTGGGCTGGAACAGTGAATCTGGTGCATGTTTGAAGACTTGTGTCTTGGGGAGGAAGTATACAGCTTCCAGATGGGGGTTAAAGCCCTGGGTCACAGCAGGTACTGCTGCCTGTGCTGTGGGCCCATACCTGCTTATAGAGTGAATCTGCTCATTTGGGTAAACAGCTTAGCCCTGTGTGAGTGCTTAGTAGGTGCCGTCTAAAGACGTGTTGTGTTGGCTTTGGTGTTTTACTTGGGCTTGGTGAAGTATGCCTTTGGCTTTCAGGTAGCTGTTGTGCGTGCTGCACATGGTTGAAAGAAGACCCTTGTCCCCAGCTGTCCCTTTGGAGCTACCTTCTCCACCTGAAGGCCTGGGTGACCCGCCTCCATTGCAGGACCAGTTGAATTCTGAAAGGTCAGGATTGTTTCCATTCATTTCCAATACAGAGCCCATTTGGGCCTGCCACCTCAGGCACTTGGGCATGCATGCTAGCCAGAAGAAGAATCATGGCTTGTTGGGGGTAGGCAGGGGTTGTAGCTTGAAAGTTGGGCCTTCATGGCTCATGGGTGGAAGTGGATCAACTGGAGCCTTGAGTCAATGCAGGGGAGCAGGCAAGTCACGTTTTGTGCCTTGGGAGCAGACTGTGGGGTAAAGAGAGGGAGAATGGAGCCCAAGCACACCCTGCCCACTGTTCCTGCAGCTGCTGGCCACAGGCCTGAGGTGCAGATCACTGCACTTCCTGGACAGCTTGGATTTGAGACACTGGCAGCCGAGACTCCACTGGGCAGCAATCCTTTTTTGGTAAGTGTTGAGGTCCGTGGCCCTGGATCTGGGGCAGCCCTGGCATCTCTTGGGACCTGGTGACTGAGTCAGCATCCCTTGGGCCACCTTGCAAGATTGCTTGGGCCATGTTGTGAGCCCATGGCATGCACTTCCCTTTCTACCTTCCTATGGCTCCTTGCTAGCCTCTCTCTTGTGGACCAGAGGGTGAAGGAGCAGTTTCTCTGGGCAGCGAGCATCCCTGCCTCACAGTCAGAAACAAGCCTTGGGTTCTGCACAGAGACACATCCCAGCAACCTCTGGGACCTGCCCCTCCTCCAGGCCAGTTGACTTATAACACTAAAGGTGCCTTGAAGCTACCCATTTGGAGGTAGCTGGGCTCCCTCATTTGCAAGGAAGAAGGGTTGTGACCCAATGTGGGCACTTTCTGGCCCTACTAGCTTTTGCTGTCAACTTAGAATTAATGGGGCATAAGTCCTTGCTCTCTGGGACTTGTGTCTTGGGGGAGGAATTGGGCGTATATCCTTCCTCTAAGGGTAGATAGAGGATGGGTAGAAGGAGCAGTTCTGGGAGGTGAGTATCAGCCTGTGTGAGTAGAAGATGATCTTCATGATCCAGGAGATGCTGGCAGAAGTCACAGGCAGGGGCAGGGTGTGGCATGAGACACCCCCTAAATGCAGGAGTTGGAGGAGCTGAACTTTGGCACAGTAAGTGGGTTGGCATAGGGAAACCAGAGCTCACTCTAGGAGGCTTCTGCAGTCACAATTTACTTAGCTCTTGGGGCACAGGGACTCTATCTGTTTAGCTCTCAGAAGCTCCCAGAAGACACCAAGAAATGACGATCCAGTGCAGGCTTTGTAGGTCCTAAGGGATACGTGAGCACTGGGCAGGGGCTGGGTGTTTTCCTGGATCCCATAAAGACTCTTGACTGTATGAGACAATTAACCCTTGGCTGTCCTCTGTTCACAGACCCTGTGCCTTGGAGCAGCAGCCCCATGACGGTGCCCAGCCATGCAATGTTCCTGGAAGGCTGTCCTCCTCCTTGCCCTGGCCTCCATTGCCATCCAATACACAGCCATCCGCACGTTCACTGCCAAGTCTTTCCACACCTGCCCTGGACTGACAGAGACTGGATTGGCAGAGCGGCTGTGTGAGGAGGGCCCCACCTTCTCCTATAACCTCTCCAGGAAGACTCACGTCCTCATCCTGGCCACCACACGCAGTGGCTCATCCTTTGTGGGCCAGCTCTTCAACCAGCACATGGATGTCTTCTACCTGTTTGAACCTCTCTATCACGTCCAGAACACTCTCATTCCCCGCTTCACCCAGGGCAAGAGCCCTGCAGATCGTAGGGTCATGCTTGGGGCCAGCCGGGACCTGCTGAGGAGCCTTTATGACTGTGATCTCTATTTTCTAGAGAATTACATCAAGCCACCTCCGGTAAATCACACCACCGACAGGGTGTTCCGCCGAGGAGCCAGCAGGGTCCTTTGCTCCCGTCCAGTGTGTGACCCTCCAGGGTCCCCTGATCTGGTTTTGGAAGAGGGGGATTGTGTGCGCAAGTGCGGCCTGCTGAACTTGACCTTGGCAGCTGAAGCTTGTCGTGAGCGCAGCCATGTGGCCATCAAGACTGTACGGGTGCCTGAGGTGAATGACCTTCGAGCCCTGGTGGAAGACCCCAGGCTGAACCTCAAGGTCATCCAGCTGGTACGAGACCCTCGTGGCATCTTAGCTTCCCGGAGTGAGACCTTCCGGGACACCTACCGACTCTGGCGGCTTTGGTACGGCACGGGAAGGAAACCCTACAACCTGGATGTGACACAGCTCACCACGGTGTGCGAGGATTTCTCCAGCTCTGTGTCCACCGGCCTGATGCGGCCCTCCTGGCTCAAGGGCAAGTACATGCTAGTGCGCTATGAGGACCTGGCCAGAAACCCCATGAAGAAGACAGAGGAGATTTACGAATTCCTGGGTATCCCGCTGGACGGTCACGTGGCGCGCTGGATCCAGAACAATACACGGGGCGACCCCACTTTGGGCAAGCACAAGTATGGCACAGTGCGCAACTCTGCGGCCACGGCTGAGAAGTGGCGCTTCCGCCTCTCCTATGACATTGTGGCCTTCGCCCAGAATGCCTGCCAGCAGGTGCTGGCCCAGCTGGGCTACAAAATGGCCAATTCGGAGGAGGAGCTGAAGAACCCGGCCATCAGCTTAGTGGAGGAGCGTGATTTCCGACCATTCTTGTGACCCGAGTGTGGTGGGAGTGGGAGGCAGGTGGCTCTGGTTTTGCTGATGTGGACCTGCTATGGACGGCTTTTTAAACTGTTGCCTTATCTCCCTCCTCCCTCTCCCACCCTGTCTTTGTGTCCTTCCCACCTCTGCCCACTCCCCTCCCTCCAGCCTTTCTCACCCTGTCTGTGTGTCCTTCCCACCTCTGTCCACTCTCCTCCCTCCAGCCTTTCCCATCCTGTCTGTGTGTCCTTCCCACCTCTGCCCACTCTCCTCCCTCCTGCCTCTTTGACCCTGAAATTTGCACTATGTCTTAGAGGGGACTCACTGGGGCAGAGGATGTTGAATTTCTCTGTGGATGGGGACGGTGTTTACAGGCACCCACTCACACAGTCACATGTAGGCACAGGCATACAAGGGGAGGCGCCCCAGAACACAACTTCCACCTTCTGCAGCTGTCTTCTCAATGGAAGGGATGGATACAAAGGGACCAGCTCTCCCAGTTTAGGAAAAGCGACCACCCCTCCCCCATCTCTGCTTCCTGCCCCAGATTCCTACTCCCTCTCATGGGGCACCTGCCCCTCCTGCACACCTTTGCCTGGTGGAGAGCAGGGTTTTACTGTGAGGTGAACCGGGACTACTTCCTTTCTATCTGGTTTGTGATGAGCTTGTCTGTCTGAGTCTTGTGGCTACCCCTGGGCCAGTAATGGCTAATGAATCTTAGAAGTTTCTGATTGATCTTGGGGTCTCTCTGTGATATTTCTTTGTGCCAAAAAGAAAAAAGACAAAAAATGTGGATCAGTTTGCTAAATGAAAATTGAAATGCTTTATTTGTGTTTTCTGTAAATAAAAGTGTGCAGTACTGTCTGAGTGTGATTTGGGGGCCTTATGAGTGTTAATCAATGGGCTCTGAATAGCCCTGTCTTTGGAGATGGGATGGAGGGAGAAAAGTGAGAATTAAATGACAAACCTGTCATTCGGAACTTTAAATTTTTTTTTTAAAGAACTAGAGTATTCCTTTTAAATTCTTTAACGATTACATACATACAAACAACCTATCATGATCATATGAACCTCCATCCCCCCTTCCACTTCACTCCACCTTTCAGATCTCTTACCACCCTCCATGCTGGCCTGGGACTTTCAATCTTATTACCTTCTTGTCAACCGAGATGGGCAGCATCTTCTAACCAGGATGCCCAAAGTATTTAACAGGTTGGGATTCAGAGTGCATGAGGTAAGAATGAGTCTTGAAATGCCTATCCTGTACCAGACGTCCCTCCTTTAGTTAGGAGATCGGGGCTAAGGAAGCTGGGGAGGAGTTTCCTGGTGTGCAGGCCAGCTGGGGATCCGCTGTGCTCACGCCCCGTCTTTCCTGGGCAATCTAGCAGGCTCTTCTAAGAAGCTCCCCAGTCCTCACTTCAAGAAACATACATAACATTACATTTAATAGAAAATAGAAATGGTATGCTTTACCATGATTTAAGAGCCAAAAAGCAGCTGGCCCATTCGTCTAACTGGTTAGATCAGGTAGCCCAGGAGCGAATCCCTTCTCCCAGCAGAAGAATCCCTTCTCCCAAGCCCCCAACTCTCTCTAATCCCTTCTCTCTAAGCCCCCAACTACATAACATGGAATTTACCATAAAAAAATAAATCTGGAGCTTCAGTAATCACCACCATCTTCATTATTTTGTGTGTGTGAGGTTCTGGTTGCATCCACTGTCTGTGCACTGTGTGCGTGCCTGGTACCTGTGGAAAACAGACGAGGTCATTGGATGCCCTAGAACTAGAGTTATGGTTGGTTATGAGCATGTGCATGCTGGGAGTTAAACTTCAGTCCTCTGGAAGAAAAACCAGTGCTTTTAACCGCTGAGCCATCTCTCCAGCCTCCGTCCTCACTGTTTTTAAGTGCACATCTCATTAAATACTTCTATAGTATGCAAGCTTTAGCACCATCCTCCTCCATAACTTTTCATCTTGTAAAACTCAAAGTCTGTTCCTTCAAAACAACTTGTCCCTTTCTCTCCCACAGCTCCTAGCAACCATCCCACTTTCTGTCTGTGTGTTTCTCACTACTGTGAGTACCACATCTAAATGGAATTATGCAACATTTGTCTTTTGGTGCCTGGTTTATTTCCCTGAGCACAATGTCCTTACAGTTCATCACCTTGTATACTACATCAGCTTATCCTTCCTTTTCAGGGCCAGCATAGCCCACAGTTTGTTTATCTATCAATCCTTCAATGGGCCTTGGGTCTCACCCATGTTTCAACAGCTGTGAACAGAGAGTATACTCGGAAGTGTAATTGCTGGACCCTCTGGCAATTATTTCTAGTTTTTGTTAGACCTGCTCTGTTTTCTCTAGTGGTTAGGCTGTTTTATTATCATTTTTTGGGGTGTGCATGAATTTCTGTGTGTGGGTTGTGTACCTTTGTGCAGGTGTGCAAGGTGGCCAAAGGAAGGCACCAGGGGTCCTCCGTCACTCCGTCCTATTTCTTTGAGACAGGAGTCAGAAAGCCACATCAAGCCTTCACTCTCCTCTGCTCACAGCACTGGGGTTGGAGCTGCATCTGCAGCTGCACCTGACTTGTTACATGGGATTTGAACTCAGGTCCTCATGCTTGCATAGCAGACATTTGACCAACTGAGCCCTCTCTCCAGCCTCTGTGCTGCTTCATATTGCTGTACCACACAGGGTTTCCACCACCCCGCATCCTTTTCAACTTCTCCTTTCCTCATCCCTAATATTTGTGTGATGAGCTAGCCTATTTTCTTCCAGTCTCACTCACCAGGGAGGTCTGAGTGGTGTCTCAGGTCATGTGCCCAGATAGCACAGGCTCTGGCTCTAACTTTGTTGCCAAGTTCCATCTTCCTAAGGTGGTGCCCTTGATTGTATGATGACTTCACAAGCTGCGAGAAGGGGAGAGAATGGGAAAGGAAGGTAGAGACATGCCTCTGCTTGCATGAGTGCGGTCCCAAAGTTACAGGCCTCCCTTCCATTCCTGATCACGTGACATAGACAGGCGCAAGAGGACCTGGGGCTTTCATCTCAGTGGCCTGTGCTGTGAAGGTAGCTGAAGGACTCAGGTGGATCTCCCTGAGATTCAGGGTCCTCTCCTGTAGAAGAGGAGGCAACACTATCAGAACCAAAAGCTGGTCTGAAAAGCCTGCCAAGAGTGGTGGGCGGGGCGGGGCTTGTCACTGCTTTCTGGCTTGTAGGAGTTACACCCAGGCTGTGGGAAAGGTGTCAAGAGGCCAATTGACTTCATGGCATGACATCATTTGTGGTCGCTGCTTGGCCCCTGTAACATCAGAGAAGGCGGACTTTAGCCACGACCTCGGCTAGGTGGTCCTTCCGACAAAGTAGACTAGCTGCACGTGTTACGTGTGCGCCGTGTGCACTTGTGTGTGGAGCCCACTGCTTCCTCAGGAGCTGTCCATCTTGTTTTCCGATACAGGGTCTCTTACTGGGATCTGGGGCTTACTTAGACTAGGCTGGCTGGCCAGTAAGCTCCAGTGCTGGGATTGCAAGTTCACACCAGTCTGCCTGGCTTTTTAAAATGAGAGTTCTGGGAGTTGAGTTCAGTCCTTGTGGTTGCACAGCAAACATCTTATAGACCCACACATTTTCCTAGCCCCTCAGGCAGCTCCCCTATGACCAACCTGAGCCAGTGTTCCCTCTCCTTTAGGGAGTGACTTTCTGTTTGAATTGGGAGACACCAGAGATTCCTTCAGTTGGAAGGAATCACTGCCACCCCTACGCCTGGGGTCTTTGGGAGAAAGCTCTTTGCTGATGGGACCATTCACTTATACATGTATTCAATATATTCATGCATTTTGATTCTTTTACGTGCAGGCTCTATGAGTGGGGCATTCTTTCAAGAAAAACTGCCTAGTGAAGGTGAGCGAGTGGAAACATGGCTGCAGTAAATGCAACCCATAGGTCGAACCACAGACAGAGCTGGGCCACACATCCTCTTGATGTTAGAAATGTCATTTGTGATGACCATAGGCTTGCCCTTTGACCTTAGGATCTCATTCCTCACACTCTTGGAGATTAGACAAGTCAGGGTCACTTTAGGGGTGGCATCTGAATTGGGTCTTAGGGAGGGAGGAATTGGCCTTTCAAGAAAGAGAAGGCTGCTCCCAACCTGGGAGAATTATGTGCCACAGTGTGGATGCCTAAGGTGTTGTGCTGGGAGAGGCTGCACCAGTGATGTGTGGGCTGGACTAGCCCCAACCCTCATCTTCTCAAACTAGCAAACTTTGCCATGCCTCTAGGGGTGTTTAACCTAAGAGGGAGCTTCCAATTGCCCCAATCTCATGTGGCCCAGGATGACCTCAAAGTCAGTAGGTTGCCAAGGATGACATTGATTTCTGATCTTCCACCTCCTGGGTAGTAGGATTATGGGCACGTGCTACCACACTTGGTATTACAGGTGCTGAGACTCCAACTTCAAGCCTGTTAGGCAAGCACACTACTAACTCAGCCCCACAGATTCCCTTCAGATGATCACGTGACACGAAAATGAGAACGTCCTTGCTTCTAGGACAGATCCGGGTTCTCACTCGGCTCTCTGCAGACTCTGCCCTCCTTGCCCTCCACCCTCTGGTCTCCATCAGTTTATCTCAGACCTTGAACACACCGGGGTAGACTTCTACAGCCACGGCCCCTCATTTACTCATGTCTCCCTGTAACCTGGGGGTGAGCTATGTCTGCTTACACCCACTTTGGGCTTAGCCAAGTGACTTGCTTCAGTCAACAGAAGGAGAGCAATTGCAGGGGTAGGAGAGAGGCTGCCTCATCTATTGTATGAGGTAGGTCCAGGCTGACTTGCAGAGGGTTTAAGGGCACAAGCTGGGAAATACAGGGGCCCTAGTTAATGGCACCCACAGTCTGGTCTGGATAGTTATGGTCACCTGGCTGAGTCTAGCCGGATTTCTGACTTGGCAGTGGGGATTAAAAGCATGTCTGTTGTTTGAAGATACTGAATTTCAGAACAACTTACTACACGGCCAATTCTGACAGATACACAGACTCTTTGTTGTCCCTGCCGGAGTCTTTACAGATCGCTCATTGTGCCTGAACCTCTGTTCCTGTTCCTTTCTTTAGTTAAAGTTTGTTCATTCTTTCAATCCCAACTTAATTATCAGCACTTTCTAAATTTTCCCAGTTCATTTATCTTGATCACAGGTCCTTACATAGCTGCTTCTCTATCGCACAGATCCCAGCTGTTGGCCCTTACAGCACCGTGTACATCTCTTTTGTAGTGTTTACTGCAGCTGTAACCACACCTTTACTGCAGGGCCCGGCGTACAATAGGTGTCCAATAAACAAGAATGAATGAAACAGGTGTCCCCCAGCTGATAGAAGGGCTTGCCTGTCCAGGGCCTTCACAGAGCAGGCAAAGCTTCCCGAGGCTCAAGGGACTGAACAACTCGTGCCCTGCCGGAAGGATGCTGGCTTATTCTAGGAGGCCGAGCTAGGTTTTGTTCCACATCCTTCCCTGACATCCCGAGTCTGCACACCAAAATCAGTGTTCCAGTTCCCCTGTGATGGCAGCACCGGCCTTGATACTCATTATCATTTGCTGGGATGTCACTCTGAGTAACAGTGAGCTCCACACAGCCTGGATTACAGTTTGCAAATCTTCCTCTCCTGTCAGTCAACCCTTTCTAGCAGTGGTTTCCTGCTGACCATGGAGGTTCCTCTTTCTAGCCAGGAAATGGTGTTCACAGTGCCACGACGCAGGACTGGCCCTGAACCCACGTCTGTGTATTATTCCAGAAAACTTAGATCCTGAGGCATGTAGGAGTCACTTCCTGGTCTTGTTCCCAGACTCCGGGCTGGTCTCACACTGTGGGGCTAACACTGCCTGCATCCTGTATTTTCTTGCAGCAAACACTTCCTGTTTGTGTGTTCCCACCTGCTCACCTGGCCCCTCTCCCTGTCAGTCACAAACACATTGCATGGAATCCTGGGGAGCCCACTGGAGACCCCTCTTCCTACAAGTGAACAGAGTATTGCCCAACTTCCTGATAATCCCCTCCTCAGAGAAACTTCTGTCTGGGGAAGGATCTCTCTAGGCCAGAATACCTCTCCTGGTTGGAAAATTGCCTCAGATGCCTGGAACATGACAGTCATTCAGTGAAATTTTGCTGAAAAAGTCCATTTGGGGGTTTTCTCATGTGAATTGTTATTAGTGGCCAATGCTACACCTCTCTAAGATGGCCAGTGATGACAGCTGATGCCAGAGAAAGGAAATGGGGTAAGTTTGTGGTTCCCACAGAATGGTGGCCATGCACAGGGACAATCTGGCTCACTCACAGTGTGATGCTCAGAGACTCCAGGCTTCAGCAGAGGATAGATGCTGGCCTAGTTTTAACTTCGTTCTTGTTGCTGTGATAATACACCGCGACAGAAAACCATCGAGGGGAGAAAGGGTTTATTTTAGCTTACTGTTCCAGGCTGCGGCCCCTTACTACAGGGAAGTCAGGGTGGCAGGACTGAGCAGTTAGTCAAGAGATGGCCTTGTTTATTCGCAGTGTCAAGAGCAGGGGAAATGTGTGCGCGTGCGCGCGCGCGCGTGCGCGCGCGCACACACACACACACACACACACACACACGAGTGCTCAGCCTTCTCTTCCCTTACCTGATCTAGGACCAAAAAGTCAGCAATGTAAGTGCCTTTGAGGCTGGATCTTCTAGAATCACTTACAGCAACCGAGACAGTCGCCCACAGACATGCTCTCAGGCTAGCCTGATCTAGACAACCCTTCATTGAGATTCCAGGTCTTATTTTAGGTTGTGTCAAGTTGACAACACTACCGATCACACTGAATAAACCTTCCTTCCCCTGTGTTCCCGAGGCTGTCTGGATTCTGACTGAAATGGTGTCTGAGAGTCCTAAGCTAGCTGGCAGATTTCTGTCCCTGCAAGATCGCTGGGTCCATGCTGCTCTCCCAGCAACGCCCAAGTTAGGCCCCCTGTTGCTGTCAAAAAACACTGACCAAAAACAATTTGATAAAGGAAGGGTTTATTAGGCTCACACTTTTCATCACAGTGCATCATGAAGGGACATCAGGGCAGAAACTAAGGTAGGAACCTGGAGGCAGGAACTGCAGCAGAAGCCAGGGAGGAGTGCTACTTATTGGGTTGCTGCTTTTTCTCTCTTCCTTCCTTCCTTCCTTCCTTCCTTCCTTCCTTCCTTCCTTCCTTCCTTCCTTCCTTCCTTTCTTTCCTTCCTTCCTTCTTTCCTTCCTTCCTTTTTTTTTTTTTTTGGTTTTTCAAGATAGGGTTTCTTTGTAGCTTTGGAACCTGTCCTGGAACTAGCTCTTATAGACCAGGCTGGCCTCAAACTCACAGAGATCTGCCTGCCTCTGCCTTCCAAGTGCTGGAATTAAAGGCATACACCACCACTGCCCGGCTTCCAGTCTGCTATTTCACACAACCCAGGACCACTTTCCCAGTGGTCGTACTGTCTGCAGCAGTCTGAACTCTCTCACATCAGTTATTAATCAAGAAAAATCTCCAACAGACTCGCCTACAGATAAAGGTGAGGTATGTTCTCAACTGTGGATCTTTCTTCTCAGAAGACACAAAACCAATCATCACAACTTGTGACCAGCCAAGACTCTCTTCCCCAAGATCTAGGGGAGACCGGGGTCTATTACTTCCACTGAGGAAGGTGGCAGAGTTTCCTGAAGTCTGCTTCTCCTTGGAAAAATCTAGCCAGTCAGTCACACACGGCCCTGCTGGGACTTCCTTCTGTTACATTCCAGGACACTGGATGTAGCCACGGTTCACCTACATGCCCTCCTGCCTTCTTCTCTGCTGGCCTATATCAGCCTTCAGTCACTCAGAGGCTGACTTTGGGCTGGGTGTAACTTCAGAGGCAGAGCCGACGTACTGCTGGGGCTGCAGAAGGCATTTAGACCTTGTTAGAGAGAATAATCTGTGGGTTAGGTGGCAGGAATCTCAAACTGAGATCTTGTCCTATTGCATATGACTGGAGAAATGAGGGATCTTATAAGACATCTATGTCCCAGTGGTAGTCTGGGGACAAGGAGGGCAAACAGTATGCTTTCTGGACCAGGGAAATGGCCCAGTTGATAAAGTGCTTGTTTTGCAAGCATGACGACATCAGGTTGATCTCCCACATCTATGTATAATAGCTGGGCGCTGTGCCGTGTGTGTACTTCCACCCCTGGAAGAGACAGGTAAAACTGAGACCCAATCTCAAACATCAGGGTAGAGAGAAACTGAGGAAGATATCTGAGGTGGACCTCTGATATCTGCACAGAATCTCACACACACACCCCGCAAACACATGGACACATACACACAGACACATGACCTCTAAGGAGAACGTGCTCTGCAGGAAGGCAGGATGACAGGCGAGCATGAAGCCGGCTGGCCACATCCCCTAAATATCTCTCCTGTCTTAAAATAAAAGTCTGTAGATCTTTCCCATCCTCAGGCCCGTGGCACCCACTGGATCACTGTTTCTGCTGTTTACATTTGCGAGACAGGGTCTTCTGCAGCCCAGGCAGGTGTCAGACTCTGCATAGCAGAGGATGACTTTGACCTGAGCCCCTCCGCTTCGAACTTTCAGTGCTGGAGTTTTAGGCTTGAATCACCACACATGGTGGCCAACCCTCTTCCTCTACCAACCAGTCACATATGGTCCCCACTCTCTGTCATCACTAAAAATCTCTTCAGACTTTTGTATGGATGAAACTCTGGAGACTTGAGCCCATCATGATGACTGTCTGTGGGCTCTTTGTATGCAGCACTCTTCATCTTTTGTGTCCACACAGATGCCCCTTGTGCCATTTTCCTCCTGTCCGATGGACATTATTTAGCATTTCCTTTTTTTTATTGTTTTTTACTGAGCTCTACACTTTTTTCTGCTCCCCTCCCTCTCTCTTCCCTCCCCATAAACCCTCTCCCAGGGTCCCCATGCTCCCAATTTACTCAGGAGATCTTGTCCTTTTCTACTTCCCATGTAGATTAGATCTATGTATGGCTCTCTTAGGGGCCTCATTGTTGTCTTGGTTCTCTGGGATTGTGATTCCTAGGCTGGCTTTTTTTGCTTTATGTTTAAAAACCACTTATGAGTGAGTACATGTGATAATTGTCTTTTTGTGTCTGGGTTACCTTACTCAAAATAATGTTTTCTAGCTCCATCCATTTTCCTGCAAAATTCAAGATGTCATTATTTTTTTTCTGCTGTGTAGTACTCCATTGTGTAAGTGTATCACATTTTCCTTACCCATTCTTCAGTCAAGGTTCATTTAGGTTGTTTTCAGGTTCTGGCTATGACAAAGCTGCTATAAGCATAGTTGAGCACATGTCCTTGTGGCACAATTGATCATCCTTTGGGTATATACCCAAAAGTGGTATTACTGGGTCTTGAGGAAGGTTTTTTTCCTAATTTTCTGAGAAATTGCCACACTGACATCCAAAGGGGTTGTACCAGCTTGCACTCCCACCAGCAATGCATAAGTGTTCCCTTTACCCCACAACCTCTCCAGCATAAGTTGTCATCAGTGTTTTTGATCTTGGCCATTCTTACAGGTGTAAGATGGAATCTCAGTGTTGTTTTGATTTGCATTTCTCTGATGGCTAAGGATGTTGAGCCTTAAGTGTCTTTCAGCCATTTTAGATTCCTCTGTTGAGAATTCTCTGTTTAGGTCTGTACTCCACTTTTTAAATTGGAGTATTTGTTGTTCTTTTGATGACCAATTTCTTGAGTTCTTTGTATATTTTGGAGATCAGCCCTCTGTCTGATGTGGGTTGGTGAAGATCTTGTCCCATTCTGTTATTTAGTATTTCTTGATGTACAGGTCACCTTATAACTGCTCTCAGGTTCTGTATGTCCCAGGGTCTATTATTTCCTTCATTTTCTAAAAGCTGTTTTACTGGACCAGCCATCAGGAATCAATACCCAGAATGCAGAGTTTGCCCTGCCGGTTTTTGGTCTTGCTTTGGTCCCGTAGTTTCTCACTATGCTCTCTTCCCTTTAGGAACAGTATTGTGTATTCTGTGCCATTTTATGTTGGAAGTAGCTGATCTGCTTTTTGATTTTGATTTTTACAGGGATGACAGTTAAGAGATTACCATGAATCTCAGAAGAGACTTTGGACTTTTACACATTGTTGAGACTGTTATAGACTATGCAGATTTTTGAAGTTAGAATAAGTCCATTTTGCAGTGTGATATGGCTACAAGCCTTTAGGGGCCTGAGATTGGAATATGGTAGTTTGAATGAAAATGTTCCCATAGGCTCATATATTTGAATACTTGTTTCCCAGAAGGATTAGGAGGTGTGGCCTTGTTGGAGTAGGTGTGCCACAGGGATTGGGGTGGCTTTGGAGCTTCGAAAGCTTATGCCAGGCCCACTGTCACTGCCTCTTCTGTTGTCTGTGGATCAGAATGTAAAGCTCTCAGCTACTGCTCCAGCATCCGACTGCTGCTACCACACTGAGCGCCACCTGAAATTGTAAGCAAGTCCCCCAATTAAATATTGTCACGGTCACGGTGTCTCTTCACAGCAATAGAAACCCTACCTAAGACACTAAGAATTCAAGTGGATAGTTATTTTTTCAATGCTTTTCAGATTTCTGCTCCACTGTCTTGTGCGTTTGGTTTTGTTTTTCCAGTGACACAGTAAATTTAATCTAAGACCCTGCACATGCCAGGCAAGCACTACACCATGTTCTTGGTTTTTTTCTTATTCCTGGAGGAAAAACACCCTGAAAGAAACTTATTAAGTAAGTAAGTGTTTGTTTCTGCTCACAGTTCAAGGTGTGGTCCATCATGGTAGGGAAGAGATGAGATGAGGTGCTCAACACTTCTCCAAATGAAAATGATAAACCCACACATGCAGACCATTTAGTGAATTCCAAATAGAATAAAAATAAACACACCGCAGCCAAAGACAGGACTGGGGAGGTGACTCAGTGGTTAAAAATACTATTTCTCTTGTAGAGGACTCAGGTCCCACCATCCACACGGTGGCTCATAACCACCTAGTTCCAGGGATCCAATGCTCTTCTCAGGCTTCCACGGACCTTGCACACACACACACACACACACACACACACACACACACACACACACACACACACAACTTTGTCTTAGTTAGGGTTTCTATTGTTGTGAAGAGACACCATGAATGAGCATAGCATCTCTTAGAAAGGACAACATTTAATTGGGGGTAGCTCACTTACAGTTTTAGAGGTTTAGTCCATTATCATCATGGTGGGATGCATGGCAGTGGGAAGGTAGACATGGTGCTGGAGAAGGAGCTAAGATGAGAGTTCTATATCTGGATCAGCAAGCAGGAGAGAAAGAGAGAGAGAGAGAGAGAGAGAGAGAGAGAGAGAGAGAGAGAGAGAGAGAGGGAGGGAGTCACTGGGCTTGACTTGAGCATCTGAGACCTCAAAGCCTGCATCCCAGTGACACACTTCCTCCAACAATGCCACACCTATTCCAACAAGGCCTCCTAATAGTGCCATTCCCTATGAGCCTATAGGCCATTTTCTTTCAAACCTCCATACACTTGTACACATAAGATGAAATCAATGAATCTTTAAACTAAATGGCAAAACCAGAGGGACACAAAAGGATTATGGTCATATCACATTCACAGTTGAAAAGCTGAGTGATAGATGGTGGTAGTTTGAATGAGATGGCTCCCTATAGGTTCATATATTTGAGTGTTGGGTCGCTAGTTGGTAGAATTGTTGTGGCCTGTTGGATGAGGCGTGTTACTGGGGTGACATCACACCGTTCCCGGTTATCTCCTTCTCTGCCTCATGGGTGTGGTTGCCTCAGTATGTAAGCTACTGCCCCAGCTACTGCCCCAGTGCCACGCCTGCCTGCCTCGATGGCCATAGGCTCGCCCTTGGAAGTTGTAAGCAAGCCCCTAATTTATTTTATTTTTTTACTTTATTTTATTTTTATTTTATTAATTTATTAATATTTTCTTATTTAAGTTGTCCTGATCATAGTGTCAAGAAAAGCAATGAAAGAGCAATAGCGCAGTAACTAAGACACAGCTGCATGCCAGAGCGCGGTCTGCTTTCTCTCCTTATGTCGTCAGGGCCCTCTGCCCATGGAAAAATTCCTTTAACTTTCCCTGTCTCCTTGCTCTTTCTGCTCAGTTCTGGATAATTTCTTCACAACTATTGAAGGGCTCTAGCAGGCCTGAGCATGGCAAACATGGCTCTGGCAGGCCTTGTCCTCCCCCCATTTCCTTTCCCTTGCTAGCCTGTTAGATTACATTCCTAAAGCTAGCCACCACCTTATCTGGTCACTTCCTCCTCCTGAGGCTGACCACCAAGGTCCAGCTACCAAAGCATTGAAATCCAGCAATTAGAAGCTCTCTTTTGGCTGCCCTAACTAATGTGCTCAACCAAAACTAACCCCCTCATTGTAGCGCCGTGTGTGTGCACGTGTGTGTGTCTGTGTGTGCGTGCGTGCGTGCGTGCGTGTCCTTTTCCCTTTATAAACTGCCCTTTGCCTATGGGCTCTGTCTGTCTCCTCTCTATGCAGAGGCAGTCCTGTGTCCCCTTGTGCTGAGAACTTAGCTTCAGCTGCCCTCCAGTTTCACCCACGTCCTTTTGGCTGTGTCTAACCTGTTATTAAGCATCTACTCAGTGCTCAGTTCTTCATTTCTTGAAGTTTCCTTATTTTCACATCTGCTTAGCCGTTCTCTGCTGTCTCTTATTCCCTGCAGGTGTTTTCAGACTTTCTTCTTTAACGTAGCGGACATACTTACCTTGCAACGTATTTGGTAAACTAATGCCCTTGGAATTCTTGTTGATCTATTTCTTGTCAGTTGTCTCTGCTTCCTCTCTGCTCTGGTGCCTGGAGGCCTTATTTCCTTGCGGGTTTGGTTGCTTTGTAGCAGGAGTAGACTGCTTTCCCTAGATTCCTAAATTTAAAAGAGCTAAGGCTGCTAAGGGTCCTTCCCAAGTGTATACATACATGCACAGACAGACAGACAGACACGTGCACACATAGATACACATAGATAAGTAAGGCACCTAAAGACACATACACATATACACCTACACAGACAGACAGAATACAGACACACACACACACAGATACAGACAGATGTAAGTGCATGTGCACACACACACGCGTGCACACACACTCTTGCTTCTGCCAGGTGTCTGGGGAGCACTAACTGGCAGTGAGAACTTGAAGCTTTGGGTTGGGGAGCATTTGCGCCACACAGGAGGTGTGAGCTCCGGCTAAGTACTGTGTAATGAGGCTGATGGCTACAGAGTTTCAGCAGTCACTTTTTCCATTTTCAACTTAGCACTTCATTCGGAGTCAATCGCTTTCCCCAGCGGAGGGCTTCAGGTGTTTCCATTAGTCCTTGGCCTTACCACGAAACTCTTGGACTTTTTAGCCCTTTGGTGGGAGGCAGACATACTTTGTGAGCTCTTGCCTCTGCCCCAAGACAGCAGGGAAGCCAGAGCTCTGCCCTCGGGGGTGAATGACCAGCTCTGGCTGGGCGCCACTGCTTCCCTTTCCCTTCCTGGATCCCACTCTTACCCCAGGTTTTGACTTGTATGTTAGTTACCTTCTGGAAGGCTCATTTTACCCTCATGAAGATTTTTACTATTCTCCCCTGACTTTTCAGTTATTTTCCAATAAGGGCTATTTCACATACAGTATATTAACAATATTTGAGGACAGAGGCCACACCAAGTTTTTCCCCATTACCCAACAGGTTCTTGGATATCAGCAAATAAATGTGCAAATACGAGAGTACATGCTTGTGCTCAGTGTGGGATGCAGGGATGCTCGCCAGCATGGAAGCACAGATGGACCAGGCACTTACTAGTGGAGTTGCCCCACCTGAAAATCTTATGGATTCAGGGCTGGGATGTCACTCAGAGGTTCAGGACCTGCCTTGCGTGTGAGAGGCCCTGGGCTCCACCCTAGTACTGTTAGAGTAAAGAAAAGCAGGGGCCATAGCTCTTCTGGTTGAGCACCTGCTTAGCATGCATAAAGCCCTGGCTTTAACCCTCAGCACCGCACAAACTTGACATAGTGGTGCACATGGACGGGTGGAAAATTCAAAGTCACCCTTAGTTACACATCGAGCTTAAGACTAGCCTGGGATACATGAGACCCTGACCCCAAACAAAACAACATGAAAACAACAACTCTCCACAACCCAACTTTAGAACCTTTCTTTCTAAAAATTGAATTTATTTTTAACCAATAGGTAAGAATACAAAATTGATCAGGTGGTGGTGGCCCATGTCTTTGATCCTAGCACTTGGAAGGCAGAGGTAGGCAAATCTCTGTGATTTCAAGGCCAGTCTGGTCTACAGAGCTAGTTCTAGGAGACCCAGGGCTGTTACACAGAGAAACCCTGTCTTAAATAACCCAAAAAAAAAAAAACAAAAAAAAACAAAAAAAACCCCCACACATATGCAAGGTGCCACGTGATGTATTGAGCCAGGCACTCACTGGATAACCTTTAAACAGGCAAAAGCAGTTCTGCGTGGCCAAACTTTGACAGCACTGTTCTCTCCTGATGATATGATTTCTGCGTGGACATCCTCTTGTGTGGCTGTACCCTGGAACCTCTTTCTCCACTAAAGGAAACTCAGTAGCCATTTGCGAACCCCTTCATTTTAATGAGATTCCCAGGTGTGATCAGGAAGGTCCTAGGGACTCCTCCTTTCCAGAGTGTTCAGCAGTGTGTGCCAGGAGGAGCTAAGTGTGCAGTAAAGACTTACAGGAGAGCTGTGAGGACGTGATTCTGGCAGCCCTCAGGTGGCCACATAGGGTGGCCCACTCATTTGGGTTGCCCTGGAAGGACCACATTTCTGGAAACCTCCAAACCCCAGGATGGAATGGTTGTCCCCTTTCCAGAGGGGTCCCGAGCTTCCTGCTCTTTCTGGGAAGTGGAGCACATCCTGTGATCTCAGGGGGCTTTGCGAGGAGGAGTCACATCTGAAGAGTTTAGCACTTGAGTACCTGTTTTAGCCCAGTTTTTGTGACTTCCATAAAATACACAAGTCTGGGTAATGCAGGAAGAATGAAGGGTGATTTGGCGCATGTTTCTGAAGGCTGGGAGGTCACATCTGCTGGGGACTGTGCAGGGTTAATAAGGACATCATGGGATAAGAGGGGTGCCATACAAAAGACGGGGCTCAAGCAAACCCACAATTCATGAATGGACCAACCCACCAGGAGAGGAGAGATCTCAGAACCCACGTACCTCTTAAAGGTCTCTTTAGACCCCAACTTTAACTCAACCATGGATATACTCAACACAAGTTTTAGTGAGAATGTTCAAACCGTAGCAACATCTGTCTAGCAGCTGGCCACAAGGTCCCTGCAGCTGCCACAGCGGTTCATGAAGTATGGTGTTCATCTGTGGTGGGCAGGCGCACATCTGAGAGTGACAGGAAATGGGATGGGACCTCTTGCCAGTGTGGCTCCAGAACCAGGGTTTAAATCCCTCCCTCTCTCCCTCTGTCTCCCTCCCTCCCTCCCTCCCTCCCTCCCTCCATCCCTGCCTCCCTCTGTCCCTCTCACCATCCCTCCCTCTCTTCCTCCCTCTCTTTCTTTCCTTTCTCTTCCTTCCTTCCTTCCTTCCTTCCTTCCTTCCTTCCTTCCTTCCTTCCTTCCTTCCTTCCTTCCTTCCTTCCTTCCCCCTCCCTCCCCCTCCCTTCCCCTTCCTTCCTTCTTTCTCTCTCTCTCTCTTTCTCTCTCTTTCTCTCTTTCTCTCTTTCTCTCTTTCTCTCTCTCTCTCTCTCTCTCTCTCTCTCTCTCTTTCTTTCTTTCTTTCTTTCTTTCTTTCTTTCTTTCTTAAATCTAGGTGTTGAAGCTAGGGCCTTGCACATGGCAGGTAAGTACCCTACCACTAGCTACATCTTCAGACTCGCTACTGTGTGAGACTAGAGGTTGACACTGGGTCTTTTTCTCAGGTGCTCCACACCTTATACTTTGAGACAGCCTTTTGTTGAGCCTGAGTTCACTGATTTGACGAGATTGGCTGTCTAGAGAGCTTAGGAACCCATCGTTCTGCCCTCTTCCAGCACCGGGGTTGCAGTTGTGTGCTGTGCCACAGTGCCTGGCTTTTACATGGGTACTGGGGATCCAAACTTAGGTCTTCATGATTTCATGTCAAACAACTTACCCGCTGAGCCATGTCCTGAGCACCACACTTTTTAGGGTAAAAATGAATTACTTTGATTGTTATTACTTTGATACAGGCTCTCACCAGTTATACCTTGAACTTGCATCTTCTTGCCTCAATCTCCCCAGCAATCAAATGACAGGCCTACATACCTCCAGGTCCAGCTTCCCTGTCTTTGCATACAGTGGCAGTCAAAGGTCACTGTAGACCGTGTGCCCTTTTGGTGACATCCATGATAGCTACAGGGAGAGATCTTCAATATATCCTGGAAATTAAAACTTCATCCTTATTTTGAGATTCTGTTATAAAATGGTAATCCATCCATGTTAGCTCACATCACTTCAACAGTATATTCACCAAGGGCAGAGAAGGGAGGCGGGTAGGCTCCTTTAATATCATTCAAGGAATAGACATTTTTGAACGGTTATGAAGTGGTTTTACATTTTTTATCATGTATGCCTGAAAATATTTTGACAATGGTGACTCTCAAGAATTTGAAGAGACTTTGTCATTGTTATAAAGTCTCGATTAAGCATGGTGCAGGTGCTGGTGGTCATGGGGCGTTCGCCTTTAATCCCAGCACCCAGGAGGCAGAGCCAGGTGGATCTCTGAGTTCAAGGCCAGCCTGATCTCAGAACAAGTTCCATGACAGCCAGGGCTACACAGAGAAACCCTGTCTCGAAAGACCAAACGACACCAGACAAACAGAGGGAGTTTACACAGAGGCCCTGACCTGTCTGCTTGCACATGTCCCTGGGCTGCTCTTCAGGCTCCTCACTAAATTCTTTGAAGAGATTTCACTGGAAAGGTTTGTCCATATTTAGCATTTGCCCTATTTCTTAGCTATTTTTCTTAGAATTGTAGAAAGACAATGCTTTCCCCTGGCTCCCTGTAGCTGCTCGCGCACCGCCTCCAGCTCATTCCCGCTTACTGCACTGATACTGTCCTTTGCCCTGTGTGGCACAGCAGCAGGTCCCTGAGATGTCTTGCTCTGCCCTACTGAGCGCCCCACTTCTCTGAACCAATGGAGATCTCCCTGCGCTCAAGTCACCAACACCCTGCCCTCATCTCCTTTTTTCTCTGAGAGGGATCTCTTCTTCAGTGAAAATCTCAGCCACCTAAAATTGTTGCTATGGAAACTACAGGTGGGGAGGAGCAGGCTGCCCTGACTTACCTATGGGCCCACAGGGGAAGCTACTGGTTTCTAGGTCAACTACAGGAGAGGAGGGATTGTGCGGCAGAGCACTCCTGGGCAGGACCGGTCTCCCTGAGATGCCCTGGCTGGGGTCCCCTGGACAGCTGGCACCTAGGCATCACATACAGCCTCAGGATCCTGCGCTCCCCTTACACTATCAGTGGTCCCCACCTGGCTTGTGCCTCCAGGATTTACAGTACAGCTTGCAGGTTGGTGGCATGAGGTTTGTGCTTGATCTCTGGGGTCAGCGCATACAGACTGAAGTTCTCCTCTCTGCCTCTTTAGAGAGTCATTTACGCTGGTCTAGGTCACATATGATGTCACCTGTCAGTCAGCACCTGTCAGGTTCCTAGGCCAGTACCCCACAAGTTTGTGGGTACCACTGCTATTAATGAGGATTGACTTTATTACAGTTCCTTCATCTTGAGCTGTTCTTTTTATTTTATTTCTTTAAAATTTTCACAACCAAATGCTTTCTGGGATCTGGGTGGCTAGGGATCAGTTTAGTTCTTTATGAAAACCTGACTCTGGGCCTGGGAGATGGCTCAGTGGGTGCAGTGTTTGTTGTTAAAACATGAAGACCTGCCAGGCAGTGGTGGCGCATGCCCTTCTTCTCAGCACTCGGGAGGCAGAGGCAGGCAGATCTCTGTGAGTTCGAGGCCAGCCTGGTCTACAAGAGCTAGTTCCATAGTTCCAGTACAGCTAGGACTGTAACACAGAGAATTCTGTCTTGAAAAGCTAAAAACACAGAAAAACAAACAAACAAGCAAGCAAACAAACAAACAAACCCCAAGCCAAACCAAACAAACCAACAACCAACCAACCAACCAAACAAAAAGCCCCATGAAAACCTGTGACCCCCAGGACGCTTGTAAAAAGCCAGGAGTGACGGTCCACGCACATGTAACCCAGTGCTGGTGGGAGGGTGGAGACAGGCAGATCTCACCGGCTTGAGAGTCGGACAGTCTAGCTGATGATGACAAGCTTCAGGTTCAGGGAGAGACCCGGCCTCAAAAAAAGTGGGGAACAGTGGAGTAAGATGCTCAGAGTTGACCTCTGACTTTCACATGTACACACAGATGTGAGCACTCCACACACACACACACACACACACACACACACACACACACACATCTGACTCCCTAAGAAATAATGCCGGAAGACAGAGGGAAAAAAACCCTGGAATGCTGAGCAAATAGACCAGCAATTGTGATTCTTGGGAGAGTAATTAATAGAAGAAACGAGCAGGAAGTACCCCAGAGAGACTGTTCTGTTCTACGCCTAGACAAAAATGGCACAGACACGTAGATACTAGCCCAGACTGCAGGTGCTCGACTCAGGGTTTGGAACAGTTCTGGCGGTCAGCGTGATTGAGGATTGACTGTCTGACCACTACTCACAAGTGTGTCTGGAAGGGCCTGGAGTACGACCGCTTAGAAGTCTGTAAACTCGAGAGTAGACTATCAAGGAACAACTTGCTGATCACAAATGCCACTGTGGTTCTGTTTTTGCTCTTTTCTGAGCTAAGCTTCTCATGTGTAATCACATTTGGAGCTGGGTTTTCCAGGAAGTTAGAGGTACTCATCAAAGAAGGGTGATGGGGTAGGATGAGGAAGCAGGGGAGATGGAAAGTCGAGTTGGGGTGCTAGTTTGTTGGCAGTTCGGACTACCTCCAGGGGGTGTCTGCAGCTTTCACTGGTCTGCCAGAGCCTCCCGCCCACCTCTCCAGTTGGTAAGGAGATGTGCTGCCCTGGTTGTGAGCACCAAAGGAGAACTTCCAGCAGAAGCACCAAGCCTATCCTGGGAAAGTATTTATCATGAAAGGTAAATCAAGGAGGGAACAAGGGCTGGAACTTTTCATGTTTGCTCTAGATAATATAGTAACTCCTAAGCACACTCATGAACCCTCCAAGTTTAGCATAGACACCCTAGCTTAACAAGACCAATTTTCTTTTATCGAGTAGCAAACCAAGGCAAGTAAATGAAGGAGTGAGACTTCCTTAGAGTCCCTGGCAGACTGGCCCATGGAGGGTGGGCCCCACCATAGAACACCTCTCCTGCTTACTCCTCGACCCCTCTCCTAGCTTTAGATCTTTCTATGTCCCGCTTTGGGAAACTCAACATTACTTACACCGCCGGACCCTTCCTCCTCACATCATCGGTCCCTGCAGGAATGTGGGGTTCCGTTTCCTCCTCCTCATTGGTCCCTGCAGGGATGAGCCAATGGTTTTCTTCTTTGGTCCCTACTCTACTTCCTGGCTCCTCTCTTTGTACCCAATGTGCTGGGGTGAATTGCCTTGACTGCTGAGTCTTTTTGGAAATGGATTTCATGCTGCCGGGGCTATTCTCAAACTCCCTATGCAGTCAAGGTTGTTCCTGAACTCCTCACCCCTGCCTTCAGTTCCCAAGTGCCAGAACTTCCGGTGGGCCTTACCAACCAAGCTCAGCCACACACAGTACTCCAATCTCTCTAACTGGCATGGTGATGAAAGTCTAATTCTAGTCTTTTTCTTTCTTTTGGGTTGTGCTTCTAAAGATAGAACTAGCCAGGTCTGCCTTCATCTGTAGTCTGTGGCATCTAATCCCTGTGTCTACCCATTCCCCTGGCAGTGAAGATCCAGAAGCTTCCAAGCCACTCCCCTCTGTTCTTCCCACCCGTCTCATAATTTCTGTAAAGATCCAGAATCTGTATTCTGAAGGGAATTTTCAGTAAAGTTACACATAACACGTACTTAATTCAACGGAATATACTTGCACGCTCTACGTCTGTAGTACACCACGATAGTACACCACCGCTCCCAGTTCTAGGATGCTGGGAAATGGTCGCTGCTAAAAATAGCACTGGGAGTGTCGTTCAGGTGGTGGAGCGCTTGCCTTGAGTGCACCAAGTCCTGGGTTCGATTTCCAGCACTGCATACTCTGGGTGTGGAGGCTCGTACCTGTGATCCCAGCTCTGGGTGTGGAGGCCAGCTTGAACCAACAAGACCCTATCTCAAAAACAGAACAAAGAAAACCACTTAAACAGTGGCTGCCAAGCTAAACACAGAGAATGGATTTGGCCCACTGTCTCCGACTGACAAACTCCAAGATGGAGGTTTGGGCTAGCGTACACCTAATATTGAGTTTCTTGTTTGTGTTTCTCCAGGGCAGAGACAGTGTCAGACTAAGACGCCAGCAAAGTTCAGTCACTTCTCCCACAGTTCCTCAGCAGAGCCCCGAGTTGAGTTCTATGCCAAATGAGAAAGGCACGAGCCCCCAGCTGCCTTAACCTCTCATGCCTCTCCCAGTCTTTCAAGCCAACCACTAGCGAAGCAGATTGAGATTCTCTGGGCCAGAGGTGCTCCCTACTTGTGTTCACCAAGACAGCCCCTGCAGCCTAAAGCATTCTGAAGAAGCTGAGGGAAGACAGGGTAAACGCCTGGGGATGAAAACCATCTTAGTTTTTTCTACTGTAACAAGATGTCTCGAAATCAGACGGTTTCCAAGCCACAGAACCTTGTTTCTTACAGTGCAGGAGGTTGACAGTCCAAGGCCAGGATGGTGGCACAATTAGGCTTTGGTGAGGGCCCTTATGCAGTGTGAAGGCCGTCTTCATTGTATCCTTGTGAAGCAAAAACAGGTCAAGAGAGGTCTCTGGGCCTTTTTTTTTAAAAAAAAAATTTATTTTATCAGGTGTCAATCCCCATCTGGGGTATTCACCTTTGCAACCTAGTCAATCACACCTCAAAAGACCTGCCTCCAAATAGTGTCACACTGGGGATTCATTTTCAGCCTATGCATTTTGCAAATATACAGACATCCAGTCTGTAATAGGGGCAGTGGTGGCTTAAGGCCCAAAAGCTGAAAGAGGGTCACATTCCTGTGATCTTAGCACTTGGGAGGCAGAGGTTAGAGGATCCTAAATTCAAGGCCAACCTGGGCCACATTGTGAGGTTCTATGGCAGACCCAGACCAAACAAACAAGCAAACAGGATGGGAACAGTGAATGTTTATATTGTTATGGACCTGAGAGCATCCAGCAGTGGGAAAAGCCCAGGCCATTGTGTGGCCTTAGACAATGGCCACAGGTGTCCAGAGAGCATTTTTGAGAGGAAAAAAAAATAATAGCTTTAAGTCTCCCTGCTTCGAAGCGGAGCAGCTGGGGCTCCTGCTCCACTCACGGCTCTTGGGTTCTCTAGTCAGCCAGGTGTTGGGGGTGGGTGGTTCTGAGCGCCCTAAACCAGCAGCCCCACTCCCCACTGACCAGCTCTGGAAGAAACCAAACAGCCAGACTCTGCTTCTTCATGGCCATGCCCACAAGCCTCAGTTTCCTCACCGCAAGCTGATAGTGGCATCACCCGCCTTACAAAACACACTGAGCGTGAGCAAGCCGGTAACTGGTATGCTCAATGACTGGGCCACAAAAATAATTCAGTCAGTGGGAATTTCTTTTCTTTTTTTCTTCCTCCCTCCCCCTCCCTCCATCCCTCCTCCCCCCTCCCTCCTTCTCCCTCCCTCCCTCTTAAAAACAGTTTCTGTTTGTTTGTTTGTTTGTTTATTGCAGGGGCGCACATGTGCTACAACATGCTGGAGTAGGTTCTCTCCCTTGACCGTGTGGGTCTTGGGGATTGAGCTCAGGTCATCAGACTTGGTGGCAAGTTCTTTCAGCACTGAGTTTCTTGTTAGCCCAAGGTGGGGATTGCAAAAAGCAGTGTGATGAAACAGTCGAGAATCTGTGTTTTCCTAGGTCCACCATGATCCTGGTTGAGAGCCAGGGACCAAAGTGTTTTGGGTTGTGTCCTGCTTATGCAGATGGAGGCTGCTGATGGGCTTTGGGACCCAGTGAGGAGTCAGTAAGGAAGGGCAGGCTAGAGCTGTTGTGCTGGAGTCTCCTCTTGTGTGTGTGTGTGTGTGTGTGTGTGTGTGTGTGTGTGTATAGGGGTATGTATACATGAGTATGGATACCCATGGGGGCCAAAGACAAGAGATCCTTCGAAGTTGAACCTTATCTCTAGCTCCAAGAAGTAAGTGTTTATTTGTCAACTGTAGAAACTAGAATCAAGAACTAGCTCAAGTAGAATCCTTGGGATACCAGAGACTCAGATCTGAGAGAGGCTTCCAGAAGAGACACCAGAGCCACACACCAAATAGTTGGCCCCACAGGGAAAGGGTTTTTGCCACTGGGCTATATGTCAGGGACCTGCTGCTAGGGTGACTCTGTCTTTGGAAGTCGATCTTGTGATGACTGTCTGTTTCTGGATGGGCTCAGCTCTGCGTCAGTGACTGTCAGGGAAGGGTGTGATTGGCAGACCCAAGTCATGTGCCTGTATTCTAGGGGCAAGGAAGCCTGGGAACCAAGTTTAGAACTCTCTGCTAGGAAGGGGCTTCCTGAACTGAGTGTGGTGGCACATGCCCATAATTCTAGCACTCAGAGGCCTGAGGAGGGAGGATCCGGAGCTTGAAGCAAGCCCGAGTGACACAGTAAGACTCTGCTTCAGCAAAGTGTGGTGAGAGGGGATTTCCCACACGAAAAGCTCCCAGTGGATAATGTGTTACCATATACACATGTCCCTAGATCTGTACTGAAAACACCATGCAGGGATTTGTGGGGTCAGACCAAGCACTTAAAGATGTACCCATTCAGTGGGGTAAACAAATGGTGCGATAGGGGTTGCTGGTGAGCATAGGGATTTACCAAAACATGAGCCATCCCCACCCACTGAGTGTGTGTGTGTTGGTTTGAATCAGAACTGTTTACACAGTCTCAAGTATTTGAACATTTGGTCTCCAGCTGGTGGTTCTGTTTGAGGAAGTTATGGAACCTTTAGGAGGTAGAGTCTTGCTGGAAGAAGTATGTCATTAGGGGTAGACTTTGAATATTTATATAATTTGGCCCCACTTTCTGTATGACCTCTCTGCTTCCCAACTGCTAGACCAGCTTGAGACTTCTTTTGGCAAGCCTTTCCTGCCATGATGAACTGTAAGCCAAAATCAACCCCTTTCTCCTCTAAGTTGTTTCAGGTTATGGTAGTTTATTACAGCAACAGACAAGTAACTAATGCAGTGTGATTCCTGTGGCCAGCTGGTAGGAGCATACAACACCATGCCTTCTCTTTGGGAGTGATGAAAGACTGGAAAGGGTGGGGATCCAGTCTGTTCTTCATAGCCTTTTTCCTTCATCTATATGATGGGACAATAGCACCTATCTCATAGCTGCTGTTCACATTGGGTAATACATGGTCTGGTATACCAGATGTCCAGTAGGAGTAGAAGGAAGGTAGTGAGCAACTCGGAACACAAAACACACCCAGAGAACCCTGTCTCTAAACAAGGCAACATGTCTTCCCTGCAGCAGGTACCTCTAGACTATAGTCCCTGTTCGTGCAGAGCAGCAAAGTTGGGTTGGGGACCATGACTGGAAGATGCTCCAGCCTGTGGCCATGGATGTCCTGTTGCTAGCTCCAACTCCCTAGGTGTGGACAGGGATTAGGGAGTGGCATCCATTCAGGGTGGGCAGCTTGTCATATAGTCAGGTTCCCAGAGGGCCTTCTATTCGCTTCTTCCTGGGGAAACAGTCAACTGTGTTCACTTTCTCTAAGCTTCTACATGGTCACATGACCTTCTCAAACCTTCAGGGTCCCCTTCAGAAGAAACAACAGCCCAGAGGGTGGCATTGTAGTGAGGAAAAAGAAGGGAATGGCTTTACAGGCACGTGGGCTTACTTTTGACATCTGGTCTACCTCTTCTCTTCTCTGAGGACTTTTCGTTGTCCTCAGCTACAGAGTAGGCATCATACAGCCTCATTGTAAGCTGATAAACATCTGTGTGGCAACTACCACCCCTCTCCTCCCTCTTGTACCCTGATTCCCACTGTAAAACATCATCATGGGTGCGAGGAAAATGGCTCATAACTTAAGTTCAAACTCCACAATATAGAGCTAGATATGATGATGTGTACCCCATTGCTAAAGAGACAGAGTCAAGTGGATCCCTGGGGCTGGCTGGCCAGCCAATCCGGCCATCAAACTCTAGGCCAATGGAACCCTGTCTCAGTAAAACAGAATGGACAGCTCCCTAGGAATAACACCAAAGTTGTTTTCTAGACTCTACATACAGGTACGTACACATGTACCCATCATGTGCACACATAAACATGTGTACACACATATACACTCACCCATGCATGCACACACACATGTGCATACACACAAGCTCATGAAAGAGTCAACATGAATTGACTGACAGGTAGAAAGCTTTAAAGGACAGATTTTTAAACATCCTGAAAGAAAGAAGGGCTTCCATGAATAGATGATGATACAAATGATTCATGGTATAGCCCTCTAGAGGGCAAGATTGCTCATAAAAGGGTTGGGAAGTTCTAGGAAAGAAAATCCCAGAAATTTGTGACGTGGAATCCTAAACAAATGAACAAGGAATCAAAAAGAGAAGTGTGTTACGTGACCCGGAGCCTGAAAGGGCAGGCTCAAAGAGAAGGAGAGTTTGAAGCTGGCCAGAAATTTCCTTTAAGCAAAATCAAACTTCATTCCAGCTGGATTAAACTGAAAGAATGGATTAGGAGCTCAAATGGCATCGTGAGAAGCCATGAGGGTCCCTTTCTTACATGGACATTCCTCTCTCTCTCTCTCTCTCTCTCTCTCTCTCTCTCTTTCTTAAAATCAGTTTATTTTGTGTGTATGGGTATTTTATGTTCTTGTGTGTCTCTGCAATTCTTGTTTGCCTGGTTCCTATAGAGGCCAGAAAGAGTGTTGTATGTCCTAGAACTGGAATTTCAGGTAGTTGTGAACTACCATGGGTGTGTTGGTAATTGAACCTGGCTCCTCTAGAAGAACAGTCAGTGCTTTTAAGCACTGTGCCATATTTCCAGTCCCTGGACATTCATTTTGTCACAGCCAAGCTGCTGGCAGCTATTCCAAAATTCATAGGTTTCCAAGTTCAAGTCCAGCAGGATACCCAACCTGGAGGTTCTGGAAAACATGTTACTGACAGAAATGGGCTGTGCAATTATTTACTTATTTCTCTGTGTTTGTGCATGCATGTGTATGTATTCATGTGCATGTAGGTGAACACACAAGTGTGTGTGGGTGTGAAGGCCAGAGGTTTATCTTCCTCAGTCACTCCCTGCTTTGCTTTTGGAGACAGGGTCTCTCACTAAACCTGGAGCTCATCAGTTCAGCTAGACTGGCTGGCAAGAATCCCCAGGGATCCTCCTGACTCTACCTTCCCAGTGCTAGGATTATGACTTTTTCATGTGGATACTGGGGATCTAGTACAGGTCTTTACAGTGTAGTAAATAATATTCCCACTGAGCTGTGTCCCCAACTCTTGATTCTTCTTGAGCTAATGTTGTGAGAAGGGAACAAAGTACTTTGATTGAGTGCTATTATGAGCTGCTCTCCCAACACTGACATTAGATTTTTTTTATTTTTCTTTCTTCTTTTATTATTGATTTTTATTGAGCTCTACATTTTTTCTGCTCCCCTCCCTGACTCTCTCCTCCCCACTTCAACCCTCCCCAAAGGTCCCCATGCTCCCAATTTACTCAGGAGATCTTGTCTTTTTCTACTTCCAATGAAGATTAGATCTATGTAAGTCTCTTTTAGGGGGCTCATTGTGGTCTAAATTCTCGGGGATTGGGTTTGTAGGCTGACTTTTTTTTTGTTTTATGTTTAAAAACCACCTATGAGTGAGTCCATGTAATAATTGTCTTTCTATGTCTGGGTTACCTTACTCAAAATAATGTTTTGTAGCTCCATCCGTTTTCCTGCAAAATTCAAGATGTCTTTTTTTTTTTTTTTTGCTGTGTAGTACTCCATTGTGTAAATGTACCACATTTTCCTTATCCATTCTTAGGTCAAGGGGCATTTGGGTTGTTTCCAGGTTCTGACTATGACAAACAAAGCAGCTATGAATATAGCTGAGCACATGTCCTTGTGGCACGATTGAGCATCCTTTGGATATATACCCAAAAGTGGCATTACTGGGTCTTGAGGAAGATTTTTTCCCTAATTTTCTGAGAAATTGCCACACTGACATCCAAAGGGGCTGTACCAGCTTGCATTCCCACCAGCAATGCACGAGTGTTCCCTTTTCTCCACAACCTTTCCAGCACGAGTTGTCAATAGTGTTTTTGATCTTGGCCATTCTTACAGGTGTAAGATGGAATCTCAGAGTTGTTTTGATTTGCACTTCTCTGATGGCTAAGGATATTGAACATTTCCTTATGTGTCTTTCCCCATTTTAGATTCATCTGTGGAAAGTTAACTCTTTAGGTCTGTATTCCATTTTTTTTTTATTGGATTATGTGTTCTTTTGATGACCAATTTCTTGAGTTCTTTGTATATTTTGGAGATCAGCCCTCTGTCTGATGTGGGGTTGGTGAAGATCTTTTCCCATTTAGTGGGTGTTGCTTTGTCTTGTTAACCATCTCCTTTTCTTTACAGAAGCTTCTCAGTTTCAGGAGGTCCCATTTATTAATTGTTTCTCTCAGTGTCTGTGCTGCTGGGGTTCTATTTAGGAAGTGGTCTCCTGTGCCAATGCGTTCAAGTGTACTTCCCACTTTCTCTTCTATAACGCCCAGTGTGGCTGGCTTTATGTTGAGGTCCTTGATCCATTTGGATTTGAGTTTTGTGCATGTTGATAGATAAGGTTCTATTTTCATTCTTCTACATGTTGATATCCAGTTATGCCAACACCATTTGTTAAATATGCTTTCCTTTTTCCATTTGATATTTTTTTGCTTCTTTGTCAAGAATCAGGTGTTTGAAGGTGTGTGGATTAATATCTGGGACTTCTCTTCGGTTTTATTGGTCCTCCTGTCTGTTCTCATGCTAATACCAGGCTGTTTTCAGTACTGTAGCTCTGTAGTAGAGTTTCAAGTTTCAAGTCAGGGATTGTGAAGCCTCAAGAAGTTTTTTTTTTTTTTTTTGTATAGGATTGTTTTGGTTATCCTGGATGTTTTGCTTTTCCATTCTTTTGAGGTCTTTGAAAATTTTGCTAGTATTTTGATGGGCATTGCATTGAATCTGTAAGACTACCATTTTTACTATGTTAATTCTGCCTACCCAAGAACATGGAAGATCTTTCCACCTTCTGGTGTCTCTTCAATGTCTTTCTTCAAAGATTTAAAGTTCTTGTCATACAAGTCTTCCACTTGTCTGGTTAGAGTTACTCCAAGACATTTTATGCTATTTGTGGCTATTGTGAAGGCTGTTGTTTCTCTAATTTCTTCCCCAACCCTTTTATCATATGTGTACAGGAGGGCTACTGATTTTTTTGAGTTAATCTTGTATCCTGCTACATTACTGAAACTGTTTATGAGTTGTAGAAGTTCCTTAGAATTTTTGCGATTGCTGATGTTAACTATCATATCATCAGCAAATAGTTAAAGTTTGACTTCTTTTCCAATTTGTATCCCCTTGATCTCCTTTTGGTGTCTTATTGCTCTAGCTAGGACCTCAAGAACTATATTGAATAGATATGGAGAGAGTGGGCAACCTTCTCTTGTTCCTGATTTCAGTGGGATCACTGGGAGTTTCCATTTAGTTTGATATTGACTGTTGGCTTGCTGTATATAGAGCCTTAATTATGTTTAGGTATGTTCCTTGTATCTCTGCTCTCTCCAAGACCTTTATCATGAAGGAATGTTGTATTTTGTCAAATGCTTTTTTGGCATCTAATGAGATGATCATGTGTTTATTATTTTTCAGCTTGTTTATATGGTGGATTATGTTGACAGATTTTTGTATATTGAATCATCCCTGCATCTGTGGGATGAAGCTATCTTTATCATGGTGGATGATGGTTCTGATGTGTTCTTGCAAATCTCGAATCGATTTGCAGTATTTTACTGAGTATTTTTGCATCAATGTTCATGAGTGAGATTGGTCTGTAATTCTCCTTCTTAGTAATGTCTTTCTGTGGTTTAGGTATTAGGGTAATTGTAGCCTCATAAAAAGAGTTTGACATTGTTCTTTCTGTTTCTATTGTGTGGAATAATTTGAGGAGTATTGGTATTAGTTCTTCTTTGAAAGTCTTGTAGAATTCTGAGCTGAAGTCATCTGGTCCAGGGATTTTTTGGGTTGGGAGACTTTTGATGACTGTGTCTATTTCTTCAGCAGTTATAGGTCTGTTTAATTTGCTTATCTGGTCTTGATTTAATTTTGATAAGTGATATTTATCTAGAAAGTTGTCCATTTCCTTTAAGTTTTCCAATTTTGTGGAGTACAGGTTTTCAAAATATGACCTGATGATTCTCTGTATTTCCTCCGTGTCTGTTGTTATGTCCCCCTTTTCATTTCTGATTTTGTTAATTTGGATATTCTCTCTCTGCCTTTTGGCTAGTTTTGATAAAGGTTTGTCTATTTTGTTGATTTTCTCAAAGAACCAACTCTTTGTCTCATTGATTCTTTGTATTGTTTTTTTTTTGTGTTTCTATTTTGTTGATTATTTCCTGCAGTCTAGTTCTCTTAGGTGAGTTTGTTTCTTTTTGTTCTAAAGATTTCAAATGTTCTGTTAATTCACTAGTGTGGGATTTTCCAAGCTTGTTTATGTAGGCATTTAGTGCTTTGAATTTTCCTCTTAATACTACTTTCATTGTGTCCCATAAATTTGGGTATGTTGTGTGGTCATTTTCATTGAATTTTAGGAAGTCTTTAATTTCTCCCTTTATTTCTTCCTTGATCTATTGATGATTCAGGTGAGCATTGCTTAATTTCTATGTATTTATGGGTTTTCTGGAATTAGTATTGCTGTTTTCTTCTAGTTTTAAACCATGATGATCTTTTAAGGTACACTGGGTTATTCCAATTTTTTTTTATTTGTTGAGATTTGTTTTGTTACCGAATATGTGGTCAATTTTTGAGAAGGTTCCATGAGGTACTGAGAAGAAGGCATATTCTTTTCTGTTTGGATGGAATATTCTATAGATGTCTGTTAAGTCCATTTAAGTCATAACATCTGTTAGTTTTCTTATTTCTCTGTTCATTTTTTGTCTGATTGTCCTGTCCAGTGGTGAGAGTGTTGAAGTCTTTCACTACTAGTGTGTGGGGCTTAATGTATGATTTAAGCTTTAGAAGTGTTTCTTTCACATATGAGGGTGCACTTGTATTTGGGGCACGAATTTCAGTATTGAAATGTTCTCTTGATGGATTTTTCCTGTGACTAATATGAAATGACCTTCTTTGTCTCTTTTGACTGATTTTAGTTTGAAGTTTATTTTGTTAGATATTAGCAAAGCTACACCTTCTTGTTTCTTAGGTCCATTTGATTGGTATAGATTTTCCCAACCTGTTGTCTGCACTTTTCTGTGAATTCCCAAACCCGAAACAGGTGCGCGCTTTCCCGAATTGAGCCCACAAGAATGGATGAATATCCTAAGGGTTGAAACACACAGACACAAAGGACCATGCTCATTCACCAAAGAGTAAATGGCAACTTTATTAAACACAAGTCGGGTATATATAGTAGGGGGCAAAGGGGCAAAGCCCCCTCCCATCAGGAGCAGTGGAAGAGGTTGTCAGGTGTCAGGCGCCCAAGGCCAGGAGCAGCTGCAGGTGGCAGGCGTATAGGGCTACAGCGGGATCCTTGCTTGCAGGTGGAATTACCATAACAAAAGAGGACCAAGTTCTTTCTAAACTAAACCCTCAGGCCGATGCAATAACAGAGAAGCCAGGAAGCCAGAGGTAAAACGGCCCTGCATAGCGCCACGAACAAAAGGGGAAGAAACCTGGGTACCTACACCAACCCTTTACTCTGAGACGATGTCTGTCTTTGAAGTTGAGATGTGTTTCTTGTATGCAGAAGAAGGATGGATTCTGTTTTCATATCCAGTCTGTTTGCCTGAGCCTTTCAATAGGTGAGTTGAGTCCATTTACATTAAGGGATATTAATGACCAGTGATTGCTATCTCCTATTAATTTAGTTTTCATT
The DNA here is from genome assembly GCF_982192425.1 of Myodes glareolus. NCBI lineage: Eukaryota > Metazoa > Chordata > Mammalia > Rodentia > Cricetidae > Myodes > Myodes glareolus. The sequence goes on along the minus strand of NC_142035.1, from coordinate 86,243,213 downwards.
GTTGGTGTTGCTAATTTGTGCATTTTTCCCTTCTTTGGGATTTGCTGCTATGAGATCATCAATTGTCTGTGTTTTTGTTGGTGCAGCCAACTTTCTTGGGTTGGAGTTTTCCTTCTAGTATTTTGTGTAGGGCTGGGTTTGTGGCTAGGTATTAGTGTATTCTAGTTTTGTCATGGAATATCTTGTTTTGTCCTTCTATGGTGATTGAAAGTTTTGCAGGGTATAGAAGTTTGGGCTGGTGTCCGTGGTCTCTTAATGTCTGCATAAAGCTTGACCACAACCTTCTGGCTTTCATTGTGTCCAATGAGAAGTCAAGTGTAATTCTGATATGTCTACCTTTATATGTTACTTGGCCTTTTTCCTTTGCAGCTCTTAATATTCTTTCTTTACTCTGTATGTTTAGTGTTTTGATTATTATGTGGCAAAGGGACTTTTTTTTTTGATCCAGTCTATTTGGTATTCTGTAAGCTTCTTGTATCTTCATAGGCATATCTTTCTTGTGGTTGAGAAAGCTTTCTTCTATGATTTTGTTAAATATATTTTCTGTGCTTTTGAGTTGAACTTCTTCTCCTTCTTCTACACCTCTTATTCTTAGATTTGGCCTTTTCATGGTGTCCCATATTTCCTGGATATTTTGGGTTTTGTTAGATTTAATGTTTCTTTAACTGATGAGTCTATTTCCTCTATTGTATCTTCAGCACTTGAGATTCTCTCTTCCATCTCTTGTATTCTGCTGTTCATGCTTGCATTTGTGGTTCCTGATAGTTTTCTCATGATTTATATTTCTATAATTCCCTCGGCTTGTGTTTTCTTTATTGTCTCTATTTCAGTTTTCAAGTCTTGAACAGTTTCTTTCATATGTTTGATTTCTTTTTCTTGTTTTTTTTTTTGAGGGATTTGCTGATATCTTCAGATTTTTTGTTTGTCTTTTCCTCCATTTCTTTAAGGGAATTTCTATTTTCCTCTTTAAAAGTTTCAAACATTCTTTTGAAATTATTTTTTAGGTCATTTTCTTCTGCTTCATCTATATTTGGTTGTTCAGGTCTTGTTGTTGTAGGGTCTTTAGGTTTTACTGGTGTTGTGTTGTTCTTTATGGTGTTGTGTGTGTTCTTACCTTTTCTACTCATCTTTTCCTCTAATAGATGTGGTTGGGGTTGTCTGAGATTCTGTTGAATAATCTTCTAGGTGCCAGTGAATCCAAAGCTCAGATGGTTGTTCCTCGTGGTACAGTCAGTGTCACAGTTTTATTTAACCTGTTGGTTACTCTGTGTTCCTGGAGATAGCTCAGTGCTCCTGTGCTTTGCTCTGCTCCCTTGAAGTTTGTTGTCTCAGGCCTACTTTGGCCTAGGTCACCGGCTTTGACATGTATCTGTAAATCCTGGTCTGGATTCCCTCCTGCAGAAGTCTCTGGCTTGGAGTTGGACCTGGAAAGGTTTCTGGCTCCAGTCTTCTGCCTCAGAGGTCCCAGGCTCGGGTGCGCCCAGAACCGCAGAGGACCTGGCTTAGCTTACTCCCTCAGAGGTCCCAGACTCATGCTGGGACCTGCAGAGGTTCTAGGTTCCTGCCTATTCCCTTTGATGTCCCAGACCAATGCCCAGACCCACAGAGGTCCTAGTTCAGGCCTACTCCCTCTGAGGTCCCAAGCCCTGCATAGATCTCTGGTTCCTGCCTACTCCTTTGGTGGTCTCCGATTCATGCCCAGACTGGCAGAAGTCCTGACTCAGGCCTAGTTCCTGGGAGGTCCTAGACTCACACCCAGACCCACAGGAGTCCTGGCTTAGGTCTACTCCCTTGAAGGTCCCAGATTCATTTTCGGACCCTCAGCAGACTCTGGCTCACTCGCTCAGTGGATACTTCCCTGTACCTGTTCCAGTGGAGAACGCTGACTCTGGATCAGGTTGCTGGCTCCTAAGATTAGAATTTAAGATAGTTGGGCTACTGGGATTCAGTTGTTTTTCTTAATCATTAACTTCAGCCACAGTCTGTGCAGCTCCTCGATAGAAACTCATGTGTTCTAGTTGTGGGACACTTCCTTGTTTTATTTTTTTTTTAATCATCAAAACTCTATTTAAACTCAGATGGTTGTGAACTACCATGGGTGTTTTGGGAACTGAACCTGGGTCCTTTGGAAGAGAGGCCAGTAGAGTTAGGGCACTGGGTAAATCCAGTGACACCATTTTCCAGGAGAGTGAAGTCAAGTTAACACCTGTGCTGGCTGGCTAGCTTTATGTCATCTTGACACAAATTAGAGTCCCTGGAGAGGAGGGAACTTCAACTGAGAAAATGCCTCAATGAAGGTAGGCCTATAGGGCATTTTCTTAATTAGTGATTGATGCAGGAGGGTTCAGGTCATTGGAAGTGGTGCCATCCTTGGGTGTATGGTCCTGGATTGTATAAGAGGGCAGGAGAAGGTAAGCAGATCTCAGCCTGTCGTAGGTCAACTGTGTCTACATGTCCTTCAGGACAGCCAGGGCTACATAGTGAGATTCTGTCTCAAACAAACAAACACAAAAACAAAAACAAGGCTAAACAAAATAAAGACTTAGTTGTCTGGGAACTACGAGTTCAGTATCTTCTAAACTACCCTTTGGTCATGAGACTTGAATCACTTTTATTGAAGTTTGCTTTCTTGGTCTTACATGAATGAAGACGGTGGGATAGAGTCTCCCACTGTCTTTGAAGTTCTGCCAGTGCTGCTCACATATCTGAGAGTCTGTGCTTAATATATTCCGTGCTCTTGTCTCTGGCACATTAAAGTTCATGGCCCTGACAACGACTTCATTACTGGCCATAACTTTTATACATGTCGAACGACTATCTGTTCTATTTAGTGCATTTAATTCAACTTTTCTGCTGCCCATTATGGAGCAGGTTCTGTACTCTTGGCTTCTCATTTCTCCACTCATCTGTAGATGTAGATTCGACAGTACTTGTGGAAGACTGCAGAACACCTTCTAGGCGGACAGAACAGAATTATTCATCTCCTTTTTACTCCTGTGCCTTCTTTTGGGATCAGTGAAGTACAGGCGTGGAAAGGCAGCAGGGGAAAATGGACAAAGAAGAAATAGAGTGACTTTGAACATGTACAGTGTCCTTGGTTTGATCCCTAGCACCACGGAGGAGAACGAAGGGGAGGCATGAAGGAGAAGGAAATGCCTTAGGGTTGGAGGTGTCTGTTAGTAGTAGAGTGCTTGCTGAGACTCTACCAGTGAGGGGCTGAGCTCTGTGGTAGACTCTCTGTATACAGACCACCAATGAAGGCCCGGGTGTATGTCTCAAACATAAAGCTCTTGTCTAGTCTGTACAAAGCCCTGAGCTTGAGCACCAGCACAAAAAGAAAAAAGGAGGAAAGAAAGAGAAAGGGAGTGTCTTGTGCTTCCCTGTTGCCCAGAGTGACCTCTGAGCTGCAGACTGAATGGGATGAATGGCTAAGCCCATGTCCTTGTCTTTGAGAGGTGGTGGTGTACTGATCGTCCCTGAAGATAGGCTGGATGTGGGCTAGTCCCCTCTCAGAGATGAAGAATATTGTCCAAGTTAGAGCTTCTGCTACTGTGGTGACCACCATGACTCAAAGCAAGCTGAGGAAGGAAGGGTTTATTTGGTTTACATGTCCAGGTTCTATTATGTTACTCAGAGAAGTAGGGCAGGAACTCACCCAGGGCAGGAACCTGGAGGCAGGAATTGAAGCAGAGGCCATAGCTGATGCTGTTTACTGGCCTGCTCCTCTTTGCTTGCCTGGCCTGTTTTGTTATATAACAAGGACCACCTGCCCAGGGGTCCCACCCATATCAGCCATTAATCAAATAAAAGCCCTGACAGACTTACCTATGGGCCAGTCTGATGGAGACATTTTCTCAATTGAGGGTCCCCTTCTGCAGATGACTCTAGAACATGTCAGGCTGATTAAAACTTACGGTCACAACATGGGTTCTGGTGATAAGAAGGGCGACATTTCTCTGTGGAAGACATTTTAAGGGCTTGTGGCTCCCGGGGTTTGTTTCTGAGAAAGAGGACAATGCAATCAGAACTAGGTATGGACTCACCAAGGATAAGTCTTGTCAAATTAGTGAAGTTCTTTAGCAGTCTCATGGTATTTGAGCAAGATGTAAATGTTTTTAATTATAAAAAATTAAAGAAATAAAGAGAGAGAGAGAGAAAGCCACAAATAAAGTCAGTACCTTCATCCCTCACTTTCAGCAAAGTCCGGCTCACTGCCAGTCTTGCTGCACTCCCAAGCTCTTTCCCTGGACCCCAGGCCCAAGGGTTTTGAAGCAAATCCTAGATGCTATGCAAACACGTCACTGTCCATCATTTCCGAGCCCGATCATGCCACCCCACAATACCTGGCCTCCTCCCTACTGCTGCATAAAGAACTGCCACTGGCCTCGGCTCACTGGGACGCTTGGCTCTGGTAATCTGATCAAGTTAAAGTTTTTTGGTTTTTGTTTGGTTTGTTTTCGACAAAGTTCAGTGTCGTTTAGGGCTCCAGTGGAAAACAGAAATCTTCCAGGATCTCAGCCAAGGCGGGACAGCAAGTTGCTGTCACATCTGGGGGTGAGACTGGAGAGCCAGGGAGCTGGTGAGGAAGTTAGATTCCAGAACGGAGAGGTGGGGCTCAGACTTGCAAGGAATTTCTTCCCAGCTGCTGCTAGATGACCAGAGGGGCATAAAAAAGGGTCAAGCAATTTGTAAGAAGGGTCTGTTCTCCCATTTTCTGTCTTCTGGTATCAGCGTTCCCAGTGACAGGATCAGCCTTGCCAGGGCTAAAGGCATTTCTGGGGTTTGGGTGGGTCCCCCAGAGGACACATATTAGAAACTCATTCCCAGTGTAATGATTGATGTGGAACCTTCAAGAGCTGATGAGGTCATCAGGACCCTCAGAATGGAGTAATGGCCATTAATGCCGGAGTGGGTGGGGTCGGGCTCCTTCCCTCTTGTTCTCACCCTCTCATTCTGCCTCTCTCCATGGGATAGTACATCTCAAAAGCCCTTGTCAGATGGCGGTGGCAGGCTGTGGCCTCCAAATCATGAATCAAGTACATTTTTGTTTGGTATAAATTACCTGGGCTCAGGTATTTTGTTATATCAACAGAAACAGACTAAGACAGGCAGGTGATATACAGGGTCAAATCTGTGGCCAAGAGGCACCCGGCGGCCGCAGTTGCTCTGAGCAGCAAGACAGCAAAGGTGTTCTGTAACTGAATTAGCTGCGTGTAGTGTTGCTGTTACAAAGTTTCTGGAAAAAGCAACTTAAAGAAGGAACTGTTCTTTTGCTTCAGCTCCAGCTTAGTCTATCATGGCGGGGAAACAATGGTGCCCTGAGAGAAATGAAGCTGGTCACACCGTACCTACAGTGGGGAGGCAGATAGGCAAGAGTGCTTCTGCTTACCTGTGTCTGTTTCTTATTCAGTCGGCCATGGTGGTGAGTTTTCTCAGCATAAGGTGGATCTTCTCACCGTAGTTAAACTGTTCTGGGAACTCACTTGCAGACACACCCAGAGATGTGTCTCCTATGGGATGCCAAATCTAGTCAAGTTAGTAGTGAAGAGGAGCCATCCCAGTATCCGTCGGGTTACATGATGCTTGACTGGTTGTCTTTTCTCCCTCATCATCAGATCTTGGTGATAACCCCCACAATCCACCTGTGTATTCAGGACCCTCATAAAGAATTTGCTTGTTTACATATGATCATGATATGATGTACAGAGGACACGAGACAGTGCCTGAGCAGGCTGGTGTTCAGACGGAATCCGTGTTGTGACAAATGGCTCAGTGTTCATCCATAGGGAGACTCCTGTCAGGTTTAGTCCTTGTCCCTGGACTGTTGAGCAGTGATTTGAATAAAGATAAAGAGAACACAGAAGCATTTGGGAGTGTGTGTGTGTGTGTGTGTGTATGTGTGTGTATGTGTGTGTATGTATGTGTGTGTATGTGTATGTGTGTATGTGTGTGTGTATGTGTGTATGTGTGTATGTGTGTGTGTATGTGTGTGTGTGTGTTATGTGTATATGTGTGTGTGTATGTGTGTGTGCATGTATGTGTGTGTGTGTGTGTGTGTGTGTGTGTGTGTGTGTGTTAACCTAGGGGGAGCATGAGCTAGAGGCCGGAAAGCTAGCCATCCTAGGGCTTCCTGTGGCCAGACAGGGGCCTTCTCCTCAGTTCATATTCTCCCATCAGCTCCTCACTGCCACCTATGAAAACTGTGGCCTAAGACATGGTTGGACAGGAGACCATGGTTGATGTCTAGTTAACAACTCTCTGTGGATGCCTCTGATCTTTTGTACCCAGCAAAGTATCTTCTCTAACCTGAAAAAGTCCCCTCCTGGCTAGGTTCCAAGAAGGGAGTTCATACTGGGGTTGAGAATCTGGCACGTACAGGGGAATTTGCCTGCTGTGCAGGAGAGAGGGTGAGTGGTAGGGGGAGGTTTCTGCTGCCGGAAGAGGAAGATGTCCCCCAGTTCAAGTAAGTACAGTTGCCCTTCCTCTGGGCTGTAAGGAAGCCCTGTTGTTGGTGGCAGACCCAAAGGTCTGTGTGGGTGCTTACTGGACCTTCGCTGTCACCCATTCCCCTCTTGCTTCTGTGGTCACTTCTACCTTAATCAGTTGCTTTGGTCCAAGCAGGAGTACCAAGAGCCCCAATATGCTGTCATTGATACTATAGAGTTAGCTTGTCACATTTTGGCTGTTTTGATTGCTGAGACTGCTATCTGAGCTCTTTCTTGGAATCTGTTCAAGGGATAAAGCAGACCTGGGTGATCAGTGGAGAGCCAGCTACTCAGCAAGAGATGCTGGGAAGCTTCATCTATCTGTGCAGCCACACATTCATGCCAATCACACTCCCAGCCATCTATCAATTCATGTGTGAATGGATCTACCTATCTATCACCCATGCATCCATACCTCCACCCATCCGTTTATCCATCCACCCATCATCTAGGTACCTATTCTCCCGACCATCTTTCTGTCTATTCATCTATTCATCCATCACACATTCATTGAGGCCTCTACAAATTCCACTTCTCTCCATCCAACTGCCATCTAGCTTGCCATGTCTTTCTCCTTCATCCCTCGTAATCACCTCCATCTGTGGAGGACACTGTGGTGTGCTGTCTGAGTCCCCTTGAGACGAAACACTGGTACTCTCGGCGGCTAGCTTTGCGGCATCAGAGTCTTCTCAACAGATCAAGGTCTGTTCCTTCAGCTGTTATCTCAGTCACAGAGAGCTGCTTGCCCTCCAACACAGCCTGCACCCAGTGACTGATAGTGTGGGAACCTAGCAGGCTGGGCACCCTTACCCTCCAGGGCGTGTCTGAGGCTGATCTTATCACAGAGCTCCCCAGGGTGGCAGCCCTAACGCTTGCCTTCAGTCTGTGCGCCCTGATTTTTTCCTCTCCTTCCACAGGTGTGGATCCTGTGTAAACATCCTGCCTGCTAAAACTCTGGCACAGATCTGCTTTCCGTGGACCAAAGACCCAGTCCATCCTTTATTCATGCATCCCTCTGTCCGTCAGCCTACCACGCAATGAGGAAACATTTGTTTACAAAGTGCTACACGTACAAGAGTTTCAGGAAGGTAGGTGGTGGGGAGGGGTGCTCCAGGAAGGCTTCCTGGAGGAGACAGTACTTGAGTGGCAGTGATGGGGAGGGGATTTGAGCTTTTTATGTAGTCTGGGGAACCCATGGAAGCATACAGAGGGAACAATGAAAGTCATTCATCAAAGGGAAGAGCAGGTGTGACAGCTGGGCACAGCTGGATCTTGAATAACTTCCTGACACGCACTCCCTCTGCTTCCCACCCCACCTCTCTCCCATGGAGTTCTTCCTTCCCTCCTAGCTAGGCCTCCCACCCGCCTCCCCACAGGAAATGTGACTTGGTCACCAGTCGAAGCCTTGTAGTACAGTCATCGCAAGGAGGGACAAAGGCCACAGGAAAGAGGAAGTGCAGGAAGCTTCCTGGCTGCAGCGGAGGGGAGGTGACAGAAGGCATGGCTGGCTTCTCCCCCAGAATCCTGCTTCCCTTGCTCATGTTTGCATTACTAAGAAGCCAGATGGGCCCTGCTGGTTGGTAAAAGCTGTATGCTAATGAGGCCAAGGTTGCAGTGACCCCTGGAAGTGCCTAGAAGCTTTCTGTGCAGAAGGTCTGCTCATAGATCTCTGACCTGGGCACAGATGGCTGCTTTGACCTTGGCTTGGTACACAGCCCCCGGCCCTGCCATTGACTGAGCCCTGACCCTGATCTCAGACTGAGTAAGAGTCTGGCTGCAGAATGCGCCCTGAACACCAATCAATCAATTCATTAGCAGCTGACAGCGCTGCATGGAGCAGTTACTAAAGTTTGCAAGAGCTTTCCCAGGATGCTGTAGATGAAATGCCACCCAGTGGGTTGTGGCTCAGCAAGCTCCTCCAAGTCCCAGGTGGCAGGCACACTAGTGCCTAAGGGACATGTGCTCAGGACTGCTTGCTCTGCTAGCCTTGTGGGAGACTTTCTGTCATCCGCTCTGTGCGGCTGAGGACTGCTTTCATTTAATTTTTGTGTGTATATGTTTGTGGTATATGTGCGTGTCCTCCACATGTGTGAAAGCAGAGGCTGAAGTTAAGAATCTTCCTTGATCTCTCTCTACACTGCCTTTTGAGGCACACTCTCTGGATGATCTTGGAGCTCACCAGCAGGCTAGGCTGGCTAGCCAATGAGCTTCAAGGAGTCACTGTTTTTGCATAGCCCCGCCTCTTCCCGACCACTGCTGGGCTACTGCTTGCTATCACAGCCAGCTTTTGACATTGGTGCTGGACATCAGAACTCAGGTCCTCGTGCTTGTAGGGCAGGTGCTTTACAGCTAAACCACTTCCTCTACCAGGACCACTCTTAAGCAGTGAGCTCTCCAGCAGATAAACTGACCGACTGCCGCCGTTAACTTATCCCTTAAATGACCTCAAGAGCAGAACATGATGGCACTGGCAGGGAGTCTGTGCCAATGGCTTCCTTTCTTCGAGCCTCGGTTTCCCTATCTGTGCAATAGAAATCAGAAAGTATGCACTCCCTGGCCCTACAGAGAGCCTTTGATAACATTGTGTGTGCAGGGCACTTAGGCCCAGACTTTGTAGGCACTGTGACTACAGCAGGTGAGTTAAGGACTTTGGGGTTTCAGGCATGGTGGGAGGGAAAAGTGAATCCCTCTCTTCCCAGATGGCCAAAGCTCTGAGCCTCCCTCTGCTTGCACAACCCTGTTACCCAAGCAGAAAGACAAGAGGGGCTCTGGACCCATCTGTGGGGGAGACCATAACCATCTGCCCCCCTCCCACCTCCTTCATGGGAGACTCACAACCTTTCTTAGCCTCTGAAGAATTTCAGGTTACCATGGTAACCTGTGCATGGAGAAGCAGGTGTGTGTGACTTGGAGTCAGGAAGCCTAGTTTCCAAGGCAGAGCTGCCCTCAGGTCTGCTCCACAGTTGGGATCCTAGAGGGGCAGTTTGGGACAGGGTGTGCAGGAACCAAGACCTCTGCCCTCTCAGCTCTAGGTCCTCCAGATGCCTGGCCTTTGCAATTTGGAGTCCTTTGTCTGAAGCCTGGTGGAGTTCTTTAGCAGGGCCCTACCCATCCGCTAATCCCACCTTTACTTGTGTCTCCCACAAGTTCTGACTCAGTGTCCTTCCTGACTCTTCTCTGCCCAAGACACATCTGGGAAGGGACTTGAGCCAGAATGAGTTTAATAAACTGCAGGTTGCATCAGGTCATTGCTGCTCAAAAACCTTCAGTGGCTCCTTAGGTCCCACTCCTTCCCACCCTATCTCTTTTCCTCTTAGCGTACCTCCTCCAAGCTCCATCCACAGAGGAAGGGGTGATGGAGGGAGGGAGAGAGGGGAGAAGAGGGGTGTGGCTCTGAGGCCTGTAGATTCCATCCTTGGCAAGCTATGTGCGATCCCTCCCTGTGTCTGCTCACCCTCCCTCTGTCAGCCTGGAGAACAGGTCCCAGGAAGCTCCCAAGAAGGAAGATCAGGTCTGTCAGGAATTTCTAGGTCACAACTATCATTTACCAGCCATCTTCTGCCTCCAGGGGCTGCACCCAAGGGTATGGCACTACTTGATAAGGCTGTGCAAGAAAGAGGGGAGATAGGAAGGGAGGGAGGGAGGGAAGGGCAAAAGGGGATTTGAGGGAATAAGAAAGGGAAAGCAAGGAAGGGAGAGGGAAAGAGAGGGAAGGAGGGAGAGATGGGCAGGAGCTGGAACCTTTCTGTTCAGGCTGGCTCTGGGTGGGAAGCAGGAGCATGGCTGGGTGCAGTGCTCCCCAGTGATGTGGGCAGCAGCAACGCCCAGTACTTGCTGCCCTGAGAGTTCATTGTATGAAACTTCGTAGAACCACACCAAACCCTCTTGGCAGCAGGGTTTCTCTGAACCGGTGAAAACCAGAAACCTTTGAAATACATCTTCTGAACTTGGGCCTGTGGTATAGGTCTGAATCCCAGCTACTTAGGAGGCTGAGGCAGGAGGACCAAAAGGTTGCGAGTCAGCCTGGCAACTCAATGAAATGTCTTAAACATTAATAAAATAAAATAAAATAAAATAAAATAAAATAAAATAAAATAAAAGAGACTAGGAGATAACTCAGTCAGCAAAATGCCTGACACACAGTCCGAGAACCTGAGCTTGGACCCCTAGCATTCGTGTAAAAATCGGGGGTAGTGGCACATTCCTGTTACCTCACCCTGGGAGTGGTGGGTGCTGGCAGAGGGTTCTGGAAGCTCACTGTGCCAGCTAGTCTAGTTGAATAGATGGACTTCAGGTTCAGCGAGAGACTTTGTCTCAAAAAATTAGGTGGGGGGACCAGAAAGATGGCTCAGTAGGTAAAGGCACTTGCCACCAAGCCTGATGTCCTGAGTTCAATTCCTGGATCAACATGGTGAAAGGACACCAACTCTCACAAGTTCTTTCTAACTTCATATGCACCTTGAAGTAAGTAGGAACCTATACCTCAACTCTACAAAGAAATAAGTGTAAAAAAGAAATCATTGTGGAGAGGGTTGAAGAAGGAACCTGACATTGACCTCTGGCCAGCATGTACATGCATGCACACATGCACGCACGCACACACACAGAGGGCTGGGGTCACAGCTTAGTAACACTTGTCTAGCACTTCTGAGACTCCTCATTTGTTCCCTGGAACCAAAAGAGAAAGAAACGGCGCCTCCAGGAACTGACACAGCTCACTAGGTCTGCCTGGTCTGTGGACAGCTGGGTACTGATTACCCAGAAAAGACATCACAAATGGCAACCAGGATTGCACAGAAGCATGGTCAGATGTGACATACCGATCATCAGCCATTTGCTATACTCCTGGGGCACATATAATTTGCATATATGTAAGTGCATATATAGCTAACTAATCTCCCCAGGGAGACCTCAAAAGAGGGACCTATTGCTTCTGCTTCTGTCCTGCTGAGAGGGGCCTCCATCCCTCCTGTGTCTTCAGTGAGTAGGTGTGGTTGTACTGGGGGGACTGAGTTGGCCTGTATTTGACCCCTGAAGAAGGTCCTCCTTCCTGGAGCTGGCCCTGCCCTGCTATAGAAGGGTTCCTGTTATTCCACTTTGCGGTTTCTATTTTGCTCAAATTAAAATCGCCCTCCCTCAGGTCGGGAAAGGGGCCAGCCTGGAAGGCAGACCCAAACTCAGAACCTTTCCTCAGCTCCCTTCCCAAGAGCCAAGTAGCAGATCCCATGGGCTGTGGAGTCAGGGCTTTGGCTGGAATCCAAATGTTACAGTTAATAGCTGTGTGACCATAGAAGGGCTGAGTGACCTCTCTGAGCCCCAGTTCATCTACTGCAAGTAAGTTTAGAACAGCTGTGCTTAGGACTCTCGGGAAAGGAAACCATGTAGGGGCTGGGCAGGCAGCTCAGCAGTTCAGAGCACTGGCTGTTCTTCCAGGGATCCATGCTCCATTCCCAGCACCCACATGGTGGAACACGACCATCTGCGACTCCAGTGCCAGGAGAGCCAGTGATCTCTTCTGGTTTCCATGGGCACAAGGCACACATATGGTGCACAGATATACATGGTCTCCATGGGCACAAGGCACACATATGGTGTACATGCAGGCAAAGCACACATACACATAAAATAAAAATAAAGATTTAAAATAATAAAAACAAAATATGCTAAGTTGTTTTCTTTGCTCAGCACAGGACTCAGAGTGTGATTGTGGATGATGTGTTGTATTTATCAGGATGGAAAAATCCCCTAAAGCCTCCCATGGAAACCCATATTTGGATATCTCCCGAGTCTTCGTGTATGCCTCCTTAGGCCAACTGTTCTTTGATGGTGGTTGCAGGGGGGTGGCAGGGTGGCAAATGCTGCTAGTGTGTGGAGGGCACTGGAATCACTGGGACAGTTTTGTCGGGATCCAGCACCTTGTCTGGGCAGCGGGCCTCAGGCCGTAGGGCAGGCAGCCCAGTAGGGAAGGGTGAGTGGCAGCGAGGCCAGACAGTCATAAGCTTAGCTTTGGCACACACTAAAATACTACTGCAAATCCCACACTGAATAGACCCCATGCACACACACACTCATACACACTCATGCATGCATATGCACACACATGCTCACACATACATGCATGTGCACACATGTATACTCACAAAACACACATGCACCAATGGAACTGGCAACTGTGCATGTAGGTTAAACCTGCAGTGATAAAGAGGCACTTGTCAGAGCAGGCGAAGGGACAGCACAGATGCACAGGGAAGGCTCCCTTAGACTTCCTGCTAGGTGCTATGCAAGCTAGAAAATGGGAGGGACATCGTTACACTTATCAGAAACTTCCGTTAGGAATTAAGAGCAAGTCAGTGGCCACTCCCCCCTGAATGTACCTAATTTCCACAGAGCTCAGAAGCTAAACAGGGTGGAGTCTGGTTAGTCTCCTATGCTGCATGTGCAGGGAGGAAACTGGGTTCTCAGAGCAGCCGTATTGAGGGCCAGGGTCTTGACAGGGAGTGGGGATCCAAGGTCTCGGCTCTCATGCATAGCAGATATACTCATGGGTTCCTGGTGACCCGTTCTCATGAGCAGCTTTGTTAGAAGAACAGGCTCTCTGAAGCATGTCTCTCTTCACCTCAGTCCCTCAGCTGTGTCAGGAGGCAGCTTGAAGCCCTCACCAGAAGTGGTGCCAGGCTAATCCCAGCTTTCACAACTTTCAGCTAAGCAAACCTGAGTCTTTGTAAAGATGCCTAGCCTCATGAAATTTACTATAGCAAGAAAAGAAGACTATGCCATTAATAAACAATCTCTCGATATGATAAGGGCAGGCATTCAACAAACACCAATCCTTACCGCTGCTCTCTGCCTTGACTTTCCAACCTCCAGATGAAACAGCAGGAAGGGTAGATTCTACAGCTTTATCTATCTGGAACATTCTCGGTATTTCCGAAAAAGAAGGTGAGTTCTGCAGCAAAACCATTAGAAATATCACTCCGAAATGAAGATGCAGTGTCAGGGAAACTGGGTTGTAAATCACGACTGCAATGGGATTCTGTTTATAAAAATTCAATTCGAACGTGGTTTTTCTCAGGAACACACATTTACTGTTCGGAGTAAGGTCAACCTGTGAGCAACACACGCCCTTGCCTGACTGTTCTCCAAGCCTTAGCCACCAGGGCTGGGGCGGCTTTGGAGAGCTTTCTGGGATGAGCCCTGCCATGCAGCAGCGGATTAACCTGGGGTAGGGGTCTCTGAGGAGGTCCCAAGCTTCAGGCCCGGTCTAGTGTAGTTCAAGAGAAAGTTAGGGAAGAGGGGGTCTGTCAGGAGGACCTGGGCTCCAGGCCATTCATGGGAATCCTTAAGTCTAGTACTGCTGATCCCTAAGGAACCCAGAACCTCAACAGAGCCCTACCTCCAGGGTGGACTTCTGGCCCAGTGAGGCAAAATCATGCCATTGATTGGTGGCTTAGACGGTGCCCTGGCATCTACTACAGCAGGCGTCCAGGTAGCCTCTGACAGGTGACCAGCACTGAGCGGTGCCTGGTGCCTGGGCCTCTCTGAAGTCCCCAGTCTAGAGGTACTTCTCTGTGGAGGCTCAAGGAGTGGGAGAGACTTGCTCAAGGGCACTAAGCTAATAAGAGTTGTAACCTGGCCCTATCTCTTATTGACCTCAGGGTGTAAGGGGCCTTGAAAGGCTGGGAAGGAGTACCTCCTCTTCAGAGCAGGCTACCTGGGTACAGGAATGCTGACCCGACAGAATCACCGGGGACTTCCGGGACTGCAGTCTTGGCTCTTACTTTTAGTGTCAGTATGATTGGGTATTTAGCGTCAAGGGTGGCAATGGCAAGCTGGGCTGGAGCTGGTGTTCCTCTCTCTGCTCCGACTCCTCTGTGGCAGGCCCTGCACTGTGAGCAACAGCAAATCCCGTTCTCCCTCAGTTCCCTTTGTCAGAGCGTTTTACCACAGCAGCAGGAAAAGAAATCAAGACAAGGCTTTTCCTTCCTAGTCATCTTGATTGCTAAGGCTTTAAATACAAAACAAAAACAAAAGCACCATATCTCCCCTTCCACGGAACCTCACTGGGAGTTGGTCCAGCTCTCACTGCTCCCGTGGGAGACTGAAGGCCATTCCTCTCTACAGGAATCTGTTTGCCTCCCTCACCCTGCTCCAGCCTCTAACAGCAGCACCCCAAATTCTGGAGTGGATCCAGGTAGATTCTCAAGTATCTCTCATTTCCCTCACTTCGGGGACCTAGGTTCCAAGTAGCCTGGTAGTGTATCACCCCTCTAGCCTGTGAGTCGGAACTCAACCTCAAACTGGGGGCCAGAAGAACTAGAGAGATTGGGGTGAGGTGGATTCTTGAAGCAGATTGAAGGAGAGCCTCCACAGCTCCCCATGCTCAGGACCAGGTGTGGTGTCTTTCCACTGAACATCATGGTAACCCTCTGCTCTTAAGCTAAACGAAAAGTTACCCCTCTCCTACCACAATGGTGGCTTCTGCGGATGTTTTCAATGATAAAAACATCTATCATTTTAATGCAGGCGGCTTAGATAATAAAAACGATCTGTGCCTTTACTAATCATCTCACAAATACAATGCAAACCAGCAGAGCCTCTGCAGGGGCCTCCCTGGTCTAGGGCAGGTGGGGTGACCGGAGGGGGAGTCCTAAGAAAAGTGAGCCTGGAGTTCACAGAGAGACCTGCATGGACGTGGGGAAACTGGGAAGCACAGCCTGGATTTGGGCATGCTGGAGCTTGGAGAGGCACAGGGCAACACACACCCTCTAATTAGAACAGTGTCAATCACGGCACCGTTTCCCAGCTCCTGCCATGTCCTCCAGACTAGGAAATTGCTGAGTATTCTGTCAGAGCCTCTGAGAGGCCACCATGCGGAGGCAGCTGTGAACAGGGGTTCAGATTCACATGTGCCTCAGAGACAGCAGCATGCGCGTAGGAAAAACAGAATGGATGTTTTTGCAAAGTTGGGAGATAATTTCATACCTAGAAATATTTGTTACACGCACACGCACACGCGCGCGCGCACACACACACAAACACACACACACACACACACACAAGGCTGTGCTCAAGAGGACAACCTTGGGTGTTGCTTCTTGGAAGTCATCCGCTACTTTTTTTTTTTCTTACCCCAAATCAGGGTATCTCAGTAGCCTGGAACTTACCAAGTAGGTTAGACTGGCCAGCCAGCATCACAGTGTCTGGCTCTTTTTCAGATAGGTTCTGGATTTGAACTTAGGCCAAGGTAAGCACTTCAGAACCATCTCCCCAGCCCTAAAAACTTTTAGTAAAACAAACATTTAAATACAGAGTAGGCAAATTCAAGATGTTGCAAGTTGCATTTGAGCCAGAACTACGAGTGTGAGGCCTTGATCCAGTCCCTGCCTTCCTTGTACCCCGCCTCCCATGTGATATAAACCCAGGGTCGGGGGAGTTGTGTCCTTTTTACAGTCTCTTGGGGTTAGGATGCCAGAGGGGCAGATGGGTAGACAGGGGCACTGGGCCTGCCCTCTCCAGAACCAGGGGCTGACCACATGGTGTCTCTGTATTGCAGCTGAAGACTGAGGGGCCAGTGAGCCTGGGTTGGGGATATATGGGGCTGGGAACAAACTTTTGAACTTTCAGCTTTCAGGGCAATGGGGCCCTAGAATTGAGCAGGGCACGGGAGTGAAGATGAGAGTGATGTTTGGTTAGTTTCGGGTTCAAGTTGGGCTGTGGTTCCAACTTACGACTTGGGGAAGCAGGATGGGTCAACTAAGACTCACGGCTTAAAGAAAAATATTTTGGCTTCTGGAATGGGAAAAATTCACGGAATAGCTGAGTTTGGTTCAAGCACAGCTGGATTTTGGGCTTGCATGATGTTTTCAGGAATCTTTCTTTCTTAGGTAGTGAAGATATGGAGTTATTAAAGCTGAAAGTAAAGGCACCAAATAGGAACACAGCAAACATGGCCGCAGAAAGCATCCGTAGGGCAGAGTGGCTGCCACCAACACTGTCAATCCTATGGCAGCTTCAGCGGGAGGAGCAAGCCTGAACTAAACGAACCAGAAAGAAGTCCAGGGATTGAGAGTCCCAACCAGGGCAAGCCTTCACTCCAGAGCCAGTCACTCGGTCACTCTGGCTTCCAGACCCTGGGCAGACTTACCCCACAGAGGAGGGAGAAAGGGCGGAGTAGAGGAACCCAGTGGGTGCCTCCTGTGTGTCAGGACACTCTCTTGCTGAGCACTCTTAACTGATCCCCCCCACCTGTGAACACTGTACTTTTTTTTGTTCTTTTTTTCTTGCTTTTATTTTTATTTTTTTCTTGCTTTTATTGAGCTATATATTTTCTCTGCTCCCCTCTCTTCTTCCCACTCCCCTTCTACCTTCTCCCATGGTCCCCATGATCCCAATTTACTCAGGAGATCTTGTCTTTTTCTCTTTCCTGTTTAGATCTATGTATGTCTCTCTTAGGGTCCTCATTGTTGTCTAGGTTCTCTGGGATTGTAAATTGTAGGCTGGTTTTTCTTTGCTTTATGTCTAAAAGCCACTTATGAGTGAGTACATATTATACTTGTCTTTCTGGGTTTGGGTTACCTCCCTCAATATGATGTTTTCTAGATCCATCCATTTGCCCACAAATTTCAAGATGTCGTTATTTTTTCCACTGTGTAGTACTCCATTGTGTACCACCTCTTCTTTATCCATTCTTCGGTTGAGGGGTATTTAGATTTTTTCCAGGTTCTGGTTATGACAAATAATGCTGCTATGAACATAGCTGAGCACAAGACCTTGTGGTATGATTGAGCATCCTTTGAGTATATACCCAAAAGTGGTATTGCTGGGTCTTGAGGTAGCTTGCTTCCTAATTTTCTGAGAAATATCCATACTGATTTCCAAAGTGGCGGCTGTACAAGTTTGCACTCCATTAACTGATTTTTATTAGCCCTGTGTTTCAAGTGAGGAACTAGGGGTGGGCCTGATGGCGGGAGTCTGTAATCCCAGGACTCGGGAGGTAGAAGCAGGAGGATTATAAATTCAAGGTCATCCTTGGCTCCACAGCAAACTCAAAGCCCTAGCAATGGGACAGCCGGTCTTAATCAACTAAGTGAGGAAAGAGGACCTGAGAAGTCCTGAGAGGACCTGAAGGAAGCTGTGCTGCTAGTGCCGAGAGAAGTGGGGTCCCTGAGCCTCCAGCACCCTGCTTGCTTGCTCTTCTGCACACTGTGAGGTTGAGGGCATCACTCATTTTCCTTGTGGGCTGTCTACCTTCTCTTTGCTGTTGATAGGTTACAAACTGCACTGCTCCTGTCAGCGGCGGCCCTTCCCTCAGTGCCTGTGTGGGAAGGATGGGCCGCTTCCTGCCCTCCCTGCACCAGAGAGCAGGTGTAAGCCATCCTTGCCTGCTCTGTCTCAGCACTGAGTGAGGGCTCAGAAAGCCACAATTTCCATATGGATCCTGCAACCAGATGCATCCTACACAGAGCCCCTGGGGCACCTCTCAGGATCCCCAGGGCTCCCCAGAGTGTGGTCTTAGCTGTTAGTTACAGCTAGGAGTGGTCATTGAGAGACCTCTGGTCTAGGACATTTGGAGACTCTCCAAATTTCCTTCTTGGGAATTCCAGAGCCCAATGTAGGTAGGCATGACCATAGTCAGGTCTTAGCTTCAAAAGATACACTTGTCTCACCTGAGAAAATCAGGAGCAGCCTCCCCAGGCTACCACTGGGTGCTGGGGTGACTCTTCTGGGTTCTCATGCCTACCAGCCTCCATCCAGCTGAGACAGGCTGGCACACCACTTCCTTCCAGGCAGCACTGGAGTTGCAGGTAAGGATGGGAGAAAAGGGAATCTCCCTCCTCCCAGCTCTCCAGTCCCATCAGACTTTCTTTCGATGCCATTGTTCCCAGTGCCGTTAATACTCATGAGCGACTTGCCCATGGTGCTTGAGTTTTCCAGCCAAGCCAGGCAGGTGCTCTCCCTCTCAGTCAATAGGATGCAAAGCTTGCCCTTCAGTTCATGCTAGCCAGTCTCTCTTAGGTTCTAGGCCCTCTGGTAGGCATGCCTTCCATTGTAATGACAGCTAGAGCAGGTCTGAATCCGTGTGACTCGGACACCATCACAGAAACAAAGGATGGTGGGCAGGAGGGGAGCAGTCTGAACCCTGCATCTTATTACAGGACCCTGAAGGGGCTGGGGTGGTAGGATAGAGAGGCTCCCTGCAGACGGCTGCCTTTACCCCAGTCTTTCTTCCAAACACTTGTTCTTTTGTTTTTTTCAACAAAATATTTGCCAAGCGTTTCCCTTGTCCCCAGCCTGGGCAGGGCTCTGGGATATTGATCAGCATGCTGCCTCCCTCCAGAACCTTGGCGTAGTGGGAGACATCTGTACGTGTGGACACATATCCTCTGATAGGTACTGTGGAGAGGAGGCTTTGCTTTGGTCCTCAGGATGGGCAGTGAGATAAAACTGGGCTTAGCAATACCTGGGGATGGTGAAGAAAACACAGGACATGTATGAATGGGCAGCAGGGCCAGGAGCCAGCAGCAGGACCACTTTAAACTTGAAGGAGTTCCTATCCACTACTTAACAGCTATGCGACCTCAGCCAAGACTCCCTTCCATTCCTCCACAACTCCCTCTTCTCTGGATGTGGAGTCTGCCCCATCCCTCCCTTCCCCACATGCTGCTGCAGCATCACCAAGAGCTCCCATCTATCTCCAGACTCCTAGGGACGAAGAACAGAGCTAGGAAAGCATCTGACACAGCTGGGTCCAACCCGCCTTTGTTCTCCAAGGCAGCGCAAGTCTGGACACTCTGCAGAAAGGGGCCACCAGAAGGGTGACTTTGACTCTGAACTTCTGTATGGAGTTGAGTATGTGTGTGTGGGAGGGGTGTGCTTTGGTTGGGCTTTGGGGATCAGTAAGACATTGTTGTCACCCACCTGAGCTTTCCGAATCATCAGAAGCTGAGTGGCAACTGTCTCAGCTGTGGGGTAGTTGTATGGCCCTGAACAAGCCTCATAATCTTTCTGGGCCACGTGGGAACGGGAGATGATCCTGAGGACCGCGTGAGAACATGAATGTAATTGCTCAGAACGAGGCTGCTGTGAAGCGGACTCTTTCTTAAACAGCTTTTATTTTGGGACTGGCCTCTTAGTATCCTCAGCTGGCAAACAGCTGAGCTCTTACTACTTTGGGAGAATGGGAGGAAGTCGGATGCTCTGCCCTTTGACCTCCAGCTGGACAGAGGCAGGGTTATTAGAAGAAGATCATGCACGTGGTTATTGAGGCTGGCAGCTGAGGAAAAGGACCACCCCCACAGGCAGGCCTCCGGGCAGGTACCTTGGAGAATTCTCCCTGGGGGGTTAGTGTGTTTTTATGCAGAACTGAAACATCCAGAATGACCCAGCTGGAACTCGGGACCATCCTATCAAACCCCCTTAATTTCCTTTAGCCATTCACATTATTTGTTTGTTGCTATGCTAACAAGTCACCACACACTTGATGTGTATAAAGTAACAGGGGGGAGGGGTAAATTGTTTAGGAATGGAGAGATGGCTCAGTGGTGAAGAGTGACTCTGCTTTGGTAGAGGACCTCAGTTCAGCTCCTAGCACTCACATCCAGCCTCTCACAACTCCAGCTTCAGTGGGGATGCCATCTTCTGGCCTCTGTGTGCACTGCGTGCGCGCGCACGTACACACACACACACACACACACACACACACACACACACACACACACTAAATCTTTTTCAGAAACCAAATTAAAAAAAACCAAAGATTTATATTTTTAGTTTCAGAGACCACAGCCCCAACTATGTGTGGCTATGCAGAAAGCCAAGGGCCTGGGGACTCTGGGGAGGATGGTACTCACCTGCCCTGTGCCTGGAGGTTGGAGGCGCTTCTTGGCTGCTTGATTGCCAGCTCTGTGCCGTGGTCTATGCCTTGGTGGTCACTTGTCTTTTGTTCTTATGGGGGCAGTTCTCCCTATGCTTACTCAAAAGGTCCATGTTTTGGTGTTGAAGACCATGTACACATCTCAAGATTCCAGTTAACCAGGTATATAAATTCTTTATGTGTGCCATAGAAGGAGGCAATGTCCAGAAGTTCCAGGAGCTAGGGAGTGAATATTCTGGGAAACAGGAAGCTCCCTCTGCAGTTCTGCCCAGACCACCGGAGAGGCAAGATGTAAGCTGCCCCACTGAGAAAGGTACTGAGCTGTGTGGCTAACATAGATAAAAATAATGGGCTAACATAAGTTATAAGAGCTAATAAGTAGCCTGAGCTAATGGGTCAATCAGTTTATAATCTTATGGAGACCTCTGTGTGATTTTCTTTGGGACTTGCCCACTTGTTGGGGTACTGGGAGGGACAGAAACCCCAACAAGCAGGCCCTCCATGTGACATGTGTGTATGTGTATGTGCATACATGTGTATGTGGTGTGTGTATGTGTGTGCATGTGTGTATGTGTGTGTGTGTATACACCTGCATGCCCTGGCATGTGTGGGATTAGAAAACAATCTCAGGAGGCAGTTCTCACTGCCTGCCTTGCTTGACCATGTCTCCTGGGCTGTCACTGACTATGGCAAGTCAGAAGATCTTCAAGTTTCCCATCTCGTGACAGAAGCACTGGGATTGAGTGTTCAAGTCCTACCTCTTGTAGTGCTGGGGATCTGAACTCAGGTCCTCACACTTGCATTGTGCTCATCTAGCCACTGAGCCATCTCCTCAGCCCTCAGCCCTTGATGCTCTTGAACAAGCCTAGACTAATCTGCTTTGTTTCAGTGAGGGTTTTCACGCCCCCCCCCAAAGTTATGTCATGTTAGGACAGACAGAATGTAGGCTGAGCCTCATCTCAGAGGGACCTGAGGTTGGAGAGGCACCTGTGCCAGCCTTGTCACTTCTCTCTCGGCTATCTCAAGAGTCTCCACTATAAACCTAGTGTTTTCCCTTTTATAATTGCTCAATACTGATGGACACAGTGGCCTTCTCCTGCCCCAGTGTGTACTTGGCGCTCATCTTCTAGGGGACACTGGCAGAAATAAGCTCTCTTCTCTGGGTTGACCTTCAGCTCCTTCACTGTTTATCTTCTTGATCCAGTCCACCATGACAGCTTTGACCAGAGAAACTTCTCTGTAGTGGCAACAGTTAATGCAGAGACTCAGCCCAGGAGTGGCTGTTGGGTGCTCAGTCCTAAACGGGGCGTCTCCATCAGCACCCTGGTTCCAAGGCTAAGGAGGCATGGCAGAAGAGAGGAAACAAAAAGAGCCAGAGGAGGGGAAGAAGTGCTGCAAAATGCTGTCTTCTGGCCACGGCTTTTGCACCCACGAACTCACGGCAGCTAGGGTTATGTGCACAGCATCAAGCCAGTCAAAATTCCAGCATGGATGAAGGACGGGTTCTTGAGGCCCTACTCTAGCGAGAAGCTGTCCACAGTTGGTGGCTTCCTGGGGATAGAGAGTCAATTTTCTTCTGGGGTATGGTTCCGACTTAGGTGCCCGTTGCTGGTGGATGGTCCCCTAGGCATGCACATGCATGCAGCACTACTTATACCCAATGAGTTATAGGAAAGAAAAGAGCATGTGGATGTTGGCTGAGGCTGCTTGTTCATTTCTTGGCTGTCCAGATTGGAAACAATCACACAGAAACTATATTAATTGCAATACTGTTTGGTCAATAGCTTAAGTGTATTTCTAGATAGCTCTTATGTCTTAAATTAACCCATTTCTATTATTTTATATTTTACCATAAGGCTTGTGGTTTACCAGTACTGGTATGGGTGTCTTTCTCCTCTGGTGGCTACATGGTGTCTCCCTGACTCTGCCTGCTCTCTCTGTACATCTCTGTTTGGATTTTATACCTGGCTTTACTCTGTTAAGTCATTGGCTGAAAGCAGGTTCTTTATTAACCAATGGCAATAAAACATAATAACATACAGAGGGGAATACTATATCACATGAAGGTGGGGTGTGTGTTGAGGGCTCAGGGAAGGAGACGGGGAGGACTGGGGGATCGATATGATCAAAGTGGATATGAGGCTGAAGTGAGGATCAGCCCAGTTCAGTGACTGCTTCCTCAGGGTCAGCATTTGCCAAAACACGGCTGCAAGGTAATGGAAAATGACAGACTAGCATGTGCTTCCTTTAGAAAGTGATTTCAACCCCAGTCAGGGCAGGATTGTGTGCACATGGAATTGTCAAAGAATAAGTTATAGTATTTTTGAAACATTGCAATGGAAATAAAGATTCGCCCCACGATCAATAGACTGGTGTGTAAACAAACTCTTTATTCCAATCACAGCACCAGAAGAGTAGAGCAGCACAGGACACACCTGAGATCCCAGGGCAGGGAGGGGAGCGGGAGGATCCCTTGGGCTTGCTGGCCAGTCAATAAAGCCAGATCAAGACGTTCTAGGATCAGATAGACATCTAGTCCCCCCAAATAAGGTAGAGAGTGATTAAGGAAGATACTTCTCTCTCTCTCTCCCTCTCCCTCTCTCTCTCTCTCTCTCTCTCTCTCTCTCTCTCTCTCTCTCTCTCTCACACACACACACACACACACACACACACGAATAAGTTGTATGTCAGCTGTGTGTCCTCCTTCTCTGTCAGCAAAGCTTCAGTGTGTTCCATGTTGCTGTCCTCAGGGAACTGCAGGTCTTGAGGCTCTGAGGCCCCATGGCCTGGCTGAGCACCCTTACTCGGCCAGGGCAGTCCAGCAGGCAGAGAAAGGTTGCTTGTTAAGGAGCACACTGAATGTGCCTTGGTTTTAAACCCTGCTTTAAACTTGGCACAATTGTTTTTATAGCAAAGCCTGGTCTTTTCCACAATAGGTGCTAAGGTTCAACCAAATCAAGCCAAGAAAAGGAGACTCACCAAGAAAAGGAGACTGCAATTAGGAACCCACAGATGACAGCTGCCCCAGAAGCCTCTCCTCTGGCCTCTGCAGCTCCTCAGTTGCAGCTGCTGCTTCCTGCAGGACTGGGGAGTAGTGTGGCCTATGCTGACTTCATGGGGGAGAACTAACGGCCAGTGAGCTGAAGCTGCGGTGAGTGTAGGACCAGTTCTGTGGCTGCATCATCGGGGTCATCATTGGTGACCTAAAGCATGGGTCACCAGGTGAAGGAAGGTGCCGGAATCCTGCAGAATGTGCTTCCTTTCGAAACTGATTCCAGCTCGGGACTAGGCAGGAGAAAGACTCAGCAGGAAGCCTTGCTATCTTTAAGGTGGTTCTAGCCCCAGTCTCGCTGCTCTGGCTTTAATGAAGGGAGTAGAGGTCTGCATAATCATTCCTTGTCAAGGTGGCTTCTGTGGCCTGTGTCTTTGGTTTTCTAACAAGGGGCCTAGGATTGGAGGCATAGCTGAGTGCAAAGGACTTGCCTGGATTCAGGAGGCCCTGGGCTCTGCCCCCAGCACTCTGCCCGCACACAAAGATATCACAAGAATTTACATCCTTAGTCCTGGATAAGGGGGAAGCTGAGGCTGAAGGAGTTCTTGAAGCAGGAGTTCAAGGCCAGCCTGGCAACCCAACCAATGACACCCTGTATCAAACGCCAAACCAATCCAGGAAACAAACTCAAAACAAAACAAAAAGTCCAAACAGACAACAAAATAAAACAAAACCACAAAGGTCGGAGATGTAGTGAAGTGGTCTAGTGTTTGCCTTGAGTGCTCGGAAACCAGAACAATCCAGACAAACACAGGAACACTGTCCACAGAAAGCTGGCACGTCTGCGGTTTGTTTCGTCTTTATAAAAGGCCATTGTAAAGAACCACACTATGTAAACAGACAAGTGAGTGGCATACAGTCACAGAGCTCTGATGGGTACCCAGTGTTCCAGTTGCTCAAGACAGTCAGACGCCACCGTAGGGCCTGGGGACCTGACTCAGGTAGGACTGCCACACAGCATGAGGGTCTGAGTTTGGATCTCCAGCACTCATGCGAAAGTGTACATGGTAGTGTGATTCTGCTGGAAGGGGGGTGGGAGCAGAGGCAGGAAGATCCCCACTGCTGGGGAGTGGATGCGTAGGGGGCAGAGGCAGGACGATTCCCAAACTCATTGGATAGCCGGTCTAGCTGATTGGTGAGGCTGGGTGCAGTGAGAGACTCTGTCTTAAAATGCTAGGTGGAAAGCAAGTGAGGAAGACACCTGATGTTCACCTCTGGCCTAAACACGTGTGCACATGGGAACACACACACACACACACACACACACACACACACACACACACACACACACGGGGGCGGGGGCGGGGGTGTAGGCAGAGAGATATTGGCATTCTCTTTGTCTTGATTTTCCAGGTGCCCTTGCTTACCTCAAGCACAGAAACCCCACTCCCAGGTGCCCTAGGGGCAGAAGGGCAGATGGGAGTCTCCTCGCCCTCCCCGTGGTAGGCCAAAGTGTACTGATCCATGAGTGTCTTTGGAGGTCAGCAAAATGAGGTGGCAGTAATCAGAGCGCAGCGCCCACATAGAGCACAACCAGCTTGGAGAAGGCTGTTCCCACCCGCGTCCTTGCAAGCTTGGAGTTGTCTTTGCTAAGGAACGTGCCACTCTGCAGGCTTCAGTACCGGTCTGTCGCTTTGGACTTTAGGAATGCCCATGGTCGCTGGGAGAGAGAAGATAAACCCCAAGGGGACTGGGACAACCAGAAACAAGAGGACCAGAGTCTGTCTAAAGGAGGGTCTGTGAGCTCTGGCAGAGGAGGCTGGGAGGCTGCTGAAGTCAAGGCACTCCTACGTTTGTCACCCTTCGGGTCACCCAGGTCTCTGTAGAGACAGCCCAAATATAACTGACAGTACCTGGGATTAGAAGTAAGATGGACCTGTGCTTCAAAACCGATCTTCCTAGACAATCTTGGGTCATGGACAAGTCACTTCTGACTCATATGGGCAACTAGATATGAGGAGAACATGTATGCATGACCTGGATGTCAGCCTTCCTGGCCCACCATGCTCCTGAGTATTCCCAGAAGTCAGGACACTGAATTCCAGAACAGCACATATAGCCCGTAGCTGGCCTAGAGATGAGTTTCACTCCCCATGTCTCCTTTAATGTACTTTCTTCACATGGAGGCCCTGGTGGTTTGAGCACCCACTGTCCAATCCTAGGTAACGTGCTAACCAGTCACAGCTGATAGGCTTCCACCCTATAAGGGGTTGCTCCTGTGCAATAAGGTGGATGTTGTCCCCTAAAACTGCCTCCAGAGAAGCTGCTGCCGGGCCTCCCCTGGCATTTTTGAGGAAGTCTCTCCACTAAGAAGTAACTGTTCCTCAACCTCCCTGCCACAAGTGAGAAGCCTTTGGGAGACTCTGATCCAGCAGGGATGGGTTGGGTCCCCTAAAAGCTGAGTAGAGATGGTTATTCCTGCATATGTTGGGATTGGGAAAGAATGCTCACAGAAGGGTGTACTGCAGCAGACTGGGAATAGTGAGGGCTCAGCAGCAGCTGAACACTGGCTTGCCCCACAGAAGTGAGGCAGGAATTGTGACAACATCTGTTCTAGCCATAAGGCCCAGGCTGCCTTGAGTCTGGGGTGGCCTCCTGTAAAAGAAAGATTCTTGTCCCCAATAGCCTGTTCCCAAATAGCCACTCTGAGGCTTATATGAATTATAAATGCTTGGTCAATAGCTCAGGCTTATTACTAACTAGCTCTTACATTTTAAGTTAACTCATATTCCTTATTTATGCTCTGCCATGTGGTGGTACCTTTATTAGCATGGCAACTCCTGACTCCACCCTTCTTCTTCCCATCATCCTTAGTTTGGTCACCCCACCTATACTTCTTGCCTGGCTACTGGCCAATCAGTAGTTTATTAAACCAACTGAAGTGACAAGTCTTTACAGTGTACAAGAGGATTATTCCACAGTAACCTATTTTTTTTTTTAGTTAGCTCTGTATGTAGCAGCCATAATCAGTGAAGGTTCTTCAGAGAAGGGTGCCCTGTGAGTGCCAACACCCATGGGTGGGACACCCACTGACATCTGTGGCAGGTTGATCTGCTTTAGGGAAATCATTGAACTTCTTTTATTCCAGTTGCTCCTAATCTTGGCATACTAAAGTGACCTGGTGAGGAAACAGCTCTAATAAGGGCACAGGAAACCCCCCTTCTTTTCCCAACATGTAGTGGACTGTCAACAGGGAGTAGAAGAACTCCCATTGCACAGGTGGCTGGCAAGATCCAGTGGGTCCAGGTCATCAGTAGCCCATAAACCAGACAAATGGATATTTGATAGAAACGTAATTCTGGGCTCCGAGGGCCTTCACCAGCCCCATGGTGAAATACAGCTGCTGTCTGACCTCTGGAAGAATAAATCTGCCCAGAGCTTCCCAGCCTGAGTCCTGGAAGCTCCGGCAGGCTGCTTTACTGGAGGAGTGCTTGCACTCAGTATGGGGTATTTATGCTCAGGAAGAGCTCCTGAACTCCGTGGCCAGCCTGGTCACAGCTCCCCTCCTGCCCCAAGTACATCTCAGCGCTGTCCTATTGCCCTGGAGCTGCCTCTCACCACCTTCTAGTTCTTGTTAAAGGAAAGCACCAGGGATAGAGAGGTGGCTCAGCTGGGAAAGGCGCTTGCCAACAAGCCTAATGGTCTGAATGTGATCCCTGGGACCCAGATGGTGGAAGGGGAGAACCAACTCTCACAAGTTGCTCTCTGATTTCCAAATAAATGCTGTGGCATGTACATGACATCTCTCACACATGTGCACAAAATAAATTTATAAATATACTTAAAGGAAATGGGTTAATATAGCATAATGACTGCCCACTCGGGAAGGGATCTGTGGAACTGTGAGAATGTGGCAATGAGCTTTTCAGTCCCTCACCTGGGGGCAGGTATATGCCAGTTTAAGAGTTGGCAGTTTCAAGCACTAGCAAGGGCTAATACCAAGGGCAGTCCCTTTCTCCTCGGGCTTGATGGAGGATAAACATAAAGGGCTAGAGGACTCTGTGGGGCACCTGCCACAGAGTCATTGCTCCAGAAGGTCAGCCATTATGAGGGCATATTGGTAATTTGCCCATAGACTGTCCAGTGGTGGCATGGGGTGTGGCTCAGTGGGTGGAGTGCTTGTTTAGTGTGCTCGAGCTCTGGACTTGATCCTTACCACCACATAAACTGGGTGCAATGGTGACACATGTCTGTCACTCTGCATTCTGGTGGTGGGGGCAGGAAGAACAGAAGCTCAAGGTCATCCTCAGTTACATAGTAAATTCTAGGCTAACTTGGGCTATGAGATATTCTATCTCAAAATAAATGAATGAATGAGTCTTTCTAATTCAGGAAGAGGCTTCATCAACCATTGGGTTCTCTTTCTCTTTTACCTTTCTCCATGACAGGACAAGGAGGTAGTCACACTTCAGTGATGGGGCCACAGACACCATCTTGGAAGAGGAGGACAGTTGTCACCAAACACACTTACCTGATTTTAGGACTTTGTGACCTCTCTATGGTTCTTGGAGGTCAAGGGCATGGCACTAGATGACACAACTCTTGGTGGCTGGGTAGCAAGTAGGGCTCCTTACTCTTCAGGGAGTGCTCTTTAGTTTCAGCTCTACTTGATCACCTTGTGGTGTAGGCATAGTTTTTCTATCCCAACTGCCCACTTCCAAACATCCAACACAGAGACATAAATTATTTATAAATACTTGGCCAGTAGTTCAGGCTTATTATTAACTAGCTCTTACATTTAAAGCTAACCCATATTCCTTATTTACTCTCTGCCACATGGCAGTACCTTTATTAGCATGGCATGTTCATCTCCTGCTTCCTCTGCCTCTGGCTGGTGACTCCTCTCCACTTCATCCTCTTTCATCCCAGAATTCTCACTTTGGCTCTTTCGCCTAACCTTATCCTATTCAGCTTTTGGCCAGTCAGTTTCTTTATTATCCAATGAGAGTATTACATATTCACAGTATACGGAAGGATTATACCACAACATTTTCCCCTTTTTATCTAATTAAAAAGGAAGGTTTTTAACTTTAACATAATAAGATTATATAGAACAAAAACAGTTATTAAGAATTACAGTTACATTATCCAGTTCATTTGTATTTGGCAAAATTAAAGAAAATAATTATCTATCCTATCATGGTAAGTCTAAAGTTTTGTACCTAATTCATGTTCTATCTAACTAAGAAAAACTTTAATTACAGCTATTTTGTCTTCAGGTCTATCATAAATCTCAGAAGGGTGAAATGTTACCTAATGACAGGACATCTTGCTGCCTGACATTACCCCATAGTTCTTATATACTGCTGGGGCATCCAACTCTGGCCTTCAGGCCTAGCATATCTGACAGACTTTCCTGTGAAGCAGAGGATTTTGAAGGACTGTCTTACCTTGGCTTGACAAAGTTTGACAGTTGCCTTTCTTGTGTCCTGCTGCTCCAATTTGGATAGTATATGTCATCAGTTAAGGCAAGCACAGTTTCTTGTCTAGTGGCTAACTTTTGTTGCAAAGAAAATAAACTCCATGGAATTTCTTTGATGCCCAACATCTTCTCTGATGTAGACGGCTACTGCCAGTAAAAGGCATGCCTCATAAAAAAGAACTTTATGTTATTAAAACATCTTAAATGCCATAATCTGTAGATCTCTGAAGTGTTTAAAGGCCACCTGTCTGTCTAATATATATATATATATATATATATTTGCTTGACCTTGAAAACATACCTAACATGATTACAAACTTGATTGTAACAGGTGATTATTGACCTGCATTTCTATATAACCCTAAATAAGTTTGTAATCATAACCTTCAAGGATTGATGTGGGATTCCCCTCTGTATACTGTGAACACCATTGGTTAATAAAGAAGCTGCTTTGGACCTGTTGCAGTGCAGAATAGGGCAAGGTGGGAATTCCAAGCAGACAGAGGAGGAGAGAGTAAGTGGAGTCAGAGGGAAGATGTGTAGCCACTGAAGAAAACAGATGCCTGGAAACTTTACCTGTAAACCACAAGCCTTGTGGTAAAATATAAAATAATAGAAGTGGGTCAATTTAAGATGTAAGATCTAGCTAGAAATATGATTAAGCTATTGACCAAACAGTACTGTAATTAATACAGTTTCTGCATGATTTTTTTGGGCCTGGGTGTCCAGGAAACAAATGAACAGTCTCCATCTACAAATTGGCACCCAATGTGGGACAACTACATCCACATAAAACCTGAGAGAGTTTGGGAAGGAATTCTAGCCACAAAATAAACAGAGTTTAGCTCAGCTTCTTGGTAGCCACATTTTTTTTCCTTAATGGGCTTGCAGAAAGCAGGGGCATCATGGCTCCTTTAAGAGAGGCACAATAAAAGCTGCTTGGCTTCTTTAAAAGTGGTGGCTTCCTGCTTCACCAGCATGAACAGCTCTGACTCTTTCGGGAGGTCCAGCTACATAACATGTAAATGGGATTTGTGAGCAGAGTGCTACAACATGCTTAATGGCAACATAGACCCACTGTGTGCCTGAAAATGGTGGACTATAAGTTTATATTACATTGTTAAATGAGCTGTGTATGTACAATACCTTAATCAAAAATAAAAATGTAGGTACAGTAGGTTCTAACAAAAATAATCTTAAGTTTGTACCAATATACAAAAATATCTTAAACAAGAGTAAAAACATATATACAGTATAACAAAAACAGCATCAAATCTATATCAATATATAGAAATCCATACCAATGTAAAATATTTAAGTCTAGTAGTTGCTTTTTTGTTTTAAAAGTAGTTTCAATAATCTACCCTTTTATCATGTTTCTATCCCCCCCTTTTCAGAGCAAGATCCCTGAAACTAATCTCTTTTGTTCAATTTTTTCCCTGATCATTACCAATAACAACTTGTAACTAACCCCCATTAAATGATGACAAATATCCATAATCCATGGAACAACCAAAACCACTCATCCCGCTTCTTGGAAATGTGGGCATCATGTTCTTAAAATTACTTCCTGTTGTCTGGGGCAACTGTGTCTTTAGAGACCCTGAAAAATTGATATAATTATCAAGTCCTGGGGGAGTTATCTGTATGTATCATTTGTTGCCCAGTTCTGTGTATAGGAAAATGTAGGGCTTATCCTAAGTCCTGGCTAGAGTAGTCTGTGAGGCTGAACCATCTTAGTTAGCCACCCTGAAATTGTCCTGAGTAGTTTGTAGTGCAAAGATGATCTTTGGGTGATATTTGTCAGTTTAGTGGTGTTACCATAATCCAGATTGAATTGTCATTGTGGGGTCCCATCCTCCCTTTGTAGACTTCAAAGGTTAGGCATAGTCATCACTCACTATATAAAACTTAAACATTTAAAATGTCATGTGCAGCAGATCTCAAAGAGGTTAAAGGACCATAATTTGCTATGTATATCCAGATCATGACTTCACAAGTATAGAATATGAAAATTGACTACAATCTTGCAAATCACATTACCAAATGGGTTTGGGTGCCCAGAATAGGTATACAGTTGCCCAAACAAATACTGTACATCTAGAAAGTGGAGGGTATAGAAGTCAGGTCCTTCCCAACCCATAGGCCTCTATGCAACCAATCCATGAGCTAGCTTGTCATTTCCATGGACAATTGTTCTTGGTCTAAACCCCTTCCAAAAGATCCTGGCCAGCCATGTAGACTAGCATAGCAATGAGGCCACGGGGTTTGTCACAGCCTCACAGGAGGCTGTAGGATTGACTCCACTTAGAACAGCTCAGAAAACTAAGGCAGGACAAACGGCTTCTGATGCCAGGCAGAACACAGAGTGCAAACACATTTCAGCACCCAGGACAGTTCCATGCAGGCCTAGGGCTCCTCCACTGTGCTGCTGATCCCCAGAACTTCAAAACCTGAGCTTAACCTCTGAGGGTGGGACTGGACACCCACAGGTTGACTGAAAAGAATCCTAGTGTTTGCAGAAGCAAGGTGTGATCTGATTTTTTTAAAAAATTGTTTCCACTTTGAAGATAAAGTCTCATGTTGCTCAGGCTGATCCCAAATTTGCTATAAGGCTGAGATTAACCTTGAACTGATTGATCCTTCAGCTGCCGCTTCTGGGGTGCTGAGATTATAGGTATGCACTACCTCACCCAGTCTATGTGGTGCTGAGGATAAAACTCAGGGCTCCCTGCAGGCCAAGTGAGCACTCTCCCAACTGAGCTCCACCTGCTCCGCTCCAAGGTTCCAAAAACAATTTAAGATAAGGAAGTACCTAGAAGCACCAGAAGGGATGAGATGGCTATTTTAGATTGTGTTTAAGCAGTGGTATGCCTCTTCTATCCACAATAGGGAAATAAGATGGAGGAGGCAGAAGGAAAAGCAAAATGGGCAGAAAGGAGACGGTCCCTGAAGAAGGATATGGAAGGGCAGCTGAAGGCTACAGAAAAAGAAGCAGGGTGATGAGTTGGGATAAGGGAAGGTTCTCAGTCGCTGTGGAGCTTTCTTCGGGCTCCCTGACACTCACAGAGACCCAGAGTCGCTGGGAAGGATGAATTGGCTAACTGTTTTTCAAGTTCTTCAAGTACATAGCACGTTGAAGGTTCTGAAACTCCACTCTGGTTAGAACTACCATCATGGTCTGTTAGAACAAAGCCATCCTGCAGCCATCAGGAAAGAGTTCAGTGAGGCTGAAATGGGCTGCCATGGGACATAGGTTTACCCAGAGTCTGTGCTCCCTATTGCTGATCCATGAGGCCACTTGTTGAAGAGAGGCTGCAAAGAGTGCCTTGCTGGGCCATTCGGTGTGGCACTGAGAAGACCAGGCATCTCAGCGTGCCCAGAGATCAGAGAACCTGTGTGGGTCCCAGCACGAAGGCCCCTGTACATCAGTGTTAAGGGCTCAGAGGCACTATGCAGGCTCTCTTTGAAAGGTGGGAAGTTACGAAACACCCCCACAAACAATTCCATCAAGATAATTGAAGTTCGAAGCTTCTGAATCTTGGGAGAGCTGATTCATGTGTGATACTCCACAGCCCACAGGAACTGGACAGTAAGGCGTGTGTGCTCAGCCAAAAGGCTGATGCTATTATGGTGAATTATGACAAATTAATCTGAACAGTAAAATATAATAATGTTGCAATATGGTATTCATATTTGGAGTTCTGTCACAGACAGGCATGGTGCCAGGGCCTGACAAGCTCTGATATACTGGATCTCTGCCCAGCAGAAAGTCACTTCCCTCTCCCCTGAGCCCCTGTCTTCATCCCTACTCCATTGTGGGGACAGTCGAGTGATTTGGCTTGACCAACAGAAAACAGGTGGGAGTGACATTGGCCAAGTTTGAGCCCAAACCTGAAAAGACTGTGTGAATTAATGCGGTGACCTCATCATGAGGTGAGCAGGCTCCTTCGTGGGTCCTCACAGGAGTCTACAAAATCTGAATCCTGAAGCAAAAATGCCTGGAAGAAGCCAGGCTGGATCACAGAATGATTGCAAGACCTATGCATTCAAAAGTAAGTATTTTGGGACTGGGGCCATGGTTCAGTCAGGAAAGAACTTGCTGGCCAGATTGGTGAGTAAAGTGAACTCCAGCGAAGTGAATGGCCCCAAGGCAATACGATAGAGAGCTATAGAGGAAGACACCCCACATTCTACTGTGACCTCCACATGTACATGTCCACTTATGTGCATGCAATACTTATATCACATATACATGCATATCACACACACACACACACACACACACACACACACTCAGAAAACAAAGGCTTCATAACAAGTGGACTTTGAGGTCTTTTATTTTTCAGCAGAAACTACTAAATACAACACCTTGCCTGATCCACTCCCATCCACTTTGTAAAGGGCACTACATACTATATACTACATACTACTTACACCTCTCCACATTTTAAGCATCCATCTCAGGGACACAGGGTGGGGAGGGCAGGTGGTTGGCCCCGCACTGAGCTGGAAGAACGGCCTGAGATCCGTGGGGCTGGTGGGATTGCCTGTGCAGTGGCATAAGGCTGGAGAGCCAGCCCTCTTCTTTTCCCTTCTCTGGTCCTTCCACTGGCTCAGGCCGGGATGGGAGTGGGTTGCTGGGGAGTTGCAAAGAGAGCTATGGTTTCAAAGAACCAGCAGGGGCTCCCCGCCCCGTGGTTACTGGAAAAGGTCACTGTTGCCGATTCAGCCCACAGAACAATGACATTTCAAGGATCAAAGAAAAGGTTAAAATATTCCTATAAATCTATTCTTGGGACTTTTAAGTATTTCCAATGTAAAGGGAAAATGTCATTTCTTCCCCCCCCACCAGAATGGTGGAGGGTGTATTGCTGGGAGTGGGAATGGGTGGGGTTACCTGCAGAGGATGAATACGGAGGAAGGAATGCCTTTCCAAGACTTTCCACGTGGAAAGGAAGGTGCAGTTAACCTCCAACCTCACTTGTTTATGGAAATTGAATCTCCAATGGTCCCTGGAAAAGCTTCCCCAGGGGAGAGATGGGCACTGTCGACACAGAGCTGTTCCCTCTCTGAGTGGCTGATGGGCCAGCACTCTAGAGACCTCACTTGACAGCAGGACTGGTAGGGGCTGAGGCCGGCAGCAACAGAGAAACCCCAGAAACCCGGCAGCCCACCTTTCTACCCTTCAGATCCTTTAAAAATTAGTTTATTTTGTGTTTTAGTTTTAGATAGGGTCTTGTGTAGTCCAGGTTGATTTCAACTAACTCTGGACCTTGAACTTCTGATCTTCCTGCCTTCCAGTACTGTTACACCTGGGTTCTACCCCTGCCACACTCACAGTTTATGTAGGGCTGAGGGTTACTAGGGCTTCGTGTATGTGAGACAAGCACCCAGTACTTGAATTACAGCCACAGGCTGAGCTTCAGGACCTTATAACCAGCTGCCCATGCGTTTTTGTGGTAAGGTTCTGGCTCCCCCATCTTACGGAAGCCCATATTGACTTCCTATCTCCTGGACTCCATGTTTGAGGGAGCGAAGAAGCCCTCTTCTTCGTTCAGCAGACACATCTAAGAGTTATTCTGAGTGCCAGGTATTGTCTCTGACACAGGGTTAGTAAGAGAGGGACTCATACCCTTCTTGGAACAATTAGTAGAATATTTGTGGGGACAGATATTAAAGGGACAGGGACCTCCTGTGGGTCCATGACTAACATATTTGAGGGTGAGGTACAAAAGCAGCTCAGAGAAGATTGTCAGAAAAAGCTTCCCAGAGGGTCTGAGCTGAATCAGACCTATGGGGCATCTTTCTTCAAGACACAAGATGTGGCAAAGGTTTGGGGATCATGGTGCACTCCAGGGAGTAGAGAGCCTGCTAAAAACACTGCTTTGAGTCAGGCATCTGGCTTGCCTGTTTAGGGGGCTGCCCCTCCCCATAGTCTTCCCAAGTGTCACTCACCTCCCACGGCCCATCAGTCACCCAGTCCTGTCTCATCTGCCTCCCAGACACCTCTCCTCATTTTCCACCCCTGTCATCGCCCACAGCCACCCACACAGGGCGTCAGCATCCTCCAGGGTTAGGCCACCAGTCTCTGCAGCAGGTCCTCCTGGAACAGGCTCCCTGCCTGCTGGCCCATCCTGGGCAGTTTGGGGATAGATGTGCATAGAGGTTCCCATCTTGACCTCTCATTCCCAGTGAGATCCTTCTACTGGCTTCTGATGTGCAAAGGAAGAGGTCCCTCGTGGCCAGAAGCACTACCTTAGCCTCTGAGTTCCTGGTCCTGTTTACCCCCCTCCCCCAGCCCTCAAGCGCCTGGCTGCAGAGACCCATGTACTCTTGCTGCCTCTGCCTGGAACCTCTTCCTTGAGCTTGTCTGCCCTGTGATTTCCACATGGTGCTGTGGATACAGATGAATAAACAAGGCTAACAACTATTACTGACTACCACAGTTTCTCCCTGTGTCTTACATTGCATATTCCCACAGTGTTTGGGATCATCCTTGTGTGTACATATGTGGGTAGTGCGTGTGCATACACATGCCAGTGTGGGCAAATGGAGCATGGCCTGCTCCGTCAGTCCCACCCGAGTCTCTCGAGACAAAGTCTCTTGCTGACTCCAGCTAGACCTGTGACTAGCAAAGCCTGTCTCTATCCTTTCCCTCCAACTCCCAGAGGTGGAGTTACAGGTACATGTGGTCCTGCCCAGCTGCTTACATGGGTGCCGGGGAATTGAACTCAGGTCCTCATGCTTGCACAGAAAGCATCCTTGCCTGCTGAGCCAACCCCCAAGCCTGAGATCATCTTTTCAACATAAGGCTTTGTTTTTAGTGCTTTTCTCATTAGAGTAAGCCTTCTCCATGGCCAGAGGACACTCACACAGTGGACTGTCACACTTTTGGCTTTTGGGGAGGGAGATGAGGTCCCTGATCCTCATTGGTAGAGAAGGGCTCAGTGAGTCTCTGGGGCTAGAGCTGGGGCTAAGCCAACAAATAGGACCCCTGGCTCTGAGGACACCACAGCTGGAGCGGGATCTCGGTGACTGGCCGCTCATGTAGGGAAAGGTCAAGAACAGGTTAATGGGACCAGCAGGCCTATTAATCCTGTAGTGAGCAAACCCATGAGTCCTCCTGTCTTCTCCCCATCCAAAAAGACACTTTGTATCCTCAGGAAAGTGGCTGGGGAGGAAGATCTCAAGTACTCTAAAGGTGATTTAGTGGCAGTGAGGAGCTGAGACAGAAAGCCTGGGCTAAAGCCCCCAGCGCCTCTTGCAGAGGCAGGGCTGAAGACAGTCAGAGCAGACAGGGGAAGGGAGCCTGATCCTGGCCCAGCACAGACACCTGCACATCCGGTTCTACAGGTGAAGACAGAAGACTGCTCCAGAGAGAGCGCAGGATGGGATCAAGAAGCCCCAGGTGTTGGTCTCCTTGCTGGCTACAGCCATGTGTCTGTGGATGGTTGGCTTAACTTCCTCACCAATAGGGGTCTTGGAAACAGTGTCAGTTGGAGTCCATGCTCAGGGTAAGGAAGTGGTGTGGTTTGGGGAGGCACTGATCTGGGCATGATCTCAGAATGGAAGTGAGGTATTGAGGGTCACTTTTCCATTCCTTTGACATGGGACTTGGCTTTTTTTTCTGCTTAAGTCATATCTGCCCAGGAATGCTGTGGTCCAGCCATCAGCATAGCATCCCTTGGCAGTGAGTGTCTCCTACACTCAACCGTCTGTTTGGTGATGCAGACGTCCCCAGAAGCTGCTCATCCTACATGTCCACGGTCTACCCACCCACCAGTCCTCTACTGCCCACAGACAGAAACTCTACCCCAAGGATAGATCCCCAGGGGATACCAGACACCAGCTGTGGGACTGTGGGTGGGCAGTGAGGGGATCCATACCTCAGGTGGAGAGGCCTCCGGGTTGTCCCAGGCCAAGACTGCACACAGGGTCTCTGAGCTTAGCATCCTCATTGTCACTTCACCTGAACACATTGACAACCCTCAAAAAATTGCTGGTTGGACCTTCAAAGCCCACTATGTGGGCACCTTTACCACCATTGGGCCAGGCAGGTGGCTGCAGTATCTGGACACACTGGGGTTCACCTTAAGTCATCTTTTTGATTGACTTGTGAGCAAGTGGTGAGTAGATCCTGGTTCAGAGGTGAAGCTCAGTCTCCTGACGGGTAACAAGGAGCCAGACTGCTGTTAAGTGGGAAAAGGTTTGGAAACCCTGAACCAAGCATCCTGGGCAAATGATGCCACCCATAGGATCATTATTCTTCTCATTCAGGATCCAGCTTTGGATGAGAGGGAGGAGGGTACCTGGGCACCCTGGGGCCAACCAGGGTGGTAAGGAGAGAGTTGATTCATTTCCTGAGCAACAAGAACTTTGAAATCTAGAATTCTCCATGCTTTCCAAAACATCTTCTCCACAGTAACATATCATTTGACTTATATTTTAAAGTCAAGTCATTTTCAAAATATATATGTTGGATTAATTCAGCAGCATTTATAATCAATTTTTTTTAGCAGCTGTTACTCCTTCCTTGGCAGTCATACAATTTGAAGACAACACAATAATATACAGTGTCCAGGCTCTCTGTGTATTTTCCATCTTTACATGGCTTGATTTTAAACTCTATTTCTTTTATTTTTATTTTTAATTTTTGACTTTTTGAGACAGGGTTTCTCTGTGTATCTTTGGCTATTCTGGAACTCACTCTGAAGACCAGGCTGTCCTTGAACTTACAGAGATCTGCCTGCCTCTGCCTCCCAAGTGCTGGAATTAAAAGTATGTGCCACCACACCCAATTACTTTCTTTCTTTCTTTTTTATTTTAAGGACTTTATCCCTTTTCTTTTCTCTCCCAAACCTACACATATTTTTAAACACACTGTAAACCATTTAGAGGTTTTCTTCATCTGAATCTATCTTTACTGTGTGTCTCTCTTTTTCTGACCACTTTAATCTTAAATTTGCTAAATGATATGGCTAGGATTAAAGCCGTGGCTTTGGCGGCTGGCTCCAACCCATTCCTTAGCTTTCTGAGAGCCTAGGCTCATGGCAGAGGTCCTGGCTGGAGACATGTTTATTGCTACAACTCTATGGCATTTCAAGGTCTCTGAAACCTCCAAGAAGAATGCTGTTGGCAATTCATACACACCATTTAAGTCCTTGGTTTTTGCTTCTAAAGCTGAGTCAGGAAGCCTCTCTTAAATGAGGTGTGCTTGCCTCTAGCAAACAAAGAAAATCCGAGAAATAGCTGCTACCAAGAAGCCATGCTTAATGCTGTTCTTTTGTGTCTAGAATTGCTTCCCAAGCTCTCTCAGGTTTTATGTGGATTCAGTTGTTCACGTTGGTGCCGTCTGTTGAAACAAAGTTTCTGTTCCACCTGGTCCCACAGTCATTCAGTCCCAAAGAAATACACAGAGGTCTACACTAATTATAAACTGTTTGGCCTATTAGCTCAGGCTTCTTATTAACTAATTCTTACATGCTACATTAACCCATTATTCTTGTCTGTGTTCGCCATGTGTATTGGTACCTTTTTTGGTGAGGCAGTCACATCTTGCTTCTTCTACATCTGGGTAAGACTGCAGACTGACTATTCCTTCTTCCCAGAATTCTCTTGTTCTCATTGCCCCACCTCTACTTACTGCCTGGTCACGCAGCCTATAATTCCTGCCTGGCTACTGACCAATCAGCATTTTATTAAAATACAATTGACAGGGTACATACCATTATCCCACAGCATGCCATGGTGACTCAGAGACAGGATCTCCCCTTGCTCTTTGACCCTGAGACCCCGAGGGGTTCATGAAAGGCTCAATATTACACATCAATTGAAGTCAAGGTCAGGGTTCAACTTCACCCCAAGAGGGCTTCCATGTAGATTCTGAGATGTATTTTTGGTTTTGAGTGAGTCTCATACTGTCTACTTTTGTCCCCAAGTGTAGCCATAAGTTCTGGGACTCTCTGAGACTACCAGTCTATGCCCAGTTTCCTGGAAGTCTCTACAATGGTGCTGCTGCCTCCAGCGTGTACAGGGTAAGACTTTTCTCCATGGCTGGGAACATCATAGTGGGTAGGTTCCTTATCCTTAAGTCTCTGAGGACTCAAGGGTGAGAATCACTAGACAGAAATGGTGCCTGCAGTTCCTCTCTGGCCGGGAGAAGTGTGTTTGTCAGTCATTCCTAGATCTAAGAGCTTGGGTGGTAAGGACTGTGGTGGGATTGTCCTTCTTACCTAAGCTCCTTGTATGTCTGGCCCAGCCCCATTTCTAACTTGGGTAACTACATGAGCCCAAGCCAATGAGAGGAAGGCCAGACACCTTAGACAGCAAGTGACAGGCATTCATAAACACAAACAAGACCTGGGTTGTCTCACAGATAAGACATTCCAAAGGAATTGCTTAATTCTGTGACTCAGATACCCTTCAAGCGCATGGTTCTTTCCCTCCTTTATCTGACACCCATGGGTGGAGTGGTCCCATAGTTACAAGGGGGCTGCCACCACTCCAAGTGTCACAGCCTCATCCAGATATGAAAGTCAGGAATAGTCTACTGGTTTTACAACAAGAAATCCCTTCCATCTCTCCCAGATGCTGCCCTTACCCGACTCCAGGGCTCTTCCCTTGTTTGGTTGGTCAGAGCACCCCATCCCCTGACCACCCCAGAATGTAGCCATTTGATTCTTTTGATTGGTTTGGGTCAATTGTGACTCACTCCCATGATGGGAGGGGCTCAGCCATCCCTGATCTTCCGTCATCAGGGAGGCTCCACTTCTCAGAGGACAGGGCTTGGGAGACAGAGGGCCCAGAGTTAGTCAGAGCTTAGAAGACCCATCACTGTCCTGTCCCAAATCCCTGGTGGCTGATCTCAGAGCATTCTGCCCTCAGTCATGCAGGGGTTTCATCCAAAAGCTTTCTGGGAGGTGCTTGTGTCTTCCCAGATTCTCAGAAGTGACTCTGGAGCTGGCCTCACTCAGGGGGAGCAGGAAGCCAGGACTGGACAGTGGCCAGAACTCAGGGGTTCTGGGACTTCACTCATTTAGGGTATCTCCCAGACTACAGCTTTCTGGGCTGGGTAAGACCTCCAAAGTCTGCTGGGACAGTGAGCAGAATAGAGTAGATAAGGGGGCCTTTGTGTGACTGACCAGCCAGTTGCTTCTTCTCCTGTGTGCTCAGAAAGGCAGGTGACTCCTGGGCTTCTGTGTCCCTGGTGTCTTTAAGGGAATTCAGTGTAACATCTGTATCAAGGGACCTTGTACAACCAACAGCTGATGAAGCTTTGGAGAAGGCGATGGACTAGGGCCCAATATAAAGACAGAATCAATAACTATCTTGATTCAAACAGAAATTATTAGGTTTGCTCAGCCTAAGCCAGATGCAAGGCTTGTAAACAGCAGGTGATTAAGCAAAGAGTCAGGGACTATGGCTGAGTGATTCTGAGCAGTGACCTTGGGACCCATCTAACACAGACCTAGGGTATGTTTTGCCTGAATCAGGGGTCCCCATCTATCTGCACATCTGCCTAGGAACAAATTTCAGTTCCCAGATAGCCTTGAGGAGTGCACGGTGTAGGGCTGTGGCTGAGAGCTCGGAGCCCAGTGCCCAGTGCACAGCTTCTTCCTCACAGGGTTAGCTCTGGCCCAGGGGCTTCAGGATACACATCACCTCAGGAACACCCTGATGGTGGCTCCCACAGGCTCTGAAGGCTGCAGGGCATCAGGGAACCAGGACTAAGACAGGCTGGGGGACAGCTGACAGGGCACTATGACTCTTCACGCTTTGGAAACTTTTGGAGCTGGACTCACCCTGGTAGACCAGAGGTTACTATGGCCTGGACAGATCTTCTTCTGGGTCCCTTTTACACACAGGTTCAAGTTCAAGGGGCTCCAGATTCAGTTACTAAGATAAAAACCAAACACTCAAAGCAAGGAACAGAAGTACAAACCTGGGACCCTGGAACGCTGGAAGTTGAGGCAGGGAAATTATGATTCTGAGTCTAGCCTGGGCTACAACAGTGAGACCTTGTTTCAAAAACTATCTAAGTCCAGGCATGGTGGTACATGCTTGTAATCTCAGTACTTAAGAGTTAGGGGCAGGAGAATTATCACAAATTTGAAGTCAGTCAGGGATACATCGGAAGACGATGTCTCAAACAAGACAAAACAAAACTCAAAAAAACAAACCAACCACAAAAGTAGGTATACTTATTGTTATAGTATTTGCCATTGATTGTCACCTTCTCAAGCACGGACTCTTGCGTGAATTACCCGGTGGACTGTTCCCAATAGCAGTCTTGCATACAGGCATGGACAGGGTGAGATGGAACAAGAGTGAGGGCCACTTCTAGAAGGAAAGCACTGAGCACCCGGACCTGCCCATCTGTTCACTTGGAGAATCACAGGGGAAAGGGGATGAGACACTGGGTCAGGAGTCCTCCTTATCCGTCCTTCTGATCCCGAAGAAGAGGTGGCTTCCTGCTGCCTCCCGATAGCCTGCTGTGATGGTTAACTGGAGGGATCTAGAACAACGGGGTGGGGGGTGGGGGGGAGACTCAATGATAGATTGTCTACAGCAGGTTAGCCCGTGGGCGTGTCTGATGTGGGAAGACCAGTCCACTGTGGGCAGCCCCATTCCCTAGTAGAGGGGTCTTGACTTGTCTGAGGGTGGAGAAATGGAGGTGAGCACCGGCAGGTCAGCATTGACCGCCATCGCTCTCTGCTCTGTGGCTTCTGTCATGACGTTTTATTACAGCTTTAGAAATGAAACTAAGGCCTGTGGAGGTAGCACTCAGGTGGTGGAGCTTGAGAAAGTGGGCCGAGTGCTGTGAAGCCTGGTGTGCGCGGCTCCTGGCAACCTCCCAGAGAAGCAACTGCCCTGCCAGAGCACAGGGAGAGGACTGGGTCTCTAGCCCAGCCCTTAGCCTATGAGTCTGTGTAGGGCCAGCCCGCTGAGATGGGGAAGGGGGAGGGCAGGCTGGGCAGGCCACCGCTCTTTGGTGTCCTTGACAGTCACGTCCCTCCAGCGCAGCTTCTCCCTGACCTCTAGTCCACTCTGCTCACACAGAACAGAACCTTGGCTTCAAGAGGGGCTTGGGCTAATTTGAATAGAAATGAGTCTCTTCTGTGGCTCTCGGGCCCAAGCAGCCCCAAAACACTAATTAGTTAAAAAAGAACCAGCTCTGCTCCAGAATGTTTTAGAGAACTCACATCCCCTTCCTCCTTTCTTTCCCCCAGATTTCTTGCTTCATTCTGCCCCACACCCTTGTGCTGTAGATGGGTGTCCCCCACCTGCGCCTCTTTGGGGGTGTGTGCGGCTCTGGCAGCTCTTCTGATGGACCATGTCACCGAGAGCTTCTTACTGTGTGATCATAGAGACAGCAAAATCAGAGAAGTCTGACCTCACTCCATGTAGGGGGAGAGATGACTTGCCTAACCCACTTCACAGAGGGCCAGGGGTACATGCCCTAGATGGCTCTTTCCAATGGGGAGGGGGTGTCTCCCTTGGTCCAACCTGTCCCTTCCCCCTCTCTTTCCTTTCTCCTGTTCTGCTCTTCAGGGCTAAGTACAGGAAAGTGGGGGCCTGAGTGGGGCTGACATCACCCGGACCCACAGCTGTCCTTCCTATGTGCTGGACATACAGACATTTCCTACGGATTTCAAGGAATCTTGAGGAACCACACTCGGTGGCACCATCAGCTTTATTTTACAGAGGTGACAACAGAGGCACCGAGAAGGTAGGTTGCTCACTCAGTTACGCAGCTCAGAAGTGGTAGAAGATTCAAACCAGGATTTGGTATTTCTCTGGCTGCCCCGGTTAGAATATTCTCTTGCCTTATCTGTCCCTCTCTCATCTGACAATGACCCCAATCAAGACAGCTAAGGCAGGTGGTGTGCAAGGACACCAAGGGGCCAGCAAGTTCTGGAGTGAAATTAGATGTAATGAAGAACAAGAGTGCTCAGCTGAAAAGCCCTCGAGGAGTCCCCAAGGCCCCCTCCATGATTACCACTGAGGGCTCTCATACCCCCGCTACCGTCCCCCAGCATGGTTTTCTCAGAATTCAAGGACTGGACTTCAGGGCTGGGATGTAGCTGGGTTGGTAACATGTACAGAGCCCCGAGTTCCATTCTCAGTGATGAAGAAAAGTAGGGTGCTGCCCCACACCTGGGATAGCAGTGCTTGGGGGGTCAGAAGTCCAAGGTCATTCTCATCCACACAGTGAGTTCAAGGCCAGTCTGGGTTGCAGGACAGCAGGAGCAGGGGTGAGGGGTAACGGGGGAGAGGGTGAGGAGCAGAACAGAACTGAGATGGCTCTGCAGGTGAGGTGGTTGAATGAGAATGGCCCCCCCATAGGTCCATATACTTGAATGTTTGTTCCCCACTTAGTGGAAGTGTTGGGAGGAGTTAGGACAGCAAATGTGGCCTTGTTGAAGGAGGTGTGTCACTGGGAGTGGACTCTGAGGTCCACACCAGGCTCTGTCTCCCTCTCTCTCTGCCTGCAGCTTAGCGATCAGATGTGAGTTCTCAGATCCATGCTGGCCTGCCTGTCGCCACACCACCAGCATAAGGACGATGATCCTCTGAAAGTGTAAGCAATGAAAGTTGCCTTGGTCGTGGTGTCTCATCACAGCAATAGAACTTACTTACATAGGACGGCAGGCAAAGGGACTGGCTCGCACGCCTGCTCTGATGACCTGAGATCGGTCCTGGGACCCAAGTGAGAAAAGGAGAGCCGACTCCTGTAAGCTGTCATCTGACTGCCACACATATGCTATGCAGCATTTATATAGCACACACACACACACACACACACACACACACACACACACACACACGGATAATTATAAAAAAGTCACTTTAAACCAGGCGTGCCTGTCATCCCAACACTCAAAAGGCTAAGGCCAGAGGATTGGAACTGAGTTTCAGGCTAGTCTGTGAAAGTGGAATTTTTAGGGGGGCCTCCATCTCACAAAAATCAACACAGATTTATTATTAGTTATGAAATCTCGGCCTTACCTTAGTTAGGCTTGTTCCTAACTAGTTCTTATAACCTAAACTAACCCATATCTTTTCATCTATGTTCTCTTACACAGCTTGGTTACCTTTACTCTGTACAGCTGATCCTGCTTCTTCTCCAGCTGACTGGAGACCCTGCTTTCTCTTAGGGGAATTTAGAATCCCCTAGGGTACACACCTTGGGGTGGGTCTGTGAGGAGTCTCTGGAGAGGTTTAACAGTGGGAAAGACCCTAATCATGACGGCCACCTACTCAGAGAATGGCTGCCGGATGCCCTCTGTGCCCTTCCTCAGTAGGGTTCTGGGTCTTCAGAGAGGCTCACTATCCTAGCACGGAAACCTTCCATCTGAAGCTAGCTGCTCTCCTGTGTCCTAATGGGTCACTTGCACACATTGTAAGTGACAATGATGACCATCCTGAGGACTTTGTAGAGGATGTGAGGAAATGCTGATTTGTCCTGGAAGTCCACAAATGCCTTAGAAATGTCCCCTAGCCTTCTTGGTGAGGTTATGGCCACACAGAATTGAAGATTAGTCCAGGTAAGGTCCAAGGGGCCCCAGGAGAAGTAGAAAGTGCTCCCCATGTCGATGCAGCCAGAGTGTAGACATGTGAGGGCTGGGTGAAAGCACATGGGTTTCTAGCCTCCAAGCCTGCCTGCTTCCGAATACGGAAGCTGCAGCTGAGAAAGGACAATGAAATTGTCACAAGAAACACAGCACATCAGCTGCGAAGCTGAGATTGAAAACAGGGTAGACTGTGTCTTCTCTCAGTTCAGCAAAGAGAAGCAGAGGTCCCGAGCTGGAGGGGTGTGAGCGTTTTCCGAGGGCTCTGGGTTCACCCTCATGGCCTCTATTATCTACATGGGCTACAGATATGGAAAGCCAGATGCCAGTCCTATCAGGCAACCGTAATCAGGAATCACACCGTATGCCTTTGGAAACAGTTCACACCTAAGGCGCTTCCTGCTCCCCGTCCTCTGCAGTTCGTGCCTGTGTGACTCACTTCAGGTTGTCCCAGCTGCAGCTGTCTGCTAAAGCACAAAGTCCTGGTGCAGATAGGTAGCGAGGGCTGTCAAGCTGGTATAATGGGGTAGGCCTATGTTGAAGGCTGGATG
Source organism: Myodes glareolus (assembly GCF_982192425.1). NCBI lineage: Eukaryota > Metazoa > Chordata > Mammalia > Rodentia > Cricetidae > Myodes > Myodes glareolus. The sequence goes on along the minus strand of NC_142035.1, from coordinate 86,198,255 downwards.
AGTGTTCTCATTTACATATTACATAAACATGTGAGGCAGGCATTGTCTAATCCCCAAGTCACAAGGGAGCCGGCTGAAGCCCAGAGAGATGAATACACTTGCCCCTAGACACACAACTAGTAGTTCCGAAGTCAGACTCACACCCAACGCCTTTTACTCAGGGCTTTGAGAGTTTCATTACATCAAGATGTCCCTATGGAGGAAAGAAAAGAGAGCTTGGGAGTTGTCCCTACTGTGGGGAAAGTCTTGGAAGAGGGGGCACAGGAAATGGAGAAAATCAACTACTCCTTGGTACCTTTGTGCTTTGAATTTCACCCCAAACCCCACACTGAGCTGAACCTCACTTAGAGGGTGGAGTGGTGCTCATTTGGGTGAGTCTGTGGGGCTAAAGATCTAAACGGGGAAACTGAGGCTCAGATAGGCTTGAGAAACCCCCTAGACTACTGTGGCCAGGCTATAGCCTAGAAATGTGGCCTGTCCTTGCCTCCAGAAACTACTGTGGTTTGGATAGAAGGCCAGGGAGCCTCCTCCTAGAACTCTGAGACTAGAATGAGGTCCCCACTGTAAGCTATTAACTCTCGACTGAATCTGACTGAGGTGTTTAGTGGTAGGAACTTTGAATAGTGGTTAGGATAATAAAGGCTTACCAGGGTAGAACCCCCATGTCAATGAATGCTGGTGGAATTACAAGAGAGGGAGAGGCCAGCAGATGCACCTGAGAGCAATCTCTGTCCCCTTGTGGTCCCCTGTGCCATCTCAGGACTCTACCAACAAGAAGGCCACCAGACATGGTGCCTTGACCTTGGGCCAGAACCCTGAGCCAAAATAAGTCTCTTTCTAATGTTCCCAGTCTTTGGCATTGTTATCTGAAGCAGAAAATGCTATAATTTAGCAATTTTAGCATGTAGATGGAGTCTTGGTTCCGGGCCCAGCTGGTCTCACAGATAGCCAGTTCTTCTCCATTAGTGAATGACAAGGGTCAGTGGAAATTTCCACAGGGTTGCTGTGCTATGAGGGTGTGCATATGAACGGGCACACCAGCTCATCTCTCTCCTCCCTCTCTTTCCTTTCCTCTTGCCTCTGCATCCTCACTGCCCCCCCCCCCCCCGCATCCCAATCCTTCATCCATCCTTCCCAGGATGGGGTGGGGAGGGAGCTGGCAGGGGCATTCCAGGTCTCCTTCACCAGTCAGGTGGAGAAGTAAAAAGCTGCCTTGCCTCCTAGCCCTGCACCCTACCCTCCATCTCAAATAAGCTTCTTTCCCACGGATCGCTATGGAAGAAGAGAATAAGGGAATTATTTCTGTTTTGCTCCTAGAAAACTTTAAAATGCTATCACCATGGAAACTGCTCTGAGCAACCATGGAGCCTGCTTTGGGGGAGGGAGAGAGACAGGCAAGAGGAGGGGAAGAGGAGGAAGAGCTCCTCAGAGGTCTCCCAGCTGCCTAGGTACCAGGTACTCCGTCTTTCAGTTTAGGATCCCCAGCAGATCATGCTTCCCCACTTTGCGGTGACCTGGCAGATCTGAGGTCACTGAGATCTGCTCCTGCTTTGTGATGAGCCCCTGTTCACCAGCCTTACCGACTCTATGTGAGCAGCAGGCTAAATGTGAGTGGGAGAAGAGCACAGAGTTAAAATACAACCGGCCTTTTCCTTCTAAAGAGGAGGAGGAATGGACACGCCTTCAGAACCCACTAGCAACATGAGCCTTTAGCGCCATTGCCTCTTTATGTCCGTCCATCCAGCCTGTCAAAAAGACAGCTGTCTTTCCATCCTGTAAAGGGAGAAAATGAGGCTGCAGATGCCAGTGAACACCTCTCCCCAGGCCCTGGACAACAGGGAGCAGATCTTACATGGGCCTAGAGGTAGGAGAAAGGATGCCTGGAAGGAAATGGTTAAACATGACAGGAAAAGCTTCTTGCCACTTAAATGGCTTCCTTTCTCAGGGAGAAAGTGAACGTAAATCGTGTATTATTCAGCATGGTCTAGGATATGCCGCAGCAATGAACAAGATGCCCGTGCGGTTGATGGAAGGACTATCTTCAGAATTCAGTCCGCGGCATGCCAGGCACCACACGAGACACTTGATAAACTCAGATTCTCACAGCCTTGTTTGTACTCCAGATTCACAGAGGAGGAGGCGAGGTCAATGAGGTGACAAAATGTTCTGGGACAGCATGGTCTCATTGTGAGAACCGCATCAAAGGTGCCATGAGATCGAGTAGAAAGGTGGACGGCATAGAGTGTAAGTTTATAGGGGAATCTGGGACAAGAGTGTGGGTCCTGACGGAAGCAGGACCAGTGGGTGCCAGTTATGAGGATCAGAAAGGAGTACGAGACAGGACAAAAGTGACTTCATCTGAGCCAGGACGCAGCTGATTTGTCTGGAGTCAGCATCTAAGGCTTCTGGCACATGCCTAGAGCCAGTGAAGTTCCCATAGCACTGGGAAAACAGACCAGAGAGACTGACAACCTATGGTGAGCACAATGCAAGATGGCCACCATCAGGCTAAGCTGAATGTTTCCACAGAGCCAGAGTAAGAAGCGAAGAACCAAGTCACAGCCTGGCTGCCTTCTCATGCCATCTCGAAGTTCTAGACAACATCAGAGTTTTGGCCAAGAGAGAAAATGGCTCATAACCAGCCTAGTGAGTACCCTTCCCAAGGAAGTGCCAGTGGGAGCAGGTCCTACCTGGACCCAGAGGAAGGAGAGAGGATGCCTGGAAGGACATGGTTAAGTGAGAGAGGAAATCCTGTTTTGCAACTTAACTGCCATGTGCTTCCTTTTTCAGAGAGAAAGAGAAAGAAAATGGTGTGTTAGTCAGCATGGGTTAGGTTTTGCTGCAGTAACAAATATCACTAGATATCTGGAGCTCAGTATTCTGATATCTATTTTTCATTCATGCTTCATCTTATCAGCTAGTTACCTCTGCTGAGTACAAACCACTTGAAACTTAGTGACTCAAAAACAGTGACCAAGGTCATCATTTAATACATTGTCATCTAAAATTGTGTTGGGTGCATGTGTAACTAAACTGGGACACACATGGCCCAACAGATGCCTGGTTATTTACTTCTCACAGTTCTGGGGGTAGTTGAAGGGTGGCTCTGCACTGCTGCTATTCAGGAGGGGTCTTGGTTAGAGCGGCCCCGTTCACATGTCTGGCACTGCTAGTGGGAGAGCAGAGACCTCTCCCTTTGTGATCTCTCTCCCTTTCAGGAGGTCATTAGAGGCTTCCCCACAGTGGCATTAGCATTTCCAGCTGAGAAGAAAGACCAAATCCAAGTGGATACCTCTGCTTCCTCCTTTTCTGTTATCATATTGACCAAAGGTGCACAGTAGAGAAGGGTCAAAGGTCATGGGAAGGGACTCCCTAGCCTCACAGAGGGAGTGGTAGGAGGCTGAGCATCATGATAGACATCTTCCAGCCTTCCAACTCATCTCCATTCCAGGTCCTCCGAAAAGTCTAGTCCACATCCTCCTCATTCTGGAAAGGGAGGGACTGGGTGTGGCTTCATTTATCATGGTGTTTGGCAAAGTCAAGAAAGGATATACTGAATGTCACATGGGATCTTACAGTCCCGTCAAGTAAGTGGCACATGACTCTAGGCGTTGGTGGGAGCAGATCATAAGGCCACACTCAGTTTCATAGGGATGAGGAAGTAAGACCGCAAACATCTAGAGAACAGTGGTAGGGACCGGGCTGGTGCCATTCATAGGATACTCTCTGCAGGATGGAGTGAGAGCCCCATGGCAGGTTTGCAGCGGAGGGACAGTCTTTTAGCTACTAGAGTGGCCAAGAAGCCCACTCAAGGCCACTTGACAAGAGGCACAACTAGGCCTGGGACCCAGGGAATACTGTCTAGGCATGCTGTCCATTGTCCTCCACTTCTTCAGAGACCACAGACTAGATGCTTAGCCATTGCCCCATCCGATCCTCCCTATTGAAATACCACCATGGACAAGAGGTGTGAAGATAGGCTGAACCAAACCCCTGCCCTCACGGAGCTGTGATTCGGGGCATCCCTCTCTGATTTCAGAGGTCAAGAGACCTTTCAAACTCTCCTTCTGAAAACTGGCGAGCTCCCCACAGATTAAAGGATCTAGGAGAGACTGTCACAGTCCGCGGGTTTCTCAGAAAGCCTCTTGGGCCCATTAGCCTCTCCAGTGCCCCTGCAGGAGCCACACAAGTGCTCAGTGGGGAGTGGTGAAAGAGGGGGTACCACTGCTCTAGAGCAGGAGCATCTCTTGGCTGCTTCTGCCAAAGAGGGCTAGGGACCCAGCCGTGAGGTCAAGGACTTGGGGAGCCACGTGGTGGAGTTTCTACATAAAGGAGAGAGGGAGGCCACAGTTGTACTGAGTCGCCCACAGCCTAATAGTACCCAGTTTGTGTCACTGCAGATGGACACCGGGAGTCAAACAACTAGACGATGTGGCCCAGGTTCCTTTCTCTGCTCTCACCGCTTTTCAGAAGTTCAAGACTGGCTGCCGCATGCCTGTCACATGGTCCCAGCTTCCCTGGGCTCCTCCAAGGGACAAGAATCTCACTACCTCCAGCAAGTGTCTGTCCCCAAGCCCTTTCTTATTATTTAGCTCAGAAACTTCATATATCACCAACCACGTGGGGCTAGCATATGCTGGGCTGCCGTGTCCTGGGTGCAATGACACCCTGGTGACTTTGAGCTCTGGGCAGGAAGGCAGTGCTATATGAGCAGATGGACAAGGCTCAGCCTGTCAGTCAAAGATGCTGGGCCTTGCACTGGCTCCCAGAAAGTACAACTATTTATGCAAGATGAAGTGTGCCAGCCTGGGACATCTGCTCCTTCTGCTGGAGTGGTCTGTGCTCCCCAGAGGCCCAGCTTGAGTCCCACCAGCCCTATTTCTGCCCCACCCTAATCTCCAAATGGACCATCTTGGGGGATGGAGGAGGATGTTTTGTTTTCTCTTGTCTTTCTCTTTTTCAGTTCAGTTTCTAGGGAAGGAGGGTGTTTCCTTGGGGGAGGCGACATGAAACCTTGCTATCCCTTTGGAGATTTCTGGCTTCATCCTCTCTTTCTGAGCTGTTCTCTGGCCACTGGCACCTATACCCCCTCTGACTGGCCTTGTCCTGGTGGCAGTGATTAGGATCTATCAGCACAGAGCCATGCAGCCTAGGCATAGCACACAGGCCTGGAACTGTCTGTGGAGCATTCTGGAACAGATGCAGAGACAGGGTTTAGCATCCTGCCCCAGGGGTTTTTCTGAGCTAGTCTGTTCTCACTTAGCAAATGGGTGGGAAGGAAACTTGTTCTTCAAGGAGGTGACATATTCCATGTCATCCAGGGTGAAAATTTCACTCTTGTGTGAGTGACGGAGCTCTGAGCCTGTGCGGAAATGGATGAAACAGAACCATATGTCTGGAGACCTGGGCTCTCCCACTGCACGGCAAAGTGGCAAGAGCTTGGGCACTGGAGTCCTCTGTAAGCCTCTGTGTCATCACAGGGCCATCCTTTATGGTGGCGGTGACACCTGTGGGCCTCCTTCTAGGGCTGCTGAGAGGTCTGGGTGGATCAGTGAAGGGAGAACTGTCCTGTGCTTCGAATTTTGTGCAAGCAACAGTCATGCCTGGACCTGGTAAGTGACGCTCTGTGTCAAAGGAGCAGGTGGAGAGGTCAAAAGGAACAGATCCCCAAACAAGAATTAGAGGCCAGCGGGAGGCTCAGCAGGGAAAGGCCCTACACCAAGCCCAGCGACCTGGGTTCAGTCCCTGGGCCCCACATGGTGGAAGGAGAGAGCTGACTCCCATCGATCCTCCTCTCACCTCCACATGGCATTCACACCTCTTGCAACGTAAACAAGGTACGAGACCTTGAGCTGAATGGGTTCTGTGCCTAGGAGTTTAATTCTGCCCTGTGCATTCAGGGGGCTTTCCACCGCGGAGCACGCTGTTCTCCAATGTGTGTTTTCTTCTCTGTAAAATGAGAACACCAGCATTGCAGTTAGGAGGTGTGATGAGGAAGCCAGGTTTTGGGGGGCTACTGTGTGGGGTCATTGAGGCCATAGGTACACTCACAGGAACTTGTTGGGGAGGACCTAGGACAGCCCTGGCAAGCACTGGTACTTGCCATGTCCTGTGTGTACAGGCCGGAGGTCAACATCTGCCATCTTCCCTGGCCACTTTCTACCTTACTGTTTTTGAAGCAGAGTCTTCCAGAGATCTTGTATGACCTGGAAGTGTGGCCTTATTTGAAGAAGGAGTCTTGTACATGCTCTCCAGGATTTCACAGCATGTGTAGGGTGGACCTTAAATCCAACCACTGGCGCCTCTATACGAGAAAAGAAATGAAGTCTGAAAAAACAGCCTCTTAGGAAAATATCCCTCAAAGACAGAGTGATGCCTCAGTAACCCTAAGTCAAGGGTGCCTGGAGCCACTGGCTGCTGAGTTGGCAGGGGAGACCTTCCCCTAGAGCCTTTAGGGACAGTGTAGCCCGACTGCACTGCAGTTTTGAACTTCTGGCCTCCAGAATAGGGAGGGAATGTGGTTCTGCCCTTCCCTGCCCCCAGTACTTGTAGAGCCCTGGAAGCTGCAGAACAAGGTGGGCTGGTGCCAACATACCAGATCTCCACAGGGCACTGAGAGAAAGAGGAGGCCTAGGGGAGGTAGAACCTGAGACAACCGGCTGCGAGATGCAGGGGTTGTGGGACCAGAATGGCTGTAGTCGGGACAGAGTGAAGAGATACCTGATCACACCCCTGATCACACCCCTGAATGGTGCGGGAGAATTATCTGTATTCTGTAAATCATATTTTAATAAAACGCTGATTGGCCAGGCAGGCAGTATAGGCAGGAAAGCCAGACAGGAAGTAGAGGTGGAGGAAAGAGACTGGGAGTATTCTGGAAAGCAGGAAGCTCCCTCTAGCAGTTCTGCCCAGACCACTGGAGAGGAAAGATGTAAGCTGCCCCGCTGGAAAAGGTACTGAGCCATGTGCTAACGTAGATAAGGATAATGGGGTAACATAAGTTATAAGAGCTAATGAGTAGCCTGACCTAATGGGCCAATCAGCTTTATAACTTATAGAGATCTCTGTGTGATTGATTTTCTCTTTGGGATTTGCCGACTGTGGGGTACCAGGCGGGGACAGAAACCCCAACAAGCCACCCTCATGTTACATAAGGCGCCCACGTGGATAACTGAATCCACAGAAAGCTTGAGAAAGCTTGGGAAAGAATAGAGTAAAGCATGTTTTCTTGATAGCAGCAATTTCTCAGGTCTGCTCTGCTTGCTAGAGGCAAGCAAGCACTGTCATCTAAGAGAGGCTTTCTGACTCAGCTTTAGCTGCAAAACCTTGCAGCTCTTTTAAGAGGTCCTGCCACAAAACACTTAAACGGTGTTGATGAAAAGCTGAATGCATGCTTTTTGGTTTTTAGCCATAGCAGGAAAAAATCTGTGCTGTTTTAAAATGCCAGCTTTCTGGGCCGTCCTGCCAGGGCAAACTCTGACTCTTTCAGGCAGGCAGTCTGACTGAGTGTGGTCTGTGACCAGAATACTGCAACTTGCTTGTTGGCAGGGACCTTGAAACACTGTAGAGTTGTGACGATAAAAATGGCTCTGGCAGTACCTCTGCCATGAGGCTGGAAAGCTAAGGAATGGGCTGGATTCAGCCGTCAAAGCCACGGCTTTCATCCTCTCCTTAAAGACTTTTGTAGTCAGAAGAAGAGAGATATATAGTAAAAGAAAGATTCAAAGTTGAAGAAAACCTCTAAATGGTTTACAGTGTGTTAAAAATATAAGCAGGCTGAAAGTTAAAGTTCTTAAAGTTAAAAGGAAAGAAAGAGAGTAGTTGGGTGTGGTGGTACACACCTTTAATCCCAATGCCTGGGAGGCAGAGACAGACCTCTGAGTTCAAGGTGTGGTAGCACACACCTTTAATCCTAGCACTGGGGAAGTAGAGACGCGTGGATCTCTGTGAGTTCAAGGTGTGGTAGCAAACACCTTTGAGCCCAGTACTGGGGAGGCAGAGACAGGATTTCTGTGAGTTCAAGGACAGCCTGGTCAACAGTGTTATTCCAGGACAAAGATATACAGAGAACCTGTCTCAAAAAGTAAAGGTAAAAATAAAAGAAATGAGGTTAAAATAAAGATGGAGAATACACAGAGAATCTTGATACTGCATGTTATTATGCTCTCTTTGAATTGTTTGAATGCTGAGGAAGGAGCAACAGCTGCTAAAAGACTTTTGTTAATAAATGCTGCTGAACTAACCCAAGATAGGCATTTTGAAAATACCTTGGCTTCAAAAATGAAGTCAAAAGGTATGTTACTTTGGAGAAGAGATTTTGCTTTTGTTTCCACAGAAAATGAGAGGTTGTGGATTCATTCTGAGTTAAGAAAAATCCAGTATGATCAAGGAAGGTCACCTGAGAAATCTCCGACAGGAGCAGATGGCCCAGATGTCTGAATTCTACATCCAGAACAGATTCAAGACTGCTGCCTGAGATGATCAAGACTCCCAGAATACTCCAGTCAGGATTTGATCATAACTCTAAATTTTCTTTAGGTCCCCATAAGATTATCAGAGCCCCCAATCAGCAGGAAGTAGCCTGAAATACTACTCCCACATTCCCAACAAATGGACTATGGGTATTTGCCTTTGTTTAAAAAAAAAAGAGGGAAATGGTGCGGGAGAATTATCTGTATTCTGTCAATCATATTTTAATAAAACGCTGATTGGCCAGGCAGACAGTATAGGCGGGAAAGCCAGACAGGAAGTAGAGGTGGAGCAAAGAGACTGGGAGTATTTTGGGAAGCAGGAAGCTTCCTCCCCAGTTCTGCCCAGACCACCGGAGAGGAAAGATATAACTTGCCCAGCTGAGAAAGGTACGGAGCCATGTGGCTAATGTAGATAAGGATAATGGGGTAACAAAAGTCATAAGAACTAATAAGTAGACTGAGCTAATGGGCCAGTCAGCTTTATAACTTATTGAGATCTCTGTGTGATTGATTTTTCTCTTTGGGATTTGCCAGCTGTGGGGTACCAGGCGGGACAGAAACCCCAACAAGCCAGCCCTCATGTTACACCTGAATGCCGTCACATCCTCTCTGTGTCTTGGGTCCCCCGAGGAGGTGAATTACCCGTGTCTGCTTCCAGGGCACCAGCTCACTTGCAACCCTAGGCGAATCTTGGGCAGGCAGGTTTCTCCCTCTGGGAAGAACCCATGTTTCCTGCCGAGTGCAAGCCTGGAAGCAGGAGCTGAGCCCAGGGGAGGCTTCCCTCCTGAGTGTCTCCTCTCTGCCTGCTGTGGTTCCGGATTAGACTGAGCAGAATGTTCTTGGCAAGAAAAACGGGTTTCTGGGCTCTCGGGAGAACTGTGCCTATAGACACGCAGGAGGGGACTTGGCTGGAGACAGACTCAGTCTCACAGGGAAGGTGGAAAGGACAGAGGCCTCCCTCCCCAACGTGGTGTGTCCTGGCAACGTGGTGTGTCTGGGGCCACAGAAGGTCAGCTGGTGGAGCTCTGCCTTGGTCACCTCGCTCTCTTTCTTACTATTTGGCAGGAAGAGTGCATTGTTCCAGGACAGGAGATCCTGTGCTGTTATCTCAAATGGACCCAAGGCGGGGATTGAGTAGTTGGAGCTGGGCTACAAAGGGGACGGGTGACAAGGTACCAGGAAGGACACAGCATGGCACATGCTTCTAGAGAAGGGAGACTCCCAGCTGGAGGACAGTGGAGGGAGTTCCAATCCTGCAAGACATCAGACAAGCCGGGGTGGGGCGGGGGGGCTGCGGTGTAGGTAGGGCCGGGCACTGGTACTTCCTGTGTCCTCAGCAGATTCTTGAGAAGTAGGGATTACTGTGTCCACTTTAAAGCTAGTCCCTGTTCCAAGGGCAGTGTAAGGGTTGGACAAGCTGCCTGACTCCATGGGGTCAAGTTGGGAGGATCTTGAATGCTAGAATGTGGTGTCTAAACTTGAGGATCCAAGTAATAGAGAGCCATGGTGGGTGCCTGAGCAGGAGCATAGCACCATGAAGGAGGCGTCAACACATGCCTGGGTGGTGGAAGGAAGACTAGTAATAATGCAGTAACAATATTCTGCTTCCCACCTCCCCTTGTATGAGGTGTGGGTGGGTGGGTGTGGCCTGGCTGGCCTGGAACTCAGAAAGTTCTGCTTGCCTCTGCTTGCTAAGGTCAAAGATGTGCCATTATGCTTGGCCCCTGCTTTTAGTATTATCATCATTATTTTAAGATTTATTGTGTGTGTGTGTTTGTGTGTGTGTGTGCGTGTGCGTGTGCGTGTGTGTGTGTGTGTGTGTGTGTGTGTGTGTGGTGAGTGAGTGGAGTACAGGTGACTGTAGAATCCAGAAGAGGAGATTTAATTTCCCTGCCTCACATGGGTACTGGGAACCAAACTCTGGTCTTCTGCAAGAGCAATACAGGGAAGTGTGTTCTTTTAGCCACAGGGCTACCTCTCCAGGCCGGAGCAGTAATTCAATAGTAACACAAAGTTAACATCACATTAGAGGTACAGGCAGCAGGGTGTCTTGTCTACCTTTATGAATCTAAGATCAGGCTGAAGGAGGTGCAGGAAATGAGAGAGCTGGGGAGTCCAGGGTGAGACCAAATGAAGGAGCATGTGTGAACTTAGCAGGCTCTATGGTGACCCATGGGACTGCTTTACTGGGAAAGTGAGGGAGCTGGAGGTGGGACCTTGCTTGGGTTGTGGGGCATTGTGTTATTGTCTTGCTATAACCAAACACCTGACAAAAGCAACTTAAGAAAGGGTTTATTTTGTCTCATAGATTGGGGTGCAGCCCACCATGGTTGTGAAGTCATGGCAACAGAAGCTTGAGATGGCTAATCACATGGCTTCCACAGTCAGGAGTAATACGAGATGCATGTCTGTGCTCAGTTCACTTTCTCATTTCCCCAGGACACTGTCACATAACCCAGGCTAGCCTTGACTGTCAAGGATGATCTTCACTTCGGATCCTCCACTCTCTGCCTCTCCACATGTTGGAATTGCGGGTTTGTGCCAATACACCTGGCTGGCGCAGTGTTGGGAACTGAACCCAGGGCCTGTGAATGTCAGGTAAATACTCTGTCAGCTGAGCTGCATCCCCAGCCCTAACTTTCTCCTTTTTATTCAGTTTAAGGCCCCAGACCGTGGGATGCTGCTGCCTACATTCAGGGTGTGTTTTCCCTCTTTAGTTAAGCCTTTCTGGGAAGGTCCTTGTAGACATGCTCAGAGGCGTGTTTCCATGGTGATTCTAAATCGGTCATGCTGATAATGAAGATTAACCACTATGGGCACCAACACCCAGCTAGGGCCGGGAACGCACTGACGCGCAGTTGACTGCTACTCAGCTGTGCAATCTTGGGCAAAGCGCTGCACCTCTCTGCTCTCTGTTTCCTTGTCTTTAATTATGCGTAACACACTTCCCAAAAAAATCCAGTTGGCTACAGTACAGTCCTCACCTCTGGCTTAGAGTGATGATATCCGGGGACAATATCTCAGCTCCTTCTGGCCTCTTCTGGAGACGGGGCTGGCTCCGTGCCAAAAGTCTGACTGCCAGCTACACGTGGAACCTCTCCTGGGCCCAACACTGGTCTCTCTGTAAAAACCAGGTGTGCTCCGGGGACCAGGGGACACCTGCTGGTGGTGCCACTTCTACGTGGGTGGGAGGGTGGAGGCCTCACGACCCTGGCACTGGCGGTGGCAGTGAGGACGCTGGGAGCAGGCTGTGAGGGTGGTTAGCCTTCCCATTCCCTTGCCGAAGGGGAAAAGCCGTTTCAGCGCCACATGCGGGAGACGCCAGGCTTCATTACTGCCAGGGATTCTGTCCATGTTCTTGCTCTCGATTCAATTTAAACAATCTGAGGTAATTAATTGAATTTGTTATTTGATTAATAAAGATAGAAATTTGACTTAATTGCCGTGAAGGAGGAAGCCATGTTGAGACCTGAGGACAGAGGCTCCTGGAAGCTGCATTCTATTCCTGCTTTCCTTTTGGCCTGATTCTCCCCATTCCTCTTGTGTCCCCCACTGTGTCTCCTCTGAGCGCCCCCCCCCCATCACTCCAGCTGGAGACAGGGCCTCTAGGTGAGGGCTATGGACTAGCAGGAGTGAGGAGGTGGCTAAGGAGCCATGTGATTTGTGAGGGTGGGAAGTGGGAGCTGGGGAGGAGCTTCCACACACCTGCAAGGGGCTTCGCGCTGAGAGGCAGAGTCTGGGGCCGGCCTCTGCGTGTAGGGAGACTCAGGGCAAGTGCGGTATAGCGAGAGGGAGGGGTAAGTCCAGACGGTGCTACTATCTGTCCAGGGAAGGCTGTACACAGGCAGAAGCTGCCAGGATGTGAGGAGTCACTAGGGACCAAGGATTAAAACTCTGAGGGCCTCCTAATATGGCCCAAACCTAGCAACTCCACAAAACTCAGATCTGTAAATTTGATTAAAGTGCATAGATTCAAAAGGCAATTGAAAAACTAGGGGAGATATTTGAAGCTCACATCACCTAGGAAGATTGAATTCCTTCAATATGTAAAGAGCCCCTCTGAGTCAATAAGAGAAAAACTACACATAAAGTAGAGAACGGTTGGGAGGGACAGTTTGTAGGAAAGGAACCACGAATGATATTTGTTTATTTATTCATTTATTTGCTTAATAGGTTTTATGGGAGAGGGTCTCATGTAGCCCAGGATGACTTTGAATACTTGATTTGACTGCCTCCACCTCTGAGTTCTGGTATTATAAGACACGAACCATCTCGCTGAGGCTACAAATGGCTTTTAAACATATGCAAAGTTGCTCATTCTCTTTCTGTAATGAGGGAAATGCAAATTAAAAGTGGGCAGAGATTCCATTTTTATATTTAAGATTGAGCTGGGTGCTGTGTGACACTATTCCTGGGGAGACGTGAACAAACTTGTATTCACCCCAGATAGAGAACCAGGGACAGACCAAAGTAAGGATGCCTCCAGAGTCAGTGCGGTGCACCAGCGAGTCTGCTGGCGTTAATTATGAAAGTATGGATTAGGAGTTACTTCCAGAGGCAGCTGCATCTCCGAAAGCCCACCCCAGGATGGACAACGACTGACAGAAGCTAGAACCCTGGATCTTTCTACACAACTTGCAGGGAGCTCCACGGGCCAGAGTCTCCTCTCCTCCACAGTCCTCATGGCTCATAGAATCTAGGGAGAGGAAGGGGCTTGTGAGTCCAGTAAGCTTCAGAAACTTCCTGAGGTTTGAGGTACTTGCTTCCTGCGTCTTAATAAACTTTGCTTTAGAAGTTCCTAAGTCTTAAGGAGCCTCCCTCAGGGATACAATGTTTCAATTCAGAGAAAATTGCTACTCAACCGTCCACCCCTTCCACTATTCTTTCTGCCTCCTGTCCATGGTGTTCTCTGAGCCTTGGAGGTGATGCAGACGTCCAAGCTTGGGTTATTCAGTCCCAGCAACCTTTGCCTGTTCTCAGGCGTGTCTCTGGAGCCCACTGCTGTCTGTAAGTGGCAGACACTTTTATGACCAATTGCAGCTGACAGTGGTGCTCTATGATTGTCTTAAGTACAGATGCGATTTGACAGACACATCCCGTCCGTTTGACAAAGCAATAGCTGTTGCTTTCCCTTCCACCCGATTTTGTCCTGGTTCACAGGATCTTGAGCTACTTCCCTTCTATGGAGTGGCTTTAAATACAGCCAGGAAGTTGTTGGTTGTACCCAAAAAATCTGTGCCACTAGACCTATCTGCAGACTTATCTTTCTTGACATTTAGATGGTGTTACATACAGCATCTTCAACCAAATGGGACTACTGGTGAAACTCTCCCCCAGCAATCTTACAACATTAGGAAAGCCAGTCAGCATGGAGTGAGCTTCCAGTGTAGTCCCAGCCTGATTTCTCTGTCATGTGACCAGCTCATGTATTGTCTTCTGTCATAGAAACTTATCTAATTCTGGCATGCAGCCAACAGCAGTGGCAGTGACCTTTCATTTGGAGGGCTTTGGGGACCTTCCTGGCCAGTTCATGCCGAGGTTACTCACTCCTGGCGGTAACCAGTTTAAGGCACCTGTTTTTCTCTAGACATATAGGATGTCCTCTGAAAAACTTCTACTTTTGTTTTACCTCCACTCCCCCCTCCCATGTTTGTGTAAATCTGTAAGACACTCTGGGGCTGAAGTGTTGGCTCGGTGGTTAAGAATACTTGCTCTTCCAAGGACCTGGATTTTTTTCTCTGCACCCATGTGGGGCTCACCACGTCGTGGATACTAGGCACACATGTGAAGCACAGACAAACAAGAAGGCAAAACACTCATACACATGAACAATAAAACAAATCTTAAAAAAATCTGCAAGACACTCAAACAGTAGCATTATGTAAGCAGCCCTTTTTACAGAGAGTGTGAAGAATCTGCCAGGGCCCACCATTGTCTATCCCAAGTAAGTGCAGTCAACTTTGAGGGTTAAGGGGATACGGGAAAAAGCCCAGTACTGTGGCGTAAAAGGGTATCGTCACTTTCATCCGTTCTTCAGTTAGAAGACCGGTGTTGTGGCACAGTGACACAGACAGGAGACACTGCCCCATCTAGCCTTCCATGATCCACACACTGCCCCATCGCTGACGGTCTCAGCAGGGCTGGCTTGTGTTGCTTCATTCTAACCTGCGGTTCCTGCTGCTGGAGCTGGCTCCCTTGTTCTGACAGCTCCAGGCCAGCGCTGTGGCCCTTAACTTTCTGTCAGTCACATCTGACTGCTGAAAGGGTCCCAGTCTAGTGAGCAAACTCATCTTCAGGGATACTTACCACACACTCTGGGGTGGGGATGGGGCACAGTTGCCCATCCCTAGGGCAAGCTTAATTATTTTTTCTAATGTTGCCCAGGCTGTGATTGGTTTGATAAAGAGCTGAATGGTCAACAGCGAGTTAGGAGTTCCAGGCACAGAGGACGCTGTGAAGAAGAAGGAGGAGTCGCCAGTCAGATGCAGAGGAAGCAGGATGTGCAGGGGATGAGGTAACAAGCTGTGAGGCAAGAGGCAGCACGCAGATGAATAGAAATGAGTTGATTTAAGTTATAGGAGCTATAGGCTGAGCTTTTATAATTTATAAGAAGTCTCCATGTTGTTTATGGAAGCTGGATGGTGGGACAGAGAAAGTCTAGCTACAGCAGTTGGCTTTCTGCTGCTATTTTTCCCTAGAAACTCCGGCTTGACATAACCTTCCACACTTGCCTGTGAGTGGCTGTGCAGCTCTCCTCATTCATCTTATCTTTCTTTCACACCCTCTTGGCTTCTTTGCTTCTAAAGTGAGGCTCATCGAGATGGGCAATAAATAGCTTATAAACTTTAGGAAGTCCCTGAAGCTTATCAGATTCACAGGGCCCTTTCTTCCCCAAGATCATATAAAAGAAAATATTGCTGAGAGGAGACTCTTCCATCTGCTAGGCTGCCCGCAAGTGATGGCGGGGTCCTCCTGCACATGGCTGGCGACTGAAGGATGACTGGGACCTGGGCACAGAGGCTGAGTGAGTGGGGAGCTAGAACAAGTACAGGGAGATGTGTGACTCATGCCTATAACCCCCAAACAAGGAAGGCCGAGACAGGAGGATTGCTTTGAGTTTGAGGCCATTCGGGACTATCAGCCTGCAGGCCAGAGAGCCTGGACAGGAAGAACTGAACACATTATACACTATGTGCTGTGGTCTACAGCTGGATCCCCAGACAGAAATAGACAAGTGTTTTGTGATTAAAACCTAGTTAAGAGGGCTGGGATTAAATGTGCACACCTTTAATCTCAGCACTCAGGAAGCAGAGGCAGGTGGATCTCTGTGAGTTTGTACCCAACCTGGTCTATATACTGAGTTTCAAGCCAGCCAGGGCTGTAAAATGAGACTCTGACTTTAAAAACAAAACAAAAGGAAAAACCCCAATCAAGCAAAACAAAAACTGCATGCAAAAAAGCTTGTGTTAAAGCACAATAAAATGGCCTGTCTGTGTTGGAACTTCTCCGTGCCTCTACTTGTCAGAGAAAGCTGATTCTTTTATCTAACTGCTTTGAGACTGGCCCTGAGCTCCCTGTCTACAAAGTGATGACTTTGACCTTCTGCCTGCACCCACTTAGAGCTGGGGTTGCATGCACTCACGGTGGCACCAAGTTTCTGATGTGCTCGGGATGCTGGCAAGCACGGTACTGGCTGAAGCCTGTGTTTCTAAGAATGGATGCTGCGTTATCCAAACTCCAGACGATGGCACCACATTTTCATGGAGGTTCTTGAAGAACTGGGGTGCCTCAGAACACCCTGAGAGAAAAGCCAGTCTGTCAATAGCATCTAGGGTGATTTCCCTCCTCCTTCCCTTTGTCTTTACGTGAATCTATCTTGCAGGTTGTCAACATGGCAGTAAGTCACGGGCAAGCTCTTGACTTGCTATTCTGGACACTGGAAAGCCTCTCACCTGGGTGGTTTTAATAGGAAGTCAAACTCTACCTTGCATTCAAGGCTTCAGTCCAATACCAAATGCACCCTGGGAGATGCTCCTGTGTCAAGCTTTCCCCATATTAGCCAGGGCCTTCTCCTCACTGCCTAGGATCACTGATCTTGGGCCTGAATCTGGAATTTTCTTCAGCCTTCTTCTTCCATGGCTGCCTTTTCCAGGAAGTCTTTCCTGGCCTTATTCTCTCAGGCTTGTTCCCAACTCCTGGTGTGCTATCTAAAAGAGATGGAAGGCAAAGAGCTCCAAGTGTTTATTCTACATGACTGTAAAACCATGCTCCTATGATTCTAAAGATGATAACTAGACACCCAAAGGAGGCACACATTTGCCAGGAGTTCTGGTGGGAGCCAATCCCTCGGGAGGAATGGCTCCGGACCCCCAGCTTTCTCACTATCCACAGCCTCAGGATGCCCAATCCAAGCTCCTCCTTGCTGGTTCCAGTTTTCCCTTTAGCCATTGTGGAAGCTGGGCATCCTTGGCTACACAGTTGAGTTCAAGGACAACTTGGGTAAACTAATCATTTTAATATTATATATTATATATAATATTATATAATATTATATTTAATAGCACCAGTCCTCAAGAGACAGTCAGTTCAATTCTTTCCTATTTGTTTGTTGTTGAGACTAGGTCTCACTGTGTAGACAGGCTGACCTTGAACTCCTGATCTTTCTGCCTCTGCCTCCCAAGTGCTGGGATCCCAGGAAAGCCCCTGCTGACTCTTTCTAGTTTCTGATGGAAATTAATTCATTTACATTTAGGGACCCTTACCTGGACTGAGTTAGGGTTCCTTGAAATGCTAATAATCATTCTAGAAGCTTCATGAACTTGGGCCATTGACTTATCCCAGACCTCAGTTCTCTTAGCTACAAAATGCAAAACAAAAGATGGCAACAGATGCTGTCTGATGTGTGTGCCTCTTATGATTGTGTTAATTAGCTGAGACAGTGTTGATAGAAACAAGGTGATCTGTGACCTTCGACTGTTCCTATCACTGTGTTACAAGGTGATCTGTGACCTTCGACTGTTCCTATCACTGTGTTTCAAGGTGATCTGTGACCTTCGGCTATTCCTACAGCTGTGTTACAAGGTTATTAGTTCGTATGGGAGGAAGAGAGAAGGCAGCCATCCCTCAGCTGGGGAAGTCTGAGGTCCACAGGGGTTAGCTGGCCATGGTCACTCCAGGCAGAGCTCTCATATCCGAAGCACAGGAGACCAGATATGTTTCTCATTTTAGATTTTGCAATGTTTGGATATACATAATTAATATCTTAAGTGAGACTCAAGTCTGAAATTCATGGTTGCTTCCTATATGCCTCACACAGTCTGGATATAATTATAGACAATTTTTAAATTTTTTTGTCTCTGTGAGGAAGTCACTGAGGAAGGCAGCTTAAGGACGGGTTCCTTGTGGCTCTTGGTGGGGGGTACCATTCATCACTGTGGGAAGATGCTGCAGCAGGGTACCAGGAGGCAGCCGGTCACATCGTAGCTACAGTCAGGAAGCAGAGAGAGGTGAGCTCGGCTTGTTTTCTCCTTCTTTAGTCCCCGACCACAGATCCTTAGATGGTGCTGCCCATGTCCAGGGCGGTCTTCCCACCTCGACTAACCACTCTAGATAGTCCCTCACAGACACATCCGGGGGCTGTCTCCTTGGGGATTCTAAATCCTGTCAAGTTCGCTGTTGATACTAACAATCACACAGTTGCACATGGTGTGGAATGTTCCATGTATGATAGTTAGTGCTCAGAACACTTTTGAATTTGGGGATGCAGAATGCTGAGCCTGGGTTTACCATGTGCTAAGCGCCTCGCCCAGGACATGATACGGCATCATGCTATCAGGTGCATGAGACACCCTTCTGACAGTCACCCATGTGACTGTCACACCACCTCAGAGCCAAATCCTTGTCACAGGTGAGGAAACTAAGGCTCAGAGAGCCCAGAAGACATTCCAAGGTCACAAGGTCCCAGTGGGACAGTTTGGACGGCTCTTCCTTATCATTATCTTACCTTTGCCTCAGCTGTAGGTCAGGACGGGAGCCTCTGACCTGTCTGTGTTTCCTTCTCTTCCTCCCCACTGCTGCCCAGTCCACTCCTGTAGCGTTGGACCCAGAAGGGAACCCTCTCCTTAGGCAGACATCACCTCCATGCTCCTCTCCCCTCCTGTGGCTGGAGCGTGGGGTGGTAACTGACAAGGAGAGATGGTTTGAGGAAGAAGCGAGCTCATTATCTGGCAGAAAACTTAGCACTTCCTGAGACTCTGCAGCACCCTTGGTTTAGCTGGCTTGCCCTAATTGCTGTCCCTGACACTATTCTTCCAGAACTGGAAAGCTGAGCCCGTATGCAACGCAGGAATAATTGAAAGGTCCCAGGACACTGTGGCCTAGCATGTGACGGAGACGACCTGGGCCTGGGAGAGTCCTCCCTCCTCCATCCTGTGTCACACGGCCACCCACCGGACATCATCTATCAGCCCTGCTTGACCATGATGGTCCTAACCACGAAGATCTCCTCGTCCTTGTCATTCCAGGTAACAGGGGTACCAGGGAGTCGGGAAGCTGCCTTGGTCCTGATATGTCACCCTGGCCTCTATGGATGCCCAGAATCCAATTAAAGCCTCTGTTAGAGCCAAGGAAAGAGATGTGACTGGAGGAGACGGAGAGGGACGGATTTCTAATTAGACACACAGCCACACACCCAGTCCTTCCCAGATAAACGCAAAGGATCAAGAGGAGAAGTAATTAAAACTCACTATTCCTACAGGGGCTGTGCAAGAGGCTCTATCACCGCACCTTTCACCCTCTCCTTGCTCCTGGGTCCTGACTGATTCTCTCCACCAGCCAATCTTCGGGCAGGAGGAAGATAGGAGAGAAGTCAGTAGAACTGGGTACCCTGGTTCAAAGAGCTAGAGAGGATGGAACCCAGCTGAGCTGCTCAGGGAACACAGACTGGGGAGGAGGCAACTGGGGTCCCTGGATCAAGGTCAGTTTGCCCTAGAAGTTTAAAAATGCCCAAATGAAGGCAGGGCTTGTGCCACAATCCAATAATCTGCACTGAAGAGGTAGAGACAAGAAGCTGAGAAACTGAAAGTCACCCTTGGCTCCATAGCTAGTTTTGAGACCAATCTGGTCTACAAGAGAACTTAACTAACAAGCGGTTGCAGTGTGTTTGATACCATAGATAACTCATTCGCATACCGGGGTTTTCTTTTTCTTTTTTCTATTATTTTTTATTGAGCTATACATTTTCCTCCACTTCCCTCCCTTCATCCCCACTCCCCTTCTGTCCTCTCCTGGGACCCCCACGCTCCCAATTTACTCAGGAGGTCTTATCTTTTTCTCCTTCCTCTTTAGATCCATGTATGTCTCTCTTAGGGTCCTGTTCATTATCTAGGTTCTCTGGGATTGTGAATTGTAGACTGGTTTTTCTTTGTTTTATGTTTAAAAGCCACTTATGATTGAGTACATAGTTTATTTGTCTTTCTGAGTCTGGGTTACTTCACACAATATGGATATTTCGCCTACAAATTTAAGATGTCATTTTTTTAACCGCTGAGTAGCACTCTATTGAGTAAATGGAGCTGGCATAACTGGATATCAATATGCAGAAGAATGAAAATAGACCCATATCTATCACCATACACAAAACTCAAGTCCAAATGGATCAAAGACCTCAACATAAAGCCAATTACACTGAACCTCATAGAAGAGAAAGTGGGAAGTACACTTGAACTCACTGGCACAGGGAACCACTTCCTAAATATAACCCCAGCAGCACAGACTCTGAGAGAAACAGTTAATAAATGGAACCTCCTAAAACTGAGAAGCTTCTGTAAAGCAAAGGACATGGTCAACAAGATAAAATGGCAGCCTACAGAATGGGAAAAGATCTTCACTAACCCCACATCAGACAGAATATACAAAATATACAAAGAACTCAAGAAATTTGACATCAAAAGAATGAATAATCCAATATAGACATCTGGTTTTCTTTAAAAACTCAAAGACCGGACAACTCCAGGCCCGTGGTCCTTATTGGTGAAAGTTAGGCAAGAGGCAGGTCCCCAGTTCACCACTGTCCAACCTGGCTGCGTCATCTGTCAGTCACACAGTTCCGTATGAGTTTTGGGAGCTATCTGGGTCTTCAACCTGTAGGTGAGGGGCAGTGCCAATGTTGACTCTGACTCCTCCCTTCCTCCACACCCGTGCTCCTCCTAGGCTCTCTGCCTAAGGAGGCTTTTCTCATCTCCATCCCACGCCATCTCTAACATGAAGGATCTCCACGCAGGAGCCATCCTGTTCTCTGGCTGCTGGGATACCTGCTGTTACCCAAGTGCTTTTCCAATGTGTAATGACAACCCACCTCACCCCCAGCCCCGCTTCAACAAGCTGGGGGCTTCTTAGGAGCATGGACCAAGTCGGTTGGCCTTGCCCTTCTCAGATGGGAAATAAAGGCAATTGAAAGTTTGTGTCTCCTTCTAGGCAACCTGCCTGGGCCAACATAGAGAAAGCGGCTAGGGCCGTCCCAGCCATCCTCTGGATCTGCCTTTATAGCTTTATTATTTTATCCTGGCCCTTCCCAGGTCCCCAGCTTGAGGCTGGAAAACAGGTACTAAAAGATATTTGGAAATTAACACATCACATCTCCAGTAGGCTACTTAACCTGTAAACCAGGTATAATGGTGGCCTTCGAAGTCACGAGGTTCTCTGGGCGAAAGCACTTTAGTGACTTTTCCTGTTGGACTCAGGGCAGAGGCTCCACCTGCCATTGTCTCCTCCCGACAATGGCCAACATGACCTTAAAGACTGAATCTTACTGCCAGCTCCTGTTTTCTTCTTGGGCCCAACTGGCCCTATGAGAACATCAGGGGCCCACATGTTGCTGGCCTGTTTCCCTCCAGCCCTGTAGGTTCATGGCTACCGTCAGTGGTCTCTGCCCAGTGCCCCAAACTACCTTCCACTCCCACTTCTTGGGGGCTCTTAGGAAGGCATGGCCCCCTGTGAGGGTGGAGACCTGTGACACCAGCCTCATCCGGGGCCACCTGAGAAAGGCAGAGGAAGACCTTGGCAGGTATTCTGGTATGGTGAGAGCTGCCAGCCAGGCTGAGGCTGTGTGGAAGACCTCGGGCTGAAGCAGACGGCTTCTTTCAGAGCCTAACTATCAACCCCCCTGGAGCCAGTGAGAGCTAAGTGCAGCAGTGCTGTGTCTTTTCCCTGGAAGAGGAGGAGAAGGCTATAGCAGGCCATCCTGGGTGTGGCTGGAAGACACCGTCACCGTGGCACTGGGTGTGCCAGCCTCACTGGTGTGCCCTATTGCCTTCTTCCAACCCGGGTGCTTGGGAGCCCTGGCTGTGTTTGATTCTTGCTGGGTCTCTGGTGCCCTGCACATAATGTGGTACACAGTTGGTGCTCAACAGTGGATTTCTAAAGAAAAGAATGGATGATAAATATGGTTACCACTGTTTCCCTTTTCTCTGCCAGGCCTACTTCTGAGCAACATTGAGATGGCTAGTTTATCTCAGAGTCCCTCCCCCTTGACTTCCCATGATGTCTCTGTCCTTATTAGGCAGCCTATGACCTCTTCCATCACTGGCTGCCTGAGAAAATGACTAATGTATTAATTTATAGCAGAGGGAAGATGACTGATAGCACTCTCATTCTTCACATATACGTTGTGAATCAGCCCTAATCCAACAGGATGAGGCTTAACGGCCAAAGCCAGGCCCTTTATTGGGCCTCGCTCCTATTTTTGCTTACCAGTCCTGCGTGCCTTTCAGGTTCACTGCCACATCATAGCTCAGAGGCTCATCTGAACTACAGAGGTAATATCAGCTCCCGTACAGCAAGGTCCTCCATCTCTGCCCGAGAACCCAGGTGATGGGGCGCCCTACCTCACACACAGGCATCCACTGCTGGATTGAGACTTCCTGCCAAGTAGCCATCTTGTCCATGCCTGCCCTCTGGAAAACACCACCAATGTCTGGTGAGAGCTGACCGCTGGCCAGGTTCTGCCAGAAGGGGCTTTCTGGGACTCACTTGTGCAATCTTCACCCAGGGCCACACTCTGGACCCTGCTACCCGATCCACTCCTGAGGTCACAAGGCAGAGGGATGTGCAGTAATGTTTGCAAGGTGCAAGAATCCAAAGTGACAAAGGCAGGATTTGAACCCAGATTATCTGATTTCATGAATGTGACTGAGCTTTGTCAGATGCCTGATACTGCTCTCCCTCATGATTGTGTGTGTGTATGTACACGCCTGTGTGCATGAGTGTATGTGTGTGCGTGTGTGTGTGTTGTTTTAGCTTTAAAATTATTCCTTTTCTTCCTCTTCATCTCTTCTTCCTTTTTCTAAACAAATTCTCAAGTAGCCCAGGCTAGCCACGAATTTACTATATTTCTTAGGATAACAATGAGCTAATTTCCCAAGGGCAAGCCTCCACACCCACCTTATCCTTCCTCATCTTGACAGGTATAGGCCATGGCTTTCCCAAAGGACGGTTCTTGGTGGCCCCCCCACCAGCCACTCTTTCAGCTCGCCTGTAGCTGGAACTCCCTGTGCACTTCTCACTTATAAAATGGTTTCAACTGCCCACACACGCTGAGGGTGTAAAAGGCGGCACATTTGGACACACTTTCACTCAGGGAACCGTTGCCACCTGGAGGGAGGGAAGGAGGGAGGGTGCCTGTCGGCACCTGATCTGCTTCCCCTTCGCAGGCAGCCACAGCACAGCTCCTCGCCCCTTGTACAGAGGCTGGTGGGAGGGCTGGCGGTGGACCTGCAAGAGGGGCTCCTGTCCCTCCGTCAGGACGTCTTAGCCTGCTGCCCTCCCAGGAGTCTCCTGCAGGCAGCAGAAGCTGCTCTGGTTGGCTTCCGGCTCAGTGTGCAGTCAAAGATGCCTTTGAACTTCTGATCCTCCTGCCTGTGCCACCTGAGTGCTAGGATTTCAGGTGGGCACCACCTTGCATCCTTTTAGGCAGCGCTGGAGACGGAATCCGGGGCTTCCTACACGCTAGTCAAACTCTGCTAACTGAGCTACACCCAGCCCAGAATTGGTTTTTGTTTTAATTTTTGACTTTTTAAAAATTTAAGTAAGATTTATATTCAAGTCAGTAAATTTTGGTCCCTCTGTGCTGTAGCTGGGCATTATCTAATTAACCAAAGGTCTTAGCAGGAAAAGGCTTGTCTTCCAGGAAGGGTGAGTCTAGCTGGGAAATAGGCACTGAGACCTGAGCTGACCTGTCAACTCCTTCCTGACCACTCACCTACTGGTCTCATCAACAGATTTTGGACTTGCATGGCCCTTTTCTTGGGGAAAGGGGTGGTTTAGACAAGGTTTTTCTGTGTAGCTTTGGAGCCTTTCCTGGAACTTGCTTTGTAGATCAGGCTGTCCTTGAACTCACAGAGATCCTTTACCTGCTTCTGCTTCCAGAGTGCTGGGATTAAAGGACACACACACACCTACACACTACCACCGCCCGGCTCTTGTGTGATTTTAAACAAAAGTATGTCCCTCTCTTCAGACACACACACACACACACACACACACACACAGAGGCACACATACACACACAGACACACACATGCAGAAACACAGACACATGCAGACATAGACACACACATACACACTCAGAAACACGAACACAGACACACACAGACACACTTACACACACAGGCACACACAATAGACACACACAGACACAGACACACAGACACACAGACAGACAGACAGACACACACACGCACACACACACACACACACACACACACACACACACACACACACTGTGCTGATTTGTGTCTCTGAAGAGCCTAGCAGGAGAACTAAATGTATATTTATCTCCAGATACTATGTGAGAGAAAGGAGCGCATATGAGTCTCCACTTGTGATGCTCAAATTTCTTTGACTTCACCTACTTTGCATTGTCACCGTGTGTCTGTCACTGACAGGGAGCAGCTGTACCCTGTTGTTGCCCAGCATGCAGAGACTGCTGCATAGATGTCACCAATCTAGACAAAGACCCCAGCACAGGCTCCTGCCGACTGTGTTTCACTTCACATGTACTGAAGTTTTTTTTTTTAAAAAAAAAAGTAAGTTGAAGCATCATATGTTGAGAACCTCTGTACTCATGTGATTCTATTTATGGGGAACCCCAGAAAAGACAAACTTAAACTCCTGTAATGCTGGGTAGCCCGGGGCTAGAGCTGGGAGGATGGAGGCAAAAGGGCCCCAGTGTCTTTGGAAACTTATCCAATTTCACCCTGGGAAACAGGTGTGACCGGTGCTGAGCTGGGCACAGAGAACAGTAGGAACGTCTCAGGGACAAAGACAAGGATAAACTGTGGCCCGGGAACTTTGAATTTGGGGAACTCAGTGGTCACCAAAAGTCCAACTGAGTCCAACATTGTCTTACGCTGATGAAGAAGAAAGACTTGTGTGGGCATATGAAGGTGAGCGCAGGCCTCAGCCAGAGAAGTTCCAGCAACATGAGGAGTAATGGAAGCAAGAGACTCCTGAGGGTGGAAGGGTTCCCAAGGAGAGGAAAATCGGTTGAGCAGTGGCTTAGGGTTTTGATATAAAGGCTGAGGCGATCTATTTGAGATTGGTTCATTCTCTGGACATATTGCAAGCTCAAGTAGTGGACAGCTTACATGATCTATAAATGTCCCCACAGCTTGGCCAGAGAGATGACCCGGCTCACCACACGCTTTCCGCCCCTCACTTACCCCTGTTGTTCACCGCCTCTGCTGCTCCCCGTTCACCTCTAATCACTGACCCTTCAACTGTCTCTTCCACTGTAGGCTCAGTGTTCCCTGGTCTCCTGGTTACGTGATCGGCCTGCAGCCTCACACTGGTGAGGGGCTAGCTCCGTCACACCCACCAGAATGCAGTCGTTTGCTTTGGTAACCTCATTGATATTCCCTTATCCATGGAGCAGTCTGGGGTGGGCTCTTCTGAACTAGGTGCAATCTTCTTGTTAGAGGCTATCTTTACCCATAATGCAGTCTGTTAGATTTGATGTGTTAGGAGCAGGAGGAAATGAAAGAGCCACAGTATATGGCTTGTGCCTGCAGGGCATCATGGGGACCAGTCTGCTGAAGAAGAGCCTCTGCCTTTCCTCTTACCCTGCCAGCTTGGCCACCTCAAAGCCCTCTTCTTCCTCTCTCTCCCTTGGAGTTCCTGATTATAGCCACTTCAATACCAACCTTCCTTTTAATTCCAACAACTGTGGTCACTGTGTAGTTTTCACCATGGGACCCTTTCTTTCATTATCTACAGTGAGCAAACTCTGCTCCTACCAGAGAGAAGTGAAAATGTACGTTCACATAAACACAAACACATAGTATTGTGCATAATTGTCAAACATAGATGCAACTCTAAGGAATGAATAGCCAAATGAAACATGATATATTTAGACAAAGGAGCATTATATGCCAGTCAAAAAAAGAGTGAAATACTGATGCCTGTTAGAACACAGATGAAACCTCGGATGTTATGATGCTAAGTGAGAGGAGCAGACACACAAGGTCGTGCTGTCCTGGCTACCTTTCTGTTGCTGTGATAAACGCCATGGCCAAGGCAGCTCACAGAAGGGTTATTCAGGGCTCATGGTTCCCGAGTCCGTCGCTACCATGGCGAGCAAGTATGACAGTGGCAGACATGGCAACTGGAGCTGGAAGCTGAGTGCTGAGGGTGTGTACCCTGAGTCACAAACAGGAAGCAGAGAGAAAGAACTCAAAATGGTGCAAGTCTTTGAGCTCTCAAAGCCCAGTTACATGCTTCCTCCACAAGGCCACATCTCCTAATCCTCCCCAAATAGAGCCATGAACTGGGGGCCGAGCATTTAAATGTTCGAGACTGTGGACGACATCTGTAATTCAAACCACAATACACGTATACTCTACCACAAACATGACATATTTGTAAGAGGTAACCCTATAGAGGCACAATGTAGATTAGTGGCCGTCTAGGCTTCAAGTAAGGGAAGAAAGATGTGGGTAAGTGATTTGACATGAGATGGGATGGGTGGTTCATTGTGATGGGTGTTAATTATGTGGATACTCGTGTACTAGGCCCCCATTGGAATTGTACAGTTTACATGGGGAATCATTTGGTATAATATGTCTATTATATCTCAAGAGAGCTGTAGGGATCATGCGTCTTGCTGTGTAGAACATATACATCAATTGCTTCTCTGTCTTTTGGCAAAGATCATGTGTAGGCTTCAAGTGATTAAAGTTAAATAAAGATTCTAATGTGTGTGTGTGTGTGTGTGTGTGTGTGTGTGTGTGTG
Organism: Myodes glareolus; assembly: GCF_982192425.1. Taxonomy (NCBI): domain Eukaryota; kingdom Metazoa; phylum Chordata; class Mammalia; order Rodentia; family Cricetidae; genus Myodes; species Myodes glareolus. Next base: position 86,171,498 of record NC_142035.1, on the reverse strand, counting down.
TATAGCTTAACATATATGTATAAAATACAGTGGAAGTCCTGGAGAGATGGCTCAGCAGTTGGGAGCATGTACTGCTTTTGTAGAGGACCTGAGTTTGATTCCCATAACATACATTAGGTGACTAGCAACCACCTGTACCTCCAGCTCCAGGGAGATCTAGTGCCCTCTTGTGGCCTCCGCCAACATCTGCACTGAAGTACACACACACACACACACACACACACCACACCACACACACGTAGGGTGTGGTGACATATACCTTTAATCCCAGGATTTGAGAGGCAGAGGAGGACAGATCTCTGTGAACTCAAAGTCAACCCAGTCTACACAGCAGGTTCTAGGGTTATGTATTAAAAGTCCATCTTTTAAAAAAATCTTAAAAAGAAACCTATGAAAATGAGGGAATTTTCATGTCTATATATGTGCATATCCATCTACATACATAAGTAGGTCAATGGGTGTATCTACACACCTGCTAGGAGCCTTGTGCTTGCACACACGTTGAAATCTTCGTATACACTTGGGCATATATCAAAGATACTCATAGATGAATACACATCAAACAACAGGGGAACTGTTTCCTCTGCATTGAAATGTTCTCTCCACGAGGGAGGACGGAGCCCTCAAGAGTCGAGAAGCTCACGGAACTCACAAAGGCCAGGAAGCCCAGAAAGGTACAGGAGCCACAGCATCCCTCCCCAGGCTACAGAAGCAATAAAGGATTCTAGGGAGAGGGGCTGTTCCATGGCCTGCACATTGTTTAGGGGGCTGCAGGGGTGCAGCTTTCATGACATGCTGGGGCGGGCTTTTCTCTCTTTGAGTCACCACACTCCTGTCAGTAACCCCAAAGAAACTCATTGGTTCACCAAACTGGATGTGGGTGGAATCATTTCTGCTGTCTATAATCTGTGCCCTCTCTTGGGTGAATTGACTCTTGTTCACATTTCACTAGAAAAAAATTGCACAGCCGATTATAGAGTATAGCATGTATACTATATACACATGTATGTAGTAACTACATTGTGCATACATATATAATAGACCTATGTACACATACAGTAGATGTATACACACATACAGGAAAGACACAGATTTTGCTATGACACATATACATATGCATATGTGTAATAGCAACTATTGTTATTCTCATGTTCAGTGGAAGCAGCAAAGGCACAGAGAGGCACAGAGACTTGCTGAGGGGAGGTAGAACTCATATCCCACTTGCCTACAGGATAGAGGGTTGACTAGTAACAGTGACCCAAAGCTGTTGGCGGGTGAGCTGGGTCCATAATAAGGCTTCCATCTTAGCTGTCATAAGGGTCCTCGGGACTCCATGGGCCTGCATGTGTGCTGCTGCACTTCAAGAGCACCTAGTGGCGTGGTCCTAGCAGACAGTCTGTGTTTACACAGCCCTCCCTGGGCCCTACCTGGCATTTCTCACCGGTTCTATCCCAGAGTACAGCCATTGCAAGAGCGCCTCTGCTTCAGTTGACAGAAGTGACACTGGGTAACTTGTCTTTGATCAGCAGCTCCTCTGCCAGCCTAGTATACAATCGCTGGAGTCAGGGACTTCAGAGGCCTGCATACCCTCTGTTCTCAGCCTCTTCCAAGTGACTTCTTCCCAACCCCTAGGGCATTCTTCAGGTCTCCTGTTCCCCAGCTTTGCTTAAGGAAAGCCTTGCCCAAAGTCTTCAGGATGCTTAGGATCTCTGTGCAGGGGTTCTGCTCTCAAAAGCTGCCTGGAGTAGTAGCCTGGAACAGCAGTTGCCACAGTTGAGCAGGGATGGGGTCATGGGAGATGGGTCTTATTTCATGGGCCTCATGCTGTGTCCCCTCCCAGCTTTGGGTTCTTGTTTGTAAAGTAGGGTTGAGCTCCGTGAAAAAAGGCCCCTGTGGTTCCCGATCCTATGATCCCAGCATCAGCGGGAGATAAGCAGGGCATAGGAGGTGGGGCACGTTAGGGATAGGGCAGGCTGGAGGAAAATTTACCTCCAAGCAGTTTACTGGGCATCTCAGTGCACAGCACCTTCTGGGTGCCAGGGCACGGTTTGGCTTTATAACCTTGATCCCTTCGGTTGCCTTCTGGAACCAGCTCTGAAAGTGAGGGCTGGAGGAAGGGCCACCTGAAGGTAGAGCCTCTCATACTGGCTTCTTTCAGCCCTGGGAAAGGTTAGGTCTGGCAGGCCTCCCCCCAGCCTGCCACGAAAGCTATTTTTATGGAGTTGCTCTCCCTCAGTTCCCGCCGCCCCCACCCCAGGCTTCTGATGTTGGGGACTGCTTCATCCTGTCTGGACAGAGCAGGTGAGATTGCAGAGAATGAAATGGGGATGAAGCCAGTGTCCCTTCATTAATGACAGGTATACACAGCATGGGGTGCAGAGGACATGCTGAGATTTGTCCCCGTGTTTAATTCATCTTCCAGGGGCTTGAGTTTAATTATATATTTATCTGCAGAAAAAAAGGGGAGAAGCTTGAGGCAAAGAGCTACAGGGCTGGGGGGGGCAAGAGACAGGGGAAGGGGGAACGAGGGAGAGGCATGGTAGTGTGTTTGGGGTGGGGGTAGGACCCAAGAGAAGCTTTCTAAGAGAATTCTCTGAACTTCTATATGATAAGACAAAGGAGACTTCCAGAAGAGAGACACCGAGACTCGGTACGAACCAGGGTGTGTGCACGGGCAGAGGCTGAAGCAGCCGTGTGTCTGAGTTTAATCCTGGCTTTTACCATTTTCGGAGTGTCTGACTTTGGATAAACTACAGTTATAATTCCAAGGAGCAAAGGATGAAAATAACTAAATTACAGAGTTTTTTTTTAAGTGAGAAATAAAAGTTAAGGTATGTGGCCTGAGATTGCGCTTTCCCAACACACTTCCAGTTTCGAAGATTAAAAAATCTGGGTCTAATGGTGCATGCCTATGAGACCAGCTCTCAGGAGCTGGAGACAGGAGGATCAGAAGTTCAAGGTTATCCTCAGCCACAGAGCAAATTCAAGGCCAGCCTGAGCTATGAGACCTGGTCTCAGTAAATAAATAAATAAACATCTAAAAGTTAAGAAATATGATCCTGACTAGTTTTATGTCGGCTTGACATAGGCTCGGATCATTTGAAAGTAGAGCGCATCGGATGAGAAAATGCCTTCATAAAGTTTTAATTGGTGACTGACGAGGGGGACCAGCCCATGGCAGGTGGTGCCACCCCTGGGTTGGTAGTCCTGGGGCTGTAAGAAAGCAGGCTGAGCAAGCTATGGAGAGCAAGTCATAAGCAACACCCCTCCCTCCTTGGCCTCTGCATCAGCGCCTGCCTCCAGGCTCCTGCCCAGCTTGAGTTCCTGTCCTTCAGGGATGGATCACAATGAGGTGCACGCTGAATAAACCTTTTCCTCCCCAAATATCAGTCATATTGTTTCATCACAGCCATAAACACCCTGGCTGAGACAGATGCGGAATCCTCGAAACACTCCCTCCCTAGTACTTTTTTACTCCAGCTAGATTTCCTGCTATTTTGGGGATCAGGTGCCGGCAGGCCAACAGCTCAGGCACTCTGTAAACGTTGACCATGGGTGGACTGTGGGCAAGTCCTCCCTGGGGCATCTGTCCAAGGAAGAGCCGGACAGCAGCCAGGGTGTGAGGCTGGGTGGGTTGGTTGTGGCATCTGCACGTCTGACTGTGACCCCAGCCTCCACCTCTCCCAAGATGTGCTCTGTGGAACCTCTGCCCTTCCTTGTTACTCCTTGATCTGCAAGGCTGGTTGCCATGGAAACTGGTGGTTTTGCACAGGACAAAGCAGGGAGGCTCGGCAGTGGACAGAAACTCAAAAACACATTATGTAGCTTTAAAAAGAGTGTGGGAGGCTGAGGGGGGGGCAATAAAGGCTTCACTGCCACTTGTTTAGGGAAAAATAATAACAGAACTCCTACAAGCTCCAGGTGGAAAAGGAATTGGAGCATATTCACGGTTGTCTTTTCCTGTTAGTGGGTTTTCTGCCCCCATGATACAGATCCTAGCAAACCCCAGTGACAAAGAGCAGGTGGAGAGCTGGGCTGTGAGGGCTGCAGGCCCGCAGGAGCCAGAGAGAGACAGGGGGCGGGGTCCTGTCTTCCAGGAAACTTTGATCTTGGGCTGATGACGGTGTCTTAGCTTAATTTCATTTTCTATAGCTCAGCTGTCCTAAGTGCCTGGTGACCTGAATTCGATCCTGGGGGTTCATGTAGAAGCAGAGAACTAGTTTCAGTAGGCTGTCCTCTGGCCACCACATAAGTACTATGGTGCTTGTGCGTGTGCATGCACACGCACACACATTAATGAATAGGTCAATGAAGTTTTTTGTTTTTTTAAATTTTGGGGTGGTAAGGGGCTTAAGATTCTAATCAAGAGAAAGTAGGAAGATTGAGGAATTCTCCCAGGCTAAAAACATAGAAATTATAGATGAGAGAACTGTCTTTCAGACTTTGGACAGCAGCCGTGCCAACTATGAAACCCTGGAGACAAATGCGCCCAGAGAGGAAACTGCGGCGGAGAGCATGGGGAGGAAAGCCTGCAGAGAGTCGGCAGAGAGAGCCGGCAGAGAGCCGGCAGTGCCGCCCTGAGCAGAGGGTGGAGTGACTGGGAACTGAGGCACCAGGGACCACAGGACACAACGCAGGAAAATAGCTGATGTGACGTGACGCTGGGTCGTTGAGATTTTGGAATCACCTGGTGGACACTCCCCGGAAATGTTTCCTGAAAGACAGAACTGAGGGGGGAAGACCCACCATGAATGTAAGTCCAACCATCCTATAGGCTTAAGTCTTAGGCTAAATAAAAAGAAATTGAGCTGAGTACCAGCATCCACCTCTCTGCTTCTTGACTGTGGAGACAATGTGACCAGTTGCGTCACACTGCTGTTGCCATAATTCCTCACCATACATAATACTTTGTGATCTCAAAACATGAGCCAAAGTAAACCGTTCCTCCCCTTCTCTTCCCTCTCTCCTCCCTTTTCCCTTTTCTTCTCTTCCCTCTTCCCTTCCTCTTCCTCCCTCTCTTCCTTCCTTCCTCCTTCTTTCCCCTCCCTCCCTCTCTCCTCTCCCCACTCATCTCTCTCTTCCTTCCTTAAGTTGCCTTTCTCAGTGATTATCACATCAGTGAAGAAGTTACTAACACAGACAGATGACAGAGAAATGACAGATGGTTAGTAGACAGGTACAGCACTGAGTAGTGGCATGTTATCAATGTTCGGATATTGGTATAATAATGTATGAGGTGGTGCTGGAAGTGCAGCTCGCTGGGAGAGACTTTCTTAACATGTGTTTGATCATTAGCATGGTTTGATCCTTAGCAAAGGAGAATGGGGTGAAAATGAGGCTGGAGTAAGTAGTTACTTGGTTAGCAAGACCCAATAGGCCGAGCAATTCCTCAAGCTCATGAACTCATCAAGAGCTGGAACTAATTTTCCCCCACCAGCGAAGATAGATCTCAAAAGACATGGGCATCAAATGGATGCCTTAGTGATGGAACAAATCAGACTCACAGGAAAGGCTGTTTTGAATTAACTATGTGTAGCTTAAAAACCAAAAGTTGGAAGATCAAACTGACCTCGGGGACTTAACTGCAGGCCTAGCCATTGATGATAAAACCTACTGTGGTTGATATCCAGCATGACCCCATAGCCCAAGAGAAACATCAGCCCACTGAATCAGACCCTCAAATGATAGATGCAACAAAACTTACAAATAAGGGCATTAAAACATCTGCCAGAACTGCTCAGTAAGAGAGGGAAGCACAAACTGACAGAGAGAGAAGTGAAAAACATAGAAAAGGGACAAAAGAAAACTTTCAAAGTTGAAATATAATGTGAGTGAGCTGAAGACTGCACCAGTTAGGGCTGAGAGCAAAATAGAAACTGCTAAGGAAGAAACCAGAGAACTTGAAGATGAAGCAGTGTGAGCATATGAGGTACAGTATAGGTCTAACAAGGTGTGTGTGTGAGAGAGAGAGGGGGGGGGATATGTGGAAACAGAACAGGTAGGAAGATGGTAGATTAAAATCTAAACATATTATATTCAACATAAATGATCTAGAAAGATGGTTATTAGGGCTAAAAATAAACCAATGTTCAATGATATGTCATCCATAAGAAACCCATTTTGATTATACAGACTCTGTATGCTGTGAATACCATTGGTTAATAAAGAAACTGTCTTATCCTGTGATAGGGCAAAAGAATAGAATTAGGTGGGGAAAACTACACTGAATGCTGGGAGAAGAAAGGAGGAGTTTAGAGAAACCATGAAGTCACCACCAGAGACAGACATGCCAAAACTTTTCTGGTAAGCCACAACCACGTGGTGATACACAGACTAATAAAGATGCGTTAAATTAAGATGTAAGAGTTAACCAATAAGAAGCTAGAACTAATGGAACAAGCAGTGATTTAATTAATGTAGTTTCTGTGTGATTATTTTGGGAGTCTGGGTGGCCAGAAAGCAAACAATCAGCTTCCTACTACAGATTGACAATTTTAGAAATGGAGACACATATCCAGCACAGAAAAAAAATCTAAGAAGGGTCCTTTTGTGTTAAATAAACTTCAGAATAAGGAATATTATTGTTCAGTTTATAAAGCTGTGCAGCAGTCCTGTCCCTGCAGGAAGTGAGTGGGCCTGGAGAGACAAGAAGCACACCCAATAGAATTGAAAAATGGGAAAGTAAGATTTATGTGTGCTGAAGAGTTCAGTGCTCATTTCTCAGTAGCCAAGAGCCCATGTCAATAGCAAGCAATTAATAAGGAAGCAAGTGGTAAGAACTTGACTCAGATGACCTCTGAAACACACCACAAAGCACCAGCAGAGCACATACTTCTTCCAAGACTGCTGTGTTCTTGGCTGCAAAACAAGTTTCATCACAATGAAGAGGATTTAGGTCATGTGAAGTGTTCTTTCTGACCACAACTAAAGCAAATTTCAATCAGAAATCAATGACAGAAAGATATAGTTCCTCAAGGACTGGTGAGCTGGTTTGGTAAGCATGAGAACCTGACTTGGGATCTCCAGCACCCACAAAAAGCCAGGTGTGGCAGTGTGCACCTGTCACCCCAGGGACAGGGAGGTGGGGGTGGACTTCCTGGAGCCTGCCACTGTAACAGAATGGGTGAGACCCAGATTTAATGGGGTACTCTTTCCAAAAATGAAGGAAGAGAGCTATAGCAACTTGAACACACACACAGTCCTCAAATGCTTAGGAATTTAAAAAGTACACTTTTGAATACTTTATGGATCAAAGAAGAAACCATAGTTTAAATACATTTAAAGGTGAATTAAAATTATACCAACATTTATAGAATTCAATTAAGGCAGCTCTTTGAGTAGAATTTACATTAATAAATGCTTCTATCACAAAACAAGAAGATCCTTAAATCATAGATTTTAGCTCCTAGGGACTGAGGTGTAGTTCAGTGAGAGAATACAGCTTTACTATACAGGAGGCCCTGGGGTAGGGAGGATCTGAGAGTACAGGTGAGGAAATTAGACAAAGAAGAAAAACAAAATCTGTGTAGGCAGACAGTATCAAGATTGGACCTGGGAAATGGGTCATTTGGCAGAGCATTTGCCAAGGACGCATGAAGCCCTGAGCGGGAACCCAAGTACCACATAAGCTGGGTGAGGTGGAGCACACCTCACACCTCAGCACTTGGGTGGTACAGGCAGAAGGATCAGAAGTCCATGGAGAGTTTGAGATCAACCTAGGCTGTGTAAGACACTGTTTCAAAGAAAACAAGCATATAAAGATAGAGCAGCAGCCAATAAAACTGAAGGAAGGAACAGAGAAAAATTATTGAGACAGGAAGATAATTAAAACAGGTATCTGGCACAGAAAAAGATTGTATTTACCAATATCAGAAGGGAAGTTAGGAGCACTACTACAGTCCATATAGACGCTTACAGGAGAAAAAAAGTACCTGAAGCAGTAGGTGATCTCTGATGAAATGGACAGACACCTTAAAAGACACCAACAAGACAGACATGAATGAAGTCTGCTGTTAAGAATGCTTTCACGGGGATATCCAGCCTTATATGATTCACCTGCAAGTTCTAGCACACACTTAAAAGAGAAAGAATACGAGTACTACACGGATTGTTAGGAGACAAAGAGTGGGGAACTTTCCAATCATTTTGTAAATCCAACTTTACCTTGATACCCAAACTAGAGGAAGACATAAAAAGTGGAATCTATGCACTGACGTATACCCTGAACTTAGATGCGGAAACAGTACTATGAAGTGAAGCCAGTGACATTGTGAAAAGCTAATTACACAGCATGATCAAGTGTGGTATATCCCAGAAAACAACCCCAAATCCTTCAGCAGATGAAGGGGTAGACAAGTCCTGTTGTGTCTGTACTCTGGCTATGAATGGTTCAGCACTAAACAGGCTGGAGTCGCAGATCTATGCAGCAATTTAGACGAGTCTCCAGGGCATCTTGACAAGCTCTCTCTCTCTCTCTCTCTCTCTCTCTCTCTCTCTCTCTCTCTCTCTCTCTCTCACACACACACACACACACACACACACACACACACACACACAGGCTAAGTACTCGTCTAGCGTGCATGACGTCCTGAGTTTACTCCTTAACACCACAAACAATTAAAAATAAAGCACACGCACAAGTGCATATACATACATACACACCTGCATACACACCTGCACACACACATACACACACACACACACACACACACACACACACACACACATACACACGTGCATCCTGACCCTCCTGAAAGTTCCACATTGCAAGATTCATTTGCATAACATCACTGAATTAGATTATAGCGTTGGATGCCATTCCTGGCTCCCAGAGCTAGGAAGCGGGTGGCAGTGGTATGGGGAAGGAGGCTCTAAAGGGGGATTGTGAAGGATCCCCAGCAGGAAGGAGAAACTCCGTATTTTGAATATGCCCAAGTTGATATCCTGCATCAGAACCTGTCCCCTAGGTTTTGTAAGCTTTACCACTGAAAAAACATAGGTAAAGGGTAGATAGTGTCTCCCTGTTTCTTGTAACTGTATGAAAAACCACAATTATTAGAGAATAAAGTTTTAATTTTAAAAAAATCACAGAGGAAGGTAATGACTATATCTACTGCTGCGAAAAGACTGGAAATAAGAATATTCATTTGTTGCTGACAGGAATAGAAATCGGCATGACTGCTTTGTACTATTGGCTGGCAAGATGGCTCAGTGGGTAAGGGTACTTTTCACTAAGCCGGATGGCCTGAGTTTACTCCCTGTTACCCACATGGTGGAAAGGAAGGGAAGGAGAGAACTGAACTCTAACCTCCACACTCTTATATATACACAGACACACACACACACACACACACACACACACACACATGCATGCACACGTGCACGTGCACAAACACAAATAAACAAGTAAATATAATTTTTAAAGTTTTTTTCTCTATCTCTTTTGTCTTTACTCACTACCTCTCCAGAAACCTGATTGTTAAGAGCTCAATGGCAGTGGACTGTAGGAAAGAGTGTGTGCCTAAGCATGGATGTGGCAGAGGGTGTCAAGGATATTCTAGAGGTCAACAAGGAAGGAGGGGAACAATGGGCGCCATTTGTCTAGAGCTAGGAGGGAGAGGCAGGGGCCGGGGGGTGCTGAGGGGTGAAATGGGTGCCAGGGGTCATGGAGGAAGGGTCTGGGCACTGCTCCACTGATCCCACTGAGGCCCATTTATGTAGACTAGAAGTTGTGCAGACTACCAGGATGCCCAATTAGAACAGAGGATCCTTCTGGAAAAGTGTTAGGGTGTACAGCCTGGGAGAAGGTACGTGTCCCACCCACAGTCCCCTGCCAAATGGCCCCATTCAAGCCACCACTTAGAGGCATGCCTGCCCTGAGCTGCCACTTAGGCTGTGTGGGCTGGGGTTCCCTCAATGACGATTCCTTGTTATCTATCTAAACAGACTTCACTGCTGTCTGTTCCCCGGTGGGTGGCTTGGCTGAGTCCTTACATTGGTGCTATGTTGATAGGGGTTTCTGTCCAGCCAAGCCCCACAGCTGTTTAGTCCCAAAGAAACACACAGAGGTCTAAATTAATTGGCCTATTAGCTCAGGCTTCTTATTAATTTTTGTCTGTGTTAGCCACGTGGCTTTGTACCTTTTATCAGTGAGGCATCCCCATCTTGCTTCCTCTGTATCTGGCTTCCTCTGTGATGACTGCACACTGACTCTTCCCAGAATTCTCCTGTTCTGGTTGCCCCGCCTATACTTCCTGCCAGGTTGCCCCACCTATACTTCCTTTCTGGCTACTGGCCAATTAGCATCTTTTTTAAAACAATACAACTGATAAATCCTTACAGGGTACATGATCATTGTCCCACAGCAGCATTGTAGCTGTTCCCATCTTCGTTGGTGCACATAGGGCAGGTTCAAATGTTTCTGCAAATGCAGAGTGCTCTGTGAACTCCACAGGCTCCTCTGCCTGTGTGTTCTCAGTGTGTCTTTTCTACAGAGTGCTCCTCTGCATGTGCCCTCACAGGGTACCCCCTTGCATGCATTTCTCACAGGGTGCTTTCCTGTGTGTGTTCCTCACGATTTATTCCTCTCAAGTGCTCCTCACAGGGTGCTCCTGCATATATGCAGCTTCCAACCACCCACCCATCCATCCATCCATCCATCCATCCCTCTACATACACAGAAACCTCCCTACCTGCAGGCACCCTGCCCTCTTTCCCCAGGCCCAACAGAGTGCTTCTCTTATTGTATTCATGTTTGCTGCCTCCAGCTACATAGTTCCCATGGACACACATAACCTGTCATTTCCCATAACACCTTCCATGACAGATATTGTCTTTTGAAAAGCCAGTGTGTAAAATCAATTAGTTCCCATTACAATCTGGAACTCTATATTCTTTTGAAAAAGCAACCAGTGTCTGGGTTTGCTTGTCATCATTAATAAATGTCTCTGGAGTCCCTTTTTCCCACTTTCCTAGACCTGACCACAGGTGTTTAGTCCCTTTGGTGGTCAATATTTCATATACCCATACCAAATAAATAACTAAATATAAAAATGAATTAATGAAGAAGCATGGAGAATAGACTGGAGTAGGCAGAGAATGGCTGTGGTTGACAAGATGGGTAGATGGTCTCACCCAGGGGTCACACAGATTGGAGACACAACTGAATGCATGGAGGAAGTAGGCCAAGTCAGTGTCCAAGGAGCTGTGTTTGAACAGAGGTAACAACAGTTAGAAAGGCCCTGGGATCATAACCACTGTGGTTGGGATGAAGTCAGTCACCCCTGCCATCACCAGTGGCTCTAGAGTATACCTCTAATATACCCCAAGCTTGTTTGTCTCACTGTACCTCTATGGTTGTCACCTGAATTCAGATCACAACTCTCTCCATCTGCTGAAGTCTCTTCCATTTTCACTGACCTAAATACACATTGTTTTCATCCATTCTCCCCTCCATACAGCAACCAGAATCTTCCGACTATGAAAACTTGAATTATGATTCTTGTTGTTGTTGTTTTTGAGAGAGGCTTTCATCTGTAGCTCCTTCACCTGTAGCTTTGGAGCCTGTCCTGTAACTAGTTCTTGTAGACCGGGCTGTCCTTGAACTCACAGAGATCTGAGAATTATGATTCTTAATCTATCATTTCTTCTCCACAGTATGCTTTTTGCAATAGGAATTGCCAATGCCTCTTGTTAGACTGGACCCATGCACATCATTGTTATGTTGATGAGGCACTTGACTGTGTGTCTTCCCTTGGTAAAGGAAACACTCATGAACATGATACACTAGATATGGCATTAGATGAACTTGTGTAGTCATCTTGGCTCTTTATGTATCTGCCATGTTCCACGAGATAGGCATCTCTTGGTAACCATTGGACATAGATGAGAATTAATTGCACAGTATCTAAGATCAATTATGAGGGTGACACACAACAATCCCCAGTTGATGATCTTCAATGGGTAAGAGAATAAATAAGCAATGTTGAGGCCACTGAGTTGTTACAGGGCATTATTGTAGCAATAGCTGCTAATAAATGTGGTATTATACAGAAATTAAAAGTTAAGCTTTATACTGTAGCCTGGAAAACCCTACCTGCCTGTCCCCTTTGATCTTGTGTGGGCCATTATGCATTCTTTACCCAGCATCTCAGCATCTGCTTCACTCTCAAAGATGCCATCAGACACTGACGATTCCCAGAAACCTCAGTACAGGAACACAGATTCTCTGCCTCGAAATCTCTTTTTTTTCTTGATTCCTTCAAGGTCAACTCTGGTTTTAAACTGGAACCCATGAGTTAAACTCTTTTAACCGGAAGAGAAGCTGCAGTAGGCTCAGGTGACTTTACTGGTAAATTCTTTCAATTTAAGGAAAGCTTTATCATTAATCATATATATATTAATCATATATATGTGTGTATACATACATATACACACATACATACACAGAGAGAGAGAGAAAGAGAGAGAAGATAAATAGATAGATAAATAGATAGATAGATAGATAGATAGATAGATAGATAGATAGAAAGAAATTCAAGCATTTCTCAACTTGTTTTATGATGCCAGCACAACTTTGATATAAAAATTGGTCTAGAACATTGAAAATCAAAACCAGTGATACATAAAATGCATAATATGTTACAATCAAGTAGGTTTGTCTCAGATATGCATTTTAAAGATGGTCACTTAGGGTTAGAGAGATGACTCAGCAGTTAAGAGCTCTTGCTACTCTTCCAGAGAATGAGTTTAGTTCTTAGACCCTATGTCAGGTGTCTCACATATAACTCCAGCTCCAGGGCATCTGACACCCTCTTTTGGTCTTCATGGGCGTGCGCGTGTGCGCGCACAGACACACACAAATAAGGACAAAATCTTAAAAATAGATAATCATTTAGTTTTTCTCTTTTCCTATGAATGTCCTAAATTGTAATGATTACATGCTAAATCAATCTTGCATTACTGAAATAAACCCAAACTCCAAGAGGACGTTGTTCTGAGTGGTTCGTGTACTCCTTATCATCAATCTGGTCCTAGCCTGTCACTTGGTTACTTTGCTCTGCACACACGATTCAATGCTCTCCAAACACCCTAGCAAGGTCCTGCCTTGGTGCCCCAGTACTTGTTCCTCTGCTGATAGACTGGCCCATGTACTTACATGCTGACTCTCTCACTTTCATTCCTCAGAAGCCATTGCTCAGAGCAGTTTACCCACCTGCCCTAAGATTCTCCAAACCAGCCTCTCCACTGCTTCTATCTGAAACTGTACCCACAACCCAACACATGAAACAGTGTGTTGTCTGTCTTTAGAGCAAAAGAGTCACAGGACAGGAATTTGAACTGTTTTTTCCCCATGCTGTCTACAGCGTCTAGAACGGCACCTGTCACACGGCAGGCACACTTCATACACACTGGCATAATGAATGAATGCTCCATGCCATTTACAGCAAAAACCCACCCAGCAAACACAAGTTGGGAACCTGTAGTGCTGGGAATACACAGCGGCTCAGACCCCATCTTCCCCTTACATCATGGAGCAACCAAGTCTATAAACTCACAGGAAATGGTGAGTTAGAAATACTAAACCATTGTTTCCAGTGAGAATTCAAGGTGATAGTCACTGAGTTCTGCTTATTGTTTTCATTGGTCAACACATAACTTTGTATACAACTTAAAAAATCTTTTAAAATTATATATAATCCTAAAGTTTAAGTGTGTGTGTTCATGTCCATGGAGGTCAGAAGAGTGTGTTAGATCCCCCAGAGCTGAAGTTGCTGGTGACTGTGAACTCCCAGACACGGGTGATAGGAACCAAGTTCTTTGGCTGACAGTATGTACTTTTTACCACCGAGCAAACTCTCTAGCCCCTGGCAGACAGGCAATGTTTGTGTACATGCTATATACGTGTTTATATGCACACTGTTATCCACTTGCTTCTAACAAACGTATTTGCAGTCCCCTAACCTGACATAGGGCCAGCAGCCATAGCACGTTCTCTCCATAGCAGATTTTGCAGCCTTCTGTACTTCAAGACTCCAGACACCCTTCATCACTGCACTTGGGGGGCCATTTTAAACAGAAAAATCACCAAGGAAATGCACAGAGATTCAGATTGTGGCACTAAGACCACAGAACATAATCATTTGGGCTACCAAGATGGGACTGGAACACCGAGGTACTGGGCCTTGGCTGAGAACATTCCCTGGCGTCACTCAGACTCTGGTGTATGTGGATGCCCTGAGATTGACTCCGAGCATTGGTGAGTCTGCTGGCACCGAATCTGCACACTCTGAGGTTAGCCTGGTCAGACCATATGCTGTTTACTTGGCATAAATGGGCTCAGACTGGGAGAGAAGTGGGAAGAAGATGGAAGAGATGGACAGAGAGATTGCCTCTCTGTAAAGATTATCAGCCTCAAACACCAAGGAAGACCTGGCTGAGCGGAGCAGACTTGGCTCCCTGAGTTGCCAGGGAGATGATTTCCCCTCCTGCACCCGTTGTTGTTCGCGCTGCTGAACACATTTGCAATCTGCTAACCACGCCTGGTTTGAGTGACTCCAGTTGTCAGGTCTGATTTTGTTCTCTGAAAGTCGATTCTGATTTTTAATTCCTCCTCCTCGCTCCGTGGAGCTGACAGCTCCCCACAGCCCTCACTGCAGCCTGGGGAGATCTCGGGAAGTGAGGCCGCCTTCACGAGTGAAGGCACTGATGTGAGCTTCCCTGACAGCTTGGACTAATTGTCTTGTCTCTGCTCACGACACTAACAGTATTTACACGGGAATGGCTAGGGTTTTACAGCTCCGAGCCACCTGAAAGCTTCACCCTCCAATAACGATGCTCAGTGGTTGCCAAGGCGACAGCAGGGGATGATGGGGTGGGAGTATCTCAGCAGGACCCCTCTGTAGCGGAAGCTCTTTCCCCACTTGCCTGTATCAGCAACCAGGCAAAAAGGCAACAAGAAAGGCAGGGGCTTTGAAGTAAATAAATATTATCTATTTATTTATTTGTCTGTCTGTCTATTATCATTATTATTATTAGTGAGACAAGTCTCACTGTATGGCTCCCTATAATTAGATTGGAAGTCTCTGTGTAGATCAGGGTGGCCTCAAGCTTCCAGAGATCTGCCTGTTTCTGCCCACCAAGAGCTGGTCAATTTGTTTTTTGAGAGCTAGTTTAGCTAGATGGACCAGACAGTGAGACCCTGGCATCCTTCTGTCTCTACCTTCCCAGCACCGGGACGACAAATCTGTGCCACTACATCCAGCTTTTTAGAGGAGTGTCGGAGTTGAACTCGGGTCCTCACAATGGTGACATAGTCACTTTACCCTACTGAGCCATCTCTCCAGCCTTGGGCTCCCCTTTTCTCAGCAGGGACATAGTTTAGGAAGTGGTCTGCAGAATGGCCAGGCTCTTGCAGTGCTCAGAGGTGCATGTAGTTTCTGATATCCTGACTCTGATTTCTGGTGTCTAATGCAGCCTGTCAGACAATATTCATTTACTGAGCATCTATGCCTCCAGCTCAGTGCTAGCCCTGGGGACAGAGCACCGAGGTGAACTGAGAGCTGGTGTTCCTGACCCTACCAATACACAATGTGGAAATGAAACTAACACTCTGCGTGTGCTGGTCCAATTCACCTGAGACAAGAAGCAGACAGGAGAAATTTGGGAAGCAGGGTCTGCAGGATGACTGAGGCCAGCTCAGGAGTTCTGGGAAAGCTTCCAGGCAGAGGCAGAAGGAGAAACAGGAACTGGCTGTGTGGAATGGTGAGATAGAGGAAGTCTTAGCAAAGGCCCCATGGCAAGAGGGGCACGCCTGTGGAAGCCCTAGAGATGATTTCACGATACCCTGATATTGTTTCATAGATAAGAAACCCAAGTGGCTTATTCAGGGTCCCACAGTAAGGACCAAGGAGGCATTGGCTTCTGGGAGCCCCTGCCCTGCCTTTTCCTTGCTCTCCAGCCAACCTGATGGCTCACTAGCTCCAAATCCCTTGGCTTTGTTCTTGATCATGGGTGACTTACAGGACAGTTAGATGCTGACTGGGGGTGGATCCCTGAGGAGCGTTCCTGAAGGTCTGGGTAAGAGAGAGACTGTAGTGCAAGGAAGCAGGCTGCCTCGGCCACTGCGTTTCCCAGGTTGGGCCAACACGCCAGCAGGACCAGGCATGTGTACGGATGTCTCCTCCCAAGACTGAGCCATGCTTTCCTGCCACAGTCCCACCAGTGGTGAGATGGCATGTGTGGCGGGGGGGCACTATGCAAACTTCTGGTCCCTCCTTCAGTGGAGAAGTGTCATTGCCTGTTGGGAGGCCTTGCCGAAGGCCCCTGATGGACTTGGGAACCCCAGTGCTGAGGGGGCTGAAACCCAGCTGTTCAAGCACAGAAGCAGCCTCCTCGCTCAGCTTACAGGCAGCTCCAGTAAAGGCCTCCTTTCCCAAGGATCACCCTGCCTCATGTAAGGATGAGGAGGGGTTCTGGGCATCCTTGCGCATTCTTGAGCCTTGTAAGTTTCTGTAGCGTCTGGAGTTCCCCCTTCCCCGCAGGAGGAAATGGAGGGTACCATGGCCTGTCTCCATTGCTCTGGAGAGCCTCAGTGCGCCTCCACGACCAGTTCATGACGGGCAGGCTCTGGGCCTCCAGGTCTGCAAACAATCTGTCCCCAGCAGTCTGTCCCAGAGCCCGACTCATACCTATTTTACCCCTGGGAAAGAAAGTAGAACCCCCAAGAGTCCTGGGTTCAAATGCCACGTGCATTTATTAAGGGGTCAGCAGGTGCTCTGAGGCCTATCCCACAGTACTGCCTTGGAAGATGGAGTGGAATCCCAAGCCCCTCCCCTGTCCAGGCTCCCCACTCACACATGTGCGCACGCATGCGCGCGCACACACACACACACACACACACACACACACACACACACACACACACATTGTGTTGCCTGTGGGGACTGTCCCATGCATGACTCCTGACTCAGGCTGATGGTTCCACAGCAGTCTCATAAAGTTTTGCTGGTTGACTGAAAGAGCACACAAGGAACCTGGGGGCAATTAAAGGAGATGCCATCAAAAGCCGGCCCAAAGATGACCCGTTCAATGAGATAGAAATGAAATGAAATAACAGGGAAGGCTGAGGGTGCAGGGTCAGAGGAGGGGAACATTCCAGAACCCAGGCTCACCCATAGGGACTCCATCCCAAATGTGAGCCACTGTGATGCCAGGCAAGCCCTGGACATGGTGCTCTCTCTAAATGAGTCTTTAATAATTCAGTTACACAAATTGAGCGTAATTAAATTGTCCCTGTTGAAAATGCGCTGCCGTACATATGAATGATGAAATCAGGATCCAAAGGCACCGCAGAGGAGACGATAAGGTAATTTTCCACTTGTGCTAAGCAAGCTGGGATCTTCAAAATGCAATTGTGCAGAGCGGCCACCTGGGATTATTAAAGGGCCAGCTCTTTGTGAGCGGCTACCTTTAGTTGCTGTCCTCTCTCTCCCTTTGGCTGGAGCCTATGATCTCCCTTCTGGAGCAGAGGAGTGGGAAAGGGCTCTCAGAATGGGCTCCCAGGTTCTACCACCCTGGCACCTCCTGGCGCTCAGAATGCATCGTGTTTTCTTCTTTGGAGGCCTTCTTTCCAGCTGTCCCCCGCCTGGGGTCAGCCCAGTGTTTAAATGCGGCTGGCTCAGCTCACCGTCTCATCATCTTTTGAATAAGGCCCCACCTTCCCTTGCTCTGTCGTAGCTCTTCCCATCACTTCCAGCTCTGACTGGAGACATCACCTGCCTTGGGTTTTTGTCTTCAACTCTCATCCAGTGCCCACAACATAAACTCCCAGAGTTCAGGACCTCTTCGGCTTGGCTCATTCCCCACTGGCCTCCACTCTGTGTCAGACATGTAAACGAAGGAAGAGCTGTGAGTTCGCAGAGGGACAGGGGCTGTCCCAGATTACCTGCGAGTCAAAGGCCACGGGGCCCTTTGATTCTACGCCAAGGTCCTGCTCTCTCACCTGCGCAACTGTGTCCAGACCTATCCTGATCTCCCCATCACCTTCTGCCTGGAGCCCAGCTGAAGGAGCGTTGTGCCACCCATCTGGGGCTGGTGCGTCCAGAACAGTGTGGGTTTAACATCTGCAGTGGAAGGAGCAGAGCCTCAAGGACTGAAAATCTCAGCATGGTGCAGGCAGAGTGACCATGGTGGTATAGATCTGTGCCCTTGACCCTGTGATCCCGCCAGAGGGTTTTCTCCCAAAGCTCTATGCTCTCCACCTCTTCCAGACGTGGTCTAGTTGGCAAGGGTCCCAGAATAGAGATGTCCCAAAAGCTCGAGGCTCCATAGCAGAACTGACCTTGGCCCAGCGTCCCCAGACTCTTCCACCCATGCCTCCCTCCCCCACCTCCTTCCTTCGCCCCCACTGTACCCTTTTTAGAACACAGAGTCTCAATCAAGTGAGCTGTGACAGACTGTGGCGGTACATGACACACGAGCGTACAATGGCCCAGATGATGAGTTAAAAAAGGAAAAAGGAATTCGTATGTCATTTTGTTTCTGTTCGCTTGGGACAGGGGAGCACACACACTTGGACTGTCCCAGAACTCACTATGTAGCCAAAGACACTTAGAACTCCTGATCCTCCGGTTCCCTCTACTGAGTGCTGATGTAGATCAGTTGACAGTGTTCACCTAGCATGGGCCCTGGGGTCCATCCCCAGCTCCTAACACACCAGATGCCGGTGGTGTTATGTACCCTTAATCTGGGCACCCAGAAGGTGTGGCAGGAGAATAAAGGAGTATTTCCAATTTATTTTAAAAGTCTGGATCTAGAATAGTGATGCAAGCCTATAATCCTAACTTTTCAGAAACAGAGGAAGACTGCCAGTTCTAGGCCAGTCTGGACTACATGGGAAGACCGAGAGAGAGAGAGAGAGACAGAGAGAGACAGAGAGAGAGAGAGAGAGAGAGAGAGAGACAGAGACAGAGAGAGACAGAGAGAGAGACAGAGAGAGACAGAGAGAGAGACAGAGAGAGACAGAGAGAGACAGGGAGAGAGAGACAGAGAGAGAGACAGAGAGAGAGACAGAGAGAGAGAGAGACACAGAGAGAGAGACAGAGAGAGAGAGACAGAGAGAGAGACAGAGAGAGAGACAGAGAGAGAGAGACAGAGAGAGAGAAGAATTTTCAGAAACCCCAACTTCAACACAAGTTTCCTTTGCAACAGGAGAGAAGAGTGGGTTGGTTTTATGACCTGTAACCCCTGCCTCTCAAGTGGCCCTTTCCTTGTTTGCACTTCTTGTTGGTCCTCCAGGACATCTACACACAGAACGCTATTCTGCTACTCAGTCATTCCACAAAACAGGGACACTGTGACCCAGAGAGGGAAAGTGATCTGACCAAGGTCACCCAGCAAGACTTGAGCAGGAACAACTGCCCATGTCAGATCTGCTCCTCCGCAGCCTCCACGGTCTCATAGGGGTTGTGCTGGTGTCCTCCGCCTCCTCTCTTGACTGTTCAAGGCAGCAATGGCCTCCTTCCCAGGTTCTCTGGCTCCCGCCCCCAGCCAGCGGGCATTGCGGTAGGAAGGGGGATCTGATCTCATTATGTCACTCATGCCCCAGTGCTGAGAAGAAAGAACACTCTGGGTTGGTTCCCTGCTTGCGTACCTCCCCGGGTCACTCCATCTTTCCCTCTGCCGGCCCGCTGACTCTTCCCCAAACACAGCCCTCTGCTCTTCTGCTTAGCTTGCAGGGACTCCATGACTCCTCCAGGCAGCCTTCCCCGAGCGCTGGCCTCTATCCTGGTCCCAGCCAAGGTGAAGCAGGGCTCTTTGTCTTCTGTCACTCTATCGCCCCTCCATGTCCTTGCCTCACTCTTCTCTGGCCTACTGGTTGGAGCATCCACTGGTCTCTATGGAGATATCTCAAAGAGCTAACAGCCCTCCAGGTAACCAGAGGGAGCAACCATAGCAAACCAGTCCCTGGGTCTGTAAGAGTTTATGACAGAATCCAGGTGGGGTCAGGAGCCCCCCAGGGCCACCCACACCACCTATGGATGAGTGACTTTGAGCAGAGGCCATCCAGGGCTCTAAATTTTGGTCGTTCGTGGGGGAGTTTTCTCTTGGCCTGTGGCTCAAGTCAGTCCCCAGCCTCTTCCCCTCTGCCGCCCCTCTCTACACTCCTCACCCACCTCCCACTGTCACCCTCTGACTGGAAAACCCCGAAGCAGCCTTGTTTGCTGTCCTTCCCCACCTTTCTTGAGCAAGAGGAGTTTCTGAGCCTCTAGGGTTTCCATGCATGTCTACACACCTCCACCCCACAGGCCTCCAGGCGTTCCCACATGTGAGTCCCCCAGAAGGTTCACAGAGCCTCCCATTCCTCTGGTTCAGAACTCATCCTCCCCTGCAGAAGAAGAAGCAGCCCTGCCCCTAGAGATAGACAGGCAGGCAGGCAGGCAGGCAGGCAGGCAGGCAGACAAGTATGCAGGCACACTACTTAGGGGGAAGTTTCCCTGAGCCCCTAGGCTGAGTGATAAGCCCACTCTGGACTTGCCAGGTGTGTTGAGGGGTAGCATTTACTCTGTTCTTCCTGTCCTGGGACTTGGGTCAGTTGCTCCTGGTCTCTGAGTTCCTGATTCCTGCTAGTCCCTGTCTAGGTGGGGGGTATGGGAACTGACTCTAAATGGTCCCCCCTCTCCCACTGGCTAAACCTTTGACTTCAACTAAGGCAGATGTTCCTGGCCCACCCTGACTTTGAAGACCAGCCTCCCTCAATTCTGAATAGTAGTGAAGTCCTCTCCTGCTCCAGGGCCCTCTTACTAGCTCTTCCCTCTCCCAGAGAACTTTGTTCATTCAGATCCAGATCTTGTCACTCTCGTGGGTGGCATATACTCCATTGGCACCATCGTGACTGTGATGTCTGCTTGTTGGGTCTCCTCTTGTGGAGCATAGAGACCTTGCTGTTTGGTTTGCAGTGGCCCCAGCACCAGGCACCTTGTACTATATCTAGTAGATGCTCAGTAAATCTCTGAGTAAAACAGAGAGGAGAGGGAGACAGAACAAAGGGAAAGGAGAGAAGGGCAGAAGGTTGGTGGGAAGGAAGAGCCCGCCCTGTGAAGTATGATGTCATCACTGCCAGGCAACACTTCAGAATAGACAGAGCACCTTTGCCAGTCCAGGATGTGTATGGGGAGGGGAAATCCTTGTAGGGATTGGGTGTGCTCCTGCAGGGACCATCTGAGCAGACCCTTCATGAGTCAGGGTTATCTAGCTGAGAGTGTCCCCTTCCCGCTGGAGAGCCCAGTGACTGGTGAGGACAGGTAGCCTCATGGAGTCAGGAACCACAGATTGCTTTGAGATGGGTATCTGGCCAGCGGTCACCTGGAGGACCAGAAAGCAGAAAGGGATACTAGGATACAGAGACCTGCAACCTTCAGGAGGGTGAGTGGCCTGCCAGGGTGGACTCTGGCTGCCTACACCAGCAAGTTCATGCAGGAAGAACTCCCAGCTTCCAGAGAAAAAAGTGTCCTTGATCTGGATCATAAGTTGGTCAGGGTCAGAGATCAGCAAATCCTGTGATAATTCAAAAGGGAAAATGCATGGGAAATTCAATATATGGGTTAATCATCCTCATCTTTGGCCAAGCCATTCTTCTGCCTTAGAGTGGAATGGCTGGCCTGTGGGCTCTCCAGGTTGCTATGGGGGACAGAGGGTGGCCATGCTATATGGCTAGATTTCAGACCCTTTCCAGGGCGAGCGTCTGCTGCCTTCACTTGTCCCACTGAGCAGCCCTCCTGTTGACCCCTGCTATTCACCATGGAGACAGGAAGCAGGATGTGGGGTAGCAGCACCCCCAAACCACTGGCGACAGCGGTGCCTTTGCTGGCTGGAGACTCTTGTGGTCACCACAGCACCACCAGGCAGCACCTGGAATAGGTAGGCTCTCAGTGGGCTGGAAAGGGACACTCAGAAGGTTTGGGGAAGTTACCCAAGGCCAGGCAACTGTGTCAAGGCTAAAAGTGTACCCACTGCCCACAATAACACCAGAAACCAACCAGACAGGCAGCGGTAGCTGATTTCTACCTGCTCAGGACCTCGGCTGGACTGTCAGGATCAGGCCCTCCCTGCCTCCCTCACACGGTGACTGGGCCAGTTTATCATTTTCACCACACAGAAGGAGTCAATGGTCGAGCCTGTGGATTTAGCCAAAGTCAGGTGGCTCGGGGTGAGGGAGCAGACTTCAGAGGATACCATTTGAGCACCTGAATTCAGCCGGGTCTGAATGCGGCAAACACTGATGGGCTTAGTTATAGAAGTCAAAACTTTTGAGACATGGAAGTTTCTGTTACTTGTAGCTATAAAAGTGAGGACAAACATTACCATTCTTGCTTGGAAATCACAGTCTGAGGTTTTCCAAAGGCCTCAAAGGCCTAACAGACCTGTCATGGCTTCTCAGTCACATTATAGAATAGTCCTGGACGCTGATTTGAAATACTGACAAGAGCAACCCACAATATGAGGGAATTCTGGGCACGACAAAGAGGGCGTGGTGGGGAGATTGTCCGTAGCTATGTGTGTGTGGGGGGCAGGGCTAGAACCTGAGGCAGCTGTCCACACTGCATCCATCCACAGTCAGGAAGCAGGGAGGTGAATGCTGGTACTCGGTTGGCTTCCTGCTTTGACCGTTTTTATTCATTTTGGGACCCTAACTCAAGGGATATCCAGGTGGGTTTTCCCTCCTCAGCTAACTCTAACACCCACCCAAACAACCCGGTAGTCTGTGTCCTCTCTGATTCTAAATCAAGTTGAGGATAAAGTGTAACTATCGAAGTGACTATTGGAGGGGCCATCAACCTCCTAGACCCCCGGCTTCTGTCTGAGAGTGGTCTGGCTTAAAGACAGATGTCGGTAAAGACCTTGGGCCCAGTGCCTGACACATGGGAAACACACCCATAATGTGGGGTGTTACTCACTATAGAGAAAATGGGGTGACCTTTCTGCTTTAGGTTTTTATATTAACTGGTGTTTTATGTGAGCTCCTGGGCCATTCTGTTTAACTGATTTAGAAGTCCTTCCAGGAATTGGCCACTGCCCAGAATCTAGGCATGCCATTTTGGGGCAATTGACAGATATCTGTGGCCATTTTAAAGAAACAGAGAGCAGGGCTCTTCAGAAATGAGCATCCTTGTGCTGCTCTTCCGGGAGAAATAGATTAAACTGGGGTTGTTTTGACCAATGAGTGCAGTTTACAAGCCCAGGCGAGGGGACCAACCAGTTCGGTGCTGGAGGAGATCTTTGCAAAGCTACATTTACACAGCCACCTGCTTCCTGGCATCTGCTCTCTGGCCAAATATCGGAACTCCATCACCCTCCTCCTCGAAGCCAGATCACACCCAAAGCTCCCAGGAGAACAACCTCTTTCTACCAGATGCCAAATGGTTTTCAAAGGTGTCCAAGTAGGGGGTGGGGAGAAGGTTCAGCTAGAAAGGCACTGGTCATGTCCTCGGCACACATGCCAAAGCCAAATATGTCGGTGTGCACCTGCAACCCCAGGACTGGAGGAGCAGAGGCTAACCCCCCAGTCACCCTCGTAGAGGTAGCAAGCTCAAGGTTCAGTGAGAGACCCCATCTCAAAAAAAAAAAAAAAACATAGAGGAAGTCACCAAGCCTTATCCCCTGACCCTTACACATGTAGGCATGGGCCAGCACAGCTGCACATACATGTGCATACATACACACATACACATCACATATTTGAGTAAACAGTACGGATCAGTAAAAGAAGACGGCTGACTTTGACTTCTGGCCACACACGTGCACACAGACATGGATAAGAGACAGACTCTTCCTGCATTCAGGGCCTGAGATCTGGGCTCAGTTGCTACAGTGGCTATCCTTACCCTGACTCACCTACCCATCCTCACTCAGGGACTCCGTCTTCAGACTCTGTCTAGCTGCCCATCTCACTGAGCCCCGGTTTCCACCCTCACCTCCTCCTGGGTTATTTCCACTACTCTGTCACCCAAATTAGTGGCCAATGCTTCTCCAGTGGTTCCTCGGGCCTCCTTGGGAAGCGACCTCTCATCCCCAAAGAATAAAGTAAGGGGTAAAGGGGAGCATGCTGAGCCAGACACAGTGGTGCAGACCTACAGTCTTAGTATTTGGGAAGCTGGGGCAGGAAGATGGAGTGTTCAGGGCTAGGTTGGGCTGCACAGTGAGTTTGAGGTTGCATAACTAGACCCCATCTTTGTGAAACAAACCAACACACACACAGTAAGAGAAATGTACTAAAACTTCAGGCTTTAGTCTAGCGCAGCCTTAACTTTACCTGCTGTGTGACTTGGGTAAAACACTCTCCCTCTCTGGTTGCTTCATCTATAAAATACACAAAGCCTGTTTTTAACTCTGACAATAGCCGTTTGTAGGACTAGAGGTGGCAACGCTCGTGAAGCCGGTTCTTTCAGGTAAGTCTGAGGCACTGGGGCAGTCCTGAGGTCCGGCTGGGCACATCTGCAAAGGTGGCCCACTGCAGGGGGACCTGGAGAATCAAGGCATGTGAGTCCTGTGGTCCTCAGGAGACTCTGGGGGTAGACCTGGGATTTGGGATGCTTATGTTTGCTGCCTGGGTGTTACCCTATCTTGCCATCTAGCAGCTTCAACAACATGGGTCTCACTGGGACCAGGTACCATCCCTCCTAAGCGTATACATGAAGTGCCAGAAAACTCCCCTGACACGGTGACAGATCCAGTGTGTTTCTTTTCTGTCCAACCTGGAGTCAAAGCCATCAAGGGACTTTATCAAAATATCTACCAATTCTGGGCACTCCTGCCCCCGGACAAGGACCACCCCTGCATATGGCAGTAACAGTGACTTTCACTTGAGCGCACATATTTCTAGCTGCCAGGGAGGGGCCTTTCCAGATTGAGGCAGGCAGCAGAGTCGCCCAGTAATAGTCAGTGTAAAGTCCTCATGTTCTGGGGCTAACTGTGGTACTGTGACCTCCTTGGTTCTAGCTATCTGCCCTCCATGGCAGACATTTTCTGAAAGAGGAAGACCCATAACCACCTGCAGTTAATCCTATCTGAGGCTCCTTCAGGCTAGCCACCCCCCCCCAGGGGCTTCTCTGGAAGGTACTTTAATTCTATCTCCCAATGTGTGTGATCATAAGCATCCATATTCTGGTAAATTCTATTAGCGTCTAGAATATTAAATTCACTACGAGTCCTGTATTATACTGTCTAGAAGTGTCAGGGGTGGCTCTGAGTATGGCGAAGGCACACAAAGACACAATAACCACCTAATTATTTTGTTCCTTTTTACAAAAAGCATCTTTCTCCCAGGGTGAATATTTTTTTACAGGGGTCTAACTTAAAGCCTGTGACAATTATTTCAGAATTCAGAGCCTCCGAGGACCCGGCTAGCCAGATTTCATTATGCAACGGACTATGATTCTCAAGTAGAAGGAAGCCCTTGGTGGCTTCTAGCCTTGTGAAGTGTGGCACGAAGGCCCTCGACTTCCTTCCGGGCTGGCTGAGGCTGGCGTGAGAAGGATCCCTGAGCTAACTCAGTAGAACAGGTTCGGGGATGTAGTTATTCCCCCCTCTTTTTGTACAAGAGGCCTTGGATCATAAACACATTGATTTCCTATCAGGCAGACAAGCTGGGCCATGGCAGGAACAAGCTGCTGGGCAGGAAGGGGAGGCACAGCCTGGCCCGGGGTTTTGCTGACTCACAGTGGAGGATGCTAATGCTGGACCCGGCAAGTCTTGAAGCCCACAGGCATAAGCCAGGGCCTCTGTGTCTGCCCGCAGCTCTAGTGGGCATTTGAAACAGCCTCTGCTTCCCCAGGTACAGCCAGCACAATGAGAACCTGGCCCTGCCCTCACTGTGGATCTGGCTGACTCTGGGCACCTCACTGTCAGTTCTTAGGTCCTGCTCCTCAACCCGCAAAGGACCCCAAGTTGCTGTCTTTGACCCACCATCACCTTGGGTTCAGGGGCATCAGACTGATTGATTAGCTGCTGGAAGCAACAGGAGGACCTGGGAGACAGACCCCTTAGGTGAAGGCTGTTATCCAGCATGGCCAGGCTGCCGCTGCTGTGGGAGTCTCCACACTCAGGGATCCTTAGACAATGGTGGTGACAACTTCTTGGAACCACATGGAAAATGCAGGCTGAGACAGTGACGCAGTAGCCCACGCCCCCACCAGGACAGCCTAAGCACCTATGCTGCTCCCAGACCTCAGTTAGACCTGAAGCTCATCTTCTCAATCTCGTGTCCTTGCGTCAGCACCTGAGGATGGATGTAGGGGTCCCTGAGCCCCATTATTTGCTCCTCTTCCTAGTGTTGCTACATTGAAGAAATCCCTCTGATTTCCATTACTAGCTCTAATTAGCTTGCTAGGGATGGGTGGCCCAGCCGAGCCTATGGCACCCCTAAGCCAGGTTTGTGCCCTGGAAACTCCAGTAGCACCCTGGGAATCCAGGTCACCCCTGCAAGTAACTTTGATATCATGGACAGTTGCTTCCAGGGGGCCCTGCGTTGAGCGCTGTGAAATGCCTGTCTGCGACCAGTCCTTCCCCTGAGCTACCTGCCTACACCTCAGACTTCAAGGGTGACAAAGGGCTGTTGGGAACACTACAGTGCAAGTGGCTTACCTAAGGTTCCTAGCCAAGTCTGTGTTGAACTTGAGCTTGGGTCTGGTCCCGGTGTAGAGCCTTCTGGGAAAGTTGGGTGGTAGCGGCCCATGCCTATAATCCCAGCACTCGGGAGGCAGAGGCAGGTGGATCTCTGTGCGTTTGAGGCCAGGCTGGTCCAGGACAGGCTCGATAGCTACAGCGAAACCCTGTCTCTGAAAAACAGAAAACCAAACAAAACAAAAAGCCTTCTGGGATTGAGATACCCATCAAGTTCAGGCCTATGGGCACCTGCCAACCTCGAACCCAGGGCTGGGCTATAGAGTGAACTGCTTTTGAGGAGGTGTCTGGGTGGAAGTTCCATCCCAAGCCCCCTCCCCTGGGAGTAGCCTCAGTACAGACTCCACCTCTGTCTGAGAAAGTTAACCAAACCATGACCCCTCCCCAAAGATGCTCAAGACCACTCCCACAGGGACCCTAGACAACAGACACATGGTTTTCTGGTCTTCCTTCCTGGTTCCTCTCTGCGGGCCTGGGAAGCCATCTGGGAGTGTTGGTATGCATTAAACCTGGGCTTTTTCTAATTTTGTTTGATTTGGTCTGATTTGAATTCTTGTGTCGGCTGAGATGTTTATCGGGCTACAAAAACTTTTCAGTATCTGCCACCTCTGATGCTGGGTGGTTCTTCCTAACAGCTGACTGTTTTGGCAAAACCCTGAGAAGTCACACTACAAAATGGATGGGGCACTACCTCCTTCCGTTACACAGATGGACATGCAGAAGCAGTCAGAGGCAAAGCCAGCCCAGGGCTCCCTACAGCAACCCTCAGGGCCAGACTCAGCACACTCCACCTTAACAAACCAACAGGCTCTTGGTGCTTTTGTCAAACAAATACAATCCTAGCCTGTCATTTTTCCTTTCTTTTGGGTCTTCTGAAGTGGTTGGACCATTGACCACCACAGTAGGGAAAGCCCACTGAGGTCAAACAAAGGAAGACCCGGAGATCTGGTGGTATCAGGGCATGGATAGCTTGCCTGACCACAGTGTGTAGAGGTGGAAGGTCTAGCAGACTCTGTGCCCAGTGTCTGGGATGACCTGATAGATCTACACAGGGGCAAAGATGCTGGGAAGGCACACCCAGAGCAAACAGCTGCTTTGGGCATATGGAGTGGGGCACTGACCAATCAGAGGTGTGCTTATAGAAGGAGGGTGGGACCTGTGGTCCAGGGGTCCAGCATACTTCAGATGGTTCACAAAGAGAGAAGGAGAGGAAGGGGAGGGAGTGGAAAGAGAGGAGAGAGGGGTGGGATTCATGGGCTTGGGGCTGACCCAGTTCACTCCTGTGATCTCACCTCAGGAGGCCCCTGTTTCGCTGCAGGCATTGGAAAGGGGAGACAGACATGCTCTAAGATTCCCCTCCCAAGAGTCACACTTGCAGGGGTGCAGTGCATTCCCCAAGCTGGTGTACCCCCCCCCCGCATTGCTCCTTTAGCCTGCCAGCTGCTTTCTGTTCCCTCTTCCACCTCTCTTCTCTCTCTTGCCCCTCCCCTTCCTTGCCCCTTCTCTCCCTCTAATCTTGCTGAGTTTCTGCTCAGCCTCCCCTCTTGCTGTTTGTGTGTCTGATTTCCACCTCCCTCCCTCTGCCCCCCTCATCAGGGGTCTCTCTGCCACCCCCCCCCCAGCACCATCTTTCTTCTTCTTATCCTTTCTCTCAGACCATCTTTGTCCCTGGCCCTCTTTCTCACATGGTCCCACCTCCTTTCTATTCTGTCAGTACCCACATCCCTGTGCCCCCGTCCCCAGCTCTGGCTCTGAAGTAACACTCCCTGTGGCCAGCCACCAGCAGGCTGTGAAAACACCAGGGCCTCATAATCTGAAAGGCAGGATTGATGAGAAAATAAATTCCTGATTAGTGTTTTAATTTTGAGGATCTTTGGAGGGTACTAAGGAGCAAGGGAGGGTGCTGGAGAAAACCTGCATTATTAAAACTACAAATCCTTCCTTGCCAAGAAGCAGGAGGGAGAAAAACAGGGCTTCCTGAGGATTGGGAGTGCCGAGGCACAGGAAGGGCAGGCGGGAGAATGGATGGTGGCCCACCCTTCTCCCTAAAGGAGGCTCCTGGGAGGGACAGACTTCCGTGGTCCTGTCTTCTATTGTCTCCTGGGGTGGAGGATGGGAGAAGCTAGCCTAGCTCCACTCTTTCCAGACCGGCAGCTGCACAGGGAGTGTGCAAGTGTTCACCAGCCACGGACAGTGGGAGAAACCAAGGAACCCAGGTGTCAAACTCCTGGGTTTGGGTTCAGTCTTGGTTCTGTTCTGTGCCCCGACTTCCCCATGAGCTGGGTGGAGAGTAAGGTCTTCGGTTCCAGGGATGAATGGAATGAACTAGAACACACACGTGCTCACATGGTTGCAGGAGGCGTGTGTTAAACACAGGCGGTATTCTTGCTGTTAGCACATAGCTCATCCCCCACGTAATTCCTTCCTCCATATTCCCCAGGGCTGGGTTACAGGGCCTAGATTTTTACACAGATACTTGGGCGGGATCTGAGCTCGGGTCCTCACACACAGCAAGTCTATCTCACACAGCACGTGCTCATATCCACTGACCACCGCCCAGTCTCACTTCCAAACATTTCGAGGGACCTTCTTGTTGCTCCTGCTCTCATGCCCTTCTTTATAGATGGTCTGAGGCTCAATGGAGTAATGGGAGAGTAGGCCTAGCTCTGGCCTGGGTCCTCAGCAGGCTGCCCACGGGGAGTGTACACACTACTTCTCTGTTGGAGGGCCTTTCCAGGGAAGGCAACCCACTGGTGCTCAGCGAAAGATGTGGGGCCAGCTCAAGAGCAGGCATGGAGGTCCCTTGGTGTGAAGGCTAGTGAACAGAGTCATCAGGAGCGGGCAGAGTCACTGCATCCAGAGTCCTGGATTGTCCTGCCTCTCCCCCCACTCCCTCCCCCCGGCATATCACTGGGTGATGGGGCGTACTTATTTGGTTCCAGCACAAACCCTGAGAAGCGCTGTCCTGAGGTCTATTTTTAGAAAGAGAGCTGGTGCCAGCCCCACTCTGCAAATTCATGGGCGCATGGCCTTCTCATGCCCTCATGGAGTATTTTCCTCTTAGTTAATTTTAATTGTCCACAGCCCCACAGGATGGATGCTTGGAAGCAGGCACATCTGATCTCATTAAGATGGCCGGAGTCTGGCCAGGAGGATGGTGCCTTATAGCAGTTCTCATACATGAGTGGTCTGAGGTCTGTCACTGTGAGGAAAGTGTGCGAGGATGTACACCCGTGTGTACCTGCTAAGTGCACCATTCAGACAGCTGGGAAGAGCTGGGAGAGAGGTGTAGCTAGGTGACCAGGACTCTAAGCAGGGCAGGGGGAAGAGGGAGGAAACGGCAGATAGAAGGATGGAGCCTCCAGTGAAAGCCCAGATGCCAGAAAATCCTATCTGCTATTTTGTGGGATGATGTGGCAAGAAGATCCTAGCCATTTTGTTAGTGACCCTGAGGCCACACGTTAATTGTCTAGTTCGACCTCTAGATGCAGGGACTGAGAAGGGAAACTGACTTAGCGTCTCTGGACTATAGCTCTCTGTGTGTCCTCAGGGAGGCAGCTCAACCTCCCTGTGCTTTCGTTTCCTCACCTGTGATGTGGAAGAACCTTACAGGGCCAGATTGAGTATCAGATGGAGGTCTCTGCACGCAGCTGGAGTGACCTGATTTGAGCTCCTCTGTGCTGCCTGGAACCCAGCTCCTGTCCACACAGCCATTTCCCGACTGAAGAAAGGAGGTGGGACAGGCAGATCCCGGGAGCACTTCCCTCTTCAGTGGGTGACCTCAGGCTCCACTAGTCCTTCTGGGAAAACCCACAGAATATGGACAGGGAACCACTTAGGGATCTCAGAGTGCTTCTGTAGGGGTGTGGTCCCCTGCGAATGGAGGAAAACAGCCGGAAGGACAGAAAGCTGTTCCAGGGAAGAGTGAGCCTCGGGAAGAGCTGGGAAGGAAGCTGAGGCAGGAAGCAGGAAGGTTCAGCTGTGTGCCTGCCATTGCTGCAGCCACTGTCCTGGGATGACCGCGGCTGGGGACTGTCCATAGCCTATCTGGCTATCTGTGACCTCCTTGCGAACAGTTCATACATTGCCAGGGACATCTCAGCTCTGAGCATGCACCAGCACACACTGCATTTCCCTGTGCTTGGGATCCCAGGGGTTATTTTCCAACGCTAAAGGGATAGGCTCTGAGCCTGCTTGACTGACGTCACATCTCTACCCTCAGAGACTGGTGACCTCCCACATCTTCTTTGACTTAGCTAAGCCTCAGTTTCTGCTGCTTTAAAGTGGGCTCAGGCAGCATCCATTCCCTGGTGCTTTTAGGAGGATGAGATGAGCCAAGAAATGATTATGAGGGAGAGGAGATGGCTCTAGGACATGAGACTTGTCAGGACACCCGGGGCTGGCCAGTTCCAGGTCTGAGACCACTCTCCCCCTTCCTTCCTCCACCCTTACCTGACAAGCTCCCGTGCTCTTGAAGGGGAAGGGGAGGGGACCCCAGAGCTGTGAAATCTTTGATTTCGTCCATGAACCAATGCTTTTAGGTCATCTCCATTCCTCATTCTCCTCTCCAACACCTCCAGGACTCCTCCACTTCTCCCAGCTCAAAGTTCCTTCTTCCTCCTCCTACCGCTTTGCCCTCCTCCTACCCACACTTCCCTTCCTCCTCCCTTTTCAAAACCACCGAGTCCAGTTAGCGCTGCCTGTACGCATGAGGGTGACGGGCCAGCTGCTGAAGCATGGGCAACCTACCGGGAGCCACACCACTCCCTCTTCCAGAAGCCAGCTGCAGGTGGGACCTCCCGAGCCCCTCCCCCACCCATGCCCCAGGGCTGACTGGCTTGATCTGGTGTGGATCATGTGCAGGTCGTCACAGCTACTGTGAAGTTCACTAGTCTGCCGCCTCTGTCACGTCTGGAAGACTTCACTTCACAGCAGCCCTCCTTGACACTAGGCCTCTTACAATCTTTCTGTCCCCTCTCCCTCCATGTTTCCTGGGCCTCGGAGGGTGGTAGAAAGGGTCCCTATTCTACTTTTAAAGTGTGCTGCTTTTCCCACTTCTGAGGCCCATGTCAGCATCTCTCTCTCTCTCTCTCTCTCTCTCTCTCTCTCTCTCTCTCTCACACACATACTCGCACCCCTGCACCCACTCACACCCCCACCTTCACAATTACGATGCCTTGGAATGGTGTCTGACTTCTCCAAGTACAAATGAACGGATTTCAGACCTCCCGGAGGTACTGGGAGCCCTGTATCTTTTCTTTGGACTCCTCAACTGTGTCTTGGAGCCGTTCAGTGTGTGTACCAGGGTGAGGGTGACTAGCAGTTGAAACTCACCTAGGACTCCGGGGAAGGCAGACTAGACCATACTAATCACTCCCAATTCACAATAAGCAGATGGGGGGGGGAAGGAGTGTATAGCAAGGTTAAGAAATCTCTGTGAGGACCAGAGCAAGGGCTGAGGCTGCCTGGCTTCCCAGCGGGTGGTCTCAACTGCTCTCTACCCACCGGTGACAACTGAGAGAAAGAAAGGCAGGGGCTCCAAACTGACAATCAACCTCAATTATTCCCCATAGGATTAGCAATTATTATCTAATCTTCAGGGAGTCAGCTAAATACAAGGCAATGAAACCCACCTGCTAAGAGCCTCCTGGCTGCTGCTGGGAGCTGAACGCTCAGCGGTGAAACCCAGGTGTGTGCTCTAACTAACGGGAAGGGTTGTGGAACAAGGGAGATGTTTGCTCGTGTCTCAAGCTAGTTTCCTCATTTATTTTAATTAATTTGTTAATTGTGTGTGTGGTATATGTGTGCTCACATGTGCATGCAGGTGCACACATCTGCATGCCTACGCTTGAAGACTAGAGGAGGCTGTCAGGTGCTCAGGACATCCGGTGTCCTCTATTGTTCTTCACCTTGTTAACCCTCTTGAGACAGGGTCTGTCACTGTAATTCTTTAAAGCTAGGCTAGTGACCATCAAGTCTCAATGGTCCTGTCACCTCACTGCCAGTTCCAGCCTCACGCCAAGACTGTGTGTGTGAGAGAGTGTGTGCGCGCGTGCACGCATGCTTGCGCACATGTGGGGGGGGCATTCTTCTTTCCTCTGGCAGGAAGAGTCTCTCAGCTATCCCTTCTTGGGGATAGGTCTGGAAGAGGCATCAGGCCCCTGACACCATCCTAGCTGGTCTGTGAGGCAATGGCAGCCATGTGGCACGCTCCGTATATCCTCCGACAAGTTCAAGTGCTCTGAACCTACAGCACAGTCTGTGTAATGGAGGCCAACAACACATAGCCGGGAAGTAGCAGAGCTGGGAAAGTTAATGTTGTCAGGCTCTGGAGCCCACGTCTGGACCCCTGCCCTGTGTCTGGGACACACATCCTTTGCTACTTTGTTTACCGTTGTGACAAGGCCCTCCCTAACATTGACCTCCTGTGAGACTGCTAAGACCCAGGATGACCCAGCCAGGCCCAGCTTGGTCACAGTTCCCATTCTTATGGGCCTCATTGCTCACTGACTGAGGGTTGGATGCCTGGCCAAGCACAAAGTGGAGCCAGGAGAGTCTAGACATAGCTCTGCCTGTCTAGCTGTCGGACTTCAGGGAGAGGAGAGAGATGAGACTTCCCTCCCTGAGAGGCAGTGAGTGCCAAGGATGTGCTGGGCCCTCCCATGTTTGCATAAGTTTTTCAGAGTCTAAGGCCTCCTCCCTCCTTCAGGGAGGGACACTGGCAGTCTCCAAAACAAGTTCTAGACTCCTTCCCTGACTCCACCTTTGGGCCTGTGTGTCTGTCAGCTGCTGTCAGCAGCAGTGTTTCCAAACAAGTCATCTCCCACACAAGCACTAGCCTCACACTGCCCCACCTCCAGGTGACTGACCATGGTACCTCAGGTTCTGAGCTCAAGGACAAGCTCAGCAGGGTGCCTCTACTGCAGGCCGCAGGTCACACTAAGAGTCACCATGCAGGCAGCCATCCTGCCAGTAAAGAACAGCAGCTGCTGGGGAAAACCTTATGTTCTCCTCACTGTAGGGGATGAGACCCTGCTCAAAGCCACCCCCATCTTCAGTCGTTCGGGTACCTGACTTCTTTTCCTGTCCACTGAAGGGAGGCAAGTATTAGTGAGCCACAAACAGTGGACTACAGCAGGAAGATCCCAGTCTCAGTTTACAAGTAGAAGTGCCCTATGAGGCACCAATGACTCAGGGCTCCTTTATCCTCCTGGGTTCAAATACTGAGGGCAAAGCAGTCTCAGGCAGTGAGACATGGAGGCAAAGGTGGCATAGATGTGGCTGTGGGCAGTGTGAGGGTTGTGAGAGGGGCATGTGGCAGAGCTGGATGTGCCTGGGCTGGGGTAGCATGGTCTGTGAGGTCTAGTGATGTCACTTCCCTGCTCCCAGTCTCCCCACCTGTGGCATGAACAACGGACCCTGAAGGGCCTTTGTTCTAAGCAGAGCTACTTTTTGTTCTGAGCAGAGCCACTTTGCTCTGAGCAGAGCCACTTTTTTCTGAGCAGAGACACTTTTTGTTCTGAGCAGAGCCACTTTGTTCTGAGCAGAACCACTTTATTCTGAGCAGAGCCACTTTGTTCTGAGCAGAACCACTTTTTGTTCTGAGCAGAGCCACTTTTTCTGAGCAGAGCCACTTTGTTCTGAGCAGAGCCACTTTGTTGTAAGCAGAGCCACTTTGTTCTGAGCAGAGCCACTTTGTTCCGAGCACAGACACTTTGTTCTGAGCAGAGACACTTTGTTCTGAGCAGAGACACTTTGTTCTGAGCAGAGACACTTTGGTCCAAAGATTGAATTCTCAAGGTTGGGGGTGTGGCAGAGTTAGTGGAGTCTGTGTACACAGAATCCTGAGTTGGATCCCAGCATTTCATAAAAACATATGTGGTGTAGGAGGTCCATCTGTTTGTGTGTTGCTTTCATTGGTTAATTAATAAAGAAACTGCTTGGCCTGATAGGGCAGAACTTAGGTAGGTGGAGAAGACAGAACTGAATTCTGGGAGGAAGAAGCACAATCAGAGAGCTGCCATGGAGCTGCCAGGTCAGACATGCTGAATCTCTCCCAGTAAGCCATGACCTCATGGTGAACACAGATTATTAGAAATGGGTGAAATCAAGATGTGAGAGTTAGCCAGTAAGAGGCTAGAAATAGTGGGCCAGACAGTGTTTAAATGAATACAGTTTCTTGTAACATGAAGGGCCGGCTTGTTGGGGTTTCTGTCCTGCCTGGTACCCCACAGCCCTCAAGCCCCAAAGAAAATTACACACAGGACTCCATAAGATTATAAACTGATTGGCCCATTAGGTCAGGCTTCTTATTAGTCCTTGTAACTTATATTAATCCATTATCATTATCTATGTTAGCCACACGGCTCAGTACCTTTCTCAGTGTGATAGCTCACATGTTGCCTCTTCAGTGATCTGGGCAGGAATGGCAGAGGGAACTTCCTGCTTCCCAGAATATTCCCACTCTCTTTGCTCCACCTCTACTTCCTGTCTGGCTTTCCCGCCTTTACTGCCTGCCTGGCCAATCAGCGTTTTATTAAAATATGATTGACAGAATACAGACAATTCTCCCACATCAGTTTCTGTGTGATTATTTTGGGTGTAAGCTAGCTGGGCGGCCAGGATGAAAAGCAGGCCCTCTCTCCATCAACATATATGTACGTCTTTAATAGAGGGATTAGGAGTTCAAGACCATCCTAGGCCTTGAATTCTAGTGAATTCAAGGCTAGCATGTATCCCATATGTGCCTTGTCTCAAAAGTAAAGAGATGAGAAAAATTGAAAGTTCTCAGCCTTCTCCTTCTTTCTCTCCTCTTCTGTGACCCTTAAGGTGCCAGCTTGCACCATGACCCTCTCCTTTCTATTAATGTATTCTCTCTCTCAGCTCATGGGCTACTGAACTGGGCAACAGGCAGTAGGATCCTCACTCCAAATATTATTATTCATGAGCCAACTCTGCTCCCAGACACTAGCTCCAGAGGCCTGTGGCTAAGGCCCTGGAGAAGGGAGAGGCTTCTCAAAAAGAAGGTCACCCAGTTTCCAGACAGAGACTGTCCTCCTACCCCACATTCAGCCCTGTGTGCTCTCCCGCACTTTCTGCCCTGGCTGCCCAAGTGTCTGCAGTGTGCTGATGAAGTCCACCCCCAGACAGGGGAGCCTCTCTCTGGACACTAGCAGCCTACTTTTTGACAAACGTGGACCCTAGATAAGCCTTCCCAGGCGGGGATATGAGGAAGGTGCACTCTATCCCCACTGCCTCGGGCTTCATTGTTTCCCCTTCCCTAGGTGCTCCCATCCTTTGCCAGACATTCCTCCAGGTTGGTCCCATGTCACCGGGCTTAGAGAGCAGTGTTATCGCCTGACACCCGCGTCCACATTGCCTCTTCCAGTCCAAGACCTGTAGACAGATGGTTAAAGCAATTAGAGACACACACCCCTAACTTGGAAAGACCAAGAGGAAGGAGCAGTTGTCAGAAACTTTCAAAGTCGTCAAAGATCTATAAAACCTGGAAGAGATACCTGGAGGAGCTGTGTCTTTTGCAGAGAGACCCAGCCCACTAGAGCCCACCCAGAAGCTAATGGAAAGCCGGTACTATGTGTGTAGGTCTGTGCAGGGAGATCAATGCACACTGGAGTGCACAGACCGTCACAGACGCATTCACACATGCACACATTCCTCAGACTCCCCTTCTGTCTGAGTACTCTATCCAGGAAGACTCCTGATACCTGGAGGCAAGGTAGTCTGGGCTCTGAAAACAGGGCTTCCTTACTCCCTAAAGGGTGGACCAGCAGGTGAAGAAGGGTAAAAGAGAGGTAGAAACGCTATGCCATGCCATGTGATGCCAAGAAAGACCTGTGTCTTCTGATAGCCTTGGGGCAGTCACTTGTGGGTTCTGCATGTCCCCAACTCTCATAAACAGCCCCAGCCTCTTGGATCCCTGGCAGAAGCCGACCCTTCTAGTTGGAGAGTGGGAGGGATCCCAAGGCCTGCAGGGAGCCCAAACAGCTGCTGACACCGGTCCTCAAGCTAGAGGTAGAGCATCCCACATGTCTCCCCAAGGACCGGGGAAGCTGTCTATCTCACCTCCCTGCCGGGATGGAGGACTTAATCACAGTTCCCTCTTCTCTGGCTTTAACCATTTGAGCACATTCCCCCCCCCCCCGCAGAGGCTTCACAAATGGCTCCTGTGACTTGTTTGGACAGCCATCTCTCTCAACAAAGCTTGGAGATGGGCACAGAATCCTGAAGGGACCCACTGCTTCTGCCCCCCAGCAGCTGAGTCCCCAGCTTCATCACCAAAGGAGCCACGCAGAAAGGATGAGGGAGCTCACAGGTCTGCCAATTAGGGCTCCTCCAGCCTTCTTTGCTGTGGCCTGCATACCCAGCGGCATGGTAACTTCTCAATCATTGAGCAAGGCTCGCCCTTTGCCTGCCCGTATTTGAGAGGCGTCATTGTCAAGGCCATAAATCAACCTCTTTAATTATCACCAGTGACACATTTGGCAAGAAGATGGCTGGTTTTGCTGAGAACAGGGTGAAGAGTCAACTGCAAAGATGCTTAAAACTGTGTCCTGCCCCGAGGTTCAGAAATGCCTGCTCAGAGGGCAGAGGTCACTCTGAGCAATGCTCCTGGGGTTGACAGAAGAGTGGGCGGAACTATCGTCACACACAAGACTGTGGCATGGACGTCACCAGAGCCTCAAGTGCATCAACTACAAGAATGGGATACCAGCCTGAAGAACAAGTGGATACTTTCTCCCCAGTCCTTCTTTCCTTCTCTCCCTCCCTTCCTTTCCTCTTTCCTTCCTTCATTCCCAACTTTCTCTCTCTCTCTCTCTCCCTCCCTCCCTCCCTCCCTCCCTCCCTCCCTCCCTCTCTCCCTCCTTCCCCTCCCCTTCCTCACCTCCTAGCCTCTCCTCTTCCTTCCTTTAGCAGAGGACTCTGCTCTAAACTTTTTGCATGTCTAAGTCTTTCTCAATATTCAGAAGCCCCAGGTGCCAGGCTTGTGTGTCAGCTCAACTATGGCCTGGCTGTGGCCTCGGGGCTTCCAGTCGGGCTGACAAGTCTGGCATCTTGGAGTGGGCCAGTACTGACCAGATTCCTGATGCCTTGCTGTGGTCCTGGCAGAGTGTAGCACTGAGTGAAGCTCTAAGCAGATGTATACTGTTGTCATAGCTCAGTCCCATGTAGTGGCAAAGCCTCCCCTGAGTGAGGCTCAGAAGGAAGGAAAGGCCTTCCTTGGGTGTAGAGATATTCATTTACATTTTAATAAATAAAGACTGCCTGAAGACCAGAGAGTAAAACAGCCCCACTGCTCAGCCTTACAGACCAGGCAGCAATGACACACACCTTTATTCCCAGTAGCCATACTAGATTGCCATAGAAACCAGGCAGTAGTGGTGCACACCTTTAACCCCAGCCCTAGAGAGAAATAGAATACGGGAGGTGATAGCTCTTAGACACAGTCTCATTCTGACTTTTTTGGAGGCAGGATTGCCATTTCGAACTGAGGTAGAAGTAAGAGTCAGTGACTGGCCGTTTTGCTTTTCTGACCTTCAAGTTGAATCCCAATATCTATCTCTGGGTTTATATTAATTGTGCTACACTTGGGTCCAAGTGCAAATGGTGACAGTGCACAGAAAATGTCCATAGTGAATCTCCCCCATATGTTTGCAGCTTGAAGATGGCTCCTACAGCGATTTAGCGCACCCCGCCTCCTCGTTCTGCTGTGTATAATAACCCCGCCTCCTCGTTCTGCTGTGTATAATAACCCCGCCTCCTCGTTCTGCTGTGTATAATAACCCCGCCTCCTCGTTCTGCTGTGTATAATAACCCCGCCTCCTTGTTCTGCTGTGTATAATAACCCCGCCTCCTTGTTCTGCTGTATGTAATAGCCCCGCCTCCTTGTTCTGCTGTATGTAATAACCCCGCCTCCTTGTTCTGCTGTGTATAATAACCCCGCCTCCTCGTTCTGCTGTGTATAATAACCCCGCCTCCTTGTTCGGCTGTATGTAATAACCCCGCCTCCTTGTTCTGCTGTATGTAATAGCCCCGCCTCCTTGTTCTGCTGTATGTACTAACCCCGCCTCCTTGTTCTGCTGTATGTAATAGCCCCGCCTCCTTGTTCTGCTGTATGTAATAACCCCGCCTCCTTGTTCTGCTGTATGTAATAACCCCGCCTCCTTGTTCTGCTGTATGTAATAACCCCGCCTCCTTGTTCTGCTGTATGTAATAACCCCGCCTCCTCGTTCAGCTGTGTATAATAACCCCACCTCCTTGTTCAGCTGTGTATAATAACCCCGCCTCCTTGTTCAGCTGTGTATAATAAGCACACTCAGGGTACTCTGACTTCTAAAGTAGAAAGCTAAGTTCACCCAATC
The DNA here is from genome assembly GCF_982192425.1 of Myodes glareolus. Lineage (NCBI taxonomy): Eukaryota > Metazoa > Chordata > Mammalia > Rodentia > Cricetidae > Myodes > Myodes glareolus. Next base: position 86,132,439 of record NC_142035.1, on the reverse strand, counting down.
CCAGCTTTTCTACATATGTGCCTATGTGTCTGCTCTTTCTTCACTCCCTCTCCATCTGTTAGGTCAATGTCTGAAGCCCCACTGAGTGCAGCAGTTGACTCTGGCCTTGCCCATTCTTGGAGACAGTAAGCTGCTTGCCCCAGGATCTTTCATTCACAAACCAAGCAGTCCCAAGCCATGGCCCTTGTTTGCCTTGGAAGTTCCAGACCAGGAACTACACTGAAAGGACCAGCCACCTGCCCAAGTCAGCTGACACTGTCCAACACAGCTAACCTGAATCTACCTGTATGCCCCTTCCAGACCTCGCCACAAAAGCCACAATAGAGGCTCAAGCCCACGAGCCTTTCTGAGCGGTATGGCCCTGGGTGGCGTGGCCTGCACCCTCCTGTCAGACAATGAAAGTAGCAGGCCTTCCAAATGGAAACTGTTTTGGGAGCTCTCCACCTCCTCAGATCTGAATTCTCAGAAAGCCAAGCTTTTAATGCAGGTTGTAGGGCAAAACAGGCCCTGCATGCTGCGTGCAGTGATGGTGATGGTGCTGATGCTGATCAGGCAGGGGAGAGCATGGGACTCACACGCATGTGTTTGCAAGGGCTCGCGTGGAGCTCTGACAGCTGCACAGGGATCAAAGGCCCCATAAGCAAGGATATAGCTTCCACAGGGGCCAGGCAGTCAAGTAGGGACAAGCTTCTGGTGACTCCTGGGTCTGTACGGCTGGCGTACAGACAAGAGCTCCTGGAGAGAGCCTGGAGAAGCCCAGGGACCAGAGTCCAGCAGACTTTGTAGAATCCAACAGACCTTCCAGGTTGGTAACAGGCGCCCAGAGAGATAGGGATGAAGCCTGTTGGATGCACGGTGTCTGAGTATTTTCCTTTAAGCCACAGTGCACTTGACTGTTGTCCTGCGTGGGAGACACACGTGTCACCCATCCCCAGTTTCCGTGTAGGTCCAGCCTGGTCCCTGGCAGTCCTCAGTTGTTCCTGCCCTTTGCTGAGTCCCTCAAGTAGTTGCCTTTTCTACTGGGACCCTGACACCGAGTCCCCTCTGCCCGTCTTCTCCTGTGTCCACTCTCCCAAGCCCCACAGCTGACGGTGGTGGACAGCGAACGGATTGTATAGCAGACGGAATCACTGCTATGCATGCCCCTCAGAAGCTCAGGTCCCTTGGGAATCTGACCCAGAATGCATTTTCTGAAAGAAACTTGGAGTGGGGAAGAGAAACAGGGATGTGTGAAAGGAGCTATAGGGGGTTCTCCAGAGGCCTGGGAGAGTCTGGGGGTCCCCAGAGGCATGGGAGAGAATCTTCCATCCCCATTTTCTAATGGACTAAGCTGGACCTCAAGGACCTAGAAGATAGGTTGAGCATGGAGAGTCTCAGCACCCAAGGGAGGAACAAACCTATGTGGCTGAGCAACTTCCTTTAGAAGTCAGTTCAGGAAGGAAGTGACCTCACTGGACTTCCTGGGGCCTAGGTTGGCAAGAAGAACACAGGATATCAGGAGAGGTTCTTCGGGGCGAGACACATTAATTGGATGTTTGCTCAGTTCATTAATTCACTCGCTCACTTGTTCATTTACTGACACAAACATTCAGTCATTCATCCACTCCCTCATTTATCCACTCTCATTCATTCATTCATTCATTCATCCATTTATCCATTCACCCATGCTTTGTGTGTCAGTCACAGTTCGCAGCATCTTGGCTCTCTGTCACCGAGGAGTTTAGAATCAGTCAGCAGAGATGTCCTATAAGTGAACACGGAAATAAATGTAGTGTCATTGAGTGACAACGTCAGAAAGTGGGAGCGGACAGATAAGGAAGTCAGTCAGGCAAACAAAGAAAGCTCTGTGCCGGGGGGTAGGCATGACAGAGCACCCCAGAGAGGCTGTGTGGTGACGTGGAGTAGCCGGAGGGCACTCTGGCAGTGAGAATTCCAAAGGCCCTTTGGTAGGGGCCTGTGTGGTTTGGGGCAGAATGGCAGGGATACTGTGACTATCATGTTGGAAGTAGAGGAGGGATAAGGGATGAAGATGGAGAGGCCCATGCGTCTCTCCTAGGACAGAGGGAAGCGCAGAATTTGTGGTGATCTACATGAAGAGATCTGGAGGTGGTGAGCGTGAAGAAAAGGGGGCGGTCGAAGAGTCAAACCAACGTTCTAATACGATCCATTGTTGCTTTACTGGGAAGCTACACCAAGCACCGTGGAGGCAAAAACGTCTAACTAGGGGGTGAAGTCCCATTAGCACAGGGTGTGAGCTTGGCAAGAGAGCTGGTTCTTGCTCACTGTGGCTACTACTCTCTCTTTTTCAGCTTTTCTCTCTCTCCATGTTCATGTGCTTACACTTGTGTGCGTGTGAGCTTCAGTGTGCACTTTCATGCATGTGTGGTGATCAACCTTAAGTATCAGCCTCAGGAGCCCGAGACTTTTATTTTTTTAGACAGGGTCTCTCAGTGGTCCAGTGGGTCAAGCTGGCTGGCCAGCGAGCCCTCAGGAATCTCCCTGACATGACCAGCACTGGGATTCCAAGCATGTGACACTGCGTATTTTTTACATATAGGTTTCGGTATGGAACTCAGGTCCTGGGCTTGCAAGGCAAAAGCTTTACAGACTGAGCCATCTCCCAGAGCACACCAATTTCCTTGTGTGATTCCCACAGCAATCACATGATAAAGCAGGATTATCTCTCCATTTCACAGACGAATAAACCAAGATCTAGAGTCATTCACTTATTTAAGGTCATAGAGCAGGTGCAGAGCCCAGCAGTCATATAGCTAGCTGGCTCAGTGTCCAGCAGATGGCAGTTGGGGCAAAGGGCTGACCTACCATCATAGCACAAGTCTTAGGAGTGACAGATGTTCTCAGAGCAGCGGAAACATGGGGTCCTCAGAGAACATATCCACTGCAGCAAGGGGTACTGGGAAGGGCTGTGGGACCAGGCTAGGCGTTGCCACAGGTTGGGGCTGGAGAGCAGGTGCTCCAAGGGGAATGGCCTGATGCACAGACTTGGGGTCAAGACTCATGCCTGTAGGAGCAACAAGACCAGTGTGGGGGTACAGGCAAGGGCTGTTCTGAGGTGACCTTGACTATAGAATAAACCTCAAAGCTTCTGTCTGCTGGTCTGGAGCCACTGAGGGGGTCTGGGTGGAGAGATGGCGGGGGATGGGTAGTGACAGGCAAGAGGGGTGGTAGAGCATGTGACTTAGGTGGGGCATGGCACAGGTGTGTGCTTCCCAGGGGAGTTAGCTGCTATTCTCCGGGGTCACGGGGCTGTCACACCTCTGCTTCCAGCCTTTCTTCCTCTGTTCTTCTCTCCCTCCCTCTGTCTTTTTCATTTTTAAAATACAGCTTTTAAAATTTTACTTATTTATTTTATGTGTATGGGTGCTTTGCCTGCGGGTATGGCTGCACACGATCTACAAAGCCCGTGGAGGCCAGAAGTGGGTGTTACCCCTGGGACTAGAGTCACATGGCCTTGTAGAGCTTCCTTCCGTGTAGGTGCTGGGAACCAAACCCCGGTCCTCTGGAGGAGCAGCCGGTAGCGCTCTTCACCACTGAGCCAACTCTCCGCTCGACAGCACTTCTTTACGTTCCTAGTGTGTGTGTCCTCACATCTGAGTGCCATGGCTCGCGTGTAGAGGTCAGAGGACCATACCATGTGGGCTATGGGAACTGGGGCAGGCGACAGGGTCTGGCTATGTAGCCGGGTCAGGAATGAAAGGTTCCCTTGCCTTGGTCATGGGGTTGCAGGCTGCTCCAATGGCATCAGCATTTCTCAGAACCTCTCCCGAGCACACATCTCTTGCTTCCCTGAGGTTGAGATCATGAGACAATAGAAGAAAACAACCCAGTTTGGGTGAGTCATTTAATTGCTTGTGCCTCAGTTTCCTTATCTGAGAATGGAAAAGTTAGCACTGTCTCTTTTAGATTTTGTTCCGAGTAGGATGTGAGGAACTTGTGTCTGTTACTTGGTGCATTCTTAGCGAGCGTGTGCCAAGATCACTCCAAAACAGATGAGGTAGCCGAGGGTAGTAGGCTGGCTGTGGTGAGGAGGGAGCAGAGGACAGGTGTGAGGGCTGGCAGGGGAGCAGGCCCAGGGATACAGTTAGGCTCAGAGCCTGGAAAGAGGCCGAAGGGAGGAATGTCATTTACTGCAGTGTGGGGGCTCAGAGTCTAGTTCAGAGTCAGGGTGTGTTTAGGTGACAGACAGCCATGTGCAGAGCTGGGAGAAACAAACATGGCTGCTGCATGGGTGTTTCCTGGGGGAAGATAGAGGCTGCTGGTGTGAGAAGTAGGGAGGGAGACGGTGAGGTGGGTTGGCTGGAGGTGAAGGTGCGGGGTGGGAGGGGCTGGTAAGGTGAATCTGAGAAGGAGAAGGGGAGGGAAATACAGTCTGTGAGGTAGATCAGTGGAGATTTCTGAGCCTGGAGTCACAGCAGGCCTATGTCTCCAACCTGGGTTACCTGAAGTAGAGCCTGAGGTAGGATTCAGCGTACATGATTGAGAAGGGGAGAGAAATGAAGGACGAGATAGGGCAGAACCAGTTCCAGTGGAGTGTGTGCTATAACCTAACTGGTTCTCTCTCACTCCCCTCTCACACCCCCTTGGCCAGCAGCTCAGGCTGGACCAAACCTTGGCCAGCAGCTCAGGCTGGACCAAAGCGAGTGACACCTGTGAGTCATCAGCAGAACTCTGAGGATCGAGGAGGGCGATGGCCCAACAACATCCATGGGGCCTGGTGTGAGCTAGGCTCCCCAGACTTGACCAAAAGACCTCTCCTGGACTAAGGAAGGCAGTCCTCACCCTAAACACACAGGAGAATTTCCCTGGCAAAAAAGACTCAGGAGACCTAGAAGGAGTTTCCAGATTGTGTCAAGGGAGTACAGTGACCTTTGACCTCCACCAGAGAGTTTGACTGAGCTGGGACCCAGTGAAGCAAATAGGTGGTACATTGATTACTTTTCTGTGAGTGTGGTAAAACATGGCAACTTAGTGGGTTTGCAGCTCCAGGAGAGTCCACAGTGGTGGGGGAGGCAAGGCAGCAGGGAACGCAGAGAGAGCCCTTTTCAACCACACATAAAAAACAGAAAACTTGAGAGGGACTGAGAGATGGCTCAGAGGCTAAGAGCACTGACTTTTCTTTCAAAGGTCCTGAGTTTAATTCCCAGCAACTACAGGTGGCTCCCAACCATTTATAATGAGATCTGGTGCCCTCTTCTGGCCTGCAGGGATATATGCAGACAGATGCTGCATATATAATTAATAAATAAATCTTTAAAAAAAACAGCAAAGTGGGGTGAAGCTGTACATCCTCAGAGCCCACCCCCAGTGACATGCTTCTCCACAACCTCCCTAAAAGAGCATCACCAAGTGGGGACCAAGTGTCCCGGTACTTGAACTTATGCGGACATTCTCACTCAGCCACCATACATGAAGCAGGCAAACAAAGGCAAGACAGGGGACAGTACCACACAGAGCTGTCCTTGCTCTCCCTTCATCAGAACCCACCCACCTGAGGAGCTGAGCCCCAAGAGAGGACCCTGAGTTCAGTCTAGTCCCAGAGCCAGGTAGGTTTCACTCGGAAGCACCCAGGACGGCATATTCTTCCCCACCTTGCCTTCCCAGTGCCATTGACCCATGCTCTGGCCAGCAGCTCAGAAATACATCTGTTGCATTTCAAGACTTTGGACAGAGTGGAGAGTCTCCAGGCTCAGGGCCTTCTACATTGTCCTGGAAGGACACCAAGTTGTCTTGGTTTAAGAACTGCTGGTCCTGAGCTGGACAAAGACAGCACACAGCTTTAATCCCAGTACTTGGATGGCAGAGGCAGGAAGATCTCTGAGTTTGAGGCCAGCCTGCTGGGTCTACAAAGAGTTCCAGGACAGCCACCAGGGCTACACAGAGAAACCCTGTTAAAAAAAAAAAAAGAAAAGAAAAAAAAAAGAGAAAGAAAACGAAAAGGAAGGAAGGAAGGAAGGAAGATTAAAAACAAAAACAAAAAAAAAACTACTGGGCCTACAATCAGTAGAAGAGGCTACTGGGACTTGCCAAGGACCCCTGAGCGGGACTCCGGAGCCTGGGCTCTCCTCTCTGCCTCAGTCACTCTGTTCTCACAACTAGCCACATAACTCCTCACCTCAAGGAGGAAGTCAGTCTGTGACTTTCCTTCCCGGTGACTGTGAGGCTCTGGTGGACCTGATGAGACCGGTCTCTTTGCCTGGTCCTGCCTTGGAGCACCCGTGCTTGCTTTTTCCTTAGGCTAGGGTTCTGCTCCTCTAGTCCTTTCCACCCCAGGCCCATGCTCAACTGCCCCTTTCTCAGACAGGCCTTGCCGGCAAGCGTAAGTACTTCAGAGTTCAGATCCCGGTACCCACATGGTAACGCTGAGCACAGTGGTGAGCATCTGTGGCGCCAGTTTGGGGGAGGTGGGGACAGGGAGTCCTGTGGGCTCACAGCCTATCTGTCCAAATGGTGAGCTCCAGGTTCAGTGAGACCCTGCCTCAAAGCATAAGCTGAGGAACTACTGAAGCAGGTGCTTGATGTTGACCTCTGGCCTCCACTTGATCAGACACACACGCTTGCACAAGTGTACACATATGTGCAATGCATGTACGCACATATGTGTACACATATGTGCACATGTGTGCACATGCACACACAATGCAGTGCATGCACACACACACATGCATGTAAACACCCATGTACACACAGATAGAACAAAACAGTGCCTTCAGTTCCGCTCTAGTTCCGTTCTAGTTCCCCCCTCATTTCCCCTCTGCTCCACTGTCGCCTGGTTTTGTGAGTGTGTGTGTGTGTGTGTGTGTATACACATGTGTGTTATTTGTATCTGTCCTCTTTAGTGAGCTGTGTGCTCTGTGTGGGTGGCAGTGTTGTCCAACATCACCAGTGGCTGTGTTCCTGATGCCCTGTGTCCTCTGCTTCTGCTCTTTCCACACGACAAACTTTCCACAGACTTTCTGTTCTTCACGTGCATATGACAAAGGTCACAACAGGTCTGAAATGGGGGTCATGGCCAAAATATTTTCAGAACCTTGAGGGAATTGAGTGACTACATATGACCGATCAGAATAATAAAATGAAAATCACACATCTAGGACCTGGAGACCTTGTATCCCACATTCTGGCATGATTCATGGAGTCTCCATACAGACTCCCATGCTGATTTTATAATATGTCTGAAGATTTTTTTTGGACACCCTTTCCTTCTAGAGTAGGGCCTACTCCTCTGTCCTTAAGTTGGTGACTTGCTTCTGATAAATGGAATGTGGCAGAAGTGTTTCCACATCCCTCTCAGGATGGTCACAAGACCATTGACCTCCTTGCTCTTCTCTTTGGGCCACTCTCCCTGACAAGAGACTGACGCTGCATGATGGGGAGATTTAAGTGTTCCTGAAAGAGGCCGGTGTGAGAGAAGCTGAGGCCTTCTGTTCCCATGGGTGTTTCCAAGACATGTGAGGAATAAGAAGACAAAGCTGTCTTTCTTTGTCAGAAAGAAGGAAACGAGGAAGAGTGATCATGATAGAACAGTCTAGAATAACTGACTTGGACAGAACATGCCAGAGTCTTTTGTGCACCTTGGCTCCCTCAAAACATCCTCAGGCTCCCCCACCCATACTTTCTCATAGGGTGACTGGAGTCGTAGATGGGTGGAGAAAACAAGGCAGGTTCACAGCATTTTGAACACCCCCACCCAAGCAGTTTGTAGGTGAGGAATGGACCACTGGGAGTATTCCATTATAAGCTGTCTTCTTCGGTTCAGCCTGCTCTGTGATGTTACCAGAGACTTGAATGAAGACACAAAAGATGTGTCCAGCCAAACCTCAGAAGCACAATGTTTTGACACGGCTGATTTATGATCCAAAACTCACTTCCCAGATGGAATTGCCAGCCCCAAATCAACACTCAGAAATTTAATGGTAATCAATGCAAAGTCAGATCAGAAAAATCAATCACTCCGTGAACAAACCCAGGGCAGTGCCGTGCCTTGGCAGGACTCCATCGGAGATGATCTGGTCATTTTCATTTGCCCTCTGAGGTCAATGTAAGCATAACTTAAGGAGGCCTGGGGAGGGACAGCCTCCCATCTAGCCTTAGCCCTGATTAGGGGCATCTGGACCCCATGCTTATGGGCACAAGACAGCGAGGCCTGGTGACGTCCTGTGGGCATGGCATCTCGAGGATGGACTAAGGATGAGACAGTGGGGCTGAGGCGGAAGGAGAGAAGCAGCAGCTTGGCCACAGTTGGGCTGAACCAGCATTACTAGTCCAAGGCAGGAGACGGGTTCATAACACCCAAGCTTTTCGGCCTCTACGTGGACAAGGCTGCTGGCTTCCTGAGAACTTCACAGTGGTGACAAGCAAGGAAGAAGGTGAGCAGAAGAGAGGGACTTCCTTTGTGTTGCCGGTGTGTGCACAATCACATCCCTAGTCCAGGCGACACAGGCTCCACCAGCCTTCGCACACTCAGGTTACACCCAACCTCATGAAATCCTCAGCGTTCACTTGCCTGCCTGCAGATCCCCTTCACCCATGCTGCAGTCTCCTCACTGACACACCCACGTGCAGGCAGCACTGTCCTGGCTCTGCAAACAGATTTAAGGTGACATCTGCTATGTGGGGGTGTGGGTGCAAAGGGTATCTTGGGCACAAGGATCAGAGAACTGGAGGAGACAGCCTAGCTGCCATGTGGTATGGACGAGGCCCCCACCGAATTTCCAGGGAAACCCCACAACCTCTCAGAAAGGTTCAGAAGGTGATCAAGAGTGCGGGCCTTTGTGGCCCTGTCACGGGGGAGAAGGGGAGACAACTGGGAAAGGTGACTTTCTCTAGAGAGTGAGAGTCCCCAAAGGCTCACTGAGACTCAGCCGAGAGCTTCCAGTAGACATCGATCCTCCCTGTGGGGGATGAGTGTCTTGTTCCTGGAGGGGGCATTAGAGTGACACCCTGCACCCCCTACTTACTGCCAGGCTCAGGTATATGCAAGCTGGCTGCAGCTCTCCTTCCCTGCCATGCCCAATTGTTCCTAGGTGGAGCACTCCCTAGGTGAAAGGTAGTGGAAAGGCCTGAGGGGAGGCTGCCTCCAAACCCAGGATGTCAGGATGCAGTCTGCAGGCCCAGCTGGGGACCCAGAACAGGAATCAGGAACACCAGGTGCTCGCCTGGACAGCCTGAAGCAGGATCCTGTTTAGTCGGATCCATACCCTGCATAGATGTCGAGGAAGGCCAGGCCTCCGGCATGTTTTCCTAGCCTGAGTCTTTTTTCCCTTCATGGAAATCCCATCTCCTCACCTATGTGAACACAGGGAAGAGTCACAACTCTCTGCTCTTGCCCTATAGCAGCCAGCACTTCAAGTCCCAGGTAGTCTGGTGGGACAGTGTGGTCCACAGCCTGAACCCAGCTTCATCTCTGCTCACAGATAATCTTCTCCCACTTCTAGGCCACAGCCACAGGGACCAGGGAGTTGCTTGGCCCCTCCCACCTGCAGTCACCTGGACTCAGGTGATCATCTCTCCATTCCAGGCTGCTGCTCTCCCTCATCCTGCGGTACCTAGGCATCAGCCCGAATCTTGCTGCAGTATCCAGCTGTCTGTCCCCAGCAGCATGGTGACCATCCATCTCATGGGGTACCATCAGGAACATATGCACACCCTGTGCTTCTTCAGCATGATGTCCAGGTCACTGTGGCCATCACAGCACGGGCAGCCCTGAGGACCACAACTCAAGCGATGTCATGAACATGCCCTCACACCTCCTGGGAGTGGCTACCACAGGCCAACATTGGTCCCACATGGAAATCCCCCACACTCTCTCCCTCCCCACCTCTTACATGCTCTTTACCCAGCCCAGAGGCATGCTCCCTAGGTGATGCCTAGTCAGTTTCTGTGATAACATCTTGTTACCCCAGGTAGCACTGCCTGAGTGAGAATCTACTGAGGTCTGGTCAGGTGACTCCCTGTGCACTGCTCTCCTCTGAGACCACAAGTCCCAGGACCCACTCAGATAATGGGTATACGACCACTGAGTCTGGGGGACCCCTTCAACTGCACCCCACGGCAGTCAGCTCAGCGTTCATTCCCTTCTCACATCCCTCCCTTCTTCTCATCTCTCCTCCCTTCCTCCTAATTCTTCTCAGCTCCAGGAATAAATCTGTTCAGCTGATCTTGGCGACTGTGGCCTTAATTGTGTGGGTTTGACAAATGGTTCCGTTGAGTTGGCTCAGGACAACAGCTGCAGCCTGGATTGGGACAGAAGCAGCCCTGGGGAAGGCTACGGGATGCAGAGCCATTGGGCCTGTCCCTCAGTGACCACACTGGGACATTGGCCCTGTTTGCCTCTCAGCAACTAGTCTAGTGGGAATTGGATTGCAAAAGCTCTAGTGGAGCCCTGGGTATGGCCCCGTCTCCCTGCCAAGCCCATAGATGAGGGTTTTAGGGAAAAGCTCAGAGTCATCAAGCGACTTGCCAAGGGCACATAGCTGCTCAGAGATGCCCGAGAGTTCCACAGCTACCTCAAGATCCATGCCAGGGCTCTGCCCACTGCACTGTCTCACCTATGAGTACCCCAGCAATCCATGCTTCCTCTTTCCTTCTTATCTATTTGCCCTGCTGACCAGTCACTGCCTCTTATTCCCTTCTTCCGAAAAACCCAGAGGGGAAAGCCTTGCCTATAACGCAGAATGGTACAGTCTCAAGTCCTGAACCCTTCTCTGGCTTGACGGGCTCAGCTGCCTCATCTGTAAAATGGGGTGAAATCTGTTATATGCACTTTATACTGTTAGTGTGAGGTTAAAGGAGGATACAGGCAATACATTCAGTATGATGTTGGCAGAAAGGGCTAGGACTGTACTCAGTGGCTGAGCACTTGTCTGGGGTGTGCAAGGCTCTGAGCTCTACTTCTCAACATGCTGGGAAAAAAAGGATGAAAAATAAACGTCAAGTAATGTTGGCATGGACAAACTCAATGTTGTTATTATTAGTGGGGTTCTTGGGGCCACCGTGTATGGCTGGGCAGTTGTGCACTGTACGAAGTCACCTGCATCTGCCCTTCTGTGTACCCTGGGAGCTGCACCTGCCCTGAGGAAAGTATGCTTTCCAATCAGAGGTCAGAGGGGACACCTTTTCCTAAGGCACAAAAGTGCTGCAGAATGCCGCCCTGTGCACCCCAGCTGCCATGTGAGGGCACATGGCAGGGTGCCAAGCCATAGCTCTCATCTGGGGGACCACAGTGGCTAGATTCTGCCATCTAAGCTCCCCCTGGGCACCATGGTCATTTGCAGTCTTCCAGAAATCCCATTTAAAATGAGGCGTCCTAGGGAACAATAATATCCTAAAAATAATCAGCTCTTATCATCGTTTTCATGATCATTGCTACCATCATTTTAGACCTCTAGTGGATGAGCGGCCATCAGACAGAGGGCAGGGAAAGCCCCAAGGGCAGTAGTGGGGAAGGAACTGGAGTAGGAACAGGCAAGCCAGGAATTCAAGGGAAGGCACAGGTAGCTCTCAGAATCCTGCCCCAGGGTAGCATCCCCTCCAGGTGCACCCCAACATTGCACACTTGTACAAATTATTTATTAAGAAACTGCTTCCAGCTTATGAGGTGAAGCTAGGAAATCAGGGAAGGGAGCTGAAGAAAGGGTTGGACCTTAGGCATGGCCCCTATGCAGCAAACTCGAGATTAAGCTTCACTTCAGGGGCTGTCCCCCCTGGGGCAAGGCGCTAGACTCTCCACTCTGAACCATTAGCTACTGGGCACCGAGGTCCAGAGGGAGAAGGAAGATAATAAACCCCAGGCAATTCCAGCATTTTTCTTTCTGTGAATGCAAGCGGTCCTGGAAACCACACTGAAGCCCCCAAAAGTTTTCTTGGGAGCTGGCCACTGATGCACACAGAAGCCCCCTACTGATTAGTGAGGAACCCAAGCACTTAAGGGCAAGGGCGCCTGTAGTGTCTACCCCATGGGCAAGGATGGGCCTCTTGATGACCTAGCCCCAATCTCCACTTGTTCAGTCAGTCAGTGTCAAAGCCATGACCTGTGGGCACCTGGACAGGCAGGGTTGCTTGAGACCATGATCCGGGCACCCAGCTATGTTGGCCGTTTCTACTGTAACTTCTGGGCTGATGAGTAAGGTCTCTGGGCTCTGCTGTTGCCTCATCATTTTTTTCAATAAAAGTGGCTACTACTTATTAACTATTGTAAATATTGTTGATGGATGCTAGATCACCACTTAAACAATTGAAAGTAAATCCTCAATCCATCAGAAAAAGCGAGAGTTATGGGGTATGCCTGCTCCAACTACTCACCAGGTCCTTCAGCCTCCAGACTGTATTTCAACCTGCCAGTCACCTCCCAGGGTAGCCTGGGAGGGCTCTGGTTGGGTCAGTGGAAGGTGAAGGGTGGCCTCTCATTTTGTCTGGAGCTAAATTGTTTGGAAATCTCCCAATGTTGGTATAAGGGCTGACCAAGTGCATGTCCACCCAGAGCCTCGTAATGGGATCTTCTTTGGAAGTAAGGGGGCTGCAGATGTAACCAGTTAGGATGAAATCACGCTGTCTAAGTGGACTCCCAGAGAAGAGGTAAAGAGCCCTGTGAAGACAGAGGTGAGGGCCGAAGTGCTAAGACGCCAAACCAAGGTGCTCTCAGGTGGAAGTGGATGTCTGAAGCTGAGAAGGGGTTTCTGGAAGGACCCAGCCCTGTCAACACCTGGCCCTTGATCTCTGGTGTCTAGGAGCATGAGAGCACACATCTGTTTCCAACACGTTTGTGTATGGCGATGTGTTTACAGCGGCTGTTAGGATTCTGATCTGAACTGTGCACATTTTGAACCACATTTTGAACACTTGTTCTGCAGCTGGTGGCATTATTTTGGAGGAGACTGGCCTAGCTGGTAGACAGTTTTCCAAGGGTGGACTTTGAAGGGAATTCCTTGTCCTTGGTCCCCTGTGAAGCGAAGGGTGTCAATCGCACGCTCCTACTGTGGAAGACTCCACCATGCCTCCCCAGCTATGAGGCCAAGAGCACTCTGAAACCACAACCTCAAACAACCTTTTTCTCTTTTCAGTTGCTTCTCTTGGCTCTTTTGTCAGTGCTGTGAAGGCAGCTGAAACAGCAGCCTGCACCGTCTGATGCTGCAGGGACACTCAGGGGCAGACAGAGTCAGCCCCAGGCGCACACTGGACCCATGCTCCTTTCCAGCCTTACCAGACACCCCCCCCCAAAAGCCAGAGGAGCGGTGTTTCTGAGCCCTGTCCTTCTATCAAAACCTTCTGACTGAAGATGAAGAGAGTTTTACACCCCCACCCAGACAGTCCCAACCTTGAGACACAGAGCCAGAGTCCCAGGTTGGCATCCAAGTCTGTTCATCAGGGTGCGGAAGTCCTTAGCACCCCCTGGACTTCCCTAGGCTCTAGGGCCAGAGTAGGTGCATTGGTAAGGACTATCTGAGAAACAGATCCAAGAGATGTACTGTTGGTTCTGAGCCAGGTCTGTTTTAAGGAACTGGCTCAGCAGTTGCTAAGGCTGGTAAGTAGGCAGTTACAGAGTCCGCGGGTGCATTGGAGAGCCAAGAAAGACAGACTGGAGGCCAGGCTTCTACTGTAAGATTTTCTCTTGTTCAGAAAAGGTCAGCTTTTGATTCCATTAGACTGGCAATGGATTGGATGAGCCTTGCCAGCATCATACAAGGCGTTTGGCTTAGTCACCATTCATGTTAACCTCACTCCAAACCCCCCTCACAGGGACATTCAGAACGAGGCTTGGCCAGGTATTTCTGTATCACACTGGAGCCCAGTGATCACAGGAAATGACCACCAAGGTGGGCAAGAATGTTCAGCTGGAAACTGAGGGAGATGCAAACTAAGGCTCAGAGGGGCCACATGACTTCCCCAAAGTCACCAAGCAAACAGATAACAGGAGAATCATTGAACAGAGCCTGGTCCGACAGTGAGGGACTTAACTCACCCACATCCCATCCGAACCATTCTGAAGCCTGGAGATACGGAGAGAACTGCCTACTTGGTAGAAGCAGGTCCACCACTGAAGCGGGGTTGCTTTGTTCCGGAAACCACGCCTCTAACTTTAATTGCTGTAGTACTGCTCCAAAGTGGCCACCACAGCTCCCATTTTGTGGAAGAGGAGACTGAGGTGAAGACTGAGGTAAGGAGCTGGCTGAGGCTCCACAATGAGCAAGACAAGGGGAAAGTCCCTGACTTGTATCTCATTTACCCCCTTAAACACAAGTCCATGCCCCAAGGAGTGTGAGCAGGCCTGCGGGGTGAGTCCCTCGCCTTCCAGACCTCACTCGACACTTTGTCTGGTTTTCTCAGCAAGAGCGTGTGTGCTATCTCCTGGAGCAGGAGCCAAGAAGAGGGGGGCTGGGGCACGTAACTCTGCTCAGTGTGACCTCTGTGGCCATCCAGGTCCCCTACAAAGATCTCTAAAGACCCAAGGCTGATGCTCGAGCACCATCCTCAGGGACACACCTGTTCTTCTCCACTCTGCACGCCTCTCTCCTCTATGGCAAGTGGGAGGAGCTACGGCAGCCAGAGAAAAAGGAAGAAAAAGCAGGCAGGGAGGAAAAGGGAGCCCTTCGCCTGCCCCCCCTTTCCCAGCAGCTCCCCTGCACATGCTCAATGCAGACGCCTGTGGTTTTAGGATGAGAATGACAGCATCCCCTCTCTCTTAAGCTGGGTCATTGCCCCTCAGCCCCACAGAGGCGCATTTGAGAGTTAATTTTTTCATTTGCATATAAGAGCATTTCGATTAAAAAGCACTGGAAAGTTGCCCTCCATTTCATTGGCAAATAGTCTTGTTACCTCCCATCTCCTAAAAAACAAATAAAGAGACAAAATAATTTAAAAACCAATATTGCAGCTTTAAAGACAAGACAATTCTTACGCAGAGATGGGTTGTGTCTGGGCAAAGGGATATTTGTGTATACAGAGACTTCGCTTCCACCACCTTCTGCTAGAAGCCTAGAACAGTGGAACTAATTGAAACCACCCAGCATGCAGGACCAGCCTTTCTCTCTCAGTGTGAATGGAACCTCTGCCAGCCCCACTTGACGCCAGAACTTCCTCTATGGTAGAAGAAGAGTGATTTGGGAGGGCGCAGAGTTCCCACTGGCTAGGTTCATCAAAATTGCCCAGGGCAGTTGCTAAAATGTGGATTCCCACACTCTCCCACCCACCCAGAAAAGGAATCTCTAAGGAAAAGGGCCAAGTATCAACTTTTTGCCATCTGTCCTGGCAATGGTGGGATCTTAGGGCTGAGTGTAAGTGATTGGTACAGGAGCCAGGGTGTTGATTCTGTTCTGAGATATCAGCGAGCCAAAAGCACAGAAAAGACTCCATAGATGAGCAAATACTTCAAGACAGAAATGAGAGAGGGTGTGGATGTCAGCATAAAAGGAGAAAAGCGGCAATGACTGAGAGGAGCCAGGTTGCAGGAATGGGGGAGCTTGTGGAGAAGGTGCTAGATGCTAGCTAGGCAAATGCAAAAACAGGAACAAGGAAATAGTCAAACAGGCGGCGTGGTGCAGTTGGCACACAAGGGAAAGTGAAAGATGAAGTGTGTGCGAGAAGACAAAGATGATGGTCCAGCGAGTGGCGGAGGACTTACGTCCCAGAGAAGAGAAAGACCTAAACATGTGTGTCCCAGCAACACAGCAACTCAACTCAACTCCGGGGGCACTACAATAGTATCAGAGATGAAGCAGTGTTGTAAAAAACAAAGTTAAGGCCAGAGAGATATGTCAGTGGGCAAAGCACTGCTGCCAAACCTGACGCCTGAGTTTCATCCCCAGGCCCCGCAGGACAGAAGAGAACTGACCCCATAATCTGTCCTCTGACTTCCACATGTCTGCATGGACACATACGTACAAATAAATGTAATTTAATTTTTAAAAAAATCAACTTAAAGGCTTCGATATAAACTTTTCAGAATGGACACATCGGGGACTGCTAAGAAAAGAAGACTATGTTGTCCATCGTGATGGCAGCCACTGCTCACCTGTGGCTCTCAGGCATGTGTCAATAATGAAGCTGAACTGAGATGAGCTATGGTGATGGGTAAGCATGGGGTCAACTTGATGGCATCTAGAGTCGAGACAGACAGTCTCTGGGCAAACCTGTAGAGATTTCCTTCATTAGATAAATGAAAATGTGCTGGCATCTGCTGGAGGTGGCCCGATACAAGAAGGTTCGAGGGAAAGCTTTGTGCCTGCTTGTCCTGGGATCTTGCTGGCAAGAGCAACCTCTCCGCTGTGGCAGCTGCCATCTTTTATTAACACCGGAACCCAACTTCCTCAGGCTTCCAGCATGGGGTGAGGACTGGTGGCTCTCCAGAAATCCTCCAGCACCAGTCGGGTCTACTGCGGCCCACGGCTTTGCAGGCTGAAGTCATCTGTGCTCAGCCCCTTCAGTGTGAAGACAGCCATTGTTGGACTCCCTGAACTGTTTGTGTGAGCCCATCCAGTGAATGACCTGTTGATGCATACCCATTCTTCCCCTCCTGCTCCTCGAGGGAACCCTGGCTAACACAGGGATAAACATCATATTCCAGAGACCGCAAAACTAAAAAGTAAAGGATGTCACTAATTTTTAGATTAATTATTTCTTAAAATGTTAATATTTTGGAAGCAATGGTCCAGAAAATGTCATCACATTTATTTTCCCGGTTGTCGTACTTGTTTTATGCTGGGAATTACACTCTGGGCCCTGCACACGCTAAGCACACACTACCACCAAGCTATTCCCTCAGCTTCTGCTTTTACTTGACTCAAAGGAAATGCCAAGGGCCTGTGGCACACACGTCGCTGTTGGACGGCGCTGGCTCGGAGAGGGAAATTCTGCCAGAAGCCTACCATCCCCAAGGCTATTCCAGAAGTCCTGCTTTTGGACAGGGAATCCTCCCTGGAGGGTTGATAGGGATGGCCGCTGTGGCAGGGTTTGGAACTGCTTTGCAAACACATGTCTGGGCATCCATGAGTGTGTTTTTAAAAAGTTAAATAAAATAAAATAAAAAGTTAAAACTTTCCATGAGTTTTAACTGAGGAGGACATCCCTTAACTGTGGGCAGCACCATCCCATGAGCTGGGAGCCTGGACTGCACAGGAGAGGTGAAGTGAGCTGAGTACCCACGTAAATCTCTCTCTGCTTCCTATCTGTGGATGCGATGTGACTGGCTGGCCCAAGCTCCTGCCCCATGCTTCCCCTATCGTGATGGACTGTGCCCTCAGACCGTGAGTCAAAATGAGCCCTTCCTTTCTCCCTTGAGTTACTCTAGTCAGGAAGTGTATCAACGCATGAGGAAAGCAACTAACCCACTGCGCCTCAATCCAAATGTATCCTTTCAACCCTCGCTCCTCACTGGAGTTCACACGAGGCAGAAGCTTGGTGTGTGATAAGCAGTCATTCCGGATTATAGTCTCCCTTCTGGTGACCTGCTGGAGGAACTTGGGGCTTGGATTTTGTGTTTATAGGATAAAAGTAACCCCCACCAGAAGGGTTGATGTGGGGCTTCAGTGAGGCAATGCACTCTCTTGTTTTCTGAAGAGTCATAGTTTAAAATTCAAGAAGAGTGAAGAGGGCTGCCCAGTTTCCATTCCTGGACCTGCAACCACTCGCTAGTTTGAGAAATGCAGGAGATGCCCTCTGGAGACAGCATGGAGGGCAGCTCTCCGGGGATGGCATGGAGGGCAGCCATCTGGGGATGACATGGGGGTAGCTATCTGGGGATGGCATGGGGGGCAGCTATCTGGGGATGGCATGGAGGGCAGCTATCCAGGGATGGCATGGAGGCAGCTATCTGGGGATGGCATGGGGGCAGCTATCCGGGATGGCATGGAGACAGCTATCTGGGGATGGCATGGGGGCAGCTATCTGGGGATGGAATGTTAGAACTGAACATGTAACGGTTTCCTTTAGCGGCATTCGACTAGGACACAGGCTGTGAGCTTCAAACTGCCATGAGTCGGCACAGCTTCGATTCTCATGCCAGACTCATTAGAAACCAGGGGGTCTACAGCCCCATCTCCGGTAGGGATGAGGGGCTCAGATTGTGTGAGTATTGCTACAGATTCCTAATTCCAGACAGAAGGCCCTGTGGTAGACAGCTTTCTGCCGTGGTAGCAAATCACCTGAGATCATTAACCTACAAAGGCAGAAGGTTTGCTCTGACTCACAACTGTCAAAGCTTCTGCATGTTGGCTCCACGGCCCCGAGTCTCTGGCAGGCAGCATATCACTACATAAGAACGTGTCAGCGCACGCTCACTCAGCTTGCCAGCGAGGAAGCACGAGAGGCAAGGTTTACCATCCTCTTCTGGGCCATATGCACAATGTCCTGGAATACCTCCCACTAGGTCCCAACCACTTCCCAGAAGTGCTGCCCTGGGAACTAATCCTCTGGGGGACACTCAGGATCCAAGTCCAGCCTTGAGTGGACATCTACATAGTCAACTCACCTTGGTTTGTCTGGGACAGTCTAGATTTTAGTGTGGAAGTCTCAACTCCTGGGCTATCTTCTCCTAAGCAGACCAGCATGGCTGGTGGCTCTGCCATGGTGGTCAGGGAGGCTTCTTGAGACCCAACCTGCTGGGAGCAACATCAGAGCCTTGCAAAGGTCTCAGGGCTCCACTTTTTCATTCAGAATCATCAGGGATGAGGTCCCCAAATCAGAATCCCTACTACCTAGGAGATACTGCTGCCTTTGGGGGCCACAATGAGAATGACTCTTTTGTGGGCACAGAAAACTGTCTAGGGGGAGCATCAAGAGATTGGTGTCTTCAAGCCCCTTCTAGCAAGGCGACAGTGAGGTTCTTCCCTCACCCTTAATAATCCAATGTTGACTGTCAGAAGTGGTTGGTGAAGGCAGATAGGAAAATCCACCATCATATCTGGAATTATAATGAGTGCTTTATTGGTGTGAGCTCCTTCATCTTTCTTGCTGCTTCCCAGAGTGCTCTGTGTGTTGACAAACCCAGGCCCGAGAGTCTGGCAGTGTTAGTTTGAAGAGGTATAAGTGACTCCTTCCTAGACCTGGGAAGCCAGGCCTGTGCTTGGGCTCACTCTCCTGGGCTCGTTCTCCTGGGTTCTTACTGCTATTGGCTGTGCCTGTGATAAGCAGCCCTGTGTGAGACAGACTTGTGTGAGAGGAGCTGTTCTGTGAAGGACTGGGAAGGTCAGGGACCCTACCCCTAAGCTGTCTGCCGGATCAGGGAAGCACAGGGGAAAGGAGAGCCTTTCAGTGGCTGCTGTGTCCTGGTCGTTGGCTCCTAGGTAATGTGTTCCCACCTGCACTTCTGGTGAAAACATTGTCCTTTTCTTGCACAAGAGCCATCATGTAGATCTGGGGCTGGATAACTGTGGTAGCGTGAATAAAATTGACCCCAGAGGCCCATAGAGAGTGGCACTATTAGGAGGTGTGACCTTCTTGGAGTAGGTATGGCCTTGCTGAGGAGGTGTGTCTCACTCTTTCTGTTGCCTCGATCTGGAGGTAGAACTCTCAGCTCCTTCTCCAGCACCATGTCTGCCTGCACGGCCATGCTTCCCATGCTAAGCCTCTGAAACTGTTACCCAGCCCCAGTTGAGTGTTTTCCTTTGTAAGTCACATAGTCCCAGTGTCTCCTCATAGCCAGAGAAACCCTAGCTCAGACAGTGACGAGACTCAGGAACCTCCCGCTCTAATGTGATTCCATCCACAGTCCTGCTTCTGTGAGAAGCATGCAAACAGTCAGCACACAGTAGGACCGCACAGAGCATAATAGTGCATCTTTATCATAACTCAGCAGGCAACTAGAGTGTCTCTGGGGCTTGGGATTGGGGGTGTCTTAGAGACAGACTACCTTACCAGTGGCCCTGGGTCACCAGTGGGAAGATTCTTTGAATAGAAGTAAGTGTGGACCGGAGAGAAATGGGTCACTCAGCCTTTGGTATTTTCTGGCGGTGAGGCTCCAGCTTAGGAGGAAAGGCAGTGACACAGCAGGATGGCAAATGTGTCACCAAGGAAGGAAGGTCATCTGGTCCGGCTGTCCTTGCGATGGAGGCGCAGTGGGACACTGGATGCTAGTCTAGCATTTGGGTGCTCATGACATGGAAGGAGTTTCTAGAATCACAGGCCAAGGAGGCAACTTTTTTGTTTGTTTGTTTTTTGAGACAGGGTTTCTCTGTAGCTTTGGAGCCTGTCCTGGAACTAGCTCTGTAGACCAGGCTGGCCTTGAACTCACAGGGATCCGCCTGCCTCTGCCTCCCGAGTGCTGTGATTAAAGGTGTGTGCCACCACTGCCCAGCTTTTTGTTTGTTTGTTTGTTTTTGTTTTCGGAAGGAGGCACCTTTTATGTCACTGAAGTAAATATCACCTACAAACTTGCTCCCTGTGGCAGTAGTTGTTAATGGTGGCGGGTGTGTGTGTGTGTGTGTGTGTGTGTGTGTGTGTGTGTGTGTGACTTCTGTGTGACAAGTCTACCTAAAGTCTGGTGAGTTTCAAAAGGTACAGGCAATTACTTATTAGATTCTTCAGTGTGTGGGGCCAAGGTGTGTGTGTAGTGTATCCTATGGCTGTAGCCAGCTAACCCTTTGACCAAAGCCAGATCTGAAAAGGGTTCATGCCCAGGGCTTCTGGGAGCTTCAGGGACCATGGGAAGCAATCCTACTCCTTGGAGGGCATGGGCAGAGGGCAGGTGAGCCATGAGAAGCCCTGAGGCCTTGAGGTATTATTTTAATAGCGCTGTTCTCCGGCCCTAATATCTGATCACCTGTGGAGAAAGCTTCTGTACTTCAGCTTTCTTTTTGTAACCCAAAGGCCCTTTTACTCCTCGGGGTCTTTGCTGGGGGGTGGGGTCCTACTTGACACGGTACCTGTGAACAGGACAGAAAGTTGATAGTGAGTCCATCCTGGGTGGCACCGATCTCCACAAACAAAGGGCCTGCCAGGAACCTCCTGGCACAGGGAGGCCAGCTCTGAGTCTTGGTCCTGGTCCCCTGCACCTTCGACTGCTCCTCTTCTCTGCTTGGTGAGCACCCACTCATTTTTTGGGGCTTAATCTGCTGCGTTTCCCTACAGCTCCTCAGCCCACACTCAGGAGAGAGCAGGACCACCTTCTCATCTCCCACTGCCCTCTGTAACGCACGTCTGTGTAGAGTCGGTACCCCGACATCGAGTCACACTGCACATCTGTGTAGAGTTGGTACCCTGACATTGACTCATGCACTGCACATCTGTGTGTCTATGAACATGGGCATTCTAGCACCCGGGAGAGGGGGCTTTATCCACATATTTATCTCAGTGCTCAGCATACAGTGGGGGCCTGTGCTTGCTGAACGACTGTATGAATGTTTGCACTCTACTGGGCTTTCCCAGGACTCAAGAGTCCTTTGTCCTTTCAGGATCTCCCCTTTATTCCTGAAAGGGACCAGGCTTCTGCTCCTGTGCTGTGACCACACGATGGTGTATACTGGCTGCCCTGGAGTCAAATGTTCCAACGCTGTCATGGTCCCATTGCATCCTGGATATATGAGAGCCCTGCAGTCTAATGAAGAGGAAAAGTGCACCTCCACCAGAGCCATCTTTCCTTACAAACATAAAATGAAGCCAGCCAGAAGCCTGACTCGGTGCCCTGGGCCCTGAGGAACACTCCCTGCAGCTGAGGCTTCTGGGTACAGAGTGTGAATGCTCTTCTCACTAGCTCTATGAGTCTGAATCAGTCACCTGATCTCAGAACTCCCTCTCATTTCTTCACCAGGAAGATGAAAATGCTGGTCAGACAATTGCAGGTCTCAACCAGATACCATAGGCGACATGTAACAGGCATGAAACGCTTGATCCTTCCCCAGGCTCAGATCCAGGACTGTTGCTGGCAGATGAATGGCTCCATAGCGTTGCAGAGCAGCTGGTGAAGCTAATCCTATGCGATGCTACAGGGGTCTGGTGAGTGGTCAGGTGTGAGCGCTAAGTGGTCAGGGAGCTTGCATCTTGTGAGCATCGAACATGTGCTGCGTCTACACGAGCAACAAATGGCAGACAATAATCCACCCTTCTCATACTAGGCAACTGATGCAATGCTCCTCTCTCTCTCTCTCTCTCTCTCTCTCTCTCTCTCTCTCTCGTGTGTGTGTGTGTGTGTGTGTGTGTATGTATGCATGTATTTGAATGAAAGAAAGTGGGACCCAGCAGCCAGCACACGTGATCAGGCTGGCTGGGGGCAAAGCTGAAGTTTAAAAACAAGCTCTGAGCCAGGATGTGCTCCATCTTAGCAAGGCGTGGAGCAGAGGCCAGCGGATGCACCTTGCACACCTGTCCTCACAGTGCATCATAATCTTAGGCATCAGGACCTTGTTTCCATTCTCGGGGAGAAAACCAAGGCACGTGGGGGCAAGGGTTTTCCAGGAGGTACAGTGCACTGGTTAGTTCTGACTGTCAACTTGGAACAATCTAAAATAACCTGGAGAAACTGATTAAAGAATTATCTAAATCAGGTTGGCCTGTGGGCATATCTTTGGGGATTGTTTTTGATGGTTAGTTGGTATAGGAAGACCCAGCCCATAGTGGGCAGTACCATTCCCTAGGCAAGAGGTCTGGAACAGCACAAGACAGGAGAAAACCTGTAAGCAAGGATGTCTAACTCTTTGCCCTTGACTGTGGTTTGAGTTTCTGCCTTGACTTTCCTAAAACAACAGATTGGAACCTGGACTGTATGCCAAATAAAGACCCTCTCCCTTACGTTGCTTTTATTAGGGTAGTCTTCATAGCAACATGTCCTGCGCTCGGCCTCGCCTGCAAGAACCACGTGGGACACATAGGATACTTCTGCAGAAATAGCTTTAATCCTCTTGGGAGCTAGAGCATAAGCCACATGGCGGAGACCCAGATATGATGGAACCCATCCCTTATATAGGAAACAGACCCTGCTTCGGACGTGTCACTCTTGGATTGGTCCACTGCTCCCAGTCCCAGGTGATGCCTCGGGAGTAGGCGGGGACACAGAAGTGGAAAGTTACCAACACGTGTGCGTTCACCTGGCGGTGAAGCCGGATGTCAGCGCCATCTTGATGATGGAGAATGTGGCTGCGGCCTTCTACAGCAACAGAAACAAAACTAGAATACGCAGAAGGCAGGTGGTAGGACTGGGGATGGAATATAGAAAGAGTCCACTCTTGACTACCGCAGTGGTCACTTCAAGCCGAGCATAGGTACAGGTATGTGACATCTAAAAATGGCCCACTCAGTCCTGAGCAACAAATGCTTTTCAAACCCATGACATGATTCCATGCCGGCCTGGTGGGGGTGTTGCTCAGTTCTCACTCCTCTCCCTGAGGCCACTTTGATGGCTGGGATTCTACTTGACCCTGGCAGCCTTTCCTGCTTGGCCCTTGCTCATCTGTCCCCAAGGGAAGACAGGTAGGAGTTTTCCATAGTTTTTCTTGACCAGACTCAAGCAGAGAAGGGTGGAGTTCCATCTGTGAGCTCACTGTGCTATCATAACTGGAACGGATCTGTGAGTCACCAGATAAAACAGCAGATCAATCCACCGAGCCTCAAAACACCATTGGTGCCCAGCACTACTTCAAAACTATGGCTTTTAGCCCCTGACTGCTCAGTCCTATTATTTAATGCCTTAATAAGGAAACACGTATTTGCTTTACTATAAATTTGTGTTTTTAATGTTTTGATACCATTTTAATATAATTAGTACAATTTGTAATTCTCTGTATTTTTATTGCATGCATCAAGAAACATTATTCCCAAAATGGATCTGGAAGTTTCTCCAGACTAACAAAGGGTCCTTGACTGGAGAAATATTTGCAGGGGTCTGTAACTACATATTGTACCAGTTGATGTAAGATAAATTTAGGAACAAAGAAGTCAAGCAAACTTCCCAAGGTCACACAGTAAGGGAAGAGTTAAGATTTAAGCCCAGGAACCTAGATGAGAGACTGTCCTCTTGACTAGCACACTGGGCTGGGCTCCCAGCTTCCGTGTAGGCTGCCAGTCCTTTCCTCTGCTATTTTTCTTGTAGATTCAACAAGATAGAATGTGATTGTTGCTTTAACACTCTGCTTCCCAGGTGCCATAAGGGTCGAGACTGGCTTAATTCATCTGTGGATTCAGACAAGACTGCAAGGGGTTCAAATAAAAGTTTTGAGTATGCAAGTCTGTAACCCACAAACGCCTCATGCATGATACAATTCTACTGCTCTAAAGAGGGCAGAAAGGCCCCAAGCTAAAGAGTCTGTCACACTTTAAAATGCCATTAACATGGGGCCTTGTGTTTCTACAGCACTTTTGATGTGCCCCAGAATTTTTATGTTCCTTTGACGTAAGTCGTAAGCATAAATTTGTCGGAATGTGAACAGGACTCAGCTTCTGTGCCTTACAGACAGAAATGGAAGGAAGCACCATGGAGATGGGGGCGGGGCTTCAGACTCACCAGCATCACTTCCCAGCTGCTCTGAGCCCAGTGCCCTGGTCCATCAAGCAGGGAAAGCCACAGGCACTGTGGGTGCCATCTGGGATCAGGGCAAGGACGACATGGTGGTGGCACCCCAAGGACGATGTGACTGGGACCAGGTGGGTTCTGGGTCCATCGCGGCTGCATAGCTAGGACAAGACCCTGCGCCTTGGACCTTCAGTTCCTGAGTGATGAAATGAGAGGCAGGGAAGGACCCGCAGGCTCCACCGTCACTGAAAGACCCCACAGACCTCGCAGCCAGTGGGGAGACAGCCCTCGGGAGGTGAAGAATGAACCTGGAGTCGGCACCAAATTTGCAACCGCAGTCACCATACAGAGCTTGACCTCAGGGTCATTTTCCTTACACATTTCAGCATGGTAAAACTTTGGGGAAAAGGTTTCCACATGACAAGTATCACAACAAAGCTACAAAGAAACTGCCCAGCCAAGCAGCAAGGCACCTGTGACCTTGACAATAATACTGAGTTCTGTTGTGTGATGAACAGAGCTCAGGCCTAGGGAGGAAGGATTTGTCATAATCATAAGGCTAGATTCTATTCATGCAGGATGCAAAATACGCGGGCCCTCTTTCCCAAGATGGGCGTTGTTCCTTGGAACTAAACAATGCCCCGGACATTGGGGCATTCAGGAAGGATGGCTCTATAGAACACCATGCTGTGAGACAGCTTTCATTCCCACCTTCCGAGTATCAGTTACTTCCTTCTGTTAAAGAATAGGTCCAAGTGTTTGCCAAGCCTGGATCCTCCAGTCTTTGAGCTGAGTCTTCCACGTCTACGTGCAGTGAATCTTAGAAGCAGACGCAGAGCTGCTTCCGTCAGGCATTTTGTTATAGTCTTTGGACAAGGTCTTGCTCTCAAGCAGATCTTTGATGCACATTTAAGATTCTTCCTTCCCCTACTCACTTCTATCAAGGATCTCCCTCGCCCCTCTCACACCTATGTCCTCCACCTCCCCTCTCCTGTGCAATTCCCTTTCTTCCACACTTTGATCCTTACAGTGAGTTTTAAGGATCCTTGTGTACAAGACTGGCTGCACAGGGCCTCTTCTGTTAGTGGAGCTTCTTTTGATAGAACCCACGCCTAATAGGGCCAGATAGCTGTTCCTACACACACACGCGCGCGCGCACGCGCGCACACACACACACACACATGCGCACACATACACACACACAAAAGTGCATATACACAATTATACACACATACACAGTCTCATACATGCAAACACATGTGCACACATATACACACAAGCACATACACAGATATACACACATATATACTGTCACACACGCACACACACGCCAATACGCAGATACACACACATACATACTCTCACACATTCACACACACACATACATACTCTCACAATTCACACACATACATATGAGCACTCACAAGCATGCACACATACACATATGCATACACACACTCATTTGGGGAGTCATAGACCTGTGGCGGGGTGGTGTGGGTGGGAATGGACAGGCCCACCTGTAATAACAGCAGTGCAAACCTACTGAGCAGCTCTTCTTCCCCAAATGGCTTTTAAAATATAAAATTGTCTTAAATTATTACCAAAAAAGGAATTTTAAAAGAGGTTAACAAGGGATTTAATGACTGTGGAGCAATAACGCTCCTTGTATCAAATTAAAATTCTAAAGCTGCCGCAGGAAACAAGTGCGTTAGGAGTTGCCAAGGCTACGTGTGTTATTACTAGGGGTGGCTTGATTACCCCACACATTCTTCGTCCTGCATTCAAATTGGCAAGTGACTCCGTTGGAATGAGAATCTAGGCGCACCAGGCGCATACTCCAGCCAAGGAAGTCCTGAGAGACTAGGGACTTCCTAAGTCAAAAATGGAAGACAGCACACGGCTTCTGCAAGCAGCAATTGGAGGTGGATGTGTGCAGTGGAGCTCAAATGGCTCGGCCCGCAAGCTGTGTGGCGTAAGACAAGTCACTTTGCTTCTCTGGACTTTCATCTCTCCATACTTGTCGTTTTGAAACGACACAGGCTGAAGCTTTGGAAGCTCCTCCCAGGCTACTGAATGCTGATGATTGATGGATCCTTCGGCTAGTCTCCTCCCTGCCCCCGCCCTCCCCAATGCTGAAGCCTGGTTCCCATCTATACTATTTAATATCAGTCATTTGTTATGGTCTTCCTGAGGGCCAGGCATCCTCTCACTCACTGTCTAAAGCAGTGTTAATCATTCCATTTTACGGAGTAGGAAAGTGAGCAGGGCCAGGAGATGGCAGGGGTTGAAACCCAGACCCTTCTGGCTTATAAGGTCTCCCTCTGATGCTTCCCAATATGCCAGATCTGCAGTTTCAAACTGAACTGTAAAACTCCCCTGTAGGCGAGGGTTCAGTGCCAGTCCTTCCTGCCTCCAGCACAAGTGCTGTCCTGGCATTCTACCATGGTGAGGCTATCTGGAAAACAGCACTTGGCGTGGATGGTCTCTTAAGGTCAGTTCTAGAAACATCTCTTTAGAAGCCCGAGCATTCACAGTTAAGGGAGACTGCCCACAGGAGAACTTCAAAATGGATAAAATGAAACACAGCTGGAGTGTGTGTGTGTGCGCGCGCGCGCAAGCGAGCGAGCACACATGTGTATGTGTGTATTAATCCTAGCTTTCCAATCCCAGATGTCAATAAAACGTTAAACTACTGATGAGGAGGTAGTTCTTCCTGAAGCCCCATGGTGTGGCTTTGAAATATCTTCTCAGAAGGAAAGCCAGGCAAAGAAATAGAAATCTATGAAATGCACAGAACAGAAGAATAAGGGGCATCCGTGAGAGCCCTCTGGAACACTGAGAGGCTTGCCAGGTCAGCGAGGGCTGGCCCAACACTGCCAATTAGAGCAAATGGAAAACAGGCCTCAGTCTCAGAACTAAAGACGAAGAGCAGCAGCTAACCTGTCTCCTAACAGAAAACACGGCCCTTAATGCTCCATGTAATTTAATATTTTAAATTATGACTGCAAGCATCCAAGCCTCCTGTTGAACAATAGAACATGGCAATAAAATTCTCAGTGGGGCTTTGGTGAGTGTGGTCACGGGAATAATGGCTGTGGAGCCAGAGCTGAGCTGGCCAGCAGAGCAGGGCTGCACCCTCATCCCTCCGACTCAGTTCTAGGTTCCACCAGTCGACTTCTTGCAGTAGGAGCATTGATTTGTGCTCAGGAACGTTTGGAGAATTAGCTATACCTGGGAGGATGATTTGAGTTGTAGGTGCCCCCACCAGAGTTAAAAGGGTCCTGGCTATTCCAGGGGACCCATTAAAATTATGATTCTCAAGACTGAGGATGGCTCAGTCAGTAAGCTGCTTGCTTTGCAACCATGACAACCTGGATTCCATCCCTACAACCACATACGCAAACAAACATGGCGTGTTGATGTGGACTTGTCAATGTTGGGGATGCTGGAACAGATGAATCCCTGGTGCTTGCTAGCCAGCCTAGATGACCTAGAAAATTCCAGGGCAGCCTGAAATGGTCTCAGAACACCAGGAGGATGGCACCTGAGGAACAACAGTCAAAGTTGTCCTCTGACTACACTCTTACACACATGCACACTCTCTCACACACATACAAGCACACACACACATGCACACCCACAGATCGTACACTAAGCTGTATGTGATGGCTCATCTTGGTTGTCAGCCTGATTACATCTGGAATTAATTAAAAACCCATGCACCTGGGCACACCTGTGAGGGATTTTGCTTGATTGGATGGATCATTCGAGGCTGGAAGACCCTCCCTAAGTCTGGGCTACAGTTTCTGGTGGCAGCCTATTTAAATGCCTGGGAAGAAGGATGCTTCCTCTTGGCCTGCTTGCTCGCCTTCATCGTCACTGTCCATCTGTGCTGCAGCAGAACTGTTCCTTCACTGGCATTACAGCCTGCTGCTTCAGGATTCCGACATGTACTGAAGACCGGCGGAGATATTCAGCCTCGTGGACAAACTTCTATCGGATTCTTGGCCTTTCTGTCAGGAAACAGTCAGTGCTGGACTAGGTGGACCACACGCAGCCTGTAATCCACTCTAATAAATTCCCCTTTGGTAGATAAAGATTCATTCTATCAATTCTGTCCCTCTAGAGAACACTAATACACTGTGGTCCTCACTCCTGGGGCACATTGTAAGCGTCTTGTGCCTAAAGACCAGGTGACAGTCTTTGTAAAGTCCCCCCCACTTAATTGTTCTTAGCACCAGGATTGAGAAAAGTGATTTAGAAGATCATGCCCCTTAAAGGGCTGAGAAGGAACATGTGGAGCACAGTATGCCTTGGTTATACTGGAATGAAAGGCGCAATCCCTGCCTAGCTGATGGAATGACCAGGGACTATGCAAATGAGGAGTCAGATCCAGGAAGCAAACTAGAACAGCAGGTCATGTGCAGTTCCAAAAAGACTCCCAGCATAAAACCAGGACCTAGGACCTGAGGCTGAATGCCACACTGCATGAAACAAAATCTTATTGCATGGGAAAGGGTGCAGTAAAGAAAACACTGAAATGGCCACTCCATTAATTGGGGGAAGGTTTTTAACATGGATAGGAGAGAGAACGTATCCAGAGGCATCAGGAAGAGCCCAGAGCAGAGAAAACAGAAAGCTGATATGGGCAGCAGATTGGACATGACCAGGGCTGTCTTGGAGAGAAGAGAAAGAGAGAGAACGCATGGCAGGAAGAATAGTGGAGATGGTGAGGTGGGGTGAGATGGCGAGAGACGGGGATCAGAGCACAGGGAGAGAACGGCAGGAGCAGCTGGGTTATAGGAAGGATAGTCGTGGGGGAGGGAAGGCCTAGGAGGCTGGAATGGACAGAAACATGTAACAAGTGAGTAGGGACTGAGGGGCCTGGAGGCCAGCGCACACTTCGATATGCTGATAGGTGCCACAGGTAGCCATGTGTTCCTTCTGCCAGAAGTAAGGGGAATGGCTTGTTTTGGCAGGTGGGAACCAGTTTCACAAATTCCTGAGGCATGCTGGCTTTCATCTAACCACCAGAAAGTCTCCTGTAGAACAGCTTGAGCTCATTTCTGGATATATGGACAACCTTTTGGGGTTTGGGGGGCTGGAATTTTCTTTGGACCTGACTTTAGGTCTAACTACAAATGAACAGAAATCTCTTGACACCCCTTCCCCTCACCAATGTCTGTTCATTTAGCTATTTCTTGTCCCCAAGTTTGGCTAAGCTGCACCTGCAAAGGCCAGAAGGTTAGTGTCTTAATTAGGGTTTCTATTGCTGTGAAGAGACACCATGACCACAGCGACTCTTATAAAAGAAAGCATTTAACTGGAGCTGGTTTATAGTTCGGAGGTTTGTTCCATCATCATCATGGTGGGAAGCATGGCAGGGCACAGGCAGACAGGGTGCTGGAGAAGTGGTTGAGACTTCTGCATCCGTATCGGCAGACAGCAGAAAGAGAGATACACCGGGACTGGCTTGAGCTTCTGAAACCCCAAAGCCCACCCCCAGTGATTCTTCCTCCAACAAGGCCACACTTTTGATAATGCTCACTCATTCCTTGTGAGTCTATGGGGCCATTTTTGTGCAAATCACCACAGTTAGCATAGAAAATTACTAACAGCCAAGGTTGCCTGTAAAATCACACATTTGACGACTTTAAGAATGAACAGAATTAAACCATAGAGATGAACTCACACCATGTTTTGCTGAGAACAAACCTAAGAAAAGAGAAAGATAAGCCATGGTGGCTTGTAAGACTGTGCCTCCTGATTATTCGGTACAGGGAAGAGGTCCTGCATTAGCGTTATGGACTCTTCTGCACCCAGTCAGCTCGCATGTATGGCACTTGACACCTGATTTTGCAGGATTATAGACTAAATTGCCCCATTTGTGCTAGTGTGGATCTCCAGTGCTTTTCTTATGAAATGAGGGTGCTCTTATTATGAAGCGAGGACTTTGTTTCTCACACACCTGGCAGGTGTCTATAAGATGCAGCCTGTCATAGCATCATGTGGAGCCAGACAGACAGGTGAGTGGCTCATGCGGTGCCAGACACACGTTACCACACACCTGCTGCACCATGACCCTCCATCCCCACACCCTCCACACCTGTCAGATGTGTGCATCTGCCAGTATTCTCCATGCTATGTGCTGCCTCCAGGGCTTTGCCTGGTCGCATGTCCCTGGGTGCTTCCCCTTCCTTCCATGCTGGCTTGTTACCAATCTCATGTGGGATGAGGCTCTAGAACTTTGACTGCTTTTCTCTGTTTGCATCTTCTTTCTAGAATTTAGGTTGTTTGTTTGTCTGTTTTGCAGTCTCCTCTGTAGCTTTAGTTGGCCTGAAACTCACATATAGATTAGTCTGGCTTCTCCAACTCATAAAGATCTGCTTGCCTCTGCCCTCCAAGCACTGAGATTAAAGGTAGAATTTAGATTTTTACCCCTCAACAGGACTGCTTTGTCCCACAACCACCTGTATCACTTGTGCATTCTGGGCCTGTTTCTCAGTGCCCCGCCCCCCGCCCGAGGCTTGCCATTCTCACCTCAATGGATGAGACCCGAGCATGACACCTATTGCTATTTGTCACCAAGACAACCCAGAGAAGAGATCTCAATGACACTTAGTCTTTTTAGAAAACCCATGTGATGGGTTCTATTATCACCTTTACCTTCTGGGTGAGGAAACTGGGGCAAAGATGGGTTAAGCCACTTGCCTCAAGCCAGTCAGTATGAGAACTGGAACCTGAGCCCTGAAGTTGACTCCAGAGTTCAGATTTGTATCTGCTCTGTTTCCTGTTACTCTGTTTTCTATTGCTGTAACAAAAGACCCAAGACCAGGTAATTTATAATGGAGAGATTATTTGGCTCACAGTTCTGGAGGCTGAGATGGCTGAGAACCTGATACCAGCATCTGCCTGGCACCCACTGAGGAACAGGGCAACACAGGGGCGGGCAGAGCAAGCACAGCTCTTCTTACCTTACAAGGCCACGGATGTCACCACGGGGACTCATCCTCCTGACCTTATCCGTTCACCAGTCCCTTCTGATCTTGTGATATGTGATGAGGTAGTTAACATGATTCTCCCTCCTTCCTTGCCCATGTATGTCCGTAGGTGCACATGTATGCACAGGTGTATATACATGTGTGTATGGAGGTTAGAGGTCAACTGTGGGTGTTGCTCCTCAGGAGCTGCCCTTTTTGATCTTTTCATGCTGGCCTAGAGCTCACCCACCGGCTAACCTGCTGGGTCAGTGAGCCCGGGAGCCACACTGTCTGCCTCTCGAACTCCACGGTTATAGGCATGCCACCACACCCAGCTTTTTACTTGGGCTCTGGGGGTCAAACTCAGGCCCTCATGCTTGCATGACAAGTACTTTCCTGATCAAACTGTCCCAAGCCCCCTTTCCTCTTTAATGGAGGCCTCTGGCTAGTGCTGGGCTGGGGTTTTTCAACCATTACCATCAACTGGTAACTTCTAAATTGTGTCCTTTGGGGTGTTAGGGATACTGAGGGAGGGGTTTCGGAGACGATGAGGAGGCCTCAGGAGCCCTTTGCTTCTGTTCCTCTCAGTCACGCTGAGTACAAAGCAGAACTCCTGGCTTTCTAGAAGGCTGCCTAGACAGTTAGATGTGGGGGCTGGGCAGCAAATAGTCACACGTGGGGTTTTTTTGCTTTTATTGCACATTAAGAATGCAGTTTGTTCCTGTTAGGTATGCTTCTGGCTGCCTAATAAGATTTCACTTGAAGAAAGTGAACAAACTGCTTAAAAATAGCCGCGAAGGAGGGCGCCACGCAAAGCTGAGTCTGAGCTCCGCCAGAATGGGCCCTGCACACAGGCGAGTTGGTGCTGCACTGCACACAGCAAAAGTCATAAGATGCTGAAGGATGAAGCCAGGTTGAGTGGGGACGATGCCTCTTTGTTGAATTTGAACTAAGCTTTGACAGTTAGACAGGGTTCAGGGATGGTGGAACTCAGTCAGAAAAGAGACTTTAATTTAATTTACGAACCCATGTTGCTGTTGTTTAAAAAAAAACAAACACAAACAGAAGGGGAACACACACTTGTCATCCCAGCACTGGGAAGTAGAGAACGGCAGATCCCTAAGGCTCTCTGGCCAGTCGGTCTAGCATACCTGGCGAATTCTAGGTCAGTGAGACCCTGTCTCAGTAACCAAGGCAGATGACATCTGAGAAGTGGCAGTCAAGGCTGTTTCTAGCCTCCCAGTGCGTGCACACAGATAATTTACATGTCCCCACACATGTGAACAGGAACACACAAAAACGGGCAGTGATTTCTTTGATTTTGACAAGATCCAGGAGGTCACCTGCCGGAACAAAGTCGCAGAAGGCTTTGGTCCCTGTAAAGTTTGTGGCATTCCTCCCACCTCCGGCAGGCCTGTAGGGTCAGTAGGACTAGGCTCATCCAAGAGGGAGAAGGAGGCAGTAGACAGTCCCCAGTTACACCAGTTACAACGTCAGAGGCAGGACCACAGACATTGGTGGACAAGGTGTTCCCTCATCCAACAGAACACAGCAGGCCCAAGGAGCATTTTGAGACAGACATACAAACTGTTCAGCTTCAGGGCAAGAGGCAGAAGCTTCGGGAAGTTTTGAAGTCAGACATCGGCAGGACTAGAGCAGCAATCTCCTGTTGACGTCCAGACATGGTCTCAAGGGAACACATGGTCCTGGGTGTTCATGGACAGCCTGACTGCCTCTGAGAGTCAGAGTGACCCTGCCAGCGAGGTGGGCAGCCACACAGCAATGCACCAAAGCTCAGTGCCCAAGGTCATGGACACCAGTAAGGCAGCTTGTTTCCTTGAGGCACCAACTTGAACCAGCTAATGGCCCTCAACTCACCAAGCGCTTACCATATGCTAAGCACTCCGCCCATATTACCGAGTTGTGGGCACAGACCAGTGTAAGGGGAGCACCTCATAGTTCCCTTTAGCAGGTAAAAAGACTGAGGTCCAAGTGAGGTTATCCAGACAGTGAGCAGCAGAGCAGAATCTTGAACCCAAGTCAGCTGCCCAAGGCATTAACATTGACCAAGCTCCACTTTCATTTCCAGTGTAAGTGGGGTGGGTAATGGGGCCCACCCACCAAGCCTGTATGCCTGACTTCTGCCTTGGTTTCTGTATATCATATATTCTGAGGGTGGGAGGAATATCACCCCCAAATAAGCAACAGCTGTTTTTTGTTGCTAGTAAAACATCTCCCTTTCATGTATCAAAGCTGGCATATAGTATACAACAGATCCATGTCCCATCTGTTAAAGTAAATATTCATGAGAACAGCCAAGTGTGGAGTATATACCTGTAATCTCAGTACTCAAAAGACTGAGACAGGAGGATCACTGGGAGCTTGAGACCAGCCTAGACTGCAGACTAAGATCCTGTCTCAACAAAAACAATCTCTCACTCCCAAATGTTTATGGGGTACAATTAGAAACAAGTGTCTGGACACATAATCTGGTGGTGCACGGGAAGCAATGTGACTGTCCCCAAGAGAGGGTACTCAGTCCTGCTCTGCATGCCCAGGTCCGCCCTCCAGCCTGTGGTCTGAGCAGTTTTCATGCTGACCGCCAGCACTGGCACCCACATCCCTGGGGTCTCCTTGCTGTGCCAGCTCCCCAGATGGCCTGTTGGGGCTTGTTATAGGTTAAACATGTACAGACTTCGCTCAGTACAAATGAGACTTGAACATCCAGGTCTCTGTTGTCAATTCTCCCAACACAGGGAAAAAGGTAATCGTCAATTAACAGGCCCATCGGCTGAGGCGGGAGAAAAATCAATAGCATGGACCAATTCTGAATGTTCCGATGCAGGCTAGGATTTCAGAGGCCCAAACCTTCCACACAGGTGCATGGAGTAATTGGCTTCTCTGTAGTGACCCATCCTGCAGACTCCACAACTCTCCAATTAACATGTTCCACTGACAGGCACACAATTATCTGGGTCCACTGCGGCCCTGCCAGTGTTTGTTCAGTCAGAACTTGCGAGCACATGGAAAGCGCACGGAACAGCAAATACAGGTGGCTCTCAGGCCAAGCGGTGAGTGCTCGTAAAGGAGCCTTGGAGTTGACTCCTCTTTCCACTGCGATGCCTGCCCAGCATCCCTGATTATCTGGAACTGTCCCCAGCTCCCCTGGGAAATGGAGAGGGGAACACCTGGAGCTTGGCTGGTACCTTCTTGTGCAGTTGATCTGGGAGGCAAGGACAAGTCCTTCTTGTCTAACTTGAACTTGTCACTGAGCCTCTGTTGCCACAGCAATGTGCCTTCTTCCTGGGTCAGCCCATCTGTCTCCCCATCCTCGGGAACCCTTCCCAGGCCAGACCACAACCTTTACTTGCTTCACCTGTGGCATCCAGCCTTGTTTTCTCCTTAACACAGACACCCACAGTTCCCCTTATCATTCATCATGAGGATACAAGGGGCTTAGACAATGGTCCTAAGACCAATGTCTAGCAGGCAGTGCAGATGAGGGTGGTGGGGGAATGGAAACGGGTTTATGATTGGTGGATGAGCAGGATAGGGAGGATGTGGCTGGTTGGGAAGGTGGTGGTAGAGATGGGTAGGGAGAGAGTGGCAGGGACAGGAGGTCAACCTGTGCTGACTAGCTGAGTGACAACAGAGACTGCTAGGGTTGAGTGGCAGAAGGGCAGGTAAAAAACTGGAAAGGGCCATTTAGTGTGTGGTTGTGGTGTGGACTCCGGGCGCGCTGTTGGGCCGAATTCCAGCAGTGATAGTTCCGGCTCTAGACTATGAGGACGAGCAATGGTTCTCTCTGCAAGAAAGAAATCGCTTCTCTCTTCTCTAAATAAAAACAACTTCCCTTACAGATTGCTTGTGAAAACTAAATCGCACTATGGAACACCTGAAGCAGTGACTGTGGTGGAGGGCTAAATAAGTTCCAGCTGCTAAGTTCCGTGTTCGCACCACCATCGCTTGCAATAGACAGAGAAGCAAGGGTGAGTGCCTCTGCGGAAAGCCAGGTCCATGGCCGCACAGATGAGCACCTTGATGGGGGAGGGTAGGTGGGTGAGTTTATGCAAACACAGATAATGGGTGTGTGAGTGAATGGAGAGACATACAGGCAAACGGATGAGTGTAGGTAGAGGCTGCTTGTTCATTCCAAGACCAAAATAATCACACAGAAACTGTATTAATTGTAATACTGTTTGGCCAATAGTTTAAGCATATTTCTAGCTAGCTCTTACATCTTAAATTAACCCATTTCTATTATTTTATATTTTACCATGAGGCTTGTGGTTTACGGGTAAGATTCTGACTGACGTCTGTCTCCTTCCATGGGTACATGGTGTCTCTCTGACTCCATCTTCTTCCTCCCAGAATTCAGTTTAGTTTTCCCACCTAGTTCTAGTCTGCTCTGCCACAGGCCAAAGAAGTTTCTTTATTAACCAATAATAATGAAACATATTCACAGCATACAGAGGGGAATTCCACATCACTTTCCCTTAATAAAAAAGGAAGATTTAACTTTAACATAGTAAAATTTCATATAACAAAACAGTTGCCAAGCAAGAATTATAGTTACAATATTTAGTCCATTTACATTTGGCGAATTAAGGAAAATATTCTATCATCTATCCTATCTTTGTGAGTTTAAAGTTTTCTAGACTCCAGAAGGATATAATATTACCTAAGTAAACAGGAAGTGCATTGTAAGCAACTTCCAAAGCTGTAGAATTGACAGAGACATCTTGCTACCTGGACAATCACCCAAAGTTCTTCTGTAACTTTGGGGCATCCATCTTCTGCCTATAGGCCCATAGTATCTGGCAGACTTTTCCATGAAGCAGGAAATTTCAAACAGAGTTTCACCTATATTGGCAGTTTGTTAGTCACTTTCTTCTGTGTCCGGCAGAATGTCTGGCAGATTCTTTCATGAAGCAGGAACCCTGAAGGACAGTCTCACCTTCTTTCAGCAACTTCAGCAGTCATTGTTCTGTGGGTCTGGCATGTCCAGTTTATATGGCATAACATCAAGCAGCCCAGGCAAGAGCAGTTTCTTGCCCAACTGGCTAACAAACTCCACAAGGAGTCTCTTTGATGTCCATTATCCTCTTGAAGTAGATTGATACTGTCAGGAGCAGATATATTTCATTGTTGAGAAAAGTCTAAGCTCTTAAAACATTTTAAATGCCATATTCTGTAAGTCTTTGAAAGGTTTGAAGAATATGTATTCATCTGAACTATATCTCTGTACATCTAGAAAACTTAACTAATATGACTACAAGCTTGACTATTATAAATGACTATCTATTAACATGTATTTCTTAATTATACATTACATCTTAAAATGAGCTGCACAAACACAATACGTTAATCAAGAGCAGAAATATACATATAACAAAATTGACCTTAAATTTGTATCAATAAATAAAGATCCATACCAATTCAAAGCATTCATCTCTATAGCATATCCCCTTTAAATGTAATCAAACATTTAGACACAATCATTTAGGGAATTTGAGCGTTGTTCTCTAGACAACTTCCTGCTGATTAAGGGTGCTGTTCATCCAGTCTTTTATAGGGTATCTCAGCCAGCAGTCCTGAAGCTGTCATGGATGTTGGACCATGCTTCAGGGGGTTTTGTTTGATCAAACCATATTAGCCAATAAGGAATTCACAGCTTTCTATCCTCTGTGGGAACAAAAATAGAATCTCTTTCCCAAAGCAGCATATCCTTAGACCCAAATTTTAAAGTCAAGATACCTTTCAAATATATATGTTGGTTTAGTTTAGCAGCCCCTACAATGAAATGTTTCTCTGTGCTTAGCTTCTTCACAGTCAAAAAATTCAAAGAAAACACAATAATATACATAATCCAGATACTCTGTGTATTTTCTATCTTTATGTTGCTTATTTTTCTTTACTCTTTTAATCTATGACTGTTTGTACTCTGTCTCTTAAAGACTTTGTTTTATTTTTTAAAACCATTTACTTCTTATATATAACTGTCTTTTCTCTCTCTCTTTCTCTCAGGCCTATGTACATTGTTTGAACACACTGTGTCTTGTTTAGGAGTCTTTTATGTCTGGATCTGTCCTATTGCGTATCTGTAATCCTTTTCTGTCCCGGAGCACTTCCTAAAATGCTAAGTGGTGTGGCTAGGACAAAGGCTACTTTACCTTTTGTCTCTGCCCAGTCCAACACAGTGGGGGTCCATTCAGCACCAACTCTGCAAGCCATGCTCACAGCCCCATTTCTAGACACACAGCAGGTCTATGTTGCCATTAAGCAAGTTATGGCTCACAAACCCCATTCAAATGCTTGGTCTCCTGAAAGAGCCAGAGCTGTTTGTGCAACTAGCACAAACCAGGAAGTCCTTTCAAAGGAGCTGTGCAGTTTCTGCTGCTTCTGCTGTGTCAGGAAGCCTTCTCTGAAAGGAATTGTGCCTCTGCTTTCTTCGAGCAAACAGAAAATCTGGAAAAAAAATATGGCTACCAAGAAGTCATGTTTAACTCTGTTCTTTTGTGTCAAGTTCTCTCAGGTTTTATGTGGACGTAGTAGGCTCACATTGGCATGCCAATTTGTAGGTGGAGGTTTCTTGTTTGTTCCTGGCTGCCCAGACCCAAAATAATCACACAGAAACGATATTAATGGCCACACGACTTTGTTTCTTATTAACTAACTCTTTCATCTTAAATTAACCCATAACTATTATTTTGTGTATCACTCAAGGCTGTAGGTTACTGGGTAAAGTTCCAGCATCTGTCTCCTTTAGCACTACATGGCGTCTCTCTAACTCTGCCTTCTTTCTCCTAGCATTCAGTTTAGTTTTCCCACCTAGCTCTATTCTGCCCTATCACAGGCCAGAGTAGCTTCTTTATTAACCAATGGTAATAAAATATATTCACAGCATACAGAGGTGAATTGAGCACATAGACTTTTGAGTTAGATGGAAAGTGGATGGATGGCTTCATAGCAGCCTGGGTAGGGTGGGTGGGTCAATGCATACACAGGTGACTATGTGGATTGATGGGTGGATGGCAGAGGAGTGAACATTGTAAGGAGGGATGGGTAGAGGAGAAGATGCTTTGTACCAAGTATACTGGGTGAAACTGCCTATGGATCACCCTCCCCCACCCATCTCCAAGGTATCAGAGCTGCCCAGTCTGCTCTACCATCTTGACAGCACAAGTAGAAGTTTCATGGTTTTATGTTGTGAATCCCTTTAGGATCTGTGCCTGTTTGTTTGTTTGACTGATTGATTTTTTTTTAAAGACACGGTTTCTCTGTGTAACAGCCCTAGCTATCCTGGAACTAGCTCTTGTAGACCAGGCTGGCCTTGAAGTCACAGAGATCTGCCCGCCTCTGAGTGCTGAGATTAAAGGCGTGCACCACCACCTGGCAGGATCTGTGCCTTTGGCAGTGGACTGTCAAGGACATTTAATGGTTCTTCTAGACCCAATAAGCTGTTTGCTCAGTCCGACCATCCCCACAGAGCCATGCTCCACAGCCAAGACTCAGCTTTTCCCTGTGTTCCCCAAT
The DNA here is from genome assembly GCF_982192425.1 of Myodes glareolus. Classification (NCBI taxonomy): domain Eukaryota; kingdom Metazoa; phylum Chordata; class Mammalia; order Rodentia; family Cricetidae; genus Myodes; species Myodes glareolus. The sequence continues at coordinate 86,093,472 of NC_142035.1, read as the reverse complement.
TGGTTGAGGGTCTGAACTTGGGCCAGAGGGAGAGTACTCAGCTCTCCTCAGTGATTCCTGATCATTTCTAGACTGTGGCATTGCCCTTTCACCAGGTATGGAGTCATTGGGGCAAGATTTGAACCTATTTCCCTTTCTGATCTTCCTTAGAGTTCCTAGCAGATGGTCCTGCCTCATTTTCAGGGTGTGCACTGGCTGCGTTTGGAGATAGATGTGGATCTCTGTAGTGACTCCGGAGAAGAGAGTGTTTTCTAGAGCTGAAAAGGTATTTCTTATTGATTTTATGTTAGAGCATTCTGCTTATCAGTTTAAAGAGGCCATAGCCCAATCTCTAGGACTAGCAGCCCTATTCCATCTACATGTGAAGATGCTACTACTTGAACCATCATGTCCCTGGCAGGGCAATCCTATCACTGGCCAAGGGTCCTCTGCCCTGTCCCACTCTGATGCTATTCAGATCTCAAATGGGATTTCTGAGGATTAAAATCCTACAATAATTATGAATGTATATGAGCTGTAGCATTCCAAGCATGGTGCCAGCCAGGCACAGATTATTTCAGCCTTGAGACTTACTCAGTACAAGTGGAGATGATAGGGTTTTGAGGAACTGATTTAAAACCTCTGCTAGCAACATCCCTTACATTAAATGTAATGTAATTACATTTACATTGTTGGCTCAGTAGACAAGACTATTTGTTACACAGCATGAGAATTTGAGTTCAAATCCCCAACATGCATGTAAAAAAAAATGTGTGGTCACATGCATACCCATAACCTAGCTCTGTGGGAGGATGAGATAGGAATATTGGATCTTGCTGACCATCCTAGATCCAGATTCATAGAGAGAACCTCTCTTAAAGAAATAAGGCAGAGGTTTTAGAGTGAGGCAGCTGACCTCTTCCTCTGGACTCTGTATGCATTTGCTTATGCATGTGTGTGCATGTAAGTACACATGTGAACACACACAGGCATATTTTCATATATCTGTAAACATCTCTGCATCCCCTAAATCTATATGAATTACTTACAATATATAATCCACTATAAACATTGTATTGTTTATGAAGCCATGACAGGAAAAAAAACTCCATGTGTTCACTAGGGACACAATTTGTTTTCAGAATTTTTCGATCTGTGGTTGGTTGATTCTTTAGAAACAGAACCAAGGACATGGTTGGCTGACTAGTGTGATGAATAGCTGGAACCTTGGGAGGTGCCATTTCATGCTTGGAGCACTGGCTCACCGGGTCTTAAATACAGCCCCAATACCAGCAAATGAAATTATGTATCTGTTAGTGGAGGCTGCTAGTTCATTTCCTGGCCACTCAGACCCAAAATAACCACACAGAAACTATATTAATTGTGATACTGTTTGACCAATAACTTAAATGTATTTCCGGCTAACTCTTATATCTTAAATTAACTCAACTCATTTCCATTATTTTATATTTTACCATGAGACTCGTGGTTTACTTGAAAGATTCTGACACATCTGTCTCCTATGGTGGCTACATGGCGTCTCACTGACTCCACCTACTTTTTCCCAGCATTCAGTTTAGTTTTCCTGCCTAGTTCTATTCTTCCATATTACAGGCCAAATCAGTTTCTTTATTCATTAAACAATAAAATCAACACATATACAGAAGGACTTACTACATCTCACATAGCCATGAACTTGAGCAGAAAAATCTTAAATATAACATTCATTCATGGGGTTTAGCAAGACATTCTTCTAAAATACATCATGGTTGAGAAATATTCAGCCCAGGAATGCAGGGTTAGTTTAATGTCAGAAAAGTATTCAGATAATTTCGTTTGCTAACAAGGTAAAGAGGAAGAAATGTCGATCTCTGACTGCGTCCAAGTTGCAAAAATTATGTGCACAGCCTTCAGCATTCTGCATGATTGACATAACTAGAAACTCTTGGCAAGGTAGGAAAATGGGCATTTTCATAGTCTGATAAAGCTTCATAAAATGTCAAGTCTTGTGTTCAATGACAGAACTTTATAGAGTTTTCCTGAGTCCAGAGACAAGATAAAGCCCCCTTCTGTCACTGAGGGCTTAGTATAGAACCGAGATCCCAACCAATGTGGTAGAGGAGAGAAAAAGTAAATGTGTAAAAACTAGGAAGAAACAAAATTGTCCTCATCTGCATCTCCATGTAGAATCTACAGCGTTCTAGAAGGAGGCAGAGTTCTCCACCATTGCCCATGACAAAGTCAATATATAGACATTGATTGTGCTCTCATTCAGTAGCAATAGCCAGTTTAGCACCATAGTAAAAAGACTCCTTTCCAGGCAGCAAGACAAGCTGAATGGCACTAGGAATAAACCTTGCAAGAAATGGGCTTGATTTTTATGGAGAAGCTGATACAGGTTTACAAGAGGAGATAAAAAGAAGAATTGGACAGACTGGGGCACTGTGGGAAATGACGAGGGTATGACGGCAGGTGGGGGGTTTCCCAGGGCTCCTGCCAAGTAGACTTTCCACTGCTTACAAAGTCAGCGGCTGAAGCGAGGAAGGCTTTGGGCCGTGGGCTCTGGGTTCTGAGCACATGGTGAGCGTCCTCTTCAGTGACAGGCTGTGCTTCCACACCCACTTATCATGAGCCCCTCCAATCACGTGCTATTTGCCATCCGGCCTTCTCCCTCTTCACAATACAGTATGGATATTTCCCAAGCCATTAAGTGATGTTTGGGAAAAGAAATCATGAAAAATGGATCTCCAAGACAGACAAGCCTGGGTATTCCCCTCTTTTATGGATGAAAGGTACACAGAGGGATGGAGAGGAAGGCAATATCCACTCTGCGCCTATTACAACTAAGAATTACAACTAATTCTTTTAGACACCCTAAGATTCAAAATTTTCTGCGTACCTCCTGCCTTATCATCTCCCATCTTGAAAATGAGGAAAGGGCAGAGTGCAGGACTGCTCAGGCTGAGGTTTGAACTCAGATTTCTAAGGCCTTGACTTCGCTCAGCTTTCTGAAGCTAAGGAGAGAGGTTTCCCCATGCCTGTGTTCCCTGGCATCACCAGAGTGCCTGGCACAGTGCTGAGTGAGCAGACAATGTATCCATTGTGCAGTGTCTGGGGGCTGAGTGCCATTCTCCCTGGTATTGTATAGAACTTGGCTTGCAGCAGTGAAAGGTACCAAGGTGGCATGACAGCCAGACTCCCTTCCAAGGCTGAAAGGCGGGTCTTCCCTCATTGTTTCTAGCCTGGTGGCATGGTGGCCCTGCATGCCATTGCACAGAACATCCGTGTCCCTGAGCTTGTACACCTCACACCTTCCTCTCCTCTTTCTTTTCATTCCCTAGTCCCTGAATTTTGGAAATCTTACTTCAGGATGGATTTGTCAAATTCCATACCTTAATCACATCTTGTAAGTCTCTATTTCCAAATAAGATCAAAGTAAAGAGATGCAAAGTCCATAAACAGAGTCCAGAGAACAGCATAGTCGTGAGGAACATTCAGGCCCCAACACCATAGTTAGACAGCAAAGTGGGGCCTGATGAGAGCTCGAGGCCACAGGCAGAGCAGTGGTGGGGGAGGGGGCCCTTTATAGGTCTCAGAGGACGGAGAAGGCATCAGTTAGTCAAGCTGTCTCTGATCCCCTTCAGGCAGCAGAAGTGGGGGTGCACGGCACTGCCAGGAAGGACTGTGGGACTCCAAGGACATAGGGAAGTAAGGAGGAGCATATCTAGTTGATATGTACCCATTATGCAGGTGAGGAGATGTGTTGCCACGGGTAGCTCTCTGATGCCTTGAGTATGGCAGTTTGGGGTCTGTGAGCTTCCTTGACGAAGTGAGAATGTAATTCTCCTGGAATCTGGGCTCCTGAGAAGTTCATTAAGGGTTTAGAGATTGAGGAAAGATGGAATACGAGATTTGGTCACTGAGGTTCTAAATGTGGTCAATGAGAAACTCTCTTTAAGGGTAATAAACAGAAGATGAATTCAGAAAAGGTCTTGTAGGCATCTTTAGAATCATGACTATAAAAATGTGGAGGAGGTGGCATGCCTGCGGAGAACCAAGAATAGGGAATAGAAGGAAGAAGTCCAAATAGTGCAAGACTGAATCAGATCACTGTGAGTTGGAGCAAGATGGAAGCTACTGAGACGATTTTGAACAAACAGGTTAGAAAACACAAAGAGTGACTTCCGCTCAGAGCCCAGTGAGGCAGCAGCACCGCGGTCCTTCAGAAGATTCAGCTTGGACCAGGTGGCAGCAGTGGGTATGGAGATACCTAGTGCGAGTCAGGATTTCCAGCTGTCTGTAGGTGTGAGAAAAAGGGAGGACTTCCAGGTAACTGTGAATGTATTGGTCTGCACAGCCAGAAGGACAAAGTTGTTGTGGACTGAGCTTAGAAGAAAGCTCTGAGTAGGTTTGAATGGTCAGGAAAGGCTAGGAATTGAGTTTGAGACTTGTTGATATAGAGTCGCCAGTTAAGAAGAGATGATAGTTAGATGGGTCAATATTGAGTTTGGAGTTTGGAGCAAGGCCTGAGCTGCCCTATAAACTTGGAATTGTCAGCACAGAGACAATGCTTCAAGCTGCAGGGATGGATAGCGTCACAGCGGGAGTGAAGGCAATAAAGAACAGGTTCAAGGGTTAACCCTTGTAAAGGACACCCCAACTCTTGTGAAGAGGGCCCTAACAGAGGAGGTGAAGACTGTGACCAGCAAGGTGTGAAGAAAGCCAGGATGTATGGCACCCTGGGGACCTAGGGGAGAATGAGCTCAAAGGAAGGAAAGATCAAATATACCGAGCTTGCTGCTGGAGCGCTAAGGAGCAGCTCTGGTGTTCTTGAGGGCACTGGTTTTTGTGTAGCAGTTTCCGCCCAGTGAAACATTCTATCCTGAAACAAAGTTTGTAAAGACTCAGGAAGTAAACGACTCACAAGTCTCAGGAAGTCCCTGAACCAACCAGATGCCCGTGGTCCTTTGCTCTCCAAGGTTGTTTAAGCACTAAGGACCGCAGAGGAGACTTGGGCAAACTGAGCTGCTTGGGAGAGATTCTCTGACCGCACAGCTGCTGTAGGTCATGCAGGAGTCCTGGGGTTCCAGCTGGAGGTACTGCCCGTGCAGGGGACAAGGTTTTGTTGATGAAACTGCCTTTGACTTGCCATGATTCTGGAAGTAACCCCAATAAACTGAGGTTCTAAGTAAGTACTAAGTTGTGCTTTGGTGGTATCTTACTTTGTTCTGTCTTCTGCTTCTTATCTGGTATGAATATACATTAATGTGTGTGTTCCCCCAGAAAAGTGCCGTATAAAGTTGGTGTCCTTAGCAAGAGCAGGTTCTGTGGAGTGGTGGATGCAAGTTAGTTTGAAGGAACCAAAAGAAAGAGATAAAAGACTCCTGGCCCGGGACCCAAACTAGGTGAGAAGAGAATTATAGAAGGAGACAGGTTCAGAGGGCGGTGGGGTAAGAAGAGAAAGAGGCTTCCCCTGCCAGCTCCAGGTAGCTAAAAGGGATCTTGTTACCTTCAGCAGAGGCATCCCCAGGGGCTGGTGGGCTTGGATCATCATATGGCTGGAAGCTTCTGAACCAGGATCTCAGAGAAATAAGACCCCTGCCTGTCTCCAGCATGCCTCCTTCCCAGGCATCCTCCTACAGCTTCCAGTGATCCCATTAATTATGGAAGCTGAGGACTGGGAAGGAATTCATAGCATTTCCTGCATGGGAGCTCTTAGGAGGGGAGGGCACAGTGACCTAGAAATACGAGGGTGGGGGTGGAGGGCAAGGGAGCAACGCCCACAGATTCGCACTACTCCGGGGCTGAGAAGTGCGGGGGCGGGGCTGTCCTGTGTATATGCAGAGTTTAGAATATTATCTTAGCAGTTAGAGGTCCTAAGGATCACTCGCTTGGCTTATAACTGGGTGTTTTGCTTTCATAAAATCAGATTATTTTCCTTTTGCCTTTAATAAAAACCAGCGCTCATTTCTGATTCACAGGCTCAGAACAACCTTCTCTGGGCTCCGAGGCCTGGATCTGTAGTGGTGCAGGCTGGGATTGCTCTCAAATAGGAAATCAATGGAAGACCAGGCAGGAGAGGGAAGGGGGAAGGGAGGAAAATAGAAGAAAACACCAGGGTTTCACGGTTGCTCTGTCCGGGTAGGGAGGGAGGGAGGCAGGGGCCCTGGTTCCACAACACCACCCAAACCCATGCAAGCTCCTGCCAGCCTGCTGGGAAAGTCACCACTGCAGCAGAAGCCCTGCAATCTTAGGCAGATCCCTGTCACCCTGAGCAAGAAGCTGTCACCTCCCTGGAGAGGGTGAGATGGCTCAGAGCTGCTAAGGCGTAGGCTGCAGAGGGTGGAGGTAGGCGGAGGTGACCCTGGAGAGAGGCCTCTGCTCTGGCTGTTCTGCCCCCAGTCGCTGTCCCCCACCTCTGGTTCATTTTTCTGTCATGACTCTCAAGTTCTTTGTCTCCTTCCCTCTCTCCCTTTTGTCTCTCTTAAGAAAAATGGCTGAGCTTGTTAGACTGAAAATTAAACGTCCCCACCAGCTGAACACATCAGAAAAGGGCCTTTGCTTTCACGTCTGGCTCTTTTTAGCCTGTGATCCAGGCGTCCTATAGAAAGGAAGGGCCAGGAGGAGGACCTGTGGGTGTGGGTGATAAAAATCAAAGCAAACCCCGTCATTATCCGCCCGGTAACAGGACTGGAAGGCTGACTAGGGCAGAGGGAGGGACATGAGGGTGCTCTGGTGAGGGTCAGACAGGGTCCTCCCATCAGGCACCACCATGCAGAACGCAAGCCTTCTGTTAAAGCCAGGTTTCCAGAGGATGGGGGAGGGGGTGCAGCCTGCTGATTGGACATGCTTTTTCTGTGGCTAGTAAGGGGCACCAAGCCTCTGTGGCACGAGGGACCAGCATAGAAACAGGCTCAAACTAGACTCATGCCATTTCACCTGGCTCTCCAGCAGCCTCTAGAGGGAGTCACCCCTGCCATAACCGTAGCTTAGGAGGTCCTCAGGGTCAAGCGGGCCAGCACTGGCTAGCCTTACTGGAAGAGCTAGGTTGCTCTGCTATACTCTACCTGGTGCCTCTAGTCTTGCAGAGTTGGGGAAGTTGGCTTGTGAATCTGAGATAAAATGGCCTTAGTCTGTGAGGGTGCAGCCTGGTCAGACCCAAAGATGGGGACCCTGTAGTAGGGAGGAAGCAGGGGGCGTGGGCCCATTGAAGGTCCCCCCCCTCCCCAGCTGGCCCTTCATGTGCTGCCTGCACAGGCAACTCCTTGCGCCCTCGCCATTTTGAGAGACAGAAACGGCTGCTCTGAGGGACAAGAGAAGATAGTCAGAAAGAGATACACAGAGAGATACAGAAGCAAAGGGAGAGAAAGCAGAGTGCTGGTGCACCTGGGTCTCCCCCACCCCACCCCCACCCTGTATCCAGACACTCTCTCCATTCCCATGCTGCATGCTTGGCTGCAGGCGGCAAGGGGAGAGAACACACAGTCGTCTCCCGAACTTTCCAGGTGCTCGTGCCACGTGTGCCACATGAGCTCCCTACTGCGAACCAGAACAGCCCATCCCCAATCACAGGTCTCAAGAGGCAAAGGCCAAGCATCATGTAGATCGGGAGTATCAGAGCAGCCCGGCCCCTCTCACAGCGCCCCCAGGAACTAACTCTCTCCCTCCTGCCTTCCCCCTCCCTCCCTCCCCTCTCTTCCTCACGCGCCCTTCTAGGGTGAGGGGCTCATCACCCACCTCCGGACTCTAAGGATGACTAGAAGCGGCTAAGTCAGAGCTCTGCTGGGCGCTGCCACAGAGGGAGGCAACAGATGGCAGTGCAGGACCATGCTGCCGCCCAAGCCACCCCGCCTCAACATCCCCCCAGCCCCCAGGGTGGCATTTGTAATGTGAGCAGCAGGCCCCTGCTCTGTCCGCCCCATGCTTATGGACGGCATCCTGCTCAGGCAGCAGGCTCTGAGCAGGGGAGGCAGGGTGTCTGAGCACAGGGTAGACCGGGAGTCTGGATCTTAGCCATAAGCTGCCCTCCCAGTCTCCTCCCACCAGGCCTCAGGCAGTGCCCAGCAGGGTGCCCTACCCTGTGACCTCTGCCCTGCCACCTCTCTAATCCCCACTGCCCACCTGGTCCTGAAAACCTTGGAAATTGGAGACCTGGGTCTGGCATGAAGCTGTGACCCCTGACAGTTTTCATTCCATCAGTGTGGAGAGTTGGATCCACCTTCCAGCTCCGAGGTGGGCAGAGGCTGGCTCCAAGGGGAGAGCCTCATCCAGGGGCAGTGCCACTGCTCATTGGAGGATGACACATAGTATTGTCTCTAAGAGACTTGCAGAGTGGGCACACAGGCCAGGCCAGGGTGACAAGTGGAGCCCCCAGTTCCTGAGCTCCAGGGAACCCTCTCCGTTGTCCATCACGCTTATGGAGTCGGGTCAGGTCCCTTGGGGTTAGGGCTCCTAAGAAGGACTAGCTGACCTGCCAGTGGTTGCCATGGGAACCACAGTGAGGCTGCACAGAGAAAGTGGTGACTCCTTCCCCAGTTCTTGGGCCACGTGACTGGTTATTGTGATGAGCCAGGCCTGAGTGAGAACTGAGAAGGGGCTGAGGCAATCTTTGGCCCTAAGAAAGCTGATACCCAGGAAAAGGATGGGAAAAGACATTTTTTAGACTCTGCATCTTGGCTGCCTTGCAAATTCAAGGTCAGGGAGGGTCCCTGGAGGGTCCTGCCCTAGCACTGAGAACTCAGCACTCCAGTTAGGACAGAATTGGGAGGGTACTATGGGGAATGTGGCTTTAAACATTCTGTCAGAAGAGAGGTCAGAAAAGGGGTGCTGGCAGAATCAGAGACAGAAGCAAGGGACAGGGATGGGGTTGTGTGTGGCTACATGAAATGAACATTCATGCATTCAAAAGTGACTTGCTTTCCAGTGTCTTGTTCCTGGTAAGCCTGGCAGAATGGGTGGGCTGAACAGATTTCCTTACAACGCTCGCTCTCTCTGTCTCTGTCTCTCTTGCTCTCCCCAGTGTATAACATCAGGTCTCATTTCTAAGATGATCTATCTATCTATCTATCTATCTATCTATCTATCTATCTATCTATCTATCTATCATCCATCTATCTATCTATCTCTCTATCTATCTCTCTATCTATCTATCTATCTATCTATCTATCTATCTACGACAGATCTGTTCATTGGCCTGAGACTCATCAAGTGAGCTAGGCTGGTTGACCAGAGCAAATCCTGGGGATCTGTTTATGCCTTTTTAGACACTTGGATTATAAGTGTGTTCTACCATGGCCAGTGGTTTTTAACCAGAAAGATGTATTTTATTTCTAGCTGTGTGTATGTGTAGTAGACACAGGTGTCATGGAGCTCAGAAGAGGCCAGATCCCCTGGAGCTGGAGTCACGGTAGTGTGAGCTGCCTATGTAAGTACTGGGAGCAGGAAGCATTTTAAACCTCTGAGTCATCTCTCCAACCCCTAGCACTTTTTAAAATGTGGGCCCTGGGGTTGGACACAAGTCCTTATACTTACAAGGTAAGCACTTTACTAGCTGAGCTGTCTTCCTGATCTTTAGAACCTTTTTCTGACAGCCATGTGGTTTTCCAAGGAGGCAGCGAGTATGCAGAAGTTCCTCACAAGCCTTGCCTCCTGTTTTCTTTGAAACTGGAGGAGCACCTGTTGGGTTGAACTTGGGGTAATGATCCAGAGCCAGAGGTGGAGGCAAAGCCAGGTCCTTCTGGCAGACCACGGCTTGGCTCTGCAGACAATGGTAGAAGGGAACATTACTATTTTTATTGGCAGGTGGGATGGTCAGGGGATGACAGGAGCTGATGGTGGGAGGAGCAAGAAGGGTCAGCCCTGGTGAGTGAGAGGAGGTACAGAGGGGGCCGAGAAAGAGATGTGAGCTATCGCAAGGCCCTGCTGACGTTTGTCACTGTGGACATCGGTATGGAGGCTGCCCACCCTGTGAGAGGGCTGTCCTTCCTGGGTGGCAATGGTCCCTGTTCTCCACAGGTGCACAAGGCCCACATGAGTGATCCCTCCCTCCCAAGTAGAGGGTTCTTTGTTTACTGTGTCTTCCCTTCCAATGGGGATAGATGTAAGCCTAGAATGTAGAGACCCCTGCAGAAGAGTCACATGGGTACAGCTTACTCTGGTGGCTTTGTTATGAAGGAAGCTTCCAGATGAGGGTGGGATGAGTCCAGATCCTGGTTGTGCTGTGGTCAAGTCAGACATAAGTTTGGAGCCACAGTTTCCTTGTCTGGCTGTGGGCTTCCTGGAGCGTGGAGAATTCAGCTTGTGACCTCGGCCATGGACGTGCTTGATAAAAACTAGCTATCATCCATTTTAATATGAGTAAGTTTTATCCTCTCTGTAATAAAAGTTCAATTAAAGTTAATTTTAGATCACAGCTTTCTTAAAAAAACAAAACAAAAAAACAAAAAAAAAAACCCCACTTTTATTCCTTCCAAGAACACACAGTGACACCTGTTGGGTGACTTCAGTACTGCCGGAACTCCGGGATGCCTTCTCCTCCTAGACTCTCTGGCAGAAAAGCTCTACTTCTTGCCCCATATTTCTAGAAAGGTACATGTCCCCTGTTGCCCAGTCCCAGACACAAGACCTGGCTAAGAATAAGGACTCAGACATAATCATTCACTCAGCAAACACCACGGAAGGACAAGAGGTAAAACAGAGAGTGAGATACACAGCTTTGCCCTCCAGCACAGTCCAGTGGCGAGGGTGGCCACTACAGAGACACAAGCAAATACCGAATTACCTAGTGTGGCAACTGAGTTAAGGGCATGGATGGACATCGTGACAGAGTACCGTGGATGACTGACCTCTTTAAGATGGTAGGTCAGAGCAGCCTTCTTGGGGAAATAGCATTTAATTTGGGGACTTGAAGGAAGCTGGAGTTAGGAAGGTAAAGCAGAGCATCTGGGTATGGATGGTGGCCCTGGCAGAAGGCATTCAAGGAGAAAATGTGAAAGTTTACTGGGAGGTTATAGGGCAACATGGAGGCAGAGCATGACAGGAGCGGGACAAGGCGGGAATGGGCATTTGAGAGTCCTCTCCTGTGTGGACCTTGTCTGGTCCGTTACAAGAAAGAAAGCTGCAGCAAAGGTCCAGGCCCTGGTGAAGCCTTACACTCAGGAGTGATGGTGAAGGTGGACCAGAAGGCGCACAGAGGGTGTTGTGGAACTCAAAGGATGCGCTGGATTTGGGGATGCTGAGCCCTGGCGGTTCCTGTAACAGGAGGGGGAGATAAGAGAAACTTACCTGGAAATGGGCTGACGCAGATGGCACACCAAGGAAGAGGCACGGGTTGCAGGTGCCCCTCCAAACATGCTTGGCTGGTAGTGGGCCATGCAAGATGAGGACCTGTAGATGACCACCTCTGAAAAACACAGCAACCTGGCCGGGCGGTGGTGGCACACACCTTTGATCCCGGCACTTGGGGAGGCAGAGACGGGCAGATCTCTGTGAGTTCAAGGTCATCCTGGTCTACAAAGTGAGTTCCAGGACACCCAACACTGTTACACAGAGAAATCCTCTCTAGAAAAACAGACAGACAGACAGACAGACAGACAGACAGACAGACAGACAAAGAACAGCCTGTATGTCCATTGAGAGAGGAGTAGCTAAATAAAGCAAGAGTCCATTGCGAACAGGCACTAGGAAACCACAATGCTTTGCAAATTAACGGGCACCCACCTCCAAACCACAGCACAAGGCAAAGAAGCATGGTGCAGGAGGACAGGCACTAGCGGCCACCATTTCATGCAAGTGGAGGAAATGCACAGATACAGAGCATAAATATTTTTATACACACAAACACGGAGCATAAATATTTTCCTCTAATGGAAACATACTGTCTCCGTAAGAACACACAAAGAATGGTAGCCCTGGCTGCCTCCAGGAAGGAAACTGGGAGAGAGGGTGACTTTTAACTCTGGATCCTTTCGGTGCCTTTTGGATTTTTCAGCCGCAAATGTTTATTAGCTGTTTAGCAATGAATAATTTTCATTAATAGCAAATCCACCTGGGAGATGAAGAAGCTACTGTCTGGAATGCAGACCTGAGGGCAGCTGTCAGGGACAACCTGTAGCCATGAGCCCCTTCACGCTTCCCCTCCCTGCAGCCCCATGTCACCCCAGCCCTGTGCTGGTGACTCCAGTCCTTTGCCCTCCTGACCCTAAACCCCGAGGACCACATGCATGGTTCTCATTGTTGTTATTAACATTGATGGTTTTCCTTGAAGGCAACTAATACACATAAATATGATCGGTCCCACAGAAGCCGATGTCTCAGTCAACTCCCAGGAAGGTCAAGATCCCGAGCCCACACTTGTGAGCTGCACCTGTCATGTGTCGCCCCCTCCATGGTGCCTTCGGGTGAACCCAACAACTACTAGCAGAGGCATAGGCAGAGTCAGAAAGGAAGGCTGCATATAGCATCTGAGGGACCCCGGCAAACTGTCATTGGGCCCTGTGTGCAGACCCAGCCTCCGAGGAAGCTGGGAGACAGTACAGGGGCTGTAACTCCCGAGGGCTTCAATCTCCCGGGGAGCAGACAACACAAGTGTCCTGTTGAGATCAGGAAGAGACACCAGGCAAGTGCTGAGGACAAGAACAGATGTTGAGAGCTTATTATAGGAGACCCAGAGAGGGGCAAGGAATGGGCACAGCTAACCCCCTGGGCCGCTGGCCTCTGTGGCTAATGAAACTGTGAGGTTCAAGAAAATGGTCAGAATTACAGGGCAGTCCGGATCTGAGCCAAGTCGTCTGTGCTTGCACACAGTATACCCTAATAATAGCAAGTAGTAATGCAACTCCCTCCAAGCCAGGTGTTACCTCAGGGGGACCCATGCAGTCACTTCAGGCACAGGCATACCTGGCAGGTCATTGCTGTTTTAGGAGGAGACTGTCAGTTGCCATCCAGTAAGTGTGATCCAAACCTAACAATGTGGCCTGCTCCCTCATTGCCTCTCCCAAACCGGGCTCCTTGTTGAATGGGCCACCGGTGAGGTGTGTTCAGATGGTCAAAGCCAACCTAGCCAGAATTGAGGAATTAAACTTGGGGACAGAGAAGAGGGTAGAAAGGTGTGCGTGTGTGTAAGTATACACGTGTGCAGGTGTGTGTAAGTATACATGTATACAGGTATGTGTGTAAGTGTACATGTGTGCAGGTGTGTGTGTAAGTATACATGTGTGCAGGTGTGTGTAAATATACATGTGTACAGGTATGTGTGTAAGTGTACATGTGTGCAGGTGTGTGTGAAGGTCATAGAGCAACCTCAGATGTTTTTTCTCAGCTGCCTTCCACTTTTCTGAGACAGAGTGCTGTAAGGAGAAAACACCATCTTCACCAGATCAGCTATGCCACAAAGAGTCCATTACCACAGGGCTTATTGACTGCTGACACCCTCACAGAAGATGGGGGTTAGGAGAGGCCATTAGATCCTAATTCAAAACTCCAACCATTCTTCCCAGTCATCTATATGTAATTCCACGCTAGTGACATGTGGCTTCCGGTCTCAGGAGGTGAAGAAGTACACACACTGTGGAAGGTCATCAGAAGGGTCTCCACCTATGTGGCTATAGCAAAGCCATCAGCTATCCTGGGCGAAGGTTTCTCCGTGTGGCTGCTTTGGCGTTCCCATGCTCCTGTAAGGAGCCCCTCACCCATGCGCTGTAGTTAAGCCAGACAAAATCCTGGTTCACACGGTGAACTTGAGTGGAAGGGTACTTTGGTTTGTTGTTGGGACTTTATAAGGAGGGGACAGATGTGTTCACATCTTCCCCGGGGGAGGGATTGTGGAAACACAGTGTCCCTCACTGACTTGGAACTTCACCAACTAAGACAGGCTCACTGGCCAGCAAGCTTCACAGATTCACCAGTCTCTTTTCACATCTTGACATCTCTGGGATTACAGGTTACAAGTATGTACCATGATATCAAACTTTTCCACAGGCATGATGGGGATCAAACTCAGGCCCTCCTGTTTGTGAGTCAAGTGCTTTGCTGACTGCTCATCTCCCTAGGTCCAAAAAGTTCTTTATGTAATTAGCTTTTAGGTTGGATGGTGTGGTAGGAGATTGCTGGTTCCTTTCCAGCCACTCAGACCTAAATAATCACATGGAAACTGTATTAATTACAACTCTGCATGGCCTATTAGCTCAGGCTCCTTGTTAACTAACTCTTACATCTTAAATTAACCCATTTCTAGTAATCTGTGTATTGCCATGAGGCTGCAGCCTACCGGTAAGGTTCTGGCTGGCGTCTGGCATCTTTCTCCTTCATCAGCTACATGTCATCTCTCTGACTCTGCCTTCTTTTCTCCTCTGTCTCTGCTTGGAATTTCCACCTTGCTCTATTCTGCCCTGCCATGGGCCCAAAGTAACTTCTTTATTAACCAATGGTAATAAAATATATTCACAGCATACAGAGGGGAATCCCACGTCAGATCAGGGCAGCTTTGAAGTCACTGCTGCAAGTCTCTGTGGGACACATTTCTGAGGGCCACTAGTGTGGGTCCTGCACACTCTAGCTACTTGTGATAACAGAAGTACCTCCATCTTTCATGTTGACTTCAGGTTGATGGGACAGGAAGAAAATACTGGAAATCATCAAAGGCATCTAGCATTTCTTACACAAGGAAAAGCAATGTAAGAGAAAAACAATCTCCAGCCTGGTGCCCCTCACATGAAATCAGCATGATGTGGACACCTGAGCCCTCCCAGAACCCAACTACTTGCATGTCTCTGGTTGATGAGGGCAGAAGCTGGCAAGCTAGACAATAGAACTGGCTAATACTACACTTCAGTGGATGACCAGTCCCTCGACCAGAGATGTGGACATTAGGCTGGCCTTACACTTGGCTCTCTCTGCTTCCCGTTTGTTGGTACCCTGTGCCCTCAGCATACATCTACATCTTTATCTTCAAGTGAACTTTAGGCCTAAGCCTGTAAGTATTCTCATTCTGTCGACAGAGGGATTGAAGCTCCATGCATAGTGAGCACCATGTCCAAAAACACCTAGGTAGCAAAGTCAGTGTGGAGCACCAAAACCGTAGTGCCGACCAAAGTTATTCCACCACATGGCACCACCTGAACCAGTTTTCATTCCCAACTTAGAGAAATAAAGACTCCATCACACGTCACACAGGCTTAAGTTACTGCTTATCATATGGAGTTCCTAGTATAGCAGCTGACTCACAGTAAATGCTCAAGAAACAAGCTTCCTGAACGAGCCAGCCCTTCCAGGGGCAGTTCTGAACATCACTGAGCTTCACGACCTGTAAAGGCCTCCGGATCTCGTATAAACCAGCTAGAGCACGCTGTATGATTTTTTTATCTGTAAATTTGGTCCTTTAAGATTCAGCCCACAGATAGATATAAATGAGATGCAAATCAAATTGTCCCTGCATTAAATAGGAAACCAAATATGTCTGGTAACTATTCTATGTTCTCTCTCTCCCAGCAGATCAAGGGGACCCGCATGCTCTGAAGAGCATCCAAATCCCACGCCTGACTTCATATTGGTCACCACTGAGTCGGCCAGAGATGAGGTCATGTCCTTTCTGGGAGCCTTTTCTCTCTGTTCTCTTTAAAGAGTTAAGTCTCCCAGGCCTTAACTTCAGGTTGGAAGCTAAGAGGAAATTGTCTGTCTAGAGTAGCCCTGCCATGAGCATCTGCAGGACCTCACAGTCACTACCAGGATATTGTAATCTGAGAAGAAACATGGATTGTGTCTTTGGCTCCTGGTCCTAGCATGGGGCTCCAGAGGCTGTCGGCATTTCCTATGCAACTTCAGTGTTGGGAGCACCTTTTGACCTGATGGTAGGTTTCCACCTCAGCTCTGGACACGGGGTTCTGGTCCTCCCAAGTCCCCTGGATGGCAGAAGCATCTCTTTCTCCTAGGGGTGACTCTTGGTAGGCTCCTGTACAGTTTCAGTAGAAGTTGGCTACTGATAAGACTGAGCCATGCTTGGAAGCTTTGGACTTTTCCAGTAAATGGAGTAGTAGTTAGAAATGCCTTTAGTGGTCCATCTTGCCAATGTAGTGCAGCTCCTATACAAATACCTGGGCAGCAATGTTTGGAAGCTTCTGAACTGATGAATACATAGAAGGTCCTAGAAAGTCGGTGGATGGGGCTCCATGTCCTTCGTTTCATCTATAGCTTTTGGAACATATGTGTACTATGCCGGTGAGCACAGGTGCAGTGAGTCCCCAGGTCCTGGGAGTCCCTCTAGCAAATTAATTGAATTTTAGGGGATTCATGTGATGACCACAAATAAAGCCAATGGGCCAGAAGCACAGGGCATGGCCAGGAGCTTGCTACAGGCACCTGGATCTTGGGGAGGCAGCCTGTGAGCCTGAGTCCTTAACTTTTGAAAGCCAGCACTGTCTTTAGAGAGATGTATTAGAAATGGACTGGATTAAAGACACTCACCTATTGTTGGGTTGTGGTTGAAATGAGAATTGACAACCACAGACTTTAGTGCCGAATTCTTGGTCCCATCTGGTGGTGCTGTTCTAGAAAGCTGTGGAAACTTTAGGTGAGGCCTTCCTGGAGGAAGTAGGTCACTGGGAGCGTGTCTCGGAAGGGTAGAGGTCTCTCTCTTCTGTTTGTCCACTATATGGTGCGAAGCCTCTCCCCACCTGCTCCCACTGCCATGACGAGCTGGCCAAGTGCATGGAGCCACGCAAACATGGACTGTGAGCCTGAAACTGTGAGCCAAGATGAATCTCTTTGTATATTGTTTCTGTCCAGGATTTGCTTGCAAAGATGCAAAAGTTATAAAGTTGGTGTCCCCTGGAGTCCTGGTGGTCGGTGTGCAGAGTGGTCTACAATGAGCTCTGTCAGCGAACAGCAAAAGCTACTGGTTTTTCTGGCTCTTACAGTAGTCATCGCAGAGGTGAGCACAGGGCATAGTGGAGTGGCTGGGTGCTTGTGGGTATTTTGGACAACTGAACAGCCCAAAGTGGCCACCCTTAGTGTGATATTTAGTGTTAATTGTCAATTTGACAGGACCTAAATCACCTGGGCATGCCTGTGGCAGGTTATTTTGATTGTGTTGATTGAGGTGGGGAGACACAACTTAACTACGGGCAGACTGTTTTCCCCTGGCCAGGATCCTGAACTGAAGGGATGGAGAAAGGGAACTTGGGTTATCTCTCCTTGCTGGTTGGGGATGGCATGTGACCAGCTTTCAAGCTCCTGCTGCCTCCGTTTCCCTGTTGTGATGGACTGTACCTTAGCCTAAGAGCTAAAATAAACGCTCTCGTCGGGGTGTTTGATCACGGCACCGAGAAAAGACGCAAAGACACCAGTACCTGGGGTAACAATGCACTTAAGGGCTCAGTCTGAAATTTCAAGGGAATCTAAGAGCGTCTTGACTTTGAACGTGACACTGATTTTCCCAGACAGGGTCTGTTTCCCAGTCTGGCTCACGTCCACTATGTATCCAAGGATGGCCTTGAATGTCTGATGCTCCTGCCTCCACCACCAAGAGCCGGGACCATAGGTGTGTGCCATCACACCTATGCAGTGTTAGGGATGGAACTCATGGCTTACGCATGCTAGGCAAGCATTCTCCCACAAGAGCCACACGAACAGCCTGTACATGACACACCCTTGACTTCTGGCTCTAATACCAGTGAGCTTAATGAAAGTTTGAGGTTTCTGGCCCACAGGCCTCCTGTTTACACAACCTATAATATAAATTAAATGAGCCTGTAATATAGCACAAATGAAAAGTTCTCAGACTCCCCCCCGAGCCATGGATGCTTGGAAAATGCAATGAACGCATCCACAAATATATTTTTGTGATGATATTTGCAATTCCTAGAGCTGTGGACAGTCGATTTCTAGAACATACTTTTGAGAAACAACAGCAAAAAATTATATGAATCAGCAAACTTTAAAAACTGCTTAACAGCTTGGCAGAAAAGCAAGTAGTTGTCTTGTCCCCCTACAGAAAAGATGCCCTTTGGGCCAAGAAACATAAACAAAGTGCCCTGTCTCACCAGTTATCCAGCAGAGCAAAGTGACAATGCCATTGCTGATCCTCATCACAGCACAACCAGAGTCACACCTGAGGGGGTGTGGGTGCCCCACAGCTGGGCTCTCACACTTGAGGGGGTGTGGGTGTCCCCAGGCTGGGCTCTCACTGCTGAGGGGGTGTGGGTGCCCCCCAGCTGGGCTCTCACCGCTGAGAGGGTGTGGGTGCCCCCCAGCTGGGCTCTCACTGCTGAGGGGGTGTGGGTGCCCCCCAGCTGGGCTCTCACACCTGAGGGGGTGTGGGTGCCCCCAGCTGGGCTCTCACTGCTGAGGGGGTGTGGGTGCCCCCAGCTGGGCTCTCACACCTGAGGGGGTGTGGGTGCCCCCCAGCTGGGCTCTCACTGCTGAGGGGGTGTGGGTGCCCCCCAGCTGGGCTCTCACACCTGAGGGGGTGTGGGTGCCCCCAGCTGGGCTCTCACTGCTGAGAGGGTGTGGGTGCCCCCCAGCTGGGCTCTCACCGCTGAGGGGGTGTGGGTGCCCCCCAGCTGGGCTCTCACCACTGAGGGGGTGTGGGTGCCCCCAGGCTGGGCTCTCACCGCTGAGGGGGTGTGGGTGCCCCCCAGCTGGGCTCTCACCGCTGAGGGGGTGTGGGTGCCCCCCAGCTGGGCTCTCACCGCTGAGGGGGTGTGGGTGCCCCCCAGCTGGGCTCTCACCACTAAGGGGGTGTGGGTGCCCCCAGGCTGGGCTCTCACCACTAAGGGGGTGTGGGTGCCCCCAGGCTGGGCTCTCACCACTAAGGGGGTGTGGGTGCCCCCCGCCCCAGCTCTCATGCTACGCTAGGCTTCTGCACACAGATAAGAACATTCTGGAAGAAACGGTTTGATTGTTAATAGTACTTTTACTTTTGAAGTCTTAAGGGACAACAAGCAGGCTGTGAGTCACTAAAGCTTCCTTGTTTGTTTATCTGGTAAAACTGGGTGTGCATATGCCCTGTGATCTCAGACCCCACACTGGGTGATCATCTTCCTTAGGGAACTGTTGGTCGAACAGCAAAGCCTGAAAACAGTGTGAATGCACAGAGGTCAAGTGCTATAGCTACATCAGCTTTACATACATGTGTGTGTGTGTGTGTGTGTGTGTGTGTGTGTGTTATAGCTATGTATAGCCTCATGATAGAAGGCTTGAGAGCCAAGAAAAAGAGCAAGGCACAGGCTCCAGTGTCTCCCCTGAAGAAACTGTGTTTGCAGTGCAAAGCCACAGAGGTGGGGGTGGGATGTGGGTCAGAAGGAGGTGAGACTGAGAGTGTGCTGTTTGGAAGTGAGGGCTAGGAGGGAGACTTACACAGAAAGCAATAGCAAGCTGGCAGGGATGGCTCGGCTGCTGAGGGCACTTGCTCTTCCGGGAGCCCAGAGCTCAGCTCCCAACTCCTGTGCTGGGAGAGTCACTGCAGCCTGTGGAACTCCAGCTCTCGGGACTCCTGTGCTCTCTTCTGGCCTCCACAGCACCCACATGGATGTGATCTTTAAGACACATTTCTCAGTCCTCAGCTGTTAGCCACCCACTTTGTTTTATGGGACACTGGCCTGTAAATTACCGACTCAGCTAGACCATGTAGCCAGAAAGCATTAGGAATCTCCCGTCTCCACCTCCTAGCACCAGATTACAAGAGCACATCACCATAGTAAGCTTATTAAAGTGCGCTCTGGGGATGGAACGCTGGTCTTCATGCATGCCATCCCTCCGTCTTGTTTCATGATTCTTTACAGCACCCACAGACCTTAGAAATGCGGCTCTGTCTGTATTCACAACAAAACGATCTAATCTCAGACTGCAGAGATGGCTCAGGGGAGAAGAGCACTGGCTGCTCTTCCAGAGAACCTAGGACCTCCATGGTAGCTGAGCTTCTAACTCCGTCTCCAGTCCCAGGGGATCCGAAGCCCTTCTCTGGTCTCATTGAGTACTTAATGCCTGTGCAGGCAAAACATCTATACACAAGATTTATTTTAAAAAGGAAAAGACAAGCCAAAAGCAAACGATTTCCCCTTCCCCTGACCGTTAGAAAGAAAAATATGATGAAACCTATAGACTTTACTTCTAGGATAATTAAGAACCTTAGTAAACGTTGGAATGTAGAAGGCTCAGAGACCCTTCAAAGGTCCTCTCTGGGCCCATGGCGTATATGTTGCCCATTGGCTCACACATCATAGAGCTATGATGTCCTAGGAAGCCTTAGATGGCCCTAAGCTGCCAAGCAAGTCCCTGTGAAGAGTGACTCTCCACAATGGTACAAACGCCAATACCACCCTTGGTCCCCATGCCCTTCTGACCTCAGGTATTCCCAGCTGATAAGTCCCATTATCCTCTCCTGCCCCAGCAGTGACCACAACCTCTCATGGCCCAGATCTCTGCTCTCTAACACAAAGCAGAGCTGATGGGAAGAGGAAAGTCAGGGAATGTCAGAAGGTAGCTAATTGCTTGTGTTTCAGCTAGTAATCTTGAGTTGAAACCTTGGGAGGATGATGATCTGGTTTTGGTATTTTAGAGTTTAATGGCTTAAGTGGAGAATAAAACCAGGATCCAACAGGTGGAGCCTAGCAGAGGTAGTAGGCAGACTGACTGACATGTGGCTCTGCGGAACCACTTCCCTCCAAGCCTTGGTGACACATCTGGCTATCTTCCAGATGTTCAAGTGAACATTAGCCCTGACTTCCATGGTGTGTGTGGATGGGTCATCCCATCTGGGGTTCCCCGACACAGACTCAGGGAGGCCCCCTGGGACACTTGTCCCTTGCCCTGGGTCTTCATGAATCCGGATGCTCTGATTCTTACAGGGGCAGTGGTCCCATGAGCTCACAGTCAGTGGAAGGGTCTGTAAATTGAGAATGTACCAAGCTACCTAGAAAAACAGAAATTCTCCTTGTGATTCTCTAGGATTCACTTGAAATAAGCACGTAATTTATAATCTGTTTCTGGATGATTCCATCTCCTGAAAAGGAAGCCGTGGCGCAGATGGTCAGAGGTGGGGAGAACTCACTGGGGGCTGCCCATCTGGTGCGGGCGGAGGTGTCTAGAGTCCTCTTCTGCTGAGTCACCACGTCAGTATGTTTGCTAGAGAGGCTGGGGTCGGCAGTGGTGGAATGTGCCATCCAGAAGGGCGCCTAGATGTCCTTAAGGGAGCCCTTCCTGCCACCTGTTTCTCCTAAAGCTAGACTATAAAGGCCGTCGGGACCTGCCTTCCTCTGTCACCTCAGCTATGACGCTAAAAAGCCATGTCAAGCCTGTCCCTAGAAATGCTCACATCAAAACTTCCCTCTGCCCTCTGTCCCCATCAACAGGGTATTAGGTCAGATCTCGTCTTTTCCCCTATCATGGCGAGGGCACAGCCTCCTGGGGCCTATTTATTGTACTGGAAGGGATATTTCTACAGCACCCACTTTACTCTCATTCTCCCCCTTCCGGGAATCTATGTCTGCCTCCACTCTACCTATGCTAAAACACAAAATCCCAGGCAACGGCCCCTCCCCAGCTGACCTCTGCTGACCTTCACATGGCCTTGTCCTCACATCTGTAGTTTGCTGCTGACCACAGCAGCCGCCGTCTTCCTTCCCACCTCAGGGCCTTTGCATGGACTGTCCTGTCCCTGGATGACCTTTCTGCGTCCCAACACCCTGTGATTGTCTGCATCTTTTCCAACCCCAAGGCCAAGTATAGGAAGGTCTCCATAGCCCCTTCAACCATCTCCGTCTCCCCTACACACAAACCAGCCTCCTATGCCTGTCCCTCCTGACACACAAGCCAGCCTCCTGTGGCTGTCCCTCCTGACACACAAGCCAGCCTCCTGTGGCTGTCCCTCCCATAATCTTTGCTCTTGCCTTGGCATGGACATTTTTTTCCCTGGTGTCTCAAATCCCACAGAGAACGAACCAGAACAACAAGTGGACAAGCCTCCATGGCTGCTCTTAATGGATGTCAAAAACACCTGTGTTCTCCCCCGTTGCCATCCTGCAAGCATCTGAAAGGCTGAGGTATATCCTCATGGCTAGGCATGGTCCCCAGAAAGGCTCAATATATCTTCCTCCAGAATGAATGTAACACACACACACACACACACACACACACACGGGGAATCTGTTTTGGTCTGCCATTAAACCTTGGTCAAGTCACTTAAGGAAGAACTGAGCACAGTCTTGCTCGTAACGTTTAACCGTCTTTTCCTCTTCCTCAGAACCTAGGCCCTCTCTCCAGTTCTCCGTCACCTGGTTTATGTTCACTCTGAGCCTGTCAGCAATCGGTGTCCTCATTAGATTTGCCATGTTTCCTGCAACTGGCTGACTGGCTCAGAGTGGGTTGGATCTCAGAGGCATGGTTGAGTCCCCTGTGCTGGCTCACTGTGAGGCAACCTGGCTGAGGACTCTGGAGGCCAGCTGTAGTGTGGGCAGTAATCCACCCCATTATGGAAACCTCTGCTTTTCCCTGTGGCCCCCACCTCTCTCCCCCAGCCTCCTGACACATGCTCCCTTCTCCCTGGAGTGGAAGCCATCAGAGCAGAGCTCTACAAATTCCTGGTGCGTGGAGGACGCCCCTCGGGGAAGGCCTGGCCTCCCTGGTGGCCTCCTTCCTTGGACTTTCCCACACTCCCCCGTGGAGTCACTGATTCCAGCAAGCCAGGACGCCCACTCTCCTAAGGATACTCAGGATTTACGATAATGATTACAGGTTTTTTTTTTCACTTTCTCTTTTTGCAAAACATCTGATTTAGCTAGAGAAACACAGCCACAGGAGTCATGGGCTGTAAAAATGCAGTCCTGGGGGGCAATGCCACTAATGGCTTTTTATAACTGCCACAGACAGATTTCTGGGGTCACTTCCTGGGACCCGAACAGAAAGAGGCCTGGGCTCATCAACAAACCAGGAAATTGGCCCCCAAAGTCTGCATCACCTCCCAATAAAGGGTCCCCAAAGACAATTTTTACCCACTTTGATCTCCAATGTCTTCAGGATCTATTGGGCCCCGACACCAGTGTCAAGGCCAGCAGCCTTGTGCCAGGCTCATGAGGAAAGAGAACCCCACACAGAGGGGCTGACAGAGCCCCAGTGGCCTCTGGGAACTCACTACTTCTGCTTTCCACCACAAGGTCCATAGCCTGACCCCAAAGTGTCCCCACACACATTGGTTTCCTAGGTAGGAAGAGAGTACTGGCTGCAGGTCGCATGCTGCAAGACCCTCACATGCCCTGAGACCCTGTGGGACCCTCACATGCTGTGAGACCCTCACATGCCGCATCCCTCACGCTTGCAGTGAGAAGCAAATTCAGTCCGTTGGTCAGGATCTCGGTTCCTAGGTGCTGCCTTGCTTTCCCTGCCATGAGAGCTCTGGCCTTCCATGGAGGGGGCCCAGTCCTCAGACTCAGGCCTGGCTGCTCGAGCTCACATCTGGATGGACCTTGTTAAGTTCTACCTACTCCAGGAAGCAGAAAAGCAAACAGACCGTTTCCAAACACCAAATATTTTGCTTTTGATGAGTGGAAGGGCAGGATGGGTAAACAGCACAATCTCTGACTGGGAGGCTGAGAGGTGAGGGTCTGAGACTTCTGCACTGGGCAGTGGGTTTTAGTGTCCTGCTGCAGCCAGTCAGCAGGCTCCACCTGAAGGGGCAAGATGACAGAATGGGGGGCTCGAGCACCTCTGCCTTTCTTGCCTCCTGAAACCAGGCTCTTTGCATGATTACCATTGCCGAGGTTTGCAAGGGTCAGAGTTGACTCTCCAGCCTTTCCTGCTTGCCTACCTGTCAGTCTGTTCCCCGTGCCCCTCGTGCCCCCCCCTGCTCCCCCATGCCTCCCATGGCCCCGTGGCTCCCATGGCCCCATGGCCCTGTGCCCCGTGGCTCCCATGGCCCCATGACCCCCATTCCTCTCATGGCCCCGTGCCCCTGTGCTCCCCGTGCCCCCGTGCTTCCCGTGCCTCCCATGGCCCCATGACCCCCATGACCTCCATGCCTCTCAGGCCCCCGTGCCTCCTGTGCTTTCCTGCTGCATGAGGGAATTCAAAGCACCATGCCCACCCAATCCCAGTCTTTGTGGGTTCAGGACTTGGGTGTGGAGGTCCTCACAAGCTCTTTCCTCACTCTCACCTTCTGCTCTGTGGATTTTGTGTCCTCGGCGCCCCAGGCTGTCCCTGCTCTCCCACTCCGTCACACCTTCTCTCCTCTCCCAGACAATATCCTCTCCCTCCTGAGAATGCCTAGGGCTTCCCAAGGGTCGCCTCGTCCAGTCTGATTTGCCTGGCAAAGGTGGCAGAGGGTTCACACTCTGCAGACAACCTGTTTGGGGCAGGGGAGGGATATGGGTGCAGAAGCCACAGGGATGGGGCTCAGTACCCAGAAAGACACACGAGGCAGGGAAGTGGGTTCGTTCGTCTCTGT
The DNA here is from genome assembly GCF_982192425.1 of Myodes glareolus. NCBI lineage: Eukaryota > Metazoa > Chordata > Mammalia > Rodentia > Cricetidae > Myodes > Myodes glareolus. The sequence goes on along the minus strand of NC_142035.1, from coordinate 86,069,063 downwards.
CAGAGTGTGAAACTAGGTTAAAGCCAAAGGAGAGGAGTTGGGGGGATGTAGATGGAACTGCAGACGGAACCCGTAGAGGTGTGTCCGCGCTGGAGTGCCCATCCAGTCCAAGTCGTCCTGGAGTGGCTCAGCTGTACCTCACACCGCCCCAGCAGCTTCTGCCTTGTATGTACTCTTGCAGGGAGCACATACAAGAGTCCACAGGCACTGTGGGCTGACTGAAGATCGGGCCTCAGAGCAGCTGCACGTCTAGCCAATGTCAGAGCCACAGTAGGAGGCAGAGGTGGGCAGAGAGCCTTGTGTCTCATTCGTACCATCCTGCACTTGTTTCCTCAGCTTCAAAGTCGGGGACATGGCGGTAATGCCCCCGTTGCAGGACAGTTAGGAGGTTCCAGTGAGATGTCAGATGTGTAAGTCAGGGCCAAGGTTAAACACAAACAGGCACCGTGGAGCCTGGTGCTGGAACACCTTCTGTGCGTCTCATGTGGTTTTCCTGACGCCATTCTTCCCTTCTTCCCTCCCTGACCACCGCTGTTCCCACCTTTCATGCAAACATTGTGGAAGGAAAGGGGAAGGAGCTGGGAATAGGCTTGCTCCCCTCGAGACTTTTCTGGTCCAGTGAAGAGACATCTCAGAACGAAAAACGGGGTCTATGCAGACCCTGCAGACAGCGGAGGAAAGGTTCTTCGTGGAGCCCTTCTCTGCAGGGGGGCGGGGTACACAAGTCCCCGGCTGAGCTCTGCACCCTGGCCCCTTTGGGACATCTGCATCCTTCACTGCCCTCACACAGGGAGCTCGGAGGCTGTCAGGGACCAGCAAACATGCAATTTCTCAGACCGCAGAGCAAGGAAGACATCATCTCACTGGGGTGGTTCGTCCCAAGAGACAAGCTGGTCTTTGTAGCAGTTGTGTTTCCAAGATACACCATCAGTGAGTTTGCTGCAATGGGGCAGGGGCTACAAGGGGACGACAGGCAGGAAAATAGCCCATTATTATAACATCTATTATTAGTCTGCCTGCTATGGAGGGAACCAGCCAGACGAAAGCTGTTTATAGACTAGCTCTTTCTCACAATTCTAACACTGTTGCACTATGGTCTCAGGATGTGTGTGTGTGCGCGCGCGCATGCGCGCATGTGCGTGTGTACACGTGTAGAAAGCAGACGTCAGTGTGGAGTGTTCCTCAATTGATAATCACCTTGTCTGTCCAGACACGGTCTCTCACTGGCCTGAACTGGCCTAATGGGACAGGATAGGCATCAGGCTCTGGGATTGCAATCATGCACCACCTCACCTAGGGTTTCACGTGAGAGCTAAGGATCCAAACTCGGGTCCTCACTCAGGCACACAAAGCACTTCTCCAGCCAAATCATCCCCCAGCCCCGGCTTTGCTTTCGGAGTTGTGTTATGGACTTCTTAATGCCACACTAGCCTTCCAGCCTCCTTTGCAAACTACAGGTGACTTCTAGAAAGGCGAAGTGGTGGGGCTCGGCATTCGTTGACTTAGCCTGTGGTGCAGAAGCAACGGGCAACAGGGGAATATGTTCACAACAGCAGGACTCTCACCTGCTCACATCTCGCAGGCTGTGGACAGGGCCAGCAGCCTGAGACCTGATGACCTCACTCCTGTAGGTCAGAGACCCGCTCTGAGCCTCAGGTTCATCCTCTGTAAAAAGGGGCTGTGAGTGTTAACCCAACCCTTTTCTCAAAATCCCTGTGAACCGCTTGGATGGGAGTGTGGGTTGGGAGCATGTTCGGGGAGCTCAGCCAGATATTTTCAGGAGGGCACTGCTGTACGCCTAGCAGTCTTGACTTGCTCTCCAAATCCCAGCATATATGAAGTCTGTACCGGTACCGGTCAAACTCAGTAACTTTGTGTCCTTTTGCAGCTTGTGTCCCACTGTGGACCTAGCCTGCTATTGTATAAGCTGAGGACCACCCACAGAGGCCTTGGGGCAGGGTCTGAGCATCAGCTGCCACAGATAAACAGCTGTTAAATGTGTTACAGGAGCGTCTCTCCTGTGTACTTTACCTCACCACAGCCCTGTGGGGCCACAGCTTCCTTTGCAGATGGGAACACTGAGGCACAGAGTAGAGACACCTGAAAGCCACACAGATGAAAGGGGATTCCATTCCCTACCACTGGGCCAGTTGCTCTGCTTGGCCCTCAGCCCTGGTGGCCGGCTAGGAAAAGACCCCAGAGGTTGCTTTTTCTCTTCATTGAGAACACACAATTCAGGGAGACTGTGAAGTGAACATAAATACTGCCATCAGTCGGCTATTGCTGTGTAACAAACTATTCCCCGTGAGGTTCCAACAAGGTTGATGGGCTGGTTCTCTATGATGAGGTTTGTAGGATATAACTCCACCGATCTTGACTGTAGACCAGTCTATGATGCCTTTGCTTTTCTCCACAGCCTCTGGAGTCCTGGCAAGATAGCCTGGGCATGTTTCATAGCAAAAGCAGAGGAGCAAGGACTGGAAAACCTTCAAGTGCTTTCTCAAGTTCTATTCACACGTTGTTAGTTGCTGTCCCAGTGGCCGGATCCAGACCAGTCCAAAGTCAATGTGAGGAGGACAGAGGCACAGGGAGCTGTGAAAATCCAGCACCATCGCTACATCTAGAAGGCCCAGCTGTGTCCCACAAAGCTGTCAAGAGTGGCTATGGGACGCCCTTCAGAGGAATGTGCCCTTAGAAGGGTACCCCTCAGAACAGAGGGGACGGTGTCCTGACACACCTTTTACATGAGCCTGAGAGGCTGGTGTAGGAGAAGCTCTCAGTCAGAGCTGGTCACAGCTAGAGTGGAGAGTTCGCTCAACCTGTCTCTGGCTTCTTGATGCTGGAACCTGCCTGCTGTAGTTTCTGGCTTTCCTGGGCCTCTGTCCCTGAATGCTGTCCTCCCACACTGCTTCCAACTGGCCCTGCTCCAGTCAGTGAAAACCAGTAAACAGCAAACATGACATCAGTGCTCATGGGGAACCAGGAAGTACCAGGTGCTGAGGCCACAGGAAATACTGATCCTCACTCCAGCCCTTGTGTTCCACTTTGGGGACCAACACCTATTTGAGAGAACTTTCCATTTGGCCAGTGTTAAGCCCTTTCCAAAAGGCTTCCCACCCACGCTGACATTTCTGTTCGCTGGGAGGTGGGCACAATGGGAGTTCTCTCCATCCTTAAATGCACGATGGGCCAATCAACACACCTGCCTGGATCACACAGCAAATATGTTACAGTCTTGTCTAAAACCCCCATCTCCTGAAGGGGCCCTTCTAGAAGACCTACCACCTAACTCGTCTCATTTATCTATCTACCCTCAAGAGCGTCAGGAAGATACTGTCTCCCCAACCTCCTCATGGGCTTCTCAGACCCTCTTCTGAGCCCCGCTAACCCCTGTCACCTCTCTATCCTCTCCCTGGCTGGCTCTTTCTCTGCTGGTGAGGGAAGCCTGACACCAAATGGTTAAAGATCCTAGAATCACTTATAAATATTTCATGAAAAATAACTGCTGTGGTAATGCCTGCTTGTTGGTGTCAACAGTACCACACCTGTCTATTTTAATTGGCCCAAGCAAGCGGGCCCATAATTGGTGCCTGGAAATGGGAATGAAGCTCGCTTGACAATACAACAGACAACTTGGCTCTATAAAGAATAGGACATTATTCTAGCTCTGCCATGTCTCAGAGATCAGAGAGAGTGGGCACGAATTACCCATGTGTGGGGCATCCCAAGCTTCCAAGCCTGCCTGTCAGGATGCTCAGTTTCTGGGAGTAGGGGAGCCTTAGAGACAGGATGCAGGCTTGAAAGGTGGGGCCCTTGATGTTTTTCCTGTACCATGAGCCCTGTGACCTCCTGGCAGATGACATGGATTCATTCTCAAAACAGTGTTTAAAATACATAAAGTGAGCACGGTTAATGCAGAAGCCTGTAACTGTCAAAGTGCCGCGAACGCATGGCTATGAGTGCCCAGCCTGACCAGGACAGCTGCATCAGCCCCTCTGGAAGGGAAGATTGCTGAAGGAGAACAGAGGACTGTAAGAGCCCAGTGACGGGGAAGAACGCTATGGAATGGCTTCCTCTGGATATGTCGTGGCTGTGGCACTCCTGAACTCGGGGTGGCTGCGGTTACCTGCACAGATCAAGCTAGCTGAACTTCCAGAATGGCCAGGGAGGGTCTTAAGGGGCCCACCATGAGGAGCTATTGGCAGATGATGACTTCTGGGCGAGCAGAGACAGGAGCTAGGCTGTGGAAGAGGGGAAGGGTGGGTGGGAGAGGAGATGGGGACCTCAGGGAGCAGGTGTCAGAGGTTCAAGTTGGGTTGGGTTACTGCGGGGGGGGCACTGAGGGCAGGGGAAAAGGAGGTCACCCTGCCCAGGCCTCTAGACCTTCACAGACCCTGGTCCTGCTCCTCAGAACCCTCAGGAGGAGAGAAGGAGCCAGCACCCTGGGTGCCTACACCTACAACCCCTATTCCCAAAGTATGGAAAGCTCCTTATAACTTGACTATGGAGTGAAACCAGAGGTTTCTCTTTTATTTTATTTTAGCTATTTGTTTATTTATCTATTTTTATTTCTTGAGACAGGGTCATAGTAGGGTCGTAGGCTGGTCTTGAACTTGCTATGTAGCTGAGAATGAACTTTAACTTCTGATCCTCCTGTCTCCACTTCCCAAAACGCAGGGATTTCAGATATGCAGCCCCACGCCTAATTTCTACAGTGCTGAGAACTGAACCCAGGGCTTCATGCATGTTGGGCAAGCATTCTATCAACTGAGCTACATTCCTGGCCTTGGAGGCCCTGATGATAAGGTAGCATTTGACTGAAGTCTTGCAGGAGGTGAGGAGTGGGCAGGTAAGCAACAAAGTGGCTGTCTTAATTAGGGACAGCATTGCTGTGATAAAACACCTTGACCAAAACAACTTGGAGTAGAAAGGGTTTATCCAGCTTAAGCCTCCACAGTACTGCTCATCAGTGAAGGAAGCCAGGACAGGAACTCAAATAGGGCAGGAACCTGTAGGCAGGAGCTGATGCAGAGGCCACGGAGGAATGCCGCTTACTGGCATGCTCGTCATGACTTGCTCAGCCTGCTTCCTTACAGAACCAGGACCACCAGCCCAGGGAAGGCACCACCCACAATCGGCTGGGCCCTCCCCATCAATCACTAATTAAGCTTTCATGGGGATATTTTCTCCATCAAGGTTACCCTCTCTCTAAAAACTCTAGTTGTGTCGCTGACATAGAACTTACCAGGAAAGTGGCAAAGCACATATTTTGTAGATGCCCAGCAAATTCCAGAGAGAGAATGGGCTGAGCAGGGCCTACCTGGCACCATTAATCGGCTCCTCCCACACGCGAGGGGCCCTGTTGGCACGTTACCAACTTTCCTCCAGTTCTTTTCTTCATGGTAGACACGGATGAGATCTGCCATGCCGCGGGCTTCCACGCTGGCTCCTCCCAGAGGACAGTTGTTCTCTGCTTCTTCTGAAATTGCTGACTCTCCTACAAGACAGGAAGCAAAGGGCACTGGTGCAGGGTGGGCCAGACAGTCTGGGTGTTGTGACTTTGATGTTGGGGGTAATCAAGGGGTTGGGCTTCTAGCACCAAAAAGAAGCTCTGAGGCCCAGGCCCTCCCCAGCCTGCTTGGTACTGCTGACCACTGTCTGCTGAGAGAGGGCACCTTGGGCGTAAACGCTCAGAAAGAGCAGGGGTGGTCAGTTTGAACCAGTGTCTGCACACCCTGCTTGCCCAGGAAATCCTGCTAGGGCTGCAGAAGTGAACTGGGTGTGTCTGCAATTAGGAAAAGATTTATGGTAAAAGGCTATAATTTCCTACTGATTTGCTGCTGGGTGAATTCTGAGTTTAATATCATGGTGATTTTTCTAAACTGCAGTTCGAGAAAAACAAACCCAGGCCTGGACATGAACAGGGCTGCAGAAGATGCTGAGGGGCAGCTGTTTTCTTCCAAAGCTCACTGAGAGGCCCTGAGGAGCCTAGGTCAGCTAAGCTCAGGGTGAGTTCCAGGTTCACTGAGTGAGTGTCTCAAAAAGTCAGGTTGGAAAGCTCCTGAAGAATGACACCCAAAGTTGACCTCTAGCCTCTACAGACCATATACCAGAACTCATAGAACACACAGAATACACACGGAGTGGGGGGTGGGCGGTTAGAGAAAGCATGTGAGGATCAGTGGAGGCAGAGGATGGACCGAGGCAATTCAAGCTAGGGACCAGTGAGGAGGAAGCTGGAAGCCTGGTGTCTCTCCAGAATGTACTGCCACCTTCTCCACAGATCTCCCAGGAGACCCGGAGGGAGGAAGTACTGCTTTGTTAACTCCTATTCACAGTGCATTCTTATAGCAGCCCTAGGAGAGAAGACAGGGACAAGGCCCTTGATCCCTCTTCAGAGCCCTCTCTGCTTCAGCAGGGCCCAGCAGAGACCTGAACAAACAGTGAATGTTGGCTCGAATGTTGGTCCTCGGAGAAGAGGAGCCACATCTGCCTGGCTGCTGTACTACCCTGCTGCCAACCGGGAGCAGGCACCGCCCTCAGTTGCCTCCTGTGGCCTCACTCTAGACCTCTGCAGCAGACTCCCAGTGGGCATCCCTTCCTCCTCCGTCATCGCTGTGGCCCTGGCCTAGCGCATCCCTTCCTGCTGATCTGCCTGCCCCTTCTCTCTGCTTCCCCACACTGTACTGCAGAGACTACCTCAGCACTCTGGTTTATAATCATCTCTGGGCTTATCTTACCACTTTCCGTGCTGTTGGTATCCTAAGATAAAAGAAAGGTTCTTCATTTTCTTCCACGGGTTGTGTGAGGCACCTTTGGGTGACTGAGACACAGATGAGGAGCTGAGGGAAGGAGGGAGGTCACAGCCTCATCTCAGGGAGCTTGGAGATGGTTTCACACCATCTTCCAGGGCCCAGGGTCCCTGAGGCCTAGGAGGAGGTCGCTATGAAGATGAGAGACACAGAGCTGAAAGGAACATTGGAGTGATTGCTGACCTGTCCTTCAGGCATCAGAGTTGAGAACCCACAGTCAGAGGAAAGAGCCCATGGGGACATATCCTCCTTGATGCAGGTCATGCAGCCCTTGGGGACATATCCCCCCAGAGTCCTGACACTTGGCCAGAGCCTCCACTCATTTGCTGAAGATAGCCCTTAAACACTAGGGGCTGGGCTTGGGTGATCTGATGGGAGGGAAGAAGAGAGGAATGTTTCTTTTCCAGCAGAGGAGACAAGAACTCAGTCTTCAAGTGCATGGTCCTGTGTTAGCTATTGCAGGAGCTCGAGCGTGGGTTGTCTCCACAGGCCCGTGTGTTAAGTTGTTGCATGATGATGCTTTTGGGGGGCATGCTGGGAACTTCATGGAGTGAGGCCTAGTTACAGGGAGTAGTTACGGCTCCTGCCCTTTGGACATATCTTTCACTAGCTCTTCCTCTGTTATTTCAGGAAGTGAGCAGTCCTACCATACCACACATGCCTAACCAGGAGTTCTGTCCAAGTTCACAGGACCAGGCAACCGTGGGATGAACCCCCTGGCACTAGGAAGCTGCATACAGCCTTTCCCTCCTTAGGTGGCTCCCATCAAGCGTTTGGTCACAGTTATGATAAGTCAATACATGCTGTGACATTTGAAACAGACTCAGCACAGCCCTGAGACAGCCACTTGCCCCAAGGTTCACAGGTAGAGGTGGGATTTGAACCCAACTCTGCCTTGCTTAGAGACTCTAGGCTGTCCCTGCGTTACAGAGGGTCCTTCTGGGAAGAGCAGCAAAACCTGGGTTGGATATAACAGGATCTGACGTCAGAGGCAGGTGGTCCGAAGCAGCACCAACCTGTATGAATTCTCAGTGCTGAAGGAACAATGTAGCCAGCTTCTTACCTAGAGCAGTGGGCTTCCCAAGCACACAGAGGGCCCCCAACTTGATCCCCAGCACTGCATATGAAAATGATTCTAGCAGGCCTGGGGAGCTGGCTCAGCGATGAAAGCATTTGCCTTACAAACTTGAGGACCTGAGCCTGAATTCCAGGAATGTACACAAAGGCAGATGCGTTAGCAGAAGTTTGTAATGGCAGTGACCCTCCAGTGAGAGGGGAAGTGGAGACAGGGGAACGACACACAGCTGCAAATGAGAGTCCCTGTCTCAGTAAAGGTGGTAAGAGGCCTAACATCGGAGACTGTCCTCTGACCTCCACACACAGCAGAGTGTTCGCACATGAGCATACGCATGTGCGTGTGCACACAGACAAACACATGCATGCATGTGCACACACACACAAACACACACGCACACTAACACACGCATGCACACACGTACGCATGCACACACGTGCACATGCACACACATGCACACGCACACAAACACATGAACACACACATGCACACACACACACATGCTCACCCAAGGAAAAGCAGAGGAAGGGTGGGATAACATAAAGAAAATCCCCCTTTTCTTGCGGTGAAGTCTAAGGCAAGACTGAGGAGGACGAGACCCCAGGCTACAGCTCTGTCCTAGGGACCATTCCAGAATGATCACCTAACACAAGGCTGCGTGGCCTTTGGCCAGATTAATGAGAGTGCAATGCCCAGATGGAGGGTGGTGATTCCTTCGCAGGCCTTGCAGGAGGCACACAAACTGAGCAAGTCCACCTGGGGGCCTTTACCCAGAGAGATCCGTTACCTCATGTGGGGGCTGTGAAGCTTTAACCCAAAGAAGATATAACAGGAAAAGAAAACTGTCATCAGTCCCTGAAGGGCTCTTCAGTGGATGAGCAATTAGACAGATGCCTCCCGTCTAAGAGCTGCTGAGGACCAGTGAGATGGGCCTCCCATGGCCCTCCTAAAACACAAGGGGCTGTCTCTGAGGGAGCAAGGCTTCTGTCCCGGAGGCATTCGGCTGAGGTTGCAGAGAGGTGGCTCACCAAGTGCCCTGCTTCACCCTAGTAGGGTCTCAGACAGCTCTCCTCCTACCCTAGATTTTTCTATGGAGATTTGTTACCTGTTTCCTGAAACCACAGTCGCATTTGTTTTCCAAACTGGGTTTTGGAATTTCTCCCAGTAGCAGGGTTTGGGAACCTGCGTTTCAGAATGATTCCGATGTGCATGCTAGGCTTGAAGAGCACCCTCTGTGAGAGCATAGACGGTATTCTCTGCCCTCATGCTCACATAGGACCCACTAGAGACACGGTCAGTGTCCCACTGTTAATCCCTTAGCCTTCAGTTCATTAGCCCCTCGGTCCCTCAGCCCCTCAGGCTCCCTGGTCTCTCATCCTTCAACCCCCACCTCACAGCCTTTAGACTCTCAGCCCTCAGCCTCGGGGCTGTAGGGTCCTTTGCTGTAGGCCAAGAGGCCTTGATCTGCAGCAAAACCCACCCCAAGCCCTGCCAATCACCCTTCTCCTTCCTGATCAGGATGATCCAGAACTCAGCTGTGGATCAGTGTCTCTGTGACCTGGCTCAGAGACATGCTCACTATTAATGGCATGGTGCTTAGCATTTTGTGTTTATTTGACCAGGCCATGGTGCCCAGATCTGCTGGCCATGGTGCCCGGATCCTCTGGCCATGGTGCCCAGATCTGCTGGCCAGCACTAGTTGAGATGTTCCTATGGAGATGTCTTTGTTGTTGTTTTAGGTAGTCTCACTATGCAGCCCAGCTGGCCGTGAGCTCTCAGTAATCCTCCTGCTTCAGCCTCTAATGCTAGGATTACAGGCATGAACCACCATGTTTGGTTTGTGAGGATGTTTTTGGATGAAATTAGTACCCAAATCAGTGGACTTTTGAAGAAAGCAGGTTGCTTTCCTGTCTAGGTAGGCTTCACCTAGTCCCGTGAAGGCCTCCACAGAACAAACGCCTGGCTCTGCTGAGCAGGTGGGAAATCTGCAGCTGGCAGCTTTTGGACTTGAACCGCATCACAGCTGTGCTGTCGGTCTGCAGGCTGCCAGCCCACCCTGCAGATGTGATGCCTGGCAGCCTCCAGGGCTGTGTGACTCAGTCACTTAAAATAAGCCCTTTTCTGTCTGTGCAGAACGCATGGGCTCCATGTCTCTGGAGAACCCCCACCAGCAAGCGCACAGGGAGACAGACAGAGCCAGGAATAGAGGAAGCGCAGGAGGCAAGTGGCTGCTCACAGAAACCTGCCAGGCATAAAGGAAACTCAGAGGGCATGAGCACTCTTTCTGCCAGGGCCCTTCCCTCAGTTCTAAAGCTGGCTTCAGAAACACTGGGCACCCAGGTAGGGCGGCACCACAGAACATTCCTGGGAGATGCAGAATAAATCCAAGCCTGAAAGCTAATAATCGGTGAGCTTTGGGGTGTCTGAACAGCTAACTGTAAGAGCACACTCCAACCTGTGGGATCCAGGAGGCATGCAGGGCACAGGGTGCAGGGACCTGGGAAAGCTACAGAGGACAGAGTTCCTCAGACCACAGTCCCCGAATCACAGTGAGGGCGAAATTCTTAACCCTTCTTGGCACCGGCAGACCTGGGTAACACAGTCCTGTCTTCTGCTCCAAACTGGATACCAGGTCTTGGCCAGAGTATTCATAAAGAGAACTGGTGAGGGGCTGAGGGAGGTGAAGGGAGAGAGCAAAGAGGATCAGAGGGGAACAAGGAAAGGAGGAGAGAACCCTGGTGAGCATGTCCTTACCAGCTCTCCAAGCTCTTCCCGGCTGCCAGGCATGGAGCTAAGGTCTCCAGGGATCATTTGCATGTCTATTGAACACTGCAGTGCCAGAGCAGGCATCAGTACTGTCCCCACCTTACAGACAGGGCTAGGGTGGTAGTGAACTGCCTTAGAGAGGCAGAAAGTAGGGGATGCAGCCCACACTCAGAGCCCCCTTCTACCAAGGGCCTCGGGCCTACTTGGGCCACCCGTTCAGACAAGCACACCTTGGAGGACTCCTGCTGCGTGACCCTCTTCTGTCCTGGAATCATCCCGAAGTCCTCCTGTCACAGGGCAAATGGTGAACAATGTCCTTCACACATGGGATGGCAGATAGAGCAGGGGGCTTGGGATTCCAGCACCAACTCTGCCCTGAACCCAGAGTGATCAGGCCTGAGCCACTTTCCCCATCTTAAAGATGAAAGGACCGAGCTCTCAGAGACCGTGTTGTGCGTATATGTGTGTGCACATGCATGTGTGTTTGTTTGTGTGGGCGTGTACACTCACACACAAGCACACACGTACACACATATACACACCTGTGCATGCTGGTGTGTGAATCAAGCAGTCTGGGCACCTGCAGGTGATGGTCCCATACCTTTTCGTTTTTGTTTGGGACAGGGTCTCTCATTGGCCTAGACTTCACCACAGGCCGGACTAGCAGACCAGACAGCTTCCAAAAGTCCTGTTTCTGCTTCTCATCTGGAAGCTGGGGTTCCAGACTTGTACAACTGTGCCCAAATGTTTTTTACACAGATTTTGGGGACACGAACTCAGCTCCTCATACTTGTAAGGTGAATGCTTTGCCTGCTGACCTGTCTGCCAGTACTTCTCAGAGGTTCTTATCTTTTATAATTTATTTTTTATTGCTTTATAAATAATACTATTCAAAATTTCCACTTCCTCCCCTCCTCCCATTTCCCTCTAGCTCCCCCACTCACCCTCCCCCACTCACCCTCCAGTCCTAAGAGAGGGCAGGGTACCCTGCCCTGTGGGAAGTCCAAGGCCCTCCCACCTCCATCCAGACTTAGGAAGGTGAGCATCCAAATAGACTAGGATTCCAAAAAGCCAGTCCATGCAGTACAGACAAATCCCAGTGTCATTATCATTGGCTTCTCAGTCTGCCCCCATTGTCAGCCACATTCAGAGGGTCCAGTTTGATCTCATGGTCATTCAGTACCAGACCAGCTGGCCTTAGTGAGCTCTCATTAGATCAGGCACACTGTCTCAGTGGGTGGACCTACCCCTTGTGGTCTGACTTCCTTGGTCACATTCTCCCTCCTGTTCTTCAATTGGACCTTGGGAGCTCAGTCCAGTGCTCCCATGTGGGTCTCTGTCTCTATCTCCATCTGTCGCCGGATGAAAGTTCTATGGTGATATTCAAGATATTCATCAGTCTGACTACGGGACAAGGCCAGTTCAGGCACCCTCTCCTCCACTGTCAGGGTCCTAGCTGGGGACCTCCCCATGAACATCTGGGAATCCCTCTAGAGCCAAGCCTCTTGCCAACCCCAAAATGGCTCCCTTAATTAAGATATCTTCTTCCTTGCTCCCATATCCGTCCTTCCTCCATCTTAATCCTCCCACTCCCCCAAGCTCTCCCCAACCCTCCCCTTACCCCCACCCCACCTCCACCCCCATCTTGCCTCCTCCCCTACACACCTCCCTCATCTTCTCCATCCTACCCATGAGCTCCTTCTCTTTTCCTCTGCCCTAAAGGGGAGGCCCCGGAGGAGATAGCTCTGGAAAAGCAGGAAGGGTTGAAAAGGCAGGAGATGCAAAACGACTGACCTGGCTTCATAGTAAATCGCCTAGTTCTGCTGGACTGTGGTAGGCTAACACACACACATACACACACTGCACACACACACACACACACACACACACACACACCACATCATGCATACCACATGCACACTATACCATATACCATATACACACCACACACACACATTGCACACATACATACACACATGACATACCATACACGCCACACACACACTGTGCACACACACACACATTGCACACATACATACACTTACCACACACATATCATATACACACCACACATGTTACCCACACATACACCACATACACACACCGCATGCACACCATACCACACACACACATACATACACACAAATACACACATCATTACACTCACACCACACACACATATATACACAGACACACACACCACTTATCACACACACACCATTACATACACACATTACACAAATACACCACACACACATACCACCACACACACACCACCACCCCCGCCCCCCACATACCACACACACACCACTCCCATTCCAAAAGCATCCCAGCCATTGGAGTTACAGCGCCACCTTCAGTCACTTTTCTTCTCTGCATTTTCCCTCCCAAACACCACTCAGAGCTGCATGCAGATCCTCTGCCAGTGCTGGGAGCTCCAGGAAAATTGGCCAAATCTGTGAATGTCATGCACCAGCCTGAGAGAGCAGGGTTGTGGCTAACACGTGTCAGAATGCCGGGGCCTTATGCCAAGCAGGAAGCCAGGAGAACTGAAAGCCAACTTCCCATTGTAAACATAGAGACACTGGGGCTCAGAGACCTGACCACCATTAACGGAAGCTGCAGGCAGAGCTAGGATCTGAACCCAGGCTGTGAAGTAGCTGCACTTCTCAGCTTATCTGGCTGATCACAGTAGCTGCACTGTGCCGGGGGCAGTGATGTTAGCCTGCGGTGCACATGTGAGATGGGGCCAAACTCAGAGACCACAGCTGCAGGTGAGCATCACCTTGACTCCCGGGGAAACAGAGGCCGCTGCCCTCGCTGGGGGTGGAAGAAGATTTTATACACAGGCTCATCTATCTTCCTACACACTCTCATCCCGCCCATATGGAAAACTCCTACCCACCCTTCACAACCCATTCAAATATTTCTGTCTTGGAAGGCTTTCTCTGACTTCTTCATACCAGTGTACCAGAAATGAGATATTCATGACTGGATGTGTTATGATAATTCATCTGTATGGAGAACTCTGGCCTGGAATCAGATATTTTTTTCTTTCCTGATATCTCCAAAACCCAGGTCAGAGCCAGGCACAAAGACGGTTCTTAAAAACAATGAGTAGATCAATGGGTGGGTAGATCGACGGATAATGGTAAATGACTCACCGATGGGTTGCTAGGGTGGATAGGTGGGCAGATGGGTACATGGGATGTGGGTCAGGGATGTCTATATTTATGAAGAGATAGGAGGATACATGGGTACATGGGATGTGGGTCAGGGATGTCTGTATTTTTGAATAGATAGAGGGATACATGGGTACATGGGATGTGGGTCAGTGATGTCTGTATTTATGAATAGATAGGGGATACATGGGTACATGGGATGTGGGTCAGGGATGTCTGTATTTATGAGTAGGTAGGAGATACATGGGGAAACGGATGAGGGGTGATGTGTGGAGAGGTGGATGGATGGGGAGACGGATGAGGACGGATGGGTGAGCTGGTGGCTGAAGGACAGCCGGTGTGTAAATGGAGACTCGGTAGAGACTCGCTCTGTCGACCCTAGAACAGGAATCACAGCTGTTTCTAAGGAGAAACTTCTAAGAGTGTCTGCTCCCAAGCCAGAATTGGGAAACACGGTCCAGGGTGCACATCCCACGTAGAGTTGTGTGGCCACCACACTGCTCCTCAGGCCTCACCCCACCCCCTCAGAAAGCCCGTTACAGAGCAGACAGGAGTCCTTGGGATACCATTTCCTGGGTTCCTACATAGAACACCTGGGAAGATCACAGCATGTGGGGTCCTGGCCCCTTATCACATAACTTCCGATCCACAGTCTCTGTCTGGGGCGGAACATCTGGATTTTTTCCTCTCAGTACTACTACGGTGAGTCTGGTGGGTGGGGGACTTGGACAGCCATTCGCTGAGGAGCAGCACACGGGGTAATGCTGTGCCTTGTCTTTGCCGATTGGCCATCCAGAGAGGTCAAAGAACTAAATCCCAGTGTTACAGTATGGAAAAAACATCCTTGGAGTCCTCCAGCATCTGCAGTCCAATAGGAAGCAGAGACATCCAACTCCACACACAGCACAAGTGAGAAGCAGGCCTGGCTCTCCTTTACACTGAGAGAAGAAGGTCCCCTGCGCTCTCACCAAACTTCAAGGCTGACTCCCTGTCTAGCCAGGCCTGCCACCGAAGAGCCGCAGCTGCTTTCTGTACATGGACACAGCTGCACTCCCAAACACGGGCTCTGTTAGCAATGTCATCAGACCTGGGGTCCAGCCCCCACAGTGTGTAGAATGGAAAGAGCTCAAGGGTGATAAAGCAGCCTGAAAATTCTGGACTGTGCCAGAAGCCCTCCTAGGCTGCTGTGAGGAGGCCAAAAGATCCACAGGGAGGTGTGTGTGTGTGTGTGTGTGTGTGTGTGTGTGTGTGTGTGTGTGTGACTTCTCTTGCATGTGGGTGCAGAGGACAGTGTGGGCGTCATTCCTCATGGGATGGCCATCTTGTTTGCTTTAGCGTGTTGTCATTTGTATGTATGTGTGCACACACACGCACACGTGCACGTGGAAGAGAGAGGACGACTTAGTAGAGTCAGTGCTCTCCTCCCTTGCGTGAGTCCTGGAGGTGAGGCTCAGGTTACCCAGCATTCAGGACAAGCACTGTTACTCTGTGAGCCTTTTTAGTTGCTGCTTGTGTATTTGCTTGTTTTCTCAAACAGGATCTGTGCTCACAGATTAGGCTGGACTGGCTCCCTAACCAACCCCAGGGATTCACCTTTCTCCACCTCTCCAGTAATAGAATGGCAGATGTATCCTTGACTTTTAAACAAGATTTATTTATTTTTATTTTATGTGTTTTGTTTTGTATGCACACACATGTGCGCACATGTGTCAAGTGTATATAATACCCACAAAGGCCAGAAGAGGGCATGTTACAGATGGCTGTAAGCTACCATGTGCTGGGAATGGAACCTCAGTCCTTTGGAAGAACAGTAGGCGTTCTTAATCAGAGGCCTCTCCAACCTTCATGTATGCCTTTTTACACTGGTCTTAGAGATTAAAACAGAAACAAAGAAACAAAAAAACAGTCTCTCTATGTGGCCCTGGTTGTCCTGGAACTCACTCTGTAGACCAGATTGGCCCCTAACTCCCAGAAACCCACCTGCCTCTTCCTCCTGAGTGCTAGGACAAAAGATGTGTGTCACCACTCCGAGGTGAACAATGTATGTTTTGTTGCAGATCTACTAAGTGCCAACCTCCATTTGGTGTCTTCCTGTTTGGGTTGCTATCATTTGAGTACCCGATAACTCCAGCAGCCAAGTGGTGTCAGCTATTAGCTGTGGTACATGGAAGGGGGGTGCAGAGAGGTGTCACCTAGGACCTGCTTAGGACACACATGACTGGAGCTTTTGTTTGTTTGTGTTTGAGGGACTGAAAAGAGACCTCTACCACTGAGATCTACCCCTTGTCTCTTTTATACTTTTATCTGGAGACAAGGTCTCACTGTGCAGTCTAGGCTGGCTTTGGAACTTTCAGTCCTCTGCCTCACGCTCTTGAGTAGCTGAGGTCACTGGCTTGCCAGCCCTGCTGTTCCCTCCATCCCGAACACCCTGCATCAATAGCTGTAAGCCTAGTTCTTCAGGTTCATTAGACCCAAGTCACAGGCCACTTACTTCTCTACCAAACCTTCAAGTCCCAACCCATCCCAACATAGTTCCCCACTGTGCTTCTGTGGTGCATTGCTTGGAGTATTCAGTCTCATTTCCCACTACCTGACAGTTTTTGATGTCTGTAACACCTCCAAATACACCCCCAGACCTCAATCCCTAACCCCAACCTCATGGCTGCTACCCCCAACACTACCCATTGCAGCCCTGCCCCTGTGCCATTTCATTGCTCTCCCTCAGAGAAGTCTCGGGCGTGCTTTGGTGAACCACACATGTTCTAATAAACCAGCAGCTGCTCATCATCCTGAGGGGCACACGGCCTGTCGGGCTGATTCCGTTCTGTAACTCGCTCATGTGAGGCTTCCTCCTACACTCTGGAGACTCTCTGACCCTCAGGCTCTGTGTGTGGAATGTGTGAGAGGGCGAGTGAGGCAGTGACCACGTCATGGTGGCTCTGTCACTTCTGTAGGCACTGAAGGGGTCCCTGCAGGCTGCTGTCTTTTTCAAGGGGCTCAAGGGTTCCTGCCTGAGGGAGACAGAGCAAGGCCAACTGTTCAGGGGATCTGACTGTGTCTGGTAGGGAGACACAGCTCAGAGCCTCAGAGGCCAAGAAAAGAACAGAAAGGTGAGGGGACACATAATGGGAAGGACAGGAGGTGAGCAGTTACTCCCCTGGTACTGATATAGAAGGAGCGGCCCCCAAGACAGGGTGTATGACGTTTCCAAGGGCTAAGGTGCAGGGTGCTCACTGTAAGCCTTGTGACACTGAAGACTGTCATAGCCCTGTGTCCTCAAAGAGCTTGCATTCTACAGTATGGCCAACAGCTCAAAGGACTGATTCCCTGCCACGTACCAGGCAGTGACAAGTGACTTGTCCATACTCTTAGAATTCTACCACAGGATAATCAGAGAAACAAGGACTTACCTGAGTGCTACCAGAGGGCAGTCACCACCCGTCATCGCTTCCTAAGCTCCTAGCATGTCCTGGTCATGGATTGGACCACAATAGGACAAATGCCCAGTGTGGCCTTTAGGGCACATCTGTGCAGCCACAGCTGTGATTCCCTCTGTGGGTGGTGACAGACAGGGGCCTTACAGGCCGACTTTGAGAACCAGGCCATAGGTGACATATTAGATCAGAGTACATTGTTCATGTGAGCCCCACACCACCCGCCAGCCTTTTATCCAATGTGCCTGGGTGCTATTCAGCTTGGAACCGTCTCTGGGAGCCACAAAGCAGTTAATTACCAGACTAGAGCCCCTTCTTCACAGAAGCCGACGGAGGGCTTGGATGATAAGATTTATGCCTCTTTCAATTCCTTTCTTCTCTCATCAGCATAGATTCATATTTCAGTTTTCTGAATTGGAAACAAAAAGGAAACTCACTTAGCTCACTGCTGCCTGAGAGAGATAAATGAGCTCTGCACAAAGAACTCGTCCTGTAAACTCTCTCTCCTTCCCTTCCTTTCATGTCTGTGATTATAAGCACTGCCAAGGGCAGCTGAAATATATCCCTCAGCCTGTCTGTCCACCGTATCCAATTCAAAGAGGAGAGCAACGGGACAATAGCAAGCTGTGGGGTGCCAGGGAGAGAAGATGGGCTCCCCATAGCCCCACGCTGCTGGCCTGGAGGGAGGATCAGATGGAGGGACCTCGCACCATTCCCTTTCACGAGATCTTTTCCAGAGACCACAGAGAGAAGCTGGGCGCCCTGCCACTGTGAATGCTTTCATTTTCTAGATGGCAACGTGCAAACTATTTGCTCAAAGGGGCCTTCAATCTGGTGAGCTGGGCAGTGCACATGGGCCAGGCCCCCAGCTGGTTTCAGAAGTGCCTGGATAGGAGTCACCAGTGAACTAGATTGCAGAACAAGGCTGCTTTCAGAGCCCAAGGGCCAGATTCCAGGCTCCAGGGAAAGAAAGGGCTGCTCTCACTCTCCGGGGCAGTCCCTGGAGGCATGGCACTGGCCTGCCCTCCCCAGAGGCAGTAAGGTGACTTTTGGTGAGAATTATCACAGTTCAGCCACATTTGTTGCATTTGGAGATTTCCAGAGTTCCTGTCAAGAGTGGCCTCCGAGCATCCTGGAAATGAATCATGGAGCCAGCATGTTTCAGACGGATGAGGAAACAACAAAATTTCGAACAGTGATGGTTGGTTGGGACACAACTAAGAAATGAATGGAGCCTAGGTTGGGAGACGGCTCAGCCATCAAAGGGCTTGCTGGCCAGGATGGGTATCTCCAAGGCTTGCTGGTCAGCCAGTCTAGGCATATTGGTGAGCTCCGAACTTGGTGAGAGACTCTGACTCACACAATAAGGTGGAGAAGAATTAAGACCCTGATGTCACCCCCCATCAACACCCGAGGCAGGTGGGAGAACTGACCCTGAGGTCACAAGAGTGAGAGAGTTGTCTCTGTCCCCCACCAGCTGCAACACGTCAGAGAGCAGGCCCTGCACCTCTCCTGGGCAACACAGTAGAGACAGCCATGTTGGAGGAGGTTAGGTGAGACAGCCTTAAAACTGTAAGCATGGGAGAGCTGTCCCCATTCCTTGTCTGTCATTCTGTTGTGTGGGTGGGTGAGAGATCCCCCCTTAAACCCACCCCTTACTACTTGCAACAGACAAGTGAGAAGACCCTCCCCCAGTCAGGTGCAGCACTCAGGAAAGTGAGCTCTGCACCACATTTATGCAATATCCCTGTTTATTGGAGGTGTGGGTGACCCAGCCCCAAAGTCATGAGCAATGGAGAACTGGCCCCGTCCCTCACCAACTGCAGCACTCCTGGGCAAAACCGCAGTGCTGGCCCTGATGGTGTAGGTGGGGGAGAGCCGGCCCTGAGGGCGGGAAAGCAGGAGAGCTAACCCACTCTCGCTAATTGTTGCAAGGGGTGAGCTAGCCAGGGCAATGCTGGAGAGCTAACCCTGATAGTCAGCACAGGGGAGACCTGGCAGGCTGACTAACCCTGTGGCTGCCCAGGCCCTGAACCAGGGTTATGACATGGCCTATCCCAACATTCACCCATCTATGATCTGTTGGAGCATGTGAATGGGGCCTGACCGGAAAACCCAAAGCTGCAGGATCTCCATAACACAGGACAACATCTAGCCTATGCACACATATGCACGCATACACACACACACACACACACACACACACACACACACACATCCATACACACACACACTCATGCACACACATGCTGCATGAATATCACCCCCACACATATATACTTGTACATGCATGCACCCACAGCTGACACACATATGCATTCATGTCCATCATACAGGAATATATATGCACACAAAGAACTGGACAGCGCCACCCATACCTAAACGGAGGCTTACAGAAATAGGATACTTTCTCCTAGAGGTCTCACGGGAGCACCCAGCCTAGAGGCCCTGGCTCAGAGACTCAGTGCTGTGTCTCGGGATGCCCCGCTCTGGTATCTTGCTTACTTTAAAGCTATCTTAAAGGCTTTTTGGCAACTCGTGGTTATGGGGAAGGGAAAATCGGATATTTAAAGCATAATGAATGTGTGTGTGTGTGTGTGTGTGTGTGTGTGTGAGAGAGAGAGAGAGAGAGAGAGACAGACAGACAGACAGACAGACAGACAGAGACAGAGACAGAGACAGAGACAGACAGAGAGAGAGGAGGTAAGAGAAGTATCCCAATATGAAGCCGAATGCAAGAGTGCAGGAGCCAGGTCAGCCGCGTAATAAAATGTCATCCCACAAGATGTAGGACAACAGTCTCTAATAGACTTTGAGATTCAATTATGCCTTTCTATTAGCAGCAGGCTCTCCCCTGTCTAAATCATCCATTCACCATAAACACACCCTAATTCACAAACGGACCATAAAGCAAATCATTTTGATATCGAGCTTTAGAGCCTTCCCTCCTCAGAGAGCCGTACCTCAGCCCTCTCTCCCAAGGGAAGGTTAACAGAAGCCCTGGGCACTGTCTCTAGTTCAAGGCCTGGTGCTTGTGTACCCAGTACACACTGGTATTGACGCCCAGCCAATCATTTACATCTGGAGCCTTTTAAAGCGTGTTTCCTTCTGCCCTCGTGGCCTTGGGAGAAGAACAGCAGAGTTCGTTTAATGATCCCCACCTCAGAGACTTTCCAAAGGTGGAATGTCAGGTGCAGGTCTGCCCCCAGAATTGCTAGGGTCGGAGTCTGCCTTCAGCAGCTCTAACAAGCAAGGCTCAGCTACCACCTCTCAATAGGCTAATTAAGCGAGAGTGGAAAGCAGAAGAGAGAATACTCTTAAATGTGAACTCACTGGGAAGAGGAGCACAGAGGTCTCGTGCCCCTCTCAGTCCATCTTTGGGATCCTTACGGGAGGTTCAGGCTTAAATGGGGGGAGAGAGGTAAACAGAATCAAACAGTCCTGGTCCAGGAGTGGTCATCATTCTGGGCTCCTGTCTTTCCTTCGAGGTGTTCTGACGACTTCTTGGAACCAACATGTGAAATCTCTTTACTGGAGACACCAGGCTTCAGCTTTTTCTTTATCCCAGGGTGAAACTCCTGGGAAAACTCCTAGTTCCTGAGGGGTCATTGAGTCTGTAGTCTTCGTTCCTGCAGGATGGTTATAGATCAGCACACGACTTTCCAACAGCTTGGAGTGGGGTGCAGTTAGGAAACACGTGCCACCAAGGCAGTCCGTCTCATGCCGCCTGGCTTTCCTGTGCCTATGTCCTGGCCTCCTCACAGGGGGCTCTCCCCCAACACAGACCCCACCTGAGAGTCAACTCCTTGTCTTCTCTCCTCCCCCAATTCCCTTTCCAGTTCCTTCCGTTACTCAAGTTGAGAAAGGAACAGGAGTTCATTGTAGCCCAATGTTCAGCTGAGTTACAGGAGGCAAACGGATCTCTGCTCTCCTTCCAGGTCCGGAGCTCTGTGATTCCCAATGTTTCTTTCACTCATATAAAAACCCAAAGTTCTCTTAAATGTAAGTTTTATCTCTTCAACAAATATGGTATCAAACTGTCTGGGTTTCTTTACAACTCGCTATGCAGAACTGACATTCTCTCTAACTATCCCATGCTTGCCATCAGGCAGAATGAGATGCACTCTTGCAAGCCACCCTGTATCCCCCCGTCTTTCCAGATGCTAGCAGGTACAATTCCTCCCCCACCTGTCATTATGGGTTCCTTCATTTATAAACTGTCCATCTTTAGCAAGGTCCTCTCCAGGCTGGCCAGCCTTGTGAAGGGACCCCATATCCACACAGGGTTCACAAGAGTGAACCCTGCAAGGTGGTCCTGGTGCTTTAACAGGACCAAAGCAGACTTGACAGTACAGGTTCTATTGCTGCAAAGTATAGACCGCCTTTACTGTCTTTTCAAATTATTGGTGTGCATTCATGTGGGGCGCGTGTGTGTGTGTGTGTATGTGTGTGTCTGTGTGTTACCCACACATGAATATACAGCCATGTATGTCTGTGAGTGTGCATGTGGAGGCCAGGACACTATGTTGCTCTGTTTATTGACCTGAAGCTCACCTTTTCAGGTCAAGGAACTCAGGATCCACCTATCTCAGGATCCACCTGTCTCTGCCCCAGTGGGGACAGCAGCCGCACCCACGCATGCCCAGCTTTTTATGTATGTGCTGGGGATGAAACTCAGGTCCTCGTGTTTTCAGAGCTAGCGCTCTACCTTCTGAGTCATCTCTCCAGGCTGAGCAATAAAAGAAAAACCATCCATAAAGCAGAACCAAACCTTTAAGACGCCCTAAACAGGCATGCAAAAATACAATGCAGAGTTTTCGCATAAACCCGGTGTCTGCCAGAAAGACTTACAAAAACAATCCTTGAGAACAGGAAAAGCCTCTGTTTACCAAGGAAAGATTTTACAATGCTGTTGCTGCGTTTTATTAGCAAGAGAAGAAGCCGGAAGAGGAGACAGGCTGGAATCTGCTCATTTAAACTGGGTGCTAAAACACCGCGGTCTGAAAGGCTCAAAACTGGAAGTAAATCCTCCAGGCGATCTGCTTTGCTGGAGCTCTTTTATGGAAGCCACATTCACGCAGTTTTAGAAATCAAAATGACATCTCACAAAACGCATTAAGAGTCTGTATTCCTGCGAACCAGTTATTGCATTGCGGGGGCTCTATCCCAAGAAACCATCAGCAATGGCAGCAGAGGCGAGGACGGGAGGAAGCTGAGTGCTGTAAAAAAAAAAATAAAAAAAAAAATAAGGAAGGGGTTAACAGGCCTAACAGGGAGATGAGATGAGACAGCACGCAGCTATTAAAAAAGGTGTCCACTGAGCTGTGAACAGCAAGCAGAGGCGCTTATATTACGATATTAAGTTTTAAGAAGCGGGATATAAAATTCTGTGTTAAAACCTCATGAAAATACACAAAGAAAACCCAAGGAGGCCTATTGGGGAAAACCCAAGCCTGCTAACAGTAAATATCTCTGGGTGGCAAAAACACACAGGGTTATTTTTCTTCTTCTCTTTTCCTTTTTTTCCCCCCTGTAATTTAAGATTTTCCTAAAACAAACAAGCCTATATTGATTTTATAGTAGATTAAATTAAGCCAAGGCCAAACAGAAAATTGATTCTTTTCTTTTCAGAGCGATGGTGTGGTAAGTATGAGAGAGGTGGGGGGGTATGAGGGGGTGGGGGTGTGAGAGGGTGGGGGTGTGAGAGGGTGGGGGTATGAGAGGGGTGGGGGTGTGAGAGGGTGGGGGTGTGAGGGGGTGGGGGTATGAGGGGGTGGGGGTCTGAGAGGGTGGGGGTATGAGGGGGTGGGGGTATGAGAGGGTGGGAATATGAGAAGGTGGGTGTGACAGGAGTAGGTGAGTGTGACAGTGGTGTGTGTGTGTGTGTGTGACAGGGGTGGATGAGTGTGACAGGGGTGAGTTTGACAGGGGTAGGTCAGTGTGATAGTGTAAGTGAGTGTGAAGAATGTGACGGAGTGAGTGTGACAGGGGTGGGTGAGTGTGACAGGGGTGAGTGTGACAGGGGTGGGTAAGTGTGACATGGGTGTGTGGGTATGACGGGAGGATGTGTATAACAGAGGTATGTGGGTGTGACAGGGGTGGCTGTGATGGGGTGGGTGAGTGAGACAGGGGTACATGAGTGTGATGGGTAGGTGAGTTTGAGAGTGGTAGGTGAGTGTGATAGGGGTGGGTTGGTGTGACAGAGGTGGGTGAGTGTGACAGGGGTGAGTGAGTGTGACAGGGTGGGTAGGTATGAGAGGGGTGGGTGAAGTATGGATGAGGGTGATACTGGGAAAGTGTGGTTCTGAGTCTCATTAATAAAGAGTTTGAGAATAGGTTCCAATGGGAGTCCAAGGACAACTTTGCTAGAGTTTAAAAGAAAAAGCTCCAAACAAGTCAGGCTCCCACAAAACCAGTCCATGCAGTGGAATCAAAACCCAGTGCCATTGTCCTTGGCTTCTCAGTCAGCCTTCATTGCTAGCCACTTTCAGAGGGTCCAGTTTGATCACATGCTCCATCAGTCCCAGTCCAGCTGGCCTTGGTGAGCTCCCATTAGATCAGTCCCATTGTCTCAGTGGGTGGACGCAACCCTCGCGTTCCTGACTTCCTTGCTCATGTTCTTCCTTCTTCTGCTCCTCATTTGGACCTTGGGAGCTCAGTCCAGTGCTCCAATGTGTGTCTCTGTCTCTATCTCCATCCATCGCCAGATGAAGGTTCTATGGTGATATGCAAGATATTCATCAGTGTGGCTACGGGACAAGGCCAGTTCAGACACCCTCTCCTCTGCTGCCCAAGGAACAAGCTGGGGACCTCTCCTTGGACCTGGGAACCTCTCTAGAGTCAAGTCTCTTGCCAATCCTAAAATGGCTCCCTTAACTAAGATATTTACTTCCCTGCTCCCATATCCACCCATCCCATTCCCCCAAGCTCTCCCCAGTCCTTCCCTTCTCCCTTCTCTCTACCCATCTCCCCTTATACACCCTCCCCTGTTCACCTAACTTTTGCCTGGCAATTTTGTCTATTTCTAATACCCAGGAGGATAACTATATGATTTTCTTTGGGTTCACCTTCTTATTTAGCTTCTCTAGGATCACGAATTATAGGCTCAATGTCCTTTATTTATGGCTAGAATTCACTTATGAGTAAGTACATACCATATTCATCTTTTTGGGTCTGGATTATCTCACTCAGTAAAGCGTTTTCTATTTTCATCCATTTGCATGCAAAATTCAAGATGTCATTGTTTTTTACCGCTGAGTAAAACTCTAAAGTGTATATGTTCCACACCTTCTTTAATCATTCTTCTATTGAAGGGCACCTAGGTTGTTTCCAGGTTCCGTATCTATCACCATGCACAAAACTCAAGTCCAAATGGATTAAAGACCTCAATATTAATCTGACTACATTGAACCTGATAGAAGAGAAAGTGAGAAGTAGTCTACAATACATGGGCACAGGAGACCACTTCCTAGGTAGACCTGGATGGAGCGGGGAGGATCTTGGACTTCCCACGGGGCAGGGAACCCTGACTGCTCTTAGGACTGGAGAGGGAGGGGGAGATGGGGAGGAGGTGAAAATTTTTAATAAATAAATAAATTTAATTTAAAAAAAACGAAAAGAAAAAGCTCCCAGGACAGGCAAGCTACAAATCTCTCTATCTGTCTGGAGAGTGGAGCAGACAGGAGCGGTGGAGAGCCGTGCAGTTTGAGCTGACCTGGGGTTAGATCCTTGGCCCCATACAGCGCGCGGCAGGGACACTTTAGAGAGAGAGTGAGGAGGCTGAGGATGCAGGAAATTGCACATGTTAAGGGATGTACACTCAGAGAGAGAAAGCAAAGAAGTGACGTCGTTCCACCTCAGACTTACAGCTTCCATGACTGCACCTGTGAGCTTTTGTAGGGCCACGGGTTCTGAGAGAAAAGGGACAGTATCTCATTAAAAGGTCAGTATCCCTACTACCTCCTTAGCGTGACTTAAGGTGAATCCTCCTCCTCCTCCCTAGGAGTGGTCCCTTGGCCTGGTGACAAATGCAATCTAACTGGAATATTAGTTCTCCACCAGACCAGACTCTCTATTCTCTGGACCAGTTCTTTCTACTGTAACAAGGGTTTTCTGAGTTGGGAGGCAGAGATGGAGACAATCCCCTCCCCACTCGGTATCCTTAGAGTGTGAACCATGTCATGCGAGGCCTACAGAACAGGACTCACACACAAACGCCGTCACCTCATATGGAGGACATTGTGGAAACATTCACTATTAATGGCGTGCTCACTATAGGCCAGATAGCAGGCCAAATGACCAACTGTTTTCTAGTTCATTTTTAAAAATAAAACAACAACAAATAAAATCATTTGTCCCCATCACTGCCTGTGGCACGTGGGACACTGATTGCTCCAAGTTTCCTCCTATTATTCTCAGAAAGACAAATAGGAAGGCACATGAACTGGTTGATCTCCGCCCTGGTGTCAAGGAAGAGCACAAGGGAAGTAGCCCTGAGCTCAGCAACTCCTCTGGGAGTTCCTTCTCTTCTCCAGTCAACTCAGAGAGAAGCCGCCGCCTGGCAGGTGCCAAACTGAGGTCTGCAACTTCTCCTGTCTGTCCTGTAAGGTCTCGGCTGATGGGAGCTCTCTTTGGGGCCAGGAAACAGTTCTAAGTCCATTTATCCCACACTACATCCTGCGTGATGCCTTCTTCCAGGAGCTGGGGATGCAGGAACTCAGACAGGGTCCTCTCACTGGTGGATTTTGTATTCCAGATCAGGAAGCAGGCCACATACAGAGAAAAATAGAAACCAAACTATTTAGGTCATGGTTATGAAAGAAAGATAAAAGCAGACCAAAGAAAGAGGAAGCTCTTTTTAGACAGAGAACTGAGAATCCCTTCTTAAGAAGATGAAAACTGAGTAGAGATCTGGATAAATGAAGTGAGTGATGAAGACAGAAAGAACCGGTGCAAAGGCCCTGGGGCAGTCACAGGGCAAAGAAACAAGTCCACCACAGTTGAGAAAGCATAGGGAAGGGCAGAGGGGACTGAGGGCAACCAGAGGGCTGTCTACTGCATAGCAAGATCTTTTATCCTAAGGGTGACAAGACACCACTACACACTCCTGAACTAAGGAATAAAGTGATCTGATTTAGGGTTATAAAGATGGATATGCCACCATCTGCAACAGAAGAGTGTAAGGGAAATTGGGGCTAGGGAGTTGTGGCAAAATCAGTGAAAGATGATGTTGGGGGTGAAGTGGAGTGAGAAGCAGCAGGGATCAAGACAGTTGGGCCCTGTGCGGTCTATGTGCTTGGAAGTACAGCACTTGAGATAACAGAAGCATCCTGAGCTCAAGGCCAGCCTTGGTTGCACAGGAGTCCCTGCTTCAAACAAACAAACAAACAAACACTGACGCTTTGAAGACAGAGTTTGAAGGTAGGACGAATTTACAGCCAGAAGAACAGAGAAAACATAAAGGAAGCTCCCAAGGCCTTTGTTAGGAGAAAGAGGATAAAAAAGGTAGTGGAGCTCGGAGCGGTGTTTGGTTTTGCCAAGAAGAGAACACTGTCGGTTCCCAGCCCTGCTTGGGGCCCCAGCACCTCAACTTCAGTGCACACTGCTTGCCTTTGCTGCCTTCACCGGAAATCTGCCCAAAGCTTCTTCAGTCCCACTCAATGAGCAACTGTTCGTTACTACACACAGAGGCTGGCGCACAGACACGTCAACCCCCTTCCCGGACGGTAACAGAAAGACATCAAGTAATGAACTCGACCTGTGTCTCTTATACTGCTAGGTCCCAGAGCTTGCCAGCACCTTTAGCCTCTGAGCCAAGTAGAGCAATTTTAATATACCAGACAGCCTATTGCCCATCCCACTGGGCCGATAGTTGCTTTCCTTGTCTTTTCAGTCATTGGTGCAGCTATGCCTCCTTGGTTTCACATCTTCCAGCCATGAAGAGCAGAAGGGATGATGGTCAGGAACTGTCAAAGGAGAAGAGGCAGGAGACTGTGGGTCCCTATCTGTTCTGTTCTCTGGAGACAGTTCAGCAAACACCCTGAGGCAGGCAGCTGCATTCTTAGCAGCCACACGAGGGATATGTGCTAAGCACTGGCTCTGCAAGGAACAGCGCTGTCCTGTTAAAAGCTGGAGGCCAAAGAGACCTGACGCACTTTATGCTGCCTCACTCAGGAAACGCCCGCCCGTTTACATGGTCACAGTTTATAGGCCACAGACAATTCTGAGGTGCCCTAGGATTCAGTTCCTGTTCCATATATGAGCAGAGCACTGTGATTTGTGAGTCTACCCCTAAATAAATAACCCTTTATTATACTCAATTCTGAGCTACTGTGGGATTTCATTTTAGCATACGTCTTCATCTGGCACCCACGCGGGTCCAAACTCCACACCTACCGCGTGGACCTGTCTATAAGGCCGAAAAGATTCACAGCCCAGAAGGTCTCCCAACCCTGCCTGCTTGGCTTGCTTTCACCTAATAAGTGGTTTTTTGTAAAAACCCCACCACAGCAGAGCTAAGTGCACGCTGCGACTTGGAAATTTCCCAATTTCGCTCACATTCCCCTCTCCCCACTGCCATACTCCCTGCTGTGTGGTGACTTGCACAGCTTCTGGTTTGTGCTCCCTGCTCCTGAGTTCTGAGCTCCTTGCTCTGTGTACATAATTGACTTAATTGCCTTTAATTTGTCAAGCAAAGCATATTTATCAGTATTTAACCAGCACCAAGGCGGAAAACTAAAGCCGCATAGGTCTGATTGTGGAGCCATTGGTTACACCGCTGGTCACTGCTCTGCAACCACAGCACCTGCTGGACAATAATGATTACTACACTTAAAATAATTTCCTGGACCTCATAACACAGGTAAATATTTTATTAATTGATAAATCAATAAACATGAAAGTTATATAACGGCAGACAATATTACCATAGAGAATTTTAGTAACCTTTTTGCTAATACTATGGATTGTATTCTGCAAGGCTTATATGGTTATTGTGATACATCCATTGATTGAAAATTGGGACTAGGCTTTTTTTCTTCATATTATAACCATAAGGAAATGGTTTGATAACAGAGCCAAGAAGGAGGCACTCTTAGAAATGATACAGTGTTTTTAGAGACCAATAATGAACAGCTAGATGACAGGATTAATGCCATCAAAAATCAAAAGTTATCTGAAAAATTAATGCTATTGAAAAGGATAGCATAATTTGACAGACAAAAATTAATCCATGTCAAAGGGTACTGAGAAATTATCTGAAAGAATTCATACTGTTGAATTTGACAATCAAAAGCTGTTAAAAAGTTATGGTAGGATAGCAGATAGAGTATCTTTCCAGGAAGGCAATCTGTACACTCTCCAAATAATGTCCAAGGATGAGACATTATCTTTAAAGAAAAAACATCACATGTGCAGAATGAGAACCAGAGGCTAGGTGCCTCAATGAAATCACTAGAAATATATACAGGCCAGGAGATTAAGGCTTTACAAAAGATAGTAGTAAAAATATTTGAAACAATTGAGGAAATTACTGGAGCTGATAAGTAGGGAAAGAAGGTACAAGGACAGGATTCAACATCATCGGTACCTGTCAGAGATTATTTACCCAGGGTTTTAGCTTCCTACCCTATAATCTACTCTGACAAAGCATCAAGTTCTAAAGGCAGAAAAAAAAACATCCAAAGAAGGTAGATAGATACCTATAGGAATGAATGATTTAAAAGAAGTTAAGCAAGCAGTAGTAACTTATGGCTTGCCTTCCACATTTGTAAGGGAAAAGGTAAAGATGTAACTTTCTAGCATTAAGACAGCACCACATGACTGGCTTCAGTTAGTTTCAGCAGTCCTGGATGATGGGCCTCAATTGATGTGGAAATGTCATTTCAGGAAAGAGAAAAAAAATAGAACAGCAGGGAAAAGCAAAAGGACCTGAGACTTCCCAATATCAAATTCTTGGTGAGGGCACTTATGTTGATCCACAGGTTCAAGCTCTTTACAAGGAACAAATCTTGTCCCTAAGCCATAAAGCAACCTTAAATACTTGAAACAGGATTCAAGAACTAGGAAAATAAATTGAATCATACATATACCATGGTTAAACAGGGCAGAGGAGAATCCTTTAGTGACTTTTTACAAAGATTAACTAAGGCTGTACAAATAGGAGTAACAGACTCAGATTCTAGATTAGTACTTATTGAATCTCTGGCTTTTGAAAATGCCAACTTAGAATGCAAAAACTTACTTGGGCCTTTAAAGGTTAGATCAGTACCAGTGGATGAATGGATCCTGCATACAATGAACATTGAACATTTGACTACAATAGTGATCTTGGGTAAGAGAACAACATCCAAAGGTATGAGGAGATATAAAAATACCAAATGTTTTAATTGTGGTAGAATAGGACATCTGAGAAGGGATTGTAGACAAGGAATTCATAGAAATAATGTCTCCTCTGGGAATAGCAAAAAAAAAAAAAGATATCAACCTTCTGGGTTATGTAGAATGTGTAGCAAAGGCCGACATTGAACCAATGAATGCAAATCAACAAAAGACAGACAAAGCAACCTGATACCATTGGGAAACTCCTGGGGGGGCCTCTCACAAGCCCCCAAGTCAAAAGTGATTCAGTCATTCCTAGTCACTGTGGAGGACATGTCTCACCAGAAAAAAATTTAAAAATCCAGAACCTTCTGTAAAAAAACATACTGTTCTAGATGATGGAAAAACATAGAGGATGAACCAAAAATTTCAATAGGATATAGGAAATGTATATTCTGGAAGACTATGTATAATCAAAGACCAAAGCTAAGAGTGCATATAAATGGCATTGTAATTGTGGGTTTGATAGACATGGGTGTAGATGTATCATTACTCTAGAATCTTAGCATTTAAATTGACCTCTTCAAGAGGCAGATGTCCAATTCCTAGGAATTATAACCCTATCTCAAGTGAAGCAAAGCATGAGATAGGTTGAGTGCATAGGGCCAGAAAGGACAGAGAGGAAGGCTGTGGCCATATGTGGCTAATATTGCAGTGAATTTATGGGCTCGTGACCTGCTGCAGCAATGGAATATCCAGATTAACATTTCTGCAGTTCCAGAAACTTGTAATTCTGGGAAGGATATTAAAAGGTATTTATACACAAAAGTTGCCAGCCATTCAGGCTGTGCAAGAACACAAAGCAACTAGCAAAACTTTAGAGGTACCAATGGCCCTACCTTTAAAATGGTTAACTGAAAAACCAATATGAGTTAAACAGTGGCTGTTAACAGAAGACAAGCTATAGGCTTTAGAACTGCCGGTACAGGAGCAACTAGATGCTCACCATATTGAAGAATCAACCAGTCCTTGGAATTCTCCTACATTTGTTATTAAAACAAAATCTGGTAAATGAGGAATGGTGACAGATCTAAGAGCTGTCAACAAGGTGATTCAACCTATGGGCCCTCTACAATATGGAATTCCTCTGCCTTCTCTATTACCAAAAGGATGGCCTCTTATAGTTATTGATTTAAATGATTGTTTCTTCACTATACATTTACAAGAAAAGGTCAGAGAAAAATTTGCGTACACAGTTCCTACTTATAATAATTCTCAGTCTACTTAGAGATACAGTGAACTATCCTCCCACAGGGAATGCTCAATAGCCCCACCCTATGCTAAAACTTTGTAAGTCAGCTATTGGAAATAATATGTAAAAAATTTCCTAAATCTATAATTTGCCATTACATGAATGATATTTTGCTTTCAGATTCAAACATAGATACTTTAGAAAGAATGTTTGAAGAAGTAAAGAAAGTTTTGCCAAAATGGGGATTACAAAATTGCTCCTGAAAAAAAATACAAAGAGGAGATTCTATCAATTCCCTAGGTTATAGAATAGGTTTACAGAAAATTAGAACACAAAAAGCTGAAATTAGGAGAGACTTATTGAGGACACTTAATGACTTTCAAAGATTGCCAGGAGACATTTCCAGTCTCTGACTAGCTGTTGGGATAATACCTGATCTAATAGTTCATTTAAACAAAACCTTAGATGGTGACAAAGACTTAAATAGTCCCAGAGAATTAACAGCTGAAGCAGAAAAGGAATTGATTGTCACTGAAGAAAAATTACAGGAGGCACATGTGGATAGGGTAAATCCAAATCTTAATTACATTCTAGTCATATTGCCTTCCAGAACTTCCCCTACAGGAATTTTAATGCAAAGGGAAGATATTATCTTAGAATGGATCTTTTTTACCACAAAAGCCAAGTAAAAAATTAAAAGCTTATGTGGAAAAAAGTCTCTGAATTAATTATAAAAAGAAAATTGAAACTTTGTCAACTAGCAAGTATAGACCCAGCAGAGATTATAGTGCCTTTCACCACTGATGAAATTAAAAAATTATGAGAAGGGGGGCTGGAGAGATGGCTCAGTGGTTAAGAGCATTGCCTGCTCTTCCAAGGTCCTGAGTTCAATTCCCAGCAACCACATGGTGGCTCACAACCATCTGTAATGAGGTCTGGTGCCCTCTTCTGGCCTACAGGCATACATGCAGAAAGAACATTGTATACATAATAAATAAATAAATAAATATCTTTAAAAAATTATGGGAAGACAATGAAACTTGGCAAAGAGTTTGTGTTAATTTTTTAAGAAGAGATTAATAGCAATTATCCCTAAAGTGATAGAATTAGCCTTATAAAGAGAACTATTTGGATCCTCCCAAATATTGGACACACCAATAACTGGAGTCCATACATTCTATACTGGTGCAAATAAATCAGGAAAGGCAGGTTATAAATTAGAAGATTTAAGTAAGGTGAAACAAAGCCCTTATAATTCAGTCTAAAAAGACAGAATTGTATGCTATTCTCATGGTACTAAAGATTTTTAAGGAACTTCTTAATATAGTTACTGATTCACAATATGCAGAAAGAGTTGTCTTGTATATTGAAACCACTGAATTTATACCAGATTATACAGAATTGACTTAATTATTTACACAGGTTCAAGATACAATCAGGAATAGGCTCTGTCCAACATACATAACACACATCTGATCCCACATGGATATGCCAGGTCCTCTAGCACAAGGTAATGCAGAAATTGATTGATTATTGATTAAAGGTGTGTTGATGGCCTCAGAATTTCATAAGAAATATCATGTTTATAGCAAAGATTTAAAGAGTTTTCTATTACATGGCAACAAGCTAAGGAGATTATAAAGAGATGTCCTACTTGCTACCTGCAGGGAGTAACCCAAAGGGTACTCAAAAGGAATTAAATATGACAGATGAATGTATTCCACTTTGCAGATTTTAGAAAATTAAAATATGTACACCACACTATTGACACAGGTTTTAAATGGGCAACAGCTTTGAGCTCAGAAAAGGCTGATTCAGTAATCACACATTTATTAGATGTTATAGTCATCATGAGTATACCTGCACAAATAAAAACAGATAATGGTCCAGCGTATGTCTCTAAGAAAATGAAATAGTATTTTGCTTATTATAATATATAGCATATTACCAAATATATCCTAAAGGTCAGGAACTCATAGAAAGATTAAATTGAACTATAAAGGATATGTTAAATAAACAGAAAGGGATGGAAAATGCCCCCAGAAATAGATTGCATAATGCTTTATTAACCTTGAATTTTCTTAATATTAATGAGAAAGGAACTACAGCAGCAGAGAGCCATTGGATAATAGAAAGGTCTTCTGAATTAAATCAGCTGGTGCATTGCAAGGATGTGTTGACCTCACAATGAAAACCAGGAGATGCACTACATTAGGGGAGGTGTTTTGTTCTTGTTTCAACAGGAGAAGAAAAGTTATTGATACCATCAAAATTAATAAAGATTCAGTTTGAAAAAGAGAAATCTTTTGAGAGAGAGAAATGATGGCTCATCCACAGGTGTTAACCAATCAAGTGGTAAGGAAACCTCATAACGGTTGGGGCAGGGTTTTGGTCTTGTCTTTGCAGGAAAATACACATCTTCAGAAAGTCAAGAGACCCTGGGCATAAAGATGCCTAAAGAGGAAAAGATAATTATTCAGATAGGATCACCAAGCAAAGGGAATTATCACTTATGAGGACAAGTCATCTGAGGTAAGACTCTCTGAATACTAACTAGAATAATAGTCATGACTAACTTAAAAATCAAAGCTGGCGTTGGAGTTGAACACTGGCTCTGTCCTTCTCTAAATCCAAGCATGTTGTTAAAAGAAAAGTTCAGAGTTTTTGTCTCATGTCAGGAGTCATGGTATGGGACAGAAAGAAAAAATAATTTGGAAAAAAATTTACTTTTCTTCATACCCATTTTTGTCTCTATTGTATCTTTCATTGAATATATGTCTGTATAATTAATGTTTAAGTTTTCCTCAATGAACAACGAATTTTCCTGCAGTAATCTTTGAAGTTTCCAGGAAGAAGATGGGGCCCCCACAACAAAGACTACACCTGTTTGATATGACATCATGATACTTATAGTGCTACTATAAGACCTGTTTTGGGTACCAGCTGCTCAGGATGATTCCAACTTGTTTTGCTGAAATGGTGCACTTTTTTACAACCTTCTGGCCAGAAATCCAAATAGGAACCTCAGAAAAACCATACCAAGTACTCAGAGACTATTTACAATTATACCAGTCAGGAATCTTGAAATATAACTATTATTTTACTTTCACAGGATCCAACAGAAAGAACATTGTCCTTATGACAGCTGGAAGTAATTCTAGAAGATGATGTCTCCTTTCCCAACAAAGTTTGTCTTTAGGGTTAGAGACTTTGATTATAATTGGTAGGGTTGGGGGTTGGAGGGAAATTATGTAGGCTCAGAGATCTCTTTGGAATAAAAAAATTGGATGGGATAATATATTAGTGTGAGCTTACTCACACTAATAATAATAGTGAGTAACAGAGTGAATACTTGTTAGCTATTATTTATAGGCAATTTACATTGCTACAAATTCTTGTACATTGATACAAACTTAAACTGTATTGAATATGTGCCTATTTTCATCTACAATATTTGTATACCTAGGCAAAGTTATTTTGTCATATTGTACACATGCATGTTTCTATTTCTGCTTAAGACATTTTGTATATTGATACAATTTTAGGATATACTTATCATATTGCAATATATATTTCTACCTCTGATCAAGATACTTATACATTGTTTACATTTTGAGTTCATTGTCCTCATTTGTTACACAGTTGTTTAAAGATTGTTTAATATTGTAATGTGAAGTCTTAGTCTTTAAGTTATATAGATATTAAGAATTATAGGTCAATAGTCATCCATGTTTGTAATACTTATAGTTAGATTAATCAGGTTCTTTAGATACATAGAGGTTGATTTCTGCATAGATAGGTAATCTTCAACCACTTCAAAGAGCGGTAGAATATGGTATTTAAATAACTTAGGGTTCTGTTAATATGAGACATGATTGCTCCTGTCAGTTCCCTATTTCCAAAAGAATGTTGAGCACCAGTGACACTCCACTTGGAGCTTGTTTCCTTCTTGGCAAAATTGGCCTTTGGGCAAGGAACTGCCCATGTGTTGACCACTGACAAAATGCAAGATGTCTGGACAGGACAAACAGGATACAAGAAAAAAATCTTGCCAAGACAGGGTAAGATGATTTTGAAAAATTTTCTGACTGAAAATGGTCTGTCAATTACTCTAGGCCTTAGCCAAAGTTGGTTGCTCCAATGTTGCAAATGAGACTTTGGGTGATTGCCCAGGTAGCCAGTTGTCTCTGTCATTTGTTGCACATTTTGGAAGTTGCTTGATTGCACTTCCTACTTACCCAAGTAATATTATTTCCCTTCTTGGATCTTTGATGGGGTTGAAGACTAGATAGTTGTAGTTACTTTCCTCTCCTGACTTGACCAAGTTATTTATAATACAAGACTTAAGATCTACTGTTTATGCTGGTTGTAATTCTAATTTTTATACCTGATATTTGTTCTTATTGTATATAATTTTGTATTAGGCTTAGAACTCTCTTATTTAAACAAAAGGGGGAGGTGCTGTAGGAATTCCTACAGTAGTAGCCCATAAGTTACTTGCCCACCTGGGTGTGGTCTCTTATACTATATATGCCGATATAAAACGCATGTTTGCGATCTCTTCCAGCTGCGGGATTCACTTGCTGTTCGCCGTTCAAGCAGAGGACTGTGATCTGTGAGTCTACCCCTAAATAAATAACCCTTTATTGTGCTCAATTCTGAGCTAGTATGGGATTTCTTTTTAGGGTCTGTGTTCACGGAGGCATCAGTTTCTAAGTCCCTCCTGTTATTGTTGATTGCTTGGGGTGAGGAGAGTGTCAACTATAAGCCCCACAAAGTCCCTTTGGTTTAATGAAAAAACACGTGGTACCAATGAACTGCCCACAGAACTGCAACCAGCCCTTCTATGGACAAAAAGATTTCGGGGCCATAGTCACACAGGACGAGGTCAGGGGAAGGTTGAATGAGGGAGGCTCAGGTAGCCATGGCTCTGTCATGCCAAAGACCACAGACTTTGACTCCACTCAGTTCTGGACTGCGGTTTCCTACTAGGCCTCTCTGAACCTCAATTTCTCCAGGAACATGACGGAGTTTTCCTGCCCTTGAAGGGGCTGAGATCCACAGCACCTGGCAACAGCAGAACAGGTGGCCAGCAATATCCAGTCCCTGTCTGTAATTACTGCAACCTAACAGGACACCCTGGCTGGGAGATTCTCAGCGTATAAGAACTGCCACTAAGAAAGAGGGCGACACTTGTGGATAAAGGTTCTCTCCCAGGCCATCTAGCATATAATCTTCTTAAGTCCCTGCCTCATTAGCACTGCTTGGCACACAGCAGGGAAGCAGGCTCACGCTGTGGAAGGAGCACCGCTGGGAAGTGGGTGTGTCTGGAATCAAGCCCCAGGTCTGCATTTGCCTTTCAGTAACTTTTATCTTCATTTGTTAAAGGACTAATACCTACGTTAGCACTGAGCATGGTGACTTATGTCTTTAATACCAGTACTCAGGAGGCTGAGGCAGAAGGATTGCTATAAGTTCCAGACCAGCCTGAGTGAGGTACATCACAAGACTCTGTCTCAAAAACTAAAAGAACCCCCCCCAAAAAAAAAAATTTCAAGATGCCCTGAGCGTGAACTAACAGAAATGCAACCAGTCAGTCTTTCTATAGGCAAAAGCTCTCAGGGACATAGGCACATAGATAGGCCCTCCAAATGGTGTGTTTTTGTGTTAAACACCTGCTGAAAACTCACAGCTAAAAGCACTGGGTTTATTCCACATGCTCACACACAGGGCAAAAGCATGTCACATCTAGTTTTTCCTTATGTATATCAACAGGTTTGATATACATACCAGCAGGGCATATGGTGGAATATGCCTTTAATCCTAGCAGAAGGAGGCGACTCTCTGAGTTCTAGGCCAGCCTGATCTACAGAGCTAGTTCCAAGATAGCCAGGGCTACACAGAGAAATCCTAGATACGTGAGATAAAAAAATCACAGAAACCCAAGTTGATGGACAGTCCCCAAATCACTGTCTAGCCCCAAAGACAAGGTTGTGGAAAGCATGGGAATTTTGAGACTGTCACAGGCTCAAAGAGATATAGGACCCTGACTTGGACTTGAATAAAGTCTGCAGTTCAATTGAAAGAAATTCCAAGGGTGGTCACAAGGGGGCAGAAGATTCATAAAGGTCCAAATCAATGGTGTGTGGAAGTAAGGAAGTTGACTGAAGCCTGTTGAACAGCAGGATTTATAAAACGGTGAGTTTACCTCCCCTGCCTCTCTCTGTCGTGAGTGAGCACCAGGGGAAATTCCTCACTCTTCCCTGATCCTCAGATCCAGCCTAGACAAAGCACAGGTCTGCACAAGGTCCCACAGTGGCTCTGTCCGTTATCTATATGAATACTAAAGTGCATAAAGATGGGGAGATGGCTCTGTGGATAAAAATGCTCACCACACAAGCATGAAGACCAGTGTTTGTGTCCCCAGCACCCACATAATTCAAGGTGGCTCTCCTATATTCCCAGCACACTGGAGAAAAAAGCAAGGAGAATGCTGTAGGTGACCAAGAGAAGGGTGGAAGTGACAGGCAAGCAGACAGATCCAGAATGTGTGTTGGCAGGGAATCTGACAGGATTTGATGGATAAGTTGAAGAAGAAATCAAGATCATGCCTGGGCTTTTGCCCGAAGGCCACTGTTGTACAGTGGTCCATGTGGCTGACCTAAGAAATCCTGGGCATGAGGATGCTGGGAAGAAGAGTGGAGAGGTCTATTCCACGTGTGGGAAGCTTCAGTTGTTGCTATTCAACAGTGAACTCTGTGATCCCAAATGTTCCCATCCCCTTTCTTCCTCCTCAAGCAGGACAACGGACACAATCTTCAAGCTCACAGGTTTGGTTGGGGAGCCACAGTTTCCAGGCAGACATAGGCAACTGATCAGTCAGCAAATCACTTGTTCAGGAGAAAAACTAATTAAAAATTTAATCTCGTGATTTTCATCTTAATCTCTTTTTCCTATTAGGTTTGATCAATGCCCATAAATATAATTTAGCAGAACTCTTCATTTAGATAAATGACTTAGCAGGGCACCTAGTGAGTCTGTTTGTTATGAACCAATTGATAACTAAAATTTATATGCTAATTACTTAAAACTACAGACTAATTTCTAAAGCACATTATTATCACAAAGCCATGCCTCTGTTATCAATTAAACCCCTTATTCTTTTAGGGAGAGCAAAGGTTTGAGTCAGTTTCTTTTGACTGCCAGTGGCCAAATCTCACAGTGTGTTGTGCAGGTACTTGGGAAATGTCCTTATGTGCTTGCTGGATGCTAACCGCAGTAATGGGAATTGAGCTAAGTAAGAAGATTGCACAAACTTCTCAGCTATCTGGAAATTTCTAGCCCTTGACCTCCATACTCCTCCTCAGAAACAAACAAACAAAACAAAAACAAATAAAGAAAAACCCAGGTTCTAACCATAAACAGCAACTAAGCAGAACCGAGTGTGGAGTCTGAGGACTCTTTTCTTCTGTTAAAGGTGGCTGGCCCCATGAGGGCCGGGGTTCCATAACCAATGCCCCCAGCTGTGAAACTCTTCTGTGTGCGCCTGTTTGCCAAACCTCTGCTCAAGAATTATGAATTAACTAATCCTGTCAGATTGTGAGATCAAGTTTCCACCAACAGCATGAGATACACTCACTCATAAAAAAACCAAATGACCTCCCCTCCCCTTCCCACCTCCCCACCCCCGCCCCGTGCTTGATCACCTGGTTTGAGTTGTGACACGCCCTTTGTACAAAAAGAATCTGCTTTGCTAGGTTACTTTTACTGTGTGTGTCTATCTGTATGTATGTGTGTGTGTGTGTGTGTGTGTGTGTGTGTGTGTGTGTAATACCTAGAATATTCTTCTCCATCAGGAAGAAGGTTTGCTAATTACTACAATGCTAAGGTAGAAGACACTGAGGTTTTGTTGATTATGTCCATAAGGATATTCCTTTGGTAATGATGTTTGGTGCGTATCTGCATATGCACATGTGCCTGAATGTTTTGCTTTGTTTTGCTTTTGCATGTGTATATGTGTGAGTCCTCTTGCATGTATACGCATGCACGTGGAGGCCCAAGACTGATATCAAGAATTGTTCTTCCACCTTTTCCACTGAAGCAGGATTTCTCAATCAAACCCAGAGCTCACTGATACAACTAGTCTTGACGGCCAGATTGCTCTGGAGATTCCTCATGTGTCAGCCAGTGTTCTAGTGCCATGAGAGATAACATGACCACGGCAACTTTCATAAAAAGAAAACATTTAATTGGAACTTGCTTATAGCCGTAAAGGTTTAGTCCATTGTCATCATGGCAGGGAGCTGGGAAGCATTCAGGCAGACAGGGGGGCTGAAGAAGAATCTGAGAGTTCTACATCCAGATCTGCAGGCAGTAGGAAGAGAAAGATACGGGACCTGGCTTAGACTTTTGAAACCTCAAAGCCCAGTGACACACTTCCTCCAACAAGGCCACACCCACTCCAACAAGGCCACGCCTCCTAATCCCTATCGTATAGTGCCACTTCCTGATGACTAAGCATTAAAATGTATGAGGCTATGGGAGTCGTTCTTATTCAAACCACTCCATTCCACCCCTTAGCTACCGTAGGCTTTGTCGCCATATCATAATGCAAAAATGCACTCAGTCCAACTTCAAAAGCCCCATAGTCTATCACAGTCTCAACGCTGTTTAACAGTCAAAGTCTCTTCTGAGATTCATAACAGTATCTTCTCCGCAATTCCCTATAAAATCAAAAAGCAGGGCACATACTTCCAACAAACACTGGCACAGGAACTACATGACCATTCCAAAAGGGAGGAAAGGGAGCATAGTGAGGAAATACTGGACCAACGCTAGACCTAATACCAGCATGGCAAGTTCTAACTCTGTATCTCCATGTCTGATGTCAAAGTGATCTTCAGCCCTCCAACTCCTTTAAGCTTTACTGATTGCAACACCTTGTCTCTGCCTTCTAAGACACAACCTCCACTTGCCATTTCTTTGGGTTTCTAGGGATCTGAATTCTGGCCCTCACACAAGTACAGAAAGTGCTTTAACCAGTGAAGTGGTGTGGGAGCCCCTCTGTGCGCTGCTTGTATTGGTTGTTAATGAATAAAGAAACTGCCTTGGTCTAATAGGGCAGAACTTAGGTAGGCAGAGAAGACAGAACTCTTCTTGGAAGAGTTATGGGAGGAAGAGAGCAGAGTCAGGGGAATGCCATGGATCCGCTGCCAGAAGTAGATGTGCTGAAACTTTTCTGGTAGGCCAAGACCTCGTGGTGATACACATATTTATAGAAATGTGTTAAATAAAGATGTAGGCATTAGCCAATGAGAAACTAGAACTAATGGGCCAAGCGGTGATTTAATTAATATAGTTCCTGTGTGGTTATTCCGGGGCTAAGCTAGCCAGGTGGCTGGGACGAAGAAGCGGCCCTCCTTGCAACACTGAACCATAGTCCCCCAGTCTCCTTTAACATGAATTCTAATTGTTCTCAAAAAAAAAAAAAAAAAACCAGAATCCCGGAATGAAAGTTGAGAGATCAGAGAAGCAGAACGGTCAGCCACTAAAGAGACCTTTTACCTCTACCAAAGCTCAGACAGAAGGGGCAATCCTGTCCTCAGACTGCCTCCTCAGACTTTGTCATCAGACTACCGCTGTCTCCCCCAAACCTCAGACCGCAGCTGTCTCACCAAACCTCAGACTGCAACTGTCTCACCAAACCTCAGACTCAGACCGCAGCTGTCCCACCCAAACCTCAGCCTGTCAGTTTGTAGGAATGGTTTGTTTTAGATGCATCCAGCCTCAGGGACCAGCAGGTAGAGAGACTCAGGCCAGTGGGATTCCTTGGAGCTTTTAGTGAGAGGTTTTAGTTAGAAGTCTGTCTTAGATTCAAGCACAAAGATGGAGTAGAACGAGGAAGAACATACTCTTTGGAGAACAGGCCCAGACCTGAGCGTCAAGAGCTCCCCCACTTAAAAGGAGAGGGAAAAGAGAGCTGGCGAGATGACTGAGTGGTTAAGAGCACCTGCTGCTCTTGCAGAGGACCAGAGTTCCGTCTCCAGCACCCACATAGCAGCTCACAACCATTTGTAACTCCAGCTCCAGGGATCCAGGGATCCAACCCCCTCTTTTGACCTCATGTACTGGGTGCACAGACTACATACATGCGAAACACACACACACGTAAGATAAAAAGATTAGTCAATGCAAGAAAAGAAAAGAAAGAGCAGGCCTCCTTAGGGACAAACCCAGGAGAAAATCTAAGGAAGAGTAGGCACCTGGGCCAGTTTGCTGAGAAATTATGGAGATCAAGACTAGGAAATGTCAAGGCTCCATGGGCACGGGTACATCAGCCAAAGCTTGCTCGCTGCAGCCTGGGAGAGGAGCTGCCCTGGGACTGCTGAACAATGAGGAAGTGCAAGGAAATGGGGACAAACATGCAGGCAAAAGTCTTCCAAGAGATTGTCTGTGGAAGAAAGGGAGTTGTAGGGAAGGAAGATGCTAATGTTTCCTTAAATTGTTGTGGGGCTAACAATAGAGATGGTTCTAAGAAACACACACTTGGGCAAGTTCCTCATGTGTCAACAGGGTTGGATGAACTTGTAAAGGCCTGGGCAGCCCGAGGACTGCGGCAGTCCTCAGTGAGTAGTACACCTCTACATTAGCTTAGGTGAGCTTCAAAACACCCAGCTTGTGTTATATGAGATCCTGTCTCGTAAAAATATAACAGTACAGAGACATACGTTTGTTTAAATATTGATGGGAAAGAGTCAGAAACATTACTTAGTTGATGACCAAATTACCCTGTGTTCAAGTGTAGTTAAGGGGTGATTTTTTTAAATGCAAGTGGTGTTAGTGGGATGGATGCAGAGTTAAAATAGAGGGTAAACCTCATGTAGCTACTGGGAGAGAAGGGCATTGCAAAACTAACTGCTGAACAAGCTGCGTACCTTACAAGTCCAGGAGTTTATTATCAACTTCAAGGTCATTTTAGCCTTGAATAGTAAGCACAGTTACTTCCTGCTAGATGGTGGCAAAGAGCCCCCTGGAAAGGCTTCTATTCCAGTTTCATTTCTGCTGCTATAATCAAATGCCTGCAGGCGCCCGCTCCTTCAAAGTCAGCTAGGGCTCCTGGATAGGGGATCCTCAAGGTCGAACGAAAGTCAGATGAAAGAAACAGAAAACAGGATAGAGCCGGGAGGTCTGTCTGGTCATGCCAAAGCAACCAAACAGCCCCGAGTTTATTTCAGAGCTTGCTTATGTACAAAAGCAGAACAGAGCACAGCACAGTCAGTCAGCGTCTGACCACAAGACCATTCCTGTCCTTGTCCCTTGAGTGAGCAGCCTCCTCTCCACTATGTGCTTGCTGCTCGGAAGCAGCCTTACATTCTATCTTGATGTTCCTGGGATTTATCAGCAGCAGTATACTGTCTGCTAGATGGAGTGTTCTTTTCCCACGGGCTAAATTAGAGGTCTCTCATAGCCCTTAGGTTATAGGAAAAAGCAGAGCAGGTAAGCTTGAACTCAAATGACTTCTTTAAGTCAGAAATGACTCCAGATGGAAACTGAGGCACGTGTGGACTCCCACACATTCCCCCTTTTACATTATATTTTAAGGACCTCTCAGAGTTCCTCAGAAGACTGATTCTGCCTTGGGGGTTCCTTACCACACTCTTGCCTTACCTGTCATGGGAAAATGGATCCCAGAGATCCAGCTCCTGTCTTACGCCGAGGCAAAGAAAACTCACCCGTCTCTGACTGCAGGTCTCTGGTGTCAAGTTTTTAGGGAAGTATGCAGAGTTTTACTCCGTGAAGTTTCGAGCCCACTTTCCACAGTGAGTTCATAATCAGCTTGAGAACTATAGGTCGACAAATCCTGCCCAAAAGAACCAAAGCTCTGAGAACTGCAATGCGGCTAGCAAGTGAAGTAAATGCTCACCACAAGGGAACAGCCTTTTCAGCTGCACCAAACATCTTCAGCTGTCTTTGCTGCACTGAAATCGAATTTGGACTTTCCCAAATCCAATATTTTTTATGTAGTTTCCAAATTCCTTTAAGATGTGCTTTAACTCTTTCCCAACCAATAAAACTTCCATTATACACAGAAGAAGTAACACAGTTAGCTTGAAATTTCAACGGGACTCTGGTTTTTAAACTTTGGAGCTCATCCC
Organism: Myodes glareolus; assembly: GCF_982192425.1. Lineage (NCBI taxonomy): Eukaryota > Metazoa > Chordata > Mammalia > Rodentia > Cricetidae > Myodes > Myodes glareolus. The sequence goes on along the minus strand of NC_142035.1, from coordinate 86,026,069 downwards.
CTTACAATGTGATTGCACCACATCATACAAGGCATTCAGCTTGTGCTCCATTTTCACATCCACGTCTTCTTGTGTCTCCAGTGTCATAGAAACATTCTTAGATAATTGATTAGCAAATCCTGCAATTTGAATGGACCGAGACAAAGCCAATGAAGCAACTGCAGCAGTGAGCTTAGCACGAGCTGAGAATCCCGCTCCAGCTAATCCAGCAGCACGTTTCTGTCCACCTAGAGCTTTCTGAACTTCTTCAGTTACTTGTAAATCTTTGTCATCAAACCACAGGTTGTTTCAACACTAATACATAAGTATGATCATCCACTTGAGAAACACAACTAGTCAAAATACAATCAGGGAATGATACATCAAATACAATACCATTCATGGAGATTTTTATCTCTCCCACCAAAAGAACATAAAGCATTTTGAACCAAGCCAAAACAGTTCCTTTCGAGGGCAAACAGGTTTTGAAGAACTGGATTGTCCTGCCGCTTTTCCTGTGGCAGCAGCAAGTTTCCAATCATAAGTCTGTGGAAATTTTGTACTGGAATACCGAATTCCAGCTGACAGTCCTGGGTCCCAAGATTCTGCTGTAGACAAAGGATAAGAGTCACTATAATCTTCTTGATTTCCAGACCAGCCAAGAATGCGCTGTGATGTCCCCGTGGTGTTGTACTTTAATGGGGTAATACCAGTGCATGGTCTCCACAGCAACATTCCATTAGATTCCCGCAGTTACTTCGTGCAAGGAGGAAATTGTTGAGGGGGTGAAGAATCATATACCCAACTACCTAGAGGAAGCAATAACTTTATAAAATAAGTACATTGTTTATCATGTACCAAAATTAGTTTTGGAAACACTCCAAAGCAATATTCTTTGCAAAACATACATGAATTTCTTTGCTACACCCAACATAAGAGAATTTTCAAGCAATTTGGAACTCTTGTGTGGCTGGTCGATCTAAAAGATGTGTATCATTGACTGTGACCACAATCTCCTTTCCTTCCCAAACAGAATAGGTGGATCAGGAAGATAGGCCCAGTAGGTCTCACTCTGGTTTTTCTGAATTATCTTCAGCAACATCAGGGCCAGCGTTTTCTGTTTCAAACACCACATCAATTGAGCTTCAATTTCATCCTGTGAAAAAACACAAGCATGCCCTCTTCCCACATCAAAACAGTGTGGGGCCTCTTTATAAACCAGTAGATGGATCTTTCCCTTAGACCCGAGTAGGTTACGTGGTGGTGCTTTCATGTCAAAAATCTATTCATGGAAGACTGCTCACAGACATCCTATTTAAAATTGTAAAATTTTAAAAATAAAACACATATATTGTGACTGTGGGTATAACCCTAACTCCCCCTTTTTTATAATATTTTTAATTCAGTCTTAAGACTCCTTGTGCCCTTTCAAAATTCCTTTCCCCTGCATAGTGCAAAATCTCAGCTCCCTGAGATGAGTTTGTTCCAGAGGCTGATATTAGGATTTTAGCATCATTAGCTTAATGGCGCCCAGATAGGAATTATCATCTATTCGAGGTGTCTATGACCAAATTCTCTGTGATGGCTGACAGAGAAATTCCCTTTAGATCTAACATCCCAGGGGAGGAACAGGAATAACGTATTTGCTTCTGTAATTACTTCCTGCTGACCTTAGGGTGTTGTTCTCAGGGCCCTGGAAAGCTAGAATGTTAGTCAAGGGCAATGAGGGATCTGGTTCACTGACAAGCTGAAAAGACAGCAGTCACATTGGCTGGATGGGTCCACATGGGGTTTCAGCGAGTTCAGGACTCAGTCATTTGGAGCAGGTTGTTATCAGGAACTGATGCTTGGATGTGTTTGTCAGCCACGTGGGAACCTGGTGAGACAGATACAGACTGGGAACAGGAGTTACATCTATGAACTCATTTGAAAATTGTAGACTCTGAGTTTCAATAATTAAGGAAGGGGCAGGGTCCCAGAACCAGGAAAGAAAAAAAAAATACCATAATCCTTTTAACTTGTGAGAAGTGGATTCAAGATGTCTAATTCTCTCCATTTTTTGAAGTTTGTATGAATCTCCATTTAAAAAAACATAAACATTTTAGATATATTATCATTATCAATCTGTGCTGAAATCCATATTATAAAAAAGCAGGTAACAGGTATCCATAAAACAGCAGGAGCAGACTCAAATCCTTGAGCCCTAGCAAAAACTATAGATTTGGGTTAAACAGCAAATAAGTCTATAATCGGAAGACAACCGAAAGAAATTTAAAATCTTGAGCTTTGACCCAAACAGTAAGTAATCATTGTCCTATTAGCTTGTCAGAGTCCTATTAATGCTAAACTATAAATTTTGAAATCCTAGTATGATAATATTATGGAAGGGGAAAGAAATCTTATAACAATTTCTATATATATATATATCTTAAGCCATTATTTCTTATAAATTGTATCTATATTTTTCAGAATATCCTCTCAGACCCATATAATCCAAGCTTTCATGCCCTCAGATCCTTACAACCTGCACAGATGGCCTCAGGCCTGTATTTTTTTAGACCCTCAGAATTAATATAGACTCATAATAATAAGCATTTTGTCCTATTATTAACCATTATAGGAGTAGTTAAACAGCAGTTTTCATTTACAGACCACAAATGTGATGTTGACAGTCTTTAATAAACATGTTCAGACTTCCCTATGAAAGTCTGAGTAGCTAAGAGCTTTATCCTTGCCATTTCGTAGGAGGCTAATTGTATAGAACCCTGTAACCCAGAGGCTTGCAATATGATGATTAATTATTAACTTGTATTTAGGACCTCAGTCTTCCTTTCACCTTTGGAGAACATGAAGCCATTGTTAACATTATTCTGCAGTGAAGAATCACCAGCCTTATTAATGAAGAATGTCAACCAGAATTGCTGTACTGTGGTCAAACCTCTAGCATTTTTATAGTTTCCTTGAGAACTCAGCATTGCTCATAGACAAATTCTTTTTCCTATATCATTTCAGCCTCTTGTTTGACCTCCTGTCCTTCAGACAACATGCAAATCTCCATCAACATCTCCTCGCGTGAGCTCTTCCAGCAGTCCAGAACATTGCACAGATACATTTCAAATAAGAGCCCAAATGTATGTATGTATGTATCACAATAAGAATAACTTAAATTTGCATGAACATATAAAAACCTGTACCAATATGAAACTTTTGAAACTAAAAGCAGTTTTCTTAATCTTAATCAATAATTATTTATACCCAATTTCCTTTAAAGATGATAAGTATTTGTAACCTATGGGATTTAAATGATTAAAACCCATGTATTTTTCTTTTCCTGTGAAAACAAAAGCATAATTATTACCAAACATAATTCTTATCTTTAACTTTACTTTAAAATCAGTGTTTTCCAAAGTACACAGGTTGGTATAATTCAGCATTTTTTCCAAGCAGTATCAGGACAGAGAAGGGTTAAGGTGAGAAACTGCTGGACAGCAGAAGCGCCCTTGAGTGTTAGCACAGTGAAGAACACGGCTTAGGAGGGAAAGAGGGGGAGCAGCCCTGGTGAGCATGGAGTGCACAGAGTGGCCCTGACTGCCAGCATTCCTGAAAAAAACAAAAAAGAAAGAAAACTTTTTTAACTTTTCCAGTCGCAATCTCTGATTCTCTGTTTCACAACCATGCATTTTTTCAACTGCAAGCAGTCCGTTTCCCGCTGCCCAGTTCGCATGAGCATGTCTCCCTGTAATAACCTCTCTGCCCACCTGGGCATGCGCACCCCCTGCCCTTGGCAGGAGCTGCTGGCTGGCTGTGGGCCAGAGAACAACGGAGGGAGGTGACCCTTGCCATGCCTCTCCTTAGAGAAGTTTTACTTTTGGGACCCAAAGCCCTGGAAATGAGCCAATAAAATTGCACAGGAGGCTAGAGACAGGCTGCCCGCCTCATCTCTTCCAGGACAACAAAGAAGGTCAGTAGACAAAACGGACAATAATGACAGACAGACGGGTACTGGTACCACTTAAACTTTTCAGAGACATGATCACATAAAACAGCAACATAGTAACAGTCAAACACAGACCAAGACAGAGAGTGCTCGTTCATTCACACACACCTTTGTAAATCTCTAGACTCACACTCCCTTCTGCAGGGAACCAGGGCCGCACATGCTTTACACATTTCAACAACTGCAGCGATTGCTGTTGTCCTTCCTTATATCCCTGACCTCTAAGATACCTCTCAGTAAATGCACAAATTCTGGAATTTACGCGGTTGTTGATGCCCTACTTGGGTGCCTCTAACTTTTAAAACATTTCTCAGTAAATGTGCAAACAGCTGTTTGCTGTTTTCTTGGCCCATAACTACTTTTTACACTTATACGCAAGTCACTTCTTATTTTACACTTTGTTTTTCACCCTGCTGCACAGCTAACCTCTTCTTTGCACTTACACCATGCGCCACGGCTTAGTTTTTTGTATTTACACCGTGCGACTGCGTATACTCCCGGTATATACTTACAGCACTTCCGAGCGCCCTTGGAATCTGAGGTGTCCCTGCGAAGACCCCCTCCCCAGGAGGCCGCACAGCTGCAGGAGCCTACTCCTACAAAGTCAGCTGGGGCTCCTGGATAGGGGATCATCAAGGCCAAAAGAAAGTCAGATGAAAGAAACAGAAGACAGGATAGAATTGGGAGGTCTGTCTGCTCACGCTGAAGCAGCCAAACAGCCCCGAGTTTATTTCAGAGCTTGCTTATGTACAAAAGCAGAACAGAGCACAGCACAGTCAGTGTCTAACCAGAAGATTCCGGTCCTTGAGTGAGCAGCCTCCTCTCCAGCATGTGCTTGCTGCTCGGAAGCAGCCTTATGTTCTATCTTGATGCTCCTGGTGTTTGTCGTCAGCAGTATACTGTCTACTAGATGGAGTGTTCTTTTCCCACGGGCTAAATCAGAGGTCTCTCATAGCCCTTGGGTTATAGGAAAAAGCAAAGCAGGTAAGCTTGAACTCAAATGACTTCTTTAAGTCATAAATGACTCCAGATGGAAACTGAGTCACACGTGGGCTCCCACAAATACCCTGACAGAAAGCAACTGAGTTTGACTTTTTAATTCCAAGCTACAGCCCATCGTTTCCGGTGAATCAAGGCAGGAGGTCGGCAGGTCATATCACATCCAGTCAAGAGCAAAGAGAACAAACACATCTTCGCTTGTTTGCCTTTGGCTAGCTTCCTGCTGTCAGTTCCTCTTGCCTAGGGAATGATGCCACCCACAATGGGTTGGGTCTTCCCACTTGAGCGAACAATGAACCCCTCCCCAAGACATGCCCACAGGCCAACTTGCTCTAAATAATTCCTCAGTAAAACTTTCTTCAAGATGACAGTTAAAACTAACCTGTGAGGTGACTTCTTTCTGATTCACACAAAAACAGGCACAGAGACCACTGCTGTGGGAGATTTGTTTGTGTTGTTGCTCCGGAACCAACAGTGGAGTCAGACCTTGGTTTGGAGGTTGGAGTCCACATTCAGCGGGCTGGAGAGGACCATAGAGTTTTCTGACTGAGTCAAAGGAAGATAGAGGGGCACACAGGAGGAATAAGAAGGGGCCTAAGAAGATGTGCAGTCTTTTCAATCGGGGAAGGTGGAGAAGAGGGCGGGTAATCATTTCACCATCCTTCTGAGGATTTCTCAGGTTTATTTCCAAATATCTAACTTCTGAGTTTTATTTATTGGTAAAACAATAAGAGAAGTTGCAATAGACCGTAGGTGGGAGTTGGCATTAGAAGATGTCCTCTCTTAGTCTGCCTAGAGAAAGGAGATGTGATTCCTGAGGAAAGATCAGATCTCAGAGGTTTGAGACTAGTGGATTAGATATATATACTTGTTGGGGTTGGTGCGGGGAAGAAGAAAAACAGGCTAACTTTAGCTATGTGGGCTTCTATATAATAACTTGTCAGTAACATTAAAATGCCTGAAATCTGGGGAAACAAGACGGTGGTAGAGTGGTCTTCAGTACTTAGAGGTCAAGAGAAAGCAGATGAAACTGTATCACATGACAGCCACCCTGCCCAATAGGCCTGACACCAAACCCCTTCTCTATCCCCTACATCCTGCCTTTGCCTTCCCTGTCTTACTTTTAAATATTTTCTTTCCATGAGAATCTAGCAATTTCTATCAATATGGGACCTTTATTAACGCTGTTTTTATATCCTAGTGAGTTCTGATACACTGAAGACTAAGGTGCTAGTAGTTCCAGGCCCACCTAAGACCTGCAGACCAAGGCTCGGGAGTCTGCATTTCAACAGACCCTCGCAGGTCCTTCTGTCACACTGTAAACACTGGGGATGTTGGTGTAGACAGGCAGTGAGACACCGAGGATGGGGACAGTACATAGCCAGAGGTAGAGTCCTCTCTAGCGCCAGCCACTATCGTGATCGGACCACAGAAATCCCTGTAGGAGGCATAGTCATCAGCTTTTCTATTATTCCACTTTCTAGGGAAGTTTCTGGTAAACTGAGCTAGATCTTTGCTGCTAGTGTAGTGTCTAAGCTGGCAGATTGGGATGGTCCAAACTTGCTAATCTTCCAATGGCAAATCTCACTTTTTGATGGGCCTTGGGATGTGAGCCTGTTTCATAGGGGAATGTGTTCTGTGACAGGGGAACAGAGCTTGCTTTTAGGTGGGGGCTGAAGCATGCGTGAGGCTCTGGGTTCTGTCTCCAGCACGTCCACACCAAGAACACAGCAGGCTCTCTTCTTTCTCCCACAAGGAAGGATGAAAAAGGAAAGAATTAGACAAAGTAATCTTGAATAAAAGAAACCATACTCCTGTATGAATGTGGACATGCAAACCCTTAGCAAAATGTTAGCAAATGGAATCCAGCAGCATGGAAGGATTGGAAGCCATAGCCAGCCTTGGGGTTATTCCAGGGAATCGAGTCCAGTTCTGAATAGTAAAATCAACATGGACTATATGCAGCAGGCTGAAAAAGAGTCACATGATCCTATCCCTCCATGCAGAAAATGTAGTAAGATTCAACATTCATTCACAATATTTAAAACGCATGGGAAAAATAGGAATAGAGAGGAACTTCTTCAGCTTGAGAAAGAAAATTTCCAAAAAAAAAAAACCACACAGTAATATGCTTCTTGTGATTTTTAAATGACTTTTATTATTTTCTAGCTTACAACCACAATACAAATGGAAGTAATGTTTGTGTGTGGTACAGATAGTGTTTATTTTTCCATGTGGCTAGGTAGCCACCTGAGTACCATTTATATAGCTAGAGCACCCTTGATCCATCTTCTGCCGTGTCCCTTCCTAAAGACAATCCAGTGGCTGCAGATGTGTGATCTCATAGTAACATATTTCATTATTTTAAGTTATCTATTTACTCGTGTGTGTGTGTGTGTGTGTGTGTGTGTGTGTGTGCACTCACATGTTGTGTATGGGGGGTACATGCCAGAAGAGGGCGTCAAGTGTCCCCCTCTGCCCTTCTGTCCATTCTTTTGAAGCCGAGTCTCTCCCTGAATTTAGAGCCCCGGTTTTTTTAGCTAGGTTGGCATCCAGTAAGTCCAAGCCAGTTCCTGCCTCTTGTCATCTCGGTACTGACTTCCGACCTCTCTCCCTCATGATTGCTGCTTAACTGCTAAGCCATTCCGCCAACCCCAGCGATGGCATACTTACTGATAAGAGAGTGGCTGCTTCCTCCTTGAGGTGAGTGTGTGAAGGAGGCCTGTTTTCGCTGTTCTTATTCAGCATTATCCAAGAACTTTATACAAAGCAATAAAATAAAAAAGGCAATTAAAAAAACATGAGGTTAAAAAAAAACAACCCTGTCTCTGTTTTCACATCATTATCTGCACTGAAAATCTAAGAAACTTGAGGGCCTAAAACAAGGACTGAATGTATGAGTCAGACACACAAAATGCTCAGGTAGAAATCCAATAAATTTGGGAGAGTCATATATTGGAAATTACAAAATATTGATAAAAGAATTTTAAAAAATTGAACAAATGGAGAACATGACCTTAAAAACTTCAGCAAAGATGACATTTCTATCGGAAATTGAGCATATCCACACTTTTATATGTGTGTGTGTGTGTGTGCATTTGTATGTATGTGCATATATTAATAAACTTCTTACCCAAATCCAGAAGAATTTTTATAGATACGAATAAGATTATTTTAAGGTGTGCATAGCAAGATGAAGCTAGAGTAATATAATTTTGGGAAAGAAAAAAGCATGGTAAAGGTCAGTGAACTTGATCTTGAGTTACTCTACCAACTCTGTGTGGTATTGGAGGGAAGACAGGCCCAGAGCCTGTGGGAGACAAAGGAGGGTCTGGAAGCAAGCCACAGGGATAGCCGGAAGATACAAAAGCAATGGGGGGAGAGGTCCTTTCAGCCCGCGATGCTGGATGAGCTTGGCTGCCATAGGCAGGAAGGAAAAAAAGAAAGAATGGACGAAAAAAGGAAAGAGGGAGGTTCTTAAAACTAAAAAAAAAATTAAACAAAAGTTACTTAAGGAGAGACGGATCTGCAGTTAAAAGCAGCTACTGCTCTTGCAGAGGGCCTGGGTTTGGTTCCTAGCACACATGCCAGATGACCTTCTGACTTCCAAGGGCCACATGAACTCACACAAATACACACACATACACATAAATTAAGATTTAAAAACATTTAAGAGACTCGGGTCTCACAGTCACATAAAAATGAATTTGAAATAAATCATAAATGTAAACAGAAAACCATTAAAAATTGAGGGGGGCACTGACAGATCACTCAGTCTGGGGAGTTCTTATTGTGCAAGCATAAGAACATGCATCTAATTCTCCAAACCCCGTGTAGATGCCACGTGTGACAACGCACTGGTAATACTAGCCCTGGCGAGGCAGACAGGGGTATCCCCGGGGCTCGCTGGCCAGCCAGTTTAGCTGAATCAGTGAGCCCCTGGGAAATGGGGAACTGCCTCAAAACCTGAGTTTGGCTTGAGGCCTTTGTACAGGTATGGACATATGTGTGCAAACACATGCACACACACAGACACACACATGTACACACACACACACACACACACACACACACACACACACACACACCATTTACGAAAAAAAGACAAAATCATCAGGACCAGGGCTAGGCACAGAGGGAACGGCAGTCAGCCTTGGAGGGAGACAGAAAGAAAGCCAATCCTGGGTTTCCTGCTAACAGCAGTCATCCCGAGTTTCCCTAATCAGAAGCAGAGCTTCACACACCGTGACTTATAAAGAAACTTCAAAAACAGACTAGAATAGTGCTTATCTCTTAGATTTAGGGCAGAACAGGATATCAAAGGCCCAAGCAAAGCTTTGCAAATTTCTATTTTCCCATGATCTAGTCTAATTCCTCAGGAGCGTTTGGTATAGACCCACTTTTTTCCCAAAGAGAATTGCTTCATGCCTTTGTATGAAAGCTGCTCTGAGCATAGCAGCCTGTTTTTACAAACACCCTGCAGGGGCTCGCAGGGAGCCCAGCGACTGCTCACAAAGGTCCCTCGCTGTATCTGTCATTTCTGAAGCTCAGTATCTTCTCATACTGTTGTCTCCTGGCTCCACTAACAAACCCTGCTCTTCTGTGCCGTCCGAGCCCAAGGCCCTCTTCTCTATACCTCATTATTTTACCCATTTTGAAAGGAGGGCTTTAAAGCTAAATTTTCCATCTTTGTTAGTATGAAAGAAAGAAAGGGAGAAAGCTCCAGAACTTTCAGAGAAGGAAATACATCTTTAATGTGGTTATAGCAATGAGCCTCCCCATACACCATTGAAGATCTTAGCCACTCTCTACCACATCTTGATATGGGACTTCCAGTCACCGTTAAGTTTATTCACCACATTTTAATTTTTATTTCATGCTTTTTTGGCTATTTGAATATCATCTTTTCTAGAATTATAGTCCATAGACTTGTGTTTTTAAAATAAATTATTGTTATATTTTTGGTGGGGTACAATACAACAATGACCCAACTAAGGATGGGATGGAGTAATTAGCATATCCACCTGTGATGTCATTAGCCTACCCATCTGTGTTCATTGTCAACTTGACAGGGCCTAGAGTCGCCTGGGAGCTGGGCCTCGGGAAATGCCTAGGAGGGATTATCTTGTGTCATTAGTTGATGTGGGAAGAACATCTCAACTCCCTAGGCAGGGAATCCTGCACTGTATGAAGCAGAGAAAGGAAGCTGAGTACTAGCAAGCATTCATTGCTCTCTGCTTCTTGAACATGGGTACAACGTGACCAGCTGCTTCAAGAAGCCACGGCTGCCTTTGACGCTCCCTGCCATGATGGGTTATACCTTGACCACGAGCTAAATAAATCCTTTCTACCTTTAAGTCCATCTGTCAGAGTGTCTTATCCCTTATCCCAAGTGACTATAGCTGTGTCGAATTGATAAAAGCTAGCCATTACACCTGCCCTGCACCTGTTCTATCCCTGATCAACAGAATCTCACCTTCAGGACTGGTGGTGAAGAACATTGCTGCTCTTGCAGAGGGCTCATTCTGGGTGGCTCACAGTCAGTCACCTGTAACTCCAACTCCAAAAGACACCCTCTTCTTGTCTCCAAGGGTGCCCGCCTGCACATGGTACACATATGTACACTCAGGCATACACACACACACACACACACACACACACACACACACACAAAATAACTTTATTTTTTTCTGTCTAACAGCCCTGGCTCTCTTGGAACTCACTCTGTAGACCAGGCTGGACTCTAACTCACAGAGTGCTGGGATTAAAGCTGTGTGCCACCACCACCCGGCCACCAAGTGAAATCCACTGTGCATATGTTTCCTGTGGCTGGTGCTGCTGCATTGCCATCACTACCGTCCTGCAGCTTGTGTAACCCCTAAAACCAAGACTCATGGATGCCATGATTCCCTGCTCGGCCTGTTCTGTGCAGGGCATGTGCACACCTTTAGAACAGCCCTGTCTGGTGAAATATTATGCAAACCAGCTATGTGTGTCTTTAAAGTTCCCTGGTGGCCACATGCAAAACATGTAAAAATTAACAGTGGCCGGGCGGTGGTGGCGCACGCCTTTAATCCCAGCACTCGGGAGGCAGAGCCAGGTGGATCCCTGTGAGTTCGAGGCCAGCCTGGTCTGCAAGAGCTAGTTCCAGGACAGGCACCAAAAACTACAGAGAAACCCTGTCTCGAAAATAAAAAATAAATAAATAAATAAATAAAAATTAACAGTGAAATAATTGTAGTGGTTTCTCTTATTCAGCCAGATGTATACTAGTTCCGGATCATCTCAGGGTTTAAAGCATTTTCCTGCTTTAGTCTGTAAATTTGCATTTAAATTCTAGTCACCCTAGTCACATAAAATGCTTAGGAGCCACTCTGTTTGGGGGGTACCTTAGACGGCACAAGCTTAGAAACTGACACATGACTTAGGCTATTGGCTCTGAACCTTAATAACAATTCATAGTGTTACCGAGTGGTTTAGCCTCAGCTGGGTCTGCCCTTAAGAACTAAATATATTGAGTGCTGAAGGTATTCCAAAGTATTATATGCCCAGTGCCCCATTTAATTCTTCCCCAACCAGGCAGCATAGGCAATATCCCTAGACCCCCAGTGGTTCCCTCCACACACCAACCTTGAAGTGTGTTGCACTCAGTTGCTTGAACACCTAGTCAGCTGTTGCTGTGAAGGTATCTTTTTCATGTATGATGTCGTTTGAGTCAGTAGACTTGGAATGAATTGGGTTGCCATCTGAGTGTGAGCAAGCGTCATCTGATGAGTAAAACGTTTTAAAAGATGAGACTGAGATCTCGTCAAAGGAAGGAACCCTGTGTCCAGTCAGCCTATGTGCTCAAGACTGCAGCATCATCTGTTAGAATCACCAGCCAGTAAGCCAGTCAGCTACCCTGCAAGGTCTGCATTTCCCAACCCACAGTGCTTCTCTCTCTCTCTTTCTCTCTCTCTCTCTCTCTCTCTCTCTCTCTCTCTCTCTCACACACACACACACACACACACACACATACACACACACACACACACAGTTGCTTCTCTCTCTTGGATATCCTTGCCCCAAATACCACCCATCTTGTCTCCCATTCAGTCCGTTCTCAGTCCCCCTCTACTGCTTCCTCCCATTGGAAGACTGTTTAGCTTCTGTTGGTCTCTGTTTCATCAATGGTGAATTAAGCTGGGCCACAGCACCTGCCTGCCAGGGTGCTGTACTGTTTTGCTAGTACAAAGCATCTGATGTGTGGTGAGCACTCAGTAAAAGAGGTTGGCATTTGATGTCTTCCATCTGAAAACACCCTACACAGCTTACTGCCAGGTTATATTGTACATGTAGAAGAAATAAAGAAAAAGGACCAATTTTTGAAAGGCACGTTATACCTATTGATGGTGCTTATTACAGTTATGCTAAAGATCAATTTTTGCCATGAACCATGTCAATAAAAATGTAACTTGAATTAACTATGCAGGCCAGGTTAGCCACTAACTCAGGCTCCTCCTGCCTCAGCCTCCCCACTGTTAGGAGGATAGGTGAGTGCCCCACATACAGCTCAGAAGCGACTACCCTTTAAGTGAGTGCCCATTGTGTGTCCTGCACTGGAGGAGGGCAGGCTCCTCAGCTCACGCTGTCCATACCGAGGCGGGTGCTGCCAGTTCCAGAGGAGAAGCTGAGGCTGTGAATGAGTCAGAAATTCGCCTGCCTTCTAAATGAAAAACCCAGGGAAATAATTCCCCCATTCCCTTCTTATCAAACCGCCTGGTTATTTGTTTTCCTGAATAATCCTTTACAAAGCTGCTTGGCAGTGAATTGAAATTAACATCAAGTCCTTGGAGGGAGATTGCCGACTGAACCATTCCCCCCTTTTGTGTCCGTTGCCGGATGCACACATCTGTAATTCTGCTTTGAGACTGTCATAGAATCTTATAATATTTTTTGCTATGCAATTTTGTGCAGGTAAATCCTAACGCAGATTTTTAACGTGTCGTATATGATTAAAATTGCCCAGAGCCTGTGGGGAGAAAATGAATTACTAATAGCTAAGAGAACCCTGTGTTCTTTGAAGCTGTTTGTTGTTCGATGAGAACAGACTTCAGATGTCAATACATTTCAGTTTGTTTGCTTGCCCATTCCCCATTTTGTGCTCAAATTGCTGTAATCCCCAGATTAATTCTAAGCTATTTCTCTGAGTTATGTTCATAAATGTCAGGCTTTATAGAAAGATGATTTTTGTGTGTTTTAATATGTATTTCCCCTTCATTCTCCTTTCTTTGATGTCAAGGTTGAGTAAAGCCAGTTAAATCTGGCTTTCATTTGTGAGGCTTAATGCAGAAACCATTGTAGGGCTCAACCAAAACCTTCTTCCGGTTTTCAGCGATGATCCTGTTCTGTCAAAATGAACCAAGTCCTTTACTTCAAAGATTTTAAACAAATAGGTCTTAAAAAAAAAGTTAGAAATCAAAACTCTGAGTGGATTTGAAACACAGCTGGATGCCCCTCAGTTTCACACCCCCATGCCTGTGAAGCGAGTTCCCTAAGGTGTTCCCGTTGGCTATGGAGGCAATGTGACACCCTGGAAGGAACTTGAGCAGACTCCTTGGGGGTCCCATAGAATGGCAGTTGCCTTCTGCATAGTCTTCAACTCTACCAGCATGCCCGCAGGTCGACAGGTCTGCCCTTGCTGGCCTGGCTACACAAGGGACCGTGTAAATAGTTTCCAGCCTAATTGGTGTTGGGATAGCCATGTTTTTAATTGGACTATTAGCACCTGTATTTCAGGCCAAGTGCTGTATAACAGCCCGGGAGGCTCTTTGCTCCCCGCTGAGACAGCACCCTCTTCCCTTTCCTGCTCTCTCACCTATCTGACCGATTCACCAAGTCTCAGAGAAACAGCAGAATACAGAGCAGAACTTCAGACAGCTTGCTTAGGAGAGCCTGGGTTGCGCATGCTCAAACCACAGCTAGCTGTGTTTAGTAGGCCCCTGTCCCCCACAAGGCTCTGGGTTCTAGGCAGACCAGCATATCCCTTTAAAACGTCTGGGATATAATTCACCAGTCTCCCTGAAGTTAGCTAACACCACATGTATCAGCTACTTCTGCCTTTAGGTGTGCAACCCCAGTAAGTCAATGAGGGTGTGGGTAAATACATTCGGGATGGAATTCACAGTTGTTCAGGATAATACAAATTAGAAAGGAGCCTAAATGGCTAAGAGTGGGAACTGATAAATTATTCCCTGTATGTAGATTTGGTGGCATGTTATGCAAACATTAATGACTGACAAGAAAGTATATTAATGATATAATGCCAAGTGAGAAAAAAGTTACAGTGGTGTGTGGCAAAAGATTCTATTTTCAAAGGTGTGTGTATAAATAAACACACTGCAATTTTAGGGGGAAAGTCGGATGGTATTTAGTGTAAAAGAGTGTCTCTGGGCTGCAGAAATGTGTACTTAGTTTAGTTTGTTTCTCTAATGTGTGTTTAGTTTAGTGTGTGTGATATGTATGTGTGCTCATACACATGGATGCAGACACTAACGCTGCGGGACAATGTGGTGTCAGATGGCAGCCTTCAGTGCATACACACGGATGCAGACACTAATGCTGCAGGACCATGTGCAGTCAGACACAGCCTGCAGTGCATGCACACGGATGCAGACACTAATGCTGCGGGACCATGTGCAGTCAGACACAGTCTGCAGTGCATGCACACGGATGCAGATGCTAACGCTGTGGGACCATGTGGAGTCAGAGACAGCCTGCAGGGCATGCACACGGATGCAGACACTGATGCTGCAGGACCATGTGGAGTCAGAGACAGCCTGCAGTGCATGCACACGGATGCAGACACTAACACTGTGGGACAATGTGGAGTCAGATGACAGCCTGCAGAGCCAGTCCCCACCTGTTTCTTTTGAAACGGGGTCTCTAGTTTATTATTGCATAAGCCAGGCTATCCATTTTCTGGGGACTCCCCCTCTCTGCCTCACCTCTCCTTGCAGGCCCTACAATGTTGGGTCTCTGAAACTACAGATCCAGTTTACTACATCTGGCTGTAGGTGGGTCCTGGGAGTCCAAGCCCAGGTCCTCAGACTGATGGGGCAAACACTGTACCCACAGAGCCACCTCCCAGCCCTACTGTATAGAAACAGAACTCTGCAATCCAGCTGGACTCTGGAGGGGAATAAGGGAAGTACAGAAGCAAAGGACGGCAGGAAGAACACAAGGGTGGTGGAGGATTTTGAGCATCATAAGGGAGGGGCTCCTGAGCTGCAGCTGCTCCGGTTTGGTGGTTAAGGTGTGCACAAATCAAATGTACTAGAGTTGTCTATAGTTGGCAACTATAATCTTCTTGCTGGCTTTGCAGTTCTGGGACCCAAAACTACAGGCTTGTCATCCCACCTCTGGGTCTCGGCAGTGCGGATGAAAATCTAGGAGGCATCTGTGTTTGGGTCAGCATTTTCTATGGACAAGATGCCAGGACCTGTCTTTTTCTAGGTGACATTCTCACCATTCAATATCTCTCTGTAAATGGAGTTTCCACCAGGGCCACTCTGACATGTGAGGCCCCCACCCAGGCATGGGAGTCCTGGGATGCTTCAGGGAAAGCAGAATCCCTTCTAAGTGAGTCTTTTTTTTCCTCCATCACTCAGCCGACAGAATTCTTCTGTTAGTTTCATAACTTTGTATACAGCCCCAGGGAGGTGCAGCCCAGGGGCTCAAAGTTGACAGCAAGGTCCAGTGTGCTGAGGCTGACCCTGACTGGAGCAGGATGCTACTAGAACACCACATCTAAAGAGCCAGATCTGGGGCATCCTTTTTTATTTCCCTCATATCGGTAATGAGATTTCATTTGTATTTTAATAAACAAAGCTTGCCTGAAGTTCAGTGAGTAAAACAGTTGCACTGATCAGCCTGGCAGTGGGGACACACACTTTTAATCGCAGTAGCCACACTAGTTTTCTATAGAAACTGGGTGGTAGTGGTGCATGCCTTTAATCCCAGCACTAGAAAGGAAAATAAGGCAGGAGGAGCCAGCTCTCAGTCTCATTTTGAGGATTCCCGGAGGCAGGATCTCCATTTTCAGACTGAGGAAGAGGTAAGAGACACTGGCTGATTGTTTTGCTTTTTTGACCTTCAAGTTGAACTCCAAATCCTGTCTCTGGGCTTTTATTAATCATGTTACAATATTTCTTTGCTATTCTGAATATTTTAATATTCCTTCAGTGATAAGGTATTACTTTGAAATTAACATGCTCTATGATAGCAATTTCAATAAAAATTAACTTAAAGGGTCTTTCCCCTCTGATATCTAGTGGACACTCCTAATGCTGGGGCTGATTCCAGGAGGCTGCTTGGGTTTGGCTGAGATCCTCTGGCCTCCTTCCTTTGAACTCTCCCTGACCTGTCTGTGTGTCTAGCTTCAGAAAGTCAAGGCTTCCATTTGCCCAGTGAGAACTACAGGATCAGCCAGTTCACTTTGGCTCAAACCATCTAGGATTGCTTACCTCCTACTACCTTGGTACCTGGTTCTGGCTCCCTATACCTGGCTGTAGGGTGAAATAGCCTCTAGGCAGTGCCCATAATGAAGGGGTGGGTGGTCCTGAACCCTAGTGGCTCGGAGCCTCAGGGACAGAGATGCTCTCAATACACATAACCACCAAGTGTGAGCCTTGACTTTGTCACCAAAGGGCGGATCCTTTGGCTGCTCCTCAGCTGTGCTCAGGATTCGCAATCTGGCCATGCACTGCCTCACCTGTAAGCCCTCCTGTCCTTGTTAGTGTCAGCCGATAACTGGACACAGTTTAGAGTCTCAGTGAGGGACTGCCTAGATCATATTGGCCTGTGATCTTGTCTGTGAATGATTGGCTAACGTGGGAGGGGCCAGCCTACTGTAGGTGGCATCATCCCTAGGCAGGTGGGCCTGGGCTATATAAAAAAGCCAATGAACTATGAGCCAGAGAGAGAGCATCATGCAGCCTCCCTCTGTGGTTTCTGTCCCCAGGTCCTGACTAAGTTCCCGGCCTGACTTCTCCCTCTGACGGATTATGGCCTGGAAGTGTATGTATGCCAAATAAAGCCTTTCTTCCCCCGAATTGCTTTGATCAGAGCATTCATAGTAGCAGAAGGGAACTAGAGTGCTGCCTTCTCATCCAGATTATTATAAGGCTAATGTGTATGTCAACCATGGCCTCAAGCACTTGGCAACCCTGACTCCTGGGTGAACCATTTTCAGTGGAGACATGGAGACATGGTAGGTTCTTTCATTTGCCCCAGGTCACGAACTAGGACTGGCAGAGCTAGACCCTGCACCTAGGTCCTCGGCCCTGGTCATGAGCTTGAGCATCCCGAAGGCTGCACCGTTTCCTGGAAGGGTTGGTCGCTCTGGCTTCCCCACACTGCTATAAACTGTGTCCCTTCCGGTTTACTGCCCCTCCCATCTCTGACTCTGCATGAGTTCCCCTTCCATGCCCAGTTCGACTGTTCCTCCTCCAGCAGGCTTCCTTCTCCTTACCCAGCTTCCTATGCATTTCCCAAGTTTGTTCCAGGAGGAATACGGGTCTGTGAATCAGTAAGATGGAGAGAGGTGATAACACACCCGTCCAGAACAGATAGGAATGTGAAGCCAGACCCCTCATCTGGACCCTGTCCTGTCTGCGAGAGAGCGGCAGACAAGTGACTGGGTGATTCAGGCCTGAGACACATGCTGTGTGAAGTTTCTCTGTCCTTGTGAGGGGGAATGGGCCAATTTTTTCCCTCTTTGGGATGAAGGTCCCTGGTCTCTCCAGGGCATGTGAACACACAAGACTTGTGGCTAATGACTGCCGGGCTCCCTCATACACCTGCCAGGATCCACACAAACCCTGGGGACCTTAGTTCCTGTCATCTAACAAGAATCCAATAGCAAGAGTATCTGCTAGCAGTTTTCCCTCATGTGTGGAAGGCACAACCACTTCCCAGCCTTTGACTTTAGGGAAGGCTATGCTTGCTTCAGCCAATGGATGCGACAGAAAGAGTCCTGAGTTGCTCCTGCGTATGGCCTGTCCTCCCCTACCCCAGTGACGACTTCCTTACTGACCTCAGCAATACTACCCCACCCAAAGGTCATACTTATGCCAGATTTAAGTAGTATTCGCCTTAGCGAGGGAGGATAAGGATGAAAGATTAAGGACTCAAGAGAAAGGAAAGAAACCCTCCAAATAGGATCTAGTCTGTCCTTTCTGATGGTTGGGAGTCAAGGAACTTCAACACTAGTAACACCAAGATTGCCTGCAGAGGGAATGTGTTTTCCTAAACAAATCTCAAATAAGACTGTTAAAAACAAACGGACTGTGCTTATTTGGGTCATAGTGTTTGTAACCCTGAGTGTCACTTCTCTCCCTGAACCTAAGCAGCACACCTCTTAAAGCCGTGCAGTTGTAGCCAGCTTGTCCTTCTGAGTAGGAGATTTCTCTGCAAAGTTGCCAATATCACAGAAGCTAGCATGGCAGTGGCTCTTAAGAGGCTAAGCAGGGGCCCCCTCTTATGGGTTTCAGATCGATGAGCTCACCTGGGCAGAGGGAGAAGGGACAAAGGTTCTCCCTGTGGTGGATGTGTGTCCATCATTCAGTACCTGTCACCTGCAGCCCCCAAGAGCTTAGTAAGCTCCTTCTGGGGACTCACAGAGAGGCTCAGTGGGGAGTCTGCCATTTCTTATACAGCAGCTGTGGGGAGAGAGAGGAGGGGCAGGGGAGGTGGCCTGAGTAGCCCCCAGCCCAGTCTAACAAAAAAAAATTATTTCCTAAAGGAAATTCTTGTGGCTTTTGTTGTTTGTTTGTTGCTGCTTTCCAAGATCGGGTTTCTCTATGTAACAACCCTAGCTGTTTTGGAACTCATTTTGTGGGCTAGGCTGGCCTCAAACTCACAGAGATCCACCTGCCTCTGCCTCCTGGGTGCTGGGATTAAAGGCATGAGACACCACACCTGGCCAAAAGTAAATTCTATAAGGAAAAAAAATGACTCTATATTATAAAAACGACTCTCTATTATAGATTTTTACTTTTAAACTTCAAATTTCAAGCTTTGCTTCAGCTTTATGTGTTAATGCGAACCGCATCCCGCGAGCGTCTAACTCAGCCACAGAGCCACAACTGCAGTCGTGTGTAGACAGCTAATGTGACTGGATTTTTGTTTTTTGTTTGTTTGGTTGGTTGGTTGGTTGGTTTATGTGGATGGGTGTTTTGCTGACACGTATGTCTGTGTCCCACGTACGCAGTGCGACCCAAGGAGGTCAGGAGACCATCCGGTCCCCTGCAAGTGGAGTGGTAGATGCTGGGAGCCACTGCGCAGGTCCTGGGGATCGAACCCAGGTTCTCCAGAATAGCAGCCCATGCTGTGAGCCACTGAGCCTTCTCTCCACCTCCTGTTTGTTTGTTCTGCTGTTGTTTTAAAGGCAAATTTTCACTTTGTTGCCCAGACCAATCTTGAACTTACAGTAATCCTCCTGCCTTGACCTCTTGAGTACTAGGAATACAGATGTGAGCCACCACAAGTTGATCAAACATCTGAGCAGAAATTGTGGAGAATTTCCAGATGCCACCCACCCTGCTCCTGCCGTCATCACCATGTGTTAGTGAGGTGCACTGGCTACAGTCCATCAGCGAACCAAAGCTGATTCACTGCTGTTGACCACGGTCGTCCATCAGACAGCAGGTCCTGTCCACTCTGGCACATGTGTAGTGATCTGTGGCCCTGTTAGAGCATTGCATAGATCCTCTGCCCTGAAGTCACCCGTCCGCCTCTCATTCTCCCTCCCTCCTGGCAACCACTGATCTCTTTGCTGTCTGCAAACTGTGGCGCTGCTGGGTGCATGGAGGCGTCTTCCCGTGTGCACTTTGCTCACAGAATAAGCTGCATCCAAGTCCCTGCTTGTCGTTCTATGCTTTGATAATGTCATGGTCTGGTTTGGTTTGGGTTTGAGACAGGGTCTCATTGTGTAGCCCTTGTAGGCCTGGAACGCGCTATGTCAGTGGTTCTCAATCTGTGGGTCATAACCCCTTTGTGGGGAGTCTGAATGGTCCTTTCACAGGAGCCTGTGATATTTACATAATGATTCATATTGCAACATGATTCACATTCATAATGTAAATTATGTTTACATTATGATTAATATGCATAATGTAAATTATGCTTACATTATGATTCATAACAGTAGCATATAGGCATAGATGTCTGTTCTGCCGGTTCCCAAATAATCACACTGAGACTTATTATTAATTATAAATGCTCAGTCAATTGCTTAGATGTGTTATTAACTAGCTCTTACAACGTAAGTTAACCCATATTTCTTATCTACATTCTATCACAAAGCTCGGTACTTTCTTTAACAGGCATGCTCATCTTCTCCCCGCCCCCAAGTCGCCGCTTTCTTCTTCCCAGTGCTCTCTCCCTGTCCACAAGTCCCACCAACCCCTTCCTGCCTATCTTTTCCATTTAGCTCTGTATTAAAGCAATGAGAGCAATGCATCTTCACAGCGTACAGAAAGATTATTCTACAACAATAGCAGAATAACAGTAATGAAGTAGCAGCAAAAATGATTTTATGGTCAGGGGTCACCACCAGTGTAAGGAACTGCATTAAAGGGCAGCATTAGAAAGGTTGAGAACCGTTGCCCTATAGAGACCAGGCTGGCCTTGAACTCAGAGAGGTTTGTCTGCCTCTTCCTTTAATGCCGGGATAGAAGACTGTGCCACCACACCAGCCCTGCTTGTGTGCTCTGGATTCCCTCTGGATAACATGTGTCTTACGACTATTTTCTCTCATTCTTGGTCTTGTCTTTCTCTTTTCACATTCTATTGTCCTTAAATTAACTTTTCCTGGAGCACAAACATATTGACTCATGGACAGGTTGACTGACTAATTCCTTAGCACATCAGCAGAGCTAGCCAGAGCGTCAGAGTGGAGAGCCTAAATATTTACTAACTGTTCTTTGCAGCTAAGCTTGCTGACCCCTGATTGTTTGGCACCTACTCACTTCACGAGTCTGTCTTTCCCAGGAAAGCAATATCCATTGTTGGCCATAGCTGATCACCCTTCCAGCATGACTGAGCTGTATGTTTAAGGCAGGCCCAGGCACAGTCTTTTTCCTTTTGTACCATTGCTTTAAGGTGGCTTGATGTTGACTCCTGATGGTATCACTCTAGTCCCACGGGGTGAAGGGGACGTGGCTAGAGCACACTGGGCAGGAATGGGCTGTCTTGCTCAGGCACCTCCCTCCGCCTTCCTCCATCTTCTTTCCTCCCTCCTCTGGGGATGTGCAGTCCCACACTAGGACCCCATCTTCCCTCTGCTGGAAGTCAATCAAGCTTATTTCTGTCCTTAGGAATATTGTCCTAGAGCAAGCGAACAGGCCTTCGCTCCTGAGGATGTGCGCAGGCCTGCATTCCACAGACCAGGCCGCCTCTCATTTCTGTGTTCAGGGCTGATCTTTCCTCCATTCCCTTTTCTCCTCCTGGCAGTGCCCTCCTCCAGCCAGGGCTGTCATCTCTTAGGCCCCACGTCATTTGCCATTTTCCGTTTCCAGGGAGCTGCTCCTGCTTCTGTATCTTGCCGTTTGAGTCTTCCCCACAGTTAGCGTTCACTTTTCTTTGTTCCCACCTCCCTTCCAGTCAGTGGAATGATTGCAAATGCAAGACAAGGAAAACTTCAAGCTTTCCTTTGCTGAGTGACTGCTGGAGCAGCCACAGTGTGGCAAGGGAAGGTGTTGTGATTTGGAAAACACCACGAAGAGAAGTCACGCCATGCAACAAGGCACACATGGAAGGTTTATTGGAAGAGGAGAGAGAAGGTCAGGGAGGGGGACAGAAATGGGGCAGAGACTGGTCTCTGTGAGCAGAGTGACAAAAGAGAAATAGAGAGGGGGAGGGAGAAGGGGAGAGAGAAGGGGGAGGGGTCAGGTCCACCTTTCAAAGGGGAGCCCAGCGAGTGTGCAGGGGAGGCAGTCTTAGTGACCGCAGCTGAGGACACATGCTGCCAGGGCCCCAAGGGCAGGTCGGCACAGATGTGTGAATACTAACAGAAGGAATGAGACCTATACCTGCCTGCCTCCTGCTTGGTGCCAGTGACCCCAGCCATGAATATCTGGTGCAGATCCATCACGTCCCAGCTGCAGAAGAGTCCTGTCTGCTGGGGTACTGATGCAAAGTATCACGATGGCTTGTTGTTTACTTTATGGCCTAGCCTTTGCTCTGCGCTTCCAAATTTAGAGTCAGGGAAAAGAAAGCCATCCAGGGCTCGCTTCCCCTGGTCACTCTAGACCAAGCCTGACAGTAATAGGACCGTGCCTCTGCTTCCACACCTCGCCTTTCCTGCACACCGAGGGTTCAGAGAGTGTCTGTCCCTTGCAGTTGTCCTGAGGCTCGCACTCCTCACGGAGGACAGAGCGTGTTGAGTGCACAGCATGCTGCAAGCTGTGTTAGCGGAGACGCCTGCAAGTGGGTGCGATGGGTGAGCCTGCGCCAATCCTGGTGGTGGCGATGTCACCCATTGTGCTCAACCTTTTAGGTCCTCGTGCAGCATCTTGTGGGGAAAGGGTGAGTCTGACAGCTTCAGTAAACACACACACACTCGCACACACAACTCTGACGTGAGTGGTGCACCTGGCCTCTCCTATGAAGCTGGTGCAGTCTCCCCAGGAGCCGCCCTGGGGGGTGACCAATGCACAAGCACCATTCCTTACCCGGCTCATCCTCTGCATTCTACTCCAGCAGTGCTGAGGATGTACCCACAGCCAGCTCCATCCTCGGCGCCCGGACTGCCCTGGTGGCTCATGAAGCCTCTAGCACTCATTTTGCTCCCTGCTGCCCTGCTCACCCAATCCTGTTACAATCAATCATTTCTCTCACAGCAATTAGAATAGTCTTAGAATGCAAATCACTTCCCTACTTAAACCTTCTGATGTTTAGTGAACAATCCACAGCTTTTATGCCGTCACACAAGGTCCCGTGGAATACAGCCTGCTGGCCATGAGGTCAGAGCTGCCACTCCTGTTCAACAAGCCCATTGACCTTCCTTCTCAGTCTTGCCCACGACCAAGCTCACCCCATGATCTGTAGACCCAGGTTCACGTGTGTGCCAGTCTTCCTGTACATCCACATGATGCTATAACACCACAGAAAGTTCCCCAACACTCCTGGGCCCACCCAGTCCTTCTGCTGGCAGTCTTTCCTGGAAACAGCCCTTGTCCCGTGAATCCTAGTTCTGATCCTCCCGGTCTGTCATCTCCAGGCCTAGCTTTCAGAGGGCTCCTGGGCCTCATCGCAAGTGGTCCCGGACAGATGAGGCTCTGCCCACGGGGAACAACTCATTGTGTCACCCCACTGACACCCCACTGGTAACAAGCTCACTTCAGGTCACTTAGGGTTAGTGAGTCTCCCATCTTGTTGGACTCGGGCACCTCAGAAACACACAGGACTCCGGAGGACGCCTGTGCCCAGTGAGGCTGTATCACAAGCCGCCTTCCTATGAGCCAGCCACTCTGCCCCAGGTCCCCTTGTCGTAGTACAGACGCAAATTTCTTTTAAAGTGGACTTGCGAGTGTGATTATTTCTCACTTCTGTACCCGAGTGTAAATCTGTCCATCCAGTTTACTTTCCCACCCCACAGAAGGTTTGTCTCTAAGGGTCCCACATATTTAGTAAGATGTTTAGTAAGACACACATTTTGAGATTACAGGTCGTTTCTTGAGAAGAAAACTTTTTTGTGTGTGAGTTGCACAGTATCACAGAGTAGAAAAAGAAACTGAAAGCAAAGGAACAATGTCCCTTTCCAGCAGGAACCATGAGTTCCAATCTCGGATGTGAGGGACAGAAAGCAGGTCAGAGAGGTGGGAACTAGAACTCAGATCCCAGGGTCTGTGGCAGGCCTGAGGCAGAAGAGACCTATGCCTTCCCACCCAGGCAAAGCTTTGGGGACCACTGCGCCTGGTGAGGTCACCCATGGTGGAGATGCCACTTGGAGGGTCTGAGACAGCCGCTTCCTCAAACCGCACTCTAGAGAGGCAGATCAGACCGCGGGGAGGGACACACGTGGCAGAGAGATGTCTGGAGAAACTGAGCAGGCGCAGCATCTCGGGGAGAGGATGGGAGACATTTGTGGATCTGATATGGAGGAGATAGCAGTGGCCGAGGCAACAGGAGCTGCAGAAGAACTGGACGTCAGGGATCAAGGCACAGGCCAGGCAAACTCGTCACCCTTGGATGCCATGAAGATGAGACCAGCGGTGGAATGGTGCACCCCATACCACTGATGCCAAGAGGGAAAGAGGAAGACGCTGTCATTCACTGAGCTTCGGAAAGTCTAGCAATAGTTTACTGGAATTGGCAGGATTTTATGTTTTCTTTCCAGGAGAGGGTTTATGAATTCATGTCCCTTGAGCGTGTCCCATGGAGAGAATTTGATAGGCGAAATCTATGCCCATTGGCATTGAGAAGACACAACATTCTTTTCATGGAATGCCAGCCAATACAGAGTGACTGTTTGTGGAAAATATTGGTGTAAGCCAAGGCCCTTGGCTGTGGACAGAAAGGCCCACCAGCAAGCTCACTCTGAAGGAAGTCTGTTGGAGTTTAAGTGACTTATGGATTATGAGAGAACCAGTGAAGTCTACAGACCCAAGATGGCCTTGGACATCTGAGTCTATTAGGGTCATTGCCTGTCCCAGGTCCTTAAGGTCTTTCTCTTGGAAGCCCTGCTTCTGGCCCATTTTCTTACTTCTGTAAGAAATAGTTTGAGAGTAGAGAAGTTCATTCTGGCTCCCAGTTTCAGGGATATCGGTCTGTCGTGGTGGGGAAGGCATGATGACTGTAGAAGCAAGAACTTGAGGCCAGCCATGTGCATATCTTGGTAACACAAGAAAAAGGACACTCTGGGCCAGGTTCAGAGGCCAGTGTGACCTTCAAAGGCTCATGCTTATGGCCTCTGTCCTCTGGGCACATCCCACATCCCAAGAGTTCTGTAAGCTCCAAAGCAGCTGGGGACCAAGGGTCCAAGCACATGATCCTGAGACGGACATTTCCGGCCCAAAGCAGAACAGGACTGGGTGGTTAAGCTCCTCCTAGATCCCCAGAAGGCCCAACACCTCTGCTTTGGAAGTGAGTCTTGAACAAGGGATTGGTGGAAACTAGGTCATGGGTACAGACAGTGTGCTGCCAGGGAGGTACCTGGCCTCAGTGCTCCCAGCTCTGTGATGCAGGAAGGTGTCTGGAAGAGAACTGGGAATGTGTGAATGGAGATGTGTACATATGGTTTGGGTTGGACATGTCCCTCAGGGGCTTTATTAAAAGGAACTTCAAGGAGAAGGGGAGGATTTGGGCTCACAACTCCAGGCTGCAGACCATCACAGCAGGGGAGCCAAGGCAGGAACCTGAGGAAGTAGCTCATGGGCCCCACAGTCAGAAGAGGGGAGAGGATGTAGCACGTAGCCTGTTCATGGCCAGCTCCTATAGCGATGTTTTGTCTATGATCTAACAAATAAAGCTTCCCTGAAGATCAACGTGCACAACTCGCCACACATACAGGCCAGGCAAGGGTGGCAGACACCTTTAATCCCAGCAGCAACACTATTTAGTCATAGAAGCTGGGTAGTGGTGGTGCACACCTTTAATCCCAGCACTAGAGAGGAATACCTGGTGGGATAAGACAGGAACTCAGTCTCTTTCAGTCTGAAGATTCATAGAGGTAAGAGTCCCCTAGTGGCTTGGTTGCTTTGCTTTTCTGATCTTCAGTTTGAACCCCAATATCTGTTTCTGGGTTTTCATTAGCTGTGTTGCAAGCTTTTTCCTATAGTTACCTAAGTCAGAGTCCCCTGCCTAGGGACTGGTGCCACCCACAGTAGCCTGGATCTTCCTTCACCACACAAACTAAGGCAACCAAGACAATTCCCCACAGAAACTAGAACTTAGTACAAAATGACCTCCTGCCTGTGGCTGCAGTCTATTCGGACAAAATGTGTTGAAAGCCCAGAAAGGTACCAGCCTTTGCTGAGGACCCCCACAGCCAGGCATTTACCTATTTAAATCTGCACAGCCCTTATTATGTCTACTTCACAGGTAAGGACACAGGGTGTGAGGAGCCGCCCTAAAACCAAGTTCATCCAAGGAGTTTGCAGGTGGTGGCTTCAGTCCCTCCATCACCCTTCCCGATATATCTACTTCTGTGACCCACAGCATGCCACAGTGAAGAAAGTATGGCCGTTTGGTTGCTGAATATTTTTCTTTCTTTGGCTCTATTCTGCTTCAGTGGGTGTATTCCTTCTTAACAGAGTGCAGGACTGACAAGAAGCGATGAGAAGGCCATTCATCATCTTGACCACTAGAGGGCAGCATGCGGTCACATTGTGGAAGCAAGCTCCCTGATTCCTACCTAGGTCCGCTGAACAGGAATGGAGATTTAGAGGAAGAACACGTTCACTCCCTATTTCCAACGTCCTTATTTTTCTAATAAAACAAAACAAAACCAGAATGCTACAAGGATCAGGTTTCTTACCCAGAGCCAGTCACGGGAAATTATTAAATCAACAAATGTGAATTGGATATTCATTAAGCCAGTTCCAGCTCAGATGTGGTTGTGTCCCACAGAGCTCGTGGTCTGGTAAACTGGACAATGGGAAGTAACTGTGGGGGTGAGGGTGTCTGCGGAGAAGAGGGCACTGGAAGAAGCTGAGCACCAGCGATTCCCCATCAGCCCTAAAGATGAAAGGATTCTAAGCTTCCACGTAGCTACCAGAGAACTCCAAACTAAGGAACGGCGGGAGGGGCTGGGCTGAGACAGAGAAACAAAGGGGTTTGAGGGGCCAGAAGCAGGAGAATAGCCTGCCTGGAGCACATCTTCCGCATGCTGGGCAGCTACATGATCTCTCATCATCTTCACCATGAGTCTAAGCTCATCCATTGCTACTATACTTTCTTTAAAGTGTCGTCCCCCCGCCCCCGAGTGTGGCGGGGACGCTAAAATTATTTGACCACAGAGTCTGGAAGGGCCTAATGGGGCTTGAATTTGAGTCTGACTCCAACACTTCAGCCTGTCATTACTACCCCAACAAGGGCAGAGTTAAGACTAGAAACCCAAGATCCTCACGGGAGGCACATTCTCTGGGAGCCTGGCAGGGGTCCTTCCTTGCCTCTTGACTGCTGGTGGCTGCAAGGATGCAAATTCCAGTCTCCGGCCCTCCTCCCTCTCCACCTCGAAGGACCACTTACTGCTTTGTCTTTTGAAAGGATACTTGTCGCTGGATGCAGGGTCCACCTAGATAATCCAGGGTAGTCTCAATTTAAGGTGCATAATTACACCACACAGCCCCTTTCTCCAACTGCCACTGTCTTCCGCGATTGGGCGTGGGTCTGTTTTGGACAACCCTCTGAAAGCCACAGTATCCCTCAGCTACCAAAATCTGAGATGAGCTACAGCTCATATAAAGAGCTGTGGTACTTCACATGGTCCCCTCCACCCTGACTCCTGCGTACTTTAAAACATCTCTGATTTCTTCTGACCTCTATTATAGTGTAAATATTTGTCACAGTCTACTGTTTAATAATGACAAAGAATGTCATTATTAAATATATGTTTGGTTCAGCACAGGCCCATATATATATATATATATATATATATATATATATATATATATATATATATGTCGGTTTGTGTTTGTTGAAGCAGGATTTGTACATACAGCTTGCTAACTGTATGGCCATGTTTATGAGCTTCATAAGGCATGAACCAAACCGTGCTGACTACCATTCAGATGCTGATATGAGCTGGTTGGTTACCTGGCTAGCACCAGGCCAGGCACATAGCCATGAGCTGACGGCATAGACCCAGAGTCTACACCTGTAGAAGATAGGTCACTCTTTCCTCACAGGTCCCTGCAGTGGGCACCTGACCTGTTGGGCTGCATTTCCCAACTTGATCCAACTTGTTGTGACTTTGCCATGAGCCACAGTTTTGTCTGCCTTAAACGAGCTTTAGCGAGAACTTAGCAGCTGGGGCAAAGCCCACATTTGGCTCCATTCCAAGAAGATTCAGACTGGCAGCTGGCGGAAGGCACACGGGCAAGCCCACCTGGAAAGAGGAGGCTGTGACTCCCAGAGGACTCTTGCTGCGTCCATAGTCTTGCTGGACCTCAAGCCAAAGCCAGACTGGCCTCAACCATGATGTGAGCATCGGATTTCAAAGTCAAGATAGTTTACTTCTGGAAGGGGATGTGGCCGCTTTCACCAATTAAAGTCAGTTCCGGTAGGAGCTGGGTTGGGTGTGCATAAGGGCCAGAGGTACAGATGTCTGGTTGGAGGAAGAGTAGAAAAAAGAGTGGATTGGGCCAGAGGCTGAGTGTAAGAAAGTCGAGGAAGTCCAAACGGGCTAGGGGAACTGAAAGGGCTGAGGAGGCCCAGGGAAGCAGAAGAAGGATGAGGAAACAGGGGAGGCTGTGGGAAACAGAGGCTACAGAGGCTAAGGGAGCCTGAGAAGACCAAGAGAAACCAAAGCCACTGAGAGGCTGAGGAGGCCAAGTATGATGGAGGGGCTGAGGGAAGATGAGGAGACAAGGGAGGCTGAAGGACTAGGGTGAGTGGGGGAGACTGATTAGGGCAGAGGGAGGATGTACGGAGGTGAGGAAGGATAGGAGGCTGATGGAGGAGGCGCTGAGAGACGATAGGGAGGCTGAGGGAGACTGAAGAGGCTATGAACAAAAATTCCTGAGAGGAATCTGCCGACTGATAGGATGCTCAGAGTCTCAGTACTGTGGGGCGGTTGGAAGGGTGTCTGTGCAGAGGCTAATTCCCTCTCTTGGACTGAGTCCTGGCCTGGTGTAAAAACTAGCATAGATTTTTAAAACGTTAGAATCTGCTAACTTAGCAGACAACTAACTTCTACCAATCCAAAGGCTAAGGATGCCAACAGATGCATCCTGAGCCTACAGCAAAGCCTCCCAGGCTCGCTGTGCCTACGTCGCTGATGCCCCAAGGTGTTTTGAACTCGCCTTGATTAGAGCTTTCTGTAGCACTGTAAAAAACTATGCAGCTGCTTCTGCATTGGAACATGGAATTTGAGGAAACCTAGATCTTTGCTCCCAGGCCAAAGTCACTCAAATCGACTCTAGAGTAAGTGATGTCTTATTCCCTTTAAGATGGGAGCTGTGGTTTTCGCATGAACAAGTCTAAGGAGGCTGCTCCGTGGTGTTTCCAGGCTGCTGGAGCTGAATCTGCCCTGTGATAAACATTTTTCCCTAGTGTCGTCCACTCTGCACAAAGCAGCAAAGTTCCAGGCCTTCCCTGGGTCAGAGGTCAGTACTGTGCCAGCTTCTGTGGTTCCTGTCCCCTTGGGGCCAGCTTTGACTGGTCATAGCCCTACTTTAAAGGAAACTATGGGCTGGGAAGGTGAGCCATCAGGTAAACATGCTTGGTGCCTGTCTTTGAGCTCCTGGGCCTACTGTGGGACAGAAAAAGAACCGACTCCCACGAGGTGTCCTCTGATGGCCACACATACATGCACACACATAGACAAAAAAAAAATGAGTCAGCAAAAGAAAAAAAAAAACAAGTAAGCAATAAAGAAACAATATGCTCAGATGGCTGTAGAAAGACCCTGAAGTCAAAAAGAAAGGGTTGTTTTAAGACTCTTTCTGTTTTCCCATTGGCCCAGAACAACTTTGAGCACACCCTTCATGGTGAGTGATGTTCTTGTGTTTTCTTGATCTCACCAGGGACCAAACTCCGGGCCTCACACATGCTGACAGATGTCACCCAGGCTGATCTGGAACTCATTCTGCAGTCAAGCCTGGCCTTGAACTGGCCATCTTCCTTCCTCAGTCTCCTGAGTTTCTGGGATGACCTTTGTGACTCCAGAATATTCCTCCATCTTTGTTTTGTTGTTTGTTTGATTGGTTCGGGTGGAAAACTGATCAAGATCTTAAGGGATGCATTTTTTTTCCTAAAAAAAAGTTATTGCTATTTTATTTAGGTGTTTCTGTGTGGGTGTCCACAGAGTCCAGAAAAGACTGGATCTCTTGGAGTTGAAGTCACAGATGATTGTGAGTCATCCAACTTGGGAGCTGTATTGGTCCTCTGGAAGAGCAGCCAGTGCTCTTACCTTCTGAGTCATCTCTCTAGCCCTGAGGTATGTCACCTTTGATTTGGGAAATAATAAATGAACTTATGTTCTAGTCAAGCTTTTAACTCACCCCATTTTGGGGAAAATGGGAATCTGAAATGGAATTCGATCTCAAATAAGTAACAAACTCTCCAAACACATGGGTTTTTTTTTTTTTGAAAGAGCAGGGGAAGCAGATGGAAGAGTCCCTGCCCTGCTGGCATGGGGCAAGAGCAAACTCACATATCTGCCCTCCTTCCCTGGGTGCCTGCCCCAGAACAATGTCCTCGTCTCAGATAATCAGAGGGATGGAGAAGGGGCTGCCTTTGTCTGTGCCCTGTGTCCCAGAGTACTGAGTCACATATCCACAATTCCCCCCTGTCTGCCAGGACGGTTCCAGAGAGCTCGCCCAGCTGGGTGTGTTCTTAATCGGTTTTCTTAATTCAGTCAAGAGAAAGGCTTTACACTGATGCGTGAAATGGTTCGTCCTTTATTCCTCCAATTTTAGCCTCCCATATTGCTGACAACTATTCTCTCCTTGCTACAAGCAGATGCTGTACCTGTTGTGCCTTGGACACGAGGTCTCACCCAGCAGGATCCAGAGACAAGGGGAGGATCTGATGTTCTCGTCTGTGCTCCAGTGCAGAGCAGAAATCACTGTTCAAAGACGCTGTCTGTTCACAAGGGCAAAGCCTGTCTTGGCTTTGATCTCTGAAGGTTTCCACTGAGACATGAGGGGCCAGTACTCACACGTACAGAGTACCCCCACATACAGCTGCTGGACCAAGGAAAGAATTTATGGACGCCACACCCCAGGAAGTAGCTGACCCCGGCTTTGAGATGAAATCTATGTCCCAACAGATGTTAAGACTGGTGTTTTACCCTCTCCACGGCTTATTTACTAACTCTAACACTCAAACAAAGAAATTCCAGGCCAAGAATGGATCCAGTGTCTTTGGAAATGAGGGCACCGATGCCCGCAGCACTCTGTGGCTTGGCACATAAAAGACAAGAGCGCAAAGCCCTGACTGCTCTTGCATAATTGCGGCGCGCTTCCTGACTAGCAGGAATGAACGCCACGAAAACGAGATTCCTTCCCTATCACGTCTTTATTCGGAGCACTCGATTGAGGAAAATTGGGGGAAGGGAAGAGAGAGTGCAGGGATGAGAGAAAGCTTAGAGAGAGCTTAGAGAGAGAAAGATGAGAGAGCGCAGAGACAAGAGAAAGATTAGCCAGAGAGGAAGCAGAGCCCAAAGGCAGCTGCTTTTCTAGGGTGAAAGGCTCGAATGCTGATTGGTTGATGCCATTCTGCTAGGGCCCAAGGCCACAGGACAGGTCAGGGAACCACATCTCTGAAATGCAAAACAAGGCTCCAAGCACACTGGCCTGGACAGCAGCAACAAAGGATTTGTATACCTCCAGGCTGTAGGACTATCTCGCCAAGGCGACATCCTGGCGGCTCCCTACACATAATGATCTCAGAAGAAATTATTTTCTTTTCCTTCATCTAGAATGGGAGTTGTGTGAATTGCTGTACAATGGGTCTGCCGCTGTAAACACAGGGCGTCCTAACTCTGCAATCCACCTCCATGCCAAGGGTGGGGTAGGGAGGCATAGAAAGAAAAGGTGGGAAGAAAGATGGTTCTAGGTTAACAAAACAAATAGCATAAGTGAAGGAGTAGAAGAAACTCCATTTTAGACAGGCCCTATCTATGGGGGTGAATGCAGCACAGTAAAGTCATAAACGTTCCCAAGAGACTGGGAGCTCTGGTCAAAGTGACCCACCATGGTGTCCAAACAGCATCTGCTTGCCTCAAACATCCTTATAGGGATCTGATTAACCACTGTTTTGAAATTCTTGTCTGCTGCTGCTCCCTGTGCTGAGGGGATCTGGAGAGGTAAGTGAGTGGCCGCATGTCCAAAAGGTCCCAGGGAACTGAGTCCAGGCCCCCTCCAAGTCCCTAAGCTTTTCTAGCCATCCTCAGGCGGTGTTCCGGGCTGCTGGCTTTCTTTACCCTATTCCACCCTGCCCCCAAACACTCCTTTTCATCTGCGAGGTCCTTGGATCCCCCAACTCAACCTGCTTCAGGGTTGAGGGGTCCAGGGAGCCAGTGGGGAGTGTTCCTGCCACTGGGGCTTCTTTGTACCGTCTCACCCTGTCCCCTAGGCTCGCCTTTTTGTGTGCGACGGCCCTTGGAGCCCTGCAAGAGGCCCTGTTTCCCATGCTGAAGGGATCCAAAGAGAACCTTTGTCCCGCGACAGATAGAGGCAGAGACCCACTCGGAACACTAGACTGAGCTCCCAAGGTCCAGTTGAAGAGCAGAAGAAGGGAATATGAGCAAGGAAGTCGGGAGCGCGAGGGGTGCGTTCACCCACTGAGACGGTGTGCCTGAGCTAATGGGAGCTCACCAAATCCAGCTGGACTGAGACTGAACGAGCATGGAATCAAACTGAACCCTCTGAATATGGCTGACAACTGGGGCAGACTGAGAAGTTAATGATAATGGCATTGGGATCAGTCTCTACTGCTGCATGTACTGGCTTTTTGGGATCCTAGTCTATTTGGATGTATATCTTCCTAAGCCTGGATGGAGGGGAGAGGGGAAAGGGTGAGTGGGGGAGTAGAAGTGGGAGGAGGGGAGGAAGTGGAAATTTTGAATGGTATTATTTATAAAGTAATAAAAAATTATTAGAAAAAAAGAAATTATTGTCTGCTGACACTGTTTTGAAATTCCCCTATACCCCAACCAATGAATTCAAAAGTTGTGTACTTTTACTTAATCCCAAAACACCAAGGCTTGTGCCACCCCGCTTGTAGATTTCCCTTTAAAATCCCTTACCCTGGAACCCCAGAGCTGTTCTCCCCACCAGCTATGTCGGAGTGATGGACTGCAGTCACCAAAACCCGGTGTGTTTGCATTTGCATCAGATACCAGTTCTGTGGTGGTCTTGTTTGGGGGTCCTGTGATGCAGGCACAATAATCAGGATGTAACTTCCTTTGTTAGAGGAGAAACAATGTTAAATTTCAGAGAGAAGAGTAAATATTCAAGAAGTTCCAAGAAAAAATGTGGAGAAGGCAGTAGTGGTGCACACCTCTAATCCCAGCACCGGGGAGGCAGAGGCAGGCAGATTTTTATGAGTTGAAGGCCTAACTTGTCTACAGAACTAATTCCAGGCTACCAGGGCTATAAAGAGAAACCTGTCACCAAAAACAAAAAACAAAACTGTGGAGAAGCCATAGTGAGGAGGTCTTCGCCTGAGCAAATGCTTAATCTAAGATTTCCAAGTACTGCACTCAAAATAAACCTGCCTTAGGAACCAAAACAAAAGGACTTCACAGGCCTAGAAGACAATCTCCAAATAGGCTGGCACATATCTGAGAGGCCTGCCACTGGAGCTCGGGGGAAGGGTGACAGGGAACTCGTTGAATATTGCTCTTCTCCTGGACTGAACAAAGTCTGAGCCTTCCTATATAGCATGCATAATACACTGATAATTTCCAGGTGGATTAAAGTAATGGAATCCCCAATGCTTTGAAAAAAATCAAATAAAATGCTGAAGAATGAAAGGCCCTCTGTTAATTTCTTTTCTCAACACTGTTACAACTTGAGGGAAGAAGGTTTGACTTGGCTCATGGTTTCCAGGAACAGAGTCCATAATGGTGGGAGGACACTGTTTCCTGGCAGTTCTGTCCATGACAGGAAGAGCTTGTGGTCCAGCGTGTTCACATCTGGGCAGATCAGGGTTGACATGTCACCCTCAGATCCATCCTAGTTGAAAGACTAATGACCTAAAAGCCTCAGGTGGGTGGAGAAACTGAAGAGCTGACCGGCAACCCCTGTAGGCTGCTGACTCCAGGAAGCTTCTCATAGGAAGGTCAACACACCAACCTGCACTGGTATCCACCACACAGAGGAGACTGCAGGGAACAGACCTGCAAGTGGAATCTTCCATTCTGAAAGTCATCTTTTCTGCTCTGTAAAACTCCTAGTTTCCTGTGCCGTGTTCACAGTATCCACTCCTGCGGAGAGACTAGTGTCCTTCAGAGGTTCTGATTGAAGGATGATTCTGCTTCTGAAGAGGTCTGTCTCCCTCCCTTTATCAATCTCGAGCTAACAAATGTGACCTACATCCACCAGCCAGATCCTACACTAGAAGGTTCCACACCTCCAGAAATAGCATTGCCCACAGGACACATAAGCACATGAGTCTGTGGGAGACAG
This sequence comes from Myodes glareolus, assembly GCF_982192425.1. Classification (NCBI taxonomy): domain Eukaryota; kingdom Metazoa; phylum Chordata; class Mammalia; order Rodentia; family Cricetidae; genus Myodes; species Myodes glareolus. Next base: position 85,991,752 of record NC_142035.1, on the reverse strand, counting down.
CTCACATTCTAACCAGTACAGGCTTCCTAAGGTATAACCACACAGAAAAACACAGGAGAGGCTATTCCATCAATACTAAAATTATATCTCCTAAAAAAAATGACTCTAGAGAACTTGGCTGTAGTGGCTCATGCCTGTAATCCCAGCATTCTGGAGTCTGAGGCAGGAGGATTGCCACATAATTGAGGCCATCTTTTTTGAGATCCTGCCTGTAAGAAAAAATGATTCCATAAACAGAGGGAACAGCCACCCTGCAGCTTCTGTTAGGTAAGGCTGCACCTGGGTAAGGTCTTGAGACGGAGGAACGGCTCAGGCGGTAACTAACGTGCTGCACAAGCAAGACGGACCAGAGCAACCACATGAAAGACTGGGCGTGGCTTGCACACTGGAGCACCAGCACTTTGGGATCACAGACAGGAGGATTGCTAGAGTGTGCTAGCTGCCAGCCTACCCCCATGTGAAGGAGAGCAGAGCAGGACCCCTGGTGCTCTGCTCCTGCCCCGTGTACGTATGTGCTCAAGCACTGTGCACTGGTGTGGCAGGCTTTTCCTGGGGAGACACAGCTCATACCCCACAAAGGGAATCTATGACAGAACTGTATAATGGTGGAGTCAAAGGCTAATGTGGTGAAGTGATGAGTTGTCTTGGGGTCACCACAGAGGTGTGGCAGGGATTACTGCAGGCTCACCGAGGCAGCTGCATCACCGGAGAGCTCACCCCAACACCAATGACACTGGCAGCTGCATCACCGGAGAGCTCACCCCAACACCAATGACACTGGCAGCTGCATCACCGGAGAGCTCACCCCAACACCAACGACACTGGCAGCTGCATCACCGGAGAGCTCACCCCAACACCAACAACGCTACACAAACGCTGCAACTCTGGAGCAAGCTCTCTGCACAGTTTGCAGATCCAAGAATGTGCTCACCACCTCTTGGCTGGAGAGTCTCCCCGCAACCCCACCACTTGCATCTGTTTGCTCCTTCCATAAAGCTGGGGAGAAACCCAAAGAACAGAAATTCAAGGTCACCCCCAGACACCTAGCTATGAGACTAGCTTGAGCTCCTTGAGACTTTATTTCAATAATAAGAAAAGAAAGAAAAGTGTAAATATAAGCACATATTCAAATGCATATGCATGGAGTTTATAACCATTATTCAAGTGTATATAGTATACATGTTACTATTAATAGTTTCTTGTATCGTTAACAAGGTAGGAATTAATTTTCCATAGGCGTTAAAGGGGGAAAGAACTACAGGAAAACCACAAGTTGACCACACAGCCACAAGAACAAAGAGTCCAAATGAATGATGGATGACTCCAGCCAGGGCCAGTGGCCAAGAGATCATCCAGGGCCAGTGGCCAATAGATCAGCCAGGGCCAGTGGTCAATAGATCAGCCAGGGCCAGTGGTCAAAAGATCAGCCAGGGCCAGTGGCTAATGGAGTGAATCAGAGATGAGCAGAGTGGGACTTAAACACACCATCACCTGATGTGGGACAATTGTCTATATTCTGTCCATTATGTTTTAAATAAACACTGGTTGGCCAGTAGCAAGACAGGAATTATAGGCGGGACAACCAGACAGGAAGTAGAGGCAAGTCAATGAGAACAGGAGAATTCTGGGAAGAGGGAAGCTCCCTCGGCAGTTCTGTCCAGACACAGAAGAAGCAAGATGTGACTATGCTGCTGAAAAAGGTACTGAGCTATGTGGCTAACACAGAGAAGAATAATGGGCTAATGTAAGTTATAAGAGTTAATAAGAAGCCTGAGCTAATGTGCCAATCAGTTCATGATTAATACAGACCTCTGTGTGATTTCTTTAGGACATAACGATTGCAGGAACCAGGCAGGACAGAAACTTCAACAACAACCTTATCCAGGTGGGCAGCACGCAGCACCTGGGCCTCCCTCCTCAGGCTGGTCAGAAGGGCATGTAGAGAACATGTGCGGCCTGCTGTTCACCTCACAGTAGGCCCAGAGAGTCAATCAGTCTTTAAAATGCTGCCTCGGGTTATGTCCAGTTTCTGCCTTATGTCTCATAAAAAGCCCCAAAAATTCCAGCTACAGCTTCTCCCTCTCTCACGTTCCTCCCACTCCTGGGAGTTTCTCTCACGTTTCCATAATTTCTAATTTTTCCTTAATAAAACCTGCTTTTGTTTCACTTTCTCCTCCTTTGTCCACATCTTTAACCCTTACTGACGTTGAGATAAAGAATGCAAGGACCACCCTCTCATCTGAGTTTTAGTGGTCATCGAGAGGCTAGCGCCTTAGCTCCTGGGTCCAGTCCAGCGGGGTCACCAGAAGTCCCCTCACTCTTAAAGGCTGCAGCACTAAGACAGATCCCAGCCCTCCGTGTGCCAGGGGAGCAGTCTACCACAGAATTCATCCCTCTTTTTACTTCTTATTTAGACACTGGGTCTCTTGGGGTTGCCCAGGTTGGCCAGGAACACACTCATAGCTCAGGCAGGCCTTAAACTTGTGACTCTCCTGTCTCAGTCTCCTAAGAAGGAGGTTTGACTCCCCCAGACACAACTGTATGCGAATTTTACATATACAATGATTGTATACATGTATGTACGTATACAAAACAGAAAATAACTGCATATGATATAGAAAATACAAGATATCTTTCTTCTGCTTTTATACACAACATTTTTTAAAAACCTTCTAGACACCAAAATATACACACACCTCCCTGAATACCAACTAACAAGGTATTCTATAGTTTAATTCCAATACTTTCTACCTAGTCGTATCTTACAAGTTACCATAGAAATCTGACTCCAGAAAGTAACTGCCCCCACCCCACCTCCAGCCAGAGTTACAAAGAAGTCATCCCCAATTTGACATACTTGAGTCTCCCATGATCTCCTTTTTGAGTTTAGTTAGCTAGCTAGACTGACTCACCAAAGCAGGGAGACACATGCACTAGGTAATTAAGAGAGGGCTGGTATTGCATACAGTGAGCACCTAGGTGAAGAGCCACATAGGGTGTCTTAGTGTCTTTTCTGTTTAACTTGGGTTTCAGAAGGCTACAGTCCGTGATATCAGAGCAAAGGCTGGCGGCAGGAAATCCTCAGAGCTCACGACTTGTTCTGCAAGAAGGAAGCAGAGGGCGGAGGCTGAGTCTTTTGAAACCTCGAAGCCCACCCCCAGTGGCACACCTCCTCCAACAAGCCTCACTTCCTAGTCCTTCACAAACAATTCAAATCATCACATAGGGCAACGTTCCACGGGATCCTGAGCACGAGACCTCTGTTCCCATGTGGTCAGGGAGAGTCGCCCTTCTGTAACGAGAGCACATTTTCCACCTAAGGCTCTCTGGACTTTAGTCCTGGAGGGTTTGTGGCAGCTCCACCAGATAGGTTAGAAGGAGTAGGATGGAGAATAGGGTGGAGAGTCTCAGGCCTTTAATCATGGTCTTTGTGGGGCTAGTATGAATGAGAACGGCCTTATCAGAGCAAAGATGCTTTTAGCACCCAGGAAATTCCAAGAGGATCTGAGCTCTGTGCCTGGAACTGGGTCAGAGACCTAATATCAGAACCAAAGATTCTCCTTCTTCTACTGCTTGAGAACTTAGGAGAATTTTGGAAACTTTCTGCCAGAAACTGGGGTGAAGACACACACACATATATATTTATTACTCATGTGAATCACAGTAACACAGTGACAAAATCCACACATTTTCCAAGTGCACATAGATTATTTACTCAAATACCATATGTTGGGCTATTTAAAGAAACTTCAAAAAATGTAAACTATTAGGAGTATTCAGAACCTGTCTCCTCCCAGCTGTGGAGTCGAGCTGGTCATCAGCGATAAAACTGTTTAGCAGTTAGGCTGTAATGAGAGCCTAGTAATATGGCTTAACAAGGTTGTCTTACTTTGCTTTCTGTTGCTGTGATAAATACCACAACCAAAAAGAACTTGGGGGAAGGGAAGGTTTCAGCTTACACTTCCGGGTCAGTCTACCACTAGGGGAGATTGGGGGAGGAACTCAGGTAGGAGCTGAAGCAGAAGCCATGGCTGAACTTCTGATTGACCCACTCTACTCTTACTCAGCCGGCTTCTTACACAGCCCAGACCTACCTGCCCGGGGACGCTTCTGCCCACTATGGAGTCATCGGTCGCCCAGCCTTTCACAGCCACAGCCACAAGCCAACCTGAAGAGGCCAATTCTCCACTGAGGTTCACTCTGCCTAGACGGCTTTAGGTTGTGTCAAGCTGACAATAAAAAGCTAACCAGATGTAAGTTTTCCCCAACCTGACCCTGAGGAGTATGAGAAGGTGCTGAACTTGTAATAGGAGTGACGTGTTATTGTTGGTTTGACTGGATTACCTGTGATGATGTCAGCCACATAAAGCTGATATTTCCCGGTTCCAGGGGTCATGCAGGTGCAGACAAACCCTAAGGCAGAAGTGCCTACTGACCCCCCCTCGTGACCCACATACGACTCAGCTCAGCCCTTGTTCGCATGTGTGAGCACCGTCATCTGCATATGACATAGCCGCATCAACCCCCTGTGCGCATGTGCGAGGCAGCTTTACAAGCTGGACACGCCATCTTCCTCCCTCTCTCTGCACATGGACCTCACAGGCCTGTACACGCCCCATCTAATAAACTCCTAAGCGGTTTGTTGCATGTTCCGTGTTTCCTTCCCACTTGCGCCAGGTAATTTCATTACCTCCTCTAGGTGTGTCTAGGGGCGTGTCCTGAGGATGTTGATGAGTGCCCGGGCAGTTCCATCTACCGGGAAGAAGGGAAGGAGAAGGGGGCAGCCAGCCAGCTCACCAGGCTCCGCTCTTCTGGAGTGCATGCAGCTATGGCCACTACCATCGTCCATGTCCATGCGCATCCCACTCCAGATCCCTCGGCCTTGAGACCCAATCTTACACCACGAACTCAGACAATTCCAGGCTTCCATCCTCAGACTGAGGTTCCGTCACTGGGTTCCCAGCATGCCGGTTCATTTTATGTCCATGTTGACCCAAGCCAGAGCCAGAGTCGTTTGAGAAGGGGAACTTGATTTCAGGAAATGCCCCCACCAGATTGGCCCATGGGCAAGGCTGTGGTGCATTTTCACAGTTGGTACTTGTGATGGCTTTTCTTGGTTGTCAAGTTGATTACATCTGGAATTAACTAAAACTGCAAGCACCTGGGTACACCTGTGAGCGATTGCTCTTGACTGAATCATTTTAAGTGGAAAGACTCACCCTAAACCAAGATCTTTCGAGATGGGAAGATCCCCCTTAAATACGGGCCACACTTCTGGTAGCAGCCTATATAAAGGACATGGAAGAAGAAAGCACTTTGTCTTTGTCTGCTTGCCTTTACTCTTGCTGGAAGGTTCGCAGCGTTCCTGGCATTAGAGCCTATTATTTTGGGATTCTGACATATACTGAAGACCAGTTGAGACATCCAGTCTCATGGACTGATGAGCTACTGGATTCTTGGACCTTCTGTTGGTAGACAGTCATTGTTGGATTAGCTGGACCACAGCCTGCAAGTCAGTCTAATAAAATCCCGTGTGTGTGTGCATGTGTATGCATGTGTGCACGCACACATGTGTGATCTATCAGTTCTGTTCCTCTCGAGAGTCCTGACAAATACAATGATTGATGCAGGAGGGCCCAGTCTACTGTGGGCAGTGCTGTTCTTGGGTAGGTATATGAGAAGGCAAACTGAGCAATCCATGAGGAGCAAGCCGGTCAGCAGCCTTCTCCATAGCCTCTGCACCAGCCCTGCCTCCGCGTCCTTGCCTTGTTTCTGTTCCTGTCCTGACTTCCTTCATGGACAGACTGTGACCTGGACGTGAAATAAATCCTTTCCTCTCAGAATTGCTCAAGGCTAGGATGTGTTTCATCCCAGCGACAGAAACCCTACGACAGCCTGGTTCTGAGGCATCCAGTTTCTCAAACTGAGCAGCTTGCCAGTTCTCTGCCCTTCCACCGTTGAACCAAAAGTGGTCCCTATTTGACTCCCCAGCCTCCAACACAGTAAGTTCAGGCTCTCTCGAGGTAAACCTTCCACACCAGAGCAAGCGGAACACTACCCCACTGCTAGGGGGAGAATCAACTACTTTGGAAAACTTCTGTCTACTAAAGCTGAGCACGAATTTAACCTAGTCACCTCTGTCACCTAGTGACACATCTCCAAGGCATGAGCTTCTGTTTCCCAAGGGACACATACAATGCTGTTGTTACTGGCTCAGCTAATGTAGACAAAACCTGGAGAGAGGCCATTGCTCAGCCGCGGGGTGGGAGATAATTGTGCTGGAGTCACGTACTTTGGACATGACGGTGCAGTGCGGTGCAGCGAGACTGAAGGAGCTCCTGCCGTGTTCGACAGTGTTGAAGTTCACAGTCCAAAGCTCGTTTAGTCAGGAGCCAAGGGGGATGAGGGTGGCTTTTCTAGACGAAGAGACATACTAGCCAAATGCAGCAAACATATGTGATTGAATTGACATCTGTAGATCATTTCCGCTGTGTTGTAAGTTGAGTACTGGGATGGGGAGAGGAGCTGAGTGGAAAGAAACAAAATTACCTCTGTTGCAAACAGATTGTTAGGCCTAAGAGAAGTGGGCGGGCTGCTACTGGTGTGGGAGAATTGTCTGTATTCTGTCAATCATATTTTAATAAAGCGCTGATTGGCCAGGCAGGCAGTATAGGCGGGAAAGCCAGACAGGAAGTAGGGGTGGAGCAAAGAGACTGGAAGTATTCTGGGAAGCAGGAAGCTTCCTCTGCCATTCCTGCCCAGATCACCGAAGAGGAAACATGTGAGCTGCCACGCTGAAAAAGGTACTGAGCCATGCGGCTAATATAGATAATGATAATGGATTAATATAAGTTACAAGGACTAATAAGTAGCTTGACCTAATGGGCCAATCAGTTTATAATCTTATAGAGTCTTGTGTGTGATTTTCTTTGTTACTTGCTGGCTGAGGGGTACCGGGCGGGACAGAAACCCCAACAAGAAAGCTGGCCCCCATGTTACATACAGGCAAGGTCAGCAAACAAAGATAAAATACAAGTCTATACCAAAGCATCCCAGAGCAAGAAAAGTAGATTGTGACATTCCATTTAAATATAGCAATAAAAATAAATAATAATAAATCTAACAAAAGATGATGGGAGATTTTCATGTAGCAAAGAGTAAAGTTTTACTGCAAGACATTAAAGTCTCCAGTAATGGAGAGATAAGCTGTGCTCTTAGATGGGAAACTCCGAACTCTTACCTCTGTCTATTCCTCTCAAAACCATTTGTAAATTTAATTTAATTCCAACCAAAGTCTCCAAAAAGTTTTTAATTGAATTTGACAATTGGATTCTAAATCTCTATGGAGCCCCATTCCAGACCCTGCTCTTGGCCCCCTGAGCAACATTTCCCCTAGAGTCGCCCTCTCCAAACCCCACTTTCAGTATGCCAAGCAATTTCCCCTCCTCTGGAGCTGCCCTCTTCAAACTCCACCCATGAGAAAGTCCTCCAAAAATCAGCCCCTCCTTGGGGCTGCTCAAGATCATGCCTATAGGCTACGTAAGACCTGGAAGCTATAGTTGCCATATGATACCTCTCCTACCCTCCTGAGTGTCACTCAGGAGTGCTTTGCTCAGATTAATCCTGGCTTTATTAATTTGGTTTGCTTGGCTTATTACATAGGTGGCTACAGATTCCCATTAACCGGGGATTCAAAGCTTATCACTCAATATGGTCCATGTATATGGAAGATGATGGTTCTTGTCTCGGCTGGTAGAAAGACTTAATTTAAAGTCAATGTAATCAAGATTTTTGTGCAGCTGAGCAAGGCAGACACATGGGTTAACAGAACAAAATAGAGTACAAAGCCAGAGGAAAACCTTGCATCTTCAGAGGAGTAAGAGTCTTCATTTCTGCCAGAGGAAACATTGCAAGCCAGTGTGGGAGGGTTCTGTGGCCACTCCGTGATGTGTTGACAACTGGTGTTCCCTGTAGGAAAATGTGATGTATTCCCCTCCCCCAGCCAAGCCCAGACTTGTAACATGAATTCTAATTGCTCTTAATAATAAAAACCCCAAGTCAGATATCAGGGTAAATACTGAAAGATCAGAGAAGTAAAAGAGTCAGCCACTAGAGAGAATTTTAACCTCTACAGCATCCTCAGACCAAAGGGGGCAAGATCCTGTCTCCGCAAATCCTCTGAGTGAATGGACTGAGCTCTTGTCTCCTCCCAGCTTATATTCCTCTCTCTGCGCAACCATTCCCTTCCTATCTCCCCTTCCCTAGTGCTGGGATTAAAGATGTGAGCCACCACTGCCTGGCTCCGTTTTTCTTTTAGATTGGATCAATCTCGTGTATCTAAGGGAGGCCTTGAACTGACGACAGAGATTCTTCTGCCTCCTAGTGCTAGGTTTAAAGGTGTGTGCCACCACTGCCTGACCTCTATGGCTAACTAGTGGCTAGCTCCACACTCTGATCTCCAGGTCAGCTTTATTTGTTACTGCACAAACAAAATCTCACCATATAGAATCAGTGTCCTGAGTGAGATATTGGCCTAAGTAGGAAATGCAACTTTTTAAACTTTTTTAATGAGCTGGCATGGTGACTCACGGTGACTCAATCTCAGCATTCCAGAGGCTAAAGCAGGAGACTTATCACCAACTCCAGGACAGCCTAGGTTACCTTGTGACTTCCAAGCCACACAATGTGGATGAAGAGAGGGTGTTTACAGAAAGCAAGCTGCCAGAGCATAGGAACTCAATGCCGTGCTGGGACGAGGCCATGGGACAGCAGGTGAGATGCTGGGACCTCTTCTGCTCAATGACTCTTTCTGTGTCACCTCAGTGGAGCCCAGTGTTGGCATGAACCTCCTTCTCTTCTGCAGAATATTCTGGATCCTTTGTCTCCATGTAGGACCTGGGCTTTTACAATCTCAGCCCTAGGGACTTGGCACAGTTCACTGCTCAGAAACACCAAGGGTTCAAGTAGAACCGCCTGCTTCAACCCCAGGGTCTTTCCTCCCATTCCCTGGTCACCATCTCACCGCAGACTCCAGTGACCTCCTGATTTTGCCCTTGGTCCTTGCAGTCAGACAGAAACAGGCCCGGGACGAGAGGACCACTTGAAGAGCCAGAACCATTGGGTGAGTGACTGGACCATTGCTCTGCTGCCCTCTCCTGGAGACTCTGCTCTGAAATCTGGGAGGGGTTCACTGGAGGCCAGGTCAGCCCTTGCTCTGGTGGAGCTCCCTGGAGTGCTCGCCCTGCTGTCAGCTCTCACCCTCTTCAGCCACCTTCTCGGGAGTACCTGCTGTGGGTGTGAGCAGACCAACCTCACCTCCACTTCCTCCAGCCCTACGAGTGGCTGTTTTCATCTAAGATGAACCAATCAGGTGCTTTCTGAGGCTGTATACAAGTCTGTTGCCAAGGAGTTCAGTGTGGGCCTCAGAAGATGGGAGGAAAAGTAGGGAAAGGAAAGAAAAGCCCTCAGACCCAGTGAATCCTTGGACCTAACAGACCTGGCTCTCTCTTGGCTGGGTGGCTAAGCTAACATTTCCTGGTTTGATCAAACTCTATTAGAATGGTTTTCTGTTCCTTGTCTCTTAAAGCAAAATGGAACTCATTTTCCACAAAGCAGCATGAGTCCTGGACAGCTACTGGGCTTGGAGGGGCAGCTTCCTCCTGGTCCTATGGAGGTGGAGAGAGCTGGGCTCCTCTCCAGTCTCAGAAAGACCTGCGGGCAGTTCTCCTGTAGACTCAGTGACATCAGAGGTCCTGCTGCTCTGACTGCCTCCTCCTCATTCAAATGCCAAGTTCCTGGTTTGCCCGAGGCCCCCTGTGCTCACGTCTGTTAGACACTGTCTTGATTGAGGATTGATGTGGAAAAATGTAGCCCACAAAGGCAGCACCATCCCCAGACAGGTGGGGAAATGGCTACCATTGCCCACTTCCTCATGACTTTCTCTGGCTGCTGGTATCTAAGGTGCCAAAGGGTGCTAGTGACAGGGGCTGAGGGCCTCCAAGAAATTAGACACAGCAGTGCTCACTCCTGCTGCCCAGGTAAGAGGTTCTGCATGGCACTTACACCCAGGGTCCCTTCCCCACTACTATGGTGTCCACTTACCCCATTGAGGCAGAATAGAAGGACAGGAAGTTATGGGGACATGGAAGGAAAAGGAAGGTGGTCTCTCCTGTGTCTGGGTGGTCTCTCCTGTTGAGAGTCAATCAAGAACTTCAGAACATCCTGACGTTCATTTCTGAGGAAGTCAGAATCTGACTTTACCTGGCTGGAGATTCCCAAAGGATCAGGGAGTTCCTCGTGCTGTGGACAGTCGTGGGATGGGGACCTCCACTCTGCCCATTGTAGATGCCTCAGTGGTATCTGCCGTGGCCAGATGTCAGGGTTCTCAAGAACTAGAGGTGAGAGCTACAGCCTCAGACCTCTTATAGCCATTAGCAGCTCAAACCACAAGCAGATGAAGCCAGCCTGTGCCCCCGTGGGTTGGTTCTTTGTCATTATCGTAGACACAGGAAACTCTGTCCCTCTTTAACAGGCTTTTCTAAGGGCCACTGAGTTAGTTCCATGTGTGAAGGGGCTCGTCTGCAAGCCTGACAACCTGGGTTCAATCCACAGGACCCAACTACCGAAAGCTGTCCTCTGATTTCAACATGTATGCTTCAACACATATGTGCACACACCACCAAATAAATAAATAACCCTTAAAGGGGGAAAGAAAGAAAAATGAGGCTTGCCCAGAACATTTCTGACTCTCTGCCTGGACTTTCTCTATTGTGTCCCCAGGGACATAGAGTACAGAAAGTGAAGGGAATTCAAGCCATCCGGCTGTGCTCCAATCTACCCATCTCTCTCTGTCTTAATTGGTGATTGCCATGTTGTCTTCTTTATCTTATTTCCTCAGGAAGACATGGAATAGCTGGGTGTGGTGGTGCACTCAGAAGGTTGAGGCAGGAGGACCAACCTGGGCTTCATAGAGAGGCCCAGGAGAGTGAGGAAGAGATCAGGTATGGAGTGCCTGGCTCAGCCTAGCTGGGTTCATAGAGGGACAAAGACAAGGATGATGAGACATGCTTCCACCCCTTGGAGTGCCTGCCACCTGGCGGGCTGAAGCACAAAGAGTCTCTAGACCAGCGTTCTTTGAAGTTGCCGCTAGTGTTCTCCCTGTCGGGAAAGGATGAGACAGGCTGACTGCCGTAGAGGCCTTGGGGGCCACAGATATAAGGGGCACATGTGCAGACAAAGTATGGGCGAAGGCCGAGCCTCCACCATTCCTGATCTGCCAGTGACTCCTGACGTCCCCTTGCTCTCAGACAGGCCCCTGGAGCTCTGTGAGTGTGAAGAAAGAGAGTCCTGTGTTTCTAGGTCTACATCCATTAGGCCCCTCAGCATGGACCCTCAGCCTTCTCTGGGACACAGCGCTGCTGTGGTCACTGCTCAAGGAAGAAGCTAGGCCAGGAGACCGTGGGATGGGGTAGGCCAGAGAAATGAAAAAGGCAAAAAATAGAGAGAGATTTTGATGTTTGAACAGCTCCCAGGCTTTGGGAGTGAAGACTTGTTGTATGACGGCCGGCTTGTTGGGGTTTCTGTCCCGCCCGGTACCCCACAACCGGCAATTCCCAAAGAAAATAACAGAGTCTACATTAGGTTATAAACTAATTGACCCATTAGCTCAGTCTTCTTATTAACTAATTCTTACATCTTACAGTAACCCATAATTCTTGTCTATGTTAGCCATGTGGCTTGGTACCTTTGTCAGTTGTCAGCTCACATGTTGCTGCTTCGGTGATCTGCGCAGGAGTGGCGGAGGGAACTTCTGCTTCCAGAATACTCCCAGTCTCTTTGCTCCACCCCTACTTCCTGTCTGGCTTTCCCACCTATACTGCCTGCCTGGCCAATCAGCGTTTTATTAAAATACATGATTGACAGAATACAGACAATTCTCCCACACCAAAGACTGGGACCAACAGTGTTTATAGGCTGCTGCAAATGGGTCATTTATAGCTGGGGGTTCAGGCAGGAAATTGGGGTTTCATGGTCCACTAAACATCAATAACAATGAAGCTCAGTTGGAGATCGCATGGTGGTCATGGATGCAAAGCACTAAACAAACATGAAGTAGAAAACCGCCTCTTCCGAAGCCCTCCCGGGGAAGCCCAGACTCTGCCAGCCTTCCTGTGGCAGGGACGAGAGGCCCCTCAGCTCAGTTTACTGCCCTTAGTTTTGTTTTCCAAAGAAACAAAGGCTTAGTGGCAGTTTTTTCTCAGAAAGAGAGAAAGAGTGAGAAAGAAGAGAGGCTACCTTCTGTTTGGATGGACGCTCCACCCCAGGCCCTGGCATCCATATATCCAGAGTCTGGGCTGTTTGAGTGGAAGCTCCACCCCAAGCCCCCTCCCTCAGAGTTGCCTCAGTCCAGACTCCACCTCCAAGACCCCTCCCCAGAGATGCTCAAGACCACTCCCACAGGGTATTTAAATGGACCCCCAGAGAATAAACATGTGATTTTCTGGTCTTCCTTTCCCATTTCCTCTCTGGGATCGGGGAGTGTGGTACCCATTAAACCTGGGCTTTTTCTAATTCTGTTTGATTTGGTCTGATTTGGATTATTGCATCAACAGAGAGGCTTATTCAGGTGCTGAAATTTTCACCTTCCAAACAGGTTAAACAAAAGGTGAACCACCACCATGTTAATTGTGTGAGTGTAAGGGTCACAGCCGGTTGTGGTTTCCTGGGCAAGGGCCTTCACTGACTCACTTGAACAGTCCCTGAAGCAGGCAGAAATCGTCACCTCCTTCATCCCGGGAGAGAAAAGGGACCTTCACGGGAGAGGACACTTGCTGAAGGTCAGTGCACATCTGGTGGGCTCCATTTGTTGGGGCTGCAGTAGCTGCTGCAGTGGATTGTCCTGCCTGACATTTCAGAGCCTTCTAAGAAAAAACCTGTCTTCGTCCTTGGTCGTGAGATTAGCTCACCAATTAGTAAGTTATTACGTACCACAGTATTACTCAGGGCTCTTAGAAAGACACAGACAACAGGATAGACAGATAGATAGATAGATAGATAGATAGATAGATAGATAGATAGATAGATAGATAGATGATAATTAATAGCTAGATAGATAGAAAGATAGATAGATAGATGATAGATAGATTATAGTTAATAGATGATAGGTAGATAGATGATAGATAGATAGATAGATAGATAGATAGATAGATAGATAGATAGAAGGTAGGTAGGTAGATAGATAGATAGATAGATAGATAGATAGATAGATAGATAGATAGACAGACAGACTGGGAGGGCACCTGGAATAAAACCTGAACCCAAAGGTTGGAGAGCCTGGAGTCCCAAAGTAGGGAAGGGAGAATCTAAGGAGAAAGACAAGACAGGAGGAGAAGGGGAAGGAGAGAAGAGGAAAAGGGATTTCCTTCCTTAGGCCTTGTTCCATCTGGTCCTACACTTGAATGAGGGAAGGCAGCTTTTTCCAGTGAGTCCTCTGACTTATACCCAAGCCTCACCTGGAAATGTCTTGCCTTAGTCTGTGCTATTGTCACAAAACACCTCAGCCTGTGTAACCCTGGAAGAACAGGAATTTCCTTCTCCCAATTCCAGATGCTGGGAAACCTAGCTAGCCCCTGGTCAGGCAGTCTATTTCCAGGATGGCAGATGGGGGTACCAGATCTTTCCAGGGCAGGGGTGCTCCAACTTGACATGGAGTGTGGAGTAAACCTGCTCCTTCTGCCCTGGTGCAATGACATTCACCTATTTGTGAGGCCTTTTTCCTGCCTCTCAAAAGGACCCTGACCCTGCACTGGCACATGGGATTCATGCTTTGAGTACACACCTTCTAAGGATATATTCGGATTCCACCACACAAGGTCCACTAAGTAATGCTATACCAACTAAAATTAAGTGCCACACTAGCTCTACTATTTAGTTAGTTAACTTCATCCAAAAAAATTCAATCAATCAAAGTGAGTGATCCTCCAAGAAAAGTGAGGAGGGAAATATAAAACAAAAAGTAAAAGATAAACAAATGGCAAAGCCGAGTGTAAGAAGGGAGTTAGTTCAGGTGATAGCAACAGTTTTCAATAACTCTGACAGTTCTGAGATGTCGTTACCAAGAAATCCAGTTGTTTGGAGACAAGTACACTGAGAACTTGAGAAGTAAAAATATGGTTGTGAAGATAAAAATTAAGCTAAAAGTCTGAAATAGGAAATCCCTCAGAAAGTAGGAAATTAAAAGAAAAGAGTTAGTTCAAGAGGCACATTTGATCAGTACAGACTCCAGGAAGAGCACAGGGTTAAGTGAAGAGACCGTAGTCCCCTGGGCAAGGGGACACAAGTGTCCAGCCCAACAAATAGCAGACAGCACACAGCAGGTGACACATCTGGGTCTCAGTGATGAAGGTCGGATTCTGGAAACTTTCAGAGAAAAGCAAACAAAAATGTTGCCACCAATGAACAACTCCAACTGGCATCTGAAACACTGATCATTGGGTGGGTGGGGGATAAGAACAAAGTCTGTGAAATTATGAAGGGGGCATCACCTTCAGACACCATTCTGTGGCCAAGTAAACAGAGTTGATAAAATCTTAAGATGAGGGAGGGGGAAAGGTACGTTGCCAGCTTTACCAGGAATCGGGCCATTTCTTTCACACACCTCTTCTGAGGAAGTTACTTAAGGATGTACTCCAATAATAAGGTAAATACACCAAAAGGGGGGAGAAATGTGACATATGATCTATAAGAGTGACTGAGGAGGCCCAAAGGCTGGGAGGCACTCAGCTCAGCTGCAAAGGAAATAGAAGACTCTAAGGGCCTGTGTCCCTGGGTCAGTGGTTCATAGCAGGTCATGATTTTGCTCTCAGAGACATTTGATAGCATGTCAATTTTGGGAGTTATAGCAAAGGAAAGGGGTTGCTATTGACATCTAGATGGTAAAAAGTAGAGGGTCTGCTACCTCTTCCACAGAGGACAGGAAAACCTCCCATTACCAAGAGCTGTCCAGCACAAAATAACAAGTGCAAGCAAGAACACAAGCCCCATGAGGATCCACTCTCTCTTCTTAATCTTCTTAAATTGTATGTGTGTGTGTGTGTGTACATCCCAGGTGTCTTTGTGTGTGTGCGTGCATGTGTGTATGTACATGTGTGCACGTGTGTGCACATGCCAGCTGTCTTTGTGTATGTGTGTGCACACATGCCAGGTGTCTTTGTGTATGTGTGTGCACACATGCCAGGTGTCTTTCTGTGTGTGTGTGTGTGTGTGTGTATGCACGCATGCCAGGTCACTCTCTCTCTCTCTGTGTGTGTGTGTGTGCACATGCCAGGTCTCTCTCTCTCTCTCTCTCTCTCTCTCTCTCTCTCTCTCTCTCTGTGTGCATGCATGCCAGGTGTCTTTCTGTGTGTGTGTGTGTGTGTGTGTGTGTGTGTGTGTGTGTGTGTGTATACATGCCAGGTCTCTGTGTGTGTGTGTGTGTATGCATGCATGCCAGGTGTCTCTCCCTCTCTCTCCTTCTGTGTGCACGCATATGTGTGCACATGCCAGGTATCTTTCTCTCTCTGTGTGTGTGTGTGTGTGTGTGTGTGTGTGTGTGTGCTCATGCCAGGTGTCTCTCTCTCTCTTTCTGTGTGTGTGTGTGCGTGTGCATGCATGCCAGGTGCCCTTCTCTATTGCACAACACCTGTGTTAGGGACAGGATCTCTTAACCTAGGGTTCATTGATTGGCTAGGTCAGCTGGTCAGTGAGCTCTGGGATTCACCTGTCTCTGCCCTGCAATGGTGGAGTTACGACCCTGCACTTCTGTGCCTGACTTTTCCATAAGTCCCAGGGATGTGAACTCAGGTCTCATGCTTGTGAAGCAAACACTTTATCCATAGCCTCCACTGTCTCTTGTTTACTGATAGAACCTCAAACTACAGCAAGTCTTTGCTGAATGAGTGTGTGACTCACATGACTGACAATCTAGATTGGAAAAGGGATACTTGTCTCAGAAGCTGGGTCATTATGAATTTTGATACCAAATCTTAGGAAGGGTACCAAGACTGGGTGGTGCAGGGTGGTTTCTGAGGGTTGTCTGCAGCAGGCAAATGGTTCTGAGGAAACCATCAGAAAGCACTCAGACAACAACTACCAGGGTGGAGACTTCCCCCAGCGTCTGCTGGAGTGAGATTCCACAACAGGGACCTCTCGGCAGGACATCTCATCAGCACAACCTGGAGTCCAGCGGAGGGTGTAGGTAGGGCCAGGGATGCTGACACGGCTCTGAGGACAACCCCCTTGGGAGAGGGGATCTGTATACTCCAGCAAGCATCCCTGTGTCGCCATCTGTAAAATGAGTGCACAAATCGCCACCCGGAGCTTCATACTACTTCAGTGTGGTTTGGGTGCTCTCCAGAGGTGCATGGGAAGTGATGCTTAGCGACACAGTGAGCCCAGGTGATTCTGTTCTCACTCTCCTCCACCAAAGTGGTTTGTCCTTTGTTTCCTGCTCCACATGTCCCAATGATTGACATTCTTCCTGCATCCTGAGATGACCCGCTTCTCATTCAGAAACATTTGAATGACAGTTATCATTTCAAGTCTAGTGGCCGTCACATGCCAGGTACTAAGCGCAACCTCAGCATCCATCACATGGTCTCCTTTTCACCATTTTCATACATTGGACTGAGCTTTCAAGACAGAAATGCCCTGCAAAGGGCCGTGCGTGGAGGCAGGCAGAGCTCGGGGAATTGAATGGTAGGGCTGTGGGGCAGGGACAGGTGCTCTCCACACCAGCTTGTGTCATCATAGAGAGCTGTAGTGTGCTTGGCTCTATTTGGAGGCCAAGAATACTCCATGAACAACATAGACCTCTGTTTCTTCCTGTCTTCCAAAAGCCTTATTTCCTGAGGATATTCAGCAAGATAGACAAGACAGACAAGTAGCACACTGTGGAAAGTTAAATAGCGAAAGAACTAAGGTTTAGAAAAGGAAAGCGGGAGGAGGAACAGGAAGTGATGGAGCAAGGGACAGAGAGTTGGGGATTTCAGGTGTGTCAGGCCCCAAAGAAGGCTGCCTAGAGAAGGTAAGGCTTGCTGCAGACCCAGAGAGGGCACAGTTCTGAATATGGCCTCTAGGGGGAAGCATCGCCTCATCAAGGAACAACTTCCATCTAAAATAGTTCCTAAATCGGTACCTGAAGAGCCACTCCAGGGAATGAACACTATTCTCTGATCTGGTAAACAGGGGTGCACTCACTACAGGAACCCGTTGGGGCATACTTAGGACTATGCATCACATGTCAAAAATAGGTCACAATGACACCCATGCTCTAAACTTTTATTTTAATCTAAATCATAGTTGCATTGCTTTGCCCCCCCCATCCCCATTGTTAAGAGCTGTCATTCCCCTCGGATTTTATGTAACAGATTAGTAGAGACAGAAAGCTCAGTGTGTACCTGACAGGTAGGAAGCACTTAATGACACAGTGCCGCCTCCAGAGCACACCCACAACGCCTCCTTTGAGATTCTGGGTCCCTATGCTGTTCTTTACAGTAAAGCAAGAACAGGGAGGTTTTTCTGGAATCTGCAGCGGCTGGAATGTTAGGTATTTCCTTTGGATGGTCTGTTCCTGGACGATGCTCGGTAATCTCAGTTTGTGGTTTTTTCTGCAACCAGGTATTGTTTCAAGGTAAACTACTGAGACTCAGGCCTCTTATTAAATTTATCGATGGCTGAGTCCTACTCTGGCAGGTGATAATGGTTGGAAATAAAGAACTTTCTTTGGGTGACCTGCCCATGCTTAGCTTATCATGGCTGGCTCCCACAAGTTTATTATTATTGTTATCATCATCATCATAATTATTATTTTATGTGCATTATGGTATGTGCACATGAATGCAGGTGCCCAAAGAGGCCAAAGGTATTGAATGCCTCCAGACCTGCATTACAGGCAATCGTGAACCACCTGACATGGGTGCTGGGAACTGAACTTGAATCCTCTGAAAGAGAAGTAAGTGCTCTTAGCTGTTGGTTCATGTCTCCTACCCCTTTTATGGATCCTATTTCATTATCAATTCTGAAGGCACCAGCTATCAAGTGGATCTGGGCAAAGCACCCATCTTGGTTTCCATAAAGCAAACTCTCTCTAGACTTCTAGTTCACTGACTGACTTCTTAATTAATCAAGACATATAGTCTGATAATGAGATCTACAGATATAAAAGGGGTTGGATGTGTAACAGTTATTCCTAAGTAGGGGAAGACTGTGCCGAGGGAACAGGGAGTGAGGGCAGTTTGAGTACAGGCTGTGGGCCATGAGGTATCATCTGTTCAGAATGAGGATGTCAGGCACCAGAGGCTCCAGAAGCCAAAGTGAACTGGGACTAGTCTAAAAAGCTGGTCGAGTGGCGGTTCCGTTCAGAGAAGTGATACTGTCCACTTCCTGGATGTTGAGAGCTGAATAACTGGTTCTTAAGCATTCTTTTGTCAGGTTTCCTCTGGTCAGTCTGAAAAACAATCAGAGGCATTACTCATGTGCCGTAAAGGCCGTTCTGGGTGGTTTACAATATAGAGGATTGGGGGCTGGAGAGGTGGCAAGCACTGGTTGCTTCTGTAGAGGAGCCAGGTTTGATTCCCAGCACCCACGCAGTGGCTCTTAGCCACCTGCACCTCCTGTTCCAGGGGATCTGATGCCCTCTTCTGACCTCCAGGGACCAGGCACAAACTTGGCAAACAGACTTAGAAAGCAAAGCATTCATAAAATAAAAGTAAAAGAAGAGATACAAAGTTTAAAAAAAGAGAGCACTACTTGATTCACCATGAACACAAGAAAGATACACTATAATCTCTTTGTATCACTTAAGTCTAGATGTGTAACAAAGACTCCAAAACTCAATGGCTGAAAATGACCGGTTACTTAAGGGAGCTCACAGTTCTGTGGGTGGCAATCAGCTGGGCTGGCAGGGAGGGTCTTCTAGCTTCTACTTGGCTCAGCCATGTGTCTGAAGTGAGGAACCAGTCAGCTGGGCAGCTTTGCATCAGGAACGGTCCTGCAGTAGATTGGGGTCATTGGAATAATCAGCTCAGCTGAGCTTTCATTGTCCTTCGAGATCCACTGGGCTTCTTGACAAGGTACCTGGGAGGAATGCAGTGATGGGTTGTGGAAGTCCAGGGTGCCTTGAGAACCGCATTTAAGTTAATAAGAGATATTAAAGATGAAAAAGAGATGAATAAAAACGCTATAGAGTCTGTTCCAGAATAAATTCTGAATAATTTAATTCTTCCCAACCCCTTCCTGTCGTCTCGTACCGCTTCCCTCTTTATTTTCAACAAAATGAAACTCTGAATCAAAGGAAAGGATGCTGGATAAGAAAAGCTCTAGGATAGACTCTGCCTCCAGGAAGCATCTCCCTCTCTGCTGTGTGGCTATGGAATAGGGAAAGTTACCTCCTTGAGCTTCCCAAGACAGCTCTGATTTACTGATGTTGCATCTTGTGTGTTCATTATCGCTGTTTTTGCATGGTCATTTTTATGGGTCTCTTTTGTGTCAAAGACATTAGATACAAACTCATTCTGCCCCAAAAATTAACTTATAATTGAGCAGCAAAATCTGTGAACACTTCATTTTTCATTTTTAATTTATTGTGCAATAATTTATTGTGTACTATAAATATGTGTGTCTAATTTAATATGTGTGTGTACATGTGTGTGAGTTCACACATATGTATATCTGTGTATACGGGCATGCAGGTGAATATAAGCATGTTGAGGATATTTCTTGTTTATAACTTTTTTTTAGAAAACAGTGTTGTCAAGGTTCTTATTTTGCTCAAGCCTAGGTAAGATACAACTCCAAAAGTTTGGGGAATGCTTTGTCCTAAAGGTCACTATAAAACAAAAGTGTTACTCCCTACTTTCCCTTCTTGGGACTCACAGATGAAAGAAAGAAAGAAAGAAAGAAAGAAAGAAAGAAAGAAAGAAAGAAAGGAAGGAAGGAAGGAAGGAAGGAGAAAGAAAGAAAGAAAGACTGAGAGTCATATGTACAAATGATACTAACGTCTTACATTGCATCATAAATATAATTTAGACTCATTCTTCCACTGTGCATTTGAGACAATAACTCATCCTTGAGCCTTCATCCTTGAAGAATAAAATGGTTTATAGATACCCAATAAATGATTAAAGTGATGATCCAAATGCAACGGAAATGAAAAACAGGATGGAGACAGAAATGTCTGACTCTGATCCACTCTTTGGTTGCCTTCTGCCCCAAGCAAGAAGTCAATGCTTTTAACAGAGGAGGGTCCTAAACGCCCATTATGCCAAGACTTCTATCATAAAAGGGCTAACTATCTTAGACAACACAGATATGTGCCATGTCTCATAACTCTCAGGTAGTGAATGCATAATGCCCATGTTTTCTGTGTTTTAAATATAGCCTTGGTTTCATTGAACTATAGTCATTTTTAGGAGCAAATCATTTCCTAAAAATTATATGGAAAAAAGATTTGAAGGAATGAGCCTTCAAGTGAAAAAAGGAAATATAAAAGTTAAAAATGCATTTTGTTAAAAGGAAATCAAAAGTGATGTGATATTGCCATCTGGGTTCTTCTATAATGTGAGTTCTATCTGCTTTCCCAAACTGAAATCGGATGTAATATCAAAATAATAAATAGGACAAAATGAAATTTAGTCATAAATGGAATCACAACAATTTAGACACTGAAGAATAACCATTCCTAGAATTATAACTAAAAACACTTCTCATGTACTTATCTCTACCATCAAATTTAAATTTTAGAAAAACTAAAATTAAATAATAAATTATTTTCTTTATTAATTATTAAATAAAATAAAATAATAAATTATTTTGAATAGTCAAATAATGTTTTATAAACTACAAGGAGCTGTAGACACAGAGGGAAACACGTGATCAATTTATTTTAAAATATGGCTTTCAGTTGGTTAAAAAGCCCGTTTCCCTCATCTTCTGCCTTTATAGCCTCAGTCCATGCTGTGCTCTTGACTGCTTTCTCTGTGAATATAATACTCCTATTATGTAAAGTCACATTCAAATGTTATGTCAGTTATAGAGAGGAGGGGAGGAGAGAGAAGAGGACTGGAGGGTGGGTGGGAAGGGAGGGGAGGGGAGAGAAGGGGATGGGAGGATGTATGGGAAGGGAGGGAGGGGAGGGGAAGGGAGGAAGAGGATGGGAAGGGAGGGAGGGAGAGAAAGAGATGTGGTCTAGGGATTTCTTCCTTAGGGCCTTTACTGACTATCTCTTTCTCTCTCTCTCTCTCTCTCTCTCTCTCTCTCTCTCTCTCTCTCTGTCTCTCTGTCTCTCTGTCTCTCTGTCTCTCTGTCTGTGTGTGTGTGTGTGTCTTTTGTGTGTCTTTCTGTCATGCCAGCTTTATCTATTTTTTAATGATTTATTTATTATGTATACAATGTTATGTCTGCATTTATCCATGCAGGCCAGAAGAGGGCACCAGAACCCATTACAGATGGCTGTGAGCCACCATGTGGTTGCTGGGAATTGAACTCAGGTCCTCTGGAAGAGCAGCCAGTGCTCTTAACCTCTGAGCCATCTCTCCAGCCCATGCCAGCTTTATCTTTATCAGCTTCTAGGAATGAGCCTTTCTAGTACCACAATACAAAACAGCACAACAACAACAAAAACGTATTTGGCCTCTACACACAAACGAGACACTCTGTCAGCGGGGACAGCTGTGAACAGAAGTTCTCAGAAAGCAGAAACAAAATCCAAACCGAATCAAAGGAAACTGTTGCACCAGTGGTACATCTGTGAGGTTGCTTGACTGCCTAGGACTTCTGTGACTGCTGAGACCCGGAGCGCTGCGGGCCCAGAGACAGTTGCCTTGAGCTATCTTTAATCTTTCTTAGCAGTTGTATTTGCTGCCCACTTCTGGGTCTGACCTGACATCTGGCAAAAAGGCTCATACCGAAGAGTGGTTGCTGTGATCTAAAGCAACTGAGGAAGACTCTATTTTGGCATTTGATTCAGAGGTTGGAGTCCACATAGTACTCAGGAAGGCATTGTGTGGCATTCCATGGCAGCAAAGACAGGAAGCTGCGTGGTCACATTGGATCTGCACAGAAGAAGCAAAGGGATCAGAACAGGAAGTGGGCCAAGGCCAGCGCAGTGACATACTTCCTCCGATAAGGCACCGCCAACTGGGGACTGATATGTGAGTCTGTGGAGAACATTTCTCACTCAAACCCACAACGCTGCTGCTTTCACCAAGGTTCCAAAGTGTCTTGACTTTTGACTTTATTTTCTTCTGTTAGTATTAAAAGAAATCACAAACTAGCTACTGCATTTTGAGGGCAGCATGAATCCATGCTCCTGGGTCATGGTCACTAATATTTGACTCTACACTGCTGTGTGTTTTATTACAGGCATGCTGTGGCCAGTGACATTCTGTGTTGGGCCCATACGATGACAATGGGACTGACCTAGTATTGCTGTGGTGGGTTTCTCACTTGTCTATGGCCATGCACCTGAGAACAGACATACTATGGCGCCAGTCATATATGCATATGTGCATATGGCACAGTGCCTCCATTATACAGAACAGAGTACGTGGTTATGCCAGCAAACCACTGTTTCTATTTGTGCGTCTACTGCACTTACTTTTACTGGTATTTTCTAATGTGATCCTCATACTAATTAAAAATTATTACTGCAAAAAGTGTTAGTATTATGCTGGATGCAGCCTCTGTGTAGCCCATGGGGTTGGTGTCCCTTAATTGCATGCAGGGACCACAGGGTTCAACTGACCTGTGTGCTCTGGTTTTGTGCAAGTGCTTCTTGTGAGGGAATTGTGACCTGAAGAATTCTCAGAGGCTACCCCATGGTGAGCAGTCATGTGACCGCATTTGAAATGTTTTCCCTCCAGGATGAAAGAATTTCAGGATCTTAGAGGCTTGAAGTGATTCCTCTCACTATTTAAACACCCAAACAATCATCAAAGTAACAAGATGGCATTTCATCCAGAGGCTAGGGGACAGCCCTTGGAGAGCCTCTTTCTGCTTGAGATACTCCCCCAAATCTTGCCCTTGTCTGACCTTGGCAGCCTGAGCATTCCCAATTATCCACTGGCCTCTTCTTCAGACAGTCTCATCCATTCTTCCAGGCTGACTGTCAACCACTTTTATCAGACCGTATGATTTCATTTGTCAAAGAAACCCAGCCAGGCCTTTTCATTAAAGGCCACTTCCTAGATATCAGTCACAGGAAGCGCAAGTTAGCCCTTTGATGGGATGTGGGAGGCTGTCTGGCTGGCTAGCAAAGGCATCCCTGCATCCTGACAACCCCTCGGGTTCAGCTGTCTTGGGTTCCACTCCTGGCTCTGTAGTAGGTTTATTACATATGAAAGAGATGAGAGGTGAATTCTTCTTCCTAGGCTAGGGGCCACTGCATTCCAGTAACCATAGCAACAATGGACCACATGGCAGGTGTCTGATGTCCATTGGACATTTTCTGGTATTAAGTGCTCTTCATCCTTCTACCCATGCCCCCCTTGGATTCTATTCTGACTGGTGGCATTAAGAGTCTCCCAGAGGGACAGCTCAGGCCCGGGAGACCTGCAGTGGACTGCATTAATTAAGCCTCTTATCTCATACCCTAGAATGTTTTGCATTGCCTGGCTCAGGAGCCAAAAGAACCTCCAAAGGCAGCTAAATAGAGCATAGGAGATGGGGTGGGGGTTTGCAGTTCACAGTTGTGAACAAATAGGACTTAGTTTAAAAATATTCCTGGTATACAGCAGGTACATAGCTAGTAACTGTGGAAAAAAATCAATGCAATAAAATGGACTTGATATAGAAAATGGAACTCCCTCTAATCTCCAGAAGTCCCTAGAGAGGTAATCATGGGGGTTACTAACTATTGAGTGCCTGGTGAGTGCAGTTATGGGTGCTGTGGAGTCTCTAAAGATGTTAGTTTGTTGAATGAATCTCCAATACACTGGGGATGACTGAAGAGAAGGATGGATGGATTAACAGCACCCACCATGTAGCAAAGTGTTTGGATCTAAGTTTCCCCTGGGGTCTCTCCATGGAAACCCTTTGAAAGGTTATGTATACTGTGACAGAATCAACTGTAGGTGTTAGAAACATCCACTCTGGTAGATATTGAAAGGAACAGAGAAGAAAGCTAATAACTACATTGGGCAAAGAAATTATTTTCTTCTGTATCTTCTGACACTTGGGTCTTCCTTGCTCTTTGAACCTGGCTGCCGTGCTGGGAGCTCTGACTACAGGGAGAGGCCATGTGGAGGAGAACCGAGGGTACCTGCTGAGGCTTCAGATTGTCTCCCGTGGTGACCCAGCACCAGCTGCTGCCCGTGTAAGTGCACAGCACAGCACAGCACAGCGCAGCGCAGCGCAGCACAGCACAGCACAGCACACACAGCACAGCACACACAGCACAGCACAGCACACACAGCACAGCACGCACAGCACAGCACGCACAGCACAGCACAGCACAGCACACACAGCACAGCACAGCACACACAGCACAGCACAGCACAGCACACACAGCACAGCACAGCACACACAGCACAGCACAGCACACACAGCACAGCACGCACAGCACAGCACAGCACACACAGCACAGCACGCACAGCACAGCACAGCGCAGCACAGCGCAGTGCAACACAGCGCAGCACAGCGCAGCACAGCACAGCACAGCACAGCGCAGCGCAGCGCAGCACAGCACAGCACAGCACAGCACAGCACAGCAGTCACAGCACAGCACAGCACAGCGCAGCACAGCACAGCGCAGCACAGCGCAGCACAGCACAGCACAGCACACACAGCACAGCACAGCACAGCACACACAGCACAGCACAGCATAGCACACACAGCACAGCACAGCACACACAGCACAGCACAGCACAGCACACACAGCACAGCACACACAGCACACACAGCACAGCACAGCACAGCACACACAGCACAGCACAGCACAGCACAGTTGGAACTCTAGATAACTGTTGTCCCAGAAGACTGTTGAGCAGAAACCAACCAGCTTAGCCCAGCCGACCTACAGATTCACGCCATGTAGAAAAACAACTGCTCTAAGCCACAAAGTCCAGGTGGAGCTCTGTGCAGTGGGTAAGTGATAAATCAGGAGGAGGCGAAGGGGGACCCATGCAACGATCACACCTGAAGCCAGACAGACAAGAGTTGCTGGGCATCTGCAGATCCGTAATCGCTAGCTGCTGTGGATTAAACTCCACCAAGCCCCTTCCCATCAGTGCCCAGCACACCTATAGGCCACAAACCACATCTAGTTCTCAATGAATCAAACCTTCTACGTAATGAAAACTCCCAAAAGCTCCGTTTTCTAGAGTTAAGAAGGTTGCCTTCCTGCACAGATTCTCATTTCCCCTCACTCTTAAGCACACATTTCCTCCACATTGTGAGACCTCTGTCCCGTGGCAATCTGTTAACGCTCTAAAGATAGAACTTGGAACACTGAGTGTGGGTTCAGGATGGTAACAATGTTTCTAGTGGCCTGTAGCCCTTCTGAGTCTCAGCTTCTTCAGCCATCTAGAAGGTAAGGTTCCTGCCAATCAGATCAGGTAATAAACGTGAGCCTGAATGCAGCCCAAAGACAATCACTGGAAAACAGGACCCTTAAGTCAGACACCATCCTGCATCAGTCAGTCTTCCCACACCCAGCTGCCCTTCTTCCTCACTGCTCCCCCCACATTCCCTTTCCAAGTCTCTGCCTGTCCTTAGTGGGAAGCTACGGTGTGTCCAGGAAATGAGACACCTTGACTCCTGTGTGTGCATGCTTGACAAGCCTGGAGCATCTCGTTTATCCTCCTTATCAGTCCTGGGGTAAGGGGAGGGGTGGTGGGTTAGTAGTCTGATGAAGTGACCAGCTACCCAGTGAGTTCCAGGTGTGAATTGAAGCCCTCGTTCATTGGGTTGATTAACACTGTGTGACTTCAGTAAGCTCCAGTCCTTCCTAGGTCCAACTGCCTGTTGTGTGTGTACACATGATCACAGAGCATCTAGATAAAACTGAGATTACCCACTTGCCAGGGTGCGCGTGCGCACGCGCGCGTGCGTGTGTGTGTGTGTGTGTGTGTGTGCATATGTGTGTGTATGTATACATAGAGCACTAGGAATGGCTCCAACAACCCTGTTGTTGCCAATGTATGTGTGCCCATGCTTGTATATGTGTGTGTGCACACAAGGTATCTATTTGTGTATGTATGTGTGTGTCTGTGTGTTATAGGATTTGCACCACACAACCCGGAGGTTATACCTCCCAGTGTGTATGGGGGAGGGGCGGAGAGAACTAGGATTGATCCCATACAACCCTGGTGCGATCACCTGCTAATGTGTGTGTGCATGTGTATGCGTGTATGTATGTGTGTGTGTGTGTGTGTGTGTGTGTGTATAGAGCTCTAGGCATGGCCCACACAACCCTGAGGCAATCACCTGTCAGGGCCCTCCCGGCGATAGGAAGAGGGTCACATGGTGGCGGGGAGGGGGTTGCAGTTGACGCGCCTCCGGGTCAGCCTCCGCCTCTGACGTCCTTACAGCCATCCTCCCTCCCTGCTGGCTGCGTCCCCACTCTCTGAGTCTGGAGAGCGGCTGAAGCCCGGCGGGAGCGCGAGGTGCAGGAGGACGGTCGGAGGCGGGCGAGCCGCGGGAAGCAGGCACCATGGTGTTGTCGGTGCCTGTGATCGCGCTTGGCGCCACGCTGGGCACCGCCACCAGCATCCTTGCGCTGTGCGGGGTAACCTGCCTGTGCCGGCACATGCACCCCAAGAAGGGATTGCTTCCGAGGGACCGCGAGCCCGACCCTGAGAAGGCGAGGCCAGGTGTGCTCCAGTCGGGCCAACAGGTGAGTGCGGGCCAGGTGGGGTGGCCGGGCCACCTTATGCTTTGCTAGACCAGGAAGGGGACAGCAGACCTACAAGCAGGGATCGCGGTGGCTCCGAGGGGTGGGGGAGGGACCTGGAGGAGAATGGGGGGAATGAAGGCTTGAGAGGGCTGGGAAAGGAATGAGAATGGGGGTACAGTGTTTGAGGAGGAGAGGCTGTGAGCCTTGGGAAGGGATGAGGAAGCTGCAAGGCTTAGGACATCCTTCAGGGGACACAGGGGGCAAGGGTAGTGGGGTCTGCCAGAGGAAAGAGGGAGACCTTAGGGCAAACAGCTGAGAAATAACCAGAGGGGAGGTGGCACCTCCTCCCTCTGAGTCCCCAAGCTGGACAACAGGAGCAGTAGGGACGCCTGGGTCTAATGGTGGCCAATGAGGAGGAGCCTGCAAGACCCCTACTCCTAGCAGCTGAGCCTCAGCATGCCCTTAGGTCTCTGGAGACTGGAAGGCTTTTA
Source organism: Myodes glareolus (assembly GCF_982192425.1). Classification (NCBI taxonomy): domain Eukaryota; kingdom Metazoa; phylum Chordata; class Mammalia; order Rodentia; family Cricetidae; genus Myodes; species Myodes glareolus. The sequence continues at coordinate 85,964,392 of NC_142035.1, read as the reverse complement.
TCCCCTTCATTTGTGGTCCTCAGAGCCTCCTTGAGCTGAAAATGGGCTATGGGCTGTGTATTCCCGACAGGAATGGCAACAGCATCTGAGCGATGGAGGCAAAAGCCTTCTCCATGATCTGTGACCTCCAGAATGCTTCTCAGGTGGAGAACAGTGCTCTTTAGAGAGCCCGAGGAAGGCTGCCCTAAGTCAGGGATGCAGCAAGGATTTCCCAGGTCCATACAGATTCCCTGATTTTAGCCTTCTGGGAGAATCTTGCTTTGTGCCAGGCCTCCTTTTCCTAGTAAATTAATTATTCACAAACCCCCCAGGTCTCAGAGTGGAGCCTGTGTCCTTGTTCACTGTAGTGAGAGTGAAGGGAAATGGCTGCTGTCCTTGAGGCACTTGGAATCCCATACAATCGACATTGTCACTGCTAAATAGGAGCTGGTGAGCTGTGGGGTATCAGCCCGGAATGATTGGGAATTGGGAACAGTGGGTTCCCCAGTGGTGAGGGTGTGGCTGGCTGCCTTTCCCTCCCATCTGGCATGGCTGAGAGACACCTGAGGGACAGATGGCCTTTCTGCTGCCTTTCAGTGGCGGCCCTCCATCCTTGCCCCTAACTGGGGAACAGTTCATGTAAACAGCCTCCAGGCTGTCTTCTGACTGTCCTACTGACCCCCAGTAGCCCACACAATGCTGATCATCTGCCAAAAACCTGCCAGGCTATTTCTCAGCAACTTAAAACCCTCCAAATGCCTCATTAGAATAAGTTGCAGCAAGTAGCATGGCTTCATCAGCACCACTCTGCCTTACTGTCAAGACCTTTACTTATATCTGTGCTTTTTACAGCCCAACAAAGGTACAAGGGAATCGTCCAACTCTCAAATTAGGAAGCACAAGTTCAGGGAGGGCAAGTAACTTGTCCAGGGCCACACAGTTTGGGGGCCCAGCTGTTCCTGATCTGGTCTGATTTTAGAGTCCTTGCTAGTAGCCCCTCCAGCCATCCCTTACCCGCTCTGTCTGGAAGGTGCCTGTCTCTCCAGCCAGGTTCTGGTTTGGTGATTCTTCTTCCTCTTGCCCCCCCCCCACTTGTTTGCCACAGCCTTTATATCTCTTCCTGTTCTCTTCAGAGGGAGGATTTTACTTACTGGCCCATAAAACAAACATGCCTATGGCTCTGTTCTATATCATTCCTTCTAAAACTGCTTACGGCACTCCCTACCCTGGCTGCCATTCATATTAGCCACCTGCATAACATTTATCCCCGGTACCTGGAAACCGGCATTTGTGCAATAAGAAACCACTGGCAAACAAAGGCACCCAGCCTTCTGTTCCAAGGGGCTGTGTCTTTGCCACCGTAGCCAGTTCTCTGAAGGCTCAGTGATGTCTGCCCATGAATATCTGTTGATATGTGAAGCCCACCCACCTGCATTTCTTCTCCTGGTTCCCTGGTGCCAGGGCATTTGGCAACAGCAGCTAAATTGATAGGTGTGAGAACTCAGGGTGTCTTGGTGGCCACTGTGTTCTGATTCAGTCACTGACCCAGATAAAGTAGCTGACAAAAACGACTTAGTTGATTTCAAGGAAGTCAAGGAGACAGGCACAGGGTGGGAAAAGACTGGGGGGCAGTCAGCAAGGCTCACTGAAGATATTCTTCCAAGAGAGGACAAGGTGCTGGAGGAGGGAGGGGGCTGTACATCTCTGTCTCCAACTGAGGGCTTATGGTTAGTTGTGTCCCACTGAGGTCTGGGGTGCAGCATCCCTGCCTTGTGCTTCCAAATCTCATTGGCTGTGTTGCTGGGAAGTGCCTTTGGTGTCAGAGGGCGGGCCTGGGAATCTGATGTATGCCCCAAATGGATAAACAAAATTGAGGTTTGTATTGAAAAAGATTTTGGAGGTCATCCCGAGGCATTAAACATCTGCCAAGAGTCTGCAGATGGAGTTGGAGGAGGTCAAGGTCTTGAGTAGGGAGGAAAAGATCATGTTTTTATCATCATTGACTCAAACTGAAACTTGGCATTTTCTTTAAGTGAAACTATAGACAGAGCGCGGGAATGTTCCTGATCCCGAGACTCTGTCTTCAAGGAAAATCATAGCTTGTCTGAAATCTGCTGCTGGGGTTGCAGACGCCCGTTCACCTCCCCCCCCTCCACCACCACCATTCTAAGTTATGGTGTTTATTGAAGTCCCTGACCCATCCTGTGATTTACTACGTTAATAAAGACTCCACGTTCCTGGATATACGCTATCGACTATTCCTCTGCAGCCCACACTTCACCTTCTGCTTCGTCATCATCCTGGAGACGTAGCTGAGGGCTTCTCAGGCAGGGAAGGGGTCAGGTCACCAACGACCATGCGCTCGTGCTGAGGGCCAGGTGGCAGAGTGTGGAAACTCTCTGCAGCATCTCCTCTAGTGTCCTGCTGGCTTCAGGTCACAGGTCGCAGCACTTTGCTCTGGAGCTAGACTCAGGACCTTTGTCCCTATTTGGACAATGCCCCCCCTCATTTGTGTCCAGCCTTTGGGGGATGCTGAGAATTCAATCTTCCTACACAGGCCATTCTGTTCATGGTCTGGTGAGACCTCAGTCCACCCCAAGAAGTTTGGTTACAAATGGCCTATGACTTGAAGCATAGTCAGGGAAGTGGCCCTCAGCGGGATACCCTGATGGCCATTCCCTCTCCTTCACAACTGTCTCTGAATGAATTTGTAAACTGTCTTCAGATCCCTTGATCTCCTTCCCTGGGATTTCCTCTTCCTGGGGTTAAGGTCACAGCCATCCCCTTTGTCATTCCAGGATGAGCAGAGAAGCTACCCTCCCCACTGGGCATCCTGAAGTCATCCCCTAGCATGACCCTAAGGAGTCAAGAAGCTTTCTCTGTAGGGTCCTCTTTCCCCTTATGTGGCACTTACCTGGCAGTGACCTTAAGTGAATCTTCTCAAATACCTTTTAGGTTCCCAAGGGACCTGGTGCTGTCTTCTCAAAGGCAACATGGAGCCAGAGACTTTAACAAACTTTCTTGGCTTCGGTGGTAGTCACCCTGTCCACACCCTGTGGACTCCCCTGACCACACTCCTGCTAGCCACTGCCACAAGCACCCAGCTCACTCACTGCTTCCCTCCCAACAGAACTCAAACATGATGGCTTTTGCTGGGAACTTAGTTCCAAGTTTCTATGGGATGAATTTATATCAAATAATATATGCATAGTCAAGTCCTTTCCCCTAAGATCAAGATTGTGTCTTTCATTTTTCTCATGTCCCTGACAATGTCTACTGGAAAAGAAGGACATGTGACCTTCCTGGGTGTGTATATTGAATAAACATTCTGTAGCCAACATGGACTAGGAGGGACAAACCACAGTCAAGTCCACACTTGCAGGAGACCTGAAGCCAGGCTCGAGGCTACTACCCTACAAGACAAATAAGAGACAGCATAAGTCTGGCTGGTTAGGAAGTGGGGAGCCTCTAGACTTTGATCCCTGCTCTGCCTCTCAATGTAAGTGCTGGCTACATGGTTTATTTCCTTCAAGATTCATCTAGCCGTATGTGATGGTTTGTGTGCTTTCCTATAATCAACTGTGTATCAACATGGTTCCTATTAAGGCATCTCATTGTGACACAGTGTTTGTGAACATTATGAGGATCAGGCCAGTGCTGTTATGATGGGGCTTTCAGGCCTGAGTCCTCCTATACCTGGTCCATCACAAGCTGGCTTTAGCCATTGCTGCTATCTTCACCTGCAGCATAAAAGACTCAGGAACTGGGGTCTCAATGCCAGCAATGGGGCCCTAGGACCCTTTGATTGTTCTCCATCCATGGCCTCAGAGCAGCACCCCCAGGCTGCATGTTTTCATTGTACTGATGATTGAGATGGGCCAGACACGGCTGTTGCACCACATATTCATTAATTCACTCATTAAAGGTTAATGAGGGCATCCTAGGTAGCATACGGTGAAAGGCAGACATGCTCCTTCCGAGGAGACAGAAGGTACAGCCATGGCGCAATCGCCACAGAGCATGGTATGGCGCTGCATGACAGGCAACATTCAGGAGCCATGAGAAATCCTAAGGAGCAATGCCACCTACAGCCCAGAGTACATCCTTCTCCATTTCTGGGTGGCCACTCTTTGGCCTTTTGTAACCTCTTAAAGACTGGAGACCCTGAAAACTGCTAGCCCCACTCCTGGAACTGATTGGACTCTGGCTGCTTTAAGGGCTGACCTCCATGGTTTTTCAGCCTTTTACTTATTATTGTTGCTAGTTGGTGGTGGTGGCAGGAGTAAGCTTGAACCCAAAGCTTCTACATGCTAAGTACATGTACTACTGAGTTACTGCCTCAGCCCAGTTCTTGGCTTTTTAAAGGATCCAACTCCCAGATTTCTGTTAGTAAATCTTCCATCTGTACAACAGCAGTGAAAGATCCATTTCCACAGAGCAATAAACCAGGGCTGGCACGGCCATCTACATGAGTTCTTCACCTACACCAGACACTGCCTTTTACAGGTGAGGAATGTGAATCTGGAGAGCTTTCACAACACAGTCATAGCAGCTAGGACCCAAACTTAGGAACTGGCTCTAGAGCCGCATGTTTGATTGTTGGCTAGAGCTTAGTAAGAAAACGCTAGTCAAAATTCTGTTCATGTCACTGTTTCCCCCAGACAGGTGAACAGGTGTCTGTGAGTCTGTGCCTTTGAAAATCAGCTTTCAGAAAAAGTCCCCTGACCCCAAGGGTCATCCTCTGCTTTGTACACCCATCAGATCAGGCGCTGGGTACAGCCCAAGGCCCCCCGGAGAGATTTTTAAACAGTAAACATGTTTGGGCTGGTTGCTTAGCAACAACAAAGACAGTATGAATTTTTCATCACAAGATTAGCATAAATTATGTCAGGGAGATGAGCACACAGCCCCAGGAAGTGCTAAACTTTCAAAGTGCTCACAGAGTGGATGCCTGTCTCGAGACCCATCAGTCACTTCCCAATGACAGGTCCTGACCCCTCCCCCAGTTTCTCCTTTTGGTGTAGCATATAGGTAGCCGGTGTGGTGGTTAGTGCTGATCATCAACTTGACAGACTTTAGAATCACCTGGGAGATGGGACTCTGGAAGGCCTGGGGGGACATTCTGATTATGTTCACCAAGGTGGAAAGGCCTGCCCACTGGAGGTGGCACCGTTCCCTGGCTGAGGTCCCAGACTACACACACGGAGAAAGAGAGTTGAAGGGCAGTGTGCATTCACCACCCTTCGCTTTCCTGCTATGAATGCAAGGTGATCAGCTGCTCCGAGCTCCTCTGCCGTGACCTCCCTGCCATCCAGTGAACTGTGAGCCACAGTACAGCCTCTCCTTCTTAAGTTGCTCCTACCAGGCATCTTATCACAGCAACAGGAAGGGTAGCTAAGAGTCAGGTTCATGACTCATCCCCTCGTGGAGCCCACAGAAGACTCTGCTGCACCCTGCTCAGACTTTTAGACGGGGTTATCAGCAACTGGGGGTGCAGGAGGACTCAGTGTCGGGAACAGTGAAGAAGGCAGCAGGGCTTGACGCAGAAGGGAAAGAAGAGACAACAGGTGAGGACCCAGAAAGACAAGGGAAGTCAGAGGCTGCACCCTGAGTTGGGGCCCAGGAACCATCAGAATCCACAGACATGTGCTCTTTCCTGAGCACCTGCTCCATACACAGGGACATTGAGGCTGAGGCCACCTCTTGGTCTCTGTGGGTACAGAGGTTCTGCACACGCCTCTGCCATCCTGCCTCTGTGCTCAGAACCCACAGAACTTTTTTCCTGTTAGCCTTGGGGAAACTCGATTTGAGGATGAGAAGAAGAGTTTCATAGAAGCAAGGGTTTTTGTTTTGTTTTGTTTTGTTTTGTTTTTATATGTGTACTGCGTGTCTGTGTGAGTCCATTGCACCATGTACACGTGTGCAAGTGTCTGCAGAAGTTACAAGCATTTATGAGCTACCGTGAGTGATGAAAACCAAATCCAAGTCCTCCTCAAGGACAAATATTCTTAACCACTAAGCCATCTCTCCAGCCCAAGTAGAGTTGAGTTTTAACAACTAAGGAGTTCTCAGTCCGGGTATCAGGACCAACATACCTGAGCACCCACAATATCTCATAACCAAGTTATAGGGGAAAGAAAAACAGAAGGAAGGGGCATGTTCTCTCTCTTCCTCCCTCCCTTCTGCTATCTCTCTATCCCTCCCCTCCTTCTTCTGAGAGTTGGAGGTTCAGACAGGGTCACTGTTCTAACTATGTAGTCCAGGCAAGCCTGGAACTTGTTATATAGACCAATTGGCCTGGAACTTAGAGATCCTCCTGCTTGGCCTCCCAAGTGCTGGGATAAAGGTATGTACTACCACACCGGCCCTCCATTCCCTTTCTTACTTCTTTAATTGCATTTATTGAGCACATACTGTATGCCTGGCTCAGTGCTAGGGAAGGGTACACAGCAGGTGTACATGTGACCTATTCTGTCTTCATGAAGCGTATGGTGCTGTGGGCAGGATCAGAGTCAACAGAAAGGTCAGGTGTGTTAGGTGAAGGGGGCTGTGTTCAGACTGTAGGGTCAACGCCGCTCAGGCAGGCAGCCCATAGCATCCCACGGTCGGGTTCATCATCTCGTACATGCTCAAGTGTTCCAATGCCTGTGAGGAGTGTGTACAGATTCTATTTGGTTTCAATGTGGCTTTGTATTAGAGTAAAATCCACGCCCCAAACTAACCATTTTAAAGTGCAAGAATCATGAGTCAGTGCCGTGTAGTACATTCACATTGTTAAGCAGCTGCCACCTCCACTAAGTTCCAGAACATTTCATCACCTCAGCAAAAAACCCTGTCCCCATTGAGCAGGCAGCCTCTTGTCCTTCCTCCCCCCAGGCTCTGGTAACCACCCATCTGCTGTCTGTCTCCATGGATTTGCCTGTTCTGGACATTTCTTATAAACAGAATCTTTTAACAAGTGACCCTCTGTGTCTGGCATCTTTCAGTTAGCATAATGTCTCTTTTGAAAAAGAGGTTTGATTATTCTTCGTTGTGTGTATGGGTGTGTGTCTGAGCATGTGTGTGCAGGTGCACTGGAGGCAGGAGGCTGACCCGTCTCCCTGGATGGGAAGTTACAGGTGGTGGTGAGCACTCTGGTGTGGGGACTGTGAACCCTGCTCTGGCCTCTACAGGACAGCAAATGCTGGTAGCTGCCAAGCCAGCTCTTCAGCTCCATCACTCAGAACATTTCTAAGGTGTTGTCCTTTCCTTAGCCTGCTGCCCTGGACATTCCAGTGCTGTGTGCTTGAGTTTCTACCTAGGCTTTTTCAGGTACACAGTATGTGTGGGAGTTGAATTCCCAGGTCATACGGCAATTCTGTTTTTAACTTTTGAAGGATCAGCCAGACTGCCTTCCCTGGACACTCTGCCATTTTCTATTCCCCCAGCAATATTCTGCAATTCATTGGGCATTAATTATAATTTCCTTCCCTCCCTTCCTCTCTTCCTTCCTTCCTCCTTCCTTCCTCCCTCCCCCTCCCTTCTTCCCTTCTTCCTCCCTTCCCCTCAGTCTTTCCCTGCCTCCCTCTCTCCCTTCCCCATTTCCTTTCCTGCTCCTCCCCCTTCTTCTTTTGAGATAGTCACTGTGTGACTAGCAACTTTGTGGTGTTGTGCTTTGGATGTAAACTGTACTCACCTGCCCAGGCTCACTGTGCTCTAACACCTGGTCCCCAGCTGGTGCTCTAACACCTGCCCAGGCTCACTGTGCTCTAACACCTGATCCCCAGCTGGTGCTCTAACACCTGCCCAGGCTCACTGTGCTCTAGCACCTGATCCCCAGCTGGTGCTCTAACACCTGCCCAGGCTCACTGTGCTCTAACACCTGGTCCCCAGCTGGTGCTCTAACAACTGCCCAGGCTCACTATGCTCTAATACCTGGTCCCCAGCTGGTGCTCTAACACCTGCCCAGGCTCACTGTGCTCTAACACCTGATCCCCAGCTGTTTTGGAAGGTTAAGGAAGTGGAGCCTTGCCATCAGAAGTGGGTCATTAGGGGTAGGCTTTGGAGTTTTACAGCCTGGCCCCACTTCCTGTCTGCTCTCTGTTTCCTGATTGCAGAAACAATCTGAGCAACTGCCTCATCTCACATTGCCTTTCCCACATGATGGCTTGTGTTCCCTAAAACTGTGAGCCCAAACAAGCCCCTCTTCCCTTAGGTTGTTTCCTGTCAGCGTTAGTGTATGTCACTTCAGAGTTTTCTAAGCTTTTCATGGAAACACTCACTTTAAAATTATTCTTTGCGTTTATTCTGATTTGCATCCCTAAACTCCTCATCTGCTTTTTCACTGCCTTTTGCTGTTTGCACTGAATGTTTACTGAATGGACCTACACAGGTGCACCCAAGATGTGTGAGTCTCATCGAGGTAGGGTGTGACACACAACCATTCTATTGCTCGAATATTTGCATGTTGTCACTGTCCTCTTCCTCGGGCACCCGCCTCACCGAGCTGCTGTCCTCTATGTTGTATATGCTGCCTGGCCAGAGCAGTGCTAGGAGGAGCCTTGCCATGCCCACTGGGGCTGGTGTGGCATGCACACAAGCCTTCCCACCACAACTCCCACAGGTGCTAACCTTGGCTAAAGGGCTCCCATGCCGTTATTGTACAGAAAAGCCTTGAACGATTTTCACACAGCATTGAAGGACAATTACAAGTATTTGGAGAGGTTGGTTGGGGTCTTAAGGTGGGCTAGGAATGCATTATATTTTTTTCTATTAAAAGGATGGCGTGTCACTTGCCTTTTAAAACTTGCTCTATGGGAACAAATCAAGATCAAACCATGAGGAGACCTTATGTATGTGTGTGTGGACGGACAGAAGCAGAAACAGCCTGTGGGGGTTCTGTGTGACTAAGTCCACCCGGCAAAGACCCAGGGCATTTTGATATAGTCCATTGATTTCTTCACCCTCCCTTCTGCTCATTAAAGCCAACGCGTACTTTACTTTCTTAGAAGCGAGCGCAGAGCTTTGCTTAGCAAGAGTGAGGGAGGCTAAGTGAGTGAATGGACGGGGATGGATGGGGATGGATGAGCAGCTGCCTGCAGCCACAGCATTTCACAGTGTAGGCCCGAGAGGCAGGGGGCTCCAGGTTTACCCGGTAATCTCTGCATTCGACTTTTAGTGCAACAGGGAGCAGCAGCGAGAGGTGCGGAGTGTGGGCAGTCTCACTCCAGGTTGATTTCCTTCCCTTTACACCTTCGTTCACTTGGTTAGCATAAGATAAAATAAAAATCGTCACCTGTGGGCATGGGGAGCTGTCTGCATCTGTAAAGTGCCGGCTGTGCCAGCATAATGATCTGTGTTCAAATCCCTGGCAGCAATGCAAAAGCCTGGCATGGTGATCTCCACGTGCACATACACACAAGTGAAAGTGTATTTGCACACACATAAGCATATGCGCACACACACCTAGATCTTCACCTGTAAGGACCAGGCTCACCCAGGAAGTTTATAATGTGCCTGGCAAAGGGTCCAAACTGCCTAGGGTGGCTGTGCTGCTGAGCATCATGGGGGCAGGGAGCACTGAGGCAGAGAGAAAAGTATGTTTGTGCATGAGTATCTGTGTGCACACGTGTGCATGTGTGTGTGGTGTGCATGTGTGCATGCGTGTGTGTGCATATGTGCGTATGTGCATGTGCGCATGTGGTGTGCATGTGTGCATGCGTGTGTGTGCATGTGTGCGTGTGTGCATATGTGCTGCGTGCATGCGTGCATGTGTGCATGTGTGTGCATGTGTGCATTCATGTGTGTGTGTGTGCACGTGTATTGCATGAGAGGAAAGTAGAAGGAAGAGTGTGACAGGGGAGAGAGCTCTCTAAGGGAAGGGAAAACCCAAGAAGGGGTGAGGATGGGAAGAAAGACCAACTCTCAGGCAGGGAATGTAGCACAGTGGTAGAAAGCTTGCCTAGCATGTGTCACCGTCACAAAGGGAGGAGGAAGAAGACATGACTGGAAGATAACATGGCTGACTATGGCAAACTGTCTTCTCTCCTATGCTGAGAAGATTTCCATCTACATGTGAGGGAAGAGGGGAAGTGTTGGGAGGGAAGAGGGGATCAGAAGATGGGGTGAGAGAGATGAGAGGCTAGTAGGAAGGGCAAAAATAAGCAAGGTACCAAAGTGACGCACATGCCTGTAAATGATATAATAAAATGAAACTAAATGACTCACTTTTAAAAAGTAAGACATAGTGCAAGCTTGTGATCTTAGCACTGGGGAGACAGAGGCGGGAGATCACGAGTCCAAGGGACATAGCAAGCCCAGTCTGACCTGGGCTGCAGGAGACCTTGTCTCAAGAAAACCCAAAACAGCGAGGACTAAAAGTTTAAAGAAGAATATTCTGTAAAAGATCCAGAGTAGGGAAGAGCACTTTAGGGAACGGCAGAGGAACTGATGGAGACACTCACAGGCATGGGTCTTCCTTGATGTTTGGTGTTTCATATCTTCACGTTTCCAGGCGTCTTGCAGCAGATCAGACATGTTTCCATCTCCAACACACCTTCCTTCACCTGGAAGGAAAGGGCAAGGCTATCAGAGAGAGAGAAAATCCACCCCAAACTGCGGGGCCGTTCTCTAGCTGCGCAAGTATGTCCCGGGAGGAGTTTGTCTTCTTCCGCACAAGTGGATCCTTGAATCGGCCATGGGATGGGCATCCTCAAACACACAGGAAGAAGTGCAAGCATCAGGAGTGGCTGACTCAAGGCCAGAGCTTGCCAGATGACATCAGGACATGGATGAGGGACAAGGGAGTCTTTAGATTCCACAACAGTCTTGAAACAATTGGCCACAGAGTCAAATAGTGAAGCTGGGAGGTGAAGCTAGTCAGAGACTCCCTGGAAGAGACAGGAGAGTTCAGCCTGTAGCTGGAATGGAGGACACCGAGTCTCAGGGTGCTCTGAGAGCACCATGCTCCCCGAGTCTAAATGCACAAAGCATTCTTTAGACCCCTACGAGGCCAGTGGGGTCTCAGTGGGGGAAGTGCTAGGGGCCATCTGGAATACTTGCAGTCCATTTAAAGGAATATGAACTGCCAGCAGCAGAGGAGGCAAATGCTTGCTAAACTCCCACTGTGGTGTTTCTAGAATCTTCCTTCATTTTAGGAAAGCTCCAGAATCCCTCTATGAGGGAGCTTCTTGGCTGTGTAGCCACCGAAGTCCATGGGAGAGTCCCACAGGGGCACTCACAGTGGCTCTCCGTGTCTGCTTATACCTGAGCCTGTAAGTCTGGGAAAGTGGGTTGAGTCTACTTCCAGGGATCCAGGCAGCATTGCAGATTGTCCCTGGGGAGGCATTTTGGGGCCATGACCTCCTCAGGAGCACAGAAGGGTGATGAACTGAGGCTGACTAAGCTGGAAGAAACTCTGCTTGGGAATTGTGACAGGCTGCCTTGGGAGGCTGTGCTAATTGCAACAGTAAACGAAATGGTAATTGGGCTAATAAATAGTATGAATAATTAAGCTGCCTTCAAAGGCCCTTCTCCGAGTGGTTTTGCTCTAGTCTTTGAATGAGTAAAGGGAGGAGGCATCTGAGTAGACCTATCCTTCTCTCTGCTTTGACACCAGCCAGTGGCCTAAGCCTTCCCTGCCCGCCTGCCTTGGTCACCTGTTAGCTGCATTCCCATTAGTGAATCATCATGGAGATTAGATTAGATAGCATACCAGGATGGTTAGTATAGATTGACTACTTGACAGGGTGTAGGATTATAAAAGAAGTTAGCTCCTGGGCCTGCCTGTGAGAATTATCTATTCTAGGTTAATAGAGGTGAGAAGACCTACCTTAATTGTGGGTGGGACCATTCCAAGGGATGGGTCCCAGACTGGTTAAAAAGGAGAAAACTAAGCACCAGTCTCTCCCCCCCCCTCCCCACGCCTCTCTTCTCTCTCTCTCTCTCTCTCTCTCTCTCTCTCTCTCTCTTTCTCTCTCTCTTTCTCCTCTCTCTCTCTCTCTCTCTCTCTCTCTCTCTCTCCTCTCTCTCTCCTCTCCCTCACTCCTCTCCTCTCCCTCCTCTCCCCCCCTCCTCCTCTTCTTCTTCTTCTTCCTTCTCTCTCTCTCTCTCTCTCTCTCTTTCTCTCTCTCTCTCTCTCTGCTTTCTGGTTGGGGATACAATACAGCCCGCTGCCTCAAGCTCCTGCACCACACCTTTCCCTGCAGGAGGACTGTCCCTTCAAGCTGTGAGTCAAAGCAAACCCTTCCCTGAGTTGCTTTTGCTCGCATCTTATCACAACATGTAACAAATGCACACATGGTGTCCAGAACGCAGTAAGTGCTGGGGTGGAAACTGCACCGTGTTGCCTCTGAGGCCTCTCTCTGTGCCCTCCTAACCCAGCTCCAACCTTACCCGATCCCTACCCCTGCTCAAGCAACCCCTATCTTCTGTTCCTTCATGCTCTGGCCCTGGTGACTCCTTCCTGTCAGCTACACTGGTGGAACAGGTGGTGTTGGCCCAAGGGGACCCTGAAGGAGATCTGCTCTTGACTCTTTCTGTCAGGTTGCTGAAGATGGGTTATTATACCCATAACAGAAGGGCTTAGGTCCTTTCAGAGGAGTGCCTTCACTCAGCTATCTGCCCTGCGTCTTGTGACCTCCCTTACCCATAGCCTCTTTATACCTAGGGATGACTGGTCCTGTTGCCCCTGAGACAACCATAATTCATCTCTCATGTTGATGCCTTGACCCTCTACTAGTCCCCTATCGAGTCTGCCACCCTGGCGCCCAGTGTAAATGTACCACGTGCTTCTGCCCAAATCTAACGATGGGTGCTCAGTTGGAGTTAACCATCACCACAATCCTGGGAATTGGCCAGATGAAGACTGAGCAGATGGTCAAGAGAAGGTACCAATGAAACTGGCAAGGTGGGGACCAACAGTAAAGATGCTTTTATTCACACAAGATTCCAACCTTTAGCATGCTTTCATTTTCCCTGTTGATCCAGCTGGTACCTTGTTCACCCCACAGTTTTTTAATACCTGTTGTCAACCAACATCTGGAAACAAGGCATTTCAGGGTGGTTCTCATTATAAGAAGCTTGAAAGGACCTGAGGAGAAACACCCCAAGCTCACAGTAACCGGAAACCAGCTGTTCTGATGTTTCTGACCGTCCATGATCTAGTCGTACTTTTGCAATGTTCTGCGGGCCCACTGGTGGGTGAGATGCAGTAGGTTTGCATTTGGTTTAAAAGGAAGGACAACTATATCCAAATGGCAGCTGAACAGGAGATGCTAAATGGCTCTGTGATAAGGGTTGGAGGTGGGGATAACTCTTGGTTCATATTTTCTCAAATGAGAGAACTTAGTAAGAGAGAAAGACTGTAGGGTTTGTCTACTTTCTGCATTGCATTTGTTATTGATGTTTTGGCAAAGCTAAGCAAAGCAGATACTCCAAAGAGAGATTGGAATGGGCTTCCATGAAGGGGACAAGCATCTCACTGGGTTCTGCATTGTAGGTTTCAAAGAAATGCTATGACTGTTCATGAGGTAGATGGCATATTCATGGGCTAAGGTAAGCCATTTCACTCCCAAATCATGGTGGACCAGATCTCCCTTTTTAGGGTATTTCTTCCCATGACCCTCTAGAAAAGTCACTAGGGTAAGAAGTCAAAAGCACAATGTGAATGATGTTTATCATAAAGCCAGAGTCTTTAAGAGTACACACACACACACACACACACACACACACACACACACTCCCTTCATTAGCCCAAATGTGGGGACTGGCTGGATGAACACTCTAATTTCTGATATCATGGCAACAACTGCACTGTGACCACAAAGAGTCATTCTGACCATGAGGAAACACAGCTGCCAAAACACCAGTGTCCTTCGCTTCCTCATCTCCAACCCCTTTCTTATTCAGTGTCTGCCCTTACAGGACATCCCTTGTTGACTAGACAGGAGGGTCAAGGAAGAAAACAGTCTGTCCTTCAAGCCCTACTGTGGATAACCATGCAGCACCTTCCTGAAAAGTTTTCTCTGGAAAGTTGACAAAGAAAAAAAAACGGAAGTGCCCCTCCTGAACGCTGCTCTCTTACACACACCCCTTCCCCTGGAACCTGGTTCCACCGTTAGCTGCCCATCATCCTGGAGGTCTTCTTCATCTTGGCCTTGGTGTCCCAGATTCCTCCGTCCTAGACCTCTTCCATCTCACCCCACCATTTCCTTTTTCCACCTCTCACTTCTCCTTCTGTCGTTCTCTCATGAACCCGCTGGTGTGAGTTACCGGAATCAGTTTTGTTCATGTGGTTCTTTGATCTCAGATTGTCCGATGTTTCACTGTTTAAAAAACAGAATTCTGACCCTTTTGTTCAGTGTTCAGGCCCTTTATGGCCTGATTGCCATACTCTTTTCCAGCTTCACCTTCCTCCTTGGCACCCTCACCATGTCATGAGCCTGCTCCCTTTTGGATCCAGGTTACCGCCATTACTATTGAGATGGTCTCTTCCACCATTCATTATTCTCAGAGTCTAGGCTGAAGTCCTCCTCCGTCTGATCACATTGATGGTGTGCAACTGTCCTTTTGGCCTTCGGCAGCACACAGTCCAGACACTGGACCTTTTAAGACCACCTTCAGGGAACTGGAGAGATGGCTCAGCAGTTAATAGTGCTTGCTGGTCTTGCAGATGACTTGAGTTCACTTCCCAGCACCCATGTGGCTTCAGTTCCAGGTGGTCCAACATGCTCTTCCGGCAATCTCAAGCACCTTATGCACATGGCACACACTCACACAGACACTTACACACAAATAAAAATAACCATTCCTTACAAAAGTCCACATTCAGCAGGCTTGCCCACACACATGAGGCCATGGATCCCATCCCTAGAACTACCAAAAGTGTCTTTTCATACAGATGTATCCAGGGTAGCAAATACCTTCCGTCCTGCATATCAGTTCTTATCCATTAATACAGTGCAGGGATGCCGGAGCTCAGCAAGAACCCTTTGATCGATTAGCCGTGTCTGCCTTGAGCTTTGGCTGGGGACTGGTGGATAAGTACTTCCTTGTTCCTAATTATGGAGGCTCTCCATCCAACCCCTCAGTCCCTTCTCTGAGGGCAGGGCCTTGCTCGTGCTTGCTGCAGATGCTGGGTGAGGCTGACTTACTGGACCCTGTTTGCTCCACCCTTTACCACCTGGCTGTTCTCGCACCTCCAGGGCAGAGACTGTTGTGCCTTCCACATGACTGGCAAAGAGGACGGTTGTTCCCCGAGAATTGCAACTCTCTGCACTTTTTCCACCCCCCGTCACCCTTGATGGATGATTTATATGCTTGGCAGCCTCAGCAAATGTACTTCCTTCTCTAACATGTTGCAAAGCTTTGAGCATGCAAATGTGAGCAGCAGGCATTGTTAGAAGGATAATCTTGCATGTACTCATCATTTCATGGGTAAAAACATTCCTGTTCCGGTAACATGTGATTTTCAATAAATTGGCATAATAGCAGGGTTGAAAACTGTTGTTCTGGCTCGTGGCTTCATCAATTACGCAAGGATTATAGACTCAGCAATTCCTCTGGCTGCTTCGGAGGAAGATCCGATGTCAAGGAAAGTGAGCAGTATGGGGGCCTAGAGTACCAGCCTCAGTACCCACTCAGGGCAGGCAAGGATCTGAGGGTAGAAAGAATTAACTCAAGCATGTTGCCTCTGCATGTTCTTTATTTTTTTGTGAGAGGCGGAAACGTGAAACAAAAGGGCGTGAAGAAGAAGAAGAAGAGGAAGAGGAAGAGGAAGAAGAAGAAGAAGAAGAAGAAGAAGAAGAAGAAGAAGAAGAAGAAGAAGAAGAAGAAGAAAAGAGAAGAAAAAGGGGGAGAGTAAGGGGAAGAAGTAGAAGTAGCAAGGAGAAGAAGAGTAAGGGCTGATCTCCACAAGGTTTCTAGTTTTTACAGACAGTTGGAAAATTCCACAGGCAAAGACAATGATAATATGCATATCAAAATCACAAAGAGGGACAGGTAGAACCTGACAAAGCAGTGCTCTGGAACAGGAAAGAGCCAGCATCCAAGGGGAAGTACCTGACATCCCAAACCCTTAGATAAAGTTACTCAACGTCCATGAGTCCTGGACTCACCCATTCTCCTCATCTGATCTCTTTTGTGATAACCAGCTTTGGGGACGCCCAGATTTGTTTGTTAGCAGAGGTGGGGCATGCTGCCTTCCTGCTCAGTTTCTGTCTTCTATAGACATTTCTACATTGTCTATTAGCAGGTAATTCTATGGGATTGACTCTGAAAATTTGACTGCTAGAACCAAGAGTGGATGCCACCGCTCCAAGGCATCGTGGTGTGGGGAAGGAGCAAGGTCATTCCCCTGCCCGTGCAGAAGTCACACTGCTGAGGTGTTTTGGGAATAAATCCCATTTTGAAGGGAAGAATCATGGCTTTACAAGGTTTCCACAGATATGACAGCAATTTTCCAAAACACAAGTGTTCCAGCAGCTCTGCAGAACGGGTTATTCCAAGTGGATGTGTACATACACACTCCCGTGGATCTGCCTACTGGTCTGTCAACTGTGCGTTCCCTGTATAGTCTTGTGGGCGCCAGCAGAGCAAGGCCCATGTAATAAAAGTCAGGCATGGTTACATTTATAACCCAGTGATGAGGATCCAAACACAGGCTTGCAAGCCAGCCCAGGCTACTTGGTGAGTTCTAGGCCAGTGAGACTCTTCCTCAAAAGAACAAAATTTAGATGTGTCACCTGAAAAACAATAGCTAAGGCATGTCCTCTAGCCTCCACATGCCTAAAGACATATGTGTGCCTGAGCGTGCACATGCACACACATGCATGCACACACATGCACATGCACATGCGCGCGCGCGCACACACACACACACACACACACACACACCAAACATGACCACCACAGATAAGATATAGAAGCAAAAGTGTCTAAAGGGTTAACGTGGATCACAGGTTGTATGAAGCCTGTGTACTCCTGGCTTACAGAAGCCACTCAAAGGCCTAGTTGCTTCCTGGACCACAAAGAGACTCAGATTAGTGGAGAGACTTTTAGTTCCTACAGATTCAATACAGTGCTGAGAGAAGGGTTCACATGGGAACTTCGGAGGTCAAAAGCTGGTGGAGAGAAGGCTCAGGAGTCAACAGTCACTAAGGCGCACAAGGAATGTCAAACTCAGATTCCAAATAGTAAAGTCAGAAACCAAATAGTAAAGAAGGGGATACACAAACATCCAGGTAATTCATTAAACACCAATGGACAACTAACTGATTAGGAGAAGGAGGACCATGGGACACAGTGCCAAAGTATCCGACACCTAAGGGAAAGTCAAGAGCCAGCCTTGGTGCTTCCGTTCTCAACAGTGACCGTGGGTATCCAGACATGGCACTGAGGAGCCACGCAAGTGCTGAGCCGCACGGCTTTGGGGGAATTTTAGATTCTAATTCTGTCCAAGCTGCATATAAGCTGTGCAGCTTTGGAAAGCTTCAGTCTTTACTCCTTTCCTCCTTAGTAGAAAAAGTAGTTACGTTGTTTTGACTTTTACTTAATTAAATTTAAGTAAAATTAATTAATTTATTATATATTAATTAATTATTATTATAATTAATTAATTAAGCTTTAATTTTTTATTTTGTTTTATGTGTGAGTGTTTCTCCTGCATAGATATTTGCCCACCACTTTCATGCCTTTTGAGGAGGTCTGAAGAGGATGTTGGAGCCCCTGGAACTGAAGTTACAGATGGTTGTGAGCTGCCATGTGGGTGCTGGAAATTGGACCCCAGTCCTCTGGAAAAGTAGCCAGTGCTTTTAACTGCTGAGCCATTTCTGTAGCCCCCACTTTTGCTTATTGATACTAAAATACAGCATTGGTCTGGTGACCAACGCTCAGCAGGTACGTGCGCTTGCTGCTGTGCTGGTGAGACTTGAGCTTCAGCCCAGGGACCGACATGGTGGGAGGAGAGAACTGGGTCTCAGAGTGGTCCTTTCCGCTCCACACACACACCACGCACTCCCTCCGCCCCACACAAATAAACACATAAATGTGACTTTAAAATGTCAAAAATAGAGACTAGGGAAAATATTACTGTGGGGTAGATGGAAATTGAATGTAATGAAGCTTGTGTTCCATTTCACAGAGTATCCCGTTCACAGGGGTGGTCAAGGAGGGGCAGCCATATTGCCTTTTCCTGCTCTGTGCATGAGTTCCAATTAATGCAGGAACTAACCTCTGGAGAGAAATATCTCTGGGCAGGATCTTGTCCTGCTGTGGCTTCTGGTCCCGTTCGTTTGTTTGGTTTTTGAGACAGGGTCTTTCTATGTAGACCAGGTTGGTTTTGAACTTGTCGCCCAGCCTCCGTCTCTCCCTGGTGCTGGGATTCCTGATGTTCAAGGTCCTGCTTGTCTCTGTTTTAGTTTGTGTCTCTTCTCAGAATGTCTAGCTCTCCTCCACCTCCTTGTCCTCTTGGATCTCGCTTTCCACTCACCTGCAGACACAACAGCTCCCTGAATGCAAACTTTCCGCCATTGCCTTGCCCCAGAATGCAGCAGTTCTGTCTGTCAAGCCGCCACTCAAGCTGCGGGGTGCCTAGTCCAAAGTCAGATTCTCTTAGCATCTTCTTGCATGGCTCCTTCATCCCACACCTTCTCTTCTCTGGGTGCTGTGTGATTCCAGCCACTGGTCTGGCTTTTTTTTATATATATATATATTGGGCTCCGCCACTGTGGTTTCCCTTATAATATCTATAGAAGGGCACTGATTTTACAGACGTCCTTTGTGGAGGTTTAGAGGGCTCAAGGAGTTGTATGGGGCAATGCAGGGCACAGGCAGGCAGAACCATGGTGTGGAAAAGACCGGAAGCCTGAGTTTAAAGAAGAGAAACTAAGATCTTCTCTGACTGGAATAGTCTGCTTTCACAATCTTAACTACTTAATTCAGGGTCGAGGAAGGGGTGTTACAGATCAAATAGTCTTCCCTGACCAAAATAAGTTCCCAGGAGAGTGAGGCCATGCTGAATACAAACTTAGCCTGTGGGAGGTAGCCTTCCCTTGGGGAGACAGAGATCCCCTTGACCTGATACACCCCCGTCTCCGTCCCTGTCATCACACAGGTACAGACCCCGTGTGAGGACAGAGACAGGTGGCTGCCACAGTGGCTGGCACAGAAAATGTCCTTGATAGTGAATGATGACTGAGCAGAGGAATGAGTGAATGGCCAGACTAGGAACACAGAGGTGGGACATCCCCCCTCTTCCCCCAGCTGACTTCTTTCACCTTCCCACGGCCCTGGGAAGATGCCAGTTCACTGCCAGCCGAGAAGCACGTGGCCAGGTTAGTCTAGACTCTCCAATCACAGACCTGGGTCAGAAGCCTAGCTTGGTATCTCATCAACCACATAACTTCAGAATTTCCCCTTCTGAGAAGCAGGCGGAATGGTGGCACTTTCCTTATAAGGTAGTGAGGTTTAAAGAAATCCCTCTGGCAGTCTGTCTGTCTGTCTGTCTATTCAGACTTGAGCTTAAGAAGGGACATGTCCTCACTGGGTAACCCCCGGCCATGATCTTAATGCTTTTCTTTTTTTAACCAAAATTGCCTTCGGGTACTAGTAATATCTAGATCGGTGTCTACTGAGAGTGACCTCCCTGTGAGGACACTGACGGAAAGATATTGTTCCTACTGATCCTTGTTCCCAGAGGTGCAGTCAGTGCTGAGCCAGTGACCAGATGGGTGGCTGAGCACAAAGACAGGGTTTGCCCTTTCAAGCTGTGTCACACGCTTGCCACCGACAGACAGAGGGCTGCCTTCCTCACCCCACCCTGCTCGTCTGTTGTGTTAGGTACTGGCTAGGGGCCTAGGCACAGTGCAAACTAGACTACCTGTCTGTCTGTGTGTCTGTCTGTCTATCTAGGCAAGGTCTCAGGAAGTCTAGACCAGTGGTTCTCAACCATCCTAATGTGACCCCAACCATAAAATTATTTTATTGCTATTTCATAACTAATTTTTACTACTCTTATGAATCATAATGTAATGTAATCTAATATACAGGATATCTGATATGTGGTCCCAAATTGGTCATGACCCACAGGTTGAGAAACACTGGCCTAGCCTGTCCTCAGACAGACTATATAGCAAAGATGAACTCCTGATTCTCTGACCTGCACTTCCCAAGTATTAGTATCACAGGTATGTGTCATGACTGGCTTGTGTAGTGTTGACTGAACCCAGGGCTTCAAGCATGTTAGACAAACACTCCACCAACTGAGCCACATTCCCAGCCCCCCAAAACTAGCCTTTTGGGGTTTTAAAATAACCTCCAAGGGAAAATAGAGTAGGAAGAGGTAAGTACTGAGAGAAGGGGATTTGGGACACAGGCTTGGAATACACAGAAGAGGAGGTGGTTCCTGCTGCAGGGTCGCCATGGAAACACTGCTTGGCGCCAGGACCAGAAGACCAGCTGTTTCTTCAAAGTGAAGCTCTGCTCAGCAGTTTGAAATACACACCTCTTTTCACTGGGACCCTGTGAACTCACCCCTACCTGTGCCTCTAGGGTCTCCCTCAATATGCGGTAGGCCCACATAAGGTGCAAGTACCATTCCCATCAGCGGCAGCCTGGAAGGCTTCTTAGACATGCAGGTTCCCCAGACTCCACCTGAGCCTGGAACCTGGGGATATGAATTGCACATCCTTCTGTGTGAGTGATATCTGCCAGTTAGTTCCTCCAATATGCCTGTCCCTCTGACTACAGGCTGTGCAGGAGGGCAGTTGAGTGCGGCAAAGCAACGCTCTAAAGTGTTGATCTGGGTTGAAAGGAGTCCCCACTGCTCTCTCCTCCACAATGATTTTGAACAAGAAAGTAGAAGGGCGTTGCTCTCACAGAACATCCTTTGCAGAGGTTTAGAGGGCTCAGGGGGTTGCATGGGGCAATGCGGGGCACAGGCAAGCATAACCATGGGGTAGAAAAGGCTGGAAGCCTGAGTTTAAAGAAGAGAAACTAAGACCCTTCTCCAACTGGATGCTTAGCTGCCAAACTGGGATAGCAGGGCAGGGGAGCGGGGTCTATTTGTTACAAAGCATCTCCCTCATCTTCCATGACCATATTAGGTTCCCAGAAGAGCGAGGTCATGTTGACTTAGTCTGTGGGAGGCAGCCTTCCCCTGGGGAGATGGTGATTAGGTGCATGTACACTTGTGTGCAGGTGTGCATATGTGTGTGCATGTGTGTATATGTATACTTGTGTATGTGTGAATGTAGAGGCCAGAGGTCAACCCTGGGTGTCTTTCTTCATACTTTTGGAGTCAGGGTCTCACTGAATCTGGAGTTCACTGATTTGACCAAATTGTCTGGCCAGTGAGTCTAGTGAATCTGTGTATCTCCACCCCTGAATGCCAGGGTCACAGACACCCTGCTATTTCTGTAGGCACTGGGGATCTGAACTCAGGTTCCCATGCTTGCATACTAAGTCCTTACTGACTGAGCCATCTCTCAAATCCCTTGAAATGTTACTTTAAAAAAGATGTCCCAGCACAAAATCCCAAATTAATAAGCAGCAGGACTGCTGAGAACTTCATCTGTCGCAGACCACTAGCTCCCTAATTAACTTCTGCTTTCCCCACGAAACCTCACCTGGGAGGGCGGCTGTCTCTTCCATCCTGGAACCCTCAGGCTGAGGTGAGGCCTGGCCTGAGGTGAGGCTCCATCAATATTTGCTCATTAGATGAAGGTCCGGGTCCTCCTGCCCTGCCCCCAAGCCATCTGTCAGCCTGCAACAGCTGATGTAGACAGAGCCTGAGGCTTCCAGACTGCACTTCCTTAGGAAACCAGGGCCAGGAAGACAGGGCTGAGGAGGAGAGTGGGGGAGGCTGGGCAGGCACACAGCACAGCAGCCTCCACTCAGCATCCAGAGTGACAGCTGGGGCTGCAGGGGTCACCTTCAACCCCAAAGCTCCAAAGACACTGTAGGGAAAACAGAGGAAGAGAAACAGAAATTCATGTTCGGCTTCCTGCCTAGGACTCAGGATACTCCCAAGAGCTACCAGCTTTCCAAATTTTCTCAAAAAAAATTTTTTATGGATGTTATTTGTAGAAGAACCTTATTATATATTAATCCTCATGCCTTCACTTCCTGAGTGCTAAAATTACAGGTTTGACCAACTATGCCAGCTTCAATGTATGTATGTGTATGTTAAATATGTGTATATATATATATGTGTGTGTGTGTGTGTGTTTGTATGTGCATGTATATATGAATGTGTGTGTGTGTTTGTATGTATGTGAATGTGTATATGTATTGAGTTGTTGGGGGTTTTTTGAGGTTGGTTTTTTGTTTTATTTTGATTCAGGTTTTTTTTAATATCTTTTTTTAAAAAAGATTTATTTATTTATTATGTACACAGTAGTCTGTCTGCATGTATTCCTGCAGGCCAGAAGAGGACACCAGATCTCATTATAAATGGTTATGAGCCACCATGCAGTCGCTAGGAATTGAACTCAGGACCTCTGGAAGAGCAGCCTGTGATTTTGTTCTCTGAGTCATTTCTCCAGCCCGTAGGCTTGGTTTTTTGAGACAGGCTTCCTTTGTATGGCCTTGGCTGTTCTGGCCCCAAACTCACAGAGATCCTCCTGCCTCTGCCTCCTAAGTGCTAGGATTAAAAGCATGTGCCACCACCGCCTGGCTGTATTGATTTTTTAAAAATAGAGTTTCACTACATAGCCCCGGCTGGCATGGAACTCATTATTTAGACTAACCTGGCCTCAAACTCAAGGCATTCTTCCTGCCTCTGTCTCCTAACTGTTGTGATTACAAGTGCATAGGGTACCATTGTGCCCGACTACCACACCAGGCTCACTTTGCTTGATTGTGCTAAATAGACGTGACAGAAATCTGCCATGTGTGGTGTGCATATGTAAGCCTATGGTGTGAGATGGTCTTAGGATGGTGGACACCATCCCATACCTCTGTACCATTTGGTTTCTGTAAAGTTGGACCTCTGTCCCCTTTTGGCAGTACCACCCTTCCACATCCTCTGCATGGTGTTCTGACTACCCAAAGCCTCTCAGATTTGTCTAGTAGCTAGTGTCTTCCAGGTATCGTGGTGTTCCCTAGGCTTGGGCAGACAGTACTACATCAGAATTCCTTCTCTTTGAAGGCTGAGTAGTATTTCAATGCATATACTGCTGTTTTCTTTCCTTTCCTTCCTTCCTCCCTCTCCCTCTCTCCTTCTCCCTCCCCTCTCTCTTTCTCTCTCTCTCTTTTCTTCCTTCTCTTTGTTCTTCAGGCAGGAACCTGAAGGCAGGAACTTAAGCAGAAGCTATGGAGGAATGCTGATTACTGGATGGCTCCCCAAGGGCTTGCTCAACTTGCTTTCTTATATAGCTCAGAATCACCTGCCCCGGGATGGTACCACCCACAGTGGTTTGGCCATTCCACATCCATCATTAATCAAGAAAAATTCCTGACAGACTTGCCTACAGGCCAGTCTTATGAAGGCAATTTCTCAATTGAGGTTCCCTCAGTCCAAATGATCCAGTTTGTGTTAGGCTGACAGAAACTACCTGGTTTAGGAGGTCATTGTGTTTCCTCTTTGGAGAATGACCATAGACATCCTTTCCCTGCTTTCAGATGGAGTAGTTTGGGCTTTTGACACTGATTTTCCCCATGGAGTTTCAGCTCATTGCCCACCCTGGTTGCTTTGGAGTGGCCGGAGTCAAGCTGGATGAGACTGGGCATGCTTCCAGGTACTGGGGGTACAGCCTCACACCCCCAGCCTGAACCTGGTACCTGCAGAGTGACCATGGTGCAGTGAGTCAGAGGCGACTCCAAGAGGCTCCTCTGTGGGATCTGTCCTGAATCTGTGTCTCTCCTGCCTAGCTCCACATGGACAGACAGACATCCGTGCCTATATGCTGAACGGAAGCCCCTCTGAACACCTTTCCTGACTTACTGGCACCCCCTGTCTCAAGTCCCTATCCTGACTTCAGGGACAGGGAGACCAGAAGTCCTGGTTCTGAGTGTCACCTTTCCACCTCCACCTGGGAGCAGGTGTGCCTGCAGGGCCTTTTTCACCTCCACCTGGAGCAGGTGTGCCTGCAGGGCCTTCTTCACCTCCACCTGGGAGCAGGTGTGCCTGCAGGGCCTTCTTCACCTCCACCTGGGAGCAGGTGTGCCTGCAGAGCCTTTTCCTCAACATTTCCTTCCTCCCAGACATTCTTCTTTCCTTCACAAACCTCTCTCCCAGGCCCCCTCAGTTGCTCTCAAATGTTTTTCTATAACGTGGGCACTGAGGTTTCAGTTATTTGACAAGCAACAGGAAGATGATTTTTCTTTACATTTATTTATTTATTTGTGTATGGTGGGGGAGCACAAATGCCACAGTGCATGTGTGGAGGTCAGAGGACAGCCCATGGGAGTCAACTCTCTCCTCCCATTATGTAGGTTCTGAGAATTGAACTCAGGTTTTAGGCTTGGCGGCAAACGACTTCACCCAGTGAGCCGTCTCAATGGCCCTGAGACAGGGTCCTGAAATGCAGAGTGAGGTGATTGACTGATACCTTTATGTTCTGACAACTTTAGTTACTGACAGAAGCTCTTCTCCCAAGCTTGGGCCACTAATCATTCTTGCAAGATGTCATCTTGCCTTCAAGATAAGTGTGGGAACTGTAGACTGGGTACAGAGAGATTCCCGAGGGACTGAGTCCTGCCCAAGGTCGAGTGGACACTGGGCTGATGACCTCTGAGGGGCGTGTCTACAGTGCTGGGGCATTTGTTTGTCATGCTCTGGGTTGCAAGGCAGAGATTTACAACTCAAACCATCTCCAATCACTTGTGAGCTTGCTGAGGTGGCCAGAGTGTGGGTGGACTTGGTGACCAAGTTATATTAACATCAGAGACTCTTTGTCCTTCTGCCCTCAGTGCATGCTGTTGGCTTTGTCCTAACTCTGACTCATCTTGCAGTCACAAGACAGGACCATGTGCTTTCTGCCTAGTGGGGATGCATCCTGCCTGGTGGAGAACATGCCTTCCATAGTATCTGGGCTGGTTTCCCTAGGACAGGTAACTCCCCAAGCCAGACTAGGAAAAGTCACCAAGGTAATGCAGTGGCTAGGGGTATCAGAGCAAACAATCCCATCCCAAGGGCTAAGAATGGCCCTAGACAAGCAGACAGTATGTGTGAAAACATGGTTGGAGGGGAGTCAGGATGGACGCTTGTCTTTTTGCTCTAGGGTAGGCTAGAAAGCAGACCCTGACTCTGAGAAGGGCCCCACAAAGGACCTCATTCATTCCTGGAGCCAGTGATGAGTACCCCCCCACACACACCAAAACCACAAGCTCAGCCAGCTATGAATCAAACCCAGGAAACTAACCCCAGTCCTTCTATAAAACAATTGAGCTGGAATAAAATGAAATCAAACAGGAGCTTGCTCCCCAGGCCACCCAAAGAGCCTCACTTCTGGTCCATATGTGGCAGACAGGCTGGCTCTATGTCAAGGACAGCAGGGTAGTCTCTGGGAGTTCTGTGGGGCTGAGGAACCAGGTAGAGCACCTGAGTCTGGACCAGAGTGCTGCAATTGCCATTTCATCACTAGCGGCAGCCAAATGACCACGGACACCAACAGACAAATGGTATCAAATCTGGTCTAAGTCTCTATTGGGATGGTTCTCAACCTGTGGGTCGCAGCCCCTCTAGGAGGCATCAGAAAACACAGATATTTACATTACAATTCATAACAGTAACAAAATTAAAGTTATGAAGTAGAAACAAAAATAACATCATGGTCAGGGTCCCCACAGCATGAGGAACTGTATTAAAAGGTTGCAGCACTTGGACAGTTGAGAACCACTGCTCTAGTGGCTTTGTGTGGCTGTGAGCACTTCTGAGCCTCAGTTTCCCCACTGTGAAATAGTAAAACAAATGGAACCCACACTTAGGTGAGGCACAGGAGGTGGCTGTCAGGGACTCGGTTCTTCTGCTTCTACACACCTCCCTCCTTCAACGTCAAGGTCAGGGTCAATCTTCCAGGCTCTACACGACAAGACATCTCCTCAGTCAGGGCGGGCTCAGCTTTACTTCTGTTGTTTGGGCTATCTGTCCCAAGGACAGTGTCACCTACCTCTTTACAACCTGAAGCAGTAGCACAGAGAGGCAAAGTGACCTGCCCGAAGTGGCCCAGCTCTGAAGGTAGAATCAGGAGCGAGTCAAGACCTAGTGTTGCACTCATGGGTCTGACACCCTGAGGCCACCACTGGGCCACCAACAGCTAAAACCTAACACGAGAGGCCAGTCCAGATGAGGAGAGGCGGGTAGAGTTTAGATGGGGGATGGGTGCATCAGAGGGGCCTTTAGGGCCTTTGAAGGGGAATGGGCAGATTTGCGCAGCGTGAGAGTGCAGTGGGTAGTGCGGGACGAGTTCTTGCAGGTCACCACAGGGTGTCTGGATTTTGTAGGCGAGAACCAACCACTGGCACACCTCAGCCAGAGGAAGGGGATGAAGAGATGGAGGAGAGAGGGGAGACCACAAAGGAGGGTGCATGGAGAAGTTTGGTGGCACCCATGGATGGATGGCGGAGTGTGACACCTCCCAACATGGTTGGAAGTGACATTTCCCCTTCCCAGGCCGTGCCCTCTGAGATAGAATGGGAACAGACCTCCCACCGGGCCTCCTATAAGAAGTCATGCCCCCATTTCTCCTTGGGGTGGAGATGGCTCCCACCATGCCCTTCTGCTCACATCAACTAATCAGTTGTGTCCACCTTTGCAGTTCAACGTTCAAAAGTCCACAGAGCCTGTCCAGCCCCGACCGCTTCTGAAGTTCCCGGATATCTATGGTCCCCGGCCCGCTGTGACAGCCCCAGAGGTCATCAACTACGCAGACTACACTCTGGGGACCACAGAGGAGTCTGCTGCACCTGCCAGCCCCCAGGCCCAGAGTGACAGTCGCCTCAAGAGGCAGGTCACAGAGGAGCTGTTCATCCTTCCTCAGAATGGTAGGGATGCCTGGCCCTGGAGGCACCACAGGGGCTAGGGAGGGGCTTGCCAGTGTCTTCTGATACAGTGTGTGACCTGCCACGGTTGTCCAAAGCCCTGGTGTGGTGCAGCAGGTGGACCCCACTGTTTGACATCCAGCTTCCTGTGAGAACTGAGGAGTCTCCCTCAGAACTGACTGGGTGATTACATAAGGGATAAAAAAAAACAAGGTTAGAAACAAGCTTCTGAGTTATGTTTAATCCTCTGCTGTTTTACATGCTTGCTGTCTCTTTGGGATATCATCCTCATTAATAAAGTGGGATCATATTATCCCACTGTCAAATGTATATAAATAATGGCTAACGTAAATGCTTGAAGCAGGGCTTAGTACAAAGCATCAAAACATATGGCTATCATTATTGCCCCTATTCTTCTATGAGCATCAGCCTTCAGAAGGCAGCACCCATAGGTGGCCAGCATGGTGCCAGCCAGAGGAATAGCAGGGGAGCTGAGAGACACAGGCCTTAACTCACAGGAATACAGAACATTCTAAGAGAGACAGTCCGAAGACTAAGAAGGTGGCCAGCCCTGTGGTCCAGGTTTGCTGCATGTGGCAATGAAGGAAGCAGCAGCTTTGACAGTGACCTGGGTTTAGGTGGGTTCCTGTTGGCCAGTGGGAGATGGCTTACCACAGGGGCCAACAGTACACACTAGCCTGACTTTTCGGGAACCACTTCAATCTGTGCTGCAAATGGGCCAATCCTCTTGGCTGTCAGTATCCAGGCTCTCCCGCCCACATTTTAAACAGATTTAAGTTTGAAGACTTGAGAGTGGAAAGTCAGGCAAGACTGATGGGGATGAGTATTCTTGGGGGTGGTTCCCACAGTCAGAGCCTCTCTCGGGAGCCCCTGATTGCTCGATGCTTGGGTGAAACCAGGATGGAACCCTCCACCAAAAGGAAGCCATGCCCAGCTGCAAAGAATTCAGCACACATCACACATGGACTCCTTTCTTCCTTTTCCTTCCCATCCCATAGGGCAGCAGCCTGGTCCTGATCCACAGACAGTTAGCAGCACTGACCACTTTAGCCAAAATCCCCATTATGCACTGTGCTTGACTCCCTCAGACCCACTGCTCCCCTCACCACAGTACTCAGAATCCCACGTCTAGAAGAGGGGTCCATTCTTGCCGCTCACATAGCACAGTCCCTGGGTCACTCAGCAAAGAGCTTGCAGATGCTGCCCTGAACAGACGATGCTCAGGGATAAGAGATGGCAGTTGAGTGGGGTTCGGGTCTGGGTTCTCAGGCTGAAGCTGCCTGAGCACTAAGAACTCTAGGTACCATTAAGTGTCTTCTCATCCAGTCTGCGGCAGTGGCCTCAGGATGGCTTTGGAAGCCAAGAGCATCCTGCACATGTGTGTGTCTTGTTCAGTCTGGTCCCTAGAGGATGGTTTGCAGCATAAATCTAATAATGAGCCCTTGGGGGGACATTAATGATCCTCTAGAGTCCTGCCCTCTGATTCATTCTAAGGATCAGTGGTTCAGTTCTGGTTACTTACCGTGTTGTCTGCGACAGCCACTGTGGCTTCTTAATTCTCCTTTTAGATTCTTTCACACCTTAGACTCCAGCTCACAAAAGGGGTGGAGCCAGCAATACTGATAGTTTTATTGGCGGTTTTAGGACTTTCTTGGTTAAAAGTAAGGTCCTCCATGCATGCAACAAATGTTGAGTGCACATAAGTTAAAGTCAAAGCCACCATCCTTGCCACTGACGTCGTTATTCCTTGTTGTTATCTCCAACTGTCCATTCCTGTAAGATCTGCCCACAATTCCATCCTCCACCAGAAGCACCAAACAGGCTGTGGCAGCTTTCCTTGTGGAAAGCTCACTACGGACCAAGCACAGAGCACCCCTAAAGGACATTCAGCTACTATGTGGCAGCGTGAATATGACACCAACATACTGATCCCTGGACCCCAATAATCCCTTGGGGTGCATTGTTCATAGCCTTCTTTTGGGACAGCTTTGGGCTCAGGTCTATGGCTTAGATGGCAGAGATGACATGATACCACCAGGAAAGCAGAACCCCAACATGATGGCCATGGTTGCTCTGTCTGTTTCCCAGGTGTGGTGGAAGATGTCTGTGTCATGGAGACCTGGAACCCAGAGAAGGCTGCTAGCTGGAACCAGGCCCCCAAACTCCACTTTCGCCTAGACTATGACCAGAAGAAGGCCGAGCTATTTGTGACTAGCCTGGAAGGTGCCGCTTTGTGTGATTGGCTGGGATTCATGTGTGCCCTGTCCGTGGGATGGGAGGGTCTGCAGCCGGAGAGAACAGGGATTCGTGTGTGCCCATCATGGGATGGGAGCATCTGCAGCTCCTCACTTGGCCACACTTTGTTGCAGGGGATCCTAGGAACTGTGGCCTGGCAGGCTGCCTAAGAGCACGGGGAGGTAGGTGATTGAAGAGCAGCTAGCCGCCACTGCCAGCGACGCCTTTGACACTCAACAGGGGTTTGTGCCAGGCAGAGACAGTCTTTCAAAAGTCAGAAACATTTCTGAGAACTTTCCCAAGAATAGAGTAGTTTGCCCTGGGGGCCGCTATACAACAAAGCTAAAACTTTGCAAAGACACAATGGCTCATGATGGGGGTCAGCTGTGCTGTGGATCTGTTCCTCATTTCTCTTGTTTCTGTATTAGCCAACTTTCTATCACTGTGAGAAAATCCCGAGGGGCGGGCACTTAGAAGGAGGCAAGGTCTCTTTAGACTAGCAGTTCCAGAGGTTACATTCAGCCCATGGTGTGTGGTGAGCTGAACATCACAGTAGACAGAACATCATGGCAAGAGTGCACACTGAGCAAAGCCACTCACCTCACAGTGACAAGGAAGCAGGGGTTGGGCAGAGTCCTAATATCCTCTTCAAGAACAAGCCCATGGGGGTTGGAGAGATAGCTCAGCGGCTAAGAGCATTGCCTGTTCTTCCAAGGGTCCTGAGTTCAATTCCCAGCAACCACATGGTGGCTCACAACCATCTGTAATGAGGTCTGGTGCCCTCTGCTGGCCTGCAGTCATACATGTAGACAGAATATTGTATACGTAATAAATAAATAATTATTTAAAAAAATAAAAAAAGAACATGCCCGTGGCCGATTTCCTTCCATCAGTTCCCACCTTCACAAAGCACCGTCCGTCACGGTCTCCGCAGCACATTTTAGGATCCAAACGTGCATCAGTTACTCATCTGCTTGCTGTGGTGAAATACCCTGACAAAGGCAATTGAAGGGTCCATTTGGCTCACAAGCTCCAGGATCCCTGTCTGTCACATCCCATGGTGGAGATGTTATGGCAGCTGGATCTTGAGGCAGCTAGTCACATCGCGTCTGCAGACATGAAGCAGAGAGAGATGAACTCTGGAGCTCCCTTTTTTATTCAGCATAGGACCTTATCCTAGGACCTCAGTGTGGAGTGCCTCCCACAATTGGGGTGGGTCTTCTGGATCTAAAAGCTCCCTCCTGGAAATGCCAGGAGGTTTGTCACCTAGTTGACAAAGCTAACTATCAATATTACCTATCAGTCTTGTGTTGGACTTGGTCCTGGAGATAGAAATCAGGACTTCAAACATACTGAATTGGTGTTCTACCTCTGAGCCTTCCCTCAGCCCCTGGTTTCCTTTCTTGAGTGAGAATTTCCCCTCCTTATAGTTGTTTAAGATGTTTAAACACTTCCATGTACTTTAGTCCATTTGGGCCTCAGGAAAGTACCATTTTACAGATTAGAAAACTGAGTTCTAGTCTCTCCTATGAGGGGCCCGCGTGTTAGAGTGGGCACACAATGTGGGAGACCCAGACCCCTTTCCTGGTAAGGTTAAACACCAAAGTCAATTATTCTAGCCAGATGTCTGCTAAGGGATTCACACAAGTGCTATAGTTGAATTCCTAACTGTCCCCAAAGGGGCATGTGGCTAACACTCACTCCCCAGCCCTTTGACCTCTTTCTCTCCCCTCATTTGTTTCCTGGCCATGACACGAACCCTTCTGCTCAGTCACATGATTCCTCCATGGCATGCTGTCTCACAAAGCAATGTAGCCACTGGTATCAGGGGCTAGAGTTTCTGAAACCACGAGTCCAAGTAAACCTTCTCACCTTATAATTGGATTCTTTATAAGGTGATTCTCCCGGGTGTTTGTCATGGTGTCAGAAAGCTGACAGACACAATCCACAGTGGGAAGTATTGAAAACATCAAGGTGGAGAATCGAGCCAGTGGCCGGTGATTCAGATCATAAGTGGCTGTGTGGGAAATGTTTCAAACACAGAAACAAATGAGTCACAGCATTGGTAGCTGTCCTAACAAAAGCTCTCCAGGGCCTTGGCACCGATGGGGACATCTCTGAATCTTGAGGTCAGAGGGGATTTAGAAAGTGACTCTTGTCTCCATTATCCAGTGAAATGGAGACAATTCACCCCCCCCCCCCACACACACACACACATATTTTTAAAAACTTTCCCTACAAGGCATTTGCAAAGAGATGGAATGTAGTGGTCACCCCAGGGTCCTGCCGACACCCAAGGTTATCTGCATTCTGCAGCCCTGTCTGGGGATCTACTCCCCAACCCCCAGGAAGTCCCAGGTCTGTCTTGTTTTGTCTTTGCCTGCAGCTGTCACCAGTGACCATGAAGGAGGTTGTGACTGTTACATCCAAGGAAGCGTGGCTGTCAAGACTGGCTCTGTGGAGGCCCAGACGGCCCTGAAGAAGCGGCAGCTGCACACCACCTGGGAGGAGGGCCTAGCCCTGCCCCTGGGTGAGGACGAGCTCCCCACAGCCACGCTGAGGCTCACCTTACGGACCTGTGACCGCTTCTCCCGCCATAGTGTGGTTGGGGAGCTCCGCCTGGGCCTGGATGGAGCATCTGTGCCCCTGGGAGCAGCGCAGTGGGGTGACCTGCAGACCACAGCAAAGGTAGGGTTTTCAGACCAGAGAGTAAGAGCTGGCTGGGAGAGGGTGGAAGCAGAATGCCGAGATGGTGAAACAAGGCCCAGAGACATTCTTGTCTCAGGTAAAAGGCAGCTTGGGTTCTTGATCAGAGGCTGGAATAGATTTGTGGCCCAGAACTTGGGGTTCCTGGCATCCATTCCAAGGAGTGCCTCCTACTGTCTAAAGACACCCCTGCCGCCAAGAGCAGCATCGTGGTGAGGGTGGCAACAGTTACCATGCTGCCCAGTCATGGTTCTTAGGCTCCTCTCAAGCTTTGCCCTGCAGCAGTGGAAGGAAATCCAGAGCCCTCTGCTGTCAACACGCAGACCTGGTATAAACAGAAGCAGTTGGCTGCTGGCAGCCCGCTGAGACAGGTGTTACAGAGGGCTAAGACGAGCCTATGCGTACTCTGACGGAGAGCTCTGCAAAGCGCACTGACGCTAAATGAGCTACCTTGGTTCTGTGAAGACCAGAGCGCAGTCAGTGGTTTGCACAGATACTGTTCTGGGATGGTGTCTGCTGTGCAGGCTGCTGAAACACTGGGCTCCTTGGGGAACAAGCCATGATCCCCACAGGCTGTGACAGCATGGGGTCAAGGCACAGCAGGGACGGTGTATAAGGACTCAGGGTCCATCCAAGATCCTGCCACTGAGGAGCCTCCAGGGAACTTCTGATCTACAGCACTAAGATGTGCCCGACCTTTTGACATTGAGACATGATGTTGTCACTTACAACGGTCTCTATCAAGAACCATGAAATCAAGTCTTATAAAAAAAAATCACAAAATAATCTTAGAGTGTTTAAAGTGAGTTTATGGTTTTGTGTTGGGCAGCATACACAACAATCCTTGGGCCATGAGTCTGCATGCAGCCGTGGAACACAGGCTGGGCCAGCCTTGACCAGCTTGCAAGGTCCACAAAGTTGCAAGTCTTGCCCATCACCCTTTCTGGATAAAACCAACCTGCTCATAAAGACACCAGTTCTGTGTACCCTTCTCAGTGGCTCACCTCGGGGGTTGGCATCATCCCAGCAGACACTTTGCAGTCCGGGCAGGTGAGGGCAACATTGACCACCCTGTCTGTGAGGGGGAACTCAGGCTGATATGGCTAGGAGTCCACACAGCATCAGCAGACAAGACAGGGCACATAGCTCAGCCTCAGCGGCATGCTCTTCTGACTCTCTCTCCTGCCATCACCTGCCAGAGGAGGTGACAGGCAGGGGTCGCCTATGTAAGTCTGGACTGTAGGAAGCAGAGGAGGAAGCAGAGGGCATTCCACGCCTTACTGCTTCTCTTTGGGTCTTCATTTCTTCTGGGCCATGTTTTTCTGTTACTTTTTTTCCTTCACCTTGGAAAACTGATAGGAATCTACACCCTCCCTTTGAGACCTGTTGTCTTAAAGCCTACTTTCTAATTAATATGTGATTGGGGTCGCATATAGGTCACCTCTAATGGGAAAGAAGACATGTAGGTCTATTAAACTGGTAAGCTTGTCTTTTCTGGAGCTTAGGAGGTTCCTCTACTAGCCATGGGTGTTTTGGCATGACGCCAGAAGGGCTGAAATGAACCTCACCAAGACAGAAGTCCTGTGTGTCTTGCCTGCTTCTGTCCATTCCCCGGAAGACAGCAATCACTCATTCCAAAAGCACCTCACTTAACCCCTACTGTGTCCCAGGCAGGATGCCACAACTGTCCTCAGGCTCATCCATCTTAATGTCAGCACTCTTGCTGCAGCTGTCACCACTCCCCACACAGCCAGGCACATCTCCTTCCCGCTGGGCAGGGTCGGGGGAGGCATCTACCTGCAGGCCAGGTCAGGAAGCCCCATCCAGATAGAATGAAGGCTGATTTGAAACCGGCAAAGGAATCTACAGACACTGCACCTTGGATGTTTTTTCTTTTCTGGGCTTGCATGGGTTAACAGAGGTGGCAACAGTGCCCCAGTTCCAGCCGGAAGACATTCAGCCAAAACAGGCATGTGCGTCATTAGGGACAACAGAGCACCCCACTCTGAGGGCAGCTTGGAGTGATTCACTGAGCATCGACCAAAAAGGAGGCAGGAGAGAGGAGGAAAAAGATGGAGAAGAAAGCAGCTGCTTTTTGTTTGTGGTGCTTGGAGCATCTGGACCCGGCTAGGTGTCATTGCAGGTCCCTTGTATGCCGACATCCACATGACTGGTCCTGGTTTTCACTCATACACATGCGAGAGGCCCTGCAAAGATGCAGGCCGGCTCTGTGAGGAGCAGAAGGCCAGGCGTGGTCGTCTGTAACACAGCCCAGGTCAGCTGTGGTGCTCTGCCCCTGGCTATGTGCTTGGCACCTGTCCCCAGACCTCAGTGCCTCTGCTGTAAAAAATGAGAGCACTAGGAGAGACTGTTCACCTAGGAAGTGACCTGGGACCTGGACTCCCTTAGAGCAGACTTCATAGGAGTCCCAGATTTGCTGTGTCATAGCTGCTGACCAAGTGTAGTTACCCCTTGGCTTTCCTGCCGAGAACGAGAATTTCAGTGTCCTTCTCAAGGTCATTGCCAAGATTAAGAGAGATGTCTGAAATTTTTCTGGCAAATATTTATTTTGTGTCCAGTGTGTGCCTGATGCCAGGGAGTGCAATGAACCCGTAGTCTAGAGGGACAGGCCACATGCGTGTATGGGCACAGTGCTCTTTGTTTAATAGACCCGCATTCGTGTCAGCCCGAGCTTCCCAGACTCCCAGATCAAACTCCCAGTCCATTTGTCATGTGACTAGCACCCTGGATCTAATTAAATGTCTACTGGAACCTCAAGCCCACGGCCTGCCTCTGGGCACCTCAGCAGACCAGGCTTGACCACCGAGCTTCCTCAAGGGTCCAATCAGCAAAAGCGTGAAGTGGGCAGAGCAGAACGCTTGTTTCCCTGAACTGCATCAGGACGGTGGCAATTCTAGCACCCTCCTAGGATGCTGTCTGCCTTCCTGTCCTGACAGTAGCTCCCAGGTGACACAGGACCAGCAGTCATGGGGACGAAGGTGTGGGTGCCGTTCTCTTGCTTCTCTGCAGGACCATCACTACTGCTTTGTGGGGTTCGGCTCCAAACATGAGGTAATGGCCTGCAGGTTCCCCAATTCTTAGACTTAGGAACAACTCAAAAAGGGAGGGTCAGAGAACAAACCAGAGTCAACTAGAATGGTGAATTGGCTCTGTCCTTAAGAGCGAAGGACAATTTCAAAAGAGTTCCCGAGAAGAATGAATCATTGAGGTCATGGTGGAGACACCTGTCCTGGATGGCAGGCTTGTTCTGAGGCAGAGGGCATGCCCAGAACACACAGCAGGCTTCCTCTGACTACATACGGATCTTATGCCAGTGTGACTGAAGAAGGTAAAGAGCCCTGTGACCACCCCCCAGTGACCTCAGTGTATGGGTAGGGAAGGGACTTCCTGAATCCCCTCACTGTGAAGCAAGAAAGGACAAAATCTGACTACTAAGGTTGGGCCACAGGGCAAGAAGCGTTGCTTCAAAAGGCTTGACAACATTTCTCACTCCTGCGGGAGGCTGATGGGTGACACTGGAAACCAGCATATGGAGTGGACAGAGATAGAGTGCCCGGGATCTTCCGAGACTAGGATTCGTGCCTCCTCGAACTCCACTGCTGCCCAGCCGTCCCTGCTGCCCCTCAGCCTTGTGCTGATGTTGGTGAATCATTCCTGTAATCATTAGGACAGCTACTTCACTGGTGATGTTGGCCCGCAAAGCCAGAGTTACCTTTTCCAACAAAGAAATGGACAACTTGGGACTGGGGAAATGGCTCGGCAGTTGAGAGCTCCTACCACGCCTAACAAGGATCCAAGTTCCAGCACTCATGTTGAGTGACTCAGAGCTGCTTGTGACCCCAGCTTCAAGGGATCTGATGACCAGCACTCACATGTGCACATGCCCACACGGAGACACACATAGACACACATGCTTAAAAATGAGTGAAATCAAGGCGGGGGAAAATTCTACTCCTCCGGGAGCCTGATGGGTCCACGCTGTTACTCTGAACTCGGGTTTCCTAGGACCCTAGCATTCTGCCAAAGTACCCCAGAGTCTAGTCAAAGGGTGCAGAAGGAGAGGAGCCTCTTTCTTCCTGCCATCAATGTGGCCTGAGGGGAGGCTGTTTTCTGTTTATAGGTTGGAGTTAAAGACAGAGCATGGTGACTCATGCCTAATCTCGCACTCTGGAGGGAGACGCAGGTAAATCGCTGTGATCTGAGGCCAGCTTAGTGTTTATAGTGAGTTCTGGCCCAGTTGGGGCTACATAGTGAAATCCTGTCTCAAAAAAAAAAAGAAAGAAAGAAAGGAAGGAAGGAAGGAAGGAAGAAAGAAAGAAAGAAAGAAAGAAAGAGAAAAAAGAAAGAAAAGAAAGAACGAGAAAAAGAAAGGAAAGAAAGAAAGAAAAAAAGAAAGAAAGAAAGAAAGAAAGAAAGGAAAAAAGAAAGAAGGAAAACATGTGGTAGAACAAGACCCCTGGTGACACATAGCACCCATCTTCAGGACCCATCTTGTGTTGTGTAGACAAACTAACCTTAGGTGAATGGATCCTAGAATACCTGTGGGGTACAAGGGCAGTGTGACTCTAGTCTCAGCTTCAGTTGATGGGTCAATCCCTTACCCTCCTGTTTTCAGGAGACATCCGCAGGGGCCGGGGAGGTCCTTCTGTCCATCAGCTACCTCCCAGCTGCCAATCGTCTCCTGGTGGTGCTGATTAAAGCCAAGAACCTCCACTCCAACCAATCCAAGGATCTTCTGGGCAAGGGTAAGTTTGGCTGCAAGGAGACAGGTGGGATGTCCCAGCTTGGGATGGGTGCCGAAGGAGGTAGAATCCAGCATAAAATGGAGATGGGTGAAGAAGGAGCTAGTAAGAGTCCAGCTGTGGAGTCACCCTCAGCATCTGCTGCCCAGGGTGCACACCCATGCCTTTAAGTACACACATATCTGCTGGAGTCCCCACATGCTCCCACTCTCTGCTCCAAGCCTTGGCCAAATCCCACCCCCATGCTGAGCATGGTGACAGCAATTGATTTGTGGCTATGAGGGTAAAGTGTGGGGCTTAAGAAGCTTAGAGCACAGATGCCCACATAAGTCTCTTCATAAAAGCCCATAAGTTTTGGGGTTGCCTTCTGATATCTGGGCACATGTCTCTAGTTATGGGGACTGAGCAGGCTCTCCTAGCAAACAAGAAAGCAGCAGGGATGGGCCAGGCCATACCTACACAAAGCAAGCTATCAATAGCACACAAATCATCGTTATGTATAAAGAGTTACAATACAGATTTGCTTGTGTATTCCTGACAGGTCCTGGGCAAATGAAATCCAGAGGGTTGGTGTTGTAGCCCTGAGTCACAGCTCAGAGGTGGATGCCTCCCTTCCAGTCAATTCTGGCTTGCTTTTTTTTTTCTTTTTTCTTTTTTTTATAGCTTCTATCAGGACCATTACAGAAGAGCACTTTGCGTCTGAAATATCTCTGTAGAAATAACAAACCAACCACCCAGGGGTGATAACCATAGCAATAAATACAAAGTAACAATTATTCTCACATTAGCTTGGGCAACCTTGACTAATGAGAATAAACTGTCCTAGGCTGTGGAAGCTTGCCTGCTGATGTGTAAATTTCCTGGGACCTGGGGGCAGGGAACCCCCTCACCCTCTCCACAGGGAATCCAGGTCCTCCAGTAAAACTTGGAGAAAAGACAAGTGACCAGAACTCGGGCAGCCACCATTTTAGGGACACAAAGGCTTGACTGGAGACTGAAGAAGGTGAGGGTGGAGAGAACCTGATTTTTCTGGTCTGATTTGAAATCAAACTGGAGGACACCTAAGTCTTTGTCCCTGACTTGGTTTGTCAAGTCTTTTAAAAGGACTTATGGCCAAAGTGGTTCCCCAGAGTCTCTCTGACATACCTAGGTCTGAGCCACCCACTGAGCTCATATGTTTTGTGACAGGCTACAGATCTCTAATCTGAAAATCAAAATCCAGTAAATGTCAACATCTGAACTCTCCTGACCACTAGTGGTGAATTCCAATAAAAAACAAACAAACAAACAAAAAATCATTTGATTTTATGTTGTATAAAAGAATCTTCAAGCTGTGTGCATAAGATGCATGTGGAGGCCGGGAATTCCAGCTCCTGTGAAGGCAGGAAGATCTCAAGTTTCAGGCTTCTGTGGGCTGCAGAGAAAGTTCCAGACCAGCTGGAGAGGCATAGTGCAACCCTTCTGTAGATCAAAAAGAAAAAGCAAGCTGGGGATTTTGCTCAAAGGTAGAATGCTTGCTTGGTATGTGTAAGGCCTTAGGTATGTGTAAGACCTTAGGTATGTGTAAGGCCTTAGGTATGTGTAAGGCCTTAGTATCAAGGAGAAAAGAATCATCGAATGAATTTTATGCTTACACTTGAGTCCCATCCTCAAGATACCGTGTAACATATATTCAAGTATTTCCCAAGTCTGAAAAACACCCCAAATCAATAAGGTTTATAGTCCCAAGCTTGACAAATAAAGATACTCAACATTGTATGGTAGGTCTCTCACATTCTAGTGGAAATTACAGACGTGGCAGTGTTGTCTCTCTTCCTAAATCTAGACCATCGAGTGAATACTTAATACCTGCTGAGTGAGTACATGCTCCAGGGGAGGTGTTGGGAACCTCAGAAAAGAGCAGTGTTCCAGGCGCCCTCAGAACCCCACAGCTCACCTCCCCCCATCTTCTGTCCTCTCTCCTCTTCCCCAGATGTCTCCGTCAAGGTGACTTTGAAGCACCAGGCTCAGAAGCTGAAGAAGAAACAGACAAAAAGGGCCAAGCACAAGATTAACCCTGTGTGGAATGAGATGATCATGTTTGAGCTACCAGATGACCTGCTGCGGGCGTCCAGTGTGGAGCTGGAGGTGCTGGGCCAGGGAGAGGGGGGCCCGAGCTGTGAGCTGGGTCACTGCAGCCTAGGCCTGCACGCCTCGGGCTCTGAGCGCAGTCACTGGGAGGAGATGTTAAAGAACCCACGCCGGCAGATCGCCATGTGGCACCAACTGCACCTGTAGTCGGCTGCCAGCCACCAACCTGGTCCTTCTTGGTCACCGTCATCCTCCAGGCTCAGCTGTCAATCCTCCCCTCTTGCCCCCGTCCACATGATGCAGACGTGTCGGCTGAAGCCAGGACCTCATTCCTCTCCTACATGTCCAGTACTGAAAAGTGAGCGGCGGCACCAGGCCAGTGCGTGTGACGGGCACGTGAGGGTCACTCGGAAGACCGTGCCTTGCCCATTTGTGTTATGGACAAAGGTGCATGTCAGGTACACTCCGTGGGCAGTCCTTGCTCACTTTAGTCTAAAGCAGCAGCTCTCAACCTGTGGCTTATGACCCCCTTGGCAAACCTCTTTCTCCAAAAATCTTTACATCATGATTCACAACAGTAGCAAATGTAGTTATGAAGCAGCAATGAAAATGATTTTCTGGTCGGAGGCCACCATGCCGTGAGGACTGTGTCAGCATTTGGAAGGGTGAGACGCACTGGCTGGCCAAGGGCCGTGGGCCACCGGGGTCACACCGCATTGAGACTCTGGGTGGAATACACAGGGCATCTGTCCTGAACAAGCACGGGGGCTCTGGAGTCGAGCAGGGGGACTTACTTGATGACCGCCTTCCCAGCCTTATCCTTCGGGAGTTCCCTACCAGCCCAGCATGAAGAAGAGAAGGCTGCTCACTCTCATTCTCCCCTTTTCTACTTTTGCTGTTCGGATCCCACTCTTGCACTGAAGTGTGTGTTTTGACTGTTTTATTTAAGAAAGCAGGGTGGCTTTTGTTTGTTTGTTTCTATCATACCCAGGGAACTCTTTCCCTGGCAAGCTCTGGTGGCATCTTCTGGGCTGCCTCATCCCGAGGGCTAGCTGTCATGTCTACCAGGGTCACCCCCTGCAGCTGACTCTGTGGGGCAGACCTGTCCCTCTCAGTATGCCCATACTTCAGGAGGAAGCAGCCCTGAGCTTGGCCTATTTCATTCAGCTATGTGAGTGAGGAGTCGGATAACAATTTAAAGAGGAAATGCAGCCTCTTAAAATGTACCTCCCTCCAGTTTGGGGAACATGTCCCTTTAGCTAGGAAATAACAAGAAGCCAGGAAATAACAAGAAGCCAGGATTGGAAATATCTTCCTTCATTGATCTTTCTAACACATGCCCTCATTGGGAATTAAATGTAAGCGGCTGCAGGCTTAGACACCTGCGAGCCAGAATTCAGGTTGTCAGTTACTTCCTTGCTCTACAGCGCCTCGGTGTGGCCACCTGTAGCACAGCACCGATACCTTCTCTAGCCCAGCTTGAGAAGACAAGCCCCTAGGCATCTAGGCAGAGGTCGGTTGTCACTGCTCAACTGATGGCACTTGGTAGCTCCTCTCCAAAACCTCCTCTGTAGATTACTCAGTGTAAATTACCAGTGAATCAAAAACCTTCAGTCACATGTACATCAGCTTAACTTGTTTCTAGCCACGCCTGGGAAGCCGCCTCTGAACCAGCTGAATCTGCGTGAACAGTTGGGATCTGTGGGAAGGAACCTAAGTCTTTGCCAGGGACCACTTTCTAGCAAGAGACCAAAGCTGAGGAGAAAAGAGTGTGGGTGGCCATTTTAGGCTGGGCTGCTGATGGTCAGCTAGGGGTGACCCTCAGTCTTCTGTGAGTCTCCTCCCAAGGTCTGTTTGTCTGTTGAGTGTTTGTCCACTGAGACCCTGCATGTGTCTGCCCACTCTGCTCAGAGATGACTCCTGGGGCGGGGAGTGAACACCACTTTAATGGAGGCAGCAGACAACGGCAGCCGTGAGGGCAGTTCGGGTGAGCTGCTCTCAGATAGAAAGGGGCCCCGCGGAAGGTGGGGATCTCTGGAGGAGAACGTTAGTCCTGTGGTGTGTTTCTGCCTTTGGTGTTTCCTGTTGTCACATGCTGCGTGTTCATATGCAGTCCCAAATCAAAGCACAAAAAGACGCATGAGACATCGTGGTCACGTGTCTGGTCACACTTTGGAACACAGAGTCTTACAGTGGTAAATAAATCATTTCCAATGGGGTTGGCAGCCCAGTGCCTTTCTTTGTCTCTTTTCCTTAATAAGAGTCAGAAAAAAATGTGCATTAAGTACCCGTGAACCACTGCCAACTTCAATAAACCTTGAGGAGTACAGCTGACTTCCCCTCTAGTGTGCTATGCCGAGAAGACCAGGACCTGGCATTCTGATTTGTTATCACAGCATTCCTTTCTATCACTGCATGATCATATGAACCCTGGGCACTCGAGAGTGTCTGTCTGTGTGTTTCTGAGCTTTACCTAAATTCTTAAATCACACCATACTACTTTTGTTCAACATCAAAATTTGAAGTTTCATGCAGAGATGTGGCTCTAACCAGTTTCTCCTCCACAGCTATATAATTCATATTCTGCTACATGCATTTATCACATCCCATTTTATTGATGCACATTTAAATCTCTCCCCCCGCTGTCGGCCTGTCTCTTTTCTCCTTCTCTGCAGTTATTTTATAGGACCTGCCACTGTGAACTTCCTATGTGTGTTTTCCGTGTACATGGGTTGTTCCTTGAAGATTTATCTAAAAGTGAGTGAAATTGCTAGGACAAAGTGTGTGTGCATGTGTGTGTGCGTGTGTGTGTGTGTGAGAGAGAGAGAGACAGAGACAGATACACAGAGAGACAAAGAGAGAGACAGAGAGAGAACGTGTGTGTGTGCATGTGCTCGTGTTTGTGTGTGTGTGTGTGCTCGTATGAGTGCGTGTGTGCATGTGAGAGTGCATTGTGTGTGTGCTTGTGCGAGAGTGTGTGTGCGCTCGTGTGAGTGTGTGTACGTGTGTGCATGTGAGTGCTCATGTGAGAGTGAGTGTGTGTATGAGAGAGAATACGTGTGTGTATGTGCTCGTGTGTGTGCGCGTGCAAGTGCGTGTGTGTACAAGTGTGAGAGTGCGTGTGTGTGCTTGTGTGAGAGTGTGTGTGTGTGCGCACGTGTATGTGTATTTGTGCATTTTGAAGTTTTGAGTACATTCCTGGGAAGAAATATCAGGTGAGCTTTTGTGATTCTTCATGACTTTACCCAGTAC
The DNA here is from genome assembly GCF_982192425.1 of Myodes glareolus. Classification (NCBI taxonomy): domain Eukaryota; kingdom Metazoa; phylum Chordata; class Mammalia; order Rodentia; family Cricetidae; genus Myodes; species Myodes glareolus. Next base: position 85,922,408 of record NC_142035.1, on the reverse strand, counting down.
CCCCATCAGTGGAGGACAGAAGGGCAAAGGATCCGTGGAACCCTGCCACCCTGCGCCTTTCAGGTGACCACCTCTGTGTTGGTTTCTGGAGTGTGTGTCTTAAGATTAAGCAAAGGATCAATCGTGAATTTTATTTATTTGATTGTTTGGAGGGTTTACTTTATTTTTGAGACAGGGTTTCTCTGTGTCGTCCTGGCTGTCCTGGAACTCACTGTGTAGATTTGACAGGCCTTGAAAGCAGAGAGATTTGCTGCCTCTGCAGCCTGCGTGCTGGGATGGAAGGTTCTTAACCAGGATCAATAACCTCTAAACAGCCATGTAATGTTTTCATATGTGACTCCTTCCTTACTGTATCCTTTCTACGCCCACTATTACATCCTAATGGCAACTAGGAGGCATTTGTATTTATGTAATAAAATGGCCTAAGTGGGCTTTATTCCACAGAGCCAAATATTATATACCATAATTCACAGGTAACTGTGAAGACAGCCCGCTAAGGCCCAAACTAGAATTTGGCATGGCTCCATCTGAGAGAAATGACAGAGACACTTGGTTACCATGTCGAGGGTTTTCCTTGAAGACATGCTCCGACAGGAACAGTCCACCTCTACCTGGAGCTCTGTGTCAGAGCGGAGACCTGCACCCTGCAGGACACTCTCTGGCCACCATTGCCTCTGGGCCTCAGGGCCCATATCTAGAAAATGAATTTGGATGAAATGACCCCAAGACCTCTTCCAACTTTAACCTTTTATAGTTCTCCGGTTTAGATGGTGTCTTAGTTAGGGTTATTACCATGATGAAACAGCCATGACCAAAGGCAACTTAGGGAGAAAAGGGTTTATATTTGACTGACATGGCTGAAGTCATAGTTCATTGAGGGAAACCAATGCATGCATTCAAAAGGGCAGGAGCCTGGAGGCAGGAACTGATGTAGAGGCCATGGAGGGATGCTGCTTACTGGCTTGGTTCCCATGGCTTCCTCATCCTGTTTTTGTATAGAACCCAGGACCACCAGTCAGGGGTGGCACTACGTGCAATGGCCTCAGCCCTCCTTATCAAACACTAATTGAGAAAATGCCCTACAGGCTTGCCTGCCTACAGACTGATCTTATGGCGGTATTTTCTCAATTGAGGTTCCCTCCTCTCAGATGACTTTAGCTGTGTCAAGTTGGCATAAAAGCAACAAACATGGACTGGTAACAGCTTTGTTTCACATGTTTCCTATAGAAATAGAAAGGCAGCCTACAAAGGTGGATGTCTGCTCTCTCTGCTCCACATTGGATATGGATTTGGCATCTGCTGACCATCTTTCTGGAGCTATGGGTGCTCCCCTGAGTAAGCATGGTACCCGGGCCTCAGGGGAAACTGGGTCCCATCAGTTTGGTAGCTGCTGGACACGGGTACTTATCCACCCAAGAGTGCTTACTTTGTAGAACCAGCTGGATGCCAGCATTTGGGAGATCCAATTTGAAGCACATATCCATCTCCCTCACAGCAGACCTCTATCTGCCAGGGATAAAGTTAAGAGATGAAGAGGTTGGGCATTACCTTAGTGCTGGGGAATGCTCCCCCCATACACTCCATGAATTTTTCTCTTGCAGGTGAATCAGTTCCCTAGACCAAGCTGAAAGAGCCAAGCCAGTCCTGGTATTAGGAAAGAGTTGTTGTCATGGAAACCAGTCTAGTGGTGCCCACTGTGATTAGAGCAGAGTTCCCATGGTGTCTGGTCTTCAGCTGAGCTTTGTCACTTGTCAGAGTGGCCTCCAATTTCCCGACACTCTTTCCAGAGGTTTTAGAGACAGCTTGTTGGCGAATGTGGGTGGCAAAAGTCCTACTTCAGAAATTAGGTTGCCATCCAGGGACAAGTGAGGAAAGCCTGCTTTTCCAGCCCAAAGAAACAAATCAAATTTCTCTCCAGCCCCTCTCCAGGTGAGACGAGCAGATGCAAGCTGAAGAAGGAGCCCAGGGCTCTCTCCGAGGAAGGCATGGTGCTTCCCACTCAGGCTAAGGTATAGGTTGTCCATACTCGGGTATTCCCAGTAATACTAGGAGATCAAAACCCTGATACTTCCTGGCACCTGCTCCATTCTGGTCAAAAAGGACACAATAGCAACAAAAATATAATTGTGCACAGCGGACAATAGCTCTGTGCTAGACAACTCAAGCAGGCTGGGATTCGTGGTTTGTCCCAGGTCTTATGCTTCTAAGAAACTGGGGGGGGGTTAATATGGTCTAGCCCTAAAGTTAAGACTCTTAAGATACATAAGTAGCCATGCATCTTTACTTGAAGGTCATAGTCTCCAAGTATTACCTGGAACTAAAGAGCCCAAACATGGATAATCCAGAAATAACCGGGACAATCTTTTTTCCTGGGGTATAGGAGATGCTTGGGAATTTTGCTGGGACCCTGTCTCAGGGCAAGAACAAGGAGCTCAGGCAAATTTGCCAACTGTACACAACCTCTCACTTTACAGGAAAGGGACTGGGTCAAGGCCAGATGCAGCCAAAGATCAAGTACAGGACCGTTCTAACTGCGTGAGGAAACCAAGACAGAGATAAACAATGAGGAAGAATCCAGGACTCCAGCTCTGGCCCCTGAGGTGCCCGACTGGGCTCCTCTGAGGAGCTGCTCACAGTCCTTCACCCCTTCAGCAATTACTTGCCCACTTGGTGACAGGCACGACCCACAGCAGAATGAAATGCCTCTACTTTCCCTTTCCCTCATGGGCACTCTCTCTCTCTCTCTCTCTCTCTCTCTCACACACACACACACACACACACACACACACACACACAGAGAGAGAGAGAGAGAGAGAGACAGAGAGAGAGACAGAGAGACAGAGAGAGACAGAGAGACACACACAGAGAGAGACACAGAGAGAGAGACAGAGACAGAGAGAGAACTATATAATAGTAGACATGAAAATTCCCTACTAAAAAAGGTGGCATTTTGCCACAACCTGCTGCCATTCTGGGAATAACTGTCCCAGACATAGGGCTCAGGATATCAACTAAGGTTCTCAGATAGACAAGACACATGGTAGGGGTTGGAAGACTGTGTGGTCACTAAGTGAGTACAGGATGAGACAAGGAGGCAGGCAGGGGATGGTTTCCACTGGGAAAGCCATGTGCCATGCTAAGGGAGTACCATGGCCAGAGCTGCTTTTAAAAGACCACCCTAGACCCATCACAGGAAACTCTGCTGATCCTCAGGCCACTAGCCAGGCTCCTAAGTCTTCTCTCTGGGTGACTTCAACTTGTCCTTTGGACCTTGGAGAGAAAAGTTTGGGGAAAGAGGGAAGGGAACGGAAGGCGTTGACCACCTCCTCCAAGAGTCACTCTGGGGGGACTGACTTCATAGGCAAGGGCAGATGGAGATCTTTCCTTCCTTGGTTCCTGGTGACAAAATCATCGTGTTCCAGAGACTTCTACAATCCTGGGTCAGTCAGACCTGGAGGTGTCGTATAATAATCTCCTCTTAATTGAAACATTCTGCCCTAGAGAGAGGCTCCTTTAGACTTGGGAAGTAAACAATTTCCACATTTTTAGAAGTCCCTGAAACTGACTAGTTTCTCGAGGTCCTTCCCTGCCCAAGGGAATATAAACATCAGGAACTGGCGGACTCTGTAGGTTGCACAGGAAGCTCTTGGGTTCCAGCTTTCAGAAGTTGTCATCAGTGCTGGCACGGGCTTTTAGTGACACAACTTGGCCCGTGTTCATAAGGAACCCGACAGAATTGTTTCACCAAACTGAACTGTTGCTACTTTGGTCTGTCATTGGTTTCTTCTCTAGAATGAGAAAATATTTATTCAAGTCCCCCCCCCAAATAGTATCACACAATACAATTGGTACCCAAACAGAGAATGACGAAATCACAGATGAGCTGGGGATGGTGGCAGTAGTGGCTGCATGTCCCCTGCAGCAGATGCTGAGACACAAAACTGAGGCTGACGGATGTAAAGATGGAGCCCCTGGAGGGAAGCCCTCAATATGGCAGCCCTTCCCCCATGAGGATTGGAATGCGTGTCTCCTTAATGCAGAGGTAATTGCAAGGTCCAGTAGATGGTTAACAGAATACACAAGGCCGAGCTGTCTATTGTGGGAAGCAAATCCTGGGGTGGCCATCTTCCTCTGCTTGGCATGGAGCAGCACGTCTCCTCAATGAATGGGGTCTACCTTATCCCCCCGAGTATGTGCTGTAAAGTACTCCCGAGTTAAAAATTTTCACCCATACTGGGCCCTTTATCAGTCAGACATAGGTGATGGGAAGGCAGGCACCACAGTGCTGGTCTGCAGTCTGTCAGAACCAGGGTCCGGCTCCAACAATGGGCTTGGCAGGCTAGAAGGAAGCCCTTGGGTTTGAACTGAGCCGATGAACACAAGCCAGCTCCACTGAGACCATTAGGAGGTGGGAGATGCAGTGTCTGCATGACAACAGCATCATGCCAGAATGAGGAGGCAGATGGATCAAGGGAAATGTCTGTGGATCATGGACGCCTAAATGGGACTGCATCTCCTGTCCCTGTCACTGTACTCAACATTGCTCTTTTGACTAAAGAACTGATAAAAAAATCACGAGATCTTTTTATACTTAATTGGGCCTTACTAACTTCTATTTTTATCATCTCCTTAGCTGTCCAAGACCAACTAGAACATCTTTTTTTAAAAAATTGTTTTTATTGAGCTCTATGTTTTTCTCCTTCCTCTCCCCTCTCCTCCTACCCTCTCCCATGGTCCCCATGCTCCCAATTTACTCAAGAGATCTTGCCCTTTTCTACTTCCCATGTAGATAGATCCATGTGTGTCTCTCTTAGGGGCCTCATTGTTGTCTAGGGTCTCTGGGGTTGTGAATTGTAGGCTGATTTTTTTTCCTATGTCTAAAAGCCACTTATGAGTGAGTGCATATGATATTTGTCCTTCTGAGTCTGGGTTACCTCACTCAATATAATGTTTTCTAGATCCACTCATTTGCCTGCAAATTTCAAGGTATCTTAATTTTTTTCTGCTGTGTAGTACTCCATTGTGTAAATGTACCACATTTTCCTTATCCATTCTTTGGTCAAGCAGCATTTAGATTGTTTCCAGGTTCTGGCTATGACAAACAATGCTGTTGAGCACATGTCCTTGTGGCACAATTGAGCCGCCTTTGGGTATATACCCAAAAGTGGTATTGCTGGGTCTTGGGGAAGGTTGTTTCCTAATTTTCTGAGAAATCACCACACTGAAATCCAAAGCAGCTGTACCAATTTGCACTCCCACCAGCAATGCAGAAATGTTCCCTTTTCCCCACAACCTCTCCAGCATAAGTTGTCATTAGTGTTTCTGATCTGGGCCATTCTTACAGGTATAAGATGGAATCTCAGAGTTGTTTTGATTTGCATTTCTCTGATGACTAAGGATGTTGAACATTTCATCAAGTGTCTTTCAGCCATTTTAGATTCCTCTGTTGAGAGTTCTCTGCTTATGTCTGTACTCCATTTTTTATTGGGTTATTTGTTCTTTTGATGACCAATTTCTTGAGTTCTTTGTATAATTTGGAGATCAGACCTCTGTCTGATGCAGGGTTGGTGAAGATCTTTTCCCATTCTGTAGGCTGTCGTTTTGTCTTGTTGATGGTGTCCTTTGTTTTACTGAAGCTTCTCAATTTCAGGAGGTCCCATTTATTAATTGTTTCTCTCAGTGTTTGTGTCACTGGGGTTATATTTAGGGAGTGGTCTCATGTGCCAATGCATTCAAGTGTACTTTTCACTTTCTGTTCTATGAGGTTCAGTGTGGTTGGTTTTATATTGAGGTCTTTGATCCATTCAGACTTGAGTTTTGTGCATGGATCTATTTTCATTCTTCTACATGTAGATATCCAGTTATGTCAACACCATTTGTTGAATATGCTTTCTTTTTTCCACTTTATATTTTTTGCTTCTTTGTCAAAAATCAGGTGTTTGGAGGTGTGTGAATTGATAATCGGGTCTTTGATTCGCTTCTATTGGTCCTCCTTTCTGTTTTTATGAAAATGCCAGGCTGTTTTCAGTACTGTAGCTCTGTGGTAGAGTTTAAAGTCAGGGATTGTGATGCCTCCAGAAGTTCCTTTATTGTACAGGATTGTTTTGGCTATTCTGGGTTTTTTTGTTTTTCCATATGAAGTTGAGTATTGTTCTATCCAGGTCTATGAAGAATTTTACTGGGATTTTGATGGGCACTGCATTGAATCTGTAGATTGCTTTTGGTAAGATTGTCATTTTTACTATGTTAATTCTACCCACACAAGAGCATGGGAGATCTTTCCATTTTGTGGTGTCTTCTTTAACTTCTTTCTTCAAAGATTTAAAGTTCTTGTCATACAGGTCTTCCACTTGTTTGGTTAGAGTTACTCCAAGATATTTTATGTTATCTGTGACTACTGAAAAGGGTGATGTTTCTCTGATTTCTTTCTCAGCCCATTTGTCATCTGTGTAAAGAGACCTACTGATATTTTTAGTTAATCTTGTATCCTGCTACATTACTGAAGGTATTTATGAGTTGTAGAAGTCCCTTGGTAGAATTTTTGGGGTCCCTTATGTAAACTATCATATCATCAGCAAATAGTGAGAGTTTGACTTCTTCTTTTCTGATTTGTATCCCATTGATCTCCTTTTGTTGTCTTATTGTTCTAGTTAGAACCACAAATGCCTGCTCCTGTGGAGGCTGCTGCCTCAGGCCTGCTCCAGCTAAGGTGACTGGCTCCAGCCTGCTCCTGTGGAAGTTGCTCTGGCAGAGGTCGCTGGCTTGGGTCTGCTCCTTCGGCAGTTGCTCCCTTGTACCTGCTCCTGTGGAGGCTGCTGCCTCAGGCCTGCTCCAGCTAAGGTGACTGGCTCCGGCCTGCTCCTGTGGAAGTCGCTCTGGCAGAGGTCACTGGTGAGGCCCACCCCTGTGGAGGTCACTGCCTTGGGCCCTAACTAGGACTTCTTATCTAGGAAGGATGACAGTGGGCTTTCAGAGATCCTGCCCACTCTCTTTTGTTGCATGATGCTAACACTTAAGCATTTTTTGATTTGTAAAAACATGAAGTAAAGGTAATTGTTGAATTTAAACAAAGACATGGACATGTCATATAATGGGAATGAGCACTTGCAGGAGTCAAAGGGCTGTCAGATAAAAAGCTTAGAGTGGGGAGTTTTTAGACAGGGAGGCCCCAAAGGTCCTCTAAAATAATGCCATTGCCACTGCTGTTGGTTTACGCCAGAACTGGATAATATGGCCCTATGGGTGAAGACAATGCATATTCTGATTATAAAAATGAAAAAAAAAAGAAATGTATGTCCTAGCAATGCTGAAGCATGCATGGGCAGCCCGTACATGGTGGTTCTGTTGAACTTGCCCATGTTGGGTTTCATGGTCTAAGTTAATGAGGACGACTGACCAAGTCTCTTCCTCAGAAGGGCACCAGATCTCATTACAGATGGTTGTGAGCCACCATGTGGTGGCTGGGAATTGAACTCAGGGCCTTTGGAAGAGCAGGCAGTGGTCTTAACTGCTGAGCCATCTCTTGTGAAGAAATAAGGCTGGGACTGAACTGCTGACTTGCTGCTGGCTTGTTTTGTTCATGTTGGAAGGTATAGTGTGTGCAGCCTGCTAGGGGACAGCTGTTACAACAGTCTCCCTTGGCCGTGGCCCCTGAAGCTATGCTATCGTAGTGCCCAGAGAGATGCAACTGCGTGTGCAGCAGCAGCAGCAGCAGCAGCAGCAGCAGCACAGTCGGTTTCAGGTTCAACAGCAACTTTCTGGCTTTATTAAACTTTTCTCTAAACATTTGTGTGCTTATGATAAGTCATAGGGCACTGCTGTCAACTGCAACTGGACCTAAAAGGATGTTTCCTTTATAAGCAATAGCGGACTGGGAGAGCCAAAGAACCACCCAAGAACAAGAGGCTATTGCTGTGGCAGAGTAGCCCAAGGGTGAGGCATATATATCACCCCTCCAAGGCCCAGAGAATACCATGGACAGGGAGCAGAAAGAATAAAAGAACAAGAGGAAAGGGTAGAGTACTGTGTAGCAGTTTCCTCTGCATTGAAACACTGTATCCTGAATACGTGTCCATTCATTGTCATTAGAACTTGAGAAGTCCTAAAGGGAGGCTTCCTAAGACTGGAAATAACACATAAGTCTCAGGAAGTCCCTGAAACTTAACAGACTTCCAAGGCCCCTCTTCTCCAATGTTATATAAACAGTAGTGGAAGAATCTCCTACCTGTTAAGTTTCTGCAAACTGCCAAGGTATCTCTGGGTTCCAGTTTTCATGAGTCATCAGCCACGCTGGAACTGGCTTTGGTGATGTAGCTGCCTGGGAGTCATCCATGCTCTGTAAATAAACCCTCATCCACACTCCCATAAGTAACCCAGAAAACTCACTGGCTCACCAAGTTGGACTTGGGTAGACTCCTTACTTTAGTATGTCACTGGATTGAGAGGGCTTTGTTCACACCTCCCCAGAAACAGTGTCACACAGCAGTTGCTAGGTGACCAACGTAGAGGTGATGGTGCTTCTCGACTGAAAATAAAATGCCTAATGCTGAGAAGGCAGAAGTAAGGATACAGGAAGAGGTAAGACCTCTGTGAGGAAGTCGGATGCGGAGAGGGACCAAGAGTGGGGGCCTCAGCATCTCAAGAGGAAAAACCTGTATGTGGAGCAATGCCATTATTGACTATAGTTTGTCTAATTCTTTCCTCAAAAAATGTGGGAAAAAATCCCACTCCCTCACTGTCATTGGCAAAATACTCAGAAAAGACCTTTCTAAGTGGGGACCAGACCAGGAAGTGGAGAGCCACCAAAGGCAGTTAAGCAAGAGAGCTGGAACCAGCTGATCTGCAGAGGCTCTGGATGCCCCCCCTGAGATTCTTGTAAGGCCAGTATCCGGGTAGGTGTTTCACATGGTTTCGGTCACCCCTTCTTCGGCCTGCAATGGGAACATGAAGAGCAGCAGCTAAAGAGGACTCGAGTTCTTCCAGTCCCACACCTCAGCCTTTGATGGGGTCCACACGACTCCCTGGGGCCTGTCACAGAGGCAAGGAGCCAAGCTTGGTGCATCAATTTAAATGCTTTTATTAATAATCTTCTTACATTATGAGGATAATGTGACAAAAGGAAAGACTCTGCATACAGATTATAAACCAGCATAGCTCTATTTGTATCCAGTGTTCTAGCCCCCGACACACAGGTACTATAAAGCACAGTCTGCCAAATAATAACATTGAGAGTTGTCTTTAAAAAAGAAAGTATTAACATATTAATATGTGTGTGGTAATAGGCTCCTAGGAATTCCCCCCACCCCCACTTTTTTTTTTCTTTGTGATTGACATGAAAACGGTTCAGCAGCTTAGGGATGGAGAGGAGGAGAGAGACCAGGGCTGAAAAAGACTGCTGGCTCTTCCAGAGGCCAAAGGGTACACTGAGGGATGCCCTGGGACAGCCTGGCCTTTGTCTTCTTATGAACAGTATTGTGAGCGGTTGCCCCCTCTGCATGGAGGCTGGTCCCCTCGATGCCCTGTGGCACGTTCTCTCTCTCTGAGGTACAGTGCATTGTGGGATTGCTACTGGGAATGCCTATCCCCTGGCCAGGCTCTGACCCACTGTAGTGTGTGGAAGGCTAGGGCCATTGGTCCTGAACTCCACTGAGCCAGGCCCTACAGGGTGTTCAGCCGGTTGGCAGCTAGCTGTGGTTCAAGGAAGTGGGCATTGGCAGAGCAGACCTGGTCTCAACTGTGGTACAGGACTGGTCTGCTGGAGACTGAGGTCCGTTGGTAGTGTGGTGAAGAAGAGCAGGGGAGACCTGCAAAGGCTCGGTATGGGAAGTGAGTGTGTGTGTGGAGCCCAAAGGCAGGCTGGTCTGGAGAGCAGGGAGGGTACCTGTCATCAGATCCTTTCTGCTCCCGGAGAGAGAGGAAACAGAGGATGCTGGGAGCAATAGGCTTCTGACTCCCATCTGGCCGGCACAAACCCTCTGCCATCCTGCCAGCTTGCTGAACTCCCTGGAGTCCCAGGCATCCCCAACCAGCTTGGAGAGGTTGCCTGGGGACAAGCTGAAGAAAATACCCTCCCCAGAGAGAGTGGGCTTGGGCATCCAGTGAGAGAATGAGAACAGTGTCTGTGAACTAAGCCTGAACCTGCTGCCACAGCAGAGGTGGGGTGGACTGCTTGGTTGGTTTGGGAAGAGGGGACAGCATTGTCCTGAGTACAGCCAGTAGCTGTGGCTGCGCAGAGTGGGCTGGGCCGAGGCCCAGATCCTGAACTTGAGTTGTCATCGAAAATGTCAGTGTGCAGATATATCTCTCCCACCAGGCGGGGCTTCTGAATTGGGAGAGGCAGCGCTACCTGAAGCGCACGCTGCCTTCCTCAACTCCTGGAGCTCTGGAGACAGTGGGTGAATGGGTGAAGGAGGCCAGGACGGCTGTACTTCAGAGCCTTGACCTCCAGGGGGCGGAAGAGGGGCTGACATCTTTCTGGACATCTGTGAACAGATGTACTCCTTTTCTATTACCAGCAGCGCCGCTCATTCCTGATAGCGGAGGGCACTGGGAAGTTTGTGCAGAGGCCCCTCCCCTAGAGGTCAGGGACCAAGTTCGAGCCCCTACTGCTAAGCAGCAGTCACCAGCTAAGTGAAGGCCAGTGGTAGGGGGAGGTAGGGGCCACTGCAGCCTGCCCTCAGGGGTATCTCCTTCCAACCTCAGCCTGAGCTGGTGAAAGGAGAGAAAGTGCATGGAGAGAGCTGGGACCCAGCCACCGTCCTCCCCAGTACCCCAAGGAAGATGCCCCCACAGTGGCCAGCATCCAGCCTGCTGAGCACTCCCACCTCCCTTCCAGAGCTGTCTCCTCCTCCTTACCCAACCAGCACTCGGCTTCCTCGCCACCTTTCCAGCTCTATAGACTACTTTTATATCTATTTTAAACATAGAAATGTATAAATATATAGGATATATTTATAGATATATAGACGTGATTTACTCTTACTCTGCGTGTATACGTACTGTATATGTCTGTATATACAATTGATATGCCTTAGCATCAGTATGATACACTGCACATACCCCTGCCTCCATGCACAGCCTCCCAGGGAGACTGAATTGCATAGGTATTTCTAGGGTGATACCATTTGAAGGGATGGGGGAAGGGGAGAGCGTGCTAGATGGAAGAGGAGGGCCATACTATTTTCCTCTCCAAAGGGCACCTTTTCTCCCTCTGACTAACATGCAAAGATTACCTCAAAGACTCCTACAACTGCCCTGACAGAGGACTAGAGAAGAGCATTCCTCTGAGGGGAGGGACCATGCACATCTGATGCGCTTTCTCCCTCAAGGATTGGAGGAATGGCCAGACTAGACTCCAAGGCAGGGTGTAAAGGAGCCATCCCACCTTCACTGCCTGCTGTGCCCTCCTTCCTCATCCCAGAGGACCACTCTCCCTGCTTCAGTTGCTAGCTAGCCCAGTCTGACTGGGCTGCCTCTTAAGGGGCACCCCGGGCACACATGAGCTCCAGTGAACCTGGGGTCTATGCCCATATTGGGTGCGAGGACCACAAAAAAAAAAAAATTTAAAAAAAAGCACAAATCAGCACAAATCTGACTTGTAATTTAACACAGATCACACACTGAAATCAGGTTAGGATGCCAAACTCCTGCTTCCATAGAGACAGAAGTGGAAAAACAAAGGAGTGTTCTAGACTTCAGTCCAGGTGGCCTCTCCTGGTCCCCATCGAGCTCCCGGCAGGCAGCAATGGAAAGCAGCTCTCAACATCAGGCTGGGTAACATCTCAAGTCTATTTCTACCTCACTATGGCCATGTCCACCTTGATATCTTCCTCCATTGCTCTTCCTCCAGACAAATGAAAAACACTTAAGATGTGTTTAAGTCACTCCAAGGTCCTTGCACAAAATCAAAGGTCTAGTATGAACAAGCCAACGAGAAACCTCATCAAAACAACTCGAGCTGGGAACACACAGCCTGAACAGAACTTGGCTACCGAGGGTCCTGGAGCCCAGTGGGCTCTCATTCCCCAGCGAGGATGGGGCAGGGTGGATGTAGCTGGCATCTTGAGACCCACAAGGAGCCATTACAAAAGCGCTGCAGTTCTGACGCCTGCAGGGATTCTAACTGGGCAGGAGCTGCCCACGGGGCTGAGTAGTCCTCCCGTCTCAGACAGGCTAAGTGGTCATTGTTTGTTGCCCTTCACTCAGGAGAACATTTCAACCATAGGGTTCTGCAAGGTACCCGGCTGGCACAACAGCCACAAGCCTTAGTCTTCAACACCGTCTCAGGTCCTACTCTTGCCAAGAGCCAATGAAAGTCACTATTAGTCAGCCCAGAGTGAATACTTGTCAGCCCCACAGACACAGTCATTCGATGCTTCTACACCAGGGACTGAGTTACAGGGCCCTGTCCCATCAAAAACAACTGCATTTATGCTGCAAGGCCTCTCCAGTCTGTTAAACCAACCAAGATATGAGACGAGCCATGGCTCTCCAGCCAGACTGGAAGTGTGGGCCACCCAGGCTCTTCTCTAAGGGGAACATGAGAAATGCCTAGACCCGAAATCACAGGGCATCCCAAATAGGAATTCACTGGGCAGAAGCCCTGACCCTCCCAGGGAGCATTCAAGCTAAAAAGACTGTGTGGGGCTCATCCACACCATTCCTCAGTCACCCACATCCTGAGGCAGAGTGGCCTAGAGAACATCGGTCACAGCCCTGCCAGGCTGAGCCAGCCTCACCAGCACCCAGAGCTGCAGAGGCACCTAGCCAAAGGCAAGACAGCCTGAGAGCTCAGCTTCTCAGTGGCTCTGAGGCAGAGGCCGTTGCAGCAGAGACCAGGGGTGGGGTCGGGGAGACAGAGGACCAGGGAATGGGTGACTGCTGTCACCCACACGCTGCCAGAATAGTTCACTCTAGGCCTCAAGGCAGGTCCCCTGCTCCCGGTGTCTTAAGGAAACTCAGGTAACATTGGCTTGGAATGTCAGAACCTGTGTCTCTAGCTAAGGACTTGAGCTTGCGTAGCCACAACCTCTTGGGAAGGAACAGTCCTGGTTCGATGTCTGGCCTAGGGCCAACCCAGAGAGGACCCTTCCTGGGCGAGGAAGCCCTCCGCACTGGGGAGGAGAGGTGTAAGGCAACTGTTGGCAAGAAGAAAAGGCCCAGGCCATCGTTTATGCCTACAGGCTGCCCGTGAGGGACCTGCCTTGCCAGCCATCCCTACTCTGAACACACCTTGGTCCATTCAGTTCTCAATGAAAACTCCCCAGACCAACGTCTGTGTCTGTAAGGAGATGAAGTTTCAGGGCAGGAGCTGGGCAAGTGGGAGACCTTGTGCTTCAGAACAGCAGCCCATGTGGCTCCAGCTAGGCTTTGGCCTGGGGTGGGAGGGGCAGCTGGAGGGAGACACCAGCTCAGAGCCGGCAACTGAACAAGACCTGGATTCCAAACCTCTGAAAGGGACTTTGGGTTTCCTTCCCCAGTTCCTGCTAACTCTCCCTGCTCAGAGGGCAGGGAGTTAGATGGGGACCAGGGTGAAGGGAGGGCTGAGAGTCACCAGGCAGGGTATATCAACTTGTTGAAGAAGGCAGCAGAAGAGACCTGCCAGTGGGACAGGTGGAAAGAGCCAGCTTTTTGATGGTTTAGTTTTGTTTCTTGTTTTAACATGCTACATCACTCTTGAAAACAAAAACATTTCAAAAATAATATATAATATATATATATATATTTATATCATGAAAAGCTATTGGCTAGCAGCAATGATTCTAAAGTTATCTTAGCACCAAGACCATGGAGGCAAAGGGAGGATCTGAGGGAGGACGGACAGACTGAAGAACCAGGAAAGGGTAGCAATATGTTCAGTGTTAATGACATTTCCATGAGGCCTCAGAGACGAGCCGAACCCAGAAGGAAGGAAGCCACCACACAGCTGTGGGCCCAGCTAGGCAGGCTGAGGGCATGAGGGCCTTGCCTGTGGTTGGATCTCTAATACCCCACTGAAGGAGAGGGACAGCTCTCTGCAGAACTGACCATGGCAGGTACTACAGATCCTCCGCCCTTCCCCACACACAACCCGTATCCACATTCTGGGACGGCAAAAACTGCACAGATCAGACGCAGAAACAAGAGGGAGGTTTTTAACAGCTCATGAACACTGCTGAAAACTCTTTGTGAGGTATACTGGTAGATAAATGAACATTGGTCAGACTCCTCTGGTTTAAACCACTGTCTGCCCCCGGGGTGGGGGGAGGCAAGCGGCCATTTCTAAAGCTTATACTGTGGCTGTAGAGTGTGTGTCTGTGTGTGCGTGTGCACACACGTGGTGTGTGCGTGTGTGTAGATGTGCATACATGTTTCCAATCTTGAGAATCCCACCTCACTTCCTGTTTTCTCCTTTTCTTTAGGACATTTCAACCCTATTCAAAATAGGAGGAGCTCACAGGCAGAGGAACTCTGCCCGGCATCCTGTGACCATCCTGCCAGGCTGCAGAGCACAGCATCAGCCTGCTGCAAAAGGAACAACCTCTCTGCGGACTCTCCCCTGAGTTCTGCATAGCCCAGGACATGACTTGCATTGGCGGATTCTGACCCTGAACTATAAGACAGCTGCTCCTTGATCACTAAGAGAAATCCGAATCCCACACATTTCATAGTTAGAAAGAACATACAAGCAATTTGTGGAAGTTGAATCTACACACTTTGCATTTTACTTGTTTTTAGCCCAAATTGCGGTCCTGTTGGGGTTTAGATTTCTTGGCTCACTGTCTCCCCAACAGCCCTAGCTCTGAATGGAAGAATAATGTTTTATCCTCTGCTGGGGAACAAAGCTCACCCTCCCCATGGTCCCTAGATTTCAAGCTCAAATGTGAAAGAAAGTTGCCTTCAGTATGACACCTAATATCTAACTCCAGAGGTCTGAGGAGGGAGCTGACAGCCTCGGGATGGGAGGGTGGCGTGGGGAGTGTGGTGGGCTCACAGTCGAGGGGACAAGTGAAGGACTCACTCAAAAAAATGAACAAAGAAAGCTCTCCCAAGCTGAAGTCAGGTGATGGGAGAAAGACAACCAGAAATCCAATCCACCCCATGGAAACCCTGACACCATGTGACCGGAACAGAATGCCAACGAGGAGACCACACCTTGCCCGCCCCCCAGTCATAAAACCATACCACAGAGGAGAAGGTGAGAGTGTCACCCCAACCCCCAGCCCCGTGACCAATCCATGAGAGCAGAAACAGAACAAGCCACCTAAGAATGACGAAGGGAATCGCCATTTAGCTTATGCTGCTTTGACTGTTTAGTGGGAACACGCGTGGCCCGGAACACGCTGTGAGTGAAGAGGTGCCGCGTGGGCTGCAGCTGCCAAGTGTGGAGACAAGAGTCAGTTGCCGACGCTGCTCCTTTCTGAAAGCTGTCAGTAGCTTCCGGTGGACACATCACCTTAGTTTTTAAAAAATTTTCAGTGTGGATTTATATATATATATAATATAATATAATATATATTTATATAATATATCAAAGCTTATGAGTATAGATTAAAAAAATATTCACCGGCTTTGTGACCTCTGCTGTGCAGGCCCCTACATGTCTGGGTAGAACTCAGAGCCATGGTCCACAGCCTGCAGCATGGGCTTCTGCTCCAGGGCAGACATCCTACTGAGGACCTCCGCTGACAGTGTGTAGCTATTGCCAGACTTCTCCTCAAACCAGCTGTCCAGGGCTCGCTTGGCATCGAAGTTGGCGATGGGTGGTCCATTCACAGCAATTGTCAACAGGTCACTGAGCTGCTCCAGGGTCAGGCGGGAGCGGTGGTTTTTGCGGACCCGCTGCAGGGCACTCCGGCCTTTCTCACAGCAGGCCGTGGAGGTGGGGAGGACTTTAAGTACCTGAATGACCTTGTTCAAGAGCGGAAACCTTTGCTTGTACTTGCAGATGTGACTGATGAGGTCTTTGAAGCCGTTTTTGGTGTAGTAATCAGCCTTGAGGTCTCTCCACTCCATCAGTAGGCTTCCCCGGGGGTCCACCCCTTCGCGGCACACATCCTGGGAGAAGGTGGGAATGGCTTCCAGGTGGTCAAAGATCTGAACCATGTCCTCCTTGCCGAAGCTCAGGAGCTCCTCGCTGTTCCTGGGCCAGGCGGCTAGGTCGAACACTTGGCAGGCCTTCACAAAGACCCGGCTCCGGGAATCGAACCTTTGTGCCAGAATGACCTGTGTCTTCTGGCAGATCTTCTCCCTGATAGCCTGGAACTTAGCCTCGGCCACCCTGAGGTTCTTCACGGCGATCCCATTGAAGCTCTCTCGGAAATTCTCCTCAAATTCCTGCAGGTACTCCCCCGGGGAGTCTGCCAGCCGGCTGATCTCCTGGATGGCCTCTTCGATCTTGTCGTCCACTTGCGACACCAGGAGGTACTCTCCCTGGAAGACGTAGGCCAGGCGTGAGAGCACGGCGATCACGTCCAGCAGGAAGTAGATGAGCTTGACCGACTGGTAGTCCATGAGGAACTGCAGCAGGGCCAGGGCGATGGCGGAGGCGTCTGCCCGCTGCGTCTGGCTGCTGACGTCCTTGAGGTGGGCCACCACTTCCAGGTAGTCCTTGATGAGGGCGTTCAGGACGTTCTGCTCACCGATGATCCACCTCACGGCTCGGATGTCCCCCAGGAACTCGGTCTCCTCGCACAGGGTGGAGGCTGTGGAGCGCAGCTCACACATGAGTCGCGGTGAGTAGCGGTAGAAGCTGAGCAGCTGCTTCAGGTTGTTCTCCAACTCCTCCAGACAGGGCAGCTCCTTCCCACTGATGGCATCTAGGATCTCCAGGTGGGGCCGGTGCACCATAAAGGGCAAGCACAGAAGCCAGGGCAGCGTCTTGCGGATGGTCATGAACATGCTGGCGCGCAAGCTGGCGGTGATGTTGGCCCCATCCACTCCCAGGCCGACAGTCGGCTTCTCGTCCTGTAAGCGGATGCCAAGGGCAGCAAAGGCCCGGTCCAGTGCCTGGAGATAGCTTTCTGTGCTGGAGAAGCCTAGCTCCTGCAGGGAGAGGAATTCTGTGGCCGGGGGCCCATCACTGCTGGTATACTGCACGTAGACGGCCACCGTGTCAGCCAGAAGGTCGTCACTCTGCCCGTCCAGGATGATACTGAGGCAGGGCGACTGACGGAGGCGCTCTACCAGGTCCTCCCTCAGCGCCCGGGCGATGTGATGGATGAGGATCTGACAGTCACCCTCGTTCATGTACTGGTCGACCACCTTGAGCTCACACTTGCGCAGCAGCTCCGCCAGCGGCCGGAAGTCCAGGTAGGGCCTGCCCTCCAGGGCCAGGTGGTAGGCGGTGTTGAAGAGCAGCGTCATGTTGCGGCACATCTCCTCGGTCTTCTCCGGGTGCATGCGCAGTTTGTACAGCTGCAGACACTTCTTATGCAGGTTGCTCTGGCTGTGCAGCTTGATGGTGTGGATCTTAAACTGCTTGGAGCCGATGATGAAGGCGGAGGTGCGTGAGGACTGCACCGTGTACTGGCGGCACACGTGGCACCACATCTCGTTGAGGGTCGGGGAGTAGCGGAGGAACCAGAATTTCTTCAGCCATTCCTGCTTGAAGCGCCGGATGCGGCGGCCAGCGGCGGAGGACATCTTGGAGGGTTCATCGGTGGCTGTCATCACGTCGTTGGAGACGGACTCATCTGCAGAATCCACTTCCTGGTCGTCATCCTCCATGATGGCAGGGCCAGAGACCATGCTCTCTGAGGCTGGAAAATAAGAGGGGATGGAAACATTCACATGTGCTGTTGACAACACAGATTTAACAAGGTGTACGCTGGAAAGCAGGCCGCACGGGGCTAGAACCCTGCTTGCTCTCCACACGGAGGTTTCCTCCCCATGGATCGCCCATGGTGGCCTCTGGACGCTACCCAGGCTCCAGGCTCCCTGTACCTGAGCTCAGTCTTGACTTGTGGGTGCTTCTGGGGTGGAATGTTCTAGAATGTTTGATGTCACATACTCAGGTTACACTGGAGGACCAGGCACTGGAATGCCCAATACTGATACGGTCAGGGCAAGCGTGTGGTTTTTAACTGAAGGCAGTCTGGATACTGAGGCAAATGTATTTTTACGCCTACCCTATTCCATTCTGAGGGTAGCTGAGAAGGAGAGCTGAGGGAAACAACCCGGCTTAGCTGCAGGTCTGCACGGAACCAATCCCCAGGTCCCCTTGGTTCAAAAAGAGACCCAGGAAGCCAGCAAAAGAGGACAAAGTGGCACAGCTGTTGGCTTCAGGTCCTCTGGTTCCGTATCCTTCTAGAACTTGGGGCTGGGAACCAAGCACCATGTAGGCAGGTCAGAGTCTGGAAGAAGAGGACTAGGCTGTGCTCCTGCCCTGAGTTTGGGGAGCTGTGAGAGATCCCAACAGACACCCTGTTCAGGATGGGGGGGAGAGAGAAGTCGGACTGGGGCAGGGGGGGAACAGTGGGGGAGGCCCAGAGTAAAACAACAGGTCAAGAACACAACACACAGCCCTCCTGCAATGGGACATCCTTTATTGACAAGCAAGATACAGGTTGGCACATGCAATACCCCCAGAGCTTCAAGCCAGCCTGCCTCTGGCACCCGAGGGACAGGGTTCCCAGCCCCGGAGGTGGCTTCCTCTGCGTTGCACTTCTCGGCTCTCCTGGCAGGTGGCTGTGACAGAGCTCTGGGCCCCCCTCCACACAGCGTGCCATGTGCTCTTCCCTCTAACACCAACTTACCTGCAGGATCTGAGAACTCAGGGAGCTCCAGTACCTGCGGAGGCAGAACGGAGGGCTCAGGCGGCTTTCCAGACTTAAGCGTGTCGAGTTCTGCCTGCAATTCCCGCACTTTCTTCTTCAGGCGAATGCAATTAGGGCAGAAGGAGGTGGTGGGCAGTTCGTGCGGGTCAGATGCCAGAGAGGCCTCGGCAGGACTGTCAGCCCTGAATGACGAAGGCTCCTCCTCTTCATCCTCCACCCTTTGGGGGACCTTCCAGTCCCCTTCCCCCTGGGTCCGGCGGATATTCTGTATGCCTTGGGTCATGGCAGCTGCGCTCGGACCATATTCATCATCCTGGTACTTGGGGACTTTCCGAATGACCAGAGAGGTGCTCAGAGCCAGCTGGCGGGCTTCCACATTAGCGGATTCCAGTGAGGCTTCTAGTACATCCTTGAAGATGAGATCTATTTTCTTCTTCTTGGTCTGAGGGTGTATGTCCCCCTCATCAAAGCTGCGCTTGTAGGGACTTCTGCCCTGTTTCAACACAGGGAACTGAGTGGAACCCCTTAGGTCTTCTGGATTATCCAGGGCTTGCTCAATCTTCTCCCTCTGCAACCTCTTCTCTCCTAGGAAGGAAAACCAGGGTGTGAGGATATGGGGAAAAGCCCCAAATGGAGGAACTAACATGAAACAGAATGGGCCTCTGCTAGGGAGTCGCCTTACACATCCTCTTGGTTCTAACTGTCTGAGTCAGGTGAGGCCCAGATGGAGAGGAGAGCACACCATGGGAAGTCATGAGAGCCACAGACACGACCTTTACAAGGAGGCAGTCAGTTTTGAAGAGCCCTTGAATGGATAAATGCAACACCTATGAGCTGGGATGTGCCTGAAGGGGAGAATAGCAAGATGTAACCGCCCTACGGGGATGGGACTGCCATACCACATATGACCCTAAGAGACAGCATCCCTCCCCATCTGACTAAAGCAACAAGCTTCAGAGCTGAGTAAATCTCCACCCACCCGGAACACTGCCCTCTAGACCTAGACTACAGGATGACTGCCATGCTCAGTGAAAGGCATGGGGAGAGCATAGGCTCCACCTTACTCCGTTCTAGAGAAGGGGAGAAACAGCCACCCTAGAGTTGCTGTCTTTCTGCTCCCTGCAGTATGGAGACAGGAAATACACAAAGAAGGATGGTTCAAAGTCCTGTGGTTCTCAGCCATGGCTAAAATTTTGAAAAGGAAGAGAGCTTACTAAAAATGCCAAAACGTCAGGCTTCTTCAAGGTAAGGACAAGGCAGTCACGAGACTCAAAGCGTTCTCAAATATAGCTGTTTCCCCACCTGGCAAAAGATGTTTCTTTTTCTATCATTTTAAGTTACCTTGAAATGTTGGTGAGCTCACCAAAATAAGCTATTTTAGATTCCTTATCACAGCCAGCAGAATAGCACAGACTGCTACAGGGTGCTGGTTTCCCCGGGGGGAAATGCTGAGAAAGCAGAGGAGTCTTCCAGCTCTCGGAAAGTTCTGGCAGCAGTCTGTGGGGTTGGGCAATCTCAAAGGCTGCCTGAGCCAGGGTCAGAGTCAGGGCCTGGTTCTGTAACCTTGGGCAGAGATTGCTCTGAATGCACAGTGTCCAGGCTTCTGGTGAAGGGATTTATTCCCCAGCCCTAGGTGAAGGTCAGGAGATTCCAGGTTTGGCTTCCCTTAGCCTTTCCTCAAGGCTGCAGGTTCCCACAGATGACAGCACAGCAGGGCTGAGTCACTCAGGTCTCTATTCTGTCCTCACAGGAGCTGCCTAAGTATCAGACTCAGCCAGGCTCCTGGCACTCAGCCAGCTTTCAGGAGCCCGGGGTTCCACACCAGCAGAACCACAGAAAGCTCAGTGATGGTGAGGTGAGAACACTTTAAAAACGCAGTGTGTGTGCTGGAGAGATGGCTCAGAGGTCGGGAGCACTGGCAGCTCTTCCAAAGGAGCAGAGTTCAATTCCCAGCACCCACTCTGAGACTCTAGTTCTAGGGTACCCAGAAGACATCCTCTTCTGGCCTCAGAGGATACCAGGCACACATGTGATACACAGACAGACATGCAGACAAAATACCCATACATACATAAATAAGATTAAATAAGATTAAATTTAAAAGTTTTGATGCAATGTGTTTGTGTCACAGAGCAGGTAAGGTGTTCATCAAGCTGAACCTCTGAAAATCAAAGGTGCCTTTTCAGGTTTTCATAGACACCGGGCAGCTGGAGATGCAGGGAGGTCAGGGTGGCAAGCATAGCAGACTGCCACTGTCTCTGTGTTCTGAGACAAAGTCATTCATGTTTCCTAGGACAGACTGGAAACCCTTCTAGACTCAAGGCTTCCATGTAGAATCCCTGGTCCACAGATGACCTTTAATGAAGGTCACCATGAATTCTATTCCAAATCTTCCATGACATTCAGGGATCAAACCAGAGCAAAGAATAAAATCCCCCCTTCCTTCGTGCAGATCACCCAAATGTGTTGACGCCTACCCTTCAAAGAACCGCAAACGAATAACTGACATTCTCTCTGGAAGCTCTGGGCTCCAAACCACACTCTTCTAAGATGACCATGATCGGCTTAAGCAGCCTCTGTCTCTCTAAAAGCCGGGTGCAGTGGTGCCCAGTAATCTCAGCGCTTGGGAAGTGGAGGCAAGAGGCTCTGGAGTTCAAAGCCAGCTTCAGCCGCAAATCGAATTCAAAGCCAGCCTGGAATACAGGAGACCTCACCTCAGAAAAGGGGGTGGGGGACTGCGGTGGTTTGTTTTCCAAGTCTGAACACCTGAGTTCAATGCTCAGAATTAATGTTTAAAAATAGCCAGGTCATCAGAGAGGCTTCACCCAGCAACTGAAAGGAAACAGATGCAGAGACCCACAGCCAAACTTTAGGTGGAGCTCAGGGAATCCTGTGGAAGAGGGGGCGGAAAGTTTGTAGGAGCCAGAGGGGTCAAGAACACCACAAGAAAATCCACAGGGTCAACTAACCTGAGCTCATAGGAGCTCCCAGAAATTGAACCGACAACCGGAGTGCCTGCAGGGCACTGACCTAGGCCCTCTGCGTATATGTTACAGCTGTGTAGCTTGGTCTTCTTGTGGGACTCCTAATACAGACAGCAGCGGCTTTCTCTGACTCCACTGCCTGCTTTTGGGACCCTTTTCTCTTACTGAGTCGCCTCACCCACCCTTAGTAGGAGAGGAAGTGCCTAATTTCACTACAACTTGATATACCGTGGCTGGCTGATATCCACAGGAGGCCTGACCTTTTCTGAAGAGAAACAGAGGAGGAATGGATGGGGGTTAGGGAGAAAGAAGAAGGTGGGAGGAGAGACTGGGAAGAGAGAAGGCAGGGGAAACTGCGGATGGGATATAAAACCAAAAAAAAAATAAATACGAAAGAAAAAAAGCCAGGTGTGGTGGCAGGCACTTGTGATCCCAGCGCTGAGAAGGTGGAGACAGCTGGCTTCCTGGGTTCATGAGCCAGACAGCCTATGGGCAAGTTCAGGTCAGTGAGAGTTGTCTCAGAAAGCAAAGTGAATGATTGCTGAGCAATGACACTTGAGGTTGACATCTGGTCTGCAGATGTACACACTCGTGCATACACACACACACACACACACATGCACACACATGCAGGCACACACGCACACCTCATGATACCCTAAGTGACTGGGCAATGGGGACTGTCCAAAGCAGAGCTGACAGGCCACTGAAGGCACACTAAAGGACCTGGACTCTGTACCTAACACGTGGCATACATCAGTCATCCACCAAGGCCCACAGTCACACTCAAGGACTACTTTCTTCACAGCTCCAGCCGGCCTGCTGTGGTTGCTGGCTTCCTCCCGCACCCTACAGTTCAGCCTGGTCGATACCTCCCTCCTGTCTCTTGTAAGGCTTGCTCTATCTCAAGTCTGTGTGCCAGGACTCGTGTGAGCCTCCATTTCCCCAGCCTCCCTCCTTTCTCTAAGCTGTCCCTGGGTCTCAGGACTTTGAGAATAAGGCAGGTGCTTTGGAGAAGATCCCAGAAGAACCCAAGTGCGGAAATCTGTGCAGCTGAGACTGAGACTTCTCTTGGTTCTCTTCTCTTTGGGTGCTGTGATTCTCCTGGGAACTCCCTGGCTGCTTCAGTCACTTCCGCGTTTATCCATGCAACCAAGGTTCAGCAAACACTTGGCGTTTCGGGAAGAGGCCAAATGGCAGCCACCTCTCACCACAGAAGCACGCCTTCCTAATGAGACCAGCACAGCCCAAACTCAGATCCAAAGGGGACAGGAGATGAGTTTCTCCACAGGTCTATCACCTCTCCTGCAGTTGCCAGATGCTTTGAACTAAGCCAGATGGCTCTTGGCCACCCAAAGGCCTGTTTTGGTTTGTCTTCCAAGTCAGCTTCATTTCAAGAAGTCACCTGCTTCCATCTCCTCCTCCAAACAAGGCTGGCTCCAGCCAAGAGGTCAGTTAAACATACGGTAGAGCAGGCCTTGGCCTGGCTTTGGCTCTGAGGACCAAATGGACTCTGGGCATGCGGATGTGCGGCTTTTGTGCAAAGAAGAGACTCTCGAAAGAAGGGCCTGGGTGTGCCATTTACCCCGGCCAGGCTGAGGATGGCAGCAAGGTCCTGTCAAATGGTTCATTTCAATGGGGCCTGAGGTCATCTTCTCATGTCCTTCAGTCTTCTTCTGGTAGAAACCATTCTTTTATGCTTTTTTTATGCTTGGACTGACAAGAACAAGTCCAGCCATCCCATACCAAGGCTGGCTTTGTCTAGTGGCCACTGTTGGCTACAACTTAGATCCTGACTTCACATGTCTCAACTTGGAAACCTAGCTCCGACCTCATGAGTCATGTGACCTTGGGTAAGCCACTGCACTTCTGTGATGCTCAGTGTGGTCATCTGTACGACAATGGGGCTGATGCCACAGGGACCACCGGACTAGAATCTTACAACCAAGCACTTAATTACCATCACGGCAGAGATCGCATTAATGGTGGTGATTATATTGTTCCACGAATTCTCAGAGCATCTTAGTGGGTTAGTTCCCATTACTGTGGTCACGTGGCAATGTGTTGGAAGCTCAGCTAGCACACAGGAAATAACTGCTGAGGTATTGAGTAAGAAGTGTCTTTGTACCGGTTAGAGTTAGGGGAACAGGACTGGTTTTCATTCAGTGATTTACTTGACAGGGTTTCCCTGATCTCAGGACTGCCTCCTAGGGAGGACAGTTCCCTGGGGTAGCCACTGACTCACTGTGCTGAGGTCTGGCCTGCCTGTTGGATACTGCATTCCTCAGTGGTTTCTTGGAAGGTTCCCAGAGCAGCTTTCTGGGCTCTGGTGGCTCAGAGTGGGTGCAACCCTCCCTGGTGGGCATGGCCTTAGCTTTGTGGGTGTGCCCCTTCACAAGGACCAGCCTAGCCCTCTGGGCTTAGCCTTGTAGGTGTAGCCCTGGCCCTGAGGGAGTGCTCCTTCCCTTGCCCGTACTCACCCCGGGTCAGATTGCGGTGGATGGTTTCCTGGGACATGCTGTGCAGGCGCTTCATGTAGTCCTCGCTGTACCAGACCCGCAGCCGCTCTCCAGGCCGAATGTCTCGGCATGCCCGGAAGTAGATGCGCTCGCTGTGCTGGAACGCCAGGAGGTTCTGCTCCCTCTCCTCCCGGGAAATGACCACGTACCTGGGGGGGAGGGGACAGGTGAGAACCATGGGTCACACCTGGTGGACTGCCTCCAGCACAGGGCACAACTGGTTAAGGTCTGTGGGCATGTAAGCAAGGCTGCTGCCCCGCCCAGAGACAGCTAACTGGAGTTGGTCCTCCTCACATCTTTCTCTGGACCTCAAGAATCTGTTTATCTGAGACCGGAAATGGTACCTGTCCTGGCAACCTCATGGGTCACAGTCAACACTAGACTCAACAGCAGGTGGCCATCCCTTTCTCTCATCACTGTGCTTTTAAAAATATATATTTTATTTTAATATTTTGTGTGTAGGGATGTTTTGTCTACACATATGTCTGTGTATCTTGCTCTCACCAGAAGACGGCATCAGTTCCCCTGGAACTGGGTTACAGAGGCTTGTGAGCTACCATGTGGGTGCTGGGATCAAAGCTAGGTCCTATAGGAGCAGCCAATACTCTAAGCCTGAGCCTTTGCTCCAGCTCCAGTTTCACTGGATTTTAACCTCAGGCCTCTGACGGCAGCTGGCGCAGGGGAAGCTTTGGGCTGCTCTCATATTCCTCTAGGCTTATCAGAAATACCCATCCTCTAAGAGTGACTGCTGATAGCTCAATCAGGGCTAAAGAGCAGCATCTTACACCTGGTCCAATGAGGACAAACGAGAACGGTAAACGAGAGATGACAGAAGATTGGCAGCACAGTTTAAGATAAGGACAGAAGGACTCAGGGAGGCTGAGCAACTTCCCCAAAGACCCCGCTAATTAATGGGTGATGCAGCTTTGCAGCCTATTCTTTCCCCAACTGCAACTCATGGCTTCCATGTAGGTATGGAAAGCACCAGCCCAGCAATGCCTAAGACACCTCTGTAGTGCCATCCAATCCAGGATCCATACCCCTCACCCAGTTTCCCTCAAATGACACTTTCCACATCCTGGCAACACCTTACCCATCTCCACAGCAGCACCGCTGTGATGAAAAGTGAGAGAGGTCAGAGCCAAAGCCACTCACACAGTGTGTCAACAACGCTTCAAGCCCGCAAGAAGAGCTTCAAATGAACAAGACCATGTTTTAACCATGACCGTCATTCTGAGAGGACCATCTCTGGAATTGAATGTACCTTCCAGGTTTGCTCAACAAAGTTTGTGCTGTTTATCAAAGTACTCACACAGATGTCAGTCCCTTTGCAAGGTGACAACGGGGGTCAGCAGCTCCAAGAAGACCCCTCCAACCCTAGGGCCGTGCTTGCAGTCCTAATATCAACCCTGCTCCTATCTGGACAGGTCCCTGCAGAGTCAGCCTGACTTAACCTTGGAGGAGGCTGGCACCTCACCAACACAATCCCCTGACGCCCAAGAAACAATCTATTCTGGTGACAGAACATATCATAGGTTGGAAGAGTGAAGGCCAAAGCGATCAGAGAGCAAACACCAAGCTCCAAATCTGGACAAGGTCAATGGTGCTTACAGCCCTGGGTCAGACGTCTTGTCCAGACCTTAACCTCAGTACACCTGTGTTCACATCAGTATTTCACATGCGCATCAGAGAGCTCCCCTGAGCTGTGGAAATGTCATGGGGGTCTCTATGCACCTAGATACAGCCAGTCAAGGCAAAAGACAGGCCCCCAAGACGCCAGCAGCAATCCTCAGCTTCATCTCTCCACTCAAAGACCAGCCTCAACTCCACTCCTGAGATTTCTTTTTGTATGTGCAAAATAATTTCAAGCTCTAATCTAGCAAGAGTCTGAGATTGGTGTCCAAATATCACCATCTTAATGGTCGTCAGGACACAGAGCAGAGGTAGTGCCTAGCTATTCTGTTCCAGACACATTGGGAAGGCAGAAATACTATTCCTGTGTTCTCTCTCTGGGTTCATATAACATATTAGGCGTACCCTCTTCCTTTCCCACTTTAGTTTCTGGACAGCCATCAAATACTAAATGCTAGATGAGAAGGCAAACGAGGAACAAGTCACTATCAAGGCTTGTTGAATCAAAGCAGCAATGTCTGGAATGGGTCTAAACATTTCAACCTGTTTGCACCCATCTCCATTTGCACCCCCCTGCAGGACTGGTCGACCCAACAAGAGCCGGCATTTAGAAAGAGCACCCTCAGGCTTCATACAGATCACAAAGTATTTCAACAACGGACCAAAATGTGTTGAGCATCTTGCACTGGGTTGTTTTAAACTTGGCTTTTGAAGTGAGATACATATGGCAACTGTGGGTGAATCTCAGCCACCCAGTTCGCTGACAAGACATGTTTATGCGACAGAACTTTCAAGAGAAAGTTAACTGTAACCAGCTAAGACTCAGCACCTGCCGCCCCTAATTTGATCCCTTCATTCGGCAGCACTCAGAGCTTGGCCCATTCTTACAGCCCTGTTGTCCTCATTCTTACGTCCTGATCACATGACTGAGGACCCCAAGGTCCTCAGGAACCATCTCCTCCTGGTGGCCAAGTTCATCTGGCTGCAAGAGGGTCTGAGTTCCCAGCTCACTCCCTTGGGAGAACAGGGCAGAGTGCGAAACGCCTGGCCCAGGCTGCTCTGCAGGAGTTCACTGCTGTCTGCTCAGACCTGGGCACCCTAGAAGCAACTGAAAGGTGGCAGGCAGTGGTGGTGAGTGCAGGGGCTCTGGACTGACTCTTTCCAGAAGATAACACATTGTTTTCAGTCCTGTCTCCTCACGGCCTTGGGGACCGGACAGATAAGCCCAGGGGACAATGCTCAGGCCTCACCCACTGGGTCTTATCAAGTGTACCATATTTTCTAGCTGGGTCAGGAAATGACTGTGGGTTCTGATCCATAGGGGCATCCACTTTGTTTAATAGTACCGACACAGGCCAGGCTAGGAGAGTACAACTTTCCAGCAGAAAGGAAGTTCTCGGGGAGACAGAAATGGGAAGAGTGGCTGAGAAGAGCTCCAGCTCTGTGATGTCGCTGGACTAGGTCGCTGGTACCCACCAGGTGGTCACCCAGCCTCTGGAAAACACTGTCCTTATATGCTACGGGCTTCCTTCAAGGTGGGAAGCTGGCATAGGCTTCCCATGTATTTCCTCTTCCTATTGAATATGCTGGCCTCCTAGTCCCCACTGTATCCAAGAAACCAAAGCAGAAATTTCCATCTCAAATGGACCACTGTCTCTTGGACTCTGACCTTGTTTCTGGTTTACAGCCTCTAATTTGGCCTCTTCTTCCCTAAGACCAGAAGTAGAGGCAAATAAGTCACACGGATTTTGGCAGTCAGAGGAAACCCAGGCCAGCTGCAGCTTCCTTGTATCTTCTACAAACTGCTATCTTCATTCCCAAGTTATGCATTTTGGCCAGGAACTTAAAGAATGGTCTGGATCTAAAGCCACATGTAGTTAGGAACTATCTAGAAAGGATATTACAGGGTAAAATTTGAGGATCCCTGCTTCAAGAAAGTTCTCTCTGTAGTGGAGATAAGCCAGGCCGATGGCAAATGAGAAGACTGCCCTGTGTGGGCACACTCTGGTGAATGGCAGAGGAAGCCATTCTTGTCCTCCAAGACGACTTGGGTCTCAACAAGCAGGGCCCTGCCCTTCATAAGCAGCTATCAAGATCAGTGGGGCTGCAGCTATCAAGAGGCACGTCTCTTCAGGATGCCCGCCCCCTGGACAGCCAGGAGCCTCTCTAGTCTCCACCCAGAAATCATTTCTCTCCCTCGAGTATCAGGTTGAATTCACTGAGTACTATGTCACTTTTGATGTGCAGGAAAATGAAGAACAGCTGACCTAGCGTCCAGGGATGCTTCACTGCCTTTGGCCTACAAGTCCCTGTCTTTCCTTTGTGAGGGCCAAGCGAGGGTCTAGGCATGCCCATGGCGGGGCTTATGAAATCCAGGGAGTGCAAGGGGCTAATTCCTGTTCTGGCGGGGGGGGGGGTTTGTAGGTTTCCTTGGGATGTGAGGAAAGAGAATACACACCAAAACAAAAAGATCCTGGAGCCTGGCTGTGTTCAAAGCGTGACATCCATTTCGTTTTATTGCCATCTTAACAAAAATATTTGAGAGGGCTATCTTGGGTTCCAGCATGGGTAGGCAGGGCAATTCCAGGCACTGGGCTATTACTGGACAAGTCAATGTTCAGTCTGAGGAGGCAGGAACCCCCAAAGAACCACAAATTGGGGTGATGGAGCCCAGGGCCCAGGGGCACGGCAGGTACCAGCCATCCTGAGGTACCATTCGCCTCATGAAGGATGAAGCATGGGGTGTGTTCCTAAACGGCTCTAGCAACAGCCTCAGCAGGCACCAAGTCCAGAAGGCTTTCAGCCCACTTAGGCTCTTAGGGGAAGGCGGTGCTAAAGGTCTGATGGGATCAGTCTCGGGCCAAGAAGCGAAGGCAATGCCACACTTCAATCAGACCTAAGCTTTCAGCTTGGTCTCCCTCCCTAACTCTCTGACCATGCCCCCAAACAAAATACAAAGCTAGAAGTGTATACAGCTAAGTAACTACACAGCCCAAGCAAGCAGAGGCAAGGCATGCTGGGAGGTGGACTGGACACAGCCTCATTAGGAGCCAGTGAGTAGACAGTCTGCCTGCTGGCTCATGAGGCCTGGCCCCTGATCTCCCCACCACTGGCTATGAGGCTTGGGGCCATGGCAGGCTGGTAGACTCATCTATCTCCATGTTGGTTCTGCCCCCTCTCCCAAGTGCAGAAGCTGAGGCAGGGGCAGAGCTTAGGTGAGAAGCATCTAGGAGCACTCTAGGATTGACCTCTAGAAGGAAGCTGGCCGGGTCCACAGCATTGTCCCCCACTACATGATTGTGTCATTGTTGACCCCTAAGATGCATGACAATGCATGATCGGAATGACCAGCAATCAGTGATCCTAAAGACTGTCTCGGCTGCCTCCTCACTTCACTGTTCAGACGGCTCCCTGAGATGGTCTGCCAGGTACAGGCTTGGGAAAAAGCTCACAGTGTGCTAAGAATGCAAGACTGTCTCCTTCCCCACATCAGCACACCCCACGGTCCTGCTTCTTCCCTCCATAAAAGGCAAGTGCAGCAGCTGAGCAAGGCAGGGCAAGCACAGGGCCAAGGCCAGGCTCCACCCACCCGGCTGAGCTAGCCCCGCCCACCCACAGGCCCAACCACCTGGGAAAGAGCAGAATCAGGACCTGGGAGGTCAGCTCTGCTGCAGCCCTGAGTTGGAAGCAAGATTCTTTCAGGTGATGCCCCCTGCCCCAGCAAAGCCTGCTCCACAGGATACAGGATACAGGCAATGAGGAGAGCAACCCTCTAGGCCAAGCAAGCATCAAGCAGGCAGCTTCTCTTGTATCTTGAGCATCTTCCTGAGGTAAAGGGCGGACCTGTACACCCGCTGTTGCTGTTACGGCACAGGAAGCTGGACTGCACCAGGTGAGGAGATGACCATGCACAGGGTCATCAGTCTTGGTTCTGGACCCAAGAGGTTCCCCATCTCAAAGCCAGACACCACGGCATAGAGCCTCCTTGTGCAGACTGGCCAGGTTATAAATTGTGCTTTCTCTTCCGAGACCTGGTAGTCCGTGTGGGGGCTGGTTCTGGGGGATCTGGTGTAGGGTCCAGCAAGGGTGCCTGAGCCTGTGGAGTGGAGTCCATGGGGGCTGCCCTTTTTGGCCCCCGCTGAGATGCCTGAACTGCATCCCGGATCTCCATCAGCGTCTGATACATCTGACCAACACGGCTGTTCAGTTCAGCCATAGCCTGGCTGATGACATGCATGCTGTCGGCCATGTCCTGGTGCACGGTCACCAGCTCCTGACAGAACTGCTGGAACATTTCAGTCTGGTGGGCATGGGCATGGAGGAGATGCCAGTCCAGGTCCATGGTGGATAGGTTGGGATGAGGCTCTGGGGTCCTGCAGGCCTGGGCCTGGGGTGAGGGATGGGACAAGACCTCTGGCTTAGGGCCCAATATCTGGGTCTGACTTGAGGAAGAAGGTGAACAGAGCAGCGTGGGCCTGGCCAGGTGGGCCTCTTCCTCTGGAGGATGTAGGAGGGGCGTCCGAAGAGGCTGCTGTGAGGGCCCAGGAGCCTCCTCATCTTCATCATCTTGGGGCATACAAGGAGAGAAGGACAGATGATTACAACAGGACCAGGGCAGCCCTGGTCATGGGCCCACTTCTGCCACCCCTTAGCCTACAGTGGTGATGCTCACGGAGAAATGCCAGCTCCCAAGTGCCTGGCGTGTGTGGGCCAGGCATTGGGAGAAGGGTGAGCATGAGCTGGTTCCCCCAGCAGCGACAATCCAGGGGGAAAATCCAGTCCAAGGACTTGGCGGTCCCAGCTGCAGTGGCAGGCACGCCATCGAGGGCTCCTGACCTTGACGGTGTCACTGCAGCTCCGCAGCTCACTTCACTCAAAGGAGCACTAATGACTGCGCTGTCGAGCCTCTGGGACCTCTGGCTGGGCAGTTAGCTGGGCAGAGACCCAGACCTTACAGCGCATGGTGAGCTGAAAGCACTGCCCTGTCATAGCTGTAGGTCCCTCGCTGTGAGCTCAGCCTCCCCTCTCTGAGCTCAGCCTCCCCTCTCTGAACCCAGCCTCCTCCTCTCTCTGAGCCCAGCCTCCTCCTCTCTGAGCTCAGCCTCCCCTCCCTGAGCCCAGCCTCCCTTCTCTGAGCCCAGCCTCCTCTCTCTGTGAGCTCAGCCTCCTCTCTCTGTGAGCTCAGCCTCCTCCCCTCTCTGAGCTCAGCCTCCCTTCTCTGAGCCCAGCCTCCTCTCTCTGTGAGCTCAGCCTCCTCCCCTCTCTGAGCCCAGCCTCCTCTATCTGTGAGCTCAGCCTCCCCTTTCTGTGAGCTCAGCCTCCCTTCTCTGAGCTCAGCCTCCCCTTTCTGTGAGCTCAGCCTCCCCTCCCTGAGCCCAGCCTCCCTTCTCTGAGCCCAGCCTCCCCTCTCTGAGCCCAGCCTCCCCTCTCTGAGCTCAGCCTCCTCCTCTCTCTGTGAGCCCAGCCTCCCCTCTGTGAGCTCAGCCTCCCCTCTCTGAGCCCAGCCTCCCCTCTCTCTGAGCCCAGCCTCCCTTCTCTGAGCTCAGCCTCCCCTCTCTGAGCCCAGCCTCCCCTCTCTGAGCTCAGCCTCCCTTCTCTGAGCCTAGCCTCCTCTCTCTGAGCTCAGCCTCCCTTCTCTGAGCCCAGCCTCCCCTCTCTGAGCTCAGCCTCCCCTCTCTGAGCCCAGCCTCCCCTCTCTCTGAGCCCAGCCTCCCTTCTCTGAGTCCAGCCTCCCTTCTCTCTGAGCCCAGCCTCCCCTCTCTGAGCTCAGCCTCCCCTCTCTGAGCCCAGCCTCCTCTCTCTGTGAGCCCAGCCTCCTCTCTGTGAGCTCAGCCTCCTCCTCTCTCTGTGAGCTCAGCCTCCCCTCTCTGCAAGGTGATGCCATAGATGGGAGAGAAGGGCTGGTGTGGGAATCAGCAGGGTTATGTGGGGCAGGCTACCAACCCTGTTGTCCCCCAGGGTGGGCTGCCAGGTCAGACACATCATGACCGATCATGAATGCTTGATCATGTAGAACTTGTGTGACAGACTGCTACTCCTCCCTGAACATAGGGGTCTCTACTTTCAGGTAGCCACATTATGGGTGGATTCCCATAGCAGAAATAAAAATTGTGACAGACTCATCTTGCTGAAAGAGGGTCTCCCTGTCTGGTGTGGGGCTAAAAGTCAGTTACCTCCCAAGAAGTTACTCTTCTAGGTGGTTTCCTCCTTCCTAAGGTCCCTGGGGTCTCATGGGAGTGGCACAGTGAGAGCCTATTGCTTCCTGAGCATGCCCAGTAAGCAGATGCCACTAAGGGTGGGAATGAGCACTCTGAGCTGCCACTACGCCCTTTCCAAGCCTGAGGTCCTAGCCAGGCTGAAACTGGTGACTATTAGTAAATATGGGGGCTCCTGCACCCCAGGCTACCTCTGCTAACCTCATCATCTTTGATCTCTAGGAAACGGAGCGGTGAGTAGGGCAGGATTCAGGAAACAGGCTTTTCTGGATGCCACCCCCTGAGGCTTCAGCAAACCCTGGCAGACCCAGGCTCAAGTCTGGCTCGGTCTCAGGGGCACCTCTGTTTTCTGGAAGATTGTTTTCCTCAGCTGACTAACAAGGAAGCCCGCTTCATCAGGAACACTCTTTCCTACTCCTGACGCTGACTCTGAGAGTGGCCACCTGTCAGAGGCCCCAGCCAAACAGGAAATGAGCAGATTCCCGTGGCAAGGGGCCAGGGTGGAAGGCAGACTCTGTGAAGCACCTTCCTGCGGGCTGTGTGCGGCCCCCACAGCCTGCTCAAGGGCCTCCGGGGAGGAGCGCAGATGAGGGTGGGTGTGGGTGTGTGAAGAGGAGGAAAGGAAGAGGTGGCGTTCTTCAGAGAGGGACTCCAGTGGCTCCCCCTTCTGGTCAACTAGAAAGACTGTAGGAAAGTCCCAGGAAGCAAGAAGGTGGGGCAACAGGGAAAGAGAACGGGCGGGGCAGGGGAGCCAGAGAGAGCATGGGGGGGCCTAGCCAGTCTCAGATGAGCACCAGAGGCACGGACTGCAGAAAAGTGCAAGACTGAAGTGCAGAGGACAAGGCAGACAAGTGACCAGGCAAGCACAGAGAAAGGCCTTTCCTGGGCCCAGCCCTGCACTTGGCTGCTGCGATAGTGCCCCTCCCCCGGCTGGCTATGCTGGGGCTTCCCTGGCTTCTGCAGTTCCTGGAACGTGCCAAGCGCCTTCCTGATGTGGGCTTTGTACATGCTGTTCCCAGCCTGCTCGCCCTCCCCTCCCCTCCTCTGCGCCTCACACCAGGCCTGGTTAACTCTTCCTCACCCTTCGAGTGCCTTCCTCAGCCAGTCTTGGCCTGATCTATTTTACAGCTTCAGCACCTCCTGCCATGTGTTTTGCAGACCCAACACAGAATGAAGACACTGGACCCCACTGGCTGCAGAACAGCAGGCCCCATGTGGGCCCTGGGTATCCCGTACGTCTACACTGGAAATTGGGGATGTCCTGGACTGGGTCAACCTGTATCTGTCTTCTAAGGATGAGCAATAATCTAATTCAAGCAATAGTTCAAAGGTCACCTACAAGTTCCTGCTCAAGGTACAAACAAACAAACAAATGAATGAATAAGTAAATAGCTTGCAATGTTTTAAACAAGCTTATGATTCGGGTTAGGCCACATTCACAGCTATGTGCATGCAACCCTCAGCCCAAAAGTTGGGTGCATCTGAAGCTTTTTAATCCTACAAGTGTCTGTGTGGGTTTTCGATACAGCCCTGTCCTTCCTGTTCCCAAGGCAGCTTCTAACACAGACAGGATGCACAGGACAGAAGTAGCATGCAGGCGTGGAGAGAGCTGGGGAGACAGGGAGGAAGGGGTGCACAAGAGGAAGCAAGCCCCCACACTCAGGCCGCGGACAGGCAGCGATACTCACAGCTGGTAGAAGGGCTGTCGATACCATCCAATTCTGCACTGGAGAAGCTGTGCCCAGCCGGGGCAGTGAGCAGTGCTGACTTGATGGCCCTCCCGTGGACACTGAGCATGATGGGATGGGCGTGGCCCCCAATCCCCGGGCCCGACAGTGACTGCTGCATGAAGGCAAGCTTGTCCTTGGTCCTGCGCTTCATGTCATCCCATCTGTGCTTAATGTCCTTGACGGAGCGGGGAACCTGGCTGACGGAGGTGACTTTCCGAGCTATGCCTTCCCAAATCTTGTCCCTGTCGGCATGGGACAGTCGCATGGTCTCTCTTCCAAAGAGAACCGCTTCGTGACGGGTCACCTCTGTGACCAGAATGTCCAGCTCCTCCTTGGAGAATTTGGGCTTCCTCTTACGGTCCGCCAGGGGCAGCATGTTCCTTGGGTTGAATATCCCACAAAGCATAATTGGGTAAATGACCGTCAACGAGGGTGGTCCTCCTTCCTAATCACAGGCCCCATCTGGGAAGCCAGGGAACACCTGTGGCCACCTAGGCTCCACCACACCCTCCTCCTACAATGACGCCTCTTCCTCCCTCCTCAGAGGGAAGGCAGGAAAACGAGGCAGAAGGAGCCCAGCGACTGCAGGGCAGGGCTACCCTACAGCACCTTGAACTGCACCAGGAAGTTCAAGTTCATTGGACCTTTGCTGCCTCATTCTCCTCATCCAGAGCTGGGGTGCCAACCACAGCAGTTTCTGAAGGCTCCATCTATGTACAGGAGCCTTAACAACTTAAGGGACTGGAAAAATGGCTCAGTGGTTAGCACTGACAGCGGATTAGAGTTTGTATCCCAGCGACCACATCAGAAAGTTCACAAATGCCTCTCATTCAAGCTCCGATGGATCTGTCGCCCCCTCTGGACTTTGTGGGAAGCTGAACATGTGTGCATACACACACATATAAATGTAAAAATTTTGAGAATCGAAAAAACAGCCCTACAGCGGCCTGCAGTGGCCCGTGGCATTGGCTGCTAGTGTCCGTCATGCTGTGGTCACAGAAAGCTTATTCTGTACCTGTGGCTCATTTCCCTTTCCCAGTGTCCCCCACGTCTCCGTCCCTGTATGTGTGCAGAGTAAAACAAGCTCCTCTCCTCCACCAGCTGCTCCTCAAGTGGCATTCTGGGTAAGCTGTGAGGCACCCATGAACATCCTCCAAGAGACATGTTACCCCTGGAAGGACACTAAGGTAGCCTTGAGTTTGCCAAGACTCTTCCACCTGACCTGGTACCTGCTGATCTGGTACCTGCTGACCTGGTACCTGCTCTGGCTCTGGAACCCAATCTTTTCACATTGTGGTTCTACCTACCTTTCACTATAGCTTTGAAAGTTCCACCTGGAGGAACCAGGGTGCTGAGGGAAACCCGGATCCCATCCCATAGGCTTCCAAAGCCACACAGGAGATCGGCACTGCTCAGTTCCTCCAGCCTTCTTTTTCTCCTCCAGGTCAAGGGTATAATCAGGTAAAGGAAAGTGGGGGGCTTCGGGACCCAGCTCAGGGCAAAGTCTTGCACTCAGACAGACTTGTGACTATCCCTGTGGACCACAGGGCCTCTGTAAAACTAGGGCGAACCCTGCAGGGCCCTAATTAAGTCCCTATGGGCACTTACAGAGTCTGTGTTAGGAGATGAGATTACTGTGGAATGTCCAATAATATGCTTACCTTTTACCTCAGTGCAAACCAGGAGTGCCCATGCATGAAGCTCTGCCCATCTAGAATGTCTGAAAGCACTGCCAAAGGCACACATGTCTCAAGTAACCCCCAGAGGCACAAAGCAGCCCTGAGTTGAGAATTAACGCACATGGAGCACCTAACAGAGCTTGCATAGGTTACCACTCAACATGAATAACTATCCCTTGCCTGGCCCACCACTGATTTCCTAAAGGCATCTCTGCATTGCATCACCCCAGGCCCCTGATCCGTGAGAGCACAACTAAGGGAGTCTGTAAATTAATAAGAGCTACCAAAAGCAAGGCCACACACAGACACAGCCACTAGATCCTGGAGCTTTTCCAAGCCTGGACACAGTGCTAAGACCACCAAGGAGCCACTTGGAGTCAGGACACACTAGGGGCATCAGGACAGAGTCATGCTAATAAGGTGGGAGGAGCAGACTCCGGCCCACTGCACCTACCCACAGCTCTGCCTGGTCCCTTGTGCGTTAGATGAAAAAACCCAGGCTTGTAGGTAAAGAACCCTGGCTTGTAGGTCCAGAGACACAGGGCCACGGTCCTCACTTTTCCATGGATGACATGCCATTGAGCAAGACTTTGCCCTGCTCTGGTCTCAGTTCATCATTGGGGCATGGCCACCAGCACAGAGCAATGGCTGTCAGCCTGAGGGGCCACAATAATCATTATAAAGAGCTTGCAAAATTTTGACGTTCCAGATCCATCCCCAACCAAGTTATATCCGCATCCCTGGCATGCTAAATAATGGCTTGGTTGGTTGAGATGAGGCAACACCTCCTAAGGGGCTATGGGAAAGCATTTTCCCCGTGGGAAAGCTCAGAAATGGGGGAAACATGGAACAGGTCAGTTCTCTAAGCAACAATTCCTGGATTTCTGACACCAGGATTTCTGACACCATACATCTGACACCAGGATGTATCAGACACGCTCCTTCAGCGGGCCTGGACCTGACTGTCGTGACCCATGCAAAAACTCAGACAGGCTCTGGTCTGTGCTGTCCATTGACAGCCATTTCTGCAAGGCTTGTACTACTTGCCCCAGGTGCCCTCGACAAAGTCCTGCCCCTCTGAAGGTTCACATCAAAGGCTCCTTCCTATTCCATCTGGACCGTCATGGCTCACGTCTGTGCTTCTCCACCATTTACGCGGTGGCAGGTGTGAGCCTTGCGAGGACGAAGAGGGCAAGGTTGGGCAGGGCTGGACCGGCCTCTTCTCCAGTGCCCATCCTGTGTCTGGACAGAAGCAGTGCTCAGTATCAGGGATACGAGACGCTGCAGAGCTGACCTTGGTAAAGGGGCCTTTGGACAGGAGGAGAAGATGGCTAGGAATGTCCAGCCCAACTTCCTGTGCTGCTTTCAGGGATGACTGACCATTCTGTAGAGGAGGAGGGTCCTGATTCTACACCTGTTCGGTGGCAGTGGGAATGGCTGCACCCTCAATAAGAGGATGAACCCAAACTGCCCCGCAAGCTAGCTGCAGCTCTGAGGGTATGCCGGTGACAGTGAGGCCCCCAAGAGGGACACAGGGAACCTTCTCCTGACTCCCCACTTCTAACCAGCTCTTCCTCATGTGCTCAGACTCCCTGAGACATCTCCTGATGTCCCCACCATAAGTCCCTACAGAACTACACAATGGCAAGGCCTCCAACCCATGATGTGACTGGGCCCCCGGGTCTGGGAAGGCCTCTTTGATTTCCGACCATATCCAAATCCCCTGTCACCACTGAGTGGTACTGAGTCCAGACTGACCCTTTTCCTAACACACACCCACATGCAGCACACAGGCCAGCTCTGGGCCTGGATCCCAACTCAGTGTAGCCACCTGAGGAGGGAGCCCTGTTCAATTCTCTGCTCTCTCTGGTTAGACTTTTAGGACCCTTCTGATGTAAACTTCCGGGCCACAGCCTGGGGTCAGAGTAGGACCACTCTTGTCAGCAGCCAATCCTGTGTGAGTCCTGTGGGAACAGGAGCTGGAGATGGCAGGAGGCTTCACCCCCACACAACCATGGGATGGCTTCTGGGTCTTCCCTGGAGAGATGCCACACAAGCAGCAGAAACCTGCCCCAGGTCCATTCGAGGTGGGGACCATTCTCCTCTTCTGCAGGAATTCTACCAAGAGCCCAGAGCCTCTACAGCCTCTAAGATGTCTGCAGCCCACTGCCCGCAGCAGTTCTGGAGCGGCCTGGAGAGCTCTGAGAGCATGGAAGCCCAAGACGCTCCCTTGGCTCATTCCAGAGGCTGGCGAGGCCCCCTGGGGCCAGCAGGGCTGGGACTCACCTCATCCAGTTGGCCTTGGTCTCGTCGGATCCATCTATGGACTTGTAGCGGTTGTTCTTGTCCACAATCTGGAAAACAGAGAGACTGTCTAGACTGCGCCATTAGGGAAGGGGCTCTTACATGCCTGGGTTCCTTCTTACCCGGGCCAGGGTCCAGTTCCATCCTCAGCTTCACTCTTCCCATTCTCCTACACTGTCCCCAAAACCACCCCAGATGGGGCCAAGAATAATCCTTGTTCTCTTCTCTCCACCAACACCCATTCTCTTAGAGACCCCGAAAAGGCCTGAGAGGAAATAGTCACATCCCTCTCATTTGCACTGTACTTATGAAATCCTGGGCAACATGGCCCAGGAGCGCCATGCTCCCCACAGGTGACAAAAGCTGAATACTGCCCTTCTCTCTCTGCAGTGTCTGTGGGCAATGGGGGCCATCACTGGGCCCCGGGCCTTATGATCTGAAAGGGTTCCTCTTTTCCCCAAACTTCAAATATTCAAGACCCTTGGAATTTGGGGTAGGGTTGTGTCCAAATGTACTCTACAATCTGTACTCCACAATCATTCTGCATATCAAGATTTTTTGCAACATGGGATTCTAGGCTGTCTTGGACTTTCCTTTTGGAGAGCAGGGGTCATTAAAAGACATTTCTAATATAGATTTGAAGCTTGAAGGTGAAGACAGAAAGAGAGGCACTCAGAAAGAAAGATTCACCAAAGAGCATGGGTGTTGGCTTCTCTAAAAATGTTTCTGATTCTTTCTTGACCCACTTTTAAAGCAGCCTACTGTTGCTCTACTGTTGGTCTACTATGGGTCTACTGTTGGTCTACTATGGGTCTATGTTGGTCTACTATGGATCTTTTGTAGTCTACAATCTTCCATTTTGCTCAATGCCTGCTACCATTTTGCATAGTGTTTTTTGAAGCTGAGATTATAAAATTCTCTTCACTGCTTAATGATCACTTCCACATTTCAGTTCTGGAAAATTCTCAGCTTTTACATTTTGAGTAAACCTCTTATTTTCTCCAATCTCTTCTGGTAGAATTTCTATTAAATAAACACAGGATAGCTCCTTCAATCTTTGGTGTCTTTTAATGACCTCTTCATAGTTTACTCTGTCTTCAAGGAAACTTCTCAGAACTCTATTCCAACTCACTAAGTGTCTCTCTGTGCTTACTCTAGTTTCTACCATCTATCAGAGTTTTCCTGTCTTACTTCACTTACTTTTTTGATGTTTTATTTTCATTTTAGTTTGTAACATTTTTGAGACAGAGCTTCTCTAATGTAGCTCAGGCTGGTCTTGAACACCCAATCCTCCTACTCAGTCTCCTGAGTGCTGTAATTACAGGCATTCACCACCAAGCCCAGTGTCTTTGCCTCATTTTTAATGATTAATCTTTCATTTAATAAATAGTTTTTCACTTTCAATATTATTGAGACTTTTGAAGATTTGTTTTCCCCATTTGTCTCTTGGATTTCACAGTGACATGTTCCTTCTTTCTTGTTTCCACATCTTAAATAAGGTATAATTAGCATATAACACAAAATTTTCTAATTGTGGAAAAATACGCTAGATCAAGGCTAGTTCCCTGAGGTCTCGGTAGAGCAGGGCAGCCAAGTCCCCTGACACCAGTGTTAACATTCTACCCATTGTCCTCGAAACAGAGGACCACGTGTCTGTCGACGGAACCCAGACCATGTCACTCCCCACCTCTGGTGTCACCCACTGAGCTCATGATGACGTTCACACGTGTGGTTATAACCTCACAAGCCTGTGCACCCGAGGCCTGCCCACCTGTCGACTAGCCTCAGCCTATGGTTTGAACAGGAAGTGACCTCATCAGGTCCGGGGCTGAGCACACCGTCTCTGGCTGGCGGTGCTGTTTTAAGAGGTGCTGAGAACTCCAAGAGGAAGATCTGCTTGGAGAGAGCTGGGAAGGGTGCACCATGCTGTCCCTTCATTTCTCTCCACTTCCTGTCCACCACGAAGTAAACGTTCTTCTTCACAGGCTCTGACTGCCATGTTCTGCCTCACCACACCACAGGCCCAGGATTAATGGAGCCAAAGACTATGAACTGGAACCTTCAAGACTATGAGCCCAAATAAATTTTCCTTTGGCTAGCTGTTTACGTCAGGTATTTTGTCACTAACATGGCCCCCTCTGCCCCTCGCTTTGCTGCAGCCTGTTCTGAGAAGTCAGTACAGCTGTCATCCACGCCCAGAACCCCTTTTCCACACTCTGAAAAGTAGAAACACTCAGAAATGGTAAGCGGAAAACGTAGCTGGCAGCAAGGGCCAGCAGAATGTCCACTAGTCATGTTCATTGCTTCAGAAAAATTCCACGCTGGGATAGGAAGATGACTCAGTGGGTGCATGTACTAGGACATGGGCCTGACAACTTGAGTTAAACCCCAGATCACAAATGGAGACAGGAAAGAACCAGCTCCTGAGAGCTGCCCTCTGACCAAATGCCTGCACACCCATATACACATATGCACACACACACATGCATACTCACAGGCATACACACATATGTACACATGTGTATGCACACATATGCACACATGCACACATGCATACAACACACACATCAAATAAATAAAAATTATAAATCCCACATAAAGATCACCTCTTCCTCCAACTCCTCCACTTCCTCTCTCCCAGGGTAACCACATTCTGAAGCTGGCAGGGATTTCTCCCTCACCCCTTTTTTGCAAGACACACTTTCCTCTTCTACGAACAACAAGCAACATTGTTTTACAAAAAATCTAGAAAAATCAGACTCTGAACCCCCTCTTGCTTTATTTTTTAAAGAACTTTATTTATTTACTATGTATACAGTGTTCTGCCTGTACACCAGAAGAGGGCACCAGATCTCATTACAGATGGTTGTGAGCCACCATGTGGTTGTTGGGAATTGAACTCAGGACCTCTGGAAGAGCAGTCAGTGCTCTTAACCTCTGAGCCATCTCTCCAGCCCTCTCCAACTCTGCTTTTATGTGAGGCATCTTCACCACACGCTCCCACCACCACAAACTCTGCCAGCCCTTCCTTACTATGATGGTCTGAAATCCCCCTGAAACCCTGGGCTAAAATAAGTGTGTCTTCCTTTCCTCTTTTCTGTTGGGTACTTGATCATAGTAACTAATGCTGAGAAACAGCAGTCAATGTTGGAACTCACAGAAATGGCCCCCAAATGACCATGTTCTCTTAAAAGGTTTCCGTGATGAGCTGTGATATCTGCTTTTGTCTATCTGTGGGTCTCAGACTATATCACCTTTGTAGGCCTTCCTGATCTCTCTGCTGCCACAGTCCTGGTCTCCCCTCACATTCGCTTCATGAGATCCCATTACTTTTTCAAGACCCCAGTGACAAAGATCATTTCTGTTGATGGTATGTCTGCCAGCTGTGAGTCGGATGAGGGACGGGCTCCCTCACCAGGTCTAAAGGGATGGAGGCAAGGCCCAGGGCTCTGCCATGCCCAGAGGCAGCCCTGCTGTCTTCCTTAGCACGTAACATGCTACATTAACATGGTAGTTAACATGTTCACATGGTAGAATCCTTGTGGATGATGGAACAAAGAACCTCTTAAGTAAAAAATAAGACAAAAACCAAAAATCTGACAGTACTGATAGGTTAGTAAGGAAGCAATGAGTGCACACACCGAGCCAGCCTGCACTAACCAGGGCCAGCTGTTAGCTTGCTGGGCTTTCCTCAACCAGCTGAGACACAGTCATCATCACACTCACAGACATCAAATTTCACATTTTCCAAAGGTAACACTCAGAACTTCCGACTCCCCGGCTTTTACTACATTTGACTGTTATCTGTGTGGCTACAGTTTGAACCTGGAATGTTCCCCCAAAGCCCTTGAATTAGTAACTTGGTTCTCAGCTCAGAACTACCGGAAGGCAATGGAACCTTTAAGAGGCAGGGCCTAGTGGGAGGCTTAGGGTCCTGAAGACTTGCCCTTCAAGGTGCTTAGGGAACACTAGTCTCTTCCCAGGGGTCATGCTATGTAGCAGCTTGCTCCCCGTGCTCCCCATTATAATGGACTGCCTCACGGCAGGCCTCAAAGCAAAGCAGTCGGTGCTGGGGATTAAACAGCTGAAACTATGAGCCAGTTCCCAACTTAACTGGCTCACACATCCTATTCCAGCAGCAGGCACTGGGGGTGCAGCACTGCAGTGGGTCCCTTAACTAACAAATGTAAGGTCTTGGGTTCTGTTCCCAGCACCACACACTCACACACTCGGAGTTTGCTGGAGTAGTCAAAACTAACTGGCACGCACTCTCTGTGCAAAGAAGTACCACATTTGAAGCATCCTTCCCAACTTGGCCTTCAGGGACTGCAGGAGGAAAAGCTGGGAGCAAGGCCTTGTCACTCCAGAACCCAGTATGCATGCCCCACCATCACCAGCAGGTGGGCACCAGCACACAGCTACAGCTGGGCTTACAGGATCAGAGGACCTGGGCGACATTCTGCAAACATTCAAATTAGCTGGACCGCTAGAGTAGAGAGAAGTGGGGGTGTTTCTCCTTTGTCTGTGTATGAGCCTAACCAGTAACCATGTTTAAACAATCTCAGAAACGGGGCATTGGGAAGATGAAACAACATGAAGACCTGAGCTCAATCTTCAGGATCAAATAGAAAACAAGCTGGCCACAGTGATGTGACCTTGTAGTCCCGACACTGCGGAGATGGACACGAGAGAATCTCTGCGGCTAGCTGGCCAGCCAGTCCAGCCAATCCACAGGCCTCAGGCCAGCAAGAAACCTTGTTTTAAAAACAAACCAACAAAAATAAAATGGACCTCTAAGGAATGACACCCAAGGTTGAATTCTGACCCCTACACACACGAACACATTTTCCTGCACACACAGGGACATGTGCAAACACATACAATTTAAGACAAAAAGGCCAGACACGCTGCAGCTCAGACTTCCTCTCCTCCACAATCTCCCCAGATAGCAGATGCCCTGGCATACAGGGACCTCCACAGAGTGGCACAAAGTCCGGACCTTATGCCAACACTGCACGCTTATGTCACAGATCCCAGTGGACTGAAATCTCAGCTCATAGGAGCTTCGTGTGTGGCCTCGAACAGGCGTTTCACTGGGCAGACCTCAGTCTCTGGACAACCAGTGAAAACCAAGCCTGCAGCCTTGCAGCCTTGCAGCCTTGCAGCCTTGAGCACCCAGAAGGCATGAGGTCAGTGGTGACTGTCAGCATCATGACTCTGACTGCCATTAAGGAAAAAACTAAATGGTCCTTGTTGTTAATTCAACAAGGAATTAACGACAATTTTGCGGCGTCTGCTGGACAACACAGAGTGGTACTAATGACCTTTCTGTCCCTTACAGCTTCAAGAGAGCAGAAGGACATAGCTGGGCTGGGACCAACATGGGGAAGCCTCTATGGCTGGTTCAGCCCTCAAGGTTTTCTGGGGGATGTTCCTTGGTTTAGCTTTACTACAATTCAGGATTTTCTTGATTCAAGAACTCAGTCATTCAGCAAGTTCCATCAGGAGAGCAGCTAAAGTACCAAACTCTAGGGATTAAAGTGGTGAGAACCAGCGGTCTCAGTCACTGTTCTACTGGTATGAAGAGACACCACGACCAAGGCAGTTCTTATAAAGGGATGCATTTAACTGGGGGCTTATTGTTTCAGAAGTTTAATCCATTATCATCATGGTAGGGAGCATGGTGGCATGAGGCAGTGCTGGAGGAGAGAGAGAGAGAGAGAGAGAGAGAGAGAGAGAGAGAGAGAGAGAGAAACACTGGGCTTGGTGTGGGCTTTTGAGACCTCAAAGTCCACCTCTTTCCTGCAACAAGACACACTTCCTAATCAATCTAGTCGTCCTAATCAATCTAGTCCTTTCAAACAGTGCCACTTCTGGGGACTAAGCATTCCCCAGGCTAATATATGAGCCTATAGGGGCCATTCTTTTTCAAACCATCCCCCAAATGCTTGTAGTCATATCATAATGCAGGAATGCACTCGGTCCAACTTCAAAAGTCGCCACAATCTATCACTCTCAACACTGTCTAAAGGTCCAAAGCTCTTCTGAGACTCATGACAATTTCTTAATTGTAATGCCCCATAAAATCAAAATCACAAAGAAGATCACGAACTTCCGACATACAACGGCTCATGATATACATTGCCATTCCAAAGGGTAGGAAAGGGAGCACAGTAAGGAAATGCTGGACCAAAGCAAGACCGAAACCCAGCAGGACAAACCACAAGTTCTGTATCTCTGTGTCTGATATTAAAGCACTCTTCACATAACCAACGACTTACAGCTTTGTTGACTACAACACACTTCTCTCTCTTAGGCTGGTCCACGTGTGGTCTGCAGTTTTCCTCGGCAGGTATCCCGTCCAACATCCTAGAGTCTGTTTTAGATGGCTTCCTTCACTGCTTACGCTTCCTTTAATCCTTGTCACAGGTTAGAACCTTAGCTGGGTGGAGTCTCATTCTGAGGCTGACTTTACTTCTGACAACAGGCTTTTCTTTAAACTTTTTATCTCCCTGAGCACAGGATTTGACTCCAACATTACATTTGTGTTTCTCTTTGTCCAGTTTTCATAATCAGTCTAAATAAATGATTGCTAATAGCCACACAACACAATCAAGACTAGGCTGTCTTAAAACCTCCTCTGCCAGGTCCACTAATTCAAAACTCTTCAACTTAGTCTCAGGTAGATTTTCAGGACAAGAGCAAAAAGCAGCCACACTCTTTGCCAAAATACCACAGGAACAGTCTCTAGGCTGCTTACTGATGCTCTTCATCTCTGAAACCTCTTGATTTGGGGCTTCACAGTACAAATTACCCCCAGCACTGTCTTCTATGCTCCTCCTACCCCCACTTAAAGCATCCAACGGCTTTCCTAGTCCAAAGTCCCAAAGTCTTCTAT
This sequence comes from Myodes glareolus, assembly GCF_982192425.1. Taxonomy (NCBI): domain Eukaryota; kingdom Metazoa; phylum Chordata; class Mammalia; order Rodentia; family Cricetidae; genus Myodes; species Myodes glareolus. Next base: position 85,877,692 of record NC_142035.1, on the reverse strand, counting down.
GTTCCTCCAACAAACAGGATCATCAGGCCTGCCACAGCAATACCCCAGCCTCTGGTACCAACTTCTGTCTTAGTCACTGTGCTATAGTTATAGAGACACCATGACTAACGCAACTCATAACAGAGAACATTTAATTGGGGACTTGCTTACAGGTTCAGAAGTTTAGTCCACTGTCATCATTTCAATAAGCAATGAGTACTTCCTCTTACTGCTCTAAATCTGCTGCTTGTCAGATTCCTTTCTGTAAAAACACCTTAGTGAGGCCTGACTGGCACACCCACTGCTGTGCATGTGTAAAAGGCAGCTCTTGATGCACCTGGGAAGAAGTGCATACCACAAGACATCAGCACAGCCCGTGCCCGTCGCCTCCTGGGGTTCTTGCTGCTTCTGCCTTAATGGTCATTGTTACTGTGGCTCCACCAAGTGTCCACACTGCCCTCGGCAGCTCTGACACAGCCCTGAGCTCTGTGATAACTCAAAGACCTGTTGTCTTATATGATAAGCACCTGGCACACCCTGACAGTGCTTTGCTTCCCTGTGTTCCAGCTCTCAGCAACCGTCTGCCTTTCTGCCTCTGCCTCCAGGAGTTTGGCGATTTCAGACTCTTCCTAGAACTGCCACCAGGGTGGGTTTCTTTACGTCTGTGCATCCACTGCCATAAACAACAGTATGTCTTTTTTTAATACTTAATAGGGATATATCTCAAGATCCAGCTATGCCACTTTGGGCATATACCCAAAGGATGCTCCATTCTATCACAAGGGCACTTGCTCAACTAAGCTCATGGAAGCTTTACTCATAAAAACCAGGAACTGGAAACAACCTAAATGTCCTTCAACCAGAGAATGGATAAAGAAAAAGTACATGTACACAATGAGTACTATTCAGCTCCTAAAAACAATGACATCATGAAATTTGCAGGCAAATGGATAGAATTAGATAAAATCACTCTGAGTGAGGTAACTCTGACCCAGAAAGACAAATATGGTATGCACTCACTCGTTAAGTGGACATTAGCCATAAAGTAAAAGAAAATCATGCTATGGCTCAGTGGTTAAGAGCATTGCCTGCTCTTCCAAAGGTCCCGAGTTCAATTCCCAGCAACCACATGGTGGCTCACAACCATCTGTAATGAGGTCTGGTCCCCTCTTCTGGCCTGCAGGCATACAAACAGATAGAATACTGTATATATAATAAGTAAATAAATAAATATTTTTTAAAAAGAAAGAAAATCATGCTATAATCCACACACCTAGAGAATCTAAGTAACAAAGAGGGATTAAAGGGTGCGATCTCCTTGGGAAGAGGAAACAAAATAGTTCTGTGGATGGACTTGGGGTGGGCGGGGTTGGGAACAGGAGGGATGAACTGGCAGGGGGAGAAAATACTGGGAGAAACTACTGGAACTGAGAGGCATTTTGGGGGCAAGGTGGAAATCTAGTGTGATGGAAACAACATGGAATCTATGAGAGTCACCCTATCAAATACTCCTAGCAATGGGAGCACAGAGCCTGAATTGGACATCTTCTGTAACCATACAAGGCCTCAGATTGAGGGAATGGAACATCAACCCAGCCACAAAACCTTCAACCTAGTTTGCCCTGCTGCAGTGTTCCGGGACTGGAGCCTAGCAGAATCATCAAAGAGACCAGAGAGACTCCATCCAGCAACTGATGGGAGCAGGCGCAGAGACCCATAGCCAAATATTAGGTGGCACTTGGGGAATCCTGTGGCGGGAGGAAGGATCAGAGGGACCAGAAAGCCAGGGACATCATGAGAACATGGCCCACAGAATCAATTGACCAGAACTCATGGAGGCTTGCAGAGATCAGAGAACCTGTATGGTTTTCTACGCATATGTTATGGTTGAGTAGCTTGGTGTTCTTGTGGGATTTCTACAGGGAGAGTGGGGGCAGATGCTGACACTTTTGCCTGTTTATAGGACTCTTTTCCTCCTACAGGTTTGTCTGGTCCCTTTGATTTGATGGTATGCACCTCGTCTTGCTGTAGCACATTACGCCATGTTTGGTTGATGCCCCTGGGAGGCCTGCTCTTTTCTGAGGGGAGGTGGAGGGGGCATAGATCTAGGGGGAAGGGGAGAGAAGGAGAAGGGAGGAGGAGGGGAGGGAGAGGAAACTGTGGACAGGGTGTGATATGGGATGCCCTTCTGTATATGTGTTGCTTTTATTGGTTGATGAATAAAGCTGTTTCGGTCAATGGCTTAGCAGAGTAAAGCCAGGCAGGAAATCTGAACAGAGATACATAGAGAGAGAGTAGGCGGAGTCAAGCAGACACCAGCCAGTCACTGAGGAAACAAGACATGTAGAAAATGAGGTAACACCACAGCCATGTGGTAATACATAAACTAATAGAAATGGATTAATTTAAGATGTGAGAGCTAGCTAGAAATATGCCTGAGCCGTCGGCCAAATAGTGTTGTAACTGATATAGTTTTGTGTGATTATTCGGGTCTGAATGGCCAGGAAATGAAAGCAGAGTCTCCGTTTACATAATGGTGTCCAGTGTAAGGTATCGGGCAGGTCCTTCTTGTTGGCAAAGATGAGGATTATGGTTCCTCATCTGTCGATCACTGAGAATGTGGTGCAGCTAGGATGGAATGCATGAGAGAATGATAAAAAAATCAAATAATAATAATAAAAGCCTTGGAGATGCAGTACATGAGGCCTATTCACACCTAGATCTTACATCCAAGTCCATTCTCTAGCCCTTCCCCAAACCATGTGAAGTTGGCCGAGGACAATCATCTGTCACCTGGCCCACTGGGCATCAACACTCATAACTCCAGGGTATCTACTGGGGCCTGTGTGCTTGTTTCATACATGGAAGCTCGAGCACAGACAGAAAGGATGATGGGCTCAAAGCCACACTTCCATCCAGTTGAAGAGCCAGGACCTGAACTGTTCTGAGCCCTCTGGCCACTCCACACAGTACTTCCCCTTGAGAGTCCCATGGTTCTGCCAGGGAAAGGCACCCGACCCCACTGAATCAGTCTCAGGATCAACAATCCACCCCTTCCTCCGGGTGAGGAGTGGGCTCCTGGGGAAGCAAGGCATCTTCAGGCCCTACAGTGGACCTCAGGACTGGCAAAGATGGTTTAGAGCAGGAAGGACTGTGAGCAAGGATGGAAAGAGACCTAGAAGAAGCTGCCTGCCCTAGAAGTCACGCAAGGGGAAAAGCAAAAGTGGATGTGAAGCACCATGCTGCAGCGTAGAAGAGTTTTCCCAGACAGAGCGACAGCAGTGAGCCACATCCTGGCACCTCTGCAGTCACAGGGGACAACCAATCCTGCACAGATACTGTGTCACAAAGCTGAGGTGCTGGGGAGAGGTGACCTGAGTTCATTCTGGGTTAATCAGGACAGAGCACGATCCTAAGGACATCTGTCCTTGCAAGACACACTGTGACCCACAAAGTGGGGGCGTTGCCCGTCTGGTCCTTTACAGAAAACACTAACTGGCCATGTCTCATGACACTGAGGTAGCTGGTGTCACAGAATACTTGACTTTGCACCACCAGTTACCACTGCTTGTCACTAGACAGTGGCCAAAGGACAGATGCACACTGTGTAAGTACACAAATGCTCCTTTCCGACAAAACTCCAGAAAGTAATAGTAATAGTAACCAAGGATGTCCCCTCAAAGCCAGACACAAACACGGGGGAAACAGAGAGATCACTGCGGCTAGGGAAGTGGCTCAGTGGACAAAGTGCTTGCCGCACAGATTCAGAGTGTAGTTCAAACTGGGCAGGCGTGGCAGGTACTCAGGAAGCAAACAGGGCATCCCAGGAGAGGAGAAGCTAGCTTTAGATTTAGCAAGAGACCCTGTCTCATTAAATGAAGAGGAGAGCTACTGCAGAAAACAGTGCATGTCTGCTGCAGGCTTCCACAGAAATGCACATTACACATACGCACATGAGAGAATGACGGGGTGGGGGGGAGAGCTCATGTAAGGCAAGCAAAAGTGTGCAAAGTGGTGAGTATCCCAACCCCAGAGAACCTGGGTATTTAGAGATTCTAATCACTTGACCAGAAACACTACCTGTGAAGCTAGTGTGCCACATTCGAATGATTTTGTTGGTCTCAACTGTGTGGAGGGTTCCTCGCTCTAGTCACTCTATCGGCAAATTTCTTTCTAATGCTGCCTTCCCCCCCCCCCACAATACCCTGTAGAGAAAGATACAACACTGCTATTGGCAAAATGTGTGATCTCCAGGCAAGGGCCTTCATTAATGGTTTTACTCTTGCAGCTGGGGAAATCTGAATATGAAGTAGCGACAAGACAGCATTGCACACATGAGACATGCCTGGAGTAATAACCTGGAATGATCTACGAGAGAGGCCAGGCAACTACTGACGCAGATCACATGCGGCATGTCCCTACCCCATTTTCACACACCCCTGTGAACTAAGAATGGTTCATGTAATATAAGGAAGACAGCCAAGTCAAGCTCTGGCCTTTGCAGGCACACACACACACACACACACACACACACACACACACACACTCACATGCATAGCACTTGCTCACCTTTACACACTCCTGCACACACACTCCAATCTGTCTCAAATGTCCCCTCCTTACTCGCTGAACAAGTCTGAGGTTCTGTGCTTCTCTGAGCCCCCTGAGGCATAGCCTGCTAGCTCCTGGCACCATCATGAGACCCCATTTTTCTCCCTCTCTCAGTTGTAATACCCCACTGTGGTCTATTTTCCACACCTTGCTAGGCTGCCCTAAATCCTCTCTGGAACAAAACATGGACTGGACAAAACACACACACACACACACACACACACACACACACACACCAAAAAAAACCTATAAAACTTAAAATAGAAGCCTTTACTGGTTCCGCTTTCTTCTGCCTCTTTTCCAAACCACAGGGCTACACAGTGACTCTAAGCACCTTGGGCCTGCAGCATTGTCCCGGCCTGTAGAATCTGGGGGTGGGGGGAGTCTGATCCATGATTTACAGCAGGATAAATTCCACTGGGCTGACAGAGCAGACAAAGGGGCGTATCTTGTCAAAGCAGTCAGAACTGAGTGCACAACTCATGCCAGGGCAGCAAGGCGGTGGAGAGTAGCCTTCCATTCCTGTCAACCCAGGGCCTCACGTGGAGTCAGCACACAGTGAGGCCAGGTCTCCAATTGAGAAGACTCTGAGAGGGAATTGATGCTGGGCAAGAGAGGGAAGAAAAGATCCAATCAAGAAAAGCAGGAAGGGAAAGGCACAGAAGGCAGGGAGGTGGAGAAGACCAAGAGGCTGGTGCAGCTCCACCTAGCTGCTTAAGTTTTGTATGCAGTGGCCCGAATCTCACCCCCAGCAGAATGGCAATACCTTGTGCGCAGGAAGCACACTGCAGAAGCTTGAGCAGTGTTAGCAGTGCTGAGTTCCTCCCTGGCCCGGAGCTCACTCGCTTGACTAGAGTGGCTAACCAGGAAAGCCCAGGGACTTTCCTGCCTCCACCTCCCCAGTGCTGGGATTACACGAGGGAACCACCACAGCAAGCGTTCTTACATGGGTTCTGGGGATCAAACTCAGATCCTTATGCCCCTGCAGTAAGAATTTAGCAATAGCGCCATCTCTCTCTGCAACTGCAAACAAGGGGGCAGGGCTTTGAAAACTAGGAAAAAGGTCAAGAGAAAGATAACAGCAAGGAGCGCTTGGGAACAGGAGCTGACGAATGAGTGCAGCTTATTTATGGTGCAGGGTTTCCAGAATCCAGCCCCAAATCAGCATCACGGTTCAGATCTTTCCTTTCCTTTCTGATTTACCATCTTAGTCGGCCAAGCTGCTCCCTGGGCTTCTCACTGAGGTCCAAAGAGCCACCCCAACACATGTGGGAGACACACACACACACGCACACGCGCTCTTACTTTCTTGAGCCTTTCTAACCACCTATTCTCTTCCAGATTTGGTATCACACACTTCTTGAGATTCTGAAGGTCAAATTCCTACCATGAGGCCCAGCCATCTACCACCTTGCACATTCCTGCCATGCGGCCCAGCCATCTACCACCTTGCATATTTTAGCAGATATCCCTGACCCACATGCATCCTCCATTAGTCTACGTTTCCTATTGCTTCAGGAAAACAAACACCCACACATAAACACGCATGCACACACTTTGAACAAAGCAAATATATTCTCCTACAATTCTAGAGATCAGAACTCCTCCAGTCAAGAGCCTGTCTAATTATCTCCACATCTATAGGCCACCAGCATCCCTGTCTCCTGAATGGAGAAATAGATAAAAGGAGGGCATGACTTCTCTGAAGGGGTCGAGGTTTTTATTATAGATATAAGGGAGATCACAGGCAGAGGTATCTAGAAGGGTCCGGACTGAAGGGGTAGGCCAAGAGAGGAAGAGAGAGGAATCAGGAATCAAGAGGCCAGGAGCGAGCCAGGAGACCAAGAGACCAAAAGGACCACTTAGTCAAAATGGCTGGGTTATATAGAGAAGAGAAGCTGGGGAAAGGAGGCCAGCCCAGGCGCTGGGCTGGAAAGTTCAGAGTAGAGGGTAGGGTATACCAGCCAGAAGGATCCTGTAACAGGTAGGGACTGAGGGAGACTAGCAGCCGAGTCTGCTCTGATGTGTTAATAGGCACCTCGGTGAGCTGTGACCTAACATCTCCCAGCCTCTTCCACTTCTGGAAGGCCAGCAGGGACCATGTCCCCACATCTGATTTGACCCTGACCCTCCTGTCTCCCTTCATGGAAGAATTGTGTAATTACCTTGAACTGAGTCAGAAAACCTAAGATCATCTCCCTGACTCCAAAAGCTCACCATAACCACAGATGCTGGCACCTTCTACCACCTAAAGAGCCACGAGTTCGGGGGACTAAGGAAGGAAGGGTCACTTCGGTTCACAATCCCAGAGTCCATCATGGTGGGGAAGTCCCACGGGCAAGAGCGCAAGGCAGCTAGCTGCACTGCGACACGGTCTGGAAGCAAAGAGGAGCGAGCACCTGCGCTCCACCCATTCCATTGTATACAGTCCAGGATCCCTGCCCAAGGAATGCTGCCACCCACAATTAAGATGGGCCTTCCCACATCAATCAACCCATAAAGATAATCCCCCCACAGGCATGACAGCTGGTCTCCTAGGTGACTCCAGATCCTGCCAAGTTGGCAGTTAACACTAGTCTTCCCAGAGACATTATTTGACTACTACACGATGGACAACATGCTGACCTGCTCCTTTCCATACCCATTTGCTTCTCCAGACCCTTCCAGAGGCGCTACGAATGCATATGGCTCCGGTTTCTTTGCAAAGCGCTCCTCCTGCCGACGCTAAGCGTGCTAATGCCTAGTGGCTTCCTCTAATCACCATCCCCCTCTCTATCTCTCTCTTCCATTTTTGAGCTCTAACCTAATTTCTGAGAAGTTGTGCTACTGGCCACTGCTCTGCTAATCAGGTGCCCAGCTCCGGCACTCTCCTACAGGGGGTAACTGATAAGCCTTTGTTGCAGGCTGCAGTCCTAGGAATTGCACAGCACGTAGCACCGACCTGGCCTCTGTCTGTAGGTACCAGTAGCACAACCCCACCCTGAGCTGTCAACATTTGCCAAATACCATGTGGGTACAAATTCTCAGGTTGAGGCCTACCACTCCTGCTCATGTCACGATGCTCTTGCAGGCGCAAGAGCCAACAGATGCTCCTGAGTCCTGTCATCCTGGGCTTGAGCATGAGCGCCACTGACCCCCGCCCGCAGCCTTCGTAGAGTTCTCTTCTTGCTATGCAAACAGGCTGCTCCCTTGGTCTGCTTCTCCTGCAGTGACACTCTCCCATGCTCCATTTTGGATTGTTAACTGTTGAAGTCCCTTGGCATTGAGTCTGGGTCTCATTCACCTCTACTAGCCACCCACAAACAAAAGTAACATCTCTGTACTTCCTCTGCAGGTTCCAGAACTGGACATCCACCTGCCTGCCACATCACCATTCAACAAGACAATGACCAGAATCACAATCGTTCTTAATCTTCTCTTCCGCAGAAGTTCTCAGGAGTGAAGGCATCTCTACCCACCTGCTGGGTGAGAGGCAAGGAGGACCAAAGTTGTCTCTGGCACTTGGTTCCCTTACTGAAGCCATCCTATCCTCACTGGAGCTCACCCCCATCCAGGCCTAAGTCAATCTTCCTTCACCATGTCTTTTTCCCATCTCCAGCCATGCCACCTCCAATGCAGGTCTCTGCTTCCTAACCAATGCCACATCTCTGCCCCAATCAGTTCCATAGGCTGCAGCAAAAGTTGCTGTCAAAACATTAACGTGGGGTTGGGAACGTGCCTCCGTGGACAGTGTTTGCTGTGTAAGCATTTAGCCCTGAGCTGATCCCCAGGACCCAGGTAAAAACCCAATGCTGTGCTATGCGCCTGTAATCCCAGTGCTGGGAAGTAGAGACAGGAGGACCCTTGGGGGGTCTACTGGCCATCCAGTCTAGCTGAACTGGTGAGCTCCAGATCAGAGAGAGACCATTTTAAAAATAAGGTGCAGAATAGTCAATAGACATTGACCTCTGACTCCACACAGGTACACACATAAACGCACACCACCACAACCCTGAACACATACATACACAGCAAAACAAACGAACAAGGAAATGTGATCTGGTCATTCCTCATTTCTTGAAACAATCTGGAAACTTCCCACAGTCCTTCAAGGAACGAAGTCAGCACTGGGCCCCACATGGTACATGACCTGGCCTTCTCCAGCCCCATGTTTGCTACTCAGACATGCTGTGTGCCCCTTCCTGCACCAGGGCCTTTGCTCGCGCAAGTCCATCCATCTGATACCCCCACCAACCTGTACATTGGTGGTGTGATGGCTATTCTTGATTGTCAACTGATTACATCAGGGATTAACTAAAATCAAAATATGGAAGGGAACACCTGTGAGGGATTTTTGTTTAATTTGTCGTGGGAAAACATAGCTTTTTCCAGATCTTTGAGGTGTGAAAACTCACCTCTAATCTGGGCTACACCTTCTGTTGGAAGCCAATATAAGGACATGGAAGTAGTGCTCTTTTCCTGCTTGTCCTTGCCTTGCTAGCAAGTCTGTTTTTTAACTGGCATTAGAGCTACTTCTTCAGGGTTCCGATGTATACTGAAGAACAGTTGAGACATCCAGCTTCATGGATGGATAGATGGATGGATGGATGGATGGATGAATTGGTGGGTGGGTGGATGGATGGATAGAAGGGTGGGTGGGTGGATGGATGGATAGATAGGTGGATAAATAGATGATGGATGGATGGATGGATAGGTGTATAGATAGATGATGAATGGATGGATGGATGGATGGATATATAGATGATATATGGATGAATAGATGGATAGATGGATGGATAGATGGATGGATAGATGGATGGATGGATAGATAGATGATAGATGGATAGATGGATGGATGGTTAGGTGGATGGATGGATGGATGGATAGATAGATAGGTGGATAGAGAGATGACGGATGGATGGATGGGTGGATGGATGGATAGATGATATATGGATGAAGAGATGGATGGATGGTTAGGTGGATGGATGGATGGATGGATAGATAGGTGGATAGATAGATGACGGATGGATGGATGGGTGGATGGGTGGATGGATGGATAGATGATATATGGATGAAGAGATGGATGGATGATTAGGTGGATGGATGGATAGATAGATAGGTGGATAAATAGATGACGGATGGATGGATGGATGGGTGGATGGGTAGATGGATGGATAGAGGAATAAATGGATAGATAGGTGGATAGATGGTGGATAAATGGTAGATGGATGGGTGGATGGATGGATGGGTGGATGGATGGATAGAGATAATCATCCTATAAATTCTATTACTCTGGAGAACCATAACACAGGTGACTGTGCTCTTCCTTCAACCCCAGTTTACTGTCAGGACACCTCCTCTGACCTCTGGTCACATGGGTTCCCCTGGTTCTTTACTTTCTCCCAGCTTTTTATCTCACCAACACCTGCCAGTAGTTTTATGTGTATTTTTATTATTTTTTGGCTAGTTCCATCTCCTGCCTATGCAGGCAGGATTCACATCTAAACTGTACTGACACAGGGCCTGTGCACTCAGGTAGAGGCACAGATGTGGCATGAATGACCCTGCTGCTTTCCTCTACCATCCTATGCCCCACCCCCACCGCCTGCCTCTCCTCCCATGAGCAGTCCAAGGAACCCCTCCTCATGATTTTGAAAGCCCCTACTCCTCACTTTGGCACTCTGCCCATCGCACGAACCTCAGGGCTCTCTCTCCCTCTTGAGTCTCAGATTCGCCCACCTCCAGACCTCAATCCATCACTGTTCTCAGCTGGCATGGACCCTCTCCCCAGCCTCCTCCGAGACCAAGACTTCCTGTGCCACAGCCTGACCTGGCCACACCACTGCTTGGCCACCTCACCAGCTTCCCTCAGTCCTCAGGCTTGGGAAATGTATCATAAACCACCCCTGCCATCTCCCGGCTAACCTCCACTGCCACCACAGCCGTCTTCTTCACCATCTCTTGAGTGCACAGAACCAAGTTCTAGCTCCCTTCCGAGACCACTGTGACTCATTCTCCAAGCCTCAGACTGAAAACACCCAGCCAGGCTGTGTTAGTTGGGGTTTCTATTCCCCTGACCACCTCTTATAAAGAAAGCATTTAACTGGGGCTGGCTTACAGCTTCAGAGGGTTAGTTTATTAGCATGCTGAGAAGCACGGTAACATGCAGACAGACATGCTGCTGGAGAAGGAGCTGAGAGTTCTGCATCTTGATCCCCAGGCAACAGGAGACCACGCCACACAGGGAGCCCAGGAGACCTCAAAGGGTCTCCACAGTGACACACCTCCTCCAACAAAGCCACACCTCCTAGTATTGCCACTCCCTATGGGCCAAGCATTCAAGCACATTAGTCTATGGGGGCCATTCCTACTCAAACCAACAGCAGTAATATCAAGCAATGACGACTGCCTTAGTGACTTAGCAATGACAGCAATTACACCCCCAAGAACGGTGCGAAGCCAGTGAGAACCTTCACCAGCAGCTCGCCTTAGTCTTGAGTCACCAAACAGGCCCAGAGAAGAAAGTGGCACATTCAAAGCCATTAGACAGTAAACAGCAAAGCTTGCTGACATTCCCAGTGCAGGTTCCAGGTACCACAAGCACAGTGTGCCAAAGTGTGCTGTGCTCCCTCTTGGGCGGCAAGAACCAATTAGTTGAACAAATAATAGGCTTGTTCAATGCCTATCTTCTCAAAAGACCATTTGTTCCCAAGCATGGGAACCACGTCGGTCTTGTGGAGACCTTCCCTCCAATACCTGGCATGCCCATTTTCTGAGCCAAATACCATGTTCTGTGGCCCTGCAGTCCTCAGCTACAAACCTTCCCCTTTGAAGAAGCGGTTGGCTGAGGTCTTTGTAAATACTACTGAACGGACAGCTGGATGTGTGCGCGTGCACACACCTGCGCACGCACACCTGCACAGGCATACCCAGGCGCACATACACACATGAGGATACTTGGGAAAATCAGCCTTAAGTTCTACCTGGTGATGACTAATCTGCTTGCGGCTGAAGTGAGATCCCTTAGCATGGCCCTTGGACACCAAAGGACACATGGCTGGGACAAGAGAATAGCAAGACCCATCATCCACAAGCCATAGGTAACCACAGTTGTGCATGCATAAATTATCCCCTGCTGGTTTCTCTCAAAGTCCCTTATCAACCTCTCCCAAGGAATAATAGCACAGGGGACACTCACCAGCCATGAGAAGAAGCCAGCTGACTTGTCCTGGGTAGAGATCTGCCCCTCATAGGGGCCAAAGATGTGGCCCTTGGGGACGACCTCGTTTATACACCGCACATCGCTCTCCCCACCAGCTTCCTTTACCACCTCCATGCCCTGTGGGATGGTGAGGGCTGCCCGATCTGGGATGCCCACAGGCACTGGCGTGTCAGACACAAACACGGGGGGACCGTGGTTCGGGCACTCATCCACGAAGTACTCTTGGCAGGACTCACAGACTGGAGGGATGTGAAGAAGAGGGACAGTTCAGTGATGGTGTGACAGACTCCACACAGTGGCTGGGGAATTCCTAGGGGCCACATGAGCAATAAACACACCGCACGTGGATCAGACCTTCCAGCCCTAGACCTGCCCAGCCAGCAGCAGGCCAGGGCCATTGGCAGCAATAACCTATGATCCTCCCTGGGGGGTGAAGGACATGCTGCCAATGTCAAGGCTTTTGTCTCAAGTAAAATATGGCTGTGGGGCCACGGGCCTGAGCTGGAATTGCACATCTGTGGGCTTTAAGACCTAAGAGAGGCTGAACCCTGTGTGCCTGGTTCAGAGCCTCTCACCGGAGCTCGGGCACAGTATTCCCAAGCCAGTGGCACATGGAGCACGTGGAGAAAGAAGGAGCTGCCCAGAGCCTCCACTCCACTTACACCAGAAGTCCACTTGCTGGAAGCCTTTGGTCACGAAGAGTTCACGCTTCCCCTTCAGCTTCTTGGGTTCAACTTCCACAGAAGAGGGCTCCGGTCTCCTAGAGCTGGCCAGGGCAAGGGTCCACAGAAGAAAAGCAAAGAAGCCATCAGAGACAGCCCAGGGGGAAGACAGGCTGGACACCTGTCCAGGAGGCAGGGGGGTTGCAGATGGGCAAAGAACTCCAACATGCTGGTCATTTGCTGCAGAAGTGGTGGAGCATGTGAATTCCTGCGAGCTGGGCCCTGGGAAACTCTGCCCAAGTTCTAACTCCTGCTCACCTCTGACCCCAGGAGCTACCCAGTAAGGAAGGTGGCCATTCCCTGGGTCCCCAACCAATCCAGTCCAGCCACCCCCTCCCAGCCTCAAGTCACCGCCCACAGGCCTCACCAGGGCTGGCCATACTCCTGGTCCTGGAGTGGTGAGCAGACCTCTGTCTTCACTACTGTCACCATGTCCCCTACAGCAGCCTTGGTGTGGGCCAAGCACTCCTTCATGTTCTCAGTCATTCTGTCCTGGGGACAGGCAGGGGAGGCCGAACCAGCACGGGAAGAAGATCAAAGAGACAGGGGAAGAAGGGTGAGTGGCTAGGAGGGAGAACAGGGGTCCCTAGGAGTCTGGTTACCCTCCCTGCCATCCCCAGAGGAAGCGCTTGAGAACTCAGACAACAAAAACAGCTGTAGCCTGGCCAAGAGGAAATGCCATTTCTATCCCGGGCTGGTCCTGGGGACGACTGGAGCCACCAGCCCCATGGGGTCAGGGCCCAGGGGTAGCTCAGGCCAGGAGGCAGGCCTGGGAAGCACAGCCTGGATACTAAGTTCGAAGGACACAAGGGACCCCCAAGAACCTGACAAACTCTGCCAAGGGGGGACCGAGGGAGTGGAAAGCTGAACCGAGCTCTGCATGGCTGGCTGTGAGGCCCCGAGTGAGGGGCTGCCAGGAGGAAGAAGCCAGGCCCCTTGGGCAGCTCCTAGCAGGTACGGGCAGGGCTGGGGAGCTGGTTGCGTGCCAGCCAGGGCTAGCCCTGACTCCAAGCCCACCCCTCTCTCCAGGGGGGAGTGTCCCCAGAGCATGCTTACCGCCCTCACCACAGAACCCGGCTGCAGCCCCTCCCCACGGTCCTCATGCCAGACCCCCGGACACTCTTCTTCGGCGGGCTGTGCTCGGCCTTGGGACCGTGCTGGGCCCCGGGACTGGGCGAGCAGAGTGTGTGTGTGACTCACTCCCCGGGGCCCCCGCTGGCCACACCCCTGCTCCTCGGCTCACCAGCCCCCTGCTCCCCACCGGGGGCCCCAAAGCCCGAGGCGGCGGGAGGGGTGGGGGAGCCGCACGGCCTGCCCCTCCTGCGAGCCGGGACGCGGGGGGCGCGCGCAGGGGACAGGGTTCCCTGCCCTCAGCCCGAGGGCCGCCGTTCGGCCGTGAGTGTGGTTCACCGGGAAAGTGTGCGCGGGGGCGGCGCCCCGGCCGTCACCCACCTTCGCGGCGGGGCGCCTCGGTCCGGCCCGCCCCCCGCCCGCCCGGCAGCCCGGCATTCCTTGCGGGGGCATGTGGCTTCTTGCCGGCCCCGGGGGCACGCAGTTGGCTGGCAGCCGGGAGGGGCGCGGGGCGCGCAGGACAAGAGCAGCGGGAGGGGGCGGCCGCCGAGGGGGACAGTCCCGGGCTCACGCGCGGAAGGTCGCGCGCGGGCCGCAACAGCCTCCGCAGCGCCACCGCCGACACCCACCTCGGCCACCGCAGCCCACGCCCTGCGCCACCTGCACCGCCCGGGGTGCGAGCGCGCGTTTTGCTCCACCTCCGGGTCCAGGCTACGGTTTCCCAGCCACCCGCGGAGAAAAGGGGTGCCAAGGGCTGGAAGCTGAGAAGGGACTGTCCCAAGGTCAGGCAGGCTGACCGGGCTGCAGTTGCACGGGTAGGAGTCCCACAGGCCCTTCGTCTGGAAGCAGCCTAAACTCCAGAGAAACTCCAGAGTTAAAGTCTCTAGAACACGTTGTGCAGCCATGGGGCAGGTGTTAGGGGCTAAACTTTTGCCCTTTGACACTCCGCTATGTTCAAGTCCTAAATCCTACTGTGACTTTTTGGAGAGGACACAGACTGGATGAGGTGTTGCCTGTGTGGATACAGCAGGAAGGTCCCATCTGCAAGGTAGAGATCCCTCGTCCCAGTGAAACTGAATAGGTGCACCTTGACCTTTGACCTCTCAACCTTCAGAACTACGGGATTGAAGCCAGGCAGTAATGTCTGTGGTACTTGGCCAAGGCTGCCAAACTGGATGATGATGAGGATTGTCTGACTTCTCTGCATTCCCATTTCTCTTAGTAAATCTATTTATTTAATTTAATCTGGAGTGGGGTCATGCCTCGAACACATGTGTGGAGGTCAGAGGAAAACTTGTAGGAGTCGATGATAGATTCCATCACAGATATGGCAGACGACAGGGACAAATAGCTTTAGGGGACGCTACAATTCCAGGAGAGAAAACGGATGAGGAGCTGCAAGTAGTGACGCACGCCTTTAATCCCAGTACTCAGGAGGCAGAGGACGGAGGAGCACTGTGAGTTCGAGATCAGCCTGGACTACTTAGAGAGTTCCAGGACACCCAGGGCTACATAGTGAGACCCTAACACAAAAAACAAACAAACAAGAACAACAGAAAGGAAGGAAAGAAGGGAGAGAGGGAGGGAGGAAGAAAAGCAAGCTGATCAGGAACATAACCGGGCAACCCCAACAAGGGCAGCTTAGAATAGTCTCCACTATTGAATTTCTCTTTTTAGCCAATCACTGACAAACTCTAGAGCTTTCTGAGAACACACAGCCTAGGATCATTTTGCACAGTGCTCCCTTGCTCTGGCTCCTAGGGACCTAGGTGTGTCCCTGCCCGTTTCCTCACTGCCCACTGACCCTAGGAATGCCTCCACTAGTCTTGGTCGTATCTGATAATAGCTGTCTTATGTGTAATGGCCTCTAGCTAGTTCCCTGTAAAGGGCAGTCTTTACAAATGGCTTCACAGGCTCTGTGGCTTGTCATTGCCTTCCTAACACCTGTAACAGGTGCCAGAAAAAATATGCTAGGAAATGTGTGGAGGCTGGGAAAACATACACCAGGGATTAGGGCAAGAACCTAAAGGGGACAGGGGACTCCCATTCCCAGGGAGTCTGTGGGGCATGGGAGTGGACCTCCTTTAATTCTGCACCCTAGTCTCAGCCTTACCCCCACCCCAGGCAGGATTCACATCTGCCAAACAAATTAATGATCAAATGACCCAGGTCAAAATGCACAGCCTTCTGTGTCCTAGCTGCCCCACAGACACTCAGCTCAAGAGATTTCAAGGAAAGTTTGCGGAGGTTTTTGTTGTTGTTGTTGTTTTTGATTCTACTTCCCCATGCAGCCAGACAAGAGGTGGTAAGGGAGGTGACAAGGCTGGCACTGAGGGGCTGGGGCAGTGAGAGGCATAGCTGAATCAGATTCGTGAGCCTGGGAGCCCAGTCCTTGCGGTAAGTCCTGAAGTATGAGCACTCGAGACTGTCATTGTTTCCTTCTACTGGGCATGCGCCCCAGGATGTCCACACAAAGCCATAGACTCACTTAGAACATCCTGAGATTTTCCTTCCTTATTAAGAATTTTGTAGGGATTGGAGAGATGACTTAGCAGTTAACAGCACCTGTTGCTCTTCCAGAGGACCCAGGTTTGATTCCAGCACTCGGCAGCTCATAACCATTTGTAGCTTCAGTTGCAGGGAATCCAGTGCCCTCTGATGGCCTCCATGGGCGCCAGGCATTCATTTGGTACACAGACATACATGCATGCAAAACACACATGCACATAAAATAAAAATAAATATATCATTTAGAAAGCATTTTATGGATTTTAGTTGTGTCAGAGACAGAGAGGGAGGGAGAAGGAGAGTGAGAAGGAGGGAGGGAGGGAGGGAAGGAGGGAGGGAGGGAGAGAGGCTGTACATGTGAGTGTAGGTACCCAGGGAGACTAGAAGAGATTGTGGGATCTCCCTGGAGCTGGAATTGCTATGAAAGTTCAGTGTGATCCATCTCTCCAGCCCGTTTTTTGTTTGTTTGTTTGTTTGAACTGATTTGCAAGGCTCTGGAGTGTGAATTTTGTAGAAGACAAACATCAGTAGCAACATCAAGAGGCTGGACATGCCTGCAATTTAAGCCTTAAGAAGTCTTCGTAGACCAGCCATATCGGGATAATCATAACTGCCAGGGCATCCCACGAGGAAGTAATGGGGTACAGACTGAGGGGAGGCCTTGGGAAGAGTCTAGGAGCACTTTATAGGGGCTTGTTTCGCTGGGGTTCAGAGGTGAAGGCAGGGGTCAGGTGCAGAGGGAAAGGGACACAGTGACCACGTAGGACAAGAGGTACACAGACAGGCCAACTGCAATGGCCATCAGACAGCGTCCTCACCTCCCAATAGAGAGGTCTGTGACCTTTGCTTGCATGCATGCATGGGACCTCACATAGTCTTACAGAATTACACCCAGGTTAGATGTCACTGTCTGAGATGCTCGGCCAAAAGTGTTTCAGACCTGGGAGTGTACCAACACTGGAATGCTGGCATACTCCTTACCAGAGCCCAATGCTCCAAACTTTGATCATTTGTTGGATGTGTCAGGTTTTGATTTACGTTGCATTTGGGATTTTCAGACTAGGAATACTCACCTTGTACAAAATAGGATGGCTAGGAAACAGAGTGTCAGATCTCAGGTTCCGGGTGTCAGAGATGACAAGAACGTCCTATGTCTACCATGCTCTCCCATGGGCACCCATGAGACACCAATTATAATAATCTACTGTTAGATGCTTAGTGATGGAGCATCCATTCAGCTCTGAGCTCCCTGGTAAACAAACGAAAAAGGGTGCCCGTTCTCATTACCTTACATCTACTTATTGGCTATTATCTCCATTCTTGGAAAAGCCCAGCAGCCTAGAGGCCATGATCAAGCCTCACTTGTATGAATGCTGCACATTTAAGCCCTGAAGTGGGCCACAGGCACCTTTACTTTGAAATAAACTCTGTCTCAGATGAAGGCTTATCGGGACAGGGGTGAGAATAAGATTGACTAAGTGAACCTACACTTGGAGAGAGAGCACAGGCTATGACCTTCACCAGGTCCTTCATATTAGTCTCCGCAGGCACCGGAAGGCACAGACCGGGTGGAGCGCTAAAAGCCATTTCTGCATATTGCTCTGGCCTCCTTGCCCAAGCACAGGGCATGCTCACAGAGCACTCCAAGCTGCTGGCACTGCTCCCTGCAGCCTGGCTCCTTGGAGTCTGCTCTTACAGAGATTAAGCCTGGTGCAACCCTCAGCAATGAGATGCAAACCCAAGAGGAGGGGGCGAGAGTGGCCAGAGGCCTGCAGCTCGTTTTCACCTCTGGCAGAGAGCCAGGATCCCAGAGTGCCTGGCAGCCAGGGGGCTGGAGCATCAGGCTTCCTTCACGCCTGGCACCATGAGAACCTGCAGTTCTATTGGCTATTCACCCTGCATCTTCCGATGTCCCCTTGAATAACAAAAGGACTTAAGGTCAGACATATACCTGGGCTAGGGATCCCGAGCCTTGGGGGCTTGGGATAGTTGAGCCATAAATTGAGATTTTCTTCCTGAAAAGATCTGATTAAGGGTTCTCCTTTTTGATGTTATTTTGTGGGGAGTTAAATTTTTATTTTACTTTATTAATTTATGTGTAAGTATTTGACCTGCATGAAGATGTGCATACCACATGTGTGTAGTGCTCATGAAAGCCAGGGGGAGGTGTCAGATCCTCTGGGATTGAAGTTACAGGAGACTGAGAGCCACCGTGTGGGTGCTGAGACTTGAACTCTGGTCCTCTGCAAGAGCAACAAGTACTCTTAACTGTTGAGTCAACTCTCCAACCGAAGTTGTTTGATTTTTGAGACAGGGTTTTACTACGTGGTCTAGCTGCACTGACACTTGCTCTGTAAAGCGAGCAGGCCTCAAACCTGTGGCAATCCTCTGGATGCCATCTCCCACGCACTGGTGTGCGCACTCACAACACATTAACGAAGGATGGTAAATAGTGGACCAAAGGAGCAGGAATGGAGACATTTTGGAATTATTAAAGAGTTAAATTAAAGATTTTATATTTATGTGTGGAATATTTCATTTATTTATCCTGGAGCTGGAGTTACAGACAGTTGTGGGTCACCTGATGTGGGTCCTGGGAACGACACTTGGATACTCTGTAAGAGAAGCTGGTACTCTTAACCCCTGAACCATCTCTCCAGTCCCTGAGTAGTTATCTGTGGGGAGAATGATTACTATTCCTTGAATTTACATGTGACATAAGCCTGCAAATGCAGGCAGCTGCTCAATTGCAAAAGGCAATTTTTAAGACCTATTTATCTGAGAGAGAGAGAGAGAGAGAGAGAGAGAGAGAGAGAGAGAGAGACTAAGCCAGGTGTGGTAGACTATACCTTTAATCCCAGCCAGCACTGGGCAGGCAGAGGTACCACAGAGGATCTCTGTGAGTTCTAGGCCAGTCTGATCTACATAGTGAGTTCTAGGCCAGCCTGATCTACATGGTGAGTTCTAGGCCAACCTGGTCTACATAGTGAGTTCCAGGACAGTCAGAGCTGCAGTGAGACCTGTCCCAAAAAACTAGCAGTCAAACAAAGAGTCTGGCTGTGTAGCACGGGTTAGCTTCCAACTTAACAATCCTGTCTCTGTGTGCCAGGATTACTAGAGAATACCACTCACTATAAGATAAATTTATTAAAAGATACTACTGAATTCATGGAAGCATTTTTATTAAAGACAAGGTCTCTCTACATAGTCCTGGCTGTCCTGAAATTTGCTGTGTAAATCAGGCTGGTCTCAAACTCAGAGATCCTCCTGCCTCTGCCTCTCGAGTGCTAGGATTAAAGGCGTGTGCCACCACACCTGGCTAAATTCATGGAAGTCTTAACACCAGCATACCTTCTGCCACTGCTACCAGCACAGCCATGCCCAGGCTGTGTAACTCTGACAAATGACAAATGGCTGATTCTCCACACGTTTCTGTTTCACAGGTCAGGCTTACAAACTAATGTTTAGCCCATGATAATCTCTTTATTAGCATTAGCTGTTCTTTAAATGTTAGTATCATTTAAGAGTATAATGAACTGGGTAAATCCAGCTATTTGGGAGGTTAATAAGAAAATCATGAGTTCAAAGAAACATAGTAAGTTCGTGTGTGTGTGTGTGTGTGTGTGTGTGTGTGTGTGTGTGTGTAAGTCGGACATTAAAAGAAAGTTGGTGAAATTTTTCTGATGTTTAAAAATGGGGTTGAGTTCTGCCCCTTGCCAACTGCCTCAGGCAGGAGAGGGGGCCCTGGTGATAGGTGCAGGAGAATGGATGGGCTGACCAACTCATCTACTACCCAGGCCCAGATCCAGGGCTTTAAGTTGACCCAACCCAACATCTACCCCATCTTAGAAATATTAGAGCATGTGAAGCAGCCAATCCTGCAGAACCAAAGTTATAGGATCTCCATGACACAGGGCAACGACAGGATATCCGAGAGTTGTTCCGGTGGGGCTCCAGTATCCACAGTGTAGCAGAAGCCAGCGCCCGCGACCTGGCTCAGTGACTCATTGCACTTGAAGCAAAACTGCACAAAAGGGTGACACAGCACAGCTACCATGGCAAGATTTTTTTTAATTCTTATTTTTTTTGTTTTCTTTGGGGGGAGGTTGCAAGGGTGGAGGGCAGATATGGGGGGTCAGGGAATTGAGTGGGATTGGGTGCGTGATGTGAAATTCACAAAAAATCAATAAAAAGTTTAAAAAATAATTCAAAATTTCTTTATATTAGCTTACAAAGCAAAAAAAAATGGGTTGGGCTGGGGATATAGGTGAGAGGTAGACCATTTGTCAATCATGGGTGAGGGCCTAACACTTGTTATCTTTAGCACTTGGGGGAGGGGCTTCCCAGAAGTTACTACACCCAACAGAAAAACACTTCTCATCAGTCTATAATGATGCTCCGCCCAATAGAAAAGTAATGAACAATTTGTAAAAGAAGTGACAAACGGCTAAAATGCTCAATGGAAAAGTCTAAAAGCTTGTTAACACTCTGGCTCTGGGTGTCCGAGATGACAAGTGTGCGGCTCCCATACTCTCTGATGTAGCACCCATGGCAGACATTACTAATCGATCAGGGTTCTCTTCCCTTTTTGACTTGAACTTGGTCTCTGATCAGCATCTTTCTCGGTACTAGACAACCCTTTCTGGTATCATGTCTCCATTAGTAAACTGACAAAAATCTTAAAATCTTAGTGATACTGAGGATTGCCACGAGTTAGGAGAAATAGCTGCTCAAATATTATGGGTTGGAGTATGATGTGAAGCAGCATTCCCAGATGGTGTTCAGCAGCCCGAAGACCAGCTCTCTGCACGAGAAATCCCTATCTAGGGATCCAGCACACGTGAACCTGCAGACCTATTCTCTACACTGTAATCCACGATAGCAAAAACACAGAAGTGATTTAAACCTCCAAGATGGGCTGGAACACTGGACGGCAGTTAACAATCCTGCTGGGCAATTACTGACATGGAAAACATGTTCTACATGTGAAAGGAAAATCGAAATTACTACTAAGTGGGAAAGGTCACTGGGGAACAAGTACGTATTGTACGACTGCCACCATGTGACATTCTGAGGGGACAGTAATATGGAGGAAGGGACGATGTGTCAGCACACTTGACTTTCATAGATGCAGGTCAACATCCAGTCACCCGTTGTGTGAACCATAGAACACCAGTACCAAGGAGGGAACTCTCTCTCACGCTAGCTGTGGACTTCAGCGATGATGTCACTGTGAGGTCATCGACTGAAACAAGCAAGCACGCGCGCCCTTGTGGTGGACAAGGAGACATATGGGAACTCTATACTTTCCACTCAGTTTTTGGGGTGAGTCTAAAACTCTGTGGAGTGGGAAATGAGTCCAGGAGCAATATGAAAAGATACGAAGTAATCCCATCTGAAGATCTGGAAACGGACTTGAATTTGACCTCAGCATAAAGAAGAGGAGCAAGAGAAAGAGAAAGAAGAGGAGGAGAAAAAAAGATGAGGAAGAGGGGGAGGGATGGCAAGAGGGGGGGAAAGAAGGAAGGGGGACAAACCTTTATAGCAGTGGTTCTCACCGTCCTAATGCGGCCACCCTTAACACAGCCCCTCGTTTTGTGGTGACCCCAACCATAGTTGCTACTTCATGACTGTAATTTTGCTACTATAACGAATCATAATGTAACTAACTGATAGACAAGATATCTGATCTCTGGCCCTAAAAAGGGGTCAGGACCCACAGGTTGAGAACCGCTGCTTTAAAGAAATTCATCCCATTTATCAATAGACTTTTAGATTCAACCCTAGGCTGGCAAAAAAAAAAAAATCCAGATTAGAAGCTGAGCACAAAAGAGATGCTCGGCATATGCTTGGTGGACGCGGGATCCACACTAATGGAGCAATGTGGGCTGGTATTTCCCCCATGAAGCATTCCTGGCTTTATTTTATGAGCCGACTTCGAAAGATTTGCCTGCTTGCTGTAACCATTCCCTCCCATCACACTGCTGTGTGCCAAGCAGATCAACGCTGGTTAGCTGTAAGCATCCTAAGGAGACCTTGAAGGACCGTGTGCACACTCACTCTGCCCTGCTTCCTCCCGGAGTGCACGCTGTTCACTGAGTTTGCCTGGTTTTTTTTGGGGGGCGGAGTGTGTTGAGATAAGTCTACCTTGAATTCACAACCCTCCTGCCTCGGTCTCCTGAAAGCTGAGGTGACAATCATATGCCAGTGTATGAAATAAAATCAATTAGTGAATAGAATACCACATAGAAGGAGAGGTATCTAACCATGGCCACATGTGCACTATGGCTGAATCATAACACTGAGAAGAGCAACTAGATACCCAGAGAGATTTATAGAAAGTTAAGAAACTAAACAACTAGATACAGCTTTGGTGTAGAGCAGTTATGGTTTTAACTTGATAACTAGATACAGTTCTGGTGTGAAGCAGCTATGGTTGAACTTGATAACCAGATACGGCTGTGGTGTGAAGCAGCTATGGTTGAACTTGATAACTAGATACAGCTGTGGTGCAAAGCAGTTATGGTTGAACTTGATAAATAGACAGCTGTGGTGTGAAGCAGCTATGGTTGAGCTTGATAACTAGATGCAGCTGTGGTGTGAATCAGCTATGGTTGAACTTGATAACTAGACAGCTGTGGTGTGAAGCAGCTATGGTTGAGCTTGATAACTAAATGCAGCTGTGGTGTGAATCAGCTATGGTTGAACTTGATAACTAGACAGCTGTGGTGTGAAGCAGCTATGGTTGAGCTTGATAACCAGATACAGCTGTGGTGTGAAGCAGCTATGGTTGAACTTGATAACTAGATACAGCTGTGGTGCAAAGCAGTTATGGTTGAACTTGATAACTAGACAGCTGTGGTGTGAAGCAGCTATGGTTGAGCTTGATAACTAGATGCAGCTGTGGTGTGAATCAGCTATGGTTGAACTTGATAACTAGACAGCTGTGGTGTGAAGCAGCTATGGTTGAGCTTGATAACTAGATGCAGCTGTGGTGTGAATCAGCTATGGTTGAACTTGATAACTAGACAGCTGTGGTGTGAAGCAGCTATGGTTGAACTTGATAACCAGATACGGCTGTGGTGTGAAGCAGCTATGGTTGAACTTGATAACTAGATGTAGCTGTGGTGTGAAGCAGCTATGGTTGAACTTGCAATGCCCCTGAGGCCAGCACCCTCACAGGCTCATGGCTTTGGACAGTTAGTCCCTAGGTAGTGGCACTGTTCGGAGAAAGTGTGGAGCTTTTCGCAGTGTAGGAGAAAGCCTAAAGCCAGAGGCTTACCCGTTCCCACTGAGGGCTCTCTGCACATGGTCTGTCACTGAGATGTGAGCAGGATTCACTCCAGCTGCCATAGATGGAGCACCAGCCGCCATACCTTCCCCAATATCATGGCCTATATCCCTTGAACCATGAGCCAAAAGATAGCCTTCTTCCTTCCAATTGCCTCTGTCAGGCATGCAGTTGCATCTACGTGAAGAGTAGGTGGTACAAAGGTTAAGTTCAGAGCTGTGCTTGGAACCACCCAAAATAGGCTAAAATCGGGCTCCATTTCTTGGCTTGGGTGCTGGTTCCATGGGTATGTCGTAGAAAGATCTTAGGCCATGCTTTTGTAAGATGTATATTTTTGTGTGTGTGAACTAATATGTTAATAAGAACAGAGCCAAAATATCTGCAGGGGCCCCAAGGCAAAAAAAGAAAGAAAGAAAGAAACGAACCCACTGACAGCTGTGGAACTGAGCTCGGGCCAGATGCAGGCTTCCTCCAAGGAGCATCGGTGGAGCACAGCTGGGTGGGTCTGGTAGGACACTGTGGTCCTTCCAGGGTGGTCCCTCCTGCAGAACTTCTAAAATGTACTACATGTACTGCTCAGCTGGTAGGAATTGGAGAGGCAGAGATTGAAGCAAGAACTGGAGAAGGTGGCTCAGATTGGCATCGTGTGTGTGTGTGTGTGTGTGTGTGTGTGTGTGTGTGTGTGAGAGAGAGAGAGAGAGAGAGAGAGAGAGAGAGAGAGAGAGAGAGAGAGTGCTTGCTTCCCACTGTGCTTGATGCTCAGGTGTCACACCCCCTTCAGGAGCCTCTGGCCCATGTCAACCAATGGTACAACCCTATGGTCTCCCCAGTGACTGTGACTGAACATGGAGCCTGGCCTTTTTATTTTCTTTCTTTCTTTCTTTTTTAATGATTTACTTATTTTTATTTCACGTTCATTGATGTTCTGCCTGCATGTGTATCTGTGTGAGGGTGTCAGATGCCTTGGAGCTGGAATTACAGAGTTGTAAGCCGCTATGTGGGTGCTGGGAACTGAACCCATGTTCTTTGGAAGAGCAGCAGTGTTCTTACCTACTGAGCCATCTCGCCAGTCAGTTCTCCAATTGTGCTTGTTTTTCAAGACAAGTTTCTCTGTGTAGCCTTGGCTGTCCTAGAATTTGCTCTGTAGATCAGGCTGGCCTCTGCTTCCTGAGTGCTGGGATTAAAGGTGTGAGCCATCACTGCCAACCAGAGCCTGGCCTTAGGACTATCACCATACAGGACATTCCCCTCGGCAGCAGACTCCGACCCACTGTGGGGTCAAAGGGAATGAAAGGTGTTTATTTTGTGACTTTGGTGAGAAAGATCACAGCCACCGTTGCTAAGACAGCCAAGCCCTAAAGACTTCACAGGACACATTCTTTCCATAAAGCCAGTTGTCCGAGCAGAAGGACATGGGTATAAGAAGAAACATCTCTGGCCCTGTCCTTGGTTTCTGGCACACTCTCAAACTAGAATGTCTCCTGTTATTCATAAGAAGCCCTTTTGCCAGCACCTGAGTTTCTGCTAATGAAGTGACTGTGGGGACTCCAGAGAGCTCCAGGGTGGGGCTGGTCTCCCAAAAGCCCAAGTCTCAGCCTCATCCACTGTCCTCTGCGAGAGGACTAAGGTGTGATTCTGTGGGGCACTGAATACTGAGACCAGAACCAGATATTAATAAACTTTAAGATGGGCGGGGGAGGAGTGGGCTGTCCAGCGAGTGAAGTGTTTGCTGTGTGAGCACAAGGACCTGAGTTTAGCTCCCAGCACCACATACAACCTGGGCATGAGGCCATGTGCCTCTGATGCCAGTGTTGTAGGCACAGAGGGGACAGACAGCTCCTGGGGGCTTGCTGGCTACCCAGTCTAGCTGAAATACTGAAACCCTGCTCAAAAAATAAGGTGAAGAGAAACAGAGGAAGACACCAGAAGTCAGCCTCCAGCCTTCACATGTGTTTGCTAGTGTGTGGGCATGTGTATACTGAGCACAGCACACTACACACACACACACACACACACACACACACACACACACACACAGCCTTAGTTCAGAGACCTGTCAGACTAGTGAACACACTGGGGTTCACTAGCTGGGGTGACGTACAGAAAGGGCTCAGAAGCTCCTTGGCCTCCCACACCCCATCCCCTATGCAGCCCTTCCACCTGCAGTGTCTGTGCTGGGCCCTTCCTATAAGCCAGGAATGGTGGGAAACACCATTTCCTGAGTCCCGCGAGCCAACCCAGCAGATGATGGAAATGGAGAAAGGGGCCTGGAGCCTCTGCTATGCGGACAGAGGTGAGAATCCTTAGTACCAGAACTGGGACTCTGAGGTGACTCTCCCACTGAGTCCTAGTCCTATGGGAACTGGGCCAAGACTGGAAGCCAGCGTCAGAGGTGGGTGGACAAGTGGACACAACTGAGGCTGGAGGTTCAGAGAGCTGGCTGATGCTGGACACAGTCGAGAAGGGAGTTCAATGGGCATGGCCAGGGTGCCTGTCAGCACGTCAGAAAGTCAGCCACTCTGCATTTCCTGGAAGTCTGCTTTACTCTCTCCAGCCTGTCCAGACAAGGCTTCTGTTCTGAGCAGCTGTCGGCCATCCTTGCCTCGCCCTGCCCCACTGCAGTATGGGGCCTCTCTGGATAGGCTTGCTCCCGATGGCTCCAGCACTCACCTGGGCCTCGTACACCATCTCCTGCTCTGCTGCATCCTCTCTCTTGGGAGTTAGTACCGAGCCCTCTGTGGGGAGGGCGGTTCTGGGGCCTTACAAGATGCACAGAAGCTGGATATGTGCCTCACACCTGTAATCCAGACCTTGAACTCAACGACAGCCTCCTCTACATAGTGAGATCTGATCTCACAAAACGAAAATGTCCAACTCCTGCCCCACAGTCAAGGAGAATCTGTCACATGGGGCCCCTTAGGACACTGTCCCATTTCCTGAAACCTTGTCCCTCGTGGTTCTCCCATTACCCCTACCACAGCTCCAAGTCCCGCCACCCTATGCAGGGGCCTTTGCATTTGCTGTTCTCGATGCAGAGTTCTCTCCGGTAGATTCTCATGACTTGCCCAGCCCTCCAGGCTTCGACTGATGTCAAATCTCTGGGCATCCTCTGTGCAACAGCAGCGCCCTTTGCTCCTCCCCTCCTGCCCGCCGGACTGTCTATAGACCGCATCCTCGTCCAGCTTGCACAGTATTTATTTATAAGAATGGTCCTGGTCTCTCCAGCTAGAACAGAGACTCCAGGAAGAGAAGATCTTATCTATTCTGTCTCTTGCCGTGTCCTCTGCAGCCAGAACAGCCTGGTGCAGAGTGGACCCACAACAGACGTGCGGATGCATGATCTCCTCCATGGTGACAGTAGGAGCTGAGTAAGAAACAGAATGGCTGGTGAGAGGTGCTTGTTGTGTGGCTGGGGGAGGGCCTGAACCTCCCTAGGTCTGTGGTACACGCAGCCTCTACCTGACAAGGTTGTTATACAAAATATATGTGGAGCTCAGTGAGGAAAGATCCTTGTTGCCAAGCCTGGTGAGTGCAATCCCACACAGCGGAAGGAGTGGACTGACTTCTTAAAGTTATCTTCTGACCTCCACATGCACCATGGCACACGTGCACCTGTACACATATGGCACACGTGCATCCACACACATATACACACATGCACCATGGCACATGTGCATCCACACACACATACACACATGCACCATGGCACACGTGTACCCACACACATATACACACATCACCATGACACATGTGCATCCACACACATAGACACACATACACCATGGCACATGTGCACCCACACATATACATGCACCATGGCACATGTGCAACCACACACAGACATGCACCATGTCACATGTGCACCCACACACAGACACGCACCATGGCACGCATGAACCCCCACACAAATACACACATGCACCATGGCACATGTGCACCTGCACACATATGCACAATGCACCATGGCGCATGTGTACCCAAACACACACATGCACCATGGCACATGTGCACCTGAACACATATACACATAGGCACCATGGCACATTTGCATCCACACATATATACACACATGCATCATGGCACATGTGCACCCACACACATACATGCACCATGGCACAGGTGCACCCACACACATATACACACATGCATCATGGCACATGTGCACCTGCACACATATACACACATGCCCCTCCCATTTGAGTGTATCTTCAGTTACACAATAGCATTCTGTGGTAGTACACACAGAATGTGTGTGGTACTTAAATGTATTCTTACGTACTCATGATTCAGAGCAATGACAGTTGCCAGTAGTAGATGAGTACCCAGGGAGGAGGTGCTTCTCAATCTATTTGAGACCAGAATACATTCTTAATTGAAAACAGAGCAGCAATGCCCAGAAATTATTAACTGAGGTTGGGTGACAACTACATAGAAATTCTTATCCATTCTTTGATATGTAATAAAAGTATTTGTTAATACTAAGAGTTTTAAAAACAGGGAAATTGAGAGATGGGTCAGTGGTTAAGAGCACTGACTGATCTTCCAAAGGACCCAAGTTCTACATGGCAGCTCACAACTGTCTGTAACTCCAGTTCCAGGGGACCCAACACCCTCACACAGATATACATGCAGGCAAAAACACCAACGTATTTGAAATAAAAATAAATTTTCAAAGAGAGTTTTAAAAATAAATCCCAGGCTTCTCCTCCATGACTATCCCAGAATGCTAGCAACACATGGGGGAGAGGAAGTAGCGGGGGCTCTCCCCACCCACTCTATAGAGGAGAGTCCTGGTGTCCCAATAAATTCCCCAAGACTCCAGGGCTCCAGAGTCCTAAATATGGGCCATCCAGGGCCCATTAAAAGCTGAGAAGTCAGCAGGATGAAAGGAGTGAGGGTGCCTGGGCTGCCTGTCTAGGGCCCAGGAAAGCTACAGTCACTGATGGCAAAGAGAAGGTGGGCCAGGACTGGACATGGGGGCTCTCTGGAGGATAAGCAATGGCTTCCCACATAGACCACTAACTTGCTTGTGATGAGCAAGTGCTAGAGCCACACCATGGCCTCTGGTCTCATCAACTCTTCCCCACACACTGCTAATGAGGAGTCCCACTTCTGAGCAAGGGACTCTGTAAGTCATATTAGTTCCTTCACAGGGCAGTGCTGAAACTGAAACCCTGGCTAACAGTGAGCTCTCAAACATGCTCCTGCCACCTGCACACTGTGGGAGAAGAAAGGTACAGTTACATGCAGACCACTGGAGGCCCAGCTTTGCCTACACCTCCCCAGTCTCCTCCTGTGTGCAGCCCAGCCATCCTTGCAGCTCTCACTGGCTCCGCCCTCGCTGCTCTCATTGGCTCTGCCCTTGCTGCTCACTGGCTCCGCCCTCGCTGCTCACTGGCGCTCTGTCCTCACCTCTCTCACTGGCTCCGTCCTCGCTGTGTCCCCTCCACCCCCATCACTGGCTCTGTTCCTGCTGCTCTCACTGGCTCTGTCCACGTCGCTGCCCCCCCCACTGGCTCCGCCCTCACCGCTCTCACTGGCTCCGCCCTCGCTGTTTTCACTGGCTCTGTCCTCGCCATTCTCATTGGCTCCGTATTTATTCCCACGGCCTGAAATCTTACTATTAACACCTCCAAGTGCGTCTCCATCCTCTTTCCCAAAGGATGAACCCACAGCTCTCAAGTGTTGGCATTGCATGGAGCTTGCCGGTAAAAACAGAAGCATAGGCTCCACCCCAACTTCCTGAGCCAAAGTCTGCCTAACATGACTTGTTCAGGAGATTGTACAAGTGCATGCTCAAGATGGGGGAGGGTTCCCATCTGAGTTCTGGGCATCCTTGTAACTTCTCCATTGAGCATCTCTGGCTGGAAGGACTTCCTGTCCTCTGACTCCAAAACCATTTCTGCCACTGGTCACATAGTAATAAGGTAGGTCAAGGGGACTCCGAGCATACACGTGCTGGCTTCCTGAAGACAGGCTTCTTTGTGTTCTGTGAAAGATGCGGAGCCCTCAGTCCTCAGTTCATCCCCTACACAGCAACCCACTGTATGCAGGTCTGCTGCCTCACCTCATCCTCCCATGCGATTTGAGAGCAGGGAGACTAGTCTACCATGCAGGTGATCACTTGAGCTGCTTGTGGAAAAAACAAACAAACAAACAAAAAAAACTGTTCTGATCCTTTGTACTTTAGTACTGACACAGTGTGCTTGGGCTTACTCCCATGATCGTGTGTGTGTGTGTGTGTGTGTGTGTGTGTGTGTGTGTGTGTGTGTCTGTACATACGTATGTACGTACTGAGCAAGCACTTTTCCGTGTACGTGGAAAGGCTCATGCACAAGTCCGTGTGCTGACGGAGATCATGACTTTGAGGGAGGCAGAGATCCTGCCTTTCATAGGCACCTACTGTATACATGCTCTCACTCCTCACCGTGCCCTTCCTTACAGATGATGGGACAGGAGCTCTGCTTCAAAAGGAGGAAAAGCAGTGTGAGCTACTGAAGCTCACAGATAAAGGAGACCAACGTCGGGTAAGATGCCTGAGTATGCGTGGTCACTAACACTGATGACTGTCTGTCACACACCTGTGGGGCAAACTGGGGGTCGTTGGGCTGCTCTGGTGAGCTGACAGGCTTAGAAGGAAGAGGCTCTGCTGAGCTGTAACACTGCCAGAAAGGTGACCTTCCTCACAGGCGTCCAGGAAGGAGGTGGAAGGAGGAAGCTCTAATATGTCAGTGCCCTGGCCTGGTGTCTTCCAAACCCAGTGGAGGGCGCCCATTCATTCCTTCTTGACCTGTGCTCCTGCGGTACCGATACTGAAGGCCAGCACTATATTACATGCTGGGAACAAGGTTCCCATCCTCATGGCTCAGCAACCATGCCTGTGGACAGGACTCGCCCTGTCTCTTCTCCAGTTTGGTGTGCAATTGTTGAGACCAACCAATGAGAGCCTGGATCTGCATACTGGATCAGCAATACCCAATGGTTGGTGCAAGGAAGGGTAGGAGGCCCGCAGTGGAGTTTCAGAGGATGCAGAACAGAGGTGCCTGCTGCCAGGCTTGTGCTCCACCCCCACACCACCCCAGCAGCTGCCTATAAATGGAGTCAGCACAGAAGAAAGCCAAGAAGGCTGGACAGAGCCCTGAAGACATTGTGTGAGTCACTGGATCCAACGGTGCCGGAAGCTCTCAGGACCCTCTTGGACCTTGAGCAGAGCCAAGGTTGCACTTCATGCAACATTCCATGGTTGCACAACAGCTGAGTTTCTGGCAGGTTGTATCTCATAAAGTCCATGACCTTGGAGGCAGTTTTCCTTTGCTTTTCTGATAGAAGTTCAGAGAGGTTAAGTGGCTTGAACAAAGCTGCACAGCAGTTGTGTGGAGTCTAATCGGCCCAAAGCCCACTTACCCTCTTACCACTGTTTCCAGGTGGCAATCTTGTAAGACAGGGATCCTGCGCAGGGAAGACAGGGGTTACCTGAGAGGTCCTACAAGGTAATTACCATGGAACCGGCTCCACCCTGAGGCGACAAGAAGGAAGTGTAGGTGGAAAACTGGCAGCTGCTGCGGCTTTCTCGACTTTTATTTCTGCCATAGGAAAGTGTGGACAGTCAGCTTCTCCACAGTCACACTGGGCATGCGGCTCCACATGGTGGTGGTATGTTGGGGGTAAGTGGGAGCCCTGCTCAGATGGGTCAGCGCGGCTGCCCAGCCCCAAAGGCAGTCGACCTCCTGTGTCTCCTGTGCGAGACACCTGAGCTGGTGACCTGTGTGGCAGCTCCAGATGATGACTCGGGAATTGTCCAGCCTGCCAGCTCATCTTCCTTTGGACCGCTCCCCCACACTGAACCCTGCAACGCTGAGGTGAAGCCGATGCAAGCGCTTGCTCCCAGAGTGCAGGAGAAGCAGCCAGATCCCTGCAAGAAGCAGCTCAGACAGAAACTGGGAGGGCAGGTGCCAGGGAGAGCCCTGGTGTGATCACAGTGAGCCTCCCACTGTCCCCTTATGAAATGAAAAGACACAGTCAAGCTGGGCTGCTGTGAGCCTGACCTCTTCTTCTTGGGCACTGAGCCTCAGTTTACCTGTCTGTACGTGAGGCAGTGGGGCTTGGTTTCCTGTAGCACTCATTTGCATTCTGTCACCACAGCGGAGGGAAAAACCGACCTTAAGCCAACTCCACCACTGGACCAGCAGGCGACAAACATCTTCCTGCCAATCTACTCTATCACAGAGGCCAAAACAGACTGTGGTGAAGCCGCTGTATTCCACCCCGGGGATCCACTGCAGCTCATTTACACCAAATCATGATTGCCAATGGCACCCCGCATGGACGCGGCACTCCACCGCAGCTGGCACGCCGCATGGACGCGGCACTCCACCGCAGCTGGCACCCCGCATGGACGCGGCACTCCACCGCAGCTGGCACCCCGCATGGACGCGGCACTCCACCACAGCTGGCACCCACATGGACATGGCACTCCACTGCAGCTGTACCCCGCATGGACGCGGCACTCCACTGCAGCTGGCACCCGCATGGACGCGGCACTCCACCGCAGCTGGCACCCACATGGACATGGCACTCCACTGCAGCTGCACCCCGCATGGACGCGGCACTCCACTGCAGCTGGCACCCGCATGGACGCGGCACTCCACCGCAGCTGGCACCCCACATGGACACGGCACTCCACCGCAGCTGGCACCCCGCATGGACATGGCACTCCACCGCAGCTGCACCCCGCATGGACACGGCACTCCACTGCAGCTGGCACCCGCATGGACGCGGCACTCCACCGCAGCTGGCACCCGCATGGACGCGGCACTCCACCGCAGCTGGCACCCAGCACCCAACCTGCAGAGCCCTTCCCATGTTTCTCACAGGTTCCCAGATGAGAAATGAATCACGAAAATCAAAAAGATAAAATTAGCCCACCCTGCCAAGGGGTAATTTATGCAAGGACCAGCCCCAGGAGGGAGGACTTACGCAGGCTTGGGGTTGGCAGAGGGTAGCCTGGCCATCTGGAGCCCCTGTCTCCGGACTCGTCTATTTTTGCCCTCCGCTTCCTGGGCTGCTGGCACCGACTCTAGAGCTTTAAGTCCCTTCTTGTCCCCTCCCTGGCAGCAGACCTGCAGCAAATGGACGCATGCCTGGGTTCCTGCTGGGTACCTATCCTTCCATCTTACTGCCTTCATTCCATGGGCGAGGAAAATAAGTCTCAGAGAGGCTGCTTGGGCAACTACAGAGAAGTAACAAAACTGCATTTGAAGCCAGACCCCTCCTTCCATAGGTTGTAATGCTTTCCCACACTTGGCACTTCTGGTCTCCAGTCCTCAGGTGAGTGAGACAGGAGGACACCGGCAACCCCCCCCCCCCCATGCCTACTATGTGTTTTCCAGTTTCAGGCTCTGGAACCCAGGCCCTATTCTATCCACTGGCAAGGTGGTGGTTCTTCCTAACCCAGAGCAAGGGGCTCACAGAGACAACAGCAAGCGTGAGTACCACTGCAGAGATCCTGCTGCTGGGCTTTGTGCAGAGGGCAAATCTGGGTGGAAGTGGGGGACTCCCTGCATGCAGGGTCACTTACAAGCCCAGCAGAGACCCTGCTCTAGTTTTCACTGAGGTAGCTGTTCCTATCTGTGGGACCCATGAGGAACACAGGAGCTGCTGGAGGGAGGTTCATGCAGACCGGTGAAGCAGGTAAGTTACCTCTCCTTCTTGAGCCTCATTAGCCCAGGTGGGCTCATGGGTGGCAGGGAAGGGGAGAGCATTGTAGGCTAGGTAGAGGAGACCGTAGAGTTCAATGGTAACTCAAGTGTCTTGCATGAAGGTGGACACTTTCCAGAGGAAGCCAACACCAGTACCGGTAATACTCCACAGCCACCCATGCAGAGAGAATGCACTTCCATCCCTGGGGGCTGGCAGCTGAGCTGCTGTGTGGACAGCTGGGAGGGGCACCGCCTACTCCCTAGGATGTGGTTCAAATCAGCTCAGCTGCCGGTCTCCAGTCTCCGGGAGTGAGCACAGCTGCCATGGCCAGGGCCCTGGGTACAGAGCTTCCCAGCTATACTGTGTGGGCCTCTTCTCACCAAAACTGGTGTGCCAAGAGGCCAAGCGGGGACTCAAAGCCCCCAGTCCTCAGTGCCTCCCATGAAGGCCCTTATTCCAGTCAGATAGGTCCCCTGCTTATGTAGCTCATGGGTATGGGGCTAGACAGGTACATCTTAACTCTAGCACTTGGGAGGCTGGGGCAGGAGGATCCCTATGAGTTTAAGGCCAATCTGGGCTACACGGTGAGGCCATCTCCCCATGCCTCAGCTTCCCCAGCTGTACATGGGAGCTAACAATGGCAGCCACCTCGGGTTATTCTGAGGATGGAGTTAAGATGCATCATGAGGTACTTAGTGGCACCTAGCTCAGGTAAGCTCTCAGTACACACGAGAGATGTGAGACTGGACCGCTGTGCAAATCCCTCTAACATGCTCATGACCTTCATTTCAAGCGAGGTCAGGCCAGCACCTTCAGAGTAAGGCAACAGCAGAAGAGCAGGAGCCAGCAGCCAGGACAGAGGGACTGGCAGGTGCCTTGCCGCCACCAGCACCACCAACCCCTTGCTGTTTCAGAGATGTGTTCTCCCCAGTGGAACACGGGACCAAGGGTGGCTGTTCTCTGCTTCCCTGGGAGTCCCCACTGTTGTCACAGCTCCCTTCCCAGAAGACAGGTCCCAGAGTTCTCTCTCTAAGAGGACAGAGGGACCTTGGAGTAGTGGTTCTTCAGCTGGCCACTTCAACTACCAGGAGGGAATGTGGCTTGGTGCTGGGGAGGACTGGGCCAGGGCCAGCCACACACTCCTCTGCTTTTGGAATGTAATCCCTGCTGTCTGCACTCTCTGACCACACATCACTGCCCAGAAAGCCAAGGCCAAGCGGGCTGCCCGCCTGGGTAACCACTGCCAAAATGATCACATTGGGTGGCCTTGTGAGAAAGAGGTGGATGGTCAGCCAGATGGCATGGGTACCACTCCAGCTCCGCCAGTGGCCAACCATGTGGGTGGCGTTGAGAATGTCATTTAGGAATCTGTAAAATAACTTGGTTTCTCCACCTGAGCAATGGCCACAGCCAGGGGACCTGTTTGGCTGGGCAAGCTGGTCAGGAGCCAGGTGGGGCACGCAGGTGCTCTGCCTTTGGCAAGGCTGCAGGTGAAGCCAGATGTCGTTCTCCCAGCACCAAAGTGGAACCAGGAGAATGATGTGCCCCAGAGACCGAGGCAAACCCTTGCCTGGGCCAACATGGCTCTAAGACACCCAGTTCCCAGGGGACAGTCTGGCCCCAAGCTGCTTTCTTCTCCTGCCCACCCGCAATTCAACAGAGATCAAATCCACATCCACAACGGACCCATTGAAAAATCGGCCAGTGTGTCCAAGGTGTGGGGTTACATTAGGTACTATGCTCCTGGCCACCTCCTCAGAGCAAATGACCAGTTCAGCCTCTTTCTCTGCAGGCCCCTATCCAGAACCTTCCTGGCCAAGCAGGGTAGAAATGTGATCACCCAGTGCATTCCCAGGCAGCTGTGTCCTCTGGGACACTGCTGACCGGGGATGGGAGGCGTCACGATGGCGAGAGCCAACCCAGTCTGCCCACCAGGGACACAGGCTCAGCAACCGTGAGGTGATGACGCGCTAAGGCAAAGGCAGAACTCTATGACAGGGACACGGCCAGGCACCTACCCTTCGCCTGGCCAGCCCTTTCCCCTTAAGGTTGCTCGGTGACGTGAGAGCTGTTATTTCTGGTTCGTAGTGGGTAAGGCCAAGCCACAGATCTGGAAACGGTGGCTCTGGGGGAGCCAGGTCAGAATCCCAAGGACGGTGCAGATGGTGTCCCAGGGCTTGCTGGCCAGCCCGTCCAGCCAAATTAATGAGTTCCAGGGTTGGTAAGCTGGAGACCGTAGCAGTCACAGGTGACGCGTGACTGAGGAAGACATCTGACTCTGAGCTCTCGTCTCTGCAAGCACAGCACATGTATACACACACCCGACATTCACACACAGAGGCACACACACTACACAAAAGCCGGATTTTGTAGGTAGAATGTTAAGTGAGGGTTACTGAACCCAGGACTCAGTACCGCAGTACTCAGACAACTATCGCTGTCTATGTGCTGAATGCTATGCATCTGTGTACAGAAAGAAGGCTGGAGGGCTCCGGCAGCCACTAGCTAGGCTGGTAGGGTCTGGAATGTTGTGGCTGCTAAAGAAAGCCTTGTTTGTCAACACCCCACTTTCACAGTAAATATGTGCAGTTCATTTATTTATTATTTATTTCACAGTAAATATAAACAGTAAATATGTATGTTCTTTATAGGATTAAAGCTCAGCACAACAAGATTTAAAAGACATAAAGATCTGCCTTGGAAAACAGTTACCAGGCCCCTTGAGCGATACAGTCACCCACAATAGGGATGGAGCATCAGAAAAAATTCTAATACCCATGTACACAGGTGGACCGGAGTCTCTGCAGAGCCTGGTTAGGAAAATGGGAGCCAAGACCAAGGTCTGTCTACCCACACATAGGGTCATTAGGGAGAAGCGCTGTACACATTAGATCCTAGGAAGGGGAGGCAATGTGTGTCCACTTGTGATTCAAACAGTCAGAGGTGAACAGCTTGGCTATCAAGAGCAGCCTTCTCCTGCCTGCACTACCCAGCTTCCTCGGGGACCTCCAGCTCCTGACCGGCTTCTGGGGTGCTTCAGGGTAAAGGGTGCATCTGGGAGGACCCTGCATGGAGGTGAAGCTCAGAAGGGAAAGAGGAGAAAGCAGGTACACATACCAAGTGTTCATGGGACCAAATACCCAACTGTGACACTGTACCCAGGCAAGAGCCCCGACTGCCCAGTGAACCCTAACTCCAAACAGGTTGAACCTGGCAGCCCCAGCTAAACCCTAAGTTGGGATCACGTAACAATCAAATGCTAATGACATCACTACGGCAAGTCAGCTCCTGTGTGGAGAGAAGAGCCAGGAGGAATAGATGAGTCTCCACACACAACCCTACCAACATCATTGTCCCTTTGGGAGCCTCAGTCAATCCATCTGTCAGTTGGGCCAGTGATGGCTGGCTGTGGGTAAGATGAGCTAATGATGCCTTTTTGTGATAAACAATGGCTCCATTAACATAGTAGGTCACAGCCACACTCCGGGTGCACCTAAGATGCCAAGAAAATAAAGGGGCAGTGCCTGGACTCTAAACCACAACAGTCAGAGAAGCGAGGAGGGGGCTGTTACTGGAAGGCACTAACTGATTTGCCTGAGACAAAATAAGCAGCTGACTGTGCCCTGACTCCTGGGTGCAGCCTTAGAGGATTACACTGTGTGTGTGTGGGGGGGGGGGGGGTCCTGCCAAACAGGCTGGGAGTGTCCTTTGAGAAATAGGGACATTGAGAAGCAAGGCAGTCCTGCATGACATTCACCAGGGAAATTGCCAGCTTTGGGGGAGAGTGAGTAGCAGGAGGAAACCTGAGGCCAGGGCCACTAACCTGGAACCTGCTCCCTCCCCACCCCACCCCACCCCCGACAGAGTGCCCACCCAGGTTGCCACTCTGCCAGTGTGACCGGAATCACTATCAAAACCCAGGCAGCTCAGTGACTCTGGACAGGTTGGCCTGCAGCCCGTGCTGGGTCAGTGAGGAAGGCCTGACCTGTCCCACCCTGTTCTGTAGGACTACAGAGACTCTGAACAGCAGCTGCCCAGCCTCCAGCTGCTGCAGAACCCAGCTGGTCTGAAAGCGAAACACAGAGAGAGAGCCAGGGGCACCCTTAACAGGGCCCCACGGAGACGGGTGAGGCTGGTGCTTGTGGGAAGGGTGCTCCCACAGCTCCCTCCTGGGCACCCCCCCTCCTTGGGCTTGTGGCCACATGCAGGCCCAGGCACACCTTGGGCTGTTCCCAGAAACCCAAGGACAAGGTGGGTCCCTCAACTCAGAAAAGAGGCTGGGAAGAGCTGAGGGAGGAACTTCTAAACACTACGTAATGGTCCTTTGGACTGGCCCAGCTTCCAGGTGTGGCAGGAACGCAGGCCCCAGACCTGGCCATTAGAGGAACCACACACAGGAGACAACTTCAGGTCAGTGTCCCTTCTTATCCCACCCCCTGGCCCCAGGTCTCCAGAAAGCAGGCCACAAGCCCCTGTGATACCAGCCTCTACAACAAGCCCTAACTTCCCTCCTTGAATATGGTCCCACCAGGCCCAGAGATTCTGGACGCCCCACTGGCTGCTCTCCAGGCCACACTGGCTGCTCTCCAGGCCACACCCCTGAAGCTCTGGTGTTAGAGGTGGGGGGAATGAAGCTCCCCCAACAGATGTCAGCCCATGACCAGGACGGCCTGGCTGTGGCCTCACCCCAGGGGCCTGCAGGCTCACCAGCCAGAACTGCCTCATAGTATAGACAGATAGCTCGTCCCTGGCAACTCCCAAGGGCAGCCTCCCTGACAGGCAGAAAGAAGGAGTGTGCACCAGGGTGGTCTTGTCCTCTAAATCACCAGGACCGTGTGTATCCCCATTCCAAGCCTCCCACCACAGGGGCAGTTCTCAACCTAAAAGCTGACTGCATTTCACCTCTCCTGAGGAACTTCCAGGGCCACTCCTTCCAGTCCAGAGCCATCTCCTCCTTCTCCCAAATGCCAAGCCTACCTGTCACTCAATGGACCACAGGCCCTCCCACTGCTCACCTTTGCACATTGTTCTCAGTGCCCAAATGCCCTTCCCTCCACCTGACACACTTCTGCTGGGTTCTTTTTTTTTGGGGGGGGGGGAGGAGTGTCCAGCTGCTCACCTACCTCTGGGAAGTAAACCTGCACTTCCTTCCCCACTGCCCAAAGCCACTCCTTAAAGTTCCTGCCTTCACTCAAAGCCAGGCTTGGCACCAGAGCTGCTCAAACTATCTGTGGTCAAGAGACTTTGTTTCAGCTTCCAAACAGCGACCCATGGTTGGCTTTGTAAACTGTGATGGACCATGTGTTGCAGGAGGAAGAGCTTCTCCAGTTTGTTCTCCGAGCCTGTACCGCTCTCCGCTCTCCCTCCAGGCGACCTGTAACCCTTGCCCACCTAGGCCAGACGTCCACCCGGCACACACTGGACAGCCCTGGCCAGGCTGCTGCTTGCCGAGCGATCCAAGGAGATCCAGTAGTGTTTGCATCTCCAGATTCCAAAAGGGCACCGCTGGCAAAACATTGGGTGGGAAGGTCTGAACACCCCATAATACAGCTGCACCTGTGCCAAGAGCCCCCCACTTCCCAAGCTGACCTGGGTCATGGTTCTTTGTGTCCTATGTTTTCACTGCGCTACCCGGCAGCCAAGGGGAGGGATGAGGAAGTCACCAGTCACCCAGGGCAAAGATCCTGCAGGCCAGGTCACCACCAGCAGTAACACAGAGCTGGCTCAGCCTTTACCAGCTGCGTGACCTTGGACCTACATTTCACCTTACAAACTGGATCCCAGAACACCAGCATCGCGGGATGGCTGAGGTTCGTGGGATGTGCACACATAAGTGCCTCCTGCACGCATGGCTGCTACTGGGGCTTAGAGGGAGCTCAACGTTTCTTGGGATTTCATACTACATCTTTGGGGGTAAGTCCTGTGCCAGCTGCTAAGCCACCGGTCTCTTTAGCACACTTCCTCTTCCCTTCCCAAGGCAAGAGGCTTCTCCTCACCGCAGCCGCTCACTTGGTCACTGAGTCTTCGGCAAACACCAAGCTCCCTGGCTAGTCTGACTTGCCTTCTGGAACCCAGCTGGCCTGCAGAGGGCTTTACAGGCATATAGATAGACGGGCACACACAGGGTAAGCCATCCTGACCGTAGTGGGACTGTGAGGTTTGAGCGAGGTCCCACACACAGTTTCCACCCCCCAGAGTCACACCCTACCTCAGGCCACGGTAATATTGGGTCTACTGGATGCGTCCCCATGACAAGCTGCCTCCCTGCAGGAACCAAGGGTCTGCTTGGCCATTGTTCCTGCCTCTCTTGTATCCTAAGCCAGGTACGCCATCACCAGGGACGCTGGTAGTGGGACCTTTTCTTGACCCTCATCCTTTCCCTCCAGAAAAGTCTGAGAAAACAGGCGACGGCAGTCTGTGAGCTCTGCCTCTGTAGGAGTGGCTCCACATTTCCTTTCTCAGTGATGTCCACACCAGCTCAGCTCAGGGTTGAGTCAAATCCTATCCAGAGCCCCACTCCCACCCCTGTAGCCTGCTCACCGTGTGTTTACTTACAACCCTTCCCCAAGTATTGAAACTGCTTACTACGAATATATCCAGGAGAGAGGCCCTGGGGCACAGCAGAAGGTGAGGTTTGGAGGCTGGCCACTCTAACGCACATGACTTTTCATAAGTCACTTCTAGCCTCTGAGCTTCAGTTTCCTCAAGGACACCATGAGGTGTCCTGTGAGCTTACCTGTTTGCCTTGGGAGTCTGGATAAAGGTTTGGGGAGAAGGCAGAACAGGGGTGGGGTGGAATTCAGAGTCTCCTTCTGTGTCAGAGGGCAGAGCAGAAAGCTCCAGAGGCTCAGGTGTGTCTCCTGGAAAAGACAGAACTGCCTGCACAGTCACCCTGCTCTGAGGCTGATGCCGGGAGGCAGGGCGCCAGCCGTCCATGTCTGCCCCCCCCCCATCATCGCTTCACCTGAGACTCTTGGTCGAGCCAAGTGTGATGCTGCATTCTGAGTGTGAGGTTCCCAGGGTGGGGAAGGTCCTGGACCCAGCTGCGTCAGCCAAGATCCTACCAATCAAATCTGTTTTAAAGCACAAGAAACCTGTTGGGAGTTATTAGATAAGACAGATCGTGGCCCCTAAGGCTTCCTTTGTGATGTAGCTTTCACAGGGTGACCGGGAAGAGTCCAAGCTGTGTGTCCTTCAATCAGTCAAGGGACCTCTCTGAGCCACAAGTTCCCCTTCCATAAATGGATGCCAAGGTCCCTGATACTCAATAAATGTGTCCCCCACCATAGAAGCTTAACAGTGTCTCAGTTTGGCACTGACAACAAAGAGGGAAAGATTTTCTTTCACGAATATGAGGCAGGATTGATACCCTCATCTCAGTGGCCAGAAGAGGAAACTGAAGCCAGTCAGCACAGAGGCTTCTATCCATCTCTTTTAGGGTACCTTGTTCTCAGTAAGGGATACCAGATTATCTCCATGCCCAGGACATGCTTCCCTGGTGCACAGTGACTATGGATCCAGGTAGGTAGCTCCAAGTTAAGTGACACCAGGCACTGGTGCCCGGTGCTTGCTGGGAGCTGTCTGTGCAGCCCTAAGCTGGGTGGTAACTGTTATCACTCTCTTCTACATTCAGGGAACAGCCAGCCTGGGAGCACTTGACCTGAGCCCCATGTCCTCTGCAAGGCACAACCCCAACCCCCACCAAATTGCTATCTCCCTGCAAGGGCTCAGATCCGGGCATTCCCAAGCGACACCGTGTAGGATTCTCTGTCTGCTCGAGCTGACCCTTCACCTGTCTGCTCTGACCCGCAACCATCCTGCTGGCTTCACCCTCCTCTTCTATCACCTCAGCAAACCTTTCTATCCAGCATTTCTGGACCAAGCGTCTGGTCACTGTGTCTTAGAAAAGCCTTCTGAGGCTCCTTGCAGCCCAGTGTGCAAACTTGTGCAACTCCGCTAGGGACTGGCGTCAGGGAGCACTCAGGGGCCGGGTGGCCCAGCTTCAGATCCCAGTTACACAGCTTACCCTTTCTGATCCTCAGCATCCTAAACTATAGACGAGGGAAACAAAGATGAGGCAGAGAATGCCCTTCATGAGGCATGCCAGTAACTTGCAACCTCACACAACACTCCTCTCACAGGAGTGAACCAGGTCTCAGAAATTCCAGCTCTCTGAGAACTAACAGAGAGGGAGAAATAAAAAATAGGTAAGGAAGACATAAGGCAAGTTAAAGAGAGAAAGCAGGAAGCTGAGGGAGGGAGCTCTGTGGGTTACAACTCTCAGCAGGAAAGCGCCGCAGGAGGCAGTATTTTGGCAGTCCCGGTGATGGAGATGAAGCCACAACAGAGCTAACTGGACAGCAGTACTACAGGGAGATGGCCCAGGGCAGGAGGAGGACACGGCTCTGCTCCACCTGTCCCACCCTCTCGCATCCATCCATCCACTCATCAACCACAGACCCACGCTTTCCAAGGCTGTCCACAGGTCTCCTCTCTCTCCCCCTTGACATCCTGCCCATCTTCAAAACCCAGGTTGAAGACTTCCTCTTCTGAGACTGTTCCTTGACTGGGACTCCACAGCTATCCCCTTTCCCATCGACCATAACCTATGACATTTAATTGTGTTTAGCTCTCCACTGGCTTGTGAGCTGTGTAAGGCAGGGACCGAGTGGCCCAAGCCTGGCACGGCAAGAATACATGACGAAGGAATGAAGGGCAGGATGACACCCAGTCCCAGGCCCCTGATTTCCCCTCCTGCAGCCTTTCGTTGGGGGGATGCCACCAGTGTTAGGACACAGTGTGTATGTGATACTGGCCCTCTCAGTCTCAGCTGACACGAATCTGCAATAGGAAATACGCTTTTTAAAATAACAGCGCACATTTTTCTCCTTCTTTTCTCCCTCTCTTTTGTCTTCTGGCTTTCTGCGTGGCTTGTTTTTCCGGCATGGCCCCTGGGCCAGCTGCCGAGAAGCCCCTCCCTGGCTTCTCTGAGAACACGGGGCTCTGGGCCTCCAAACACTTGCAGACTTCACTCAGAGGTGGAGATTACCAGCTACCCTCAGAACAAGTCCTCAAGTCCACTCCCAGGTACTCCCAGGCTAGGCACTCCTCGGCTCAAACCCAGGGGGGCCATCTGACCCCACATGACACTTTAACAGCACCCACACACTCTCCAGCCACCAAGCCACTCCTGCCTCTCAGAGGCTGGCCTGGGCCCCTTCCTCACATCCATGCTTCTCCTGTCGTTCTCGCCCTCAACACCCTGCCCATCCTAATCAAGGAGGTCCCGGGACCCTCTGCCTTGGCTGCAAGAGTCTGCTCTCAGGAGGTGACATCAGACTGCCACTTTTCAATTCTGATCATGCGTTAGCTCTGTACCCCTCACCCCAGCTCTCAGAGTCTCAGTACCCCGATCTGGGAACACCTGTGGGTGTCTTCAGAACAGGGATGCAGTATGGAGTAGCCTGCTCTTGAGTGTGTCCCTAGTGGTTCATGTGCATGCCCCGAGACAGTGCAGAGGTGGTAGTACTTGAAGAAACGGGGCCCACGAGGAGGTCCCTGGGTCACTGAGGGCTTGGAGGCCCAGCAGGAGGTCCCTGGGTCACTTAGGGCTTGAAGACACAGGGCCCACGAGGAGGTCCCTGGGTTACTGAGGGTCCCGTCCTGAAAGGAACTAGCAGTTCTTTGTGGAAGCCTGATGTGTTCTTTGAAGATGGTCCTTCCAGACTGCCTGTCTTACCATGTGACCTTCTACGGTGCCATCCACCACAGTGAGACACTGTCAAGGGGACCCTCCCTAGAGCTGGAGTCATGTTGTTTGGACCTTCAGATTCCAAAGCAGCTAAATGAATGCCCTTGCCTCAGACATAGTGTCCGACAGGGTAAGCCCTTGGGAAACACCAGCTGCTGTCAACCATCCTCCCCACCTGTCAGCTCTTTCCCTGATCATCTTCTTACATCACTGGAGACCCTGGGGGTCTCCGATCTTATCCCTTATGCTCCCGGAACTGCCCATCAACGTTTTCTGAGCTCAGCACTGCTGGGCCCG
The DNA here is from genome assembly GCF_982192425.1 of Myodes glareolus. Classification (NCBI taxonomy): domain Eukaryota; kingdom Metazoa; phylum Chordata; class Mammalia; order Rodentia; family Cricetidae; genus Myodes; species Myodes glareolus. The sequence goes on along the minus strand of NC_142035.1, from coordinate 85,834,562 downwards.
GGCATCTGCAAAGACCACGAGCTTCACACTCGCCCTCTACGAGTTACTCAAGGCTGTGTCTGAAACCTCCCAGCTGGGATTCGGGTCAGGGACTCGGAGCATACCGCCTGTACTCCACCTTTGCTCACGGTGATTCCCACTCACGGTCAAGGACTCACAGAAGGCAGCTCTCAGACACAAGCCACCTACCTGGAACAGGACCTGTGGTCTGGTGATGATGTGAGACCATAAGCCCGGGTCTCAGAGGTTTAAAACAACAAAGGTCTATCTCTCACTTGTACTGCATGGTTATGAACCATCAAAGAACACTGCTTAGGATGTGAACCAGAAGCAGCTCCCATCCTGCTTCCAGATGCCACACCACCAAGAACGAGAAGCTAGGAGAGTCTCCCATTGACAGAGAAGCTAGGAGCGTCTCCCATTGACAGCTAAATGCTCTAAGCCTCAAGTAACCCATCTCTGTGGGTCCAAACTCACTAGCTAGTCACACGGCCTCATCCTAGAATAAGAGGACCTGAACTCCGCCTTGTGGTATGCCTGGATTCGCTGGAAATACCTGTGGGAGACCACAAAAGACCACCCTTCCACACCATCCTGCCCTCACCATCTTTCGCTCATTCATAAATTCTAGGTCAGGATTCCAAGAGGGGTCGACCAGGGCAGAGTGGGCTGGACACAGGGAGGGCAGATGAGGCTGAGGAAGGCAGACATCTCGGTCTAGTGACAATGTGGTCCTTCATCAGACTCAAGGGGGCGCAGGAGCCTGTGGTGACCTTAGCTGTACCACTCCTGACTGCAGTGGGCAGCTGGGCGAGAGCAGGTGCATTCTCTTGGGCTCTATAAGTTGGGCAGTGTGGCTTCACCAACATGTCGTGAGTTGTGGGGAGAGGAAGCCAGGACGGATTGGCTGAAGAGAGCTTCCTGGGCCTGGAGATGGGTGAACTGGCTAAGGGAAACAGACTCTAGCGTGTTTCCCACAAGGACCTGTGACATTCTGCACCCTTGAGTGACATCAGCAGTGGAGGAAGCTTATGAAGGCAAAGTTATGAATATGTTAAGATCCTCAAGCGAGAGACCTCGGGACAACTTAATAAGCAGGCCTGACCCTCCAGTTCCTGTTCTATGGTCTTTCTCTCCTTTACATTTGCTGATTAAGACCGTGTTAAATCTAGGTGAAGAGGTAGCCAGATGGTAGACGCTCACCAGGCAGACAACTCGGAGAACCAATCTGAGAAACACGGGGACTGAAAAACTCCAGCAACCCAGGTGGGAGGTGGTGACTATGGTGACAGACTAAGGGTCCCTGGGACAAAAAACAAAACAAAACAAAACCCTCATCTCTGAGAAGGACACTCAGAAGAGACCCCTAAGAACAGCTGCTCCTTGGGGGCACTGCCAGTTAGGGGCTGTGTGAAACAGGCTGGGGTCTGGCAAGCAATTGCGATACCCAAGATGGTTCTCACTTCTGAAACCATGGACCAGACCCTGGGTCAATCACTTGACTGCTCCTATCTCAATGCTCTTCTGGCTGACTCCTAGCAGGGCTGCACTGAGCCCACTGTAGGGAGGAAAAGCGCCCTGAAGACATCAACACCAGCCCTCCAAGTCCAATGCCCTGTGGGAAGGATCCTGAAGATGCCCTTCCCATGAAACTAAAGAAATCAAGGGGCCTGGACTATGTGCCCAGAAGGTTCCCAGCAGAGACCATGCCCCACTCCCTAGGGATGATGCAAACAAGCTGGGGCTTCTGACTCATACACCATACACCGTGGACTACCAAACCAAGACCCAGGAACGTCCCAGCCTTCCTCTATAGGGGACAAGTGGGCAAGGCAAGTGGGGGTGCCACAGGCGTCACACTTCATGGAAAATTAGTCTACTTCAGGGTGGACAAAACTCCCGAAGTTTATAGCGTCCCCAAGATGAAGCACAACCTTCTTTCACCACTCGCAGTCCCCAAGCACAAAGGACTGGGTGTGCTTCTTCTAGATGACTCTAAACTACAGACCACAGCTATCCTCCATAAGAAGCCATGGCCAGAAAATAAAACAAAATAGGAGGCTTTCCTCCTCTGTGTTGCCAACTCATCCTAAGGGTCTGAGCTCCTTCTCTGGAGTGCTCAAGACACCAGCAACTTTTTGCCGTCCTCGCCCAAGGCTGCTCCGTAGTCCCTGCAGCGACTTGCCTAGGGCACGTTGGCCTTGACGGAGGAAGGTCATTGGCCACCAAGTTTCTGCAGTTTTTGCATCACATAGTACCTTGGGGACCAGTAATGGGGAGGTGGGGGTGGAGACGACACTCAGGAACGATTTCCCGAAGAGTCCACGCCGCAATCAAGACTTAAAATAGATGAAAGCCACGCCCTTCCTCTGCCGCCCTAGGCCCGCAGTGGGTGGCAGAGAAGAACGCAGTCCCTAAGCCCCCAGCCCAGTCCGGGAGCCCTGGCTACCGGGTCCCCGCAACTAGGCCAGCGGCCGCATCCCGCCCTCGCCCCGCCCTGCCCCCTGTCTACGCGTTCTCTTTCCGAACGCCGGGCCGGAGAAGCCGCTCCCATTGGCCGGCAGCCGCGTCCGTCAGCGCGCGGCGGAGCCGAGGAAAAGGCTACAGTGGAACAAGGCGGGCGAGTGCGCGGAGGAAGGAGGCGGAGGCTGGGCCGCCCGAGGCCCGCGGCGGGCGGCCGCGGCAACCTGCGGGCCCGGGCCACCTCGGAGCCCGCCCCGCAGCCGGTGCTACGGCCCGTGCCCCGTCGTCCGCACGCGCCCCGCTGCCCAGTGTCCCCGTGCGCGCGTCGCCGCGGTCCCCGCGCTGGTTGGCGAGCCGCCCAGCGCCTTCCGTAGCCATGTTCGCGTTCATGGCCACGGTGGCCACCGGGCCCACTCACCTTCGCGGGCTCCCACGCGGGGCGGCGACCCGGGCCGGGGCGGCGGGGCGCGGCGGGACAGGGCGGCCGCGCGCGGGATCCCCGGCCGGGCAAAGTTTCAGCGCCGGCAGCAGCACGGCGGCGACTCGCTGCTGCTCTCCTCCCCTGCTTTGACCACCATCTTATTAGTACAGGAAATGACATGGAAAACGGAAGAAAGCGGCGTTTGGGGCAGACGCGGACCCCCCAATTCAGGGGGCCGGAGCCGGGCCTCGCCGAGCCCCGCGTCCCCCGAGCCGGCCCCGCGCGGGAGCTCGCGCGTCCCCGCCGCGCGCCCCACGGGGCGGGCGACGCTGCGGAGGAGGAGCGGGCTGCGCCAACTTTGCGCCCGGGATACTTTCGGGGGGTCGTGCTGGAAAGTTGTGGCGTTTGCGCAAGTCTATCCGAGGGTGCCCACTGGCTCTGCCCAGCTTCGATGCTGTCGGTCTGGAACCGAATAAATAGTCAGAGGGCGATAAATGTGTTTATAATTTTAACCCTTACTGGGTCCCCTTCCCGGCCCCTTTAACCCTTTGGGTGCTCGGCAGTTTGGAAGTACCAACCAAAGTTGGGTGATGTGTGTCCCACTGAACACCAAGAAGAAGGGCCCTGGGGCGCAATAAAAAATTAAGTATGTGGGGCTGCAGGCTTAAAGGGTGAGCCTCACTTGCTGCTCAGATCAAAGTACAGTACCGAGTCAGAATAGAAATCTGGGAGCGACTGCTCCGTAGCTCATTTGGAAAAGATGTTTAAGAAGCCCTTCTTTGCCCGGTGCCTCATTTTCTCCGTCTGTGAAATGGGACTCAGCAAGAAGAAATATTGAAGGGATGTAGTGAGGCTGGGGTCTTTTGAAGAAACTGTGGTTGGAGAGATGGGGAACCAGGACAGCCATACCCCAAGCAGCCCCTTCTTTTTACTGCCCCCCACAAGGGAAGGCTGAGTGGTGTGGGGTCCCTGGGTTCACCTCAGGCTACAAGTTGTCAAAAAGGAGTCTACCTCAGGAAGAGGTCTTAGAAGACCTGCCCAGTGCCAGGTTGTCCTGGAAGGACCAGACAGTTCCAAGAAGCAGAGGGCTGTCCAAGGGTGGACACCCACTCCTGTGGTGAGTTTCTGGACACCTGATGGGGACTAGCAGAGGAGGAGCCGTGACAACTTATTTCTCTTGACCTTGATAGCTTGCATTATGACCTTGAGTGTCTACAGCTTTGACTCTGTTTCCTCATCTTGCAAGGTTGTAAGGTCCAGCTGCCAGCTCTAGTGTGAGCCCTGAGGGTGTAAAGAGTCCAGAACCAGCTGTAATACTACAGAGCTGTCTAGATGCTGTGCTGTTCGGCAGTCAACAACTGTGGCTTTCTGAAGCTCTGGGTATTGCAGGTAATGTAGATGAGGACCAGGAACCGTGTTTTCCAGTGAGGCTCCAGCCCAGTCAGAGGTCTGTAAGCCTACCTCAAGTTCATGCCCTAACCAACACACCATGGAGGAGTTAGCCACTTGTCTCTTCTGTGGGGAAGAGCCCATACATGAAACACCAAAGGTGGTCCAGGAATCCACAGGGTGGCATGCCTGGAGGGCAAGTAATGACCTGGAGATGTCCATGTGCCCTGGGTTTGACACATGGCTTGCAGGGACTAGTGAGTGCCTGGTGCAGAGTAGATAGGATGAAGACAGAGATAGAGGAAACGAAAGAGTGTGGCCACACACCAGAGGCCCTTTAGAGACCGAACAGTCTTTGGAGACTGGTTTTCTCTGATCTGAACCATTTGACAGGGTTTATAGGACCCCCTACAGAAAATGGTCAAGGTAAGACAAGCCCCTTGCTTCAAGCTTCCCTCTGTGGGTAAGCTGGGCCTGAATCCCAGAAATGTGGTGGGAGAGTGCTCACTGGAGATCCCGGGGGGGGGGGGGTCCCTCAGGGACAGGAGCTGAAATGAATAGGACATACAGCATCCCTTTGCCTTCTCAGTCATCTGAGGCAAGTAGCGTTTCTCACCAAAAGGGAAACATCCTCAGAGAGGTCCAACCTGCCTGAAATCATAAAGCTAGTTAGAGGCAGGGGGAGAGCCAAGCCGGACTTGAAATGTCCTCCCTCCATTAGACAGTGTCTTCTCCCCTTCTCCTTACTCTTTCCCACAGTGTGACCAAGGATTTCCTATGTTTTCTTCCTTAACTGTTGCACACAAAGAGTTCGCCACTGTCTTGTGAGAGGAAGCCAGGGTCTGCCTCCCCTCTCCTTGCAAAAATGTCCCCATGAAGATGTCAAGATGTGGTTTACGAGTAGATCTTAGCTCTTCAGAGGGAAAGTCAATGTGAGATCCGTTAATAATAAGAATGCCCATCCAGGACAGCCAGGGCTACACAGAGAGACCCTGTCTGAAAATGCTATACGAATTCAATAAATAAAATAAAATAAAATAAAATAAAAACCACTAATAATAATAACAAATAAATAAGGATTCCCAAACAAAACCCATACCCAGTGAGCTATGTGGTAAGTGGCTCCCAGGTCTCTAGAGAGTCATTTCCACACTTAGGGTAAGACAAGCATATTATTTATCCCATCAATTAACCATATCGTCAACAGCCTCAAAGGAGAAATTTCATTCAGGATTTATTGCCTGGAAAAACTAAAACTGGAACAAATTACACCTCCCCCAAGGAACCCGTGAGCGTCTTCCTTGTTAACGAGAGGACCTCTGTGACTGCTGGGGCTGCTCGGGCTTCCCTTTTCACAAGGGCTGCCAGGAAGCTCAGAGCCAAATTCCGTGCTCATTCCCAACCGCATTGGCAGTTGCTTCCTTCTCATTTCTACTTCCCACTTCTAATCCTACTGGCTCAGCCTTGTTTTCTCTGTCTCCCTTTGTGAACGGCAGGAAATAAATCATTCAAATGAGCCCACATTGGAATAGCTACTGAAGTGTCCTGGATCCCATGGGCCTGTTCTCGGCCAGGCGTGGCTCCATTCTGATCTTGCCCACTTGTCCGACAGCTGAGGGATCTCTCTCTGAAGGAGCTGGCTTAAGACCAAGGGATTGCTCACACAGCTGCCGGCAAAGGCTAAGATCAAACAGTCAGGGTCAGGTCATCAGTGCTATTTTGTACTTACTGAAACAGCTAACCCCTCTCCTGCTAACTCCCTAGGACTACAACCCCACCCCACCCCCAACAACACAAGTGTCCCCTAATGGTCCATCCCACTGAGAAATGGCAGGAGACAGCCCTGCCCCTCTGGAGGAACCACTGTCCTTACTGGATTTGTGTCATGTGCCAAGCAAGGAGAGGCAACAGGGTTCCGGAAGGAGACTGGGGTGGGGTGGGAGGACCAGGGTACTGGAGAGTGTCTTTAGACAGGGGAAACCTCTCTGAGGAAGCGCTACTTTAGGGGGCTGTGCTAGGTAGAAGAGACAGTCTTGCCAAGAGCAAAATGGCAGAGTCCTCTGCAGGCTGCACAGTAGGAGGGAAGCAGCAAAGTTAATGAAGGTAGCAGCAGGATCCAAACCCAGGTTTTCCACTTAGAGTTGCTTGAAGAACATGAGAAGCCCCTGAGTCACAGGCTGTGGTGTATGTTTGCACAAGCTCACCTAGCTGCCACGGCGCCTGTGAGTTCCGAAAGAAGTGACTTACAGGAGAAAGGGCTTATTTTAGCTCGAGATTTAAGGTCTAATTCACCGAGGCTGGAGGTCAGAGCAACCGGAGCTCGAGGTGGTGGACCACATTACATCCACAGTCAGGGGAAGAGGGGCATGAGTACACCACAGCTCAGCTTGCCTTCTTGGTCTTATACAGTCCAGGATCCCTTGTCCAGGAATGACCTCACCAATAAGCTAGAGGGGTCTCCACACACCAACTCATATAAGCAAGATGATAGTCCACAGGCATGCCCGAAGCCCACTCCCAGCTGAGTCTGGATTCTGTCAAACTGACAATGAACATTTCTCAGCTCCTTGTCAGCTTGACACCCAAACACATCAGTTTAAGCCATGGCTTTCTACACCTTGTCCTCAACGTCTCATGGTATTGTAATAATTCAAAAACGCATTCTGTCCAGCGTTCAGAGTCCCCGTGGCTTTTTACAATTCCCATGCTGTAAAAGTCTGGAGTCTCACACTTTCTCTCACTTGGGCCCCACAGAACAGCTCCCACAATGAGTGAATGTGTGGGGACTGTCCTTCTTTCTCTTAGGCCCCTGTGCTTGGAGAGGAGCTGCCCTGAGCATCAGTGCCACCTTTATTCTGCTTCTTGTGATTTGCCGTAAAAGCATTCTAATGTTGCAGGCCAGCGTGGCATGGATCATTCTGAGCGTGCCCGTTCATTTCACAACACACTGTGGATGTCTTTACAAGTCTTTTTAAGAGCACCTTTTATCTCTAAGATTTCAAATGGCTGCACTCAGCGCAGCGTGTTGTGACGTGTTTGGAGGCTGCCAATTTTTGCCGTTATAAATAGTGGCGTGATGATATCATTATTTGGTTTGAGGAAGAATTTCCTAGGAATGAAATTCCTGGGGAGTAATCTGTGCCTTTTTCTTTACGTTTCTCTCGAGAACTTCTCATTGGCCTATAATGATGTCAGCAGAGTCTGAGCGTGCACATTGCTGTCCCCAGCTCACTTTGTGAGCATGCCATTTGTGATGGTGGAATGGTAAACTCTGTGACCTTGATTGGATTAAGAAATACTTAAGGCAATGCTGGGACACACCTTTGGGTTTCCAGACAGGCTTAATGAATGTGGTGACACTATCCAGTGGGCTGGGGTCCTGGACTGAATAAGAAGAGGGACAGAAAGATGGCAGCTGGGCAGAGCGCTCCTCCAGCTTCCTGATCTGCTGAGTTGTGATAAGCAGTCTCCGTTTCCACAGCCACAGAGGAGCTGGTGCTTGACCTCCAGTACTCCCTCCACAATGGGCTGTATGCCCTCAAACTGCGAGCCAAAAGAAGCCGTCCCTCCAGTCATTCTTTTCAGGAATTTATAGACTATGCTCACTAGAAAAGTAATGTCTAATTCTCAGAGCCTAAATACATTGGTGTCGTCAACGCTGAACTAGGGAACGAAGCAGTTCCAGGCTCTGGACTTGCACTTTACCCGGCCAGTGCCCAGGAGTAGCCTCTACTCCAGCCCATCTTGAATTTCCTATAAGAAACCATGCATCCACAAACTTCTAGGTTTGCTCCCTCTGCTCATTGCCATGTGTGTGATTCAGCCACCATTCTGAGATTAGCAGACATGTTTATTTCATTGCCATATGATATTCCACTGTTTGAACTCACAGTGATCCATTTTACCACTTGTAAACATTGGAGTTGTGCCTAATTCCACCTCTTTAAACAGACACCATGAGCATTTGACATATGGTTTATGAGAGATATATGTATATTGACTTTCTCATATTGTAGCCTAGATTCATTGTTAGCTTCATTTTTAAAAGTTCTAAATAGCTTTCTAGAATAATTGATATTAGTTATCCCATCAAAACTAAATATTAAAACACATATTTAAAGGGTATCGTTTCCCCACTATTTTTTTTGTAAAAAATAAGTCAAAGGACCACGGAGAGGACTTAATGTGTAAAAACACTTTTTGATTATTGGAGCCCACATTCCCTTCCCCCAAGGCTGATGTAATAGCATGCACCTGTAACCCCAGGACTGCAGGTGCCTGCCACGCCCCTCCCATGCTACCAACCCACTCTGTGTATGTGCCCCTCCTGTTGTACCAATCAACTACGGATGTGTGAGTCTTTGGGATTCTACCCTACTCTGTGCTGGCTAGTTTCATGTCAGCTTATCACAAGCTAGAGTCATTTGGGAAGAGGGATTTTGCATTGAGAAAAAGACTTCATATAATTGGCCTTTTGGCAAGTCTACAGTGTGTTTTCTTGACTGATGACTAATGTAGAGGGAACCAGCTCTCTGTGGGTGGCACCACCCCTGTCCTGGTGTCCTGAGTGGTGTAAGAAAACAGGCTGAACAAGCCATGTAGAGCAAACCGACAGTGTTCTTTCATAGCCTCTGCTTCAGTTCCTGCCTTGAGTTCCTACCCTGACTTCCCTGGTTTGGGGCACTGTAACCTGTAAGATGGAATAAATTCTTTTCTTGTCTGTTTTCTTTCAGTCATGTGCTTTTTCACAGCAGCAGAAACCCTAAACTGGGTGTGGTGATGCACACCTTTATTCCCAGCATGCAGGAGACAGAAGCAGGTAGACCTATGTGAATTTGAGGCCAGCCTGGCCTGCAAAAGTGAGTTTTGTACTACTCAGGGCTACTCAGAGAAACACTGTCTCAAAAAAAAAAAAAACAGAAAAAGAAAGAGAGAGGGAGGGAGGGAGGGAGGGAAGGAGAGAGGGAGGGAGGGAAGGAAGGAGGAAGGGAGGATGCCCAACTAAGACACCACTCACCATTCTCCTAACCAAAGCTGTCTGCCCTTCATCACTGTAGCTGGAAACAGCATGACTGTCTGGTGGGGTTTGGCAATTTGGCTTCTCTGATTTCTGTGCATGTTCTAGAATTAGCTCTTCGATTTGTTCACAAAGAACCAAGTCTTCCAATTGATAAATATACAATTTTTACTTAGCAATCTTCATAGTATCCAGTGTGTACATATTACCATTTATTCTTAAACATTTATTTTTAACGATTCAATTGCAAATGAAAGTCCTTCCCATTTGTTTTGCTTGACTATAGAAATATAATTGATTTGGAGGTCACCTTGTTTAAACAACACCTTAAAGTTTGCTTTTTAATTCTAAGTGTTTTTAGATCATTTTGGAGTTCCTGTATATACCATCATGCCATGTGTGAACTGGTACTGGTTTTATGCTTTTCTTTCAAACCATATGCTTTTTTAAAATCTCTGTCTCACTGGCTGCAAACCTTGGTACAATGCTGAGCAGAAGTAGCGATAGTAGCTTTGTATTCTCCTAACTCCAGGGAGAGAGCATTTGCTACTTAAACTTTAAAATATGTTCTCCAAAGGCTTCTCTAGACATCTGTGACTTGATGGGGCAAGTTCCTTTTGTTCCTGTGTGTTGGTGAATGAATAAATGTTGAATTTTTGTCTCGTGATGCGTCTGTGTCTCTTGAGTTTGTTACGTGTGTTCCTCCCCTGTTATGTTAATGTAGTGAATTGCATCAAAAGATTGTTAAAATCATCTAAAAAGTTTGATGGGACTGCAAAGATAGCTCAGATGTCAGCTGTGCTTGCAGAGGACCTGGATGAGGTTCTCAGCAGCCACACTGGGCAGGTTGCAGTCACCTGTGATTGATGACCTTTTCTGGCCTTTGGGTACCCACAAGTACAGGTGTACACACAGATAAGTCAGCACACACACATACACAGATATTTTTAATCAGTCACATTTGGTCATAACATGTTATCCTCTTTCTCAGATTTGATTCGAAATTATTTTACCTATGATTTTTGTATTTATATTTATGAGAGATATGGGACTATAATTTTCCTTTTCTCTAAAATATAACAAGATAGAGTCATATTTTGTCATAAGAGGTGGCTGGCCTTGCAAAATGGGTTCAGAGCTGTTTTCATCTTTCTCTACTTTCTGAAAGAATTGATGCAAGATTAGCGCTGAAAACTCCCAGCACAGCTAGCTGGCCGTGGAGCTCTCTGTGCAAGAAGATTTTACTTTAAAATGCAGGTTCTAGTTTCCAATGCACACCACACTGTCACACTTTAACTTCCTTTCATGTGTCGAGTTATATTTTCAATGAATGTGTTCATTTCACTTAAGTTGTTACAGATTAAACTAGATGGCAAGCGTAAAGGTCTTAGCGGAGTCCTGGTGTATGAGAGGTGTGTGCCAATCACCAGCATCTCACAGTCAGTTAGACAATCTGCACGTTGATGATTTGTTCTTTTAATGACTCTAATTTTCCATTTTCATTTTGCCCTTATATGCATCTCATGATTCTCATTATCTTCTCATTCAAAATATTTCCATATCACTGTGGCAGGATGTCTTCTAGCACCCATAGACTATTTAGCAACAGGCTGGTTAATTTGCAAACATTCTGGAGATCTCGCTGCGACCTTTCAGCTTTGCCACCTTATTCCCCTTCACTGAGGAAGCACAGTCTAGAGAATCCAGGCCTTTGAAATGCTCCTTAGCTGCTGGGCTAGGAAGGCCGGTGCTAGCTGTCAGTCTAGTCTGTCTGATATACAAACCAGGGGACAACAAGGAGCTGCCCCTTCTGTAGTTAGTGCGTAAGGTGGTGAACAAATTCCAAGTGGACAAAACTGGTTAATCATGTCACGGCATAAAGTGAAAGCTGTGTCAGTCACCAGTAGCCAGGACTTGCTAACCCCAGCGCTCATTTCCCAAAGTGCATTTGGAAAGGTGTCAGGATGTGCCCTCCACACCGACAAGTAGGGTATACTCCTCCTAGAGGGCTCTGTATGAGCTCTCTCTCTCTCTCTCTCTCTCTCTCTCTCTCTCTCTCTCTCTCTCTCTCTCTCTCTCTCTCTCCAGATTCTAACTCCTCACATCACTAATTGTATCCGTGTAGATCCAAGGATAGTCATTTTGTGCTTTCATTTTAAACCAATAGACCTCATTGATTTTATTGCTGCATTGTTCCAGCTTTAACCATTTCTGTTTCCTTGAGTTGGTTCCTAGTATCTCACTAATTTGTGAGATTTCTCTTTTTCTTTTAACTACAACTTCCTATGGACTCACATCTTATATTTCCTTCCTAGAATCAAGAGTCCATATTCCTTTACTGGAGTGTGGTGCCCTGTGCAGGGGCATCTGGACTTCTAGTGGGGTTATGTAAAATAAACCCATCATAAACTGAAACTATAGTAAATCACTGTGTGTTGATGGCACATGTCTGTAATGTGCCATGCCATTACATGTGTAATGTAAAAAAAAACACTTTTTGATTATTGGAGCCCACATTCCCTTCCCCCAAGGCTGATGTAATAGCATGCACCTGTAACCCCAGGACTGCAGGTGCCTGCCACGCCCCTCCCATGCTACCAACCCACTCTGTGTATGTGCCCCTCCTGTTGTACCAATCAACTACGGATGTGTGAGTCTTTGGGATTCTACCCTACTCTGTGCTGGCTAGTTTCATGTCAGCTTATCACAAGCTAGAGTCATTTGGGAAGAGGGATTTTGCATTGAGAAAAAGACTTCATATAATTGGCCTTTTGGCAAGTCTACAGTGTGTTTTCTTGACTGATGACTAATGTAGAGGGAACCAGCTCTCTGTGGGTGGCACCACCCCTGTCCTGGTGTCCTGAGTGGTGTAAGAAAACAGGCTGAACAAGCCATGTAGAGCAAACCGACAGTGTTCTTTCATAGCCTCTGCTTCAGTTCCTGCCTTGAGTTCCTACCCTGACTTCCCTGGTTTGGGGCACTGTAACCTGTAAGATGGAATAAATTCTTTTCTTGTCTGTTTTCTTTCAGTCATGTGCTTTTTCACAGCAGCAGAAACCCTAAACTGGGTGTGGTGATGCACACCTTTATTCCCAGCATGCAGGAGACAGAAGCAGGTAGACCTATGTGAATTTGAGGCCAGCCTGGCCTGCAAAAGTGAGTTTTGTACTACTCAGGGCTACTCAGAGAAACACTGTCTCAAAAAAAAAAAAAACAGAAAAAGAAAGAGAGAGGGAGGGAGGGAGGGAGGGAAGGAGAGAGGGAGGGAGGGAAGGAAGGAGGAAGGGAGGATGCCCAACTAAGACACCACTCACCATTCTCCTAACCAAAGCTGTCTGCCCTTCATCACTGTAGCTGGAAACAGCATGACTGTCTGGTGGGGTTTGGCAATTTGGCTTCTCTGATTTCTGTGCATGTTCTAGAATTAGCTCTTCGATTTGTTCACAAAGAACCAAGTCTTCCAATTGATAAATATACAATTTTTACTTAGCAATCTTCATAGTATCCAGTGTGTACATATTACCATTTATTCTTAAACATTTATTTTTAACGATTCAATTGCAAATGAAAGTCCTTCCCATTTGTTTTGCTTGACTATAGAAATATAATTGATTTGGAGGTCACCTTGTTTAAACAACACCTTAAAGTTTGCTTTTTAATTCTAAGTGTTTTTAGATCATTTTGGAGTTCCTGTATATACCATCATGCCATGTGTGAACTGGTACTGGTTTTATGCTTTTCTTTCAAACCATATGCTTTTTTAAAATCTCTGTCTCACTGGCTGCAAACCTTGGTACAATGCTGAGCAGAAGTAGCGATAGTAGCTTTGTATTCTCCTAACTCCAGGGAGAGAGCATTTGCTACTTAAACTTTAAAATATGTTCTCCAAAGGCTTCTCTAGACATCTGTGACTTGATGGGGCAAGTTCCTTTTGTTCCTGTGTGTTGGTGAATGAATAAATGTTGAATTTTTGTCTCGTGATGCGTCTGTGTCTCTTGAGTTTGTTACGTGTGTTCCTCCCCTGTTATGTTAATGTAGTGAATTGCATCAAAAGATTGTTAAAATCATCTAAAAAGTTTGATGGGACTGCAAAGATAGCTCAGATGTCAGCTGTGCTTGCAGAGGACCTGGATGAGGTTCTCAGCAGCCACACTGGGCAGGTTGCAGTCACCTGTGATTGATGACCTTTTCTGGCCTTTGGGTACCCACAAGTACAGGTGTACACACAGATAAGTCAGCACACACACATACACAGATATTTTTAATCAGTCACATTTGGTCATAACATGTTATCCTCTTTCTCAGATTTGATTCGAAATTATTTTACCTATGATTTTTGTATTTATATTTATGAGAGATATGGGACTATAATTTTCCTTTTCTCTAAAATATAACAAGATAGAGTCATATTTTGTCATAAGAGGTGGCTGGCCTTGCAAAATGGGTTCAGAGCTGTTTTCATCTTTCTCTACTTTCTGAAAGAATTGATGCAAGATTAGCGCTGAAAACTCCCAGCACAGCTAGCTGGCCGTGGAGCTCTCTGTGCAAGAAGATTTTACTTTAAAATGCAGGTTCTAGTTTCCAATGCACACCACACTGTCACACTTTAACTTCCTTTCATGTGTCGAGTTATATTTTCAATGAATGTGTTCATTTCACTTAAGTTGTTACAGATTAAACTAGATGGCAAGCGTAAAGGTCTTAGCGGAGTCCTGGTGTATGAGAGGTGTGTGCCAATCACCAGCATCTCACAGTCAGTTAGACAATCTGCACGTTGATGATTTGTTCTTTTAATGACTCTAATTTTCCATTTTCATTTTGCCCTTATATGCATCTCATGATTCTCATTATCTTCTCATTCAAAATATTTCCATATCACTGTGGCAGGATGTCTTCTAGCACCCATAGACTATTTAGCAACAGGCTGGTTAATTTGCAAACATTCTGGAGATCTCGCTGCGACCTTTCAGCTTTGCCACCTTATTCCCCTTCACTGAGGAAGCACAGTCTAGAGAATCCAGGCCTTTGAAATGCTCCTTAGCTGCTGGGCTAGGAAGGCCGGTGCTAGCTGTCAGTCTAGTCTGTCTGATATACAAACCAGGGGACAACAAGGAGCTGCCCCTTCTGTAGTTAGTGCGTAAGGTGGTGAACAAATTCCAAGTGGACAAAACTGGTTAATCATGTCACGGCATAAAGTGAAAGCTGTGTCAGTCACCAGTAGCCAGGACTTGCTAACCCCAGCGCTCATTTCCCAAAGTGCATTTGGAAAGGTGTCAGGATGTGCCCTCCACACCGACAAGTAGGGTATACTCCTCCTAGAGGGCTCTGTATGAGCTCTCTCTCTCTCTCTCTCTCTCTCTCTCTCTCTCTCTCTCTCTCTCTCTCTCTCTCTCTCTCTCCAGATTCTAACTCCTCACATCACTAATTGTATCCGTGTAGATCCAAGGATAGTCATTTTGTGCTTTCATTTTAAACCAATAGACCTCATTGATTTTATTGCTGCATTGTTCCAGCTTTAACCATTTCTGTTTCCTTGAGTTGGTTCCTAGTATCTCACTAATTTGTGAGATTTCTCTTTTTCTTTTAACTACAACTTCCTATGGACTCACATCTTATATTTCCTTCCTAGAATCAAGAGTCCATATTCCTTTACTGGAGTGTGGTGCCCTGTGCAGGGGCATCTGGACTTCTAGTGGGGTTATGTAAAATAAACCCATCATAAACTGAAACTATAGTAAATCACTGTGTGTTGATGGCACATGTCTGTAATTCCAGCACTTGGGAGGCTGGGGCTAGAGCATCACTGATTTGAAGATAGTTTTGGCCAAAAGCAAGGCCTTGGTCTCAAAAACTAATTTTGAAATAGAGAACATTTGAGGGGTCTGGGAAGACAGCTTATTTGGTAAAGCGCTGATTCTCGGTGTCCACACCGTATAAACCAGGCACTATTCTTCACATCTGTACATCTGTAATCCCAGCACTGCTGTGGCATGGGACACGCAGACATAGATGGATCCCTGAAGTTCAGCCGATCTAGCGAAACTGGTAAGCACCAGGCTCTGTGAGAAACCCTGTCTAAAAAAAAAAGTGTAGAGAAAGACTGAGGAAAGCACCTGTTGCCAGCCTCTGACCTCAACACACATGTGTACACATACACATAAAAAGTTCACACACACATACATACCAAAATAAAGGAAATAAAACAGATATTCTTAAGGGACTGACATGGTGGTAGGTACTGACTTGTAATCTCAGTACACAGGAAGTAGAGGCAGGAGGATTGAGAGACTGAGGACATTATGAACTATATAAGTTCAAGGACAACCTGGACTACACAGTGAGTCTATCTATCCATCTATCTATCCATCTATCTATCTATCTATCTATCTATCTATCTATCTATCTATCATCTGTCTAATAAGCTTGCCCTACTGGACACCAGGGCTTAGCTCAGCCTCCTTTATACATGCTTAGAGGATATTAGTCTCCAGCTGGTCATGTTTGTAAGAGTTAGAGCCTATCCTATAAATTATTGGTTATCTATATCCAAAACTGCTGGCAAAAGAGTACATTGCAGAGGGTGGGTTGTCCACCCTCACAAGCATGGGACCGTCTGGAGCTATGACTCATTGCTGAATGTTCTACCTCTTATGCTGCTAGCCAGGTTTCTTAGTTAGGGTTTCTGTTGCTGTGAAAAGATACCATGACCACAGCAACTCTTAGAAAGGAAAACATTTAATTGGGGTGACTTTCAGTTTCAGAGATTTAGTCCATTGTCATCATGGCGGGAAGCAAGCCAGCATGTGGGCAGACATGGCGCCCAAGCTGAGAGTTCTTACATCCTGATCCAAAGGCAACAGGAAGTGAGCTGAGACATTGGGTGGTATCTTGAACATCTGAGACCTCAAAGTCCACCTCCACAGTGATACTCTTTTTCCAACAAGACCACACCTACTCCAACAAGGCTACACCTCCTAATAGTGCCACTCCCTTTGGGGCCATTTTCTTTCAAACCTCCACACCAGGCAAAGTTCCAGACTCAAAGTGTGATTTCCACTGCAGTCCTGCCACGTTGGCAATGTTTTGCTACCAAAAGATCCTAAATTAGATCACCATTTGTAACAGTGTGGCAGGGCCACCTCCTCCAAGGGGTCAGGCCAGTGTCTCTCCTCACAGTCCAAGGCTGAAGGTCCTGAGCTGGCTTTTAGTGGCTTCTCTCATATTTTAAATATTGTTCTGACCTCATCGTTTGACCTCAAAGATTTTATAATTGTCTCTCTGATCGCTTCTTTGACTGATACACTGTTTAATTTCCAACTATCCGTGGGGTTTTCTAAATTTCTCATTGTTATTGACATCCAGTTTAATTTGTTTTGTGAAAACTTTAAAGCGCATTAAGCCATATTGTGATATACACAGTTGATTGCTGACTGTCTGACCTGCGGATATGTTACCAGGGATCTCCAGCATCAGTCTTGAGTCAACGTGGTATGTAATTTGCTTCTTTCACAGCTATGATGAGAATAGATGAAATAAGGTTTATTTCCTTAACCTGAAGAAACTGTGATAGCTAAGTTCTTTACAACATCGTTTACATGAATAGGGTTTTCCTCTTGTATGAGTTCTTCCTAGTTCCTGAAATCAAGATACTTAAAGGGCTAGAGGCATGGCTGAGCAATTAATACACGTTCATTCCAAGGACCAAAGTCAGAATTCTGATATCTTCCTGTAATTCATGCTAAAAGATGTTCTGAGGGTCTAACCTTCGTGGGAAGCAGAACGCACATGCACATTCTCACGCAAAGGCACACTGATATCACATTACTAAAAGTTAAACAAATCTTTACACAAATTTTCCCTCATGAGTGTTCTTCTATTGTAAGCAGTCTTCCTGTAACACAGGAACTGAGATATTTGAAGGCTTGCAGAATTTTTCTTTATCACGAAAAAAAAAGCTATCATGTAGGTTTGAAGTCAGAGAATTCAATCTTTCTCAGTTGGTGTTTACCATTTGGGAAGATTTAGGAAATGCTGTCCTGCTGAAGAACTATGTCACTAGGTATGGGCCTGAGTTTCCATCCATACACCATTTCCAGGGTCTACTCTCCACTATACGGTGCAGGCTGAGGCTGTAAGAGTGTAGCTTCTTGCTTTCCCTCCCATGTCTGACAACTGTTGTCAAGCCACTTTTGATGGTGAACCTGTATCTTCTGGACCAAGGGACAAATTAAACCCTTGTGTAAGCTGACTGAGACCTTACTTCATCACCGCAGCAGAAAACGCCCTAGTACTTGTCCATGAAGTTTTATTCATGGATTTCTTGTTTCCTGTGATCAAAAAGAAGTATGAAGTCTAAAAGGATTGCTTTATAATTTAAATTCATAAATAAATTAAATTCATAGGCCGTTTGTCTGTGTACAACAAATTTTTTTTTAAAAATCACAATATTTGAACAAATTGCTGATACTTGCCATGTTTTTCCCCCAGAAAAAAAAATAACCTTATGTAATGTAATGCATCTATGCTGGCTAAAGGTCTTACCAAATCCTTTCCAGCCACATATCCTTTATTTAGTATGCATTTTTCCCGATCCCCAAAGATTTATGTAATATGTACGGGCTTTAAAAGGAAAAGTTTACTCTCATATAAAGACTGCCATGAATTGCATAACTCTGCAACACTGACTAAATTTATACGGTTTTTCTGTAGTGTGATTTTTTTCTTATGATTTTTGAAGACTACTGATACACGCATAAGATTCCTCTCCAGTGTGAATATGAGTTCTTTATGTTTTAGAAGACTACTTTAGCATCCAAATGCCTTGTCACAGTGATTGCATTCATAAGGTTTTCATCCAGTATGAGTTCTTTCAAGCATGTGAACACGACTGTGCTGGGCAAGGGCTTCACCACATTGCCTGCATCAGTAGGGCTTCTCTCCAGTGCGTGTTCTTTAATGAGACTGAAGAAAAGCGTGTTAGGAAAAGACTGCATTTGTAGGTTTCTCTCCAGTGTGTTCTTTTATGAGGTTGAAGATGACTGTGTTGTTAAAAGACTTTATCACATTGATTACATTTGTAGGTTTCTCTCCACTATGTGTTCTTTTAAGTTGTTGAAGATGAGTATGACATTTAAAGATTTTACCACATTAATTACATTCATAAGGTTTTTCTTCAGTATGAGTCCTTTTATGCCTTTGGTGATGACTGTAATATGCAAAGGTTTTATCACATTGATTACATTTGTAAGGTTTCTCTCCAGTTTGAGTTCTTTTATGTGCTTTGAGACTAGTGTGATAAGCAAAGGATTTACCACATTGGTTACATCCATAGGGTTTCTCTCCAGTATGAGTTCTTTTACCATTGTGGAGATAATCATGTTGTGAAAAGGCTTTATCACACTGATTGCATTCAAAGGTTTTTCTCTAGTATGTTTTCTTTTATGTTTTAGAGGATTATTGTGATATGTATAAGCTTTACCACACGACTTAGATTCATAGGGTTTCTCTCCAGAATGTGTTTATGTGTTTTGAGACTACTATTACATGCAAGTGCTTTACTACACCGGCTACATTCATAGGGTTTCTCCCAGCGTGTTTTGTTTTCTGTGTTAGAAGATGGCTATGACATGGAAAGGCTTTACCACGCTGCTTACATTCATAAGGGTTCTCTCCAGAATGAATACTTGTATGTATTTTGAGATGACTGTGACATGTCAAGGCTTTTCCACACTGGTTACATTCAAAAGTTTTCTCTTTGGGATGTGTTCCTTTATGTTTTTGTATATTATTCTGATGGGTAGAGGCTTTACCACATTGATTACATTCATAGGGTTTCTCTCCACCATGTATTCTTTTATGTATTTGAAAATGACTGTGGTATGGAAAAGCTTTAACACCTTGAGTATTTTCAGATAGTTTCTCTTCAGTATGATTTCTTTCATGCCTTCCATGTCTTCTAGAACTTTGACAGTGTTCCTGAGTATATTTATCTTTCCATTTGTAGCCTCCAGCCTTCCTGTATGTCTCCAGCATCACATCTTTGTATAGATTCTTCTGGTAAGGATCCAGCAAAACCCACTCTTCCAGAGTGAAGTTGACATGCACATCATCATAGCTCACTGTCTTCTAATATTTCCCATACATCAGCATCGTCTCATCTCAAAAGGCAGCTCAGTCTTCATCCTCACATCTTCATGCAATGAACCCTCAACTGGATCTCTGATATGCCCTGGTGTTGAAATTCACCATGGTTTCTGCTCAGCTCCCTGCTGTAGTACCGGCAGAGCATACAAAACCTATGGCGCCAGCTTCCCTTCCAAAAAGCATTTTTTAAAAAATAGTTTCAAGATAAGGAAGTGTATAATATAGCACAATATGCAAACAATCAATGTGGAATCTTTAAAAATACTTTTGGTAATTGGCTAGACAAATAATTACATATATTTTATATAAAATAATAGATCATGTGAAGAATTTTCAACAATTCTAAAATTCAACATTAACATTTAAACTTCTAATTGTTTATTGGTAGTATATAAGGCAATTCAATTTAACTATTACTGCCAGAAAGCATAGTCTGAAAGATTTCAATTAAAAAAACTTTAAGGCTACTAAGTAAGGGTAAGAATGTTCTGTACATTTGTACAGATAGCCTAGGGCAGTCATACAGTAGAAAAACTGTAAGCAACAACTGGATGACATCTGTAGTGCCGTTCAGATCTTCTGTGTGTTAGCACATCTTTAGTCTGCTCCATTACTTCTGAGAAGGTTTTTGTAATGGTTAGTATTAATTGTCAAGAAATTTTTAAAAAATCTAAAATCATCCAGAAGACAGCCTTCTGGGCGTGTCTGTGAAGGACAGTCTTGATCACATGGGTTGAAGTGGGAAGACCTGCCCACTGTGGGTGGCACCATCCCCCTGGCTGAGGTCCTGGAGAAAGGGAGCTGAGCAACATCATGCACTCATCACTTTTGCATCCTGACCTCAGGTGCCGTGTGAGCAGCTGCCCCAAACCCTCTTGTCTTGATGCACCTTGAACTGTGGGTCAAAGTTAACCTTTCTTCTTTAGGTTGCTTTTATTGGGGCGTTTTAGCACAGCAACAGAAAATAAACAAAGAAATATAGCATCATTGTAGATTTTATCAGTTTCTCATTTTAGCTTTATTGGGTTTATTTTCACATAAATTAAAGCTGCACGGGGAAATGCATGTGCATAACCGCTGTGCTTTTTGATAGATTGGTCTTCACAGCATGCTCTTCATTAGCAGCTACTGCCTGATGTCAAATGATTGAACTGATACTGACATCACCACTTCGGCTTCCTAACGATGGGGTGGAATGTCTTTGTCCTGCCTTTTGTTTTCGGCCTGTCATTATATCGAAGAGTGCTCCTGCTACACCATCTGATAAACTCTGCCCTTTAAATGGAGCATTTAATCTGTTTGTATTTAATGTAACTGCTGATGTAGTTAAGTCTACATCTACCAGTTTTCCTGGCTGCATTGTTTGTCTTATGCATCTTTTGTTTCACTTTACTCCTTCCCTGTCTTCTTGTGAGTTAAACTTTATTATTTTAAAGATTTATTTATTGATTATGTATACAGTGTTCTGTCTGCTTCTATGCCTACAGTCAAGGAAAGGGCACCAGATCTGATTAATATGGTTGTGAGCCACCATGTGGTTGCTGGGAATTAAACTCAGGACCTCTGGAAGAGCAGTCAGTGCTCTTAACCTCTGAGCCATTTCTCCAGCCCGTGAGTTAAACTTTAAAAATCAGTTTTCTCTTTTGACACTTTTGGTCAGCCTCTGTGCATTATTTTATAGTATTTGCTGTAGGAATATTTATTTATACCCTTATTATTCTATCATTTTATATCAAACTTTATAACAATCTCTCCACTCCTTGTATTAAGTATAAAGCTTTAATCATATGCTTTATAAATTCCATAATATCAGGCTATAATTTCTACTTCTAAAAATTGTATACCTGTTAAATAAAGAGAATGAAAATTAGGTTTTCTCTAATAACTATTTATACATTTACTATTTTTAGTTTTCTTCAGTCTTTCCTGTAAGTTGGGATTTCCTTCTGACCTAAATTTCCCTTCAAACTTGACATTTTTCTTTTTTATCTTTTATTTCTTCTTTAAAATTTTTAGTCTTATTAAAGTTTTTAAAAATTTATTTTTTAGTCAGGTGTAGTGCTAGGCGCCTTTTATCCCAGCACTCAGGAGGCAGAGGCAAGAGGATCTCTGTGAGTTTGAAGCCAACCTGGCCTACAGGGAGAGTTCCAGCAGAGCCAGAGCTACACAGTAAGATCCTGACTCAAAAAGAAGTGTACATATGGGTGTTTTGCCTACATGCATGTTAACACACCCTGTACAGCCTGGTGGAGAGCAAAGAAGGCAGCATATATATATACTCAGAAACTCAAGTCCTCTGGGGTGCATCCAGTGCTTACAACTGCTTCTCTGCTGAGTCATCTGTCTAGTACCTCAGCTATCATGAACTTGAAATGCCTTTGTGTCCCATGTCTGAAGTCTGTCCTTTGCCTTCTCGGCTGGGAAATCCCCAGTTGTCTTTATGGGCACTCCTCGTGTGTGGCGTGTGCTGGGAAGCCACTCTTGCCGCTGTTCACCTGGAGTTTTCTCCTCATCATGTTCTGAGGTGCACAGTGTGCCAAGGCTCAGCTGTTCCCTTTATAACATACGTCTTGGCACTCTGGGAACATGTTGGGTGCACGCATTATTTTTTTAACCATGTTTAGAATATTTAGTCAGTAGTTCTCCTTTTTCTCTCTAGTGTCCATTTTCTCTTTCCTCCCACGCTGGGCCAACTGACCCTGCCCCACAGATCTTTGAACACCTGTCCCGTTTATTTCCAACCTCCCACACACGTTCCGAGCTTCAAAGGTATCAGTCCTTTCGTCAGATTCCGTGCACTGCCACGCGCATCCATGTGACTTTGTGCAGTGCTTGTCTAATGTTTTCGTCGTTCTCCAGAGTTCTTATTTTACTGCTGGGTTTTGTCTACTTCTCCACTTTGAACACTTTTCACCTGAGTCTTTGAGATCATATGCAATGTCTTCTAATCTGCTTTGGCTGACTCTAAGGTCTGCGCCACACAGTCTGGGTGCCGTGGTTTTCTCCGGCCTCTTCTGATGAAGCGCTGACATTTGCTGTAGCATTCAGTTGAAGTCCTTCCGACTCCACCCACAAGCTGTCTCCTCTCCATGGGCAGCCACCAAAACCTTCCTCCTTTCCCCTGTTTGTTCCTGCTGCTGGCTAGCTGCCTTGACCTCTCTGAGGTCAGCCGAGGATTTCGTATTTTAGATCTATTTTCGTGGTTCCATCCTTTCTGGAATTTACCTTGTGGTCTGTTTGCTCTCTCAGCTCCACGGTTTATGCCTTGGCTCCTTGAGCATCCTGCCTCGGTGATCCTTCTCCTCCCAGTGCGCAGGTCAGGGACCAATGGTGCGCTTCTCAAGTGACTCCCTTCCCGCACTCCTCTGCTCAATACCAATCCAATTTCTGAGTTTTTAGTTACTTCTATTTTCCCTCTGGTGTCGTCAAATAGTATAAAAATATTGTGTTCCAAGGGAGCAATTATTTTCTGAAGGAAAGTTTAAGTCAATTAAATCAAATGGGTGTTACTGAAGCTGGAGCCAAGTCAGAGTGCGCTGGCAACTGTGACTCGGAACCCATCCGCATCATCACCTGCAGGTTCCCTACACTCTTACTTGTTTACTGGCTACTGGGGAACCATTCCCCCAGGCTAATGCTGCATGTGGCTGTGCTTTTTAAAAACTTCCGCAGGTGTCAGATCTAGAAACACAGATCCTGGCTACTCAGTAAGCTTGAGGGGAGAGGGTTTCATCTCCAAGGCCCACGTGAGCTGCAGAGTGAGTTCAAGGCAATCCTGGAAAAGATACTGAGAACTTATCTCAAAACATAAAGTATTGGGCTGGCAAGATGGCTCAGTGAGTGACTTCGCCAGATGATCTGATACAGATCCCTGTATCTACGTGGTGGACAGAACTGATTCCTGTACATTGTTCTCTAATCCCCTCACAAATTCACTGGCACAAATACATGCACAGACACAGAGATACAAACACACACCAGCATGCGTGCGTGCGCGCGCACACACACACACAAACGCACACATACAAATGAATAGATAAGTAAGACTTGTTTGGGTGCTTTGCTGCCCCCTGCTGGCCAAATGTAGCAATATTACAACTATGAAAACAGCCTCCCCAAATCCTGGGTTCACCTGGTTCACCCTTCAGGTGAGGAAGCTATGACTGTGTCCAGGGCAACATAGTCCATCCTCCTGAGCACTGTGGCCAATGGATCAGGGAATACTGTTCATATGCTTGGGATCCAGATGTGTATAACTTACGGTGTTTTACCACCTGATCTCTCTGAGGATGGTTAGAAGAAGTTCCTCAACATCCTCTCTGGACCCAGCACAGGGGAGGAAGATGGATCTCTATGACTTCAAGGTCAGCCTGGTCCACATAGAGAATTCCAGGCTATCCAGAACACATAGTGAAACCCTGTCTGAAAAACAAATCCCATTTGGCTCTTTAAATTAATGCCAGTGAGTTGCCCGCTTCCTCCCCTTTTCCTCTTGTCCAGTTCCCAGGCAAGCCCATTCAGGTTGGCATCAGACTTTGTGAAATCTATTTTACTAAGGCCATGGGCACAATCTTAACTCTAATACCTGCTGCACTTTCAGCCTGACCACACAAAACCTAATCCTTCTTGAAAACCAAAGGAGAGATGCCTCTCAAAATATGGGGAGACCCTTTCACTGCCTTAAGTGTGGGCGCTGCTGCAGGCTTGCAGTGTAGATAAGGCCACTGGATGAGCCCCACCTTCCCAGAGCACCAGCGTAGTGAGTAGTAGAGACTCAAAGTGCTATTCTAAGCCTCGGACAAGGTAGCAAGACTGGAGTAGAAGGCAGACAAAGCAGGACCTGGATCTATTTTTGAGACAGAATACAAGACTTCAAAGGAACTTCACACCTATGGAAGCTGCTCCAGGCTAGTGGCCTGCAGTGAGCATGCTCAGCCCCCTTGGTGCTAGCAGGTGCCTTGGAAGAGTGAGAAAGCATTGTGGGGAGGCACCAGGATGGCCTCCACTCGTCACAGGCACCCCATGGCCTAGGGGTCCAAAGACAGCCTCTGTGTGGACCTGCTGTGGCCAGGCCCCTCCCAGCCTGGTGCAAGCACATCCTCTCATGTGCGGGAATGCATGACAGGGAGGAAATCTTCCCAGATTGCAGCCAAGGAATGGACACAGGCTGAACAAGGGAGCCATGTCCCTGCAGGAGGCACATGCTGGCTCCCCCATCTCTTCGTGGAGCAGTGGATGTGTGCTGAGGAGTGACTGTGGAAATACGGAAATCCAGATGCTCCTGAGGGCAACAGAAAGAAAGCTGTGCTGAGTGCCCACAAACAATCCCAGTTAGACACCTGAGTCAGAGTGCCGTTGAGGTCCTGGATCATGGAAGACGAGAGGTCAGGGTACCAGGGCAGCGGGGAACACTCACAGGGCACAGCGGTGGTGGAGAGCACTCACAAGGCATGGGGGATAGAGAGCATTCATTGTGTGTGAGGACAGGGCATGGAGTCATGGGGAGCACTCATGGGACATAGGGACGGGGGAGCATTCTAAATATACCAGGGAAGTAAGAAACACCCACCAGGACACTGGAGTAACTGGGAGCACTGGTGGGAGACTGAATCTGTAGCTGGGATTCTAATGTTAATGACCAGAAGAGCCACACCAGCTAAAAATGAGCCACCTATCTGAACTGATCAAGCAAGACTCAAACTGAAACTTAGCCTGTGTTTGCTGAGCAGCTATTAGGAGCCGGGAACTGTGCCGAGAACTTCTACATGAGGGTAGTTTGCACATAATGAGGCCCTGCTGCTATGAACACAGAGGACTGCTGCCAAACAGATGTGGACAGCCGGTCGACAAGTCCGACTGTTTCAGCCTCCCTCTCTCCTCGCCCATCAATGGCAAGTGGGCGTGTCCTAAGAGGCAGACACCTGCTGCAGCCTCCCCGTGTCCTTCTTTGTCAGCGTGGGCTGGGCTTCCTCTTCACAGCGCTTTGCACAAAACCTTGGGTCTCCACATTGGGGTTCCCCATTGGAGTTCCCCGTGGGGTTTTTAAGAGAAGTTTTGTCTACAGCAAGTTTTTTCTTCACATCTGAAATAGACAGACTCCCTCAGCTAAAACCACCCCCCCCCCTTGCCAGAAAGTAGCACTCAGCTATCACCTCTCCAAGGCCATGCAGGTGAGATGGTGGGAGCCAGCACCAAGTCTGGAAGCACCTGAACCAGGGCCTGGCACCCGCCGCTCTAGCGTCTCCTGGGCCTGGCACCTACCACTCTAGCATCTTCTGGGCCTGGCACCCACTGCTCCAGCGTCTCCTGGGCCTGGCACCCACCGCTCTAGCGTCTCCTGGGCCTGGCACCCGCCACTCCTCTAGCGTCTCCTGGGCCTGGCACCCACCGCTCCAACGTCTCCTGGGCCTGGCACCCGCCACTCCTCTAGCGTCTCCTGGGCCTGGCACCCGCCACTCCTCTAGCGTCTCCTGGGCCTGGCACCCACCGCTCCAACGTCTCCTGGGCCTGGCACCCGCCACTCCTCTAGCGTCTCCTGGGCCTGGCACCCACCGCTCTAGCGTCTCCTGGGCCTGGCACCCACCGCTCTAGCATCTTCTGGGCCTGGCACCCGCCACTCCTCTAGCGTCTCCTGGGCCTGGTACCCATCCATCCTGTCCAGATACTCTCCTCTGTGCGCAGTGCCACCACTGTGTTACTTAGACATCACACCATCACTGGGGGCTTCTGAGACCATGGGCCCCTGGGAATCTACAAGGGGAATGACAGCCGGAGAGTGACACACGGAGGGAGCTGGACTACTGCGGGTCTGTGAACACAGCCAACCTCGGCCTGAGGTCAGCAGGGCTGCAGTGGCCCTGGGGCCCATGGGTCAGAAGTACCTTCTTTAATTCGTGCAGCTTCAGATAAGGGCTCCCGGTTCCAGGACACCCCTGGAGACCGTGAAAGGACCTGTGAAAGTGCATGGTTCCAGGTACATTTCTCTTCCAGGACCCCAGGCTTGGTGACATCTAAAGGAGGTTGTCTAAGAATGACGCTGACTCTGAAAGAGGTCTCTATCGGGTTCACCCTAGACCCTGGGGGGTTCGGTGCCAGACACGTTGAATGGGGGTTCAGAGCCTCTGTATATCAGAATAAAGGACTTCTGGGGAAAGCCATGAGCTCCCCCAGCTCCACCCCAAACTTATCTGCTCCAGGGAAAAGGATGAGACCAGAGAAGGGTGCCTTGTCCTGACAATTATCAACATGTCCTCTAGGTGGCGGGCTAGGATCCCGGATCAGGAGCGCCAGTTTCCTCCAGCCCTGTGGCTGTTCTAGCGAGGGAGACTGATGGTAGGCTCGGAGGCAGTCATAAGGCTGAGGCAGTGTACTCATTTACAGGAACAAGTGCTGAGCAACCACAGTCTCTGCCCCTGAGGTCTGCTGTCAGGATAAGTGATGCTGGTGGCCTCAAAGAACCCAATTTCCTTCTCTGAAACATAAGATTTGCATTAGTTGGGACCTGAGGTTGCTGCAGCAGCCTGCGGCTGTGTGGCCTCAGAAGGTCGTGGGATGCTGTGGCCTGACTAATACATTAGATCCTAATCACTGGCGTGATGGGGTCAGGAGGTAGGGTCTTCAGGAGTGGGTTAGATGGTGAGAATAGAGGCATGAAGTCAGTCTTTGTTGATCTGAAACAGACTCAGAGATCTGTCCCCATTGTAGCTTGTGAAGGCGCTACAAGATGGCCTCATGCAGGTACAGGGAAGTGGGGTTTTCCAGACATCAAGACCACTGTTCCTTGATCTTGGTCTCCCAGTACCCAGAGAGATGGGAAATGGATGCTCATCTCTAAGCACATACCCCCACCTTGAGCTTCACTGTAGCAACTGAAGAGACCAGGGCATGGTTGGGTGTCCCACGGGTGGTGTTCCACTCAACCACGATGGGTGAGGGTACTGGTAAGGAACCAGGCCCGAGGCTCCTGGGAGGAGGGCTGCCTAGAAAGGGACTTGGTCATCACAGCCCCAAGGGCCCACCCTAGACCCTGGTCTGAGTCAGTCTCAGAACTAGGACAAAAACCCTGTTCCGTGAGTGCCTTTGGACACATCCGCTGTCTTGTTTACTCTGTGTCCTGTTTCTGGTCTGGCTGCAAGGTCCCTCTTTATCAAAACAAAATATTCTAATTTATGTTTTTCTGGGCTATGTTTATTCTTTCTCTGGGCTGAGGTCTTGGGCGGGAGATGAATTGGAGCTTGCCTGTAATATCTGAGCCTCATTTCCTTTGCCTGTAAGGTGGAGAGGGCCCTGTTCTCTTGCAAGGTCAGAAGGAAGATGGAGGGTCCTCACTCCATACCTTACTCGTCTCCATGGAAACCTTGGGTTACAGGAGGGACAAAGGTCCTCACCCTGTGTGACAGATACACACGTAAGAAGCACTGTCCCGGATCACACAGAGGAGCCCGGACCTAAGCCTAATGCGGTCCACTTCTCCCCTCCCCCACACTCCCATGCTGCCCTCCATTAGAACGGTGCCTATGCTCCGCTGCCTTGGACCTGGCTCAGTCCAGGGTCCAGGAGGAAAAGTCTTGGTTCCGGGAGAGACGAGAGGGTCAAACTCTCATTGAGTCCTATCCCCTGCTGTAAAAGCCAGCCAGCTTACAGGCTCTGTGGTTATATTGGAAAGCGGTGGACAACTGTGGGGAAATCATGGTTCTCTTCTCTGTCATGGTTTTGTATCAGGCTCTGAGCTAGAACCCCTTCTTGCAAATCTCAAATCTCACAAAACCTGGCATAACAAACGGGAATGGGCTCCTTTTTAAAGTTTTTTTTTTAAATCTTCAGTAAGCGACAGGGTAGAGGGGTCTTTGGAAATCCCCCTGGGATACCAAAGTCTGTACATATTCAGTGTTTTCTAGGAAATCCTTTTGTAGATGTTTAATAACCCTTGGGTTACTTATGAGACCTAATATAAGCTGGAAGTGTGGCACTCCTGTAGTCCCAGCATTCAGGTTGTGGGGTCAAGAGGACTCAAGTCCAGCCTGGGCTACATAAATGAGCTTCAAGTTAGCTACAGAGTGAAATTATGTCCCAAAATGCCATGCTGATTCTGTATCAAATGGTAGAGTTCCAGTACCTGGGAGGTGGAGGCAGGAAGATCAGAGGTTCAAAGCCAAGGTGGGCTACATGACAGTCTGCACTCATGAGGCTAGGGCACAAGTACTGCCTGTGAAAAGTCAGCCTGGGCTACATAGTGAGTTCCAGGAAAGCCTGAATGAGAATGAGACCGTCTCAACACAGCAGGCTCTGGCATGATGGCACATGTCTGTAATCAAAGCACTCTGGAGGCAAAATTGAGAAGTTCAGTGTCTTCCTCCATTGCTGAGTTAGTTCTGGGACAGCCTGGGTTACAAAAGACCATCTACACACACACACACACACACACACACACACACACACGCCACACACCACACATATGCCTGCACATACATGCACACACTCACACACAAAACCCTAACAAAACAAAATAACAAAAACCCTGACACAATGTATGTGCTTTGAAGATAAGTGTCCCTCTATAGTGCTGTGGGAATACTGAGGACATATTTGATATGGACATAATTGTCCCCAGCTGCTCCCAGAGTTGGTGCTTCAGATTGGTATTATTCACTGCTCAGTTGAGAAGTAGTGATAGCCCCATAGTCCCATGGCTGATAAGGGTTATGACCCACAAATTCTACCTCTCTCAGAACACAAAGCAACCCACAAAATCAGCAAAGGGTTTTCTTCCCCTCCTCTTTCTCCATGTGTCCCTCATTTTTGAATTACCCTTTGAACAGTTTCCCTTTGTATCAGTTGTCATTTTACAGAACAACCACCAGATGGTGCCAAAGGACCAAGTGCGGAATACAGGACCTGGACTTCACATTGGGCCTGGCTTCTGGGCTTTGGAGTGGTAGGTAGGCAGGGGATGGCAGTGGGTGTCACCCTGGGTCTGGTCCAGTAGACAAGATCTGCCCAGATAGGAAGTGAGGTTAGACACCGAGGCTGTGACTCAGACATGGATGGACTCTGAGCTGGGAAACAGAGACCTGCGTTAGTGGTTAACTCTGCTGCACTCTAGTTACCTTCCTATTCACCCCAGTGACTGACACAGTGAGCTCAGCTGTCACCAGGAAAGCTTCCCTGGCTGTCTGAACTCAGACTGCCTTTCCTAGACTGTCCTCTGGGTCAGGTATGAGCTTCCGTGGACAAAGCCCACTTTGTACTTTGGGAAGCTGCCAGGGCTCCCAGCGTGGATCTGTGTGCCTACGTGTATGGAACAGACTGGTGGGACCTAGTGAACCAATGGGATGGACCAGGGGATCACGTCCTGACTCAGACAGCACAGCTTCCTGGGCAGACAGTGGGGCTCCCAAGAGTGGCTGGGTGGACCCCAGCTGTGGTGCTTCACCCCACATCACCCCATGGAAAGCGTGGTGGGACTGGGCTGGGGAATTCTCTCATCTGTGTAAGATTGCAGCTGCTGCCACCACTCCTGGGGCAGAGCTAGGATAGGAGGAGGCCCCTGGGACCACAGCTCACATCCAGCCTGGTTAAAGTGTCTCTCGTCCCAGCCCACGGCTCCAGAAGGCCCCACAGAAGATACAGGGCCCCAAGGTTTGCAAGTCTATGTTGTGTGGCCAGCCTGTCAGGAACTTCTCCCCAATGTCTTCCTATGGAGTAGGCAGGCCAAGATCTGGTCACCTGATGCTAGTGCTTAATGACTCTCAGACTTCACTTGTAATTTGTTGATGATGCTGGTGTGGTGGTGGTCATAGGTGTGTGCATACACCTGTGTGTGTGAGTATAGGTGTGTGCACATAGCACACAGGTAAAGAGATCAAAAGACAACCTGGGGTATTGGTCCTCAGGGGACAGGGGACATTGTTTATATACACATAAACAATATATACAAACAATACACACACACACACACACACACACACACACACACACACACACACCACATGGTCTCATTGGCCTGGAGCTTTGCCATAGGCTCACAAGCTTCCACTGTCCCCTCCCATCTTGTAATCACATTGCTGTGATTACAGCCACACACTGCCATATCTGGCTTTTTACATGGATTCTGGTGCTTGTGAGGACAGCACTTTACTGCCTCACTCCCACCCCCTTCATTTACACTCTGGATAGAAATAGTTTTTAAAGATGACCGATTCCCTTACTCTATTAAGCAGGGTAACCCTGTAAGCTGTGTTGATAATTTCAAAATCTGCCAAATGGTGTCATTTCATTTTTTTTTTTTAAGAAGATCCTGGTCTCTCGATGGCAGCTCCTCTCCTTGCTGCTCCCACTAGCGAATCTGCACCATGCTGCTGCCTTTACCTGTTCAGGTTTGTGATTGAGACCATGCTTCTGTAGGCAAGATATGTAAGAGGAGAGCAATGGGGTCCGAGCACTCCGGGGCCGCCCTGAGACCAGGATGGAACCCCACCTGGGAACATCGGCTTCCAGAGGACTATGGCCATCTCTTACACACCATCACACCAATCTATCCCAGCTCCTTCTACACTGGGCCCCTGCTGGCCGCACCTCCCATATGGTCCCTTTCCCACACAGTGGCTTCTCTCAACACACAGCCCTAAGCACACACTTCAGCGCTCCTCTGTGGAGCGGCAAATTCAGGCTCAAAATCCCTAGCTTCATATAACGCTCCCAAGGTTCCACCTTTCAAAATCTCCTGGCCTCACCTTTGCCAACCCTGTCCTTACAACCTCGCTACCTCCCTGTCGCTATTCCACACCCACCATGGGGTACTAAGTCCCTTGGACTTCCATTATTTTCTGCTCTTTCCAAAATGCCTTGCTTTCCACCTCCTCAGAGCCCTTCTGAGCTGGGCCCAGGGATCCCTTCTGACCTTCTCACCCTGGTGACAGAATCCCTTAGTTCAGCTGCAAGACAGCCCCCACCTGTTAATTCCTATCTAAGACAACGAGACTCAAATGAGTAGCCTTCCTCACCCCGGTCTGGGACCATGTTTCCAGTGCCCAACAACTGCTAAGCAGTGAGCAACTTTTCAGCCTTTGCTTTCCAGTCTCTGCCATCAACAGAGCTCTTCAAAAAGACTTTGTAGTATCTGCACCGTCCGTGGATGGTGGCTTGGGAGAGAAGACACACGGCGGTCACCTCCCTCTCACTCCAGTGTGTGAATGGGTGTCAAGTTCAGCACCAGCTGAAACAACTCTTCTACCCGCGTGAGAGTCCCTGAACTGACATCTGTCCTGCTTGAACCAGAGGCTGAGCCAGGGAGTAGAGCAGAGCCATGCGTTGTGTTTACTGAGGTGCTGGGAAGGGAGGTGAGTGCTGTCCGTGGTGCTGAAGATCGCTCTCAGTGACTAATCCCTCCGTCTGAGCTGGCCGCTGGGAAGCGAAAGGATTTGCTTGGGGCAGCCAGGAATGAATTTTCATCTCCAGCCTCAGCCAGCACATTTTGTTCTGACATTTTCTTGGCCCTCTGCCGGTGATGTGACGTTGTCTGCACAGCTCTTTCCCCTGCATGCCCAATCCCTTGAGCAGCTGCCCTGCCAGTCCCCTACCCTTCCACCTCTGTGCCCCCCCCACCACACACACACTTGAATGCTTCCTCCAGAGGTGGCGATGGAAGAGACCATATCACAGGCCATGAGCCCCACTGCCTGTCGCCCTCTCTGCACTCTCCGCAAGCTGTCCTGGAAGTCACCATGGCTCCACCTTAGGCCAAGCAGAATGCTGACCATGGATGGGAGAAGAACCACTATGGCTTTCTGCATTCGTAGGCGCTAACTGGCTCAGGTGTTTGCTTGAACTCAAGCCCCACCGCCCCTGTGTGAGCTTGGGTGATTTTTTTTTTCCATCTGAACCTCTGTTTTCTCATCTGGTAAACGGAACTAATAGTAAAGTCCTCAAGGCATTGGTATTGGAGAGTGCCTGTTTTTCGAGTGAAGCTCAGTGAAAATTTTCCTTTGCTAAAAATAAAAGCTGAAGAGCTTTAGATGTTGAGATAATCTGGTGTCACCCAAGTTTGTGTTCAGGAAAACTGAGGTCAGCCAGGAAAAGAGATTTGCTAACTACCACACAGAGGTGTATGGGGGTGCCGTAGAGTCCGGGAGACAGAGCTAGTTCAAGATATCTAATGTGGCTGGAGCGTGGGGTTGCCCACAGCATGGAGGCCACACTCCTTTCCATCTTGGTGAAAGACATGCATTTGATTGGATGCCTATCTCTTCTTTTGCTCCTCTCTCTGCAACCACACTGCCAGGCTTCTGTCACCAATATCCCACTTTCCTGAGGAGAAATTTATGCTCTGAAGACCTTGGAGTTTGGGGCATGGTCCCAAGTGTCTCCCTGTAGGCTTGGCAGGTGCCTTGGGAGGGAAGATAGCTAAAAAGCCTGCCTCTCAGGGGCATGCTGGGAAATGGCAGTGTCCCCTTCTCCCTCCTGAAGAATTCAGCCCCATTCCCATGATTCCTCTGATTCTGGCAGGCTTTGAGTACCATCTTGTGAGAAATGGGTAATGCTGAACACTAGAACCAAAGAACTGATTGCTTGGGAAGTGAAGGGGAGAGCAGGGCCATGGGAAGGTCAGGGGGAGGGGAGAAAGGCTTGGTGGGGGGCTGTGGGAGAGAACAAAACCATGGGAGGCACGACAGTGTGGGATGTGTGGAAAGCAGGGTCCTGGGGTATGAGGGTGGGGCAGGAAGAGAGGACAATTACAGGCATGTGGTGGGGGAATAAAAGGCTGAGTAGGTGTTCTTGCTCTCTGAGAGTCTCTCCAGGTCTGGCTGGAACACTGGGGTCCCTTGGATTCCTTCCAGGCCTCCTGAATTCAGGTTCCAGCCCCACTGCTCAGAGCTCAGAGGTGGTGTGATCGGTGACTTCGGGGCTCTGTATCTGGATTCTAGAACTGGGAGCAGCAAGGCCGGAGGACACGAGGGTTCAGTGCCAGCTCTGGCTTTCTCAGTTCCCGTGCTTCCCCAGCCCTTCCAGGCCACCTGGGCCTAGTCACCAACGCTACCGTGGATCGGTGTGCACCAGATTCTTAACGCTGGGTGGGAAGTCACTGTACCCAGTCTCATTTTACTGAGAAAAGTCCAAAGAAAGAAGCAATGAACAGGTGGGAGAATGTTAGTTATCATCAAGTGGTATAAAACAGAAACAAAAGCAACCTTCTCGGGTTAGTGATGTAGCTCAGTTGGTAGCATAATCACCTAACATCTGTGAAGCCCCAGACTGGCTCTCCAGCAATGCACCATCTGAGCATAGTGGTATATATCTGTAATCCCAGAACTTGGTTTGTGGGCACAAGAGGATCCAAAGTTCAACGTCATCCTCACCTAAAAGGTGAGTTTGAGGCCAGGCCGGGTTACAAGAGGCTGTCTCAAAACAACACCCAGCTTTATGGCGGGGAAGGGAAGAGGAGTCGAGGCTCAAGGAGAGTTGGGATGGACCTTCCTAAGGGGCTGATCATGGACCTAGGTGCTGTTAGGAAAGAACATTCTAGTGGGGGAAGGAGGGTATGGAAGTCATGTGCTAATCAGGAGCCCAGGGCCCTGGGAAGGAGGCCAGAGAGGTTGTAGTAAGATGGAGCTGCTTGGGTGGTAGAGGGGAGCAGGTCCCTTCAGGCCGAGCCTCCTGGGCTTCTGCACTTATTCTTGTTCATCTGAGAAGTCAGCTTAGAGCCCCACCCCCAGCCTTAAAACATCAGAACAGGCAGGACCCTCAGAGGTGCCTAAAGTGAGAACTACCCACTGTTTGGAGGATCAGTTGGGGTCTAGAAACAGAAAATGGCAAGCACAACATCATCTGCCAGCTCTAGATGCTGCCAGTTAAGGTATGAATATACCCAAAGGCAGCGTCATAAACAAACTAGCTTTTCTCTCCAGGAAACAAAGAAAGGCAGGGTCTTGGAGTAGTGAAAAAGTATCACAGTCACCAGGGACCCCAGTTCCTTCTAATTTGCTTACCATTAACCGCATGACCCAAGGTGGCTGCCCCAGCTGCAACCATCAACCCTGACCTTTGGAAAGAGACATGACCCCAAAATTGTAGTTATATTGTGTTGGCTGAATTTAATCACATGGTTATACTTAACTTCGAAGGAGGCTGGAAAATGTAGTTTTAAATCTAACAAGTTATGTACCTCACCCAAAATCAGGCATGACATTCATCAGGAAGGAGAGAAGAGACAATGAGGGACAAATGGCCATGCCCACCATAGAGATGAAATCTGGGCTGAAATCCATGTGTTCGAATCTTTTCACTGCCCAGTCCCAGTGTGGTCAGCAAATTGCAGGAAGTAGAGAGAGCCAATGTAGAGGGAACCCTGGGGAGAGGGCCTGAAAGTGTTGAGGGCTTGACAGAACAGAGGGAGGAGGTGGACATGGAGGGTGGCAGCTGGCCGAGCCCTGGGTCGGGGCTCATCATTGCTACCTTCTCCTGGGGCAGGGGCTCGTCACCTGTCCCTGGATGGCTCCCCATTGTTCCCAGCAGAAGGAAGAGCAGGCTGATGTGATCCCACTGTGGCAGAGGGTGAGAGCAGGGGATGCCAGTACTGAAGAGGCCTGCCTGGGCTCTTCCCCAGGGCTCCCACCAGTCCTGTACTGTCAGCTAGACAAGGGCAGTGCTTCTGGTGGTTGTCTTGGTCACTCTGTCTTCTAGACAGCACTGAGCAGGGAGGGCCTCTTCTCACTTTCCCCTCCCATGTCCCAGTCTTTCAAATTCTTCTGATGTCTGTCTTTCCTGCCATCGCCTCCTTCCCAGTCCTCTCCCTTCCTCTCTCCTTCCTATATTCTTTCTTCTGTCCTTTCTCCTCCTTTCCTGAACAGCTCACCCCCTTTCCTGCCCCCACCCATCCTTCTGTTCTGCCACAGTCCAGACCTTACTCTCTCTGGGAACCCTGCTGGGTCAGAGGATAATGGAGGGTAGCCTGGGCAGGTCTCCTTGGTCTTGGTCTCTTTAATTTCATGTTCAGCATTAGGAGTCAGGCGAGGTCATGGCACACCTCTGTGGGATCAGCACCTACCTCCTGCCACGCGCACCTGCTAACCGATGGCTCCAGCATTCCCCAGTGAGGCAAAGGGACTGAGGCTTGCCAAGCTCCAGCTGCACACAGCCACCTGTCTTTATTTGGTCTGGGTCTTCTCCCAGATCCAGAGTCACCTACTGTTTATTGCCATTTTACAGTTGGGAAATCTGAGGCCTGGAGAGGCAAGATTGTCTGAAACTGACTGGGAGAGGTCCTGAGGATCGGCCTCTAACAGTCCTGCTCATCTTTGTCCTGCTCTGGCTCTGAGTCCCTGGGCCCTTGGGTCTCTGCATACCCCACCTTTCAGTGACCCAGGCTGGAACTTCCTGCAGGCCCCAGCAGGCAGGTCTCAGCATGCTCCCCTGTAGCCCAGCTCTGCAGCTTCTCAGCTCTCGGGCTGCTAGGCCTTCACTCTTTAAATAGCCTCCTGTTGCTCCCCAACCACAGCCCTGCACCCACAGACTCTCGCCTACAGAGGAGCACCCAGAGCACGTGACCTCCCACGAGGCTGTGGGGGTGTGGGGACATGGACATGTTGATGTCTGGCAGAGGCAGCAGAGATGGGAGAGATGTGGTTGGGCACAGCTTGGGGATAGGGTGGTGATACCCAACATACTGTCCCGTAGTGTAGACACAGCTGACACAGATGTCCAGGCAAGCTGTAAGAAACAACACCATTAACACTGAGCAAGAGGAGAGCAGCTGGCAAACAGCCTCCTGCTGAGAGAGATTCAGCCACCCTGCAGCTCCCCACCCCACCCCCACCCCGTGACTGAGTGAATGCCCCGGCTCCAGTCCCTTTCCCAGAAGACAGACTCTGCTCCTCATGGCCTCAGCCTCAGCCTGTTAGATCAACATGGAGCACCCAGTCCAGAGGACTGGCATCTTGGGTCCCCAAGCTTGGAAAACCCTGCACTGGCCTCTGTTCACAACGCCCTGCTTGGAACTCCAGCGCCTCCGGTAGAAGCCATACACTGGTGCAGCCGGGCTTCTCTTCCCACTGGAGTGGCATTCCTGGGTCTTCGGGCTGCTCCCATTAGTGGACACTCAGCCCAGTGTCACACTGGGCAGGTCACGGGGTGTTTAGAAGGTGCTTGTCATGTTTCTCATGATGAGGGGAGTGTGCACGTCTTCGCTTGCTATTTTAGGAACCAACAGATTCTTTAAAATGTGCCTATGTCGGCACATTCTTCCTAATGTTCCTTTCTTAATAAAAAGTAAAAACAACAAATTGAAGCCCAAGAAGGAAAACAGACGCCACATTCCTGCTGACCAGTCAAGGCGGCACTCTGGCCTTCTTCCTGGCACCGCTTGGCAGACAGCCAAGGAACAGTCAGAGGCTGGATGGACGGGGTGGGACTTGGAAGTTGGGGACAAGACCTTGGAAAGTTCATGGTCTGGATGACACTTGCCCACCTCTGACCCTAGCTCTGTGCTCCTGGTCCTGGGGACAAAGGCGGTGGCTTTGAGTGTTTATTTAGGGATGCAATCTCCTTAAATAGAAGGCTTTAAAAAACATATTTGCCTTGAGCTACCCTTAGGTTTCCCAGTATCCGGAGCCTACAGCTCCAAGAAGACAAACAGGCCAGGAGGGGCTGGGAAGGACAGATCCCCAACAGTGAGGGGTGCCCTCACCCTGTGCATGTGCCAGGGTGAGCAGTGAGCAAAGACAGAGTGTGTGGCAAGGCAGCAGCCCCAGCGGGGCTGGACACCTGTCTGAGTCAATTCTTTTATTGTTTTGTTTGAGACAGGGTCTCACTGTGTAGCCCTGGCTGGTCTGGAACTTGCCAAGTAGACTAGTCTGGCCTTGAGCTCACAGAGATCTTCCTGATTTTATTCCCCAACACTGGGATTAAAGGCATGCTCCACCATATCTGGCAGGAATACCCATCCTTGCTCATGTTCTCCTTACCTCCCAAGCCAGGCTCTTCCTAGCCTTGGGGTAAGAGATGCACCCACAGTGTGGATCCCGTGTGCTGTTCAGCTCACCCTCAGAGTGGCAGCATGGCCAGTGCCTGGGACACTCCATCTAGCTTCTACATAGAAATTCCTTCTCTCTGTTTTCTTTTAAACTGCGCCAGAAAAAGCAACTCTGACTCCTGGACTGAGCTGTTTGGCATTGTCATTTACGCAGCATGTGAACCACCCACCCTTCATCGAGTTCACGACAACCACAGTGAGCACCGGAGAACCTTTCTAGAGAATGTGTTATTTACTTTTCCTCAATGAAGTTTTGAAATAGTTGACAGTCATGGACTTTGATTTCTGACTCTGTAACCTTTGGACTTATAAATAAAACTGGAGTCACTTTTAGACGATATGGAAATAGGGGTATCTCATCTTGGTCACCATGAACATGCAGGGTGGGGTTACCATGCTGACAAGTTCTTATTTTTGTCATCACCGAGAACAGTTCATGGGCTCCCCCATGCTGCTTAATGTCTGAGATGAAATATAGATTTAACATGACACTATTTACAAAGAGGTGGCAAGAGAAAAACATCTTTCTGTCTTCCCAGAAGAAATTTATACAGCTATTACTTAGTTAAAAGGTCCCCAAAGTTGCAATCAGCTCTCGCCCTATTCAAGGCTCTCAAGGGACCCTTGGCCCTAAGGCCAAGCCTGTACCATGGAAGAGGCAGGAGCTCAGGTCCTCCAGTGTGAGTCTCCTGCTCCCTGCCCAGCCTGCCTGCTGCTTACACTCATGCTGGAGCTCCAGCCCTATACTAGACTCCTTCTACTTCTCTACTGTGATGTGGCCCTCCTCCTCCAAAAAGGTTCCCCCTGTGCTTCTGAAGGAGGAGTCAAGTTCTTTCTTGCCTGGGAGCTGCCCACCATTTTTGTCTGTCAGAATACTTGGTCCATGACTAGATTTCAAGGAACTTGAAAACCTACTTCCTGTCCGACTCCTGGCTGAGATTGTGTGCTTGCTTGGTGGATATGTGGCCCCTGTAGTCATCATAGGTCAGAAGGGTAGTGTGTGCTCAGTTGTGCCAGGGGAGCAAAGCAATGCACAGACAGAATGTGGCTGAGATCTGACGGGTCCTGCGGCAGAACACTGACAGTCTGTCACTCACGGTCTGTCACTGCCACTTCTAGGATGCATTTCTCTTAGTTATTATCTTGGCCAGTCACTCCATCCACATATCCTCTTATCTGTCCATCCATCACCTACCCACTTGTTCACTCATCCATTCACTTACCTATTCCTCCATTCATCTAACCATCTACTCCTTTGTTCCTACACATATCCACTTACCCATCGACCCATCTGTCCACCCACTCACCCATCTTTCTACCCAGCCACTCACACAGCCAGCCATCTATTCACCTATCTACCCATCCACTCATCTACACATATGTCCACCAATCTATCTGCCCATCTGTTTGTCTATCCATCCATTCGTCATCCATCCATCCAGTCAGCCATATACATATCTAATCATCTACTCCTCCCATTCAGCTAGCTGTCTCCACATCCAGCCATCTATCCAGTCAACCATTTAGTCCCCATCTATCTACTTATCCACTTATCCACCATCCATCCACCCACCCACCCATCCATTCACTCATCAATCCACCCACCCATCCATTTACCCATTCATCCATTCATCCATCCATCCACCTACCCATCCACCCATCCATCCATCCATCCACCCACCCACCCACCTACCTACCCACAATTTTACCCACCCACTCATCTTTCTAGCCACCTTCCTACTCACCTACACATCCGTCCCTCCACTCTTTCATCTGCCTGGCTCTCACATCTATCCATCTATCCGCCAACCATCAACCAGCCTATCTATCCACCCATCACTCACAATCCTCACATACATCTATACACTCATCCATCCACCTAGCTAGTCCATCCATCCATTCAGCTTTCCACCAACTCATCTATCTCTCCACCCATCTATCTACCCACTCGCCCACCCACTCGCCCACCCACTCATCCATCCACTCATCCTCAAACCATCAAGCACGTCTGTGCCCATCCATCCGTTTGTGTCCGTCCAATTCTGTGGCATAGAGGAAACGATGAGATTGAACTTGCAGTAGGAAGTTACAGTTTTAGCAAGAAAGAAGGAAAGCAGGATTTCTGGTGTGAATGTCAGATTTGATGTGAGGGGATAGATCAATCTCCAGAGTCAGAGCCACGTGTGGGCACTGAGGCAGGGAGTGGAGAGGAGGGTGGGATGAGTCATCGGTAGGAGCTGAGGCATTCTGAGCCTTCCCTTCAAGCTGCAGCCCACAGTGTTTCCTCTCAGTCCCCCTCCCCCAACGCTGTTCCTCTATGGAGTCTTCTCCTTGCCCTCTCCCAGGCCCAGGCCCATCCTGAAGACTTTGCTTCACAGGCTGTACTTGCCTATAGAGGGGTTCTGGGATTGGCATGGAGCACAATCCCGAAGATAAACAGGCGTTGCAGTAGAGAAGCTCTGGCAATATACTTTCATTCCCTGAGAAAGAAGAAGGAGAGTGCAGGGATGAAGGGCTACTTGAATGGCCTGGTGGGGTCTGGAGGTGTGGAATGAGGAGATAGCATTCTAGAAGGAGGGCCTCAAAGGAGAAAAGACACAGGCCAGTGTGAATCCAGACGCAGGGCAGAACGGGGTGGGAGGAGGTGGAGTGGTTGAGTAAGGACAGGGTGGGGGTTCTTGAGTAAGTCAGTGTCTGGCTATAAATGGGGTGCTGGGGGAGAAAGATGGACACCTGTTGCCAGAGTGCAGCAAGGCCACCATCACTCCTATACAAGGCTCACAACAGGGCTCTGAGCTAGGAGGGGCCTGGTTACGTGGGCTGGGTTCCCCCCTCAGATAATCCCCACAGCTGCCACCACCTTCCTGGAGGTCTGTAGTAGCACTTCCTGCTCTTCCGCCCCAGCCTCAGACTCCCTCTTCTACCAGAGGGCAATGGAAGCAGCAGAGAGAAGCATGCTGTGAGGCTCTTGTTCTGTACAAAACCTTCCACAGTTCCCCAGGGCTCTGACCCTCCATCATGCATACCCCTTCCCCAAAGCCTCATGGGGCATGTTTTCTAAGTCCTCAAAGGATCCTGAGTTTTCTCCTGCCCTACTCTAATTAAGCCCACCCTAAGACTTTATATTGAGAATGGGTTTTAGCTTCTGGTAACACTTTCTGGAATCCCCAGTGTCTTAGCTAGGGTTTCCATTGCTGTGAAGAGATACCACAACCATGGCAACTCTTATAAAGGGAAACATTTAATTGGGACTGGCTTACAGTCCAGAGGTTCCGTTCCTTATCATCATGTCTTAGAAGCATGGCAGTGTGTGGGCAGACATAGTGCTGGAGAAGGAGCTGAGGGTTCTACATTTTGATCGTAGGCAACAAAATGAGATTGTGTGTCCCACTGGGCATAGCTTCAGCATGTAAGACCTCAAAGCCTGCCTCCACAGTGACACACTTCCTCCAACAAGGCCAAACCTCCTAACAGGGCCATTCCTTATGGACCAAGCATTCAAACACAGGAGTCTATGAGTCTATTCCTATTCAAACCACCACACCCAGTGTTTTAGTTGGGGTTTCTACTGCTGTGATAAAACACCACGATCAACAGTAACTTGGGAAGGAGAGGGTTTATTTCGTGTTGCAGCTTGTAGTCCATCATCCAGAAAATGCACCACAATCTTGCCCGCAGACCAGTCTCCTGGGGGCATTTTCTCAGCTCATATTCCCTCTTATAAAAGCTTACGTCAAATTGACAAAAAACTGGCCAGTAAACCCAAGCAGCGTAAGATTCCTGCCACAGTCACTTGGGCTGTAGCCGTCTCCTGTTCTGTAGATTATTCAGGGCTGTGAGCTCAATAGGAGCTAGTGTCTACACAGCTCACCAGCATGGTGTCTGCACAGCTCACCAGCGTGGTGTCTACACAGCTCACCAGCGTGGTGTCTGCACAGCTCACCAGCGTGGTGTCTGCACAGCTCACCAGCGTGGTGTCTGCACAGCTCACCAGCGTGGTGTCTGCACAGCTCACCAGCGTGGTGTCTGCACAGCTCACCAGCGTGGTGTCTGAGTGCACAGCTCACCAGCGTGGTGTCTGCACAGCTCACCAGCATGATGCATGCACAGCTCACCAGCGTGGTGTCTGCACAGCTGACCATGATGTTGCCTTTGTCTCCAGCTCATGTGAAATCAAAGGGTGAGTGACAGCCAGCTTTTGGGGAGTGGGGTGCTCGTACCCTACATTCCACAGTGGGGGAGCCCTGTGTACTTGGCAACTCCCACGTCTACCCCCTGGACAGCATGAGATAGGGCAGGAGTCCAGGACTCCTGGCAAGTCTGCTAGCGTGGGGCTGGCTCCTATACGAGGGGGGTCGGTAAGCAGGCACACCCTGCCAAGTGCTAACTGGGCCCAACCAAGAGGGCTGGGCCTCTGTCTGGGATGACTCTCCCTTTCTGCCTTTGCTTTCCCTGGGAGCCTCCCCTGCTGCTATGTTTACTTTCTCCTTGTTCAGTGGCTTGGGCAGCCTTATTGCTTTAATTGGTTTATTTTCTGAAACAACAACAAAGAAGGTTTCTTTCTCAGCTGAGGCCCACCCCATCCCCAACACACACACCATGGCCAGTAGAAGCTTGAGACAGAGATTGAGTGCAGAGAAAGTGATCTGAGCAGAGGAAGAGAGGGTGGAGGATGAGAGAGAAATGGGGAGAGAAAAACAAAGAGTCAGAGAAACAGGTGACAACTCACTCCTCCTGGTGAATATGAAGAAAGCAGAGACAGGTACCCCAGAAGGAGGGGGGTGTCCCCACAGTCACAGAGCAGAGGGGCCAGGGTTTGGGCAGAAGCAGAGGTTTTGAGATCCCTGCTCCTCCAGACCTCCTTCCCACTCTGTAAATGTTTGTGTGAGAGTGAGTGTGAGCGAATGTGTGTGTGTACATGCATGAGTGTGTGTATGAGTGTGTAAGCATGTGTGTGTGTGTGTGTGTGTGTGTGTGTGTGTGTGTGTTTGCAGACTGCCCACAGGAGTTGTAGGCCAGGACTAGGACTCCCAGCAGTGTTTTCAGCAGTAAGACTTTGGTAAACAGAAGCCCTCCTTGTGAGACTGGGTTTACTGAGTTTAGATGGAAGTTTCTGTCCTGCCTGGTCCCGCAGCTGTTCAATCCCAAAGAAACACACAGAGGCTTATATTAATTATAAACTGGTTGGCCTATTAGCTCAGACTTATTATTAACTAGCTTTTACAACTTAAATTAACCCATAATTCTTGTCTATGTTTAGCCACGTGACTTGGTACCTTTTCTCAGTGAGGCATTCTCATCTTGTTTCCTCTGCATCTGGCTGGTGACTGACTCTCTGACTTCCCTCTTCCCAGAATTCTCCTAGTCTGGTTGCCCCATCTATACTTTCTACCTGGGTACTGGCCAATCAGCATTTTATTAAATAATATGAGTGACAAATCTTTACAGTGTACAAGAACATTATCTCACAACAACTGAGACCCCTCCTCCTGACTCTGAGCATAAGCTGTGGGTTCAAATAGGAGAGAATGGGATTAGCACACTTGCTTGCTGTTTATTCCCACAAGAAACCTCTCCCAGGCACCTTGAGCTGCTTCCTTTCTCCGCTCTGAAGCTGAACAGTGATGAAGTCAGGACGGCTGCAGTCAACTCTGGCCTCTGGGTTGTCCTTGGATGCCAAGAAAAGCCCAGCCCCACCAAGATAGTGGCTTCCTAGGGTATGCTGACACAGTGAATGGAGGCTGGCCCAGCAACTGGGGAAAGGAAGCCAACTGAGAAGCAAGGCCCTAAGTGAGACGTGTGTGTGTGTGTGTGTGTGTGTGTGTGTGTGTGTGTGACCCTGCTGTCTCCCTGGCTTGTCCCATCATCCCCAGATTGGTGAAAGACTTAGTAAAAGCTTTGGACCAGCTAATCCTGGGCTCTCAAACTCACATGCTTTTGATACCATATGACAGTTTGGGACAGACAGCAGGAGGCAGTGTGTCCTGAGACAAACTGGGGTGTGGCTGGGGAGGGATCCTTCAGGAAACAGGTTGTTTGTTGGTTAAGCAGTACAGCTGAGCAGGTGTGTCTCAAGGAACCGCTGGGGTGAGCCCTATGGTCTCAACTTCTGCTCCGTTGCCTAGGGATAGAAAAGGAAGTGTAGATGGGATTGGAGTGTAGGGCTGTGGACCCATGTGCCTGACACATCAGGGAAACTGAGGCCAAGTTCACACAGCTGCTTCCTCCAAGGATGTTCCTGTTAGGAAAATGACTCGAATGGGGAAATTCCTGGAGACTGGGATTCAGGTCCTTCATTGCCTGAGGACAGCTAATCAATGATAGAGGAAAAAGGCTCCAGGAGAGCCGGGGTG
This sequence comes from Myodes glareolus, assembly GCF_982192425.1. Lineage (NCBI taxonomy): Eukaryota > Metazoa > Chordata > Mammalia > Rodentia > Cricetidae > Myodes > Myodes glareolus. The sequence continues at coordinate 85,790,751 of NC_142035.1, read as the reverse complement.
GGGCCTGGGGTATCCTAGTAAGGCCACGGTTAGGCAGGGGAAGTCTGCCAACAGCTTCGGGGTGGGAGCAAGGCCATGGTGGGAAGGCTCAGCCTCAAAAGCTCAAGTCCCATTGGCTGGGCCCCGAAGCAGAAGCCCTGATGAGCTAGACTTCAAGGCAGAGCCAAGACATCCTCTCTGGCCACCCTGAGCTCCCCCACTTTCCTAGTTAGGAAGCAGCAACCTGGCCTTATTCGGGAAATGCCCTAGGATGAATTACCAGCTCTAGAGCCTGGGAGCCAGCAGAGGTCACAGCCAGTGACTTCTACTTCCGAACCTCAGTTTCCCCGACCACTTCGGCGACTTTCAGCTTGTCTCTTCCCTTAAACAACCACCTCATCAACATACACCATTAAAATCTGCTTGTAGCCTTCTGGGAAATAGAAGTAAGCGTGGTCGTAGGACTCACTAGACCCTCCTTGTGGACACACTCAGCCAGCTGTTTTGTTTGACCTCCCAAGCACAGCCCAATTTGTCTCTGACCCATTATCAGAATAACACTGTTCTGTTCACATTCGTAAGATCTGAATCTTACACCTGCCTCTTTCCCCTGATGTCTGAAAGTTCGCAGAGGCCAGAGCCTCTAGTCCTTTCTGACCTCTGGGTCCCTAGGCCGAGCATCACAGGGCACGGCTTTTGAATTTTGTGAGCACTGGACTCTGTTGGTCACTTTCCATGTAAAAAGGAAATTAAAATTTACAGCTGTATACAAAGGCAAACCCATCACCAGTTGTAAAGAATGAGAGCAGGGAATAGAGAGATCCTTCTAGAAAGAGAGATAAGAGGCTCCATGAGCAGGTTCTTGCGGTGGTAGGGTGCCTCCATGTCTGTGAGCCAGTGTTTACACATGATGCGTGGCGGGTTGTGCTTATGCAAGCACAGAAGAGGTAAATTCTGTGTTTGTGTGAGCGAGCATGTTGTGTGCTGTGGAGGGTGGAGGGGCACAGAGTTACAGTATGTCAGTGTTGGCTGGAGGCTGATGTGATCTGAGAGTGTGCAGTTGTCTGGGTGTTCCTGGTACATGTGGGCGTGTGTCTGTGTGTGCGAGTATGCGGAGGTGTAGTGTTGTGCCGTGCTAGGTTGGAAGATGAAGTAGGAGGAGAAGAAAGAGAAGACACAACTTGGGATTATCAAATGCCAAGTGCAAAGAGCGGGAGCTCAAGATATTTCCCCAGGGAGACTCCACGCACCCTGCAGCTCCCACCTCAGCTCCAGCTCCGGGCACTCGCCCCTCCCCCACCCATCTGCATGGTAACTGAGTTAGGCTGGGGCAGCCTGTGACAAACACCTATAATCACCTCAGAGCTCCAGGCAGGGCTGTCCAAATATGACTTAGCCCGCGACTCAAATGCCCTTCTTTCTTGTCCCCCACCCATAGCTCTTGCCACAAGGCCCCTCACAGAAGAAAACCAGTCTAGGGAAGGAAGAGCTTGCTGACCCTGGCGAAAGTCATCTGGCAGTCTGGCCAGGCCCACTTGGACCCTTCCTCCCTCTGGGGTCCCAAGCACAGTGCTGCTAGGAGATCCTACAGGTGTGGACTCATTTTTGCCCCCATAAGCTTATCAGCCAGAAGTCCCTGGGGGCTAAAGGGGTATTTTTCAGTTTCACCCCACCCCACCCTTGAGGCCAGGCTGTCAAGGGCTCCAGATTCAGGCCCCTGACTGATCTGTTGATTCCACAGACCATGTGGAGAGGCGTGCCACCTGCTGTGACTGGCAGGGGCAGCAGGTTGGCAGTCAGGCCCTGGAGGGAGGATTCTGGGTTCCTGGTACTCATGAGACATTAAGTCCTTGTTTGTAAGGTGAGCGCATCGGTTCTCTTTCTTTGTTTATCCTTTTCAATTAAGAGAAAAGCTTGGCGTAATAAATGAGAATGAGCCTGAAGCCTGAAGGTTTTCAGTTCCCCTGAGAGGCTCCTACTGCAAATCTGCAGTCTGATGGAATGAATGGGGGGCGGGGGGGTATGTCAGTGGGCTGCGGCTCCTCCTGCACATCTGCTGGGATCAATGGTGGGGATGCCAGTGTGGCCCGCGACTAGGGGCTAGGGACTGGTCTGACACCTAGAGGGTGCACAGCAACCTCTGCCCCTGGCTCTGCTCATTGACTCTTGCACACTTTACTATGCCTCTCGGAACTTCAGCTTCTTCCTCTTTAGACAGGACTAGCCAGCCCACTTCCGAGAGCTCCTGTTAGGATGAAATGAGCAAATGCACGAGGAACTCTGAGCCCACAGTGGTTGGTGCTCAGCGAGCACACGGCTGCTGTGTAAATGAAAGCCAGGCTGGCTGGAAGTCCCTCTGCCTTCTGTCTCCCTGCCTTGGCAGGGCTGCTGGCTTCACGGGCCAGTCTCTCTGGAAACCGTGGGAGCAAGTGATGAGGAGCCTTGGGAGTGCGCCTTCCAAACAGACATGGCTTGCCTGCGGTGGAAAGGCAAGAGAGGAGGCTGCCAGGGAGAGCCTGCCTGGGAGTACTCAGCTGTGCTGGGCCCACAGGTTGTCACGGACTTGGCCACTTGCCGCTGCTGGCTGAGCCATCGTCTGTGTGTGGGACTCCGGGGCTTTAGGAGCCTGGTGCAATGAGAGAGCGGGGAGTAGCAATGAGCAGGGAAGGCTCCTAGGAAGAGGCTAGTCTCCCTTCCAGACCAGTCCAGGTTGAACTGGACACTGGCCTTCAGCGGGGAGAGCAAAGGAGACATATCCAGTCCTCGGAAGGCTTAGATGTCTTCTCTGCTGTCCCCAGCCCCGCGGCACTGGAGAAAATGCAATCTGATGCTAACACTTCTATTCCCCAGACCCAGTTCCACAAGTTCTGCTTCCTCTCAACTGTCATTGCATAAGGACTGTTCACAGATTTCCCTCACACTGGTTAGCCTGGGATTCAAATGCCCTCCTTCCTGTCCCAAGTTACCTGAGGCTCTTCTCCTCCTCTCTCTTCTCCATCCCTCTCTTTTCTTCTTCCTCCTCATTTTCATTGTTGACTGTTGATTTTTTTTAAGGAAATGGTTTTCTTTGTAGCCCAGGCTAAACCAGAACTCTCTATGTAGCTCAGGCTAGCCACAAACTCAAGCTCCTCTCCCCTCTACCTCCCAAGGGCTGGGTTTATAGATGTGGGTCACCAAACCCACCACCTGGCTACTTGGAAAAGCCATGAAGAGCTGGGATGCCCACTGTCTGGGCATCTCAAAACCTCCCTTGTAAAAATCATATGATAGATGGTTTGGGCTGTAGAGAGGGTGAGAAGGTAGAAGACAGAGTCTGTGTTCCATGCGTCCTTGTTAGTAGAGCTCTCCACTGGCCTCCCGGTTCATTGACTCCATCTGGCAGCAGCAAAGGTGTCCTGTGTACTTAGAGCAAATCCTAAAAGCCTGCATGAGGTGCAAGTTTCTAAGGGTGCAGGATTCCACTCTCCCCAAAAGCCCTCCAGGTAGCTGGTCTTATGACGAGCTGATACATGAGGACCTGAAAGAGAAAGATCTATTGAGTTCATGAGTTCCAGACCAGTCAGGGCATCATTGTGAGACATGCTTCCAAAGGCATTAAGAGGTAAAAACTCAGGCTGGGGCATATGGGTCGGTGGTAGAGAACTGGCCTAACGTGTATGGGTCCTGGGGGTTGACCCCAGAGACATAAAACCAAAACAAACACATGTTCCTGAGGTCAGAGTTCACAGGGCAGAGCATGTTACATGATGGAATGAGGGTCCCTGCCCTTGACCGGTAGCCAGAGACTGGGCAGCTGCTGGGAGATGCTTTCCTGTGGGGTGGAGACCGAGAATCAGAAGCATTAGGCAGGGTCTGGGAGGCTCCCCAGGCCACCCCCACACCCCCTCACTGTTCTGAGCTGCCTCAAACACAGAACCTCATCTCATAGCGCCCCTCGGACAGCTAGGTGAGCCTCGTTCCCAGGTGCAAGGTTTCCCTAGTGGAGTGTGCACGTTCTCACTCCAGGAAGATTCTGCACTCTCTGTAGCTGGGTGTGTAGGAGTTGAAACGGGAGGATCCTATTTTTTCATTATGGGCTCACTGGTGATGCCGAGATGCTTCATCCTATTACAGAGAAGACCTAATTATTCTGATTTAAAACGCAATTGAGTAATTAACTTAGATGTGTGCATTTCCACTGAAATCCTATGAGACTCACAGTCACTAACCAAGGAGCTGGGAGAAAGGAAGGTTTGCTGCACACGGATGGTTCATTTACTAGACAGAAGGAAATTTTAGTTAAAACAGTTAAATGCGGCAAAAAGACATATCAGGAGGCTTTTCCATTTATACCAATGTTGCTACACACCCAGAAAAGTCCTGATGTTACAAGGGATATGTCATGACCCTCTCCCACCAACCCCAAGAAGCTTGCCCGTAACTGGAAGCTTGCAAGGCTCCCTGCCTCAAAACATTTGACATGAAAAACTCCAGCTAAATTGTCAGAGTCGGGTTTAATTTATTACCTTTGCAGACAGAACTAAATCTCCTTCCAAGGCCTCCTTCAAGCGGTTGCTGGGATCCTGCTTACTATAAACAGAAAAAAGATTTGTAAGTGAACGTGGAAGCTTAAGATAGAATCAAGGTCGCAGCTTTCCTTTATAGAGGCCTGGAATGAGTTCAGTGGTAGAGCACCAACCCAGCATACATGAGGCACTGGGTTCTATACCCAGGACCTCCTAAACCAGGTATGTGGGGGGGGGGCATGAACTCTGGAGGTTGAAGCAGGAGGATTGAAAGTTCAAGGTTATCTTTGCCTACATGCTGAGTTGCAGACCAGCCTGGGCTGCATGAGACCCCAGGTAGTGGTTTGACTAAAATGGCTCCCACTGGCTAATATATTTGAATATTTGATTTCCAGACTGTTTAGGAAGGACTAAGAGGTGTGGCCTTGTTGTAGATCTGTCAAGGGGCGGGCATAAGGTTTCAAAAGGCCATGCCAGGCCCATTCTCTCTGTGTGTCTACCACTTGTGAACCAGATGTAAGCTCTCAGCTACTTCTCCAGCACCATGCTTCCTGACACGGACTAACTCTCTGAAACTGCAAGCAAATCACAATTAAATGCTTCCTAAGTTGCCTTGGTCATAGTGTCTCTTCACAGCAGTAACTAAGACAACGTATAAGAAAGAAAGAGAGAGAGAGAGAGAGAGAGAGAGTTAAAATTCCTTAAACTCAAAGTAAACTCTGGTATCATCTTTCAGTTCTGACAACCACTAATATAATTGCCACAAATCTAAAATGAGCATCCAGGCTTTGACATCCTTTTCTCTTTTTCTTTCTTTAGGATTTGTTGCTAGGTAGTGGTAGTGCACACCTTTGATCCCAGCACTTGGGAGGCAGAGGCAGGTGGATCTCTGTGAGTTCAAGGCCAGCCTGGTCTACAGAGTGAGCACAGAGAAACCCTGTTTTGAAGAACAAAAACAAAACAACAACAAAACCCAAGAAGATTTGCTTGCGTGCAGTATATGCATCTGTGTATGTGTGTGTACGCAGACGTGTGTGCTGCACCTAAGGAGGTCAGCAGAGGGTGCCAGGTGTCCTCTATTGCCCCCTGCCTATTCCTTCAAGGCAAGGTTTCTCCTTAAACCTAGAGCTCTCCTTTCTCAGCTAGGCTGGAAGCCAACAAGCTCCTGCAGTCCTTTGATCTCTGAACTCCTAAGACCTGGGGTTTCAGGAATGTGTGGAATGCTGGCTTGTTATATAGGATGTATGTGTATATGTATGTATGTATGTATACATACATACATATATACATACACATACACATATACATATAGGATACTGAGATCTGAGCTTCAGTCCTCATGATTTCAGAGTGCTCTTAGCTTCTGAGCTATCTCTCCCTTCCTTCCCTCCCTGCCTTGTTCTGTCCTGCCTTCCCTTGCCTTCTTTCTTTCCTTCCTTCTCTCCCTCCCTCCCTTCCTCCTTCCTTCCTTTCTTTCCTTTTTTCCTGCTTTCCTATTGGAGACAAAGTTTTACTCTGAAGACCCTTCTGGCTCTACCTCTCAAGCCTGTGATTACAGACACTCACTACCACACCCAGCTTGCTCTTTGCTTTGAACAGACTGAAACTGCTGATGGTAGCTGAGAAACCTCAGGGTGGGGCGCTGCAGCCCTCCGGTTTGATACTTTGAATCAGCATTCTAGGAGAGCCAGTTAGGGTCAAGAATCCCACATGTCAGGGATGAGTGAATGGCACTTCCAAATTAATAAACCCAGGTTGCAGGGGATAACTGTGAGGGTTGTGATGATCTCATCTCCAATCAGCATTTGGTCATTTGCATAATGGGACCAGAATGCTTTTTCATTGGTGTACCTGGTTGTGTAAACAATGTGGCAATTGGCTGGAGATGCTCCAAACATTGTCTGGCTGCAGTGGTCCAGTTGCCTGAAGAAATTGCCAATTTTACGGCTCAGTTCTCTGCCCCCCCCCTTCACGGCATAGAGGGGCCCTTCTCCCTTGTTGGTTGTGCTGAGCTGCTGCTCAGGGGCTCAGGGGTCACTCCTGGCTAATCCCATAGCTTGTTGAACCTGGCAGGCTGGAATGGGGGTTTGGAATAGGAGATGGCTTGCTATTGGAGAGTGGCAGCGGGTCTGTTTGCTCCCTCCTAAAGCTAGGATGGTTTGTCAGCTGTTTCAGCAGCATCCTGTAGCCATGGGTGCCTGCTGGTGTGGATCTTAGCAGCATTCCAGGAACTGGTGGAGCCTGTGACTCCTCTTGGGATCCTTATGAAATAAATACCTTCTTCCAGTGGTGAATGTCTTTAATCCCAGCACTCAGGAGGTAGAGGCAGACAGAGCTCTGCGTTCAAGTACAGCCTTGTCTACAGAGTTCCAGGACAGCCAGGGCTACACAGAGAAATCCTGTCTAAAAAGAAAAGAAAGAAAAGGTAAAGAAAGAAAGAGTGCCTTTTTTTTTTTTAAAACCAGAGAGCTCCTGCTTCTGAGTCCTTTTTACCACAGCAGGTGCACCTTTCCGTATCTGGTTGAGAACTGATTTGACCTTGTTCCCTCTAGGTCCCCAGAGATCTCCTTAATCCTCAAGGGCACTACCAGGCCCCTGAAAAGACTTTAAGTTTAGGCTCAGGAAGGCCTGGGTTTGAATCTGCTTCCACCAGGTCTCTAGCTGCGTTGCTTAACCTCCCTTCCCTATCTTCTGATCCTAAGTGAGACTGGCCAAGTCGTTCTTTCCGTCATTGTATTCACAAACCAAATCAGTACTCTGCTGTGTTTTCCTGCTGGAAACAGGGTGACCCTTCCTTCCTTCCCTCCATTCCCAGGTGTAGGAAGAGGTCCTGGAGTTGCAGGGAGCCTGGCTGGCTCTGCAGTGGATGAGGTTCCGGCTTGGGTCTCTGCCAGCCATCAGCTTCCGGTGTTTCCACAGCTGCAGAGGCTCTGGCCCCAGAGCACAGGGTGTCATCCAGCCCCCTGGTCCGGCTGTAGGGGGCAGCTTGACTGGCAGGTCCCGGGCCCGGGCCTGGGGCGTATAGAATCCCACTGTCGTCCTGTGAGCCGAGCTGTCATTAGCTGTTCTGCTCATAATTGGGCTGTAATCACCCTCTGGCCCCAGATGGGGTGTCGCTGTGATTATGTGTTATTAGCTGCTCCGTGCCTCAGACTGCTGACTGCATGCTGTCCCTGGTGCCCACCCCCTATGGCCCCACCTCAAACACAGAGGCAACAGCCTCCTGCACAAACCCTGGACAGCACTCTCTCACCTCTGCATTCTGTGCTGTGGAAGACACAGTTCAGCCTAGAACCAGACACCGCTGGACCACCCTGGTTCAAAGTCCTCAGTCCCAGCTTGTCCCCCATCACAGCCACGAAAGTGATTTCTGCTTCCTAAACAAGATGGCTTTCAGCCAGGTTGGCGAGGCTTGGCATGGAGTACACAGAAGAGGTGCATGCAGGCAGATCTCAGGCTCTGGCCTTGGGCAGGTGTGAGGGCTTTCTGAGCTTTCTTACCTGGCAGTGAGGTGCCAGCCTCCTAAGCCATGGTTAGGACTCTCGGTCCACAGGTCAGTTATGGTCACCCAGCCCATCAGCCTGCCCTGAGCTCCCCCAGGGCCTAGGCTGAGCACCTGTGCTCAAAAGTGGGGGAAGTGTTCCTGTCCCGGGAACACAGAAGTGGCCTCACTGGGACAGCCTGGCCAGCAGAAAGGACAGAACAGCATGGCCCAAAGCCACTGCTCAGCAGCCCACAGCCCTCCTTGTGAGGCAGGCCCCAGGGAGTGATGGACTTCAGGGACTGTGGGATGACGCTGGGGAGAGGTTGGCAAATGTCTGTCCACTCTAGATAGGGAAATGACTGAAGAGCAAAGAATCAATCCGTTGTGTTGTTTGGCTTTGCTTTGTGAGACAGGATTTCTCTGTGTAACCCTGGGCTGTCCTAGAACTCACTTTGTAGACCAGGCTGGCCTCAAACTCAGAGATCCGCCTGCCTCTGCCTCCCAAGTGCTGGGAATAAAGGTGTGCCCGCCGCTGCCCTGCTCAATCCATCCTTGGCCAGTTTAGTGAAGCAGTGAGTTTACTGGGATTATTTACAATAGTGTGGGCAAGCAGCTGCATCACAGAAAAACCTACCTCTGCACGTGACTCACCAAAACTGCATCCCCAGCCGTGCTATCCATGTGTAGGCAGCTCCTCTGAAGAGTCTCTCCTTCCCAGTCATCTGTTACTGCACCTATAACGTCGTCGAGGAGGGGTCTTGTGAACCTTGTTAACTTTCTGACCTTCCTGGGCCTAGTAAGTTTCCTTCGCTTCCCACGTCTCAGGAGCCTTCCCCAGATGACAGGGCATTTCAGTTCCCATGAAACAGTATCAGCAGAACAGCAAAGGGGCAGGGCTCTGCCTGGGGGAGTTACCTAGGACTTCTCAGCAGAGGCAGTGCTTGAACTAGAGACTTCAAAGGATAAAGACAACAGTGCTCCTTTCCCCTCCTCCCCGTCCTTCTCCCTTCGGCACTCCTTCCCACAGCACAGCTTTGATCCTCCTTGTGTCCCCTGCCCTTCCTGCCTGCTCCAGTCTTCAGCTTGATGTGAGCACTCAGGCTGTAGCAGCTGCAGGCTGCTCCCCTTCTGATTCTCCCCAAACTTTCCCTCCTTTGCCTGTCTTCAGCCCTCTTGAACCTCTCGGCTCCTGGTCTCCAGGCATAGCGACCTGTGCCTGGGGTACCATTTGTCTATCTCCTGAATTCTGCACTGTACACTCCGGTAAAACACTGTATTGATTTTTTTCCCCTTGAGACCTTGGGTTGCCCTCAAATTCCTCCACTCAAAGCCTCACAGAGCACAGCTAAAGGCCTTTGAGCTTGCTGTGTCTGGATCTAGCCTGGACTACCTGTATCCCCTTGGGGCATCACAAAACCTCATTTGATTTCCTGTCTCCTCATCCCAGCCTTTCCTCTATCAGGAGAGGTTCAAGCTGCACTTTTCTCTAAGTAAACACAGCAGGTCTAGCCTGAGTCTGCCTTGGGCCTGATTTGTTCAAAGACTTGAGCTGAGAGTAGGAAGGGGGCGTTGCAGGGTCCAGGAAAAGCAGTGGGGCTTCCTAGTTGCTGTTCAACAGAACCAGTGATGGCCATCAGACCAAGAGTGGGGACCCTGTTCCTCTTGGAAACAGGCCTTCCAGGTAGCAAGGTCCAAGACAGGAAATACCAAAGGTGGTACAGGGACACCCCAGCCTGCCTGACCTCACTTCCAGGGTTATAGAGGTGATATATTAACTAGACCCATTGTTCCATTTATTCAGATATGTTCCTGGGATTTCCAAACACAGCCTCAGCCCATCCATAAAGAACATGTTACTAATGCCCTATCTGGTGATGCCCACTGACCTTGGATCCACTTAAAAGAACACTTTCTCTTCTGCTTACCGAGGCTCAATGTTTCCTTGAGACTCCAGGTGTCTTGTTATCTGCACTAACAAACATTTTACCTGACTGGGATGAAAGGGGAAGGAGAAGGAAAGAAGAGAGAGAACACAAACAAGATGGCTCATTGTGTAAAGACACTTTCTACCAGACCTGACAACCTGAATTCAGTTCTTGGGACTGAAAGGATGGAAGCGGAGAATCAGCACCTGCTAATTGTCCTCTGGCATCTACATGTGTGCACACATATATACACACATGCACACACACACACATACAAACACACATGCACACACACATACAAACACTCATGCACATATATACATGCACAAATACACACACTTGCACACTAAATAAATAGTAAATAAATGTAATTTTTAAGAAGGTTTTTTTAAAAAAAAAATTATCTTTTTATGCTTTGCAGAGCTGGTTGAACAAGCCAGACATACCAGAACCATGAGAGAGACAGCCCATGTCCACAGTGAAATCTCCGAACCTGTGGCAAATGGGTGGCAGTGGGCAAGCTACCCTCTTTTGGTGGGTCTTGCTTGTGGAGGAGTGGGCATTGCCATGCCTGGCTTCCCACCCATTTGGCTCATAGGGAGACAAGGAAAGATCTGGGTAAACATTGCTAAGGGCAGAGTGGGCATATGTATTGGGTGAGGTCATCAGAGTGGCTTTCCGATCCACCCCCAGAGCAAATCTAATGATCTGGGTGATGGACAGGCAGCAGACACTTTGCACATCTGATTGGTGAGTGGGGAATGAGAAAGATCTGGTGAGGAGCCACGTACAGCTCCTCCCTGGGACCTCAGACAGACACAGGCAAGAAGGTAATCAATGCTAATGAGGAAGGCACTGCCAAGCTTCATCATTAATGTTTCATCCTGGCACTGACAGCTCAGATGGTGGTCTGTTTGAAGGTACGCAGCGTGGGGCAGCCATTCATACTGCTGGCAGGGGAGGCCACGTTTCCCTCATCATTAAGCCTAATTCTCTCCGTCTCAGCTCAGAGCTCCGAGTGTCAGTGTAGTCTAGAGGGACTGAGAGAGCATAATGGCTGAAAGCTACAGTTTTGGAATCAGATCTGGCAGACACTGACCCAGATTTATGCTCCAGAAATTTCAATGTATCAGTTAGCTTTTGCTGTATGACAAACAACCCCAAACATAGTCACTTAATGCAAAGAATGTTAACTGGCCAGCCAGTTCAACCTCTCTGTACTCTACCTGACTGAGCTGTGCAGGGCTTGCTCAGTGATGGGCACTTAGTGAACTGGCTGACTCCTCACAGATGGTGTTCTCTAACACAACAGAGCTGGCTTGACTCTGATTGCCAGATGCCCCTCATAGTTTCTTGCTTTGCAGTGGGTTAGCTCAGGCTATTCACATGGGTAGCTCCAGCTACCTACATGCTAGTTGTCAGAGCTCAAGAGAAAGGACAGAAACTCAGAACAGTAACAACTTTCTTAAGTTTGTTTGCATGTATATGTGTTGTATACATGCTCACACGTATGTACGTGCACATTGGGTATGGAGACCAGAGGTTGACATTTGGTGTTTTCCTCAATCTCTTTCTTCTTCATTTACTTAGATAGAAACTCCAACAGAACGTGGGGCTCTCCAATTTGGCTTGCCTAACAAGCCAGCTGGCCCTAGGATCCTCTGCCTCTGCCTTCTGAGGACGGAGATCACAGGTGGGCCACCAGAGTCACCTGGGCTTCACATGGGCCATAGGTATTCAAGCTCATATCCTTAGGTTTGCATGGCAAATACTCTACCCACAGAACTATCTCCCCAGTCCTGGTCAAAGTCTGCCAAAAATCCAGCCCGGACTGAAGGCTCCAGCAATGCTTTAGCTGGGCTACACAGTGACCCAAGCTATACCGACCTAGAGTGCTAGCATGCAATAGGCCCGCAAGCCCTGCTCAGTCTTCTCTGTGTGCAGTTTGTTTTGTGTACACGTTTGTACAGAGACAGTTTTGTGAAAGTGAACTCCTGACCAGCAGCACCGTAACACAAACCTAGACGGGCACTCGGTGACCTTTCAACCTAACTTTAAACAGGAAAACCACCAGCCCAAAGCACAAACATCTGGAAAATAGGACACTAAATATTCTTCAGAAAGAATGCATGCTCATAGGGATAGAGCAGGAAACAGGATGGCGGGATGTCCCCTGTCCTACTGCAGAGGGCCGCCTTCCTGGTTCTTCATCCTGGTGTAGATTTCTTATGACTTACTTAGCTGCCTTACCTTTAGGAGGCGACCTCTCCAAGGCCTTCAAAGAGTTGGCTTCACTCATCTGTGAGCTCTGTGGTCTGGCTCAGCATCTGGCACCACATAATTTCCGTTCAGGCTGGATGACAGATCAGAGTGGATCCCTTCTTGAAGTGACTACTCTTACCCCTTGAAAGGAGGAGTCTGCAGGAGGAGGGGTCTGCAGGAGGAGGAGGGTCTGCAGGAGGAGGGTCTGTCCTGTGCTCGGCCTCGCCTGTAAGAACCATGCGGGACACAGGATCCTACTGCAGAAATAGCTTTAATGCCCCTTGGGAGAGCGAGCATCAGCCAACATGGCGGAGACCCAGATATGATGGAACCCATCCCTTATATAGGAAACAGACCCTGCTTCAGACGTGTCACTCTTGGATTGGTCAACTGCTCCCAGTCCCAGGTGATACCTTGGGAGTAGTGGAAAGTTACCAACACGTGTGAGCTTTCTAGCTCACCTGGCGGTGCAGCGCCATCTATGGTGGAGAGTGTGGTTGCGGCCTTCTACATCTCCCCCTAAATTTACTTCTTTGCAGAAAGGCAACTCCCTCAGAAGGTAAAGATAGAGGTCGCACTTCCCAAAATGAAAACATTAAAATGGGCTTACACGGAATCTGCCCCTAGGCTCATGACATCTGGAACTCATCCGGCCTGCCCTCTGTCATTTTTCTGGGAAAGGGGAATATACGGCAGGAAACCCTTATGCAGGGCGACTTATCTCTCAGAGAGGGCCATTCTTTGTGCGATGCTTTTTAGCTCGACAACCTTTAGGGCTAGCTAAGCCAAGCATTCCACCCTGTGCCATGGACCACAGTCCTAGGGGTGCAGGAGCTGGTTGGCTTAAACCTTACTGCTTTAACATAGATAACCATATAACAGTAGAGGCTCCCTATTCCAGGGCAGCCAGCGCTGTGCAAAAACCATTTTATCCCTATGGCTTTGGGATTAGAGTCAGCAGACCATCCAGAGGAGAAGCATTATTCCATAGCAGGACCGTTTCAAAACATTTCCACCCCCACCCATTCTTTGAAGTAGGGGATGAAGGACACTACCCAGGACTGGAATCCTTCGGCCAGGCTTATGTCCACTCGCGTGGAGTTGATTGTCACGATGGACCGTCTCAAGGAGGACAGCAAATCATCAAAATTCTCCTGCAAGATACAAAGACAATTCTCCGGACAAGTTAGTCATTTTTATAAAGTTCTCATATGGTACATTGGTCACATATAAGGCTGGAGTTTTCCATTCATAGTCCAATTGGGCAAGCTGCCATAAGATATCCATCTGTTCTTTATTCTACCTCTAATAGATGTATCTATGGTAGCCTGCTGATCCAGGGCTATAGCCACTCTGGTAGATAGCTGATTGAGGGTCTCTGTTTTCCATGGTATAGGCCATGCTGCCATTTAAAAAATTTATAGTGAACAGAGCCATGGCAAATAGCCATTCTTGGCATCGGGGGCAGTTCCTTTATTATTCCCCCCCTTTTTGTTTAAATAGATATTTATCCAATTCTTAATTTAAATAACCATGGCATTTTGTAACCTGTCTTGAAGATACCCATAGTGTTTAGCAGAAATAACTGACAGGATAAGGGAAACTGATAGCAAGCAATAACTGACAAATCAAGGGGAAATCCAGCAGCACAGCAATGGCACAGCAACAACAACATTGCAATGTACAGCAACACCAGCACAGCAATAACTGACAGACCTAGGGCAGGAGCTGGACCATCCCTCAGGAACCCGCCAGCTCCGCAGCAATCAGGCCAGACAGCTCCATAGCAGAGGCTTTGTCCTCAGGCCTCTACAGCATGAATAGTACCCAGATGTATTCCTAGAAAAAAACATCTCCCAAAATAACATTTAAGAGTATTAAAAAACTCAGTGTAAAAATTTAGCACAGTCAGTACTGGAAGTAGGCTGGTCTTGAACTTAGAGACCTATAAGTCTCTGTTTTAAAGAGCAAATCTTGTTTGTCTGTGCCATTACAGCAGGCCTTAGAATTAAACCATTTTAAATCTGGCACAGATGAGATTATTGCTCCAAAAATATGAGAAAACCATTTTCCTGTTCCCAGCCTGGAGTCCTAAGATGACGTGGTCATTGGGAATCAAACTTGCAACCTCTGGAAGAACAGGCAGTGCTCTTAACCTCTGAGCTATCTCTCCAGGCCCCTCTATTCAGATGAAAAAAAAACCTCTAGGTCTAGTATTGTTTATCCCACCGGTTGCCTCAGGCAATAGGTCCGCCTTTGTTACCTAGGATACCGGTAACCAGGTTGACGCGCTTTTATTATGATAATTACGACCAGCCCTGCCTGAAGTCAGCAAACTTTAACATAGCCAAATGGAACCAGAGCCATTTTAGCCTCAGAGACCCTCACAGTCCCAGGTACACTGTAAGCCCTCTGGCCCGGCTGCCTGTGGCACTGCTCTCACTCCCGGCACCGCCGTGACACCCTCCAGGCCAGGCACCAACCGAGCCGGCGCAACGTGCCCCCCACCATAGCCATAGAGCAAAGCTCCGCTCCAGCCGCCCTCCAGCCCCAGCTGCACCCACTCCGAGCCCAAACCGGTGTACGGAGCAAAGCGGAACTCAGAGAAGCAGGCTTGCTGCTCTGCAACCATTGAAAGGACCTCATTTAATCTTTTAGGGAAATTGGACGCCGTTAGTCTCTTTGGCTGCTTCCTGTTGAATTGGGCCGCTGCATTTTAGGGGTATACACTACAACATTTCAGGAGGTCTCGGTGATTCAAACCACATAAATCCCAAGTACACCTTTAGGCTCTCATTTTCTGTGGAGACGAAAACAGAACCTCTTTTCCAAAACATCATATCCTTAGCAGTTTCTAAATTTAAATATCTTTCTCCTATCCGGTACACAAAAGACAACATGAACAACATAACATAAAGCTTTTGACCTTGTAAATCAGCCTTCTCCCCCATTTTTACTTTCTTAGAATCACTGGGGGGTCCTTTTTAACTTATCTGGGTGCGTGCACAACCTCCCACTGCTGCTCAGTTTCTGATATGCTCTCTGGACATTAGAGCGTACCTCTCTGAGCATGCATGTCTGCAGTTCTGAATCCTCCTTGTGTCCAAGGGGTCTCCGGCGGTGCTAAGTTCTTCTTCTTCCTGGGTATCGCACCAGATGCCCCGCGCACGGCCTCGCCAGCAAGAACCACGCGGGACACAGGATCCTACTGCAGAAATAGCTTTAATGCCCCTTGGGAGAGCGAGCATCAGCCAACATGGCAGAGACCCAGATATGATGGAACCCATCCCTTATATAGGAAACAGACCCTGCTTCAGACGTGTCACTCTTGGATTGGTCAACTGCTCCCAGTCCCAGGTGATACCTTGGGAGTAGTGGAAAGTTACCAACACGTGTGAGCTTTCTAGCTCACCTGGCGGTGCAGCGCCATCTATGGTGGAGAGTGTGGTTGCGGCCTTCTACAGGGTCTACAGGAGGAAGGGCCTGCAGGAGGAGGAGCGTCTGCAGGAGGAGGGGTCTGCAGGAGGGGAGTCTGCAGGAGGAGGGGTCTACAGGAGGGGAGTCTGCAGAAGGAGGGGTCTACAGGAGGAGGGGTCTGCAGGAGGAGCAATCTGCAGGAAGAGGGGTCTACAGGAGGAGGGCCTGCTGGAGGAGAGTCTGCAGAAGGAGGGGTCTGCAGGAGGAGGAGGGTCTGCAGGAGGAGGAGGGGTCTCCCGGTGGAGGAGGTGTCTGCAGGAGGAGGGTATTCAGGAGGAGGGTCTGCAGGAGGAGGGGTCTGGGCCTATGGACCTGGTGAGATGACCTAAAGTTCATCTGCTCCCACAGCTGCCTGACCACCTAACGCCTAGCCTCTCCCTACACAGGTGCTCTGCGAGATTCCAGGGTGGTGTGGCCACACATTTTTTACAGTCCCTTCTGGGAGCTGTGTTTTTATCAGACGTGTGTGTGTGTGTGTGTGTGTGTGTGTGTGTGTGTGTGTGTATGACACTAGAGATTAAACCTAGGCCCTTGTGCATACTGTACTATTACTCTCTCCCTGAACTAGAGTCCTAGCCAGTGTATCTGCAGCAGCAGGAGTCCAGCCTTGAATAAAACAAAGATATGAACAATAGCAGAACAAAACGTTCTTCTTGTCAGAAAGCTTAGTGGTCTTAATTCTGAAACACATGCCCTGAATATTTGCATAGCTTTATAATTTCCAAACCCTTCAAGGGCACAACCCAGGGCAACTGCCCCTTCCTGCTCCTGGAACCCTCTTTCAGATTAACACATCCTCTTATTTGGGTGCAGCAGAATTTCAGGGTCCACACAAGGATCTGATCGCATGGAAAATTTACTTTTGTATGAGACCCCTATCCTGTGTCTCTAAAGCCGAAGGTCTGCAAGGGCTGTGCCTGCTGATGATCCCTGTTAGCCTGGGGTGCCCTGTGTGTAGCTCTGGCGTGACAGGGCTTGTGTAGTGGCATGCAAAGGTATTATTATATCAAATTTGAATAAAAAATAAGACACATTACCCCATTACACATGCCCTGTGTCTCTGCCAACAGGAGAATTGGTCGCCCAGTCAAATATGCAGAAATGCAATCAGAACTGTAAGACAAGGCTCCCGACAATAGACATGAATAAACGTTAGGTCTCCTGCAGCAGAATCAGAGTTAGGGACATGGTGGCGCACATCCCTTCTCTTCCTAAACTTTTTGTAGTTTTGCTGACTTTATGAAAGAAAAAGAAAAAAAGTTTTTGTCCTCACACACAGCGACAGAAATGACGTCAGAGTTTAACACCTAAGTTGCCTCTCTGCCCAGGCCCTGCGGACCCTCTGGAAAGTCACCATTTATCATCATTATCCAAATTGATGCCACGGGTCTCCCAGTGTGAGTGCGCTGGGCAGAGCTACGGAAGCTCAGGGAAGAACGCTTGGCGACTTCAGCAGGGTGTACTGCACCGAGGCGATTATGGACCATTTGTAGCCGGGGTTGGGAGCACCCGGGGTGCAAGCTCAGCGGCTTATATACAGAGCCACGGAGAGTAGGGTGGACTGCCTGGGGGGCAAGTGAGAGAGCGATTCTCCATGCCAAAGGCTCAGGAGGCCCTAGAGTACTGGCTCTCAACTGGGGTGAGTCTGAAGTTCTGGGGAGACATTTGGACATGTCTGTAGACAAGGCCAGTTGGGGAAGGCTCCTCTTAGCATCTAGTAGGGGAGGTCAAGGGTGCTACTGGAGTCCCGGGATGAGAAGGACAGCCACTCCAAAGCAGGTTACTCTGCCCAGAATCAGGACGATGAAGAGCACTGTCCGGGAAGGCTGTGCCGCAGGCCCAGGGGCTCCGCAGTAGTGAAGGTCCTGATAAGGAAACAGCGCAGCTCCCCTGCCGTGACAGCTGACACTGAGCAGGGAAGCAGCTGGAGAAGTTCCCTGTAAGTCAATACTATTTAAGGCTTTGGAGGCCAAGGTTCATTAGAATCTCTTGGTTTGGGTGAACCCCTGCCTCACTGTCAAGTCACCATACGGCGTCATAGACTGCAAGCTGATTTGTAAGCATGTCCCACAATCCTTTGCGCTTTCTGCGCGCTATTCCCTGCCTTCCCATTCTTCTGGTTCTATTCTACTAGTTATGAGGAGACCCATCATGACAGACTTGAGTGCTGCTCCCTGCAGAAAACCCGCTTAGATTTAGTCCCCTTGTGTCAGTGTGGCTAAACTCTTCCCCTTCAGTGGGCCAGGCAGGAAATGGCCTGCTGACTGGATCAGTGTGGGGTGGGTGGGGTGGAGTGGAGGAGACCAAAAGTGGTTGAGTAGACCCCGGCTCCTGCCACAGCAGCTGGCATTCTGTCTCCTTGCCTCTTAGACGTTGCTCTTGGGGAACACAAAGTTTCTGTGTCTGAAATACAACCAGAAGATGCAATGCTTATAATGTCTTAGCTAAGCTCATCACAGGGCAGAGACTGAGGGCTGTCTGTCCAGGTGCAGCCATGCTAGGAGTGTTTTATTATTTTTATTTTTATTATTATTATTATTTTTATTATTATTATTATTATTATTTGAGACAGGGTTTCTCTGGAAACCTGTTTTGAGCCTGTCCTGGAACTCTCTTGTAGACCAGGCTGGCCTCAAACTCACAGAGATTCGCCTGTCTCTACCACCCGAGTGCTGGGACTAAAAGTGTGAATCAATATCGCCTGACTCAGGCTAGGAGTTTATATGTCTGGGTCCAACTCCCTGAATGCTTTCTTCCTGTGGGTGTCAACACTGATCCCACCCTCCAGACGAAGGACTGTTTAGAGCATTTGTTCCATGGGGAAACACAAGTGATGTGCACCCACCCCCTCCTTATAAGACCCCAAAGACAAACCAAACCATAGTCCTCCAAAGTTCAACCTGGGAAACCGATGGGTTTGTTGGGTTTACAGAGCATGGGTGGTAGGCCACTTCCAGGAGCATGGAGGGCCAAGAAGAAGCCACATGGAGTGTCCCAGCATGGACAAAGTCTTCCCTACAGCGCTCTGATGTTCTTTCCCCTCAACCAACCTCCCACATTCTGTGACTCCAGCACCTCCCAAAGGCCTCAAGACCACATATTAGGGAGGAACCGCATGCACATGGTGGGAGGTAGAGGAGGGAGCCTGACTCAGGTGAGGGTCCAGTGACCCTGCCCACACCTTTCTTCTCCGAGGGAACATCCAGCTCTGCTACTAATGGTCTCTTGCAACAGGAACACCGGCTGCTAAAAGTTTTGCCTGTTTTGCTCAGAGGACCAGTTTCTATAACTGGGACTGAAACCCAGAGAGTGTCAGTATTGCCCAGCCACCTGGCCCAGAGCAAGGCTGCAGTCTCCCGCAGAAACATGCATTGACCCTTCCTTGGTGGATGACTGTGGGTGCAGGATCTTGCCTGATCCAGCCTCTACCTGGCTGTCTGCTGCACAACTCCTGCAGGTTTGTTTCAGCCCCACCCCCACCACAAGCCTTTGGGCTCAGCCTGCTGCCACTCCCCAGTGTGGAAGGGAGACCCTGCGAGGCCACGCAGCCCAGTGGTCTGCTGTCGATGATAACAGGGTGGCCATCACCAGTGAATCACAGGAGCTGCTAGCGTATACCAAGTACAGGTGATGTGCCACAAGCCCTCAGCAGCTGTCACCCCATGTGTCCCATTTTTGGCCATAGACATACAGACCCTGGGGCTTTCCCAAGATGCTAGCTGCCTATTTTCTTATCATTCCCAGTCTGCTGAAGTCCAAGGGGCTCTGTCCCCATTCAGGAGTTCTATGCCCACATCCAAGACACCACACCGAAGTCTCTCACAGCACAACTGTCTCTGGACACGCCAGGGTGACCAGTCCTGCCCTGTCTCACCACAGACTCATCTCAGCTGTTCCCTAATGAGCACCCCTGGAGACAAAGACAGCAGCTCCTTGTTCAGCTGGACCACGACATGAATAGACACATCCCTCTCTGTCCCTTTGTAGAAAATAATTGGCTTCAATTAAGTGGGCTGGGTAGAGGAGGCATGTGGAGGCACAGGACGTGGGCAGGGTGGAAATGAAGGTGTGAGTAGCCCTGTGGGAGCTGTCCTTCACCGCCATCCAAGGGCAAGGCTTCATCTCTGTAGGGTGGGAACATCAAGGGGAATAGCTGGATCTTCAGTTGGCAATTGGCAAAGCCACAGGGCATGGGCTAGTGTGCTGAGGACAGCTCCTTCTAGAACCCAGTGGAACAACTCCCTCTGACTGACTCATGTTTGTCTAGGATCCCTGCAGCAGAGGGAAAAAGTTGAACCACTCCATAAAGCTACAGTGGCTGCATCCTGGCCACTGGTTTGCCTGAGTTTGGGGTCTTACAGTAGGGGGCGCCATTTTTCACAGAGGAAGGACTATCCAAGTGGGCAGATCTATGGTTGTCCACCAAGTCTTGGAAACCTGAGCCAGGCATTGTGTCCCTGGAAATCCATTTCCTCCCTCTGTGCACAGGAAGTGACAGAGGTGGTGGCGGCAGCAGTCCTCAATCATGGGCCTCTGGGCTGTGTGTTCTCTGACTCAGTGTCTACCAAGAGCTCTCACGACCCGGAAATGATGGCCAACACATTCAGAAGCTCCTTCCTGAGGGCTGAGGTGGGGTTAGTTACTGTAGGGACTGGAAAGATGGCTCACTGGTTAAGAGCACTGGCTGCTCTTCTAGAGGACCTTAGTTCATTTCCCAGCAACTCACAACTGTCTGTAACTCTAGTTACAGGGGACCCAACACCCTCACACAGATACATGCAGGCAAAACACCAATGCACATAAAATAAATAAATAAATCTCTTAAAAATAATTACTGTGTGGAGAGGAAGACAGGTCGAGAAGGTGGAGGACTTGGGGGTCTTGGGTGGAGGGTGTGGGGACCCCATCATCAGGAGGAGGTTGGCACACAGGTCAGAAGGCCCCAGTAGAGCTAAGCAGACAGTCTCAAGGAGGCTTTATGTGAGGTGTGCCCTTGAGGGAAGCAAGTCACCGCTTGAGGGGTTCAGTGTGAGTTGGGTGAGGTACCAGAATTGACAATATACAGAGGGATTGGTAATGAGGGGTTCTGAGCAAGAAGCTTATGCCTGGGTCGGGGCAAGGTCTTTGAGGGAATAAAGATGACATTCAAGGGTGATGCTGAAAGGGAAGGAAGTGATAGGGGTGTGGATGGGTGTGAAGGACAGGGAAGGGGCGGGGCAGGGGTGTGGATGGGAAGGTGGAAAGGATAGGGAAGGGGCGGGGCAGGGGTGTGGATGGGAAGGTGTGAAGGACAGGGAAGGGGCGGGGCAGGGGTGTGGATGGGAAGGTGTGAAGGACAGGGAAGGGGCGGGGCAGGGGTGTGGATGGGAAGGTGGAAAGGACAGGGAAGGGGCTGGGCAGGGGTGTGGATGGGAAGGTGTGAAGGACAGGGAAGGGGCGGGGCAGGGGTGTGGATGGGAAGGTGGGAAGGACAGGGAAGGGGCGGGGCAGCGGTAGTGAAAAGAAGGGGCTGAGACCGACCACATCGAGGCAGAGGGATCATAGACCAGAGGGCCGCAGTCTGGGCTGCTGTGTGCCACTGGTCAGCAATGTTAAGGAGTAGAAAGAAACTGAAGGACTCTGGTGTTAAAAGCCTAAACTGACAATGGAAAGCTGGAAGGGGACCAGGAATGGGAGGCTGGAGGAGGTGGGGAGGAGGAGAAAAAGGTGGAAGATGAGAAGGTGGTGGGGAGGCTGGAGGAGAGGTAAAACCTGATGAGATTAGGCTAGGACCAACGGGACTACACTCAGACAGCCTGGCTGCTCTCCACGGCCTTCACTGTAGAAGGCAGCAGAGGACACAGGTGTGTGGGAGGGAGTAGGAGTGGGGTTTGTGGGTTCCAGTTAAGGTAGGGAAACCAGTGCCTATTTATATACTGTTAGTAAGGAAGGGGAGTGTGTGTATGTGTGTGTGTGCGCGCATGTGTGCATGCGTGCATGCATACGTGCATGTGTGTGTGTGTGTTTAGGCGTGAGTCCAAGCAGGTCACCGGCAATGGCCCCAGGTGAGTGGCTGAGCACCTGGCTGGAATTCTATCCAGGGAGGCAGTGGTGGGGCGGAGACAGCCCTATCTCCTGCAGCTGGAGGTGCTCATCTCTGTTCAGGGTGGCCTGGAAGAGCTGTGTGCTCATCTTCCCTGCCACCTCTGGTTGGTATGGTTGCCACCAGTCCTCAGCAACTCCTCCAGCAGGCTGGGTGCCAGGAGTGAGATTTCTTCAGAATGTTTCTGAGGAGTGCAGGTGTGTTTTGAAAGGTCCTTGGGTTTCCAGAATCTTGCAGGTGCCTGTACCTGCTGAGCTCACCTCCACCCCCCCACCCCGCCCCCCAAACAGGCCCAGGGAGATAGACTGGTGGTGGAGAAGCTCCCTCCTCCCCTTGCCCTGCCTTCCAAGGCGCTCAGTCAGGTGCCCGCTCCATTCCCACACCTAGCAGGGTATGGAGTTCCAGGGGTGGGACACAGAACATGGAGTCCGGCCATCTGTGAATACTGACCTCTCCACCCCCAGCAACCTCCAGTCTTTCCATTCCCCCGGGGCCCAGGAGGCGGCTTCCGGGGACTAAACAGGTGTTTAATTTCATTCCCTGCAGAAGTGGCACTGCAGGTCTCCTGGGAAGGTGCAATTTTCCTCTGTCACCTAGGCCACTCTCTCGTCTCCACCTTGTCATTCCCCCTGTGAGTACCACCTGGGCAGTGAGGAGGGCAGCTGGGGACCTGCATGTGGGCTCCCAGCTTAGCTCCTAGATCTTAGCGGGTGGTGGAGGAATTGAAGTGGAAAACTGGCAGAGGGAGACTCAGCAGCGTGGAGCCTAGGGTGCCCTTCCATTGCCCTTCTCCTTTCAGTGTGTGTGTGTGTGCACGTGTGTGTGTGTGTGTGTTTCTGCGTGTATGTATTCACACACTCATGCTCTGGGAATGCAAACTCCAGTCCTCAACAGAGCAATCACTTAGGCCATCTTCCCTTCTGAGTCCTTCCCTTTCTTCTCCCTGGTAGGCAGTTGTTTGGGAAGTGGACAGAATAGATGCCGGACTTAACATGGACTTACCCTTCCTCTCATTGAAAAACACTTGGGTGCAGGAGCCTTAGACTGCACAGGACCCATGTACTAGTGGTTCAAGCTGCTTTGGAAGTCAGCTCCAACCTTTCCTTACATGAGAAAGCTTAATCTGGGCAGCGGAATATTGCTCAGTCTTGAAAAGGAAGAGATTCTGATATATGGGTTGAGAACACTAGCTCAAGTGGAATTATCCAGTCGCAGAGGAACAGATGCTGTGAGATTCCTCTTCTGTGAGGAATGAGGGCAGAGACTGGAAGGGGAGCGATCTGGGGCTGATGAGGAGGACAGGGTTTTATATTTTTTTAAAAAAATGCTGGCGGGTCCCCGGCGGCAGTAGGCAGGCAGCGGGCTCTGGGAGCAGCCAGTCCCAGGCAGAGACGGCCGTGGGTCCCTGCAAGATCCCCAGAGCGGTTGCTGATCCCAGCGAGGCGAGTGGCTGGGCAGGTTGGTCCCGCCATGCGGGCGGGTAGAAGGAAGGCACATGGGCAGACACATCGTACAGAATAGAATTGGGTATTTATTACTTAGAAGAGAGAGAGTGGGGGGGGGGAAGAAGGAGAAGAGAAGAAGAGGAAAGAGACACGCGCGCGCGCCAAGAAGGGACAGAGTTCAAGATGGCAGGAGGAGGGCGGCGGGGGTGGGGGGTGGGGGGGTAGGGGGGTGTCGGGGGGGAGGGGGAAGGGGTCGCTGGGAGTGGGCGTAGCTCACTCTTAAAGAGACGAAAACCATAACACAGGGGACAGTCAAATGGCTAAGTTTGTACTCTGTGAGATGACAAGAGCTCTGGAGACGGATGGCGTTGCGGGACGCCAAGCAAAGCAAGTGCACTTAGCGCCACAGAGCTGGACACTTACAGATGCTCACGGTAAGTGGCTTTATCACAGTGGAAAGAGCTCAGTGCGGCAGTTTGCCCGAGGCTGCCAGATGCCGAAAAGGGCGCCTGAAATGGAACCCACAAGGGGTGGCTAGGGATGCACCTGCTTTATTCTGACAGTTTTCCCACGAGCCATTGAAGCAAAATATGGGGACAGATCATGGTAGGTTAGCAAGACTGGGGCAGTCTCAGCTGCTGGAAATTCCTCTGCACGGGAGGAGTGCTCAGCCTGGCCCTGGCACCTGTTGGATAGAAGTAGCAATGACTCTGGCGACAGAAGAGAAGTTCTCCCAGCCTGCCCTGGGCACAGTGCAGGAAGAGGTTAAAGGCATACAAGAACCACAGCTCTGCCCTGCAGGAGTCCATCACAAAAACCCGGAAGCTACATCTTCCGGAAGGGAGCATCTTGGGGTGCTCCTAGGAGCAGATATAATCACAGGGTAGAGGGAGAGATGAACTGAATGGAAAACTATGCTTGGAGTGGGGGCTTTCCTAGGTGAGGCTGACACCTTAGCAACTATCTACGGTGGGATGTGTCACATGTGTCCTGAGGTTTGTACCAGGCTTGTCTGGCCGAACGGTACTGAAGGGAATCGGTTCTCTGGGTATTGATTGAGTCACTAAAACTCCGCTATGTTAGCCTGGCTTTCAGCTCCAGGAGCTGTGGATCCAGGCACTCAGTCCATGTCACTTGGGCCCATTCTCTTCTTTCCCATCTTTTTTGTTCTGCCTTCAACCCCTTTTGTTTTCATTTGAGACAGAGTCTAATAGCCCATTCTGGTCTCCAACTCACTATATAGGTTGAAGCTAGACTTGAACTTCTGTACCCCGCCTGCTTTTACCTCTTGAGTGCTGGGATTACCCGGCAGGTGTACACCCGGTTCTGCTTTCTGCACTCTGTTCTGGTCTCTCCTGTTTTTTATTCTTCTAGCTTAGCCTCTCAAAGGCAGAATTCAAGATGCGAGCCACCACACTCAGCACTGGCCAGGCTCTGGCCTTTCCTAAAGCAGAGTCTGTTCGCCAGGACTTCTTCCCCTAGCTGGGAGTACTCCCAGGGATCCCAGCCAAAGGCTCAGGGCTCGCTGGCAGACCACCCAGCACTGAGCTAGGCCTAGGCCGTGGACCTGAGAGTGGAGTCTGGTAGATGCTAAAGGGAGTCCAGGATGGTGCTCCTGGATTGGGGGATGGATTTCTGGTAAAGTGGGAGCACCAGAAGTCTTCCAGGTGGCCAGAGCAAGCTGCACCCATCCTGACTCCTCCCTCTCCAGCCTCCATTCTGCCCCCACAAAATGCACTAATTCTCACCTCATGGTTCCTTTTCACTTATACTGCCAACCACCCAGGATGCTGGGTGAAATCTGGTTCCTGCTTAGGTGCCAGAGACACAGTCTGGTGGTGCTTCACCTGCCAGCTGACACCCCCACCCTTCCCCTGCTGCACTATAGGACTTCGCGGGAACTGGTGGCTAGGTGAGTGAGTGCCTTTGGCTGCTTACTGGCTTTCTCTTTCTTTCTCCTGCTTGCCGCATCCTAGGCTATCTGGGATAGCAGGTCTGCCGTGGCTACACACAGTGGCAGCCTACTGGAGGGCAGGAAAAAAGAGCTTCCTCACACAGGGCAGAGCAGGGAAGGACAGCAAGGTTAGCTAAGTGAGCAAGAGGGCATTGTCCTTAATGAGCAGCTGGGGTCCAAGATCCAGCTGTTAGCCTCCAGGCCTTCTCTGCACCATGCCCATGGGCTCCTGCACTGTCTGAAGGCTGGGGAGCCCCGGGTCTCTCTCAGGGCAATGAGAGTGACTGCAGGGTGCTTCCAGCTTCGCGTCTTCTGGTCTAACTGTCATTCACTCACGCAGCTCCCACGATACCTACCAGGGCAGGGCTGCTGCCAGACTCTGGACATAACGCTGAGCCAACACAGACTTTGCGGTTAGAGAATAATATAAAATCAAGTTTACATATGATGGAGGAGAAACCCTGACGTCACCAAGGAGTCCCTCTGGGAGTCAGGGAAACAAGGGTGGGGGTGGGCACTGCCTCTCAGGAGAGTGAGCATCCAGCAAGGACAGACCATCACTGTAGGGATGTGCGCCTGCCGCAGGCATAGCTCGGGTGGAGTATGGAGTAGGAATCTGGGTGGCCTCTGAAGTAACAGGATGCTGGGAAAGCTGGGAAAGTGGCTTAAACTCCATCAAGAAGCAATGGGCCCACTGTGAGGGACTCTGGTGGTGTCAGGCCTGGGCTGAGAAGTCAGCTGCTTGGGCCTGATTGACACTGTGAACTCTCAAGCCAGCCACCTTTATGTTCCAGATACAATGGTCACTTTTTGCTTATTTGTTTGTTTTGAGATAGTGTAGACCATGTAGACCAGACTGGCCTCAGACTCCCTATGTAGCCAAGGATGACCTTGAGGTCCTGATCCCCCTGCCTCTATCTCTCAAGAGCTGCGATTAGGGTCGTGTATCAGCACATCCAGTTTATGTAGTGCTATGGATTGAACCCAGGGTTTTTAAATACTAGGCAAGGGCTCCATCGACTCACCCTCACCCCCACAAGCTCCACCGCTCACTTTAAACAAAAGCGTGTCCTAGCCTCTGTACACTTTAGTTAAGAAACTATAGCCTATCTGAAATTCATCTTTGACTTGACATCCTGGTTTAGTATGTTCGCTGTTTGGCTGAATCAGCCGCCTCAGGGCCCTTTCTTACCTTCTCTGTTTAAAGATAATACTTTCTGCTCACTGTCCCTGACCAGCACTGGGAGGCAACTACTGCTCCCCACCAAGGCCCCAGCTGGACTCCCTTGGATCTCAGTTTCCCAAAGCTAGCCCACAGAATACCAGGAAACATTCTTGTTTAAAGTCGTAATGGCCTACAGGCTCCTGGATTTTCTGTCTTCGCTCCATTTGCGGCTACAGAGTAATTTGGGACACTCAACCTGTGACTCAGATGCCCTGGGGCTCGCAGCCTCAGACCCTAAGGCGGCAGCTCTGGCTCTTCCCGCACCTCTGCTGCTCAAGTCACACACAGCAGGCTGAGCCCCTGCGCTAGGCACCTGGAGGCAGAGTGGGAATGGGGCAGAGGGAGCTTATCCAATGGGAACATGCTGAGAAAGAGCAAGGGGGTATGAGTGTAACTGGGTGATAATAGCTGCTTGCCATGGGTCTTTTTTCAGCACCTACTGTGTGTCGCTATGTAGTTTATAGTCATGGACACAGTGATATCTTTTCCCTAGCAACTCCTAGCAACCCTGGTGTCCTCTGGAGGAGAAACAACCACAGCTGTACCATTATCACGAAAGCCACCAGCTATGTATGGCAGTTCTTATCTCAAACCCACAAAATGAAGTAAATCTTAAAACCGAGATTCTCCATCACAGTGGCCATATGCTCACTGGCAGTGGGTGGCTGGTGACTGTGGTCCCAAGCATGTCCCAGATAGCACACTGGAGGTAGACAGGTAGCAATAGGTGACCACTTTGAGATCAGTGGAAAGAGAAAAGAAGTGGGGCCTGGAGAGAGGCAGGGATGCTGTTTGGAAGAGTCTGTGAGGAGGAGGGAGACTGAGTACTGTAAAGAAGTGCTCCCTGGGAGGACATAGGAAGACCACTCCAGGTAGAGGGAGCAGCTGAGGTGCTGGGGAGGCTGGTCTGTTGGGGAAGGAAGCAAAATGAGAGGGTGTGTTGGCCTGGAGAGCATGCCCGCGATGGAGGATGAGCACATTTGGTGCCTTGACTGGCATGAAGAAGACTTAGGGTGTGACAGAAAAACCACAGTTAGGAGTCCAATTTCAAGTGGAAGGATGAATTTTCAGGTTGGGGAATCGTCTGGATGCTGGGTAGGAGGCTGGCCAGGGAGGATGCTAAGCCAGTTGGTTTTCACAGGCTGGGCATCAGACACAGTCTGGGCTGTGCACACTCTGACTGGTGATGGGCAGGGAGCTCATCACATGGACATTCACCAGCTCTGGAGGTGATCACAGCATTTCCAAAGTCCGGGAACCCAGGACCCCTAGCTTCCCCACTACACATCCTTCAGGCTGTGCGATTTTCATCCCATCCTGAGCTCGGGTGTCACTCAAATTGTGGTAACTTCCTGGGTCAGGAGGCCTTAGCCCCACCTGAAACCCTATTCATCACCTCACCCTCCACCTCAGCCTCAGGGAGGATGACGCTGTGTGGACTGACTGTCTTTTCCACTTTCCACAGGGGTCTGGAATGTACTCACGCTGCAGCGACCTGCCTTGTTGCACGCCTGCCTGGCCACCTCCAGGCACATCAATGTGACCCAGGAGAGTGTGAGGCGTTTCTGGCCTGGAGGAAACCTCTCTGGTAGGGTGGAGCCTGGGATAGATAAATGGCCCTTCTGGCTTCCCCAGGCTCTGCTTTGCAGCTGCTGGAGTCCCTAGGCCTTCAGCCCCATCCGCATCACACACTGCTGGGCTTTGGTCAAGTTCAGGAAGCCCCGATTCTTGAGCAATGGGATTCCAGGTTCAGTGAGAGACCCCTCTCAAAAAGCAAGGTGGAGAGTGAGAAAGACGCTGGGCATTGATCTCTGGCCCCCACACATGCACATACATGAACACACCAACAAATAACATACATGAAAAAGATACAGAGAGAGGCAGGAAGACAGACTAAATCTGGGTGGGCTCCCTTCCTCTTTTTTTTTTTTTCAAAGTTTATTAAAATATAAAAGTTTCCATTTTCGCCCCTCCTCCTAACACCCTCCCACTCCCCCTACTCCCTCTCCTCTTCCCTCTCCATCCCTAAGAGCAGTCAGGGTTTCCTGCCCTGTGGGTAGTTCAAGTTCCTCCCCGCTCCCTCCAGGACCAGGAAGGTGAGTATCTAATCAGACTGGATCCCCAAAGATCCAGAATATGCAGAGGAAACAAGTCCCAGAGTCATTGTCAATGGCTTTTTAGAAAGACTTCGGGCCAGCCACATTCAGAGAATCCAGCCTCCTCCAGAGAATCTGGTTGGATCAAGCGCTCCTTCAGTCCCAGTCAACTGGCCTTGGTGAACTCTCATTAGATCAGTCGCCTTGTATCAGTGGGTGATCGCTCCCCTTGCCGTTCTGATTTGCTTTTTCATGTTCTTCCTCCTTCTGTTCCTCCTTTGGACCTTGGGGGGCTCAGTCCGGTGCTCCAATGTGGGTCTCTGTCTGCATCGCCGTCCATCGCCGGATGAAGGTTCCCTCTGATCTTGCCCTCCCTGCTCACGTTCTTCTTCCTGCTGCTTCTCGGTTGGACCTAGGGAGTTAAGTCCAGTGTTCCAACGTGGAACCCCGTCTCTATCTCCATCTATTGCCAGATGAAGGATCTATGGTGATAAGCAAAATATTCATCAGTATGGTTATGGGCATAAAAGAACTGGCCTCCCTTTCTCTTTTACAGCAGCACCGATCCAGAATGCTTCCCTGTGTAACTCGTCCAACCCTGATGGGCAGTTTTGTCAGCCAATGATCTTCAGGAGGTTGGACCAGGTTAGGGCGTGACCTTTTGGGTACCCAGAGAAAACCGCCGCCTAGGCCCCCAATGCTGCTCTCTCTGGTTTTTGCGTTATATACCTGAGGTTAGACTTTTTGTCCTGTTTTGTGAGTTTGGCCCTTATAATAAAGAAATATAACTGGAATTAGCTTGGGATTTTTTGACTCGTGATCTCACCCCCCCCCCTTCTTCAGTAACGTCTGGCACCCAACGTGGATTGTGGGAACCAGTATTGTGGGAACCGGTATTGTAGTAACCCCCTTTTCAGGACCCCCGCGGAAGCCGTGGCTCACCCCCTTTTTCTAGTAACACAACCCCATCGCCTCCCTAAGACCTGCCCCTAGCGCCAACTCATGAGGTTCAGGGACTTCATGGTGTGAGTCAGAGACTCGCAGACCTACCATCCACAGCAGAGTTATTTCCAGTGCTCATGGGCTGAGCCATGAAATCCACACCGTCCTTCCTATTGGAGGAAGGCTCCAGCCCAGCCTGGGTCTGGCTTTGATGATTTCACAGAAGGATACCATTCATAATGGCACATGAACCCCTGCCGTAAGCCCCAGGACCACTCTTTAGACCTTTCTCCACGCTCTCCAGATGTTCACTATTTGTAGTGAAATGACCAAGTCCAGTCTAGTGGGAGTAAACAGGATCTCACACATGACAGTCCTCAAGGTGGACCTGACTGTTCTACAGAGGACACTGTGGTTACACACGCCACAAAAGGCCAGGACTAAGTAAAGTCAAAACCTTTTCACCCTGGGGTTTTACTATCTTTCTTTAGAGTAAATAGTATTAAAGACAGGGTCTCGTGTAGCCCAGGCTGGCCTCACACTCATTCTGTAGCTGAGGATGACCTTGAACTCCTTGTTCACCAGTCCTGGGATATAAGCTTGTGCCACCATGGACAGTTAATGCGGTGCTGGAATGGAGCCCAGGCTTTGTGTGTGCTAGGGCAGCTCTCTACCAGGTGAACTGGGCCCCAGCCTGCATGCTGCACTTCTAGGCTGGACTCTTCAAAGGGGTGTTTCCTGAATTCGCTTGCATGGGGAACCTTGCTCGGAATCAGAGTATCTTTGAGAGTTTTGACACTGGCATTGGGCATCTTCTGTAGAGTTTGGCAGGCCCCACCTGTCCCAGATGGACAGACCGCCTCTGCCAGATGGGGGTTTCCGTGAGTCTGGCCCCACTTCCTGGGGAGACTCTTCACCCTCCTTTGCCTGCTCTGGGAAGAAGGCATGAGTCAGTGGCTGCCAGCTCCAGGGTAAGGGGAAGGATGTGTGTGGCAAGAGGGCACTGTAGCTTTCCCAGCTTAAAGAGTGACTGCCAGCTTCAGGGCAGAGCCAGCTAAGGTGAAGCATTTGCAGAAGGGCTATGCTGCTTGTTAAAGCCTGGGTTGAGGGGCGGGGTGGGGAAGGTGCTGGCTCAGCCAGTAAAGTGTTTGCTATGCAAGAAAGAGGAACTGAGTTTGGATCCCAGCATCTACATAGAAAGGAAGTTGCAGTTTGGCTCATGGAATCTAATCCTGGTTGACAGACAGAGGGATCCCTGGGGCTGACTGGCCAACCAGCCTACAAAAAGATGAGCTTCAGATTCAGTGAGAGACCCTGCCTCAAAGACAAGGTGAAGTGCAATAGAGGAAGGCACTCACTGATGGCTTCTGGCCTCTGCACTCACACGCATATTTGCACACCCCTCACATCCATACACACACAAATGCATAACCACACCCTACAGTTCTCCTGTAGGCAGGTTGAGTCTGCTCCTGTAGGCTGCAGAGTGTTCCGACCACCATCACCGGCCCTGCCTGGGGAAGAGTGGGAACATGGAAAGAAAGGAGTCACCCTTCCCATAGTCCGAATGAGTCCTTTTCCAGATGAGAGTCAAGAATCTTAACACAGTCAAGGTCTGGAAGATACCAACAGAGAGATGAGATTCCTTTTCTTTTCTTTTCTTTTCTTTTCTTTTCTTTCCTTTTTTTTTTCCCCCCCGAGACAGGGTTTCTCTCTGTAACAGCCTAGCTGTCCTGGAACTTGCTCTGTGGACCAGCTGGCCTTGAATTCACAGAGATCTATTTGCCTCTCCCTCCCGGGTACTAGGATTAAAGGTGTGCGCCACCACCGCCCAAGAGTGAGATTCCTTTTTTATCATGTTATTTCCAACAGGAACACCCTGAGTCCTGCTTAAGGTCTGAGATTGCATGGCCTTTCCCCCTTCCCAGTGGGAAACCTCCAGTTTCCAAAAATCTCATGAGAAATCTCCCTTACAGTTAAAGGACACACCTAGCCTGCCTTGTGCAACCTGTAGCTCCTGGTTTCATGTTATCAGAATGGAACCACACACAGGGAATCCCCAGGTCCATTCGCTAATCTCAATTTATCAATAAAGAGGAGCGCAGTTTCTCAGCACTCTCTGAAGTGTTGCTTCAGAGGCACCAAACAGTACACACGTGGCCATGGCACGCATGAAGAGCTGCTCTCAGTAAACCCACACTCTTGGGAACATCTTGCTTTCTTTAGGTCACTTCTCTCTGCTAACTCTCAAGCCCAACATTGATGTTAAAACAGATTTTCATAACCCCCACCCAGCTTCACACTGGCCAAGTGTGGCCAAGGATGGGTGCTGATCTGAGTTGAAGTCACTAAAAGATTTAGGGAGCTCCTCAGGCTGCTGTAGGAGACAGCATGGCGCTGTGCCTTTGTCCCTGCTGCCACTGACAGGACTGCCAGTTCCTGCAGAAGGCTCAGTATGTTTTGACTGCTCACAAAACTGAGCTTATGAAGAACATGGAGCAAAAATAGGGAAGAGAAATGGCGGAGCTGGAGAGATGGCTCAGTCGTTTAGGAGTACTTGTTGCTTGTAAAGGACCCTGCTTCTGTTTCCAGCACCCACGAGACAACTCACACCCATCTGCAGCTCCGCTTCCAGGAAACCAATGCCCTCTTCTAGACTGCACAGGGACAGCATGGCCACAGAGCATAGCCACACACACAGGCAGAACACCCACACACATAAAATACAAATAAATAGACCTGAGAAAGAGTAGGGGGGAGGGAGGGAAGGAAGGAGGAAGGGAGGAAGAGAGAGAGAGATTTGTACCTTTCATTGCTGTGGAACAGATTGGGGAAAGTCTTGTCCCATCCTGCCTGTTTGGGGGCCGGGCTGGTGACCTCACCTTAGAGAGGTGCCAGTGGTAGCATATTTGCGATGTGCTCTTCCTCAGCCTACCTTAGCCCAGCAGTCCTCTCATTCAGGGAATTGCTCCCATCTACATCTAAATCACTCCCAAGCTGTCCCTGCCCTGCTGAACCCTAGCCTGCTGCCTGCTCTCTTGGATTTTGGGGCCTCCTGTCCTGCTGGGAGTCACAATCTGCCAAAGGCGCACAGGGACTAGCTTCCACTAGTTCCCAATCTGGCTATGCTGAGCCTCTGCTGACCAAAGTCATATAATAAGTTTAAGGCTAGCCTGGACTACCCAAAAAAGAAGGAAGGGAGGGGAACAGATGGAAAGAAGGAACAAGGAGGGAGGGAGGAAATAAAGGGAGAGACTGAGACATGGGGCACAGTAAGCCTGCACCCTCAGTATCTTGCCCATGGGAGTTCTGGTCCTTGGATTCTTCTCATACCCTCTGACATTCATTAAACACTTACTAAGTAAGACACTAGGTTCTAACTTGATTTCAGCAACCCTGGACTCCAGACACAGGTACTAGATTGTCTGACAAGGACCTTGCAGCCACCACAGTGGCCCCTTTGCGCCTGCCTACTTCTCCATGAGGTGGAAATACTGAAGCCCTGGGTTTGCTAGCCTATCTCCCAGGTCCCACCCATCACTATAGTGTGTACCTGCTAATGTGGGGGGACTGGAGGAAGCAGAGTGTGCAGTAAAGTGATCCTTCCAGGTGGAGTTCCAACTCCCCTCTTTGTGGCCTATCTACTGTCCTTTCTTGTTCTGCTAGGACCTTGGCTGGAAGGAGAGGCTATGTGGAGAGAGAAGGGCCCGACACCATGTCTACCCAGGGCCTGAAGACCCTCCTGCTATACAAACAGGCAGACCCTTGGAGACTCCGCTGACCACTTATGGAATTCGCAAATAGGTCCTCGGTGTTTTAAGCTACCGAGAGTTGGGTTGTTTTGGTGTACAGTGGACTCTGGACAGTTCTGCACTGACTCCCAGCCTCCTACAGTGGATGAACCCCGCCACGTACAGGCTCAGACAGTGACTTGGGGGAGAGAAAAACTCTGGGGAGATACAGGAGCAGGAAGACCTGGAGCCCACAGGCCAGGCCTCCGTAAAAACACGGTGGCACAGCTACAAACATCCCCTCGGGGTTTTCCCCTGGAGAAGCACACTTGTAAGTGGGCAATTTCACAGCACTTTGCTGATGTCCAACCTACTGGCACTGCTGAGACCAGAGCTGGAAAACAGTCATTTCCCTCGCCAAATTGCCACCACTGAACTTCCTGCCGTGCTTGACTCCGGTGATGGAAATTAATTCACTCGATGAAAATCTGGCAGAGAAGAAGGAAAATGGGCGTGCTGGGTAGAGGATGGCTCCGAGCAGGAGTTCAGAGACATGGCACCAATAAATTCTGTGTTCGGATGCAAGCAGACGTACCAGGTTTCACAGACACCCAAGCAAATCTTCTCTAACCCCCCCCTCGTATGTATAATATGTCTCTCTTTCTGCCTCTGTCCCTGTTTCCATCTCTCTGTGTGTGTCTTTGTCTCTCTTCCTGTCTCTCCCCTTTCTGCCTCTCTCTGTGTCTCTGTCCCTGTTTCTCTCTGTGTGTCTCTGTCTGTCTCTCTCCTCCTGTCTCTTCTCTTTCTGTCTCTCTCTATGTGCCTCTCTCCCTGTTTCTGTTTCTCTCTCTGTCTGTCTGTCTGTTTCTTCCTGCCTCTCTCTTTCTATTTCTCTTTTGTGTCTCTCCTCCTGTTTTCATTTCTCTCTGTGTGTCTCTTTCTGCCTCCCTCTCCCTGTTTCTATTTCTCTGTCTCTCTGTCTGTCTGTCTCTCTCTCAATCTATCTCTTCCTAGCTCTCTCTATTTCTCTCTGTGTATGTCTCTCTCCCTGTTTTTGTTTCTTTCTCTCTCCCTCCCTCCTTCTCTCCTCCCCTCCCTCCTCAGTTCCTGACATTCAGACAGCTCAGAGGTGCTGAGCCTGCACAGAACCTGCTTCCCCCACAAGTTCCTCCATGGGACGGAGGCTGTGGTCCAGGCTGGGACTGACACTAGGAACCACTGGCCGGCCTGAAATTTAAACTCTTAAAAAACTAGGATTTTTTTTTCATGTTACAATATGTGGTAGGGTGATTTTGTAGCCCTCGAAAGCGTGAGTAGTTGCATGGAACTGCAGATTCTTCCCTTAGATGACTTTACCTTATTGTATTGTTATCCTCATCAGCATTGCTATACTTGAGGTCTCATGGTCACAGGATGGCTGCCACAGCTCCAGGCCTCATGTGTAGTCTAAGACAGCCAGGGCTTCTTGGAGCCTAATCTCCAAAACCAATATAATCTCACATCAGCCAGTTTTGACGTTTCACTGAGATCAAAAGAGATGGAAAACTAGATCACTGCTAATGGGAGACTAAGAAGAGCCACACTGCCAGCAGATGCATGGATTGGGATGGGAGAAATTTGCAGACATTGAACATCCTACCAGGAAGCAGTGGTGTAGCTCAGTTGTTAGCACCTGGTCGAGGCTCACTCGCAGCACATAGCAGGGTGTGACGATGCATGAGGCAGAATTTCAAGGTCATGAAAGTGAAAAATAAAAGTGTGTTTTCAACAGCCAGAGGCCATCCACTGGGCCAGCAGGGGACTTGCTCCCTGTCTGTAGGTGACATTGGCAGCTAGAGTTCATAGAGGCTTGAGCTTGCCATGGCAAACAGCCCAGTGCAAACTGTTTGGAACAGCCTGAGCCAGGTCAGGGCCTCCTGGAGTCAGACTATGCACTGGCAGGGGGCAGCTGGAGTTGCAGGGTAGCTTCCTCTTGGCGTTCATACAACCTCTGATGCAGTCAGGCTGGTGTGTGCAGCCATTTAGCTCAACCCTTTCCTCTGGCCGCTGAGACTCGGGGCAGTGTCCCTTAGCTGTCAGTTAGGGAGTCAAAGTGTCCTAACATCCCTACAGCTTACTTAAAAGAAAAGTAAGATAATTAAATGGGTGCTACAAGTGTATGATTAAGCTTTAATAACATGGTCACAGTATTTAATAGCTCATTGTTCTCAGTCAAATGCCCATGAGGAGAGTTGGGGCACTTTATACTTATTAGGGATCTTACCACGAAGTCTGAGGGACTCAGCCTGACCTTGTACACCTCAGCCTTTGTACTATGTGGGGACACAGTCACAGGTGCCGTCGTGGACGCTGAGCTCCTGGCTCCATCATTTCGCACTTTCAACTTGCAAAACTAGGAGAAACAAAACAAAACAAAACCAAAAAGCTTTCTGCTGCTTATGAATTACCCAGTGCAAAGCGTTTTGTTCCAGTTACTTACTTAAACAGACTGAGAAAGTCAGCCTAATGTTTTAAAATTGTGTCGTGTTTTATTTTGGCTTCCTTTTTAAAAGATAGTCTCGCATATCCCAGGCTGGCCTCAGACTCACCGAGTCCCGAAGGCTGACTTAGAACTCTTGAACTTCCCATCTCCACCTCCCATGTTGCTATGCAGCGCTGAAATCAACCCCAGGTCTTCCGTGAATGCTGCGGAAGAGCTCTGTCAGCTGCGACATCCCCAGCCTTTGTCAGCCTGTGTTTTAGTGTTACAAGAGAACAAGAAACGTTAAAAAGCTGAAGCAATGGCCGTCTCTGGGCTTCCCAGAGCTGGAGCCTCAGGTCCCCCGCACACACCTGCCTGCCAGCGGTTTTCTCCTGTGTTAGCTGCCAGGGATGCCTGTCTGGTGTTTCTTCTGTAATCAAGCTCACTGACTGTCCGGGGGTGTTAGGTTCTCCTCTCATGGTCCTTAAACAGCACAGGTTATCAGTAAACATCAGTATTGATCTTAGACCAGCTGTGAGCCTCCTCCTCTAAAGTACCATCCTCCTGGGTTCTGAGACTTTGGCACAAGTTCACAAGTTCTCCCTCCTTCCCCCAGCACTTGTCAAAATATTTTTTTCCAAACACTGTGTCATTCTTGTGACAGAACTCTGGTGCCAACTGTTAGGTTAATGAGAGAGCCTCCACTCCACACCCGTCTTGTTTTGTTTTGCCTGGGGACCCAGAGCCCAGTGTTTCTACTCCTTTGATCTCTGAGTGGAAAACAAAACCCCAGGTACTGTAGCCATTGGCCCAAGGAGAGAAGCATGCAGAGCAGGGTAGGGTTCAACACACACACACACACACACACACACACACACACACACACACACACCTACATCACAGGAAGGTAGATCAGAGAGCATCAGGTGGGGACAGAGAGGCTAAGGCTGGGTGTCACATGTCACATGGAGAGCCCAAAGCCACAGCATGAGCCTTTGAGAGAGTGGAATTTTCTAAATTATTCTCCGGTATGATGCTAAGGGACACAGAATTCCTGCCCTGTCAGACAAAGAGGGAACTGGGAGTTAGGTGGCTGTGGTGGCACACACCTTTAATCCCAGCACTCTGGAGGCAGAAGTAGAGGATCTCTGTGAATTCAAGGCTAGCCTGGTCTACAAAGCACGTTCCAAGACAACCAGAGCTGTTACACAGAGAAAACCAAAAACGAGAGAGAGAGAGAGAGAGAGAGAGAGAGAGAGAGAGAGAGAGAGAGAGCGCTAGGACATGCTTCCTGTGTTTGCGGCCATGCCATGCACACGTGCCTGGAAGACAGCTTTAAAATGACGTTTTTGACTTAGACGTTCAGAGGCATCAATTCTACTCCTATGTTCTGTTGGTTCCTGACCCACAGTGCGGCAAGATGTCCCAGCAGCTGCAGCATGGGAGTCGGAGCACAGTTCCCAGGAAGCAGAGCAGAGACAGGATGTGCCCTTCCCTCGCGGAGACCAGGAACTGCTTCCTTCTGCAGTCAGGCTCCGACAGCGGCTGCTCACAGATTGAAGATTCCCTGAAGGAAGAGGCATCCTCTCCCGCCACAGACACACCCTGGGCTTTTGATGGCCCCGCGGTGTGGTGCTGTGTTTGGGAGTCCAACATCAACAACAGAGAGGGTGATGGATACTGAAAGACTCAAGTTTGTGGCAAGTTACCAAGGCAACAGATGCCGGAAGGAAGACCACCCAAAGTCTGTGAGACCATCAGAGAGGATCTGCCTGCGTATCAGGAAGGTTCTCCAGAGAGCTGCTATTTCATCTCAGAATGGAATGCTCCCCTAGGCTGAGTGTTCTCAGAGGTCACTGGCAGCAGAGCCCCGTGGTGGGAGAAGTGGGAGGTACTCAGGTACCCAAAGTGCAAGGAAGAAGAAAGAGACACGGGTGGAGGGGGGGATAGGACACAATGTGCTCTCAGCAAGGCAAGGCTGGCATGCCACAGGGGTAGCTGTGTGACTATGTTTAGGGTTATCAATGTGCAATTGTCAGGAGTGTCCTTATGTGAAGTGGGAATTCGCTCCCTGGGGTGTGAACATGATGCCTGGAACTCAACAGCTACTTTCAACCATGAGTTGGGAGCCTTGATGGTAGAAAACAAGGTAGACACACCCTAGTTCTTGATCATCATGGATTTTTAAAAATATCTTTCCTAGGTTTGTTTCTAAATTTTTGTAAGTTAAAAAGGGTCAAAAATAAATTTTTTTCATATAAGCTGAAGAGTCCAAGAATAAGAATAAAGAAATGTAGGTTCCAGAAATAAGGATGTAGAAATAAAGAAATATAAAGTTGTAAACCTAGGAGAATGGGAGCAGGCTGTCAGCGGCTTTCTCAGCAGATCAAGGATTAACTATTAACAGTGGGTTACTCCGCTTTACAACCCAGAGCTCTATTTGCGAGGCTGAAGCGGCCCTTTGTGAATTTAGGGTCGCTCTGTAAACTGAGGATCAGCTTTTAGATAACCCCGCCGCCACTCATGACCACAAGTTGATGTGAGCTCAGTGAACTTTTAAATAATGGGATTATGTGACTTTTGACTTTATGGTTGTGCATTTTCCCATACCCTTCCCTGGTGAGGAACAGAGCCTCGGTAAACACCATCAGCAAGTACCAGAGAAACAGTGGACTATATACAATCATGAGTTAACTGAAAAACACTGTTACTGAAAATTTCAAAGAAAGGTGATTTGTGTCTAAGTTTCACCTCAAGATTGTAAAAATTCCTGTTATTGCCTGATACTTGCTATAAAAGGAGGACTTCGAAC
This sequence comes from Myodes glareolus, assembly GCF_982192425.1. Classification (NCBI taxonomy): domain Eukaryota; kingdom Metazoa; phylum Chordata; class Mammalia; order Rodentia; family Cricetidae; genus Myodes; species Myodes glareolus. The sequence continues at coordinate 85,752,371 of NC_142035.1, read as the reverse complement.
ACTGGCCTTTGCCACCCTTACAAATTCACCTCTGGCTGTGGTCTCAGCTAGCTGATAAGTTTTTTGTGTCCCATGGACATTTTTATTAATTTTTAATTTTTTTCATGGAATAAAGTTTGCTTCTGGTTTACTAGACTTTGGTGGTCTGTCCCCATCTTTGCGTGACCTCTATGAACCCAGCATAAGCCACTTAAATCTGAGCACACCTAGGTTGGAATCCTGATTTGGATGGTGTTGCTGGAGACACAGTCTTTCGTCCTCAGATCCAAGGAACTGGGGGAATTTCATTAAGAACTCACTGTGAAGTGGTGGACCTCCTCATGATTCTAGAGCCTTCTAGGCCTGTGTGCTGACCTTCAAAGATCCACGGGAGCAAACAGCTCCTGTCCAACAGAAGGCAATGTGAAGATCTAAAGCCAATGAAGCAAGAGGTACCCAAGCCTTGAGTAGCAGGATGCCAGGCGCCTGGGGTTCACCAGCTGAGTAGGGCTGTTGGCTGGCTGGCTGGTTGGATCCTCTCAGCCCAGCACTGGGATGACAGGCATTTGCCACTATGTCTGGCCTTCTTACGTGGGTTCTGAGATAGAGCTCAGATCCTCATGCTTGCTAGGCATGTTCTTTATGGTGAGCCTTCCCCACAGCATGAAAGCAGACGTTTCCTGTAAAGCACTGGTGGGTCGTTTGGGTAGAAGGCTGGGCATGTGGCTCAGTGTAGATCATTTGCCTTGACTTGTGAGGCACTGACTTCTGTCCCAAACACCAACAGTTCTTTCTCAGCCGCACTTTCTGTGTTTTTTTTTTTTCTGTATTCTCATTTTTTCTGAATCAGACAGCCATGAACTTGACTTACCCTGGCCACACTGCTTTCCAAACTTGACCATGCCTCAGAGTTCACTGTAGCACTTGTCCAAGGAAATCCCTGGGTATGGGCTGGGTCAGGGAGCATCGGCCTTACTTAGTTGGTTCCTAATCTGAGGAAGTTTTGCTTGAGCTGATGCTGGGGGACTCTAGGAAGGAATTCATAGTTGAGTTCCTTGGAACTCAGATACACAAGAAGATAGCAGGAAGGGTGCTGGCCAGGCTTCCTGTGGGATGACCCAGAACTGGGGTGGGGGCAGGGATGCCAGGCTTCCCCAGAGCAACAGTATTCCAGCTGAGTGGAAAGGAGAACATGCCTGGCAGAGGAACAGAAGGCTGGTTCAAAGTGAAGAGCAGGAGAAAGTGGAGTACCATGGTGTCCTCCCTCGCTGCTCTATCTTCCTGCACCCCAAGACAACTTGAGAGGGTGCTATGAAGCTCATCAGAAGCTCACGTTACACATTTGGAGATTCTGGAAGAAATATGCCATGAGTTAAGGACCTGCTGAGGGGTCACAGCAATCCTGAGAGAGACACTGGGCCCCAGATTTAAAAAGCCGAGTCATGATGACTATACACACATAAAGAGAGCATGGCAGATTCATCCAGACCCTGTCGCCCTGCCCTGCCTTGCTCTGCCCGCTGGATAGATGGGAGGCTGGGGCCTGCCTTGCTCATGCAGTATGGGAACCTGATTGGCCCCTCACTTCCTCCCAAGAATCCAGTTTCTCCCTTGAAGGCATCATCACGCCTGATTCCCCCCTCTTCATCTCCTCCGCAGCCCTTTGCTGGACTGTTTCTTGCTTGGTGCAGATCTGACCCCAGAGAGCGTCTCAATTACCATCTAATAGCGATGATTCTGACGCACAGCCATCTCCAGGCATCCGAGTGCAGGCTGAACGCAGAATTCCTCTTGGTAAGTGTAGGCTGGAGACATCCAAATGTCGTCACCTGTGTCTGTGCTGCAGTTCAGCAGGCGAAAACATAAATACACATCCCGTGGGACCTGAAGGAATGATGTCACTGCTGTGCCAGGATCCCACTCAGCCCTCTCCTGTGAGAAGGATTCCTTCTGGGGGCTTCGCCTCCTTTCTCTTCCTTTATTGACCACCCAGGGAGGGCCGCTTGTACCCATATCAAAGCTGTGGGAAGTTGCTTTGGCTGTTCTGAACCTTCTGCAACTTCACAGAAATCTTACAGATGCCCGCCCTCATCTTTGTAAATAATTCTCCCCCATTTTGCAGTCTAGAGAAGCCATCTTTGAGCTGCTGAGCGACCAGAGCCTGGGGTGTGATGTGGGTCTGAGCTGATAGCTCTACAGTCAGTGACTGCTTCGAGCTGGGCCTGCTGCAGGCCCGGAGCTCGGCTACTCAGGAAGCTGAAGCAAGAGCATTGTTTAAGCCAGGCTTGCCTGGGCCCCCACAGAGTTCAAGGGTGGCCTGGAGACTTAGCAAGGTGAATAAACACTTGCTGGCAAGCATGAGGACCAAACTTTAATCCCTAGGATTTAATCCCTAGGGTTTTTTGTTTAAGCCAAAGAAGTGAACGTGTGGAGGTCAGAGGACAATCTCAGGAGTTGCTCGTGGCATCCCTCTTGTTTGAGGCAGTTTCTTTGGTGTTTGCTAGCTTGCCCAAGCGCACTTAGAGGCTGCCCCGCACCTCACTGTGGAATGCTGAGCCCAGAGATAAACCACAGTGCCCATGCTCACATGGGCTCTGGGCATCTAAAGGCTGCTTGGCTGCCCCGCACCTCACTGTGAAATGCTGAGCCCAGGGATAAACCACAGTGCCCATGCTCACATGGGCTCTGGGCATCCAAAGGCTACTTCTCAGGCTTGTGCAGCAAACTTTTTACCCACTGAGGCCAGCCTGACCTGAGTTTGAATTCCCTCAGGGTGGCCTTGGTCAGGTTTCCTGACTGGAAGCCCTAGGAACTCACCTTGAAAGTGGTGTCTTTGTAGGGTTGTGAGGGTTACATAGAACAAGCATTTGAGAGCCAGGCTCCAAAGCCACATAGCTTAGGTTACAGTCCCAGGAGCAGCTGTATGACTTTGGGTGAGTTACATCCCCTCTCTGGGCCTCCCTTTCTTGGTCTGTAATTTGGTGCACAGAGCTGTGGTGTGTGTGTGTGTGTGTGTGTGTGTGTGTGAGAGAGAGAGAGAGAGAGAGAGAGAGAGAGAGAGAGAGAGAGAGAGAGGCTGTAACCAAGAAACAGGTTCAGCTGTAGCAGTGTTTGCTAAGCCTTGTGATCGGAGTATGTGCTGAGAAACTGAAGGAAGCCATCCAAGGCAGGCTGGACCCGGGATAAGAGCTTTGCAGCAACAGCAGCAGCGAGAAGCAAGGACTGCAGAGTTTCATCTCTGCACTTGTGAAGACTCCAGGCCAAGAGTTCTCAGTCCTCACTGCACTTTGGCACAACATGGGGGTCTTATTCAATGCCCACACCAGATCCCTCATTAGTCTACAGGAGATCTGGCATCCAATGATAGTTTTTAATAATATTAAGTAGCCAGGCCTGAGAGCCACTGAATTCGATTAGTTAGAGAGGTAGCTAAGTAAGCAGTCTGTAGCTTCCTGAGGAAGTGATATTTTAAGATTCAGGTACTTGGCAGGAATTGATGGCAGTAGGGTTCAAACTGAGAATAGAGCTGGTACCAAGGTCCTGGGGCAGGCATGGGCTTGGTGTGTGAGGAAAGCAGCTGGTAGCCTGGGGTGGGGAAAAGGTGGTTGTGCATAAATGGCCAAGGGCCCAAGCCCCAGGAGGGCAAGAATAGGAAACTGCAGCTTCCTCTGGCCAAGGCACAGAGTCCTTGGCACAGGCAGAGAGCAGCGCTCCCTTATGCCCACAGCTGACATAGTCCTTCAAATGTCCTTGAGCCAGAGACTAAAAAATCCACAAGGATGACTCCCGAGGCAGTGGCCAGTCTCACGGGCAGGTCACTGGGTCCTTGGGGAGAGTAAGGCAGGAAATCATTACAGTGACCAGTGTGAGAGGAGATTGCCTGAGATGGGCCAGTTGTGCCCTTGGGGCCCACCACAAAGACCATGAGGCGGGTGGCCGACGGCAGGGAGAGACAGCAGGCTGCCAGGAAAATTGTACCTCCTGCCAGGGCTTAATTACCGCTCTAGTATGGTGTGGGCCCAGTGGGCGCAGGTGTTTCTATTTTCTGGCACAATTATCTAGGAGGCTAGAACAGGAACATCAGGGACGCAGGTTTGTGCCTGTGTCTTTGTACTTAGTGACTCGGCCTCAGGGGACAGCATATCTGTCCTGCTGGCTGGTTGGTGCACACACCTCTGCGTATTTGTGCGTGCGTGTGTGTGTGTGTGTGTGTGTGTGTGTGTGTGGTGTGTCTGAGTCCATTGTAAGCATACAGGGCTATGTGTGTGATATTCAGGATTTGTGTTTATACATGTGTGTGCCTGTGTGCTCATGTGTGAAAACTGCAGGCTTTCTAAGCAGGGTCTACCTTCCATGCCTGGATCATTGGCTGTTAGTGAGCTGTGGACCTTGGTTCTAGGCCACACAGCCTTTGTCCACTGGACAGATGTCCCAAGCTGCTGGCTTGATCTCACTAAGAATGTATTTGGAACAGCTTATTTGTCCATGGCAGTCAGCCAGCTGACCCTTCCTGCTGCAGGGCCTAAGGTGGCCAGCTGCATCCTGTGGTTTGGGTTGACGTGGGTCAGTACACAGTGAGGCCTGGCCCTAGGCCATCTGGCCTGCTGGGCTCCTTGTGTGGAGGGAGCCCCAGGGAAGAGCTACGGGGCCACTGTTTGGATGTCTTCCCAAACAGCTGGGGCCCTAGGTGAGAGGAAGAGGAAGGGAAGGGAGGCCCACCACATGGCCTGAGGGGAGCATTCCCAAGTGTGAGTCGGAGGTATGAGAACATAGAACGGTTGCAGGAGTAACCCCGCAGCATCCATCAGACCGTCATAGTCGGCTCTTCCCACTCTTCTCTCTCCATTGCCCATCAGGAGCACTAGCTTCCTCTGAGTTCCAGAGCTCCACCCCAGGACCTTTGCAGTCTCACTTCTTAGATTCCTGCTCTTTCTAAGAGTGGCTCCTCCTAGTCATCCATTGCCCTCTGTGATGGCGATTCTTGGTTGTTAATTTGACAACATCTGGAATTAACTGAAACCCAAAAAATGAAGAAGCATACCTGCAAGGGATTGTTGCTTAACTGAAGAAAAAAGATCCACTTTTAATCCAGATCTTTGGGGTGGGAAGACCCACCTCTAATCTGAGCCGCGCCATCTGCTAGAAGCTTATGTAAGGATATGGAAGAAGGAAGTTCACTCTGCCTGCTTGTTCCTGCCTAGCTAGCATTAGATCCCACTTCTTTGGAATACAGGTACATGATGAAGACTAGCTGAGCCTCGTGGACTGGATTCTTGGACCTTCCATTCATAGCCAGTCCTTATTGGATTAGCTGGACCACAGCCTGTAAGTCATTCTAATAAATCTCCTTTATATATATAAAATAAGTTCTGTTGCTCTAGAGTCTAGAAAACTCTATTATATCCTTCTGTCTCATATCTCTATCACATCATGCCCTGTGGCACCTACAGGCTTCTCTCTGCCTTTATCTTGTTTTCCCACATTGTTCTGTCTTCTCTGAAATACAAACCCTATGCAGGTAACCCCTGTATGTCTTGTTCAGTCCCCTTATTATATGACCAGGGTTCATATGGAGTATTCACTCAGCAGATCACAATGGCTTTAATACATCCACTGAGCATGAGGCAATGCATCAGGAACAGCTTTCAAGTTCAGGATAAGCTTTCAAGCTTTCAAGCTTAGGATAAGAGCACTGTTATGCCCAAATCCGCGAAGTCCCCCAAAAAGCCAACAAGGAGACCGAATCCTGTATGCAAAAGCAAAGAGCCTTTATTTTATGCAAGTTTACAAACTCAGTCTGTAACATGAGGTGCCGGCTTGTTGGGGTTTCTGTCCCGCCCAGTACCCCACAGCTGGCAAGTCCCAGAGAAAGTCAATCACACAGAGATCTCTATAAGTTATAAAGCTTATTGGCCCATTAGGTCAGGCTACTTATTAGCTCTTATAACTTTTGTTACCCCATTATCCTTATCTACGTTAGGCATATGGCTTGGTACCTTTTTCAGCTTTCAGCTTACATGTTGCTTCTTCAGTGGTCTGGACAGGAATGGTGGAGGGAGCGTCCTGCTTCCCAGAATACTCCCAGTCTCTTTGCATCACCTCTACTTCCTGTCTGGCTTTCTCGCCTATACTTCCTGCCTGGCCAATCAGCGTTTTATTAAAATACATGATTGATAGAATACAGATAATTCTCCCGCACCATCAGTCTCTCCACATGTCCAACATATTGGAATAAATGGAGAGCCCTGAGCTCAGTTAGAGTTGGGTTTTAAAGCACTAAAGGTGGGGGTACAGGGTTTCTGAGGTTCAGGACCCCTGATTGACTGACATTTGTCTAGGGGTGTCCTGGTGAGTGTGCTGGCAGGTGGTCCTATCTACATTGGTTGGAATGCTAGGCATTTTTGTTGCTCTGTTCTTGGGTGGTGCTAGGTAATCTCAGTTTGTGGTTCTTCCTGCAGCCAGGTATTGCTTCAGGGTAAACCAATGAGACTCAGGCCTCCATTAAACTTATCGATGGCTGAGTCCTACTCTGGCAGGTGATAATGGCTGGAAGTAAAGAACTTCTTTGGGCGCTCTGTTAATATTTAGCTTAACATGGTTGCCTCCTATAGCACCAAATGCTCTTATTAGCTCTCTTACTGATGGGAAAGATGGTGTCCAGAGAGGACACAGCAGGCGGCATAAGAGTCTAGATTGTCTCAGGTGTGTCTAGCACAGCTTCATGATCTTAGTATTTCCCAGGGGTCAGGAAGCAATTAGAATAAGAAAAGTATGGCTCAGTTGCTGGCAGACAGGTGACAGTTACCTGTAATCTACCACTCTGAAACCAAGTACCAAAATTCAGTGGTTTAAAGTAGCCAAGGGTCTTTACTTGCAAGTGTTCATTGCAATGAGTCATTGGTCTAGTTTGAGACCTCTGGTTTCTGCTACTATAGATGCTGGGCCCTCACTGGGATGCCTCTTGGATATCCTGTTGTTGTCCCGTGTCATGGAGACCTTCAGCTTTGGATCTGAAAGTCTGACCCCTTCACATGCTCCAGTAGACCATAGATGGGGTGGATGTTGGGGTGCTCCATTTCATAGCCCTGTTTCTGGGCCCAATGGTTGCTGGCTTGGTTAGCCTGCCAGCTCTCCCCCTTCACCACCGGGGTGAGCTCTCCAGCACCACCCCTGCTAGCTCACTCTATGCAGGTAGCAGCGATGGGTGGGGCCAGTTCTCCTGCTTCCATGCCAATAGGACCCGTGGTTGGCTTCAAATAAGACACTGGAGAGAAGATCACAAGGAACCAGATTAAACCAGCCTAAACCAGACAGAGTTCCTCACTTCTAGGTGACCTAGTGTAAGTTGTCTTTGTCATCTTGGTTTAACACTCAGTTCTCCACTCAGTCTTGGGGCATGGCATGTATGAAGACGTGTGCTCTCGTCCTGAGCTCCACATACAGCTGTAGACTCTGTTTGACTCCAGGAGGAGTATGGGGGCTCTTCCGGGGAGAAACCGCTTGTGCCTCCACTCTGGGAACCACGCTGGTTTCACACAATCAACCTTCCTTCGTCTTCACTCCCCTTCCTTGTTGCATGCAGTCAATCAACCTTCCTTCATTTTTCCCTTCGGGTTGGGCTCATTGACTTTGTCTGGGCCAAGGACTGAGTCTACTGGGTCCTTGTAGCGGTTTGGATGAGAAATGTCCCCTACAGGCTCTTGCATTTGAATACTTGCTTCCCAGTTTGAGGAAGTCGAGGAGTTTCAGCCTTGCTGGAGGTAAATATGTCACTAGGAGTGGACTTGGAGGTTTCACAGCCTCTCCCATACCCAGTGCGCTTCGCTTTCTCTCTCTCTCTCTCTCTCTCTCTCTCTCTCTCTCTCTCTCTCTCTCTCTCCGTCTCTCATGTAGTGGTACAAGATGCAAGCTGCTCCTTGCTTTCTCTGCCCTGCCATTATGGACTTTAACACTCTGGAACCATAAACCAAAATAAACACTTTCTTCTGTAAGCTGGTCTAGTGTGTTGTCTGCAGCAAGAGAGAAGGAGCGAAGTAATGCAGTCCTGAGTGCAGGCAGGGGTGATGTAGACAGCAATCCCGGGCCTCAGGGCCAAGCAGCTCCTTGCATTCCTTCTCTCAGAGACACCTTCCTTCCCCACTGAGTGCATATTAGGGACCTCACTGCCCACTCTGATTCTCCTTCCTCTGGGGCCTCATGTACCTTCACTGACTTCTCAGGTTTAAGAAATATGTTGGGGAGAATTTCAGACTTGTTGTCAATTCCCCTTGAGACTGAACTTGGTCATCCCTCTCCAGATAAGTAGGATTGATCCAGTCCCACAGCAGGTCACATTTTACGGGACACCCGTACCTGGATTATAAAGATCTGAAGCAGGCGGATTGTGCTCACTGAAGGATCACAATATGAGCCACTCACAAAAACCCCTTTCTCCTGGGGTCCATCAAACATCAGGCTGAAAGAAACTGGAGATGCTTCAAAGAAAACCAGTGGGACTCGGACTTCCCTGACAGTGGGTGATGGCCTTGAAATCTGATCCTCCCGCTGTCCCTGTCCATCTGCTGACATAAAGGATGTGTGCTGCTGCACCCAGTTTGTGCTATGCTAGGGCTGGAACCCAGGGCTTCCACAGTAGGCAAGCCCTCTATGAAATGCATTGTCTCCCCAGCTGCCCACCAGACTTCAATAGGTCAGAAAGTCAGGCCTGGGATCTCCAGCTAAGAGACTCTGTTCTCTCCTGTTCCTTACGCTGCTGGGACCTACATAAATCTGAATGCTTTTCACAGACATCCAAACTCAAATGTCCCTTCTAAAGCCCTTCCCGGAAGTTTTAGCTCTGAGAGAAGTTTGGTGTCCTGCGGTGAAGAAAGGCTCCATGTCCCAGTGATGACTCTAGCTGGACGGCTTCCTGCAGCCGCAGGCTTTGCATCTGCTCAGTCAAGGTTTCCTCGGTGCCAGGAGCAGGCCACCACCCCTTTCTCCTCCTTCACCGCCTTACACAGGACTCTGCAGGCCCTCTCCCATCGTGTCCTCATGAGCTAGAGCGCCATACCACCTTGACCACGTGGCTCTCTAGCCACACTTCAAACTCACACCCAAGTATTTGCACCCCGGCTGGTCCCTATCAGCTGCGGCATCTGAGGCAATCATTCTATATAAAATGGAAAAGGGCCAGGGTTATTTTTTTTAACCAAACTTCCTTTTTTCCTTCCTTCCTTCTTTTCTTCCTTCCTTCTTTCCTCCCCACCTCTTTCTTTATTTTTACTTCCTACCTTTTTCTTTATTTTTTTGTTTTTATTTTGTTGTCTGAGACAGGGTTTCGCTTTGTAACTTTGGTTGACCTGGAACGTGCTTGGTAGACCAATTTGAACTTGGAGATCCACCTGTTTCTGCCTTCTGCATACTAGAATTAAAGGTGTAGGATACCACACCCTGCTGGGATTTGGCTTTAAACCCACAGACTGAACTCAGCTGAAGACAAAGAGTCCCGGGAAATACTAGACTCTTGCCTGCTCCGAGCCACAGTTTCAAGTCAATCTGGGGGTCAGGTCGCTTTCGTATTTAAGCTCAGATTAACGTGACTCTGAATTCACCATTTTCTCTCTTCTGTCCCGCATCTGCTCATCTGCTCCACTCAACCGACTGGGAAGATCTGTCAGGCTCAGCTCAGCTTGGGGACCCTAGTGTGCTTTCTGCTCTTCCCGCTGATAGCAAGGCCCAAGCTGGGAGCTGACCAGCCCTGCAGCCCTCTGGGGTGGCTGCCAATAGAATGGGTTGGGCTCTGCCCAGATGTCGCTCTGCCAGGGCTTGTTGAAGGCTGGCTTCCTCTTCTGGCAGTGATTGGCAGGCATTTATTTCCTTTTAAGAGGCCAGCATCTGTGTTGTGTTTATGGTTTAATTTTTATTTTCTCTACCACAGATATGCAGAAAGTCTGGGGAAAGGACAGCTCTGCCTGGGCAACTGTCCCCTTAACCCTGGAGTCAGCCATCTCTCGGGGACAGCAGCTTGAGCCTTCTCAGAGGCTCACAGGACAGGACTGCCTGGGACAGCTTACTTTATACTCTTGACTCAGATTTCTACTGAAGATTAGCGGAGGGCTGTATTAGCTGTCCCAGAAGGGCCAGCCGAGACCTTAAGCTCTCCACTGGGGTCCTGGCCATTACAGTGCTTCCTTGTGCAAGGTGTGGCTTCGGGACAGTATATTCTTTTTATTATGGTTGTTTGCTGTGTTATTTACATATTTTTCGAGTGTTTGTGTGTGTGTGTGTGTCTCTGTGTGTGTGTGTGTGTACAGTGTCTGTTCCCATGCTGGCTGAGCCATCTCCCTGACCCCTGAAAGTCACGAATACATTTGAGCAGGGCTGAAGCTCCAACCTAGGGCCTCCTGCTGGGCAAGTGCTCTACCTGTGAGCGACACAACAGCCTGGTGTGTAACTTTTAGATTGGAGATGGTTTAAAATTTAAAACAGTTGCAAAAATAATCCTGAAAATTCCTACAAAAATACCCTCACCCCCTGGCCCACATAGGTGCCTTTAGGGACCCTTTGGGATCTGGTGATCTGCCCTCCAAAGCATCAGATCCAAGTTCCACCCTCATTTCTTCAGGTTAGATTACACATGCTCTTGAAATACTGTTTCTAATGTTCAGTTCTTGCCGTCTCCCCCGAGCTGACTGGGAGCGATCCAGTCTCCAGCCCTCACCTTCCTCGTCTGCCGTTACCACCTTTCATTGCCTACAGCTCCTTGTCACTCCTGCTCCGATGGTGACACATTTTCACTTCAGAGCACATCTGCAGGTCACACTCTGAGGCCTCCCCTTCTCTGCTCTCTGGCTTCCTTTCCTGTGTCTTCTCTGAGCATTATTTCCACAGTTTGGCCGAGATGTTGGCATTTGGCGTTATGACTGCTGTGCATTTTATTTCATCTGCTTGGCTCTCGGCTTGTGAACCCCTCGCTTCTAACCTCCGACTTCTCCAGTTTGCCGACCTGTTCTTGGCACCCCTGTACACACTGGTCTTTCTCCAGTTCAGCAACTTAGGACACCTTCTTGGGTCAGCTTGGCCTTGCAGGCAGATGGCCTCATTGTGTGAGGAGCCTAGCAGCATGACCTGTGATCCATATCTTCCTGTTTTGGTTCACTCTCTCGTTTAGGAGTGCATTCTCCAGTAGTTTTCTGGGGAAAGAAATAAAAGGTAGCTGGAGGCAAATAATATTTTGAATGTCTAGGGAAATTTTTTGCCTGTAGGGAGTGCTGCTCCTCTGAGACCTAAGGGCCCTTGTTCCATAGTGTTGCTCACAGGGCTGCTGAGAAGCCAGAGCTCCCCTGAGGCTACCTTTACTTCAGGCTTCCAGTCCCTTGCACTTCCTGACACGGTGGTGGGAACTGGCTTTCTCTCCATGCTGAATCTCCTTAGGGTCCTTTCTACCTCAAGATGCACACTTTGCACTTGAGAAGGTCTCCTCAACCGTTTTATTGACATTTCATCCCCAAATTCCCCCTCTTTTTCCATGGAATCTTTGTCTATATGATCTTTTCTTGTAGAGTTTGGATAATTATGACCGTATGACTATCAAAAGTGTGTCCTATCTACCTTTCTAGTTCTGTCCCTTCTAGGACTTCATATTTGAGCCCCCAGGGCCCTTCTCCCATCCTCTCTTTATGAGAAGTCAAGAGCAGGTAGGCATGTAGAATCCTTAGCTCTGTCCTCTTGGTCCATTTGTTTCTGAGAGGATACTTGGCCACTTGCCCATCTAGAGACCAAGGTCTCCAGCTACTGGATCTGGAGGGGAACTGGTGCTGGACCACAGGTTCACTCTGCTCCCCCCCCCCCCCGCCCTGCCTCCCTTCGTGCCTGGAGACATTTAAGATGACACCAGAGATTAACTTGGATGGGGAGTGTGGGCTGTATCCCATAGACTGGGTTCCAGATTGAATAAGAAGAAAGCTAAGAATTGGCAGGCCTCTCTCTGCTTCCTGGCTACAGAGACAATGTGACCTGTCACCTCACATCCCAGCTACCAGGACTTCTCCAACAATGACAGACCGCATCCTTGTACTGCGAGCCAAAATAAACCCTTTCTTCTTAAAGCTGCTTTTCTCAGACATTTCACCACAGTGATGAGGAAGGTAGCTAATGCAGTCAGTTGCCAGAAAAGACTCCAAGAGAACGGTGCATCTGTGTCAAAGCACTAATCTGTATTGTAAGTACAGTCTTCTATGATTATCTTATTAATAATTGTCTACTGACAGTAGTATTTAACTCTACAGAGACTTGCGTTCCTGGTGGTGACGTAGAGGCACAAGAGGTAACAACAAAAACCAGAATTATTTGAAAAGCCAGGCCTTCAATTTTATGCCAGGTGGGCACTATAAGGTCAGAGGACAATCTTTGGGAGTTGGAGCTCTTCGATAGAACTCAAATGGCCAGGCTTGATGGCAGGCACCCTCACCCACTGAATCATCTAGCCTGCCCCAAACCAGGCTTTAATATACTAGTCAAAAACAGTAGAATCAAAATGCCCCAGGGAACTGAGTTTTAGAAGGAAGCCGAAACTGGAGCAGAGCCTGGTCCAAGGAAGGGCTGCCTCCTCCATAAGGTCAGCCAGCACTCACTGTAGCCTTGGAGTGGAGGGAGTTCCGGCAGGAGGCAGGCAGGACAAATCAGAGTTTAGAATACAGGAAGTCAGCGAACAGCGCGGAGCTGCTCTGACGCAGGAGGAGGTGGTATTCGGTCCCTCCACTTCCTCCCCACCCCACCTAAAGCTTCCTAGAAGGCAGGAGTGGAGGAAAGGGGTGGAAATGGAGAAGGCCGGAGTAGTCACGCAGATTCGCAGAGGAACTTAGGTAATAATAAAACCTCCTGAAACTGAAGCTCAATACTGACAAGCGAAGACAGGCTGTCCTGGGGAGCTGATGACAGGTAATGCTGACTCTCAACCCCACTGAATTACACGTGAGGTGAATCCACTCACCAGGCAGCGGGAGGGTCCGACTCTGGAGCAAACAAAGCACAAAATGAAAGGGAAATTGTATTATTTCCACCACATTGTTTTTTATACAAGCTCTCAAAAATATAATGAAAGGAGACAAGAGAGACATTAGAAGCTAACTGGGAACTTGTGACTCATGACCGAAAGCAAATGCTGATAATGGGAGCAGACACGAAACCATTTATGCGGATGAATATTTACGAGGGGATTTATAGGACAAAAATAGGTGGACTGTGTGCAGAAGTGATATTTCAGGATTATTTAGGGCAACTTTGCAAAATAACAAAATGACAATTCTAGGCATAAAAATTAAAATCTTGGAACTGAAAATATGACAGGTGAGTAGTAGATTCAACTTGGGAAAAAGGGGTGACCAGTAAGGGTGAAGAAAGATGAGGAAAACAGCTCTGACAGCGAAGAACCCGGGAGGTGTGCAATGGAGCATTAGCCTTCTGGTTTTGACATTAGCCGGTTTCAGTCTAGTTGGGATCCTAGAAGGGAGGAGCGTACCATATTGGTTCATCGAAATCCATGGTGAGGCATGTTATACTAACATTGAATTTTAAAGCAATGATAAATAACTGCATCTTTAATATATTTTTAAAATCCATACATCTGTCCGATAGTTGGAAACTGAAAATCAATAAGCAATGGCAAGTGACTTTGAGGGGAGGAGGGAGACAGAGAATTGACCCAGTCTTGAACTTGCTAGTTGAGCATTTTACTGTTGAATTTGCCTGATTTTATTTGCCTTTATGTTTTTGAGACAGGCTCTTTATGTAGTAAAGTCTGGCCTGGAACTGGCAATTCCCCTGCCCCAGCCTCCTGAGTGCTGGAGCTACAGGTGTGTGCCAGCAGGCCTAGTTGGAAAGTAGCTTTAAAATGTTGTCACAAACCAAACCAATTCACCTAGGATTTTATATCCAGCAAAATTACATTTTAAAAATAAAAACAGGGTCTGAGGAGATGGCTCAGTAGGTGCAATGGTTGCCACATAGGCACAAGGACCTGATTTTGAAGCATCAGCCCCCATGTTAAAAAGTGAATGTTTTGCCATGCTCTGTAGCCACAGTGCCAGAGGGACAGCGATAGGTAGAACCATGGCGCTACCTGGCCACAGCCAGTCTAGCTGATTTGGCTTGCTCCAGCTTCAGTGAGAGACCCTGCCTCAAAAAGTAAGGTGGAGAGTGATTGAGGAAGTCACCATACATCTATATATGTTAGGTATATAGATATAGGATAGATGGTCAGAGTTCTTTAGTGCTAGAACTGGTAGTCTAGATATGGTATTTACTGAGTGTCTTAACTCTGGCTGTCTCCACGGGAAGTCCAACAGTTGCTCCATTCACTGGCTACCTGTCTCAGCAGGTCTTCAGGATACATCAGAACACCAAAGAAGTGGGATCTAATACCAGTGGAGAAATGAACTTCCAGGAGGATTTAGGGAAAGCAGGCAAAGAGAAAATTCTCCCCTTTTCCACGTCCTTTGTATAGGCTGCATCAGAAGGTGAGGCTCAGGTTTAAGGTGGATCTTATGACCTTCAATGAGCTAACCAAGAAAAATCCCTCTTAGGTATGTCCAACTGTTTGAGTGTTAGTCAAGTCCAGATGTTGTCAAGCGGACAACCAAGAATAGCCATTACACCTGATGTCAGCTCTCTTAGTTAAGGGTTTCTGTTGCTGTGAAGAGACACCACAACCATGGCTGCTCTTATAAAGGAAAACTTTTAATTGGGGCTGGCTTACAGGTTCAGAGGTTCAGTCCTTTATGGTCATGGCAGGAAGCATGGCTGCATGCAGGAAGACAAGGTGCTGGAAACAGAACTGAGAGTTCTACATCTGGATCTGCAGACAGCAGGAAGAGAGAAACCCTGGGCCTGGCTTGAGCATTTGCAACACCAGTGACACACTTTCTCCAACAAGGCCACACCTACCCCAGCAAGAATATACCTCTTAATCCCTGTCAATAGACGCCACTCCCTAATGACCAAGTATTTAAATATATGAGCCTTTGGAGACCATTCCTACCCAAACAACCTCCTTGACCTTTCACTTCTACACGTGACTTGCATGTGCACACATGCACACTTCACTCTGTAAACAAATCAGTCTTAAATAAAGACACTTTAAGATGATCCCAGTGGAACGGACACCACAGCTGAGAGACTGCAGAATGAGGTGTTGGGGTGGGGGGAAAAAGATGCTGATCTACAGGAGAAATGGGGAGCACCAAAGCGGGGAGAACCTGTGCAAGGGGAAAGATTGTGTCCTCGGCAACCACTTGAAAGTTTATCAACCTTCACAAATGAGAGCACCAAGTAGCCAAGCCTCACTGGAAGCAGTTCGGTAAGCTTGTTTTGCTTGCTTGTTTGTTTCGAAGTATTAAATGCAAACTCACTGAAGACCCCAGCAATTGCATTTCTAAGTGTAGTTATTCAAGAGAGATACGAATAGATCTTCAAACACATGATTTTAGAAGAATTGCCCATAACAGCAACATTCTTAACACCCAAAAAGCAGAAACTAGCTGAGAGCCATCGAGAAGCAGTGACAAGTGGGTAATCAAGACACGCTGACCCAGCTCCAGCTCTCATTTTTGAAGATTATTTTGTTTTTCAGTATGTGTGTGCATGTGCAGTATATATATTTGGGTGCCTGCAAAAGCTAGACCATCAGGTCCCTTGGAGCCAAAATTATAGAAGGTTGTAATCCACCTGACAGAGGTCTGGAGAACCAAACTTGGGTTCTCTGCAAGAGCAGCAAATGTTCTAACCACTATGCCTTCTCTGCAGCTCCCAATTCCAGCTTTCTTATGTGTGGTATCTGTGAGGATTGTCATGTAACTCTCACTTTTATCCTAGAGATGTCCCCAGAATAAAACAGAGCAAAACCATAGCTTAAAGATGATGAGAAAACTGAAGGTGAGTCAGGCCAGCGGCGCAAGTCTACAAATCCAGCTACTGAACCAGTAACCAGTTACTGGGTTACAGGACAAGTCGGAGGCTAGCCTGGACAACTTATCAAGACACTGTCTCCAGATAGAGAATTTTAAAACAAAGGGTGAAGATGTATTCAACCTAGCACACATGAGGCCCTGGGTTTGATCCTCAGGATCATCAAAAGAAAGGAAGAAGAGAGAGAGAAAGAGAAAGTGACAGGGGAGGGGAAACATGAAATCCTGGGAGACCTTGCTGAGTAAAGAAGCAGAAAGGATAAGCAAACCACAGACGATGAGATGTGAAAAGGAAACAGTCAGATGACAGGCTCATCCCAACCTCCCAAAGGTCACCCTTACATTAACTCTACATTCACAACACCGCATGCTAAAGCGAAGATTGTCAGGTTGTATAAAAAGCAAGGTTTGCCATATGGCATCTGTGGAGAAGTTGTTATAAAGACCCATAAAAGTATAAGTTTCTTGTAAATCTTGCAAATGCTCAGTCCCTGCTGACCCTACGAAGACCAGACCAAAAATATAAGGTGGGAAACCCTAGCCAGTATTTCTTAATTAATTGATTAAACAGTCAGTTATCAAAAAGAGTCCTGTGTGTGTGTGTGTGTGTGTGTGTGTGTGTGTGTGTGTGTGCACGCCCAGTAACAGCAGTGGAAAACGAGTGAGATCAAAGTTGACAGCACAGAGAGAAATCGAAGAATCGCACTGTTGGGGAAAATGACAGTCTGCCCTCAATAAACAGTGCACAAAGAACCAGAAACATTACAGATTTCAACAGCACGCGGTCAATGTCGGTTGGCTCACTGACGCTTGTCGAGTGCCACATTCGACTGTGGCAGGACGACCTCGTTTCAAGTGTATGAAGCGCTCATCAAGGCTATGGGCTGGAAAAGAATGAGCTTCCCCTGAGTTCAGGGGATTGCGGTCATTTCTTACAAAGCTAAACACACATTTATCTTATATCTTAGCAAAGTTTCTCTTCCTACAAGCCCAAGAGAAATGAAACACCTGTCCAAAGAGAAAGACACAAGAATGTTCTAGTAGCTTTCTTATTAATTAACCTAAAGGGTAAATGATTCACATGCAGATAGGCAAGCTGGGTTATGGTGGCACACACCTTTAATCTCAGCACTTGTGAGGTAGAGACAAGTAAATCTCTGAGTTCAAGGCCAGCCTGGTCTACAGAGCAAGTTCCAGGACAGCCAGGGCCACAAAGAGAAACCTTGTCTTCAAAACGAAACAAAAACAAACAAAAAGGTTGACCAAACAAAAATACCTCCAAAAATCAACAAGAAGGAGGAGGAGGGAGTTAGGCAAAGGGAGTGCATGAACACCATGAGATACTACTGTATCTCATTCACTGAGCAGAATCCGTAAACATCAGGAACACCAGGCCAAACAAACTCAGACATAGAGTATGCATAGTGTGAGTCCATTGGCATGAGTTCCACACACGGAGACACTTACCTGTAGTACTAGTGTCATGGTTTTACAGGTCGCTGAAGGCCTGGCTCCATGGGGAACTCTTCAAAGGGCTGACAGGTTAGGATGGTGCTGACCTCGGGGACGAGTAAGTTCATACAAGATGCTCTATCGAAAGGTGAGGTTGGTTGGAGGATGAGAGCCAGCAGGGAGTGCCTTTAAAGAACACGTCTTGTCCCCAGCCTCTTCCTCTCTCTGCCTCCTGTTTACCATGAGGAGGGCCACTTGGCTCTACTGCACGCTCCCCACATGGTGCACCACACGGGCCCAGGAACAGCAGAGTCAGGTGGCTGTGACCCGATGCATCTGAAAGTACATTCTGAATCTTCCTTCCTTAGATTGATTTCTCCTGGGTATTATGTCAAAGTAACAGAAGACTTACCGACACAGGCGGGCATCAGAAAATTTGTTGTTTCTTCAAGACGACAGCAGCTGATGTGAAGGGAGGAGTGTGTGTGTGCTCCGGGACTGTCCAGAGTGCTGAGGACAGCTTGTTTTCACGGATATGGGGCACACAGACAGCAACTGCAGATGCCTTCTTCGAGCAAGGACTCCACTTACAGGTTTACAAATTATAACAGCATGAATGCCACATGTACTCAGTGGAAACCACACTGAATTTGTATCTCTTCCTGAGTTCGAGACACCCAGTCCTGCAGAGACCTGCCGTTCAAGGAGCAGCCGCTGGCAGCCAACCATGAGGTCAAGGGGGGGAGACAGCTGCTGCTCTGCAGGGTGCTGGCAGTGCTCAGGGAGTCATGCTAGAACCATCTGCTTTACACACTTACACACATATCCACATGAATGATATATGCATGTGCATCATAGATAATGTGATATAGCATATATACATACAATATAGGCAAGCAAATACATGCATAAAATAATCACTGCACACATATATTTGTTAGACTATATATATATATAACTATAATGTACACATATACAGTATATACATATATAAGTAGTGTGGGTGGATATATATGCAAACAATATATACCTGTATAAATATAATTTGTTCATATATAATATATACATGTAAATCATATACCTATAAAAATGCTTGCATATATAATATGTGCATATGTAAAAACATGTCTACATAAGTGCATGTGCATTCATATATGTAAAGCATATAATTGCACAAGGTTGTTCTTACTGTGCTTTTAAAGCAATTACATATAGATAATTGTGTATTTCATCGTACATAAATGCATTTTAATTTTCAGAGAGTCAATACAATGTAAAACTCTTGCAGGAGTTGCTCAGACTGTAATCTGAGAACTGGGGATTCAGCTGAGCTGAGAGGATAGTGATTTCAAACCTAAGCTACACTGGGAGACCACCCTGCACCCTGGTGGTAGAGGACCTGTCTAGCATGTAGAAGGCCTTGGGTTGGGTTCCTCACTGTGGTGAAATAACACAGCACTTAAGCATCACCAGTGTCTTCATGGGTGCCCTCACTTTACATGTGTGAGTCCTGGAAATATCACAAGTCACACAAATGAGGAAGCGGAGGCACCAAGAGTGCTGTGATGCTCAAGGCCACAGCCTCATGAGCCCAAGGGCAAGATTTGTGTCTGGTGTGCTGCCCTGCTGTGTCAGGTGTTCAGAGTTGAAGCACAATTAACAAAAACTCAGGATCAGAAATTGGGGTTCAACCTGAAGATCTGAAAAGCAAAACAGTCAGTTACTAGCTTTTACCTGGACCTCAGTCTGAAATGGCGATCCTGCCTCCAGGATCTCAGAAGGAGACTGCATGACTGAGAGCTGCTTCCTCCCATTTATAATCCTCTCTAGGGCTAGGATTAAAGGTGTGCACCGTCGTGGTCAAAGGCATGCACTGCCTGGTTTCTATGGCAACTAGTGTGGCTGCTGGGATTAAAGGTGTGTGTTACCATAACCTGGTCTGTAAGGCTGACCAGTGGGAGGGACTGTTTTACTCTCAGATCTTCAGGCAGTCTTTACTTACTAAAATACAACAGAAATGCCACAGCACAAAGCTTAGCTTCTGTTATGAACAGTCCCACAGTTAGAGCCCTGTCCCCTTCAGACTCAGAGTCTGAAGAAAGTGAACTCGGCTCTGGCCTCTTCTAGTGTGTCCTCTTAGAGGGCGGGTATGACCCACAGGAAGCCCCTCACGTAACCAGGCCAGCATAGCCTTGCCCTGTTCCCTTCCTTTCCCTTGCCTGAGATGCCCACCACCCCCACTTAGGAGTCTAGATCCACTCTGAGGGAAGAGGTGACATTTTAAAGGGATGGCCCCCAGGGACTCGGTAAAGAACACAATTCAGAGGCTTCTGCCCTCATTGAGCTGTGGAATGGTAACAGGTTGGCCCAAGAGCCGAGTTATCCCAACCATGAGAGGATAAGATGGCTCCTCCGTGATGTGAGAGCTCCCCTGCAGCTTGCAGGACTGAGCCTGGGTGAGCTCTGCAGGGTCACACCTCAGACTGCATGTGCTGCTGGAGGAAAGTGTGATACAATGTGGCGGTCAGGTGACAATGTGGCCTGAGGGCTACATCTGCTATTCCTGCAGAAATGTCCCTGGCCCAATGCTCGTTAGGTCTCCGAGACAATAAGGGGAAAAGGAAGACGCCAGATCTGGCCAGGCCAAAATTAGGTCACAGCACCGGGAGAGCCAGGGTCAGGCTTTCTGCAAGAAGAGCGGAGAGTTGTCCTTGGCTAGTGGCCCTGAGCTTTTCTGGGTGAGGCGACAACAGGGACTTCCTATGCACTCCAAGCAGAGTTCCAATTCTGCCCCATTGCGGTTCAGAGGCCCTGGTGTATTCTAGATGTTCCCCAGGGCTCATCTGCTTATTTAAATCTCCACAGTGAACTGGAGCTAGACAGCATTGGTTCTGTTTTCTAGTTAAGAAAACAGACATTAGCTCATTGCTGGGAGCTGCCATCGCAATCTGTGCAGAACTCAGGTGCCTTTCCTTTCATGATGTTAAAGAAAGCTGAGGGCAGTCAGTGTAGTTACCCAGCCTGGATGGTAAGAGAGTGGGGCAAGGCAGCCTACTGTACCTGTTGTGTACATGTATGTATGCATGTATGCATTGTTAGGTATATTTCTTTAGACGAGCCTCTCCGCTGATGCACATAATTCCAATCAGACCAAATTAGACCGAATAAAAGATGCCCACATTTACTGCAGCACTCCTGGGTGACCCGGGAAAGCACGGCAAGGGGGAGAGGACAGGGTGACCACGCAAAACCTAGAGACCGCGTGTTCTTTTCCTGGGCAGCAGCCTAGATAGCCTGTGGGAGTGGTCCTGACCCTCCCTGGGGAGGGGTCACTGCTTGGCAGGCTTTCCTGGAGGTGGAGTCCAGACCAAGGTGACTCCCAGGGGAGGGGACTTAAAGTGGAGCTTCCTGCTCCATTCCTGCTCCAAGGATGGGTGCCAGGGGCTGGGGTGATGCCTTCACCCAAACATCCCAGAGTCCTTGGATAAAGGAGTGTCAGGGGGTCTCACTTTTGACCAAACATGTATGTATGTATGTATGAATGTATGTATGTATATATGTATGTATGTATGGGAGGATAGGTGTATGAATGCACAGATGTATGGTGAATGATGGGTGGGGAAATGGAAGAATGAATACATGGGTGAGTACAAAGATGGAGTAGTTGGTGGGTATATGATGACTGAATGAATGGCTGGGTAGGTGGATGGACAGGTGGGTACTTGAGTAGATGGTTAAGTGGGCGGATGGATGGATTGACTGATGGATTGATGGGTGGACAAATAAATACCTAGATGGTTGAGCAGAGAGTGTTGGGTGAAGATGCATACA
Source organism: Myodes glareolus (assembly GCF_982192425.1). Taxonomy (NCBI): domain Eukaryota; kingdom Metazoa; phylum Chordata; class Mammalia; order Rodentia; family Cricetidae; genus Myodes; species Myodes glareolus. Next base: position 85,731,165 of record NC_142035.1, on the reverse strand, counting down.
TGGAGAAATGGATGATAGGTAGATGTGTAGGTGACTGAATGGATGGGTGGATCGGTTGGTAGATGGATGAATGCGGGGGTTGAGGAGTGGATGAATTGGTTGGTAGATGGATGGCTGGAAAGCGTAGGGAAGTAGGTGAATGGGCAGATGGAAGGATTGATGGGTATTTACTTATTTATTTATTTGGTGGGTGGCTAGATGGATGGGTGGGCGGATGAATGAGTAGATGCACAGATGGATGGAGAAATAGACACAAATTTTCTCTAACAAAGGCACTTACATTTTCATGGAGCTTCTTTGTTTTCTGAGCCTAACAGTCTCCATATAGAAAGTCTAAAGTTTGCATGTTACTTGCTATCTCCAAACCATTGTGCCGAGCAGTAAAAGCCTCTTCAGATGCTGCCTGGTGTGGACAATGGATCATACTGAGGGAGGAGATGCTCTGAACAGCAGAGGGAAGCACACAGGTGGGGCTCTAGAAGCTCTGGTCAAGCCCAAGCCCTCACTCTCTGCAGCAAAACCAGATACATCTACAAAATCAAGGAAGGCCGTGCACAGAGGTGTGCAGGCAAGGGGTCCCGGGGAGTGTGGCTTCCTGACAGTGGCGGTGGGGATCTCTGCTCCATTGTTTGCCCAGCCCAGGCTGCTGCAGAGAGGAGCAGGTGACTCACTAGAGCACAGGTCATAGCTGGCAGAAGTGATCAATCTCAGCTCCCAGCGACAGCCTTCTTTAGGCTCACCAGGAAGGTGGGACCAGATCAAGCAGGATATCCACTTGGGGAAGAAGAGCCACCATCTAAGTGGGGATTTCCTGTGGCTCCTGTTTGGGAGCTGTTGGAAACAGCATTCTTGGCAGGGGCCAGTCCCGGAAAAACACTGAAGGAGCCCTGGTTGCCAGACTCCCAGCTGCTCCTACACTGTGTGGTATCTTGTGACTTGTGTTCAACAGAGAAGACCTGGGTGAGCCCAGCTCTGCTGTTCACTGACCTTGTGGTCAAAACACCTGTATTCTCCACAGGCTCGTCCATCCTCCATGGGCATCTAGCCTGGCTAGAGCCCCTTAGCTGATCTCAGTCTGCCTCCCAGCCTGCCCTAGCAGTTCCCTCCTTGCCTCTTTCCTGGGGGCACACACTCACTGTGGTTCCCTCTGACAAAGCTCCCTCCTATAGGGCCCATGGGGTTCATCTGGAGGACAGTTTCTGATCAGCCAGCTAAAGCATTCTGTTTGTTCCTGTGCTCCCTCTGCCCCACCTGGTGATTAGCTAGCTGTAGGGCATTGTTTAGTCCATCTTGGGTGTGGCAATTTCCCACCTGCCTGGGGGGAATTCCTTGTGCAGCAGACAGGTGTATAAGGATTTCCCCAAGGTTGAATAAACGGCATTTTGGCTGCTTTCCTTTTGAATGACCCAGGTCTCTTGTGTGTTCTTTCAATCTCCAGGCCCTTGCCCAGCTCGCTTGCGGTACAGTGGTGCTTAACACTTACTTACAATCCACACTTAACAATTGGAGATCATCAGGAATTACACCCTCCTCTTCTGGTGTGTTTTTAAGGAAATACCAAGAGTTGTAACAAATAAACTGCAAACACCCTTGGTTGAAGATAAAAGTTTATTGACTGTTCTCACAGCAGGCAGGAAGCAGGTGTTCGCCCCTGCAGGTGGCCGGTCCTTACCCCTGCAGGTGGCTGGTCCTCACCCCTGCAGGTGGCCGGTCCTCAGTACTTGCTGGAGGTGTGTGTGGGGGGTAGATTCTTCCAGCCTATCTCCGCCTCCAGATGAGGAAAGGGAGGAGGTGCCTGAGAAGACACACCTGTTTCTTCAAAGCCCAGTCCACCGGCAGCACACAGACCTTACACTCAAATACCCCAGCAAGATCCTGCCACTGGCCCACACTGTGAGTGGAGGGTGGGTCGCACGATGGAGCCCCATTTTTCTGACAACTTCCGGCCACAGACAGGGAGCCTGAGGTCCAGGAGCAGTCACCGCTCCCACCACTTCTAGCTAGCTTCACTGTATCCTTCAAATGGCAAACTCACTATTGCTTCCTCCAGGAAGCCTGCCTTGAGCCTCCAGGCACCGTGGTCAGATGCCCCTCTCCTGTGCCCCAGCATCCCATCCTTGTTGGTATTATACTGCCCTGTAGCTTCCTGGATACTGGAACTTTAGGTAGTGAAATAGAGCAGAAGTACCTGGAAGTTGATTCTATGTTTACCTGAGCATCCATGGCATACGAAATAATAAGTTATTGGATGGGTGTGTGAATGAGTGTGGAAGTGGGCAGAGTGGTAGATGGAAGGGCAGATGGATGTGTGGGTGGATGGATGAATGAGGTGAACTAGTGTGTGTGTGTGTGTGTGTGTGTGTGTGTGTGTGTGTGTGTGTGTGTGGTGGATGAGTGGGTGGGTAGTCAAGTGATTAGATAGATGCTGGGTGGATACATTGCTAGACAGATAGTTCACTGGGTGGATGGATGGGTAGATGGATTGATGGATTGATGGATGGATGGATGGGTGAATGGATTGATTGATGGATGGGTGGATGGTTTCAGTGGGTGGATGGATGGGTAGATGGATGAATGGATTGATGGATGGATGTGTGGATGGGTTCAGTGGGTGGATGGATGGGTAGATGGATGGGTGGGTGGGTTCAGTGGGTGGATGGATGGGTGGGTAGATGGATGAGTGAGTGGGTGGATAGATGAATGGGTAGATGGGGACACTGTCAGACACACAGATAAATGGAGAAAAGATGGACTTTTCCCATCTAAAGCTTCATTCCCATGCCTGCAGACTTCCCGGGCTGCTTCTTGACTGAGAACTGGTGGATTCTGCTGGGAAACTCTATCAGTTTCTGTGGAAACTCTGTGGAAGCCCTGTTGCTGTGAGTCCACCAACATGGACAGTCTGTCTCCCTCCTGCCCTGTTGTTCCTGGCAGCCTGAGATAGGTGTCTTTTAACACGAGTGCTAAGCCTTCAGGGATCCTGAGGATGGCTCTGGCCCCAACAAGCCCTAGAATATTTCTTCCTTTGCTCTTTCTAGGGAGTGGACTCCGGGCCCTACTCAATGTCTCTTCTTTCCTTGGCCTCATGGATAACTTCCATTTCCTTTCTTTATTTGATTGGATCAGCCCAAACTTATCCCAGACTCACTCTTGGGGAGAAGCAACGACCTACATCTCCTACCCAGAGCTCTATCCTACACCCTATCTGCCAGGCTAACTCCCTACAGAAGGGAGGAGGCAGGACCTCACGGCAGGGGAGGAAGTCATTTCTGGACAGCAATCTGGGCAACATGGCTCCCAGATAGGAACTGGGAGCAAAGGATGAAGTGGAAGGCAGAGAGGACTAGGAACTTCCTTCTCTTGCCCCAAGAAGGTCCTGAGGTGTGAGCACCTAGTAAACATTAAAATGGTGGCCTCCATGTAGAAATAAGCCTACTGTCAGCCAGAAGACAGCAGGGGCCTAGGAGCCTGGCTTGGGGCAAAGCCTGGTCTACAGATTCTCCTCTGCCTGGAGGATCCCGTGTGTTTATCTCCCTGGAGTCTCTCTGGAAGGCTGGTCTGCTGATCTCAGCTGTGCTGGTGGAAGAATCCAAGCTCACCCAGCTCTGAGTGTCCCCACACCTGTCGGCTCTTGGAACTAAAGAGCCATCCTAAAGGCCACTGGAAGAAGCCACGGTGTATGCAGCAGGCGGGCTGTCTCTGCTGTGGCTGTTCCCAGTTCCTGCCGTAATTAATGCCTTTAATTCGCACAGCGCTCCAGAAGTAAGGACTGTGGTTCTCCTCATTCCACAACTGAGGTAGACGGAGTTAACACATTGCCCAGTGACGTCCAGCCCCACCTCTCCTTTTCCTTGCTCAAGGTCACTTTCTAGGTAATAAAATACACAAATCCCAAAGCTTGGGTTTGTGGCTTCCCACAAATGGACATGCTGGTGTAACAACCACTCCAATCAAGAAGCAGGGCATTTCCCATCATCCTACTCAGCCTTGTAATCAGTCCCCCACCAAGAAAGCTGCCATTGCTTTGTGCTGTCCTGTAGTCTGCCCCAAGACTGGCATGGCTGGAGCTGCATAGTGTACCTGCAGCTTGACTCATTCCCTGCTTCCTCCACACCGTGCTGGCAAGAACTGAGCTCAGGGGCTGAGGAGATGGCTCAGTGGGTAAGGGCACTTGCCACACAAGCATGTAGATCTCAGTTCTGATTCCCAGAAGCCATGTAAAAAGTCAGGTATTGTCTTTTGAGCAGTGCTAACCCCAGCATTGTGAAGAATAGACAGGAAAAATGCTGGGGCCTCCTGCCTGCAGTCTAGGCTCAGGTTCAGTGACATCTTGTCTTAAGGGAGGATGATAGAAAATTAGAATAGTACATGGGTTGTTTTTTTTTTTTTGCCTCCATTCAAGTGCGTTTTCTCTCTCTCTCTCTCTCTCTCTCTCTCTCACACACACACACACACACACACACACACACACACACACACATGTTTTTGACATACAAAGTGACATCAAAGTTCAATACTGATGATTAAACATAAGCACGCTACAACCCATGTATCCAGAGCCTGTGTTCACAGTCAGGGACTTGTGGGGAGGGCTAGGTCGTCCTAAGGAAGGGAACTATAACAGACTAGTATGGTGGGTGGGAGGTGGGGGAGAAGACTAGAATGGGAGGATCAAACCGGGAAAGGGGAAGAGGGAGGTGAGGTAAGGGACAGATAAGGCTAAGGGCCACGTACTTGGAGATCATATGGAAGACTACTATAGTAGGAACTCCTTATAAGGTATACATATATGAAGGTGATCTAAAGGGACTGACCTACTAATGGGAGAGGCAGACTCACCGGACATCTCTCTTTACCAAATGAAGGTTCCAGTTCTAGAATGGGTTACATCTAGTTGAGTTGTTGGCCAAAGGGGCCCATGGGAACCCCAAAACAGCCCAGGTCCTGCTGCTGAAGACAACACCTACATAACTCATTGAACGTGGAGACGTTGAACTGGTGCCTACCTATGGCCTTCATCCATACTGACTGGTTCATGGTACTGGAAGGTACCCTGTGTGCTACCAGAGAAGAATGGTAAACACCATCCCGGCTGCGAACTTCAGTCTACAATGGTGACCTGCCTGCAAGGTGTGCTAATGCAAAGTATCACAAAGCTTTGTGACAAACCAACCACTATGATTGGATTTAAGGCCCACTCCATGAGATGGAACCCATCCCCAATTCTGCTCAGGTGGCCCACAACCTAAGAGTCGATATGCCAGGGACCTGGGGGAAGCCAAACACTACTGTTCTGCTAGAGGGACACAGCAATAAAATGCCTCCTAACAGCACTCTGCCATACTCATAGGTCCGTGTCTCACTCAGCCATCATCTGAGGAGCCGACTCCTGCAGTAGCTGGGAACTAATACAGAGACCCACAGCTGGACAGTGTGCGGAGTGAGAGACCTCAGAACTCAGTCCTAAATAGAACGTCTCCATCAAACCCCTCTCCTATTCTAATTTGTTTTTATTTTATCTAATTTATTATTATTATTAATTACTATTAGTCCATATCCAAAATCCAAATAAGAGAGAGAGAAAATAAAGATGTGAGTTTGACTGAATAAGAAAGTGGAGAGAAGTTGGGACAAGCTGGTGGGGGGGGCAGGGTCATAATCAGAATATACTGTACTAATAAAACATTCTATTTTTTTTAAATAAAAGTATAAAAAAGCTTAAAGCTGATGCTTCTCAGGGGTCCTCCAAATGCCATCCATTTTCTCTAATTTGGGGGCCAGCTAAGAAAAAAGTAATATTGCCATTGTTGGGGGATGCTGACAATCGAAAATGGAAACATAGGCTTCCTAAATATTCCCGGAATCAATCGAGCGGGAGACCCCGTCTGGAGTGTTTGACACTGTCCTGCTGGGAACAGCTGGCCTGAGTCACTAGCAGCTGAGATGAGGAGGTCCAGATAGCTCTGTACTTATAGGATGATGGGGGTAAGGGGCCAGAGAGAAAAGTAGGGTAGCTCCTATGTGTGTGTTGTCTGGGTGAGGTGTGGGATGCTGATCTCTGTCGATACAGGTGAGAGACATGGGAACCAGTATAGGTGACTCAGGGGGAAGGAAAGCCATTAGACCACAGGGCAGTCCATGACACAGAACCCAAATGAGATAAACCCTTGTCCCTAGCTGGTTTCTAAGCACTGGCTTTGTTGATATGCAGAAGCTTGTGCCTCCAGTGTCCAGGTAACTATGGGTCAGTGACAGCCTCAGCGGCTGGGAACCCTGTTCAGTGTCTCTGAATGGTCCCTTCTCATGCGGGTGTCACTCTACCCAGGTCCAAATCTCTGTGCCTATCATCCTCTCAATGCTAGGAGCATCTGAGGGCTTACATGACATCTAACGGGACTGGGAGAAGCAGAACCCTTGCTGCACCCTCAGTAGGGGACCCTCTCACAAGAAAGTCTGCCCATGCTGATGGCCTCGTGTGGCCTGCCTGTGCTCATAAGGTCACACCATGCTTTGTGCTTCTCTCCTTGCGAAGCCACCCTGAAGTTGCTCCCCAGGAGCTTTGCCTGACGCTGGACAGATTGTTTAGGGAAAATATTACTCTCTCACAGCTGGGAACGCAGCAGGTGTGAGAAGTCTGGTCTGAGCCAAGTCATCAGGTGGCCACCACCAAACCACCCAGAGGAGTGCGGAGGGGTGAGGGCCTGGTCCAAGTTCAACACGCAAAGGTTCCACCTCCAACCGGCTCGGTTTCCACCATCATAGCTCGGCAGGGGCTGTAGCCTGAGTCCATCAGGCAGTAACAGAAGAAGGCAAGCCGACTGCCCCCAAGCTCTGAAGTCAAGGAGCACCTTGCTTACTTAGAATCATTTTTAGGAAACAAAACAATCACCTAGTCCGTGTTGACTGCAGACGTGATGCAGTCCGTGAAAACCTCAATTCTCTTCATCCCCAAGGTTTCCCCACCTCAGAAAGAGCCAGACAGGGCAGGTGGCTCTCAGGAAACAGGGGTCACATGGTGCTGAGCTGATGCCCCACAGCACCCAGCAGAAGAACATACCATCATGCTTATGAATACTTCCTCCGGTCTCAGACACAGGGGTCCCAGTAGGGCCCGTTCTGCTCCGGCTGTCCTTCCAAGCACGCCCGACACCTGTGGGCCAGGGCTCCTCACTACTCGTCCATGAATTTTCTTTCCCACATTTCCCCAGCTACTCTCCAGCAATTTCTCTTCCAAAACCGCTTTACAGTCCCACAGCCACCTTCCCTGGAATGACACTCTGCTTGCTAATTTATATTAAAACATTAGCATTTTTCCATTAGAAATTTCCCTTCTGGAAACCTGAATGTGTCTCTGTTTTATTCAGATATTTAGTCTTCACTCCTAACCCTGCAGCAAAGGGTTAAAGATTCCTCCCTGCAACACTCAAGACTCTATTCAGCAAATTGCATAGGTGCCTCTCAGCGCTGGCCTCCATTAGGAGAACATCCTCCTTGAAATAGCAGTTTGGAATTAACGGTCCTGAGCCAACAGCACAGAGAACTCATTTTTCCTAATTCTGATTCCTGGTCCTTTCGGCAATCCTCCTTGTAAGGGCTGCTTGCAGTTGCTCCTAGATACTCGTGGTCAGGGCATTTGTTCAGGTTTTTCAATGTGGAGATCCTCCCATCAGCAAATTCTTAGCCTTTTTCCTTTCTCTTCGGTGTTGATAATTTTGACTTGTGTTTTCTTGACCTTCTAGCCTCCTGGAGCCACTCTGTGGCACGCCAAAGCTGGGCCTGGCCGTGGTAAGATAGAAGCCCCCAGGTTGCATATCCTATTTGGAGGGTGCTTTCACAACCCATACCTCAGTTGGTTCTTGCATTGTGATTCAGTTAATCAGTAGCTGTGCTGAGCATTGGGGATGTGGCTCAGTGGGCAGGGTGCAGCCTAGCACGAGCAAAGCTGGTTCCATCCCCAGCACGATAAACATGCCATGGTTGCACACTCCTGTAATCCCACCACTTGAGAGGTAGAGACAGAAAGATCATAAATTCAAGGTCATCCTCAGATACCTAACATATCTGAGGCCAAACCACAAAACAAAACAAAGGGTGCTGACCCCTCGGATGCACCAGGTGCAGTGACACCTGCCTTGTTCCCTCTCTGTCACAGCCCAGCGTGAGTCCGAAAGGCAAGTGGGCTCTGTCATAACAGAGAGATCCAGAGCCCAGCAGAGTGGGAAGGGTCGTCCTCACCTTACAGGTGAGGTCAGAGCACGGATGGGGAGGGAGCTGCACAAGATCCAAAGACCCAGGAGGTTTTGGGGCTGAGGGGATCCTGCTCTGTGCCTCCATCTCCAAACCTGGCTTCCTGGTCCCTAAGGGCCAGCTGGCCTCCGGGCAGTGCCAGAGTCCCTGCTGGCACCTGTCCTACTTGGCCAAGGGCTGAAAACAAGGCTGGCTTTCCTCGATAACAGCCGAAAAGGAAACCATGGCCGTTGGTGGAGATTCCACGGAGGTCGGAGCCAGGCTGAAAACCTGGACCCCGCCAGCCGCTCTTACCAAGTAGGTATCACCTGACCTTGGGGGTCGCTGCTGCTGAATTCCACTTGCCCACCTCTGCTCTCAGAAAGCTGACTGTAGGATATGACCTAATTCTGGACTACCTGGCTTTAGGCCCAGCCTAGAACCAAGGCTGTTGCCAGACCTGATAAAATGGCAATGAGTGTGGCTATTGATAATGAATTTATATTCATCTGAGCCACTGGTTCACAGGGGCGCAGAGGGTAGCAGTGGAGAAGTCAAACCTTCTGTGGGTCCCACTTGTTGTAAAACCAGTCCTAAACTGGGAGGTAGTGGCTTACACCTAATAATTCCAGGACTTCAACAGCTGAGCCAGACGTGCCATTAGTTTAAGGGTAGCCTGGGCTGTATATATGTATAGCGAATTCCAGACTGAGCTACAAAGTGAGAAGCTGTTGGAAACAAAACAAACAAAACCAGTTAGATGGTGATGGTGCACACCTTGAATCCCAGCATTCAGGAGGCAGAGACAGGTGGATCTCACACTCACAGTGTTAGGCCAGCCTGGTCTACAGAGCAAGTTCCATGATAGCCATGGCTACACAGAAAGACCCTGTCTTGATGAAAGAAAAAAAACCAAACAAACAAAACCAAACACGTACATACACAATAGAAAAAGAGAAGAAAGAAGAAAAAAAAGAAAGAAAATGACACCGAAAGGAAATCCTAAGGTTTCCCTTTCTGGCTTCACCCAGCCTGGCCAAGCCATCTGTCTCCTCCGTGTTTCTTCTCCATTTGTTTCCCAACCATCTTTCCTCTGTGCTCATTCTGTTCCCTACTCTTGGAATGTTACCCTGTCATCATCCCAGGCCCTACCTAATCCTGACCTCACTCAAATCTTCCCATCCTATGTTCCCAGCAGGTTTCATCCACTCCTCCCTGGGTGCTAAGTCACACAGACAGGTATTCTGGCTTAGGACACGGGTGCACCTTTCTGATCCTTGGCATCTCTATTGGCAGAATGGAGAAGGTCGAGATAAAATCATGGTAGCCATGGGTGCTTGTCCAAAATGATTTTCAAATACTGCCTCCATGGAGCTTTCTTCTGGTGCCTGGATTGGAGAGAGAGCCTAGGAGAAGATTTCTGGGAGATAGTGTGGGAGCGGGCATGTGGAAGGGGGCACGTGGGAGGTGGCATGTAGGAGAAGCGTGTGGGAGGGGCACATGGGAGGGGTCATATGGAAGGGGGCACATGGGAGGGACACGTGGGAGGGGATGTGAGAGGGAGCACCTGGCTTTGGTTGACAGGAGACAGATCTTACAGACTCACCCTACTTCGTTGCTGTCTCCCACCATCCTCTGAGCAGCCTTGGATGGTCCACTGGGAGTCTGCTCTCCCAGCCTTACGTCACTCCTCGGCAGCCTGCAGGGACCGCTCATCTGAGAGTGCACTTTGTGTAGGCTGGGAAGAGCCCTAGCTGCTGATGAAGCTGCTTAGCACCCTTCGGAATTGCTGCTTACAGGATGGTCCAGCTCATGACCCCATTTAATCCTTACTATTCCTCTCTGGTCAAATGACCACATCTCCATTCTACCAGCGAGGCTCAGCAAGGTGGAGCACTGGCCCATGGTAGCATAGCCAGGAAACCAAGTAGCATCTGGCACTCTTGCTTTTTGGGGGGCCTTCTCTGGCTTACAGTAGGAAAGGTGACAGTCCAGTGGTTTGGTATAGCAGGGCAGGAAGCTGGAGTTGGCATTTAGTATCTGACTCCTTTCTTCCTTTTATACCTTCACCCTTCTTTCCCTAGCCAGCTAGCCAGACAATATACACCATTTCTCTGCTAAATAGTCAGAGAAATGCAGCAGAAAGGGCTCTGGGATGTGGTTCTGTTGGTCGAGGACTTGGCTCTGGTGCAGAAAGTTCTGAGTGTAGAATAGAGGTCAGAGAGGCTCCAGAGCTGGATCAGAGAGCAAGCAGGCTGTTTACTCGATTGGTGAATAGCCAGGCCAACTTAAAGATAAACAATTATATTTTTAATTGTAATAAGGGGAAACTCACACTACAAGAATGGGAAATCCGAGTTCTGCTGTGTCCTGCGGCAATCACCCAGAGAGAGCACGCACCTGGTCTGTCCCGTCCCAGTTTTTCTTCCTGGGCTCCAGGTAGCCTTGCCTTAACTAGGTTCCACTTCTTAAAGGTGATTGGTTAACAGAGCTTCCCCCATCACAAAGCCAAAGCACGGAATCTGTTCCCAGTCAGTGCTCAGACCCAACATGACACCTCTCAGCAAGTTGTGGACAAGTAGAAGCCACTGAGGACCATGGAAAGCCAAGCCTCCTTAAAAGCATCTGCGAAGGGCTGACCACGGCATCAGCTCAGGGGCCTTGAGGAAAGTTCTCTCAGGTCCCTGAGAGTGATTTTACCTTAGCTGCCGGTTATTCTCACCCTGGTGCCCAGGGGCCCTCAGACTAATTAAGTAATCAGAGTCTTGGTTCCCAAGTGATTCAGTGGAGGCCAAGAGCTCACTGGAGCAGCTGGGGATTAGGGGCCTGAGGGGAGAGAAGACTTAATGAATGTCAAAGATGAGAAAGACATCCTAGGCCCCAAGGAAGACATTGAAGAGAATCTTGGAAATGGAATGGAAGCAACACGAAGTGAAACTAGCTGGAAGTGAGGTGTGAAGTGTGGTGAAGTGGGGGGGCAGGGGAGGGGGAGTGGGATGGGGCGTAAGACCTAGGTGAGGGGATGTGGGGGGAGGGGATGTGGGGGGAGGGGATGGGGAGGGAGGGGATGGGGAGGGAGGGGATGTGTGGGGGAGGGGAGGTAGAAATCAGTAAGGTAAGGTGAGGCAGGGACAAGGTGGGGGTGTTGGGGTGAAATGAGACGTGTAAGTGATGTAGAGGCAAGGTGTCGGGAATGAGGTGTGGTGGAGGTGAGGTGAGGTGTGGTGGAGGTGAGGTGAAGATGGGGCTGAGTGTAGCGTTTAGGGAGGGCTGTGATATGGAAAGTACAGTATCTGGAGAGGAGACCTACTCCGCATGGTGTGTACATGGATGCAGGGAGCTAAGGTCAATTGCTAAGGACCCCTGTCAATGAAGAACCTAGAAAGCTCTTATCCTGGGCTGCCTCAGTAGAGGGAGCATGGATGGTATGAAGGTTGACTTCAATTCTTAACTTGACACAGCCTGAGATCAACTGGGAAGAGAGTGCCAATGAGGGATTACCCACATTGGGTTGGCCTGTGGGCATGTGTATGGGGCGTGCTGTCTTAACTAAGTTAACGAATATGGGAAGACCCAGTCCACTGTGGGAAGCACCATTCCCTAGGTGCTATTTGGTGGAGAAACCCAGCCGAGCAGAAACCAAGCGAAAAGCTCGGTACTTTCTCCTCCTGACTGCTAAGACGTGACCAGTTGTCTCGAGCTCCTGCCGCAATGACTGCCCTGAGACACTGGACTGTGACCTGGAATTCTGAGCTAAAATAAATTCCTCCCTAAGTTGCTTCTTGTTGTTGTTGTTTTATCATAGTAACAGAAATGAAACTCGGACAGATGGCAGAGTGGTGCCCTCATCCATGCCAGTTCCTAGTGCCAAGTGGCTCTAGGGGACATGGTGCTGGAAGGAGACTAAGTCCCTTCGTGGGATTATTAGTGAGGGCTACGGTGGCATCGCATGCCCAGGCTTTTCCCACCCTGCTTGAGGAAGCGACTGGGGTAGGAAGTTGAGATGGAACACTTGTGTCCCTTAGAATTTATATGCTCACCTCAATCCAGTGTGATGGTCATTAGAAATAGGGCCTCTGAAAGGGCACAATTTCGGTCTGATATGTCTGCCAAAGGCTCACTTAAAAAGACTTGACCCCCAGGCTGTGACATTACGTGTGACCTTGTTGGGAGATCTTAAGGCAGTGGGAGCATGCCCTTAATGGAATATTTGGACACCGTCTCCTTCCTCTCTCTTTGTTTCTCCTCTGTCATGAAATGAGCAGTTTCTTCTCCAACTAATGAGCTGTCTTATCACAGGAGCCAAAATGAGGCCAATTAGTCACAGAATGAATCAAGATGCCCAGCCCTTTTTCTTCCTTCCTTCCTTCCTTCCTTCCTTCCTTCCTTCCTTCCTTCCTTCCTTCCTTCCTTCCTTCCCTCCCTCCCTCCCTCCCTCCCTCCTTCCCTTCCTCCCTCTTTCCTTTCATTATATTACTGAAATTTTATTAGATGTATTTTATGTGTGTGAGTATGCAAGTGTGGTGTCTGCATAGCTCAGAAGAGGGTTTGGATCCCCTCGAAATGGAGTTGCAGATGGTTGTGAGTCACCATGTGGATGCTGGGAACTGACCCCGGTTTCTCTACAAGAGCAACAAGTGCTCTTAACCACTGCACCGTCTCTTCAGCCCCAAGACTTACCTTGGTATATGTTGATTTATCTCAAGTGCTTTGCTACAGAATGGAAAGCTAATACAGAAAATTTGTGCTAGAAAAGGAGTCAGTACTGTAACATCCGTGAGAACAGCAGTAGAGGAGACCATGAACCCTGGAGACGCTGATGCATGACCCTGGTGAGGGTTCCAAGGACTGGAATACTGGAATCTAACAGTCAAGGTTATGCTCAGGATCAGAGCAGAGCGAGGACTCAACTGGTAACAGGAACAGCGGCCTTCCGTGTTCCATACTTAGGTGAGAATTTGCGTGTGTGATGTGTGTGCCCTGAGTGGGGAGAGCATGAGGTTAAAGTGGTAGGGTAGCTGATCAGCTGGAGGGCACTGTGGGAGACTCAGAATTCAGACTGTGACGTGGGCATTGCTGGCGGCCTCTGAATTCTACCGTGGGAATTGGGAGCAAAGGCTGGGCTGGAAAGATTTGGAAAACACGCAGTTTGTCCAGAAAAGGAGCGTATCTCACGGCACTGCCGAGGAGCCGGTGTCGTTACTAACAAGGTCAGTGCTGTGGAAGAGAGGCTGTTGGGGTTTATATCTGGAGAGATGACTTGAGGAATCTCAAAAATCAGCAAGACCTCCCTCATCGCAGGCTCAAGGGTATGAAAGTGGAAGTGCCTTTCAGAGACTTTCCCGAGTGCTGGCTCTGATGTGGGATTGCCCTCTGTAACAAGCAGTCTCTGCCAATGTACCTCAGTGAGTAAAAGGCTTTCTCTGTAAGCTCAACGATCACAGCACAGCCAGGCAACCCTGTGGTGCAGCCCGCAGTTGTGCAGGAGGCTGAGCAACAACCTGTGCCTGGTACGTGCGCATGGACTGCACCAGACTCCATCATTGCCACAAAACACCTGGCCAGAGCTGTAGCGACAGAAGTGGGTAATGCTTGCTGAAAGGGTGTCATGAGAAGGTTTTAAGTCACCTCTTGGAGAATCTGCCCCTAAGGCCGTAATTCCTCATTCACCTCATTCTCAGGTGTGGGCCCTCCGCTTCCGGATCTCCTAGCCTCCAGAACCATCTAAACAAACGTCTGTCCTTATAAATCTTGATAAAGCTTTGCGTGTTCAGTTGCAGCAACAGAAAACGGACTGAGAAACCGTTGTGACTCCTAAAGTCTGGAGGGTGAGGATGGGGATGAATAGAAACACTCTCCTTCACCCTGTGGTCCTATCGTTTGCATCCTTACCCCCGCCCCCCACCTCCCATGCTGCTTGTCCTCAACCAGAGAGCAAGTAGCTAACAGACTTCAGGGTGCATCTGAGCAGGGACGAGAAGGGTGGGAGGGAGAGACAGGGTGGGCTGCACAGCACTGTCTCAGCCATGAACCCCCCCCCCATGCTAGGGCAGAGGTCTCTGGAAAGGGTCTAAGGCAATGGTTCTCAACCTTCCAATGCTACAACCCTTTAATAAGTTGTTATTCATGTTGTGTGACCCCCACCCCAACCATAATTACTTCATAACTTTAATTTTGCTACCATTATGAGTCGTAATGTAAATATCTGTGTTTCCTGATGGTCTTAAGAGACCCCAATTAAAGGGCCATTCGATCACAGAGGGGTTAAGACCCATAGGTTGAGAACCACTGGTCTTGGATTTAACCCCCACCTCCAAGAAGAGCAGACATCCCCCAGCCCCAGCACATGATGGAACTATGAGGAATTCCTTCTCCTCGGCTCAGCAGTCAGGATTTGAGGCAGAGGGGCCACAGGGGAAATTTAAAGCAACAAGCCCGCAGGCTCTTCAGAGCACATCTCTGTAACAAAGACCGAGAAAGGCATAGACTAGCAGGCAGCCCAAGCAACGGGGCCCTCTGAGAGGGTGGGCAATTAGAGGAGCCAGGAAGCAATTAGAGCCATTCTGTCCTCTGATACTCCCTAGAACCCTCCCAGGTGCCATACCAGCTTTCCAGTGGACTGCAGGCTAAGCAGGGAAGACAAGGACCCCAGCACTCCAGGCTGGAGACTGAGGTCCTCCTGTCCTGGCTCTGTCTCTGACAGGCCTGTGACTTTGAGCAAGGCAGCGTCATTCCCCCATACTTAATGCCATCTGTGAGCTGAGAAGAATCTGAGGATAGTCTCCTGGCGGGGCGGGGGGTGCTTCCTTTGGAAGGGATGCACTGGGTATGCTCAGAGAGGCATCTGCCCCTAGTGCGGGAGAAGGAGAGGCACCAGGCAAGGCTGTCCTGTGGTCTCATCTTTAGTGGAACTCACAGGGGACCTGGAGTGGGAACAGCCCACAGAGCACACCTGGGGATCATGACAGGGCTTCAGGTACCAGATGTCCCATTTATTCCCCACTCTCTGTAGACTGCCTCGGAACTCACAAAGGACTCTACACCCTCATTCCAGAATCCTCTGACTATTGCTATTTATATGGTGTCCAAAAACAAAATCAAAATTCCCATTCTTTACCTTTAAAGCTGCGAACATTTGGAGTCTGACCCATGAGGCCGTACACAGACTTGGGGAGTCTCACCCAGAGGCTTCTTAGGCAAATAGCCCATCCTAAGAAAACCACCTTCTGTTACATTTACTATTCAGCAAGGTTTGTCTTCCACCCAGGTATGAAGCCTGCACCAATGGCCTGTGAAGTAAAACCTAGCAACTATTTTCAGGGTTCCCTTTTTGGAAACTTATCATAGCTATCTCAAAGTATGTTAGACTTTAAACATGAAAGGTCCCCATGGGCTCTTGTGTTTGAGCACCTGGTCCCTGGTGGCACTGTTTGGGGAAGTTGTGGGTCCCTTAGGAAGTGAGCCTGGTTGCTGTAGATGGTTGCTGGGAGCTGGTCTTTGAAGGCATAGCCCCCTCCTGGTTCTGGTCTAGCTCTTTCTGCTTCCTGCCACCAACAAGCCACATGGTCTGAATCACTGAGGATGGATGAGCCACCAAGCCTTCCACTCCCTGACAAACTGAAATCCCCATAAAACCACAACCGAAAGTACATCTTCCTCTCTCAAGTTCTTTCTTTTGGGGGAATTCTTCAGAGTCATGAGAAAAATAGCACCAGTAGCTGCTTTCCTGTTGCTTGGGTTTCCCGAAGCTGCTTGCAGATGAAACTGTCTGTCTCTCTGGTGTATGGTTCCAAGGACACGAGTGTTCCTCATGACAAGAAAGCATGGCAGCGAGTGTCAGGGACAGAACGCTGAGAGATCACGTCTCCAACCACAAATAGGAAACCAAGGGTGGGCTGGAAGCTGGTCATGTGCTTCCTCAGGCAAGACTCTGCATCCTAGAAGTTTCAGTAACTTCCCCAAATAATGCCATCATCCCAGGACCAGTGTTCACATACACATACTTATGGTAACATTCCTCATTCAAACCATCACAGGGAAGCAGGAAAATCATTGTCTGGCCCCAGGTGACTTACAAGTTACCCAGGGTGACCTGTGGATGCTGCTTCTCCCGCAGAGGTGTGTCCACCCGGTGCATGTGTGTCTAGATGAAAAAGCAGCTCCCAGAATCCCTGGTGTATGCCTCCCAGCCCCGTCTAGCAAGAGCTCTCCCTTCTCAGTCTCATGCCCTGGCCCCTCAAGCATGCACTGTGAGTTCATTCCCCATGCCCAGCACAGAGAGGCCCTTCCTGGCTCCTTTATATACCCTAGACACTCAGCCAGGAATCATGTCAGATTCAGTGGGCAGATCCCCAAGACATCTTTCAGGAAACCCCAAAACTAGGCAGTTAAGACTTGGGTACACACCTCAATAGTATAACTTATTAAATAAAATCAACCCAGAAAACAAGCTGAGTCCAAACCTAGCTGCTGGGAGTTCTGACTCCTTTTAGCCTGGCTGCAGACTGGGCCCAATGTTGGAGGTGAAGTCATGCTTTCCTCCACAAGACTGGCACCATCGGACAAGAAAGAGATTGAAGGGTCTCCAGGACATCCAAGGTCAGCACAGAAGGCCACCTTTTCCATGCGATTTCAGGGCTTCTGCTAAGAGAACCTCATTACACGGCTGGGCGCTTTGCCCTGCTGGAACCTCTGTTCTTTTGGTTGGCTATCTCCTCCTGTGACACGTGAGGCCCCCTTTACCCGTTTCCGGGAAGCAGCGAAGCAGCTGCCAGCATCATTCACTCCAGTTTCTTCTCTCCTAGATTGTGCAAACACATATAAACGCACACGTGTGCAAGCATGTGTGCTCAGACACACCTATTATGCACGTGCACACGCCTGCGCACAGACACAGTCCCCTTGATTGTCTAAAGCATTTTAGCAGCACCCTCTGTCACTGGAATTGCCGGCTCCCACTGTCACCACTGTCCCACGCGCCCCACTAAGAGAGCCGGCTTGGTGTTGACTCTGAGGGGAATTTCTATGATCACAGCCTTTTCAATCTCCCTTTAAATTAAAAGCAGCCAGGCTAAAGTGCTCGCGGATTTCAAAGCTCTGTCACCAGGCTTCAAAGGCTGTTCTCGCTAATGAAATTAAATGAGATAATGCACTGGGAACTCAGCACACTGCCTGCCAAGCTTGAGCTGATGAGCTTGCAAGCTTATTCTCTGAGCCTGGAGCTGCGGCCCGAGACTTCAGTCTTCAGCAGGGAGGTCTCGGCTGGCCTGGGCTGGCTGCCAGGCACCTTGCAGGGTGAGAGGAAAGGAAGGAGGTGGCCATGGGCACTCCAAACTTGTCAGCTACCCCTTGGGGGCCTCATTCTGTGGCCCCTTCTTACCACCACCGTTATGGTGGCCTCAGGGAGTCACAGTTGCCACCAGTCCTTTCTGGCATGGGCTGAACCATTTCCTTTTGATTTCTCCATCTAAACAGACGGGCCATCACTTCCTAAAGCCTTCTGTAGGAAGTGCAGGGGGAAAACCTAATTGCACTTTCTTTGACCAGATGGTCCCTAGCTAGTTCTTAGGAGAAGGCTCTGGTCTTCAGCAGACATTTGCTGGCCTCTGATCCTCCACCCTAGAGCACCACAAAGACAGAGTGAATACCCCTAGGTACACAAGCAAGCATCCTTCTGGGCCACTGAGTTAAGGCAGAAAGTCGGGGTGCCATATCCTAAGCATCCTGCCTGGGCTCCAAATGGGCCCAGAACCTCATTCTAATCACCATTTATCCCAATGACAACCTTGTGACAGATTTGCCTAGGGTCAAAGTTGGAAACATAGCTCCATTTCTAGAACACACTGTGGGCCAAGTGGATTGCTAATCCACATTACAAGTGTGAAGTCAAGGGGCCTTCCTAGAACAGCAGCATAGGGTCAGCTGCTGTTACTGTCATGTGGTAAAGAAGAAATGGACAGTCGGGGCAGGGCTGTGATGTGTCTTCATCCTGCTGGTGCGGGTGGTGCTCTGAGCTCCCAGGCACAGAGTGTGTGGGTGGAGCCTCCTTCCAGCATCCACTGTCCTGTCCCTTTAGAGACAAGCCACACTCCCCACCCCAAACCCCTGCCTGGCAAGCTGATCTTCAACTTCCAACCTGAGTTCCTTCCTTCCAGTCCCTCTAGAAGAGGCAGCTTCTGCCTCTCTCCACTTCTCCCCCCTCTCTGTTTCTCTCTGCTCTTCCCTCTTCTCCCCTTTCCCTTTCCTTTCCATAACCCACAAAATAAATATCCAACCTCACTCTGCATGGTGTGCATATTGATGTCTCTGTCTCTCACCCACCCCTTGCCCGGGACCTTCGGTGGTCTCATGGCATGCCCATCTGTCTGTCTCTCCTCGTGGTCTCATGTGCCATCCCTGCCTGAGACTGACTGCTCTCGGGACCCCTGCCCACTGCCTGCCCCCCTACCCCCAGGCATGGTCTGCTGCCTGCTGCAGCCACTCGGGAACCTGCAGCATTTTTACATTAATCCATTACAACTGCGGGGCTCTTTCCCTTGCTCTCCAAGTTTTCAATTCCACAACATGATTTCTGTAGTATTTATTTGGTACCAGGTACTTGTCCCAAGTTTGATCCTTATGATAATCCCTCTGTGACTGTCAGTGGGGAGGGCACAGAGACAACCTGCGGAGTTCCTTTAATCTCTTAGGGATCTTCACTCAGGCAAAGCCAGGATTCTTGGCTTTGACACAGAAAGAACTTCAGGGTTAGCCAGTATAATGCCAAGTTAGGATTTTATTGAAAATAGAAAGACACACAGGGAAAGAAGAATATGTGTAAAACACAGGCATGGACCTCTCAAAGCAGACCGTTTATTACAAGATTTTTTTTTCTTTATTCCCTCTCCCCCCCACTTCAAGACAGGGTTTCTCTGTGTACTCCTGGCTGTTCTGGAACTCTCTCTATAAACCAGGCTGGCCTTGAACTCAGAGATCTGAAGTGAGATCTACCTGCCTCTGCCTCCAAGTGCAGAGGAGTTAAACATGTGATCCACCACTGTCCAGCTTTAAAAGACATTTTTCACAAAGCCTTGGGGACAGGTGTTAGGAGGAGGCACTCAGGGAGAGAATAAGGAAGGTCTGAGTGCGGGCACAGGCTTCTCAAGGGAAATGTGGCGATTGTTTTAACATCAGCTGTGTACATATGTATATATGTAAATATGCATATATATAATATATGTAATATATATATATAAATATATATGATGTTCATGACTTCTAGGTTACAACTCAAAAGACTGCTAAGAAATCTTGGGCTCTTCTTTCTTTCTTCCTTCCTTCCTTCCTTCCTTTCCTTCCTCCTCCTTCCTTCCTTCCTTCCTTCCTTCAGTCCTTTCTTTCTTCTTTTCTTATTTTTGGTGAGTACTGACAGTACTCTGCAGGTACTTTGGGTTTATAATCTGCTGAAGTAAAATCAGGAGCCACTGAGGTTGCACAGGGAGGCTGGGCAAATCCTTCTGCTGGAAGGGGCTTTCTGGTGCAATCCCTGGAAAGCTGTCGGTCTTCAGCTAGGAGGGAGAGTGGCCTTGAGCAGTTGTTAATTGGATATTCTTGTATGGGGAGGGGGGCCTTGAGTACCAGCCTCAGTACCCTCTCAGGGCTCAGAATTGAATGTTGGTGGCAGACAAGGATCTGAGGGTTAAAAAAAAAATTAACTCAAGCATGTTGCCTCTGCATGTCCTTTATTTTTCGTGCAAGGGTCGAAAGTGAAGTGAAGGGACGTGGAGAAGAAGAATAAGGAGAAGAAGAGTAAGGGGAAGAAATAGAAAAAGAAATAGCAAGGAGAAGGAGAAGAAGGAGAAGAATAAAGGCTGATCTCCATGAGGTTTCTGGTTTTTACAGACATAGTTGTATAACTCCATAGGCAAGAACAATGATAATATGCATATCAAAATCACAAAGAGGGCAGGTAGAACCTGACAAAGCTGTACTCTGGAACAGGTGACACCACCCGGGAAAGAGCCAGCATTCAAGGGGAAGTACCTGACATCCCAAACCCTTAGGTAAAGGTACTCAACATCCCTGAATCCTGGACTCACCCATTCTCCTCTTCTGATCTCTTTTGTGATAACCAGCTTTGGGGACACCCAGATTTGTTTGTTAGCAAAGGTGGCGCATGCTGCCTTCCTGCTCATTGTCTGTCTTCTATAGACATTTCTATGTTGTCTATTAGCAGGTAATTCTGTGGGATTGACTCTATGTAAATTTGACTGCTAGAACCAAGAGTGGATGCCACCGCTCCAAGGCCTCGTGGTGTGGGGAATGGAGCAAGGTCACTCCACTGCCCGTGCAGAAGTCACACTGCTGAGGTATTCTGGGAATGAATCCCATTTCAAAGGGAAGAATCACGGCTTCACAGGGGTTTTACAGATATGACAGTGACTTTCCCAAAAGACAAGTGTTCCCGCAGCTCTGCAAAACGGGTGCCCCATAAACTGCCCACTTGTGGGTCTACCTTTATAGTCTTCAAAAATTTTGCATCTCTGGTTGTGAGAGGCTTCAGACTCCAGAGTGAGGGGTCCCTTGCTCCTCCCATGTTCTCTTAATTTCCCTTGTCTTTCTACTTTCCTTGGGCTAAGCACCACAACTCTACCCAGGAACTCCAGATCTAGACAGGACCCCACAGAAGAAAGGTGGGGAGCCTTCTCTCGAGGTGTCCCAAAGATGCAAGGAGGTGAAGGGGGCCATGGTTGGAGAATTAGGAGGGGCCTAGTTCAGGACAGCAGTAGGCTGCAGGTGTTGCTAGAGTCCCACTCTGTCTTGGAAAAGGCCTCCCATTGAGGTAAGGAACCTACCTGACAGATTCACACCCAGAATCTCCACAGCCACAGGCCTCAGCCATTGGAGACACAGGGTAACAGGAGACCTCTATAGAAAGGCTGTCTGCTGCCTTCCATTCCCGGAGGCAGGACTGAGCACTGTGAGAACCCAGATGCCTTGGCTGCTGGAACCTGGGTGCAGCCTCACCCAAAGCCAGGCTGTTGTCGTTTGTTTTGAAATAGTTCCTTCCCTACTTCTCTCGATGGCAATGACAGAACCAGTGAGCGGGAAACTCACTGCTGCCCTTACCCAGGTCTTGGAGAGAGTCCTCTGCTGGGGGGCCTGACCCCGTGTTGCTATGGGAATGACTAGGAGGCTACTACCCGCTCCCAAATTCATGTAGTTAATCATGGTCAAGTTTGGCGGGCTAGGGGTTCAAATGGGGTGCCACTGTGTGGATCTGTGCACTTAGGGGTCTGGGGGAGAAACCTCGTGGGGTGCCCCATTTTCCTGTCTCCCTGAACTGAACCAGACCTTTCATCACTGTTTTCCTGATGGACATTCCAGCAACCTGGTCCCCATAGCAACCAGCTCGTTTGTCACAAGGAAACCCAAGGCAGAGTCGAGGAAGCATAAAGATACATTTAGAAGATAAAGCTCCCGCTCCCTTCCTCCAGCGGTTCCCTTCCTCTGCTGGGTGAGCGAGGCACACTGTGTGAAGGCCTTGCTCATAGATGCTTGCTTTCCTGAGTCTTTCAGGCGCAGTTTCTCTGAAGATTTGAGCAGAGTCTAAATAAAACCTTCCTTTCTTCCTCTCTTTTTTCCTCGGGTCTGAGAAAACGACTTTCATTTCCTCCTGTGGAGAGCAGGGATAAGGAAGCCATACTACAGAGGGCCTGTGAGTTCTAAGCCCAGCTGGCTTTGTTCACCCACTTCAGAATCATCCAGGGCACACTTCCCTCCTAAGCAGAGGAAAAAGAGGCCGAGCAGCAGGTTGGGCACCAAGCCTGCCTGGCTCCCCAGCCTGTTCTCACCACTTGGGAACGGCACAGCTTCCCCTATGCAGCTTCCCGTGTGAACACTTCTCTATATACAGCCGGCAGTGGCACACTGTGCCAGGAGAGCCTCAATTCACTGCTTCATAGTGTTCAGGCTCACTCTGGGAGAAGGGGCTGTTTCCTGCCCTGGCGGCTGCTCAGTGAATACTGAGGGTCCTATGGACCACGGCAAGAAGGAGTCCATAAGTCTTACTGTGTTCCCTCAGCCCAGTGGAGAGTCACTTGGCCATTCAGAGGAGGGTCAAGTGTGCCACCTGCCTTGTTTGTGACCTACCATGGATCTCATCCTTATTGCCCAACTCCTTCATCCTTATTGCTTCAACTCCTATCTCAACAGCATTGCAGGAGATTCCCCTCAGACACTGTTCACCTCTTGGTGGTAACTGGCATTTCAAGGAGGTGAGAGGTGGAGTGTCTTCAGTCCCCATGAGTCTCATTTTCCCTCCACAAGGGAACGTTAGTGTCCCTGACCTCCTGAGTGTCTCTTGCTGTTCTGATGCAAAATGCCGATGGTAATATTCAACTGGAACACACAGTCACGTGGCAACTTGGTACTCGAACAGTGAAGAGACCCAGCTCCCTGAGACACAGTGCCTTCTCTGCTCCATGACCTTCTTGGTCTCAGTTTTGACCACTTAGGCCTGTAGGATGAAGCCTTGGGGTCCTTCTGGTCTCCATGGAAGCAGGGCATATTGGTCAGCTTCTGAGTCATGATCCAGAGAAACCCACTCAAGCTGGTTTAGCAAAGAGGGCATCTTTCAGCTTTCCCAACCTGGGCAAGCAGATAGGGCCAGCCTGGACAAGCAGGTAGGGCCAGCCCAGGTAAGCAGATAGGGCCGGCTTGGGAAAGCAGATAGGGCCAGTCTAGACATGACTGTGTCCCCACCTCAGTTTGTCTCTCCTCAACCAGCTTGTCACCCCTGCTCCTGCTAAGTAGTACTTCTTATTTTTCTTTTTTTACCGTGATCGCCCTAAGTTCCAACCCAGCCACAGGAGACCCAGGCAGGGTCCTCTCCTCTCCCTTCCTAAGGAAGAAAGAACTGACTGGACCAGATTGAGTCACATGGCTAACCTGCGTCCAGTCAACCACATATAGGGAAGAACCAGGCAGTACAATCCTGCCCCTCCCTGGAAGTGTCTCAGTCCCTTTGAGTGCCTCCCCAGGCAGGTGCATGTGAGAGCATGAACAACCATCTTGCACTTCCACAGAGCTACTCTCCAAGTTCCTCTGCAAGGAATATTTTTAAAATACTCAGCTGAATCTAGGTCTCAATAAATGTGTTGATCTTTACATAAAGGCTGATCCTGCCAAAGGAATTTTTAAAATCATACCCCTCCTGGTAATTATGGCTAATGGTCACTTGTGGAGGTCTCCCTGGGTTCCAGACACAAAGGGCAGAGCTGGGGCTGGAGCCCTTAGCTCACATCTTGGCTCTGTATGCACATGGGAGGCTCTAGTTCATTGCCCAGGTCTCTCCCAAAGCAAACAGGAGACTCCAAGGAAAGATGCTTGGAGATGTCTAAGCTGTGAGGGAGATTTCTTAGGGTGAGTTTGGACCTCAGATGACCAGGGAGACTTAGGAGGGAAACCTACTTTGGGAAAGTCTCAGTGGGGTTGTCTGGGGAGTGGCCCAGCTGGCTTCAGCATGAGTCTCCCACGGATGTCTGCTGGACTGACAGTCATTTGTTCCTTGGACCTCATTTCTATCTTCACCTTGGACTCCAGCACACTACGGATACATGTTCCCAGCCTCTGTTGTCATGAATTGACTTGGATAGTGTTATGGTAGAGTGACCCAGAGCAGAAAAAGCCAAACGAGCAAGGTACCCATCAAGCCCTCCCTAGGACCTGGAGATGTCTCCATGGGTAAGGTTTCACTCCAGGCAGATCCTCCCTGGAGGACCTAGTTAAGGGGAGTCACAGACAGGAGATGTTGCTTGCCCAAGTTCATACAACAAGTGGAGGTTCCAACTGTGTGTACTTCAGGGATCCCGGAAAGAACGTTTGGATCACAC
The DNA here is from genome assembly GCF_982192425.1 of Myodes glareolus. Taxonomy (NCBI): domain Eukaryota; kingdom Metazoa; phylum Chordata; class Mammalia; order Rodentia; family Cricetidae; genus Myodes; species Myodes glareolus. The sequence goes on along the minus strand of NC_142035.1, from coordinate 85,707,067 downwards.
CTGGGGACGGGTTTCCAGAGACTAAGAAAATCCACGCAGTCCCCAAACGCTGACATTTAGAGCAGAAGGAAATGTTTTGGAAGCACACAGACCTAGCTTTGTATTCTGGCTTTCCTGTGGGATCTGGAACAGTGACTCATCTTCCAGGTAAGGTTAAAGAATGGATGGATGCAGGTTAGACTTGCCGGAGGAAGCCCTCGAGGAACGTCTGCGGCTGTGTACCGACAACCCTGGCTGCTTTGTCTCGGGGTCGCAATTTTCTACGCTGCCGAACGAACTGAACGACCGTTCTTGAGCAGGGCTGCTGAAAACATGAACGGGACAGTGTGCCCAGGTCCTGTTCCAGTACTCGGAACCCTCCCTCTGTGGAAGTTCTGCTTGCTGTTAGAGTAAGTGACACCCGCTCTAAGAAAAGCCCTACGTGTGAACTGGAACGCTCAGGCGCCAGCCGAAGAAACAGACCGCGTGCGTTCCATTTCCCTCTCCACCTGGCGAGAGTTTCCAAGGCTCAGGGTAAAGCAGATGAGTGTGTGGGCCCAGTGGGTGCTCCTGGGGCTGAGGAACCTGGTTGGATGCATCTCCCAGCACGCTTTTGGGAGAGGTCTGGAAAGGCAGCTAATGGGCTCGAGATGCCAAGTCTGGCTAGAGATCCCTCAGGCAGCTGGGAACTTCCTGTAGTATGAGGCGGGCATGGGGCAGGGCAGAATGTGCAGGGACACAAGCCATGGAGTGGGCCCATGAAAAAGATGACCACAAATTAATGAGTATTTATGATGCTCTGGGCGCTGAGCCAAGCAGCTGAATAGATCCCAGCCACCACCATCTGTGTGGTGGAGCACATCACTTCTTGTCCCTGAGCCTCAGTCTCCCTCTCTGTGAAAGATCCTTACAGTGGCATCCACTCCCAGGGCTGCTCTGAGGATTGTTGGCTAGATCTGGGGTTTGGAGGGAGGCATCCGTATACACCCTTCATTGCTCTGAAGAAGGCGAAAACATTCAGGTGTTAAAAGCATGGCTCCTTGGGCTCCTGGCATGCACAGGAAGAGTAGGCACCAAGTTGGGTTTGTGGAGAAGCTAGTTCTGAGAGCCAACGATGAAGTTTGCATTGCAGACAAAAGTGGAGACCTGTGGAGTCAGGGACATGGAGATGGGAGACCTTATGGGAGACTTTGAAGTAGAGTCTGTTGGGCCAGGGGATTAGAAGATAGGGAACTATGGGGTCAGGGGACTAGGAGGTAGAGGACTATGGGGCCAGGGGACTAGGAGGTAGGGGACCATGAGGTCAGGGGACTAGGAGGTAGGGGACTATGGGGTCAGGGGACTAGGAGGTAGGGGACCATGAGGTCAGGGGACTAGGAGGTAGGGGACCATGAGGTCAGGGGACTAGGAGGTAGGGGACCATGGATCAGGGGACTAGGAGGTAGAGGACTATGGGGCCAGGGGACTAGGAGGTAGGGGACCATGGGGTCAGGGGACTAGGAGGTAGGGGACTATGGGGCCATGGGACTTAGAAGTTAAAGGGCCAAATGAAGTCAGGAAAGGTGTGGAGCCAAAGAGATTGATGGACTTGGGGTTGGGGACCTGTCAGGATCAGGGGATTTAGACATGAGACGCCTACAGATCAGGTGATCTAGCAAAGACCATACAACAAGTCAGGGGCAGAGGCAACACTGGAATGTCAGGTGACACCTCACCAGCATTGCTTAGTGCACAGGGCACCTCCCCGGCAGCTGTACCGACCTGCCTTGGCACCTTAGGCTGGGGGTTCTGGACTGGTTCACTCTCTGGAAGACAGTTGGTTGAGACTGTCCCCCGAATGGCCATTTGAAAGCCACTTGGACCTCATTGTGGGCTCCTTTTCCATAAGCCACGGAATCAGATTATGGAGATGTGCCCAAGCTTGTCTCTTCAGGGATGCGGCCCCTGGGGCCTTCACAGGCGTCCCTCCCACCTCCACATGCTGCTGTCTCTGGGATTTCAAGCTTCCCTGGCGAGCCTTGGTGCTGCCAAGGCATTTGGTTATTTTGCTCATTTTATTAATAAATGTGTCCTGATGCCAAGTGCATGGAAACTGCTGCCTGGGAACGGCATCAGAGCGTGCTCTGGGGAGTCATCTGTCCGAGCTGTGGCTACAGGAGAAGCAGACAGGGACCTAAGAGGAGAGAGCCGGGCACTGGACGGCCCCTGTAGGACACCTGGCGGAACCAGATGGGAGGAAGTCAGAGGACGTTAGATCACATGCAACCTAGACGCCTTTGGTCCAGACACTGACAGATGGGCACACTTCCTCCCAGAGCTGCTGTGCCTGGGTGGGCAGCAGGGGTCAGAGTTCAAGGTCGCCACAATGCCCCAGAAGTGAACTTTGACAAGCCCAGACAGAGTAAACCTGGCCTTAAAGGAGATGTGGGTCAAGGACCTGCTCTCCAGAGGTAGGTGGCAGCCTCACACATCAAGGACATGGCCAGGGCCTGCCACACCCAAGTCCCCAGTGTCCACAGCTGCAGAGTCTGCTCCTGATAAGGGTGTTATCACAGAGAGTATCTCCAAATCAAACACCTCATAAGCACACGTGGGACAAATGGGCCTTTTTGTCGAATAGCAACAAGAGCCTGGTCCCCACCAGCGCCCCTCCCCTCTAGCCAGGGCGTGTCTTCCAGTCTATTACTGGTCAGTGAGTAAATAATCCCAAGGCCCTGGCTGGATCTTTACCCTTTAAGGGAATGGAGCTCAGTTTATTTGAGAGGGAGAGAGCACTGCTCCAGGTCAAAGTCAGCTAGGGGGGTGCTGTTCGTAGGGGCCATCACGGCTTGAGCAATGCAGACAGACCAACAGACAGGAGAACAGAGAGATGGGTACAAAGGCCAGGAGGATCCAAGGGTCCTTCAGTGACCATAGCTACCTCCTATGGAAGCCATCAGCGGTCCCATCCTGGGCTCTTCCTGTAGCCTAGCCTTTCCTCCCAGACTGATTCTGACCTTGAAAACAGCACACCTGGGGATTCAGGCTGTGGTCTAATTAGTAAAGTGCTTACCAACCATGCAGAAAGTCCTGGGTTCTAGCCCCAGTACTGTACAGGCTGCATGTGATGGCACACCCCTGTAATTCTAGCACCTGGGAGGTGGAGGCAGGAGGATGACAGGCTCATGTCAGCCTGTCTATGTAGGAAGGTTGGGGCCATCCTCGACCTTATCTCATGATAATGATGATGATGATGATGATGATGATGATGATGATAATAATAATAATAAAAAGGGCCTCCTGGCTCTTCTTGAGCTGGCCTTGCTCCCCAGCCCTGCAGGACTCATGACAGACTATCTCTCCCTCATTCTCAATGCTCACTCCTTGGTCTCAGCCGTAATGTCAGCCTTAAAGGGCCTTCATCTGTCTTGGGACTTCTACCACATTTGGTAACTATGTCAGTCTGAACGCAACTCTGTTGTCTCCCCTGTAAGATGCTAAGTTCGGGGTTCATCAGAGGATTTGGGTCTGCTCCCTACATTGTCCTATGCCCCCAGCACCTGGTATACTGTAGGTGCTCAGATGCACCATGAATGGTGAAATGAATGAACTGGGCTGAATGGCCTCAGTGGCACCTTGAAGCTGCTCAGTATAGAGAGCCTGGCTTTTACCATCTAAGATGAAGACCTGGCCAGCAGCCACCATGTCAGGCACAGCCCGAAAGGGACACAGGAATGAGGGAGACAAGGGAGGAGGAAGGGAAAGGAGCCTTAACACTCTGGACTCCTCTGCTGATCTCAGCCTCTGGTAAATGACCTGAACTGACCTGGCGTGGCTCGGAAGCCTCCCTCCCCCAGGAGCTGACTTGTCTTTCACTGCTAGGCTGGATTGTGGCTGTGCCCGGCTGCTCACACCTCTCCCACCTCACATGGGCCTGCTGAAATCAGCTCCTCCCTGGTTACCTTCACAGGAGACTGTAGGGACCTTTTCTCCCGAAAGAGGGCTGTGTGACTTAGCAGGGGGCAGGGCTAGCCATCTGTTCTTCAGGCTAGCTCCCTACAGAAAGGCCATGCAGAGCTCCGTGGCCTGTGTCTGCCCCTTCCTGGCAGGCACAGATGGTCCAGCTGCCATCTAGGGGTCTGAGAGCCCTAAGGTCAAGGCAAAATCAGGGGGCAGTGGGTCTGTCCTGCACTTATATATAGGGGCACCTCCTGTACCAGGCTTCTGTCCTGGGACTAGACCTGGAGCCAACCCACCACATCCAAGTCAAAGACCCCCACCCCTAAGGATGACTTCTCATGGTCACCTAGCCCAGGCCTCATAAATGCCCTAGGAGGTCTGGAGAGGCGTGGGTAGAATCCCAGGAACTCACACACTCTAGAAGGTCCGCACACACTTTAGACAGGTGCTTTATTACTGAGCTGTATCTCCAGCCCCACACCTCACTGATTACCCAGGCAGTCCCCAGGCCCCGAGTACTGAGACTACAGGAGTCTACCAAGCCCAGTAGAATCTACAAATGGAGTGAGTGATTGATTAAGGTAGGGTGTTTCACCCTGACCTCAAGATCCTCTGTAGCTGGTGATGACCCTGAATGTCTAATCCTCATGGTCCCACTTCCCTAATCTGGGATTCCAAGGGAGGATCACTATGCCCGGTTTAAGTGGTACTGGGGATCAAACCCAGACCTCCACGCATACTATGAGGCACTGGGCCAACTGAGCCACATTCCCAGCTGTGTTTTTAATAGACCTCACAAGAGTCCATGAAGGTCTCCCAAATACTGCCCTCTGGTTGTTTCTATTTATTTCCAGCCTGGGTGACAGTCAGAGGTCTGTGACTAGGGGCATGGGAATAATTGTGATCTCCACTTAACCCAGGAAGAAACTGAGACACACACACACACACACACACACACACACACACACACACACACACGCCCCTCCAAAGGCAGGCTGTTTTCCAAAGTAAATTTTATGACGTCTGTTCTTGAAGAGCTGGTGGCTCCTTAGTTAATGATTTCTGGACACTCATGTCCTCAGGGGAAAGGAGGGATCCCCTGAGACACTGTCTTGTGCACACTTCATTCAAAGGCCCCAAGTCCTGAAAAGAGTATGACATCTCCCTCACCCCCAGTGAATGGATCCTAAATAAAAATAACAGAAACTCCAAATTAACTGTAAGGAAATCCCACAGTACCAAAGCCACTCTAAAAGTCGCTCTTAGAAACTAGGAGGAAAAAAGGAAATTGTTTGAAATATCTCTCCCATTTTATTAGTGGTCTTGAGTCTAGGACACAGTTTCTCATCTTGTTTTTCCTGGTGCCTACACACACACACACACACACACACACACACACACACATACACACAGCATGGAGTCTGGGTGAGAGGCAGGTGGACCACAGGAGCATCCTCTGGGCCGGGAAGGATGCCCTCTTGTCTCCTTGACAACCCAGCTTCCCCAGAGATACATCCCAGGTGTCCTCCATCCCTCACTTCCCCTATCCCTACCTCTACCACAATCAAGTTCTCTTCCTGGAAGGTAGGAGGTCCCCCCAAATTTACTAAAGAGATGCTGTCTCCTAGGGCCTTAGGAAATGGGAATAAAGAGTCATGGAGGGGCCGGTGATCAAAAAGGCCTGCTGTGTGTCTCTGAATAAGCCCCTTAATCTCTCTGTGCTTTAGAAAGTAACACAAGGCCTGCCTTGACTCTGAGGAAGGAAGGCAGCAGAGGCAACCTTTAAAGGTGTTTAGCACAGAGTCACTGGCCTCAAGATGTCCATTCATGAGGCTTGTGCCCCCAAGAGCTGGTGGCCACTGGAGCAAGAACGGTCCAAGAAAGGTGTCCATCTGGGATGCCTGGAACTGTCTAGGAGGCTTTGGCCAATCCCCACAGCCTTTCAGAACCTCAACCTCCCAGTCCACGAAGGAAAAGTGGGGAATAGGACCACGTGCTAGTCTCTAAAAGACTCCTTTCCCACCTGTCTCTGAACACCTTCTCCAATGTCTGCTCTGGCAGCCCCTGATGACGATGCTGTGTCCCACTGTCACCCCCGAGTTCCAGTCACTGAGGCAGGGCTGAAAACATCCCCTCCTTTGTGCCCGTGGGGACAATGACGCCCTGGGTGTAGCACTAAAGTCAGCCGCGGGAGCCTGGGAGTCCCAGGGCCTTAGCCTGATTGACTGCGGTGACTCAGGCTTCGGCAACATTGCAGTCGCAATTACTCCTTAAATCGGTGCTTTCTCCTGCCGAGGCAGCCGGGTGGGGGAGGGGCCCGGGCTTGAGGGAAGAAACAAAAGGAAGACAAAGAAAATGTCACGGGGCTGGAAGAGGTCTGGACACACTGAGGCCCTGGTTGCCTGCTTTCTCACCCTCTGGGAGGCCGCCTAGGGTGGGAGGGAGAACAAACAGGCTGGACAGCAGGTGTGCGGGGGCGGGTAAGAGATTGCCATTGGCTCCTTCTACAGTTCTGATAGTGTTCAGGACTCCAGGGCTTGAGAGAGTTGGGAGGTCAGCCTAGCCCACCTCCCTCTCAAGTTGCCCCCTCTTCTATGCCCCTTCCCTTTAGATACCTCCCATGTGTCTGGCACTGGGTTAGGTGCAAAGGAATAACAAGGATCTGGGATAGGAATGTAGCTGAGCCGATAGAATGCTTGCTCATTATGCACGCCTGGGGTTCCATCCCTCAGCATCTCATGAACTGGGCTTGGTGATACACATGTTATCCTAGTACTCGGGAGGTAGAAGCAGGAGGATCAGAAGTTTGAGTTCTTTGTTGGCTAGGCTAGATTACATGAGACTCTGAAAAAGTTAAAAAAAAAAAAGAAAGAAAAAGAAAAAGAAGAAAAGAGACAAAAGGGAGAAACATATGGTCCTGGGCACAGTAGCCCAGAGCTAGCCCTGAGCACTTAGAACGCAGCTGTCAAATCTACCACAGTGCCTCTTGGGAATGGCTGCCAGTTTGAGGTATCAGTGGGGGCCTTAGGCTACAGGGTCGGGGGTTAGGAAGGCTTTTCAGAGAAAATAATATCGATGCTGGCATAAAAGGAACGTGAACAAGGAATAATGACAATTGAAGGTGGAGATGAGCTAGGCAGAGGGACAGCAAGGATGAGGTGTCCTGGTAAGATATTTTCTCTGTTCTCTCCCATTCACAGCTGTACAAGGAGCTCTGATGGGTTCCAGACTCACACGCGTGTGTGTATGTGTGTGTGTGTGTGTGTGTATGTGTGTGTGTGTAGTGTGCATTCATTCCTCCGTTTGTTTTAGATAGGGCCATTTAAAGTTCACCACAAATCTTACCGAACAAACTGGCAGCTCTCTGATGGCCTGGACCCTGCGGCCACAGTGCACAGGCTGTGCATGTAACTGCTCCATCTGCTCCGAGAGTAACAGCCTGTGGCCCTGCTCTGCATTCCATTTACTCATAGTAATTACCCATTCTCTTCCTCTCTGTTTATATAACATAAAGATAGTAAGATCTGAGAATATGGTGGAGTGTAAGGCAGATCAGAGGATGCATGTGATGCACAGGATGCATGTGATGCACAGGATGAAGCAGCTGAGAGACACCATCCTTGTGGTATGCAGAGTGTCCTACCAGCCGAGACCAGCAGAGAAAAGGAGCCGAAAGCAGAGGTAGGAAGAACATGTGCTGCTGAGGGAAGGGCCTATGTGCAGGCCTTAGGTGGACACACATCACTGGGGACAACACACAGGAAGGACAGTTTCCAATGGTTACGTAGGAGGGGATGTGTGCAGGGACCGGAGCCCACAGGACCACTGTGGCCCCAATGGCTGCTGAGAGGGGATAAGTTCTGTAGGGTTGGTTGGTACAGAATGGTCCTGGGGAAGCAGTGCTTGGAGCTGGAGATAAATTAGGATTGACAGTGACGTGACAGGGTGGGGTGGAGGAGATGGGTATGGAGAAAATATGTAAAGGTGTTGAGTGGTCCTGTTATTCCCAGTGAGAAGGAGGCTGAGATACATCTACTGTCAGGAGTATAAAGCACACTTAAACCTGCTTCACTCAACAAGGAAATGGGCAGTATACTCACTGTGTTCCCATTAGCAACTGAATCAGCAGGCTCCCATGTGGACAGCACTGCTTTGGTTCTCATGACTCTGGGGAGACTTGGAAGAACTCAGTCCCTGCCTCAGTATCCCCATCTTCTCTTCTGTCTCCATGAGTGTGGGTGCCCTGCTCATCACTGGACACGGGAGCCAGGCATCACCATACCCGTGCTCAGGCTGGGGGCCGAAAACAGGTTAGCCATTGATGACACCAGGAAGGGCACGGTTTGCATGCCTGCTGGGCTGGTTGGCACAAGGCTATGCCCTTCACATAAAGTTATAAAGCTGTAACTTATTTATACTCAGAAACCAGTTGCTGCCTTCTGCCAGCTCCCCTGCCTCTTCTCCAGCCAGGCAGAGGCTCCCAGGATGCCCTGGAGCTGGAGTGTAGTGGACTACAAAGGACCAAACAAAGTCATCAAGGCCACCATATTCCTCCTATGTGCCCTTTATGAATTTTCATTAAATCATCTAAATAATCCTGTGAAGGGGACAGAGAGACCAGGGTTCTGTCTTTGTCAACAGGTAGCTTGGGAGACATAGCTAATAGTGTCCCTCTGAGCAGTCCCCTCCACTGGTTTGTGTGCAGTTCCGGAAGTCAACACCACAGTGGTGTTTGACACAATAGTAAGAGCTCCAAGAATCCCAGAATCATGACCGCCCCACGTTTTTTTGTTGCTGGGAGAAGACTGAGGCCAAAGCCAGCCAATGAGTTGCAGCTAGGAGCTACAGTCTGAGGGACGGTGGGGCCTGGGAGATGGGCTCTGAGACCCTCGGCAAACTCGAAGTCTCCAAGGGTTGGGTTCCAAAGTCCTGCGCTGTGAAAGGCCTGCTGTGTCTGGGGACCTGGCTGAGGCCAGGCTGTGGAGCTATGGAGGTGGATGGAGACAGCGCCACCTCTCAGGGCCTGAGGACTTCTGGGGACAGACAAATGACAATGGGTTCTGTGGTTTGGTGTGGCAGCTGCCCTGGCCAGGTGTGCTCAGAACTGAAGATGCCCTTCCAGTTCTCGGCAGGAAGGACCTCTGTGGATGAGCGTGCTCTTGGAGGCCCAGCCTGAACAGAGGTCAGGAGGGTTGAATCCCTGCTCTGAAGAAATGGGGGCAATAAGATCTGTGGAGGTGGGAGAGCTCCAGGATCTGTGGGTGAGGAGAACACCACTCACCCCCAGATTTAAGGATTCAACGTCTTTGTGTGTAAAGACAACCTGGACCCCATTTTCCCTTCTGAGCCATGACCACCTCCCAGATGTTGCTAAGTTTGATATGTACCCATAAAGATCTGCACCCTAAAGTCCTACACAACATTGGGCTTGTCTCTCTCTTGCTTGATGGAGGGGGAGTTTTGGGGCTCTGGAGACTGAGGCAAGGGAACCCCTGCTCAGTCCTAAGAGTTCCCCTGGGACTGGAGATTATCCTTCCACCAGATCCCTTCCGAGGCTAGGAGCTATGCCTAGCCCTGCAGAGGAAGGAACACCGGGTGAGCAGCATAGCAGGTGCTGTTGTAGATGGCCCAGCCCCGGGTGAGGCAGGCCGCCTGGGCTGCGCAGTTCCCAACAGTTACATAAGGACGCTGGGCGCCGGGAGAGCCGCCTTTGTTGCTGCGATCCGCCTCGGCAGCGCCGAGTATTAATAAACCGATCGCCCAGAACGCAGGCGGGCGGGCGGGCGAACTGCGGGACGATTGGGGCTGCAGCACTGGGAGGGAGCAACACCCACGGTGCCCTCCCCGCAGCGGGAAGATGATGCTCCCTCCCAGCTCCTCTCCAGCCCTCTTTCCCACCCACCCACCTTAGCAGGTGGGTGCTGAGAAAGCAAGTGGTAATCCAGAACCCACCAGTGTGGGCTCCAGCCACTTTGCTACCATTTCCATGGTGCATGGTATCTCGCTTTGGCCTTGTAAAACATGAGAAAAGTACCTACGTGTTAATTAAAGTGCTTACTCCCACTAGTCCCCCTCAGCCTCCTCCTGGCCTTCCCCTCTATTTTCCTCCTCCCCACTCCTTTCTTCCTCTACTCCTCCCCCTTTCCCTAATCCTCCTCTGTGTCCTCCTGATCTTCCTCCCTCTCCTGATCCTCCCCACTCTTCCTCAGTCTCCTAGCCTCCCTCCCTTTCCCCATTCCTTCCCCCCTTTCCTCTTCTCCCCTCTCTTCATTCCACCCTCTGTGGTTCTGAGAGTTGAAATCAGAATCCCATACTACTACAGCAAGGCCTGGACCATTGAGCTACACCCCCAGTCTCTCTCCCCTCCACTTCCCTCCTTTTTTCTCCTTTCCTTTCCTCTGTGTACTGAAGCTCAGACCCAGGGTTTGGGGCATGTTAGGCAAATGCTGTACCATCCAGCTAGATTCCCAGGCCTCTAAATGTTCAGGTGCTTTGGTTTTGTTTGGTTCTTGGTATGCAGACCAGGCGAGCCTCAAACTCACCACTTTTCTGCCTCAGCCTCCTGAGTGCTGGGTTTACCAGTGTGCATCTTGCCTGAAAAAGGATCCGTTTTAATGAGCTAACGAAGCAGCCTGATACCTCCCCCAAGTCTGTCTGTGGAATCCCTTGGAGGCTTGTGGGAAGGTTACTGTCCTGGGAACCCCTGCCCAACCCAGCTTTCTACTCTGTTGCCTGGGGAAGGGTGCATACATTTTCTCTCCCCAATGTGCTCTGGAAACCACAGCTTGGTAAAACTGTTTGGAATCAAGAACCCAGGCAGGGTCTTGGAAAGTTAGCTCAGTTGGTAAACTGTTTGCCTCATAAGCACCAGGATCTGAGTTCAATCCCCAAAACCCATGCAAAAACCCTGGTGTGGGGGCTTGCACTTATAATGCCAGCCCTGGGAGGCAGAGCCAGTGGCTATCTGGAGCTCACTGGGCAGCCTAAATGGTCAGCTGTAGAGACCCAGTCTCAAAGGTGGGTGGCATGCCTGATATGACCCCTGAAGTCGTCACATTCTAAATGCGTGTGCAGACATGTGCACATGCCCAGGCACCCACACACATTTTAAAAACTCTGCTTGACAGATGTTTTTCTGGGACCACATGTGGTTTCCATTGGTAAACAGGGGTGGCAGTTCGAAGGAGGAGTTGGGACACTAAGGGACACTGTCTGTGGGAAGTCTGACAATCTCTGCTGTGGCACCAGCAGAACCAGAATCACTTTGGATTCTGGACTGGACTGTCAGGGTTGCATCTTGATCTATCTAGTGTATGACTGATTGAACCTTAGTTTCCTTGTCTGTAAAATGGGTGATAATGAGACCAACCTCAAAAGACTTAAGATCATTCAAACCAGGAAAAGGCCTAGTATGGGGTCAGAATGTCCTTCTTTGAGAGAATATGAAGCCTGCTGGGCGTGGCACCCAGGAGCGCAGGACATAGCCCTTAGCCCAGAGTGACTGTTGTGGGGGGCCCTCTGGAAGCTACCAGGCTGAATCTGTTGCCCTCTCTACCCTCATATCCACAGCACTCTGAGATCTCCAGCCAGCCTGAGGCTCTTCTCTGATTTTTGGGAGTGTCTTTCATCCCTCCCCTCAGGGGAACTATGCACCCTCAAGCTTAGGATATCAGGTCCTTATCCTAGCCCCCCACCCCCCGCTGAGCTGACGGAGAATGACTTTTCTGCAGGTAGAAGCATGCACCTCCTGCCCCTGCCCCATCTCTATCTTTTGTTCATTCATCATTGAGTCGGGCTGACACATCCAGCTCCCTCAATCCCTCAGTACTCTTGATGTCATCATGGTTTATTTTTCCATGTGACAGGTGAATGGGCTCAGAGAGGCTGAGTAACTTGTCAAAGGCCACTATGCTATTTAGAGAGAACCAGGGCCTTATACTTCATTTGGTCCATTGTAGTGATATTCCATTTGTATTTTAATAAGTGAAGCTTGCCTGAAGACCAGAATGTAAAACAGCCTCACAGGCCAGGCAGTGGTGGCACACACCTTTAACCCCAGCACTATAGAGGAAGGTAAGGCTGGGTGAGACAGGAACTCGTTCTCTCTTTCAGTCTGAGGATTTCTTAGAGGTAAGAGCTCTCTAGTGGCTTGGCTACTTTGCTTTTCTGATCTTCAGGTTGAACTCCAATATCTGTCTCTGGGTTTTTATTATTCATGATACAGTCCAGGAAGGATTTGCTGGACTGGTCTTGTCAGCTCCCCAGCTTTCCTGTCATCGATGGCGTGGGTTGGCTTCCCAAGCTGCCCACCATTCTTCTGAGAGGCCTGAGTGTCTTGTGTCCACTCCCCGCCCCTTATCCCCAGCAGCGATTGGCTTCGTTTTCTCCCAGGTAAGGAGCTGTGTGATATTTCTTGCTCCCACGGCAGCTACAAGCCAAGTGTGGCAGTGGAGATGAGTCAGCCAGGAAGGGCAGCCGTGGGGGCGTGAGTTAGGGATGAGACTGGGCTAGTTTACAGACTGAAGTGGAGGGGAGGGGAAGCAGGCAGCATGAGGGAGGGAGGGCCAGCCTGGGAATTCCTGATCCTCCCCTTCTCCTTCAGACCCTGAAAGCTCTGCCCAGCCTAACTCTATCCCAAATGTCCTGGCTAGGCAGGCTCAAAGAGAAAGAAACTGTGGAAGTGAGGGGAGCCTGGGATCTCAGAGGATGCAGCTTCTGCTTGGGCTTCAAAGGTATCCCTGGCTCAACAGTTGTCACCTCGGAGACACCCTTTACAGTTTCAGAAGCACCTCTACCCTGCTCCTGGCGACAGCAGCAGCAGCAACAGCAGCTCCAAGCTAAAGACTTATTGTCATGGCTGAAGTCTCTGTGACTTCTACAAAGTTCACCCAGCTCTTAACTCCATTTTACAGAGAGGAAAGCAGCGGCTCAGAGAGGTAGAACTGCTGCCTATGGTCCCATGGCCAGGATTTAAACCATGCTTGTCAAGTTCAGTACTCCCAGGTTCAACTCCCACTGAACTCAGACAGTCCTGTCCTCCAGCATGTCCCGGGAGGTAGCATTGCTGAGACCTTTCTGCCTGGGCCATGCTCTAAAGATCATGTCCAGGGCTAGCTCCCATAGCCTTTCCATTCCCCGCTAACTCTGCTCTAACTGTAAGCACCTTTGTTTTTAATTATTACTGTTATTATTATTATCACGTGTGTGATGGGAGTACCATGTCATGACACTCACGCTGGCCTCAGAGAACAACTTGCAGAAGTCAGTTCCTTCCTTCCGCCTTAACATAGGGTCTAGGGATAGAACTCAAATCATCAGGCTTGTTCAGCCAGCCTTTTACCTACTAAACCATCTCTCTAACCTGCGCCTTGTTTTTTTGTTCCATTTAGAGATGGTGTCTCATATAGCTGAGGCTGGCCCTGAACTCATGGTGAGCTGAGAATGACCCTCCTGCGTCCATTTCTGGAGCGCTGGGATCACAGTTGCGCATGTGTCACCATGCCCTGCTCACTGAAGGCATATCCTCTGGACCATTGTCCAGAGGTGAGTTGCATGCCCTTCCCCCATTGCTCACGCCCACCTGCACATGCCCTGGCACCGTCACCCACACCCTTGCCCATACACCCTCCCTCTAGGGCACAGAGGCTCTGCCGTTTTTGCTGAGGAAGCCCGGGATAAGACAGATGGAGCAGCAGCTGCCCGGGTCTCTGTAGGAGTGACCCTCACTGGTTGGCTGCTCCCCAACTCCAGCCCCACTCCCAAGACTTTCAGTAGAACATTTCAGCATGTTCAGAGGCCAGCCTCTAAGGGAACAATGAGAACTCAAGTTTCCACTTGGCAAACATTCTTATCCAGTCACTTCACTGGCTTCTTCAAGCTCTAAAGAGCAAAGATGGCTGTATGTCCGTTTCCCTCCAAGGTGCAATGTAGGGTCACCAGGACAGGGAGCATTGAGTAGTTTTTACCCTCAGAATCCACACAGGCTAAATATCTGTGTTGTCTCATGTTATGACGTGCCCAACCAGGTAAGCTTGCCTTCAGCCAATGGGAAGATGAGGTAACTCAGAAACACGTTTGGACAAAGGGCTCAGCATGCATTTCTCTTACACTGCCAGGAACCTCTGGGAAGGACACCCCATCCTGTCTCCATTAATTGGTTGAGGACATGTCAATGGCTGAGTGGTGGCCTTAGAAATGTTCTTAAACAAATGCACATTACTTTGGAGAAGTGTATGAACAGAGGTCGGCACTCTAGGGGAAATGGACGGCAAGATGGGTAGATGGTCTCTTGCCACTCAGCACTGTTTTTTCAGTTAAGAAGAGGCTGCCTTAGTAGCAGCGAGCACTCTGTGTCTGGCAGCATGCAAGCCAAAGCCAGAGAGAGCTGATGAGGACCATCAGAGGGCTCTGCACTTGGAGGTGCTGGTGTGGATACCCTCTGAGCTCTGTGTTCTGTTCTCTCTGTCTCCCAGTCTATCAGCTGAGGCTTCGAGCTACTTCCCTTCTCAAGATCATGGATACAAATCTGTCCCCCCAAGAGGTAGATAATCCTATAGGAATAGGGATACCACTTGTCTGAAGCACGATTAATAAAAATCCAGGGTCAGATATTGGGGTTCAATCTGAAGATCTGAAGAGCAAAACAGCTGGCCACTGGTTCTTACCTTGACCTCACTCTGAGATTGTGATCCTGCCACCTGGAATCTCATAAGGAGACTGTGTCTGAGAGCTGTCTTCCCCTTCTTATATTCCCTTCTAAGGATGGGATCAAAGGTGTGCACCACTGGGATTAAAGGCACGCACCGCCTGATTTCTATGGCAACTAAAATGGCTACTGGGGTTAAAGGTGTGTATCATTATGGTTACTAGGATTCAAGGTGTGTGTTATCATAACCTGGTCTGTAAGGCCGACCAGTGGGACTGTTTTACTCTCAGATCTTCAGGCAGTCTTTATTTATTAAAATACATTTGAAATTCCACTACATTTTCCCTTTTTGTCTAATAAAAAAGAAGGCTATAACTAATATAAGAAAACTATATACAATAAGTACAATGACTATAAATAATAGATACAGGCAATAAATACATCAACAATGTCTAGTCCATTTGCATTTGACAAATTCATAGAAAATGTTCCATATTTATCCTATTTTGGTGAATTCAAAATCTTGTACCTAAGTTACTTTCTATCTTAGCTTGCTTTCTGAATCAGGTAAATAAGGAAAACAATGAGTATAGTTATCTAGTCTTCAACTCCCTCAGAGACCCGAGAAGGAAATAATATTAGCTGAGTAAGCAGGAAGTGCAAGCAAGCGACTTCCAAAAAATGTGAGTAGTGACAGAAACAGGTGACTGCTTGGACAGTCACCCAAAGTTCTCTGCAATGTTGGGGCTTCCATCTTCAGACTATGGGCCTAGCAGTCAACAGACTATTCTGGGAAACAGGATGTTTTGTGTCCTGCTTGTCTCATTAAGAGAGCATAATGTGAGCAGTTGAGGCAGGGGCATTTTCCTGCCCAGTGGTTTACTTTTGCCACAAGGAAAGTATGGCGTTTCTTCAGTGTCCATTGTCTTCAGTGAAGCAGATTGGTGCTATCAAGGAGCAGACATGTCTCATTGTCATAAAAAAGAATAACCTAGGTTATTAAAACATCTTAAATGCTATATTCTGTAGATCTCTGAAGTACTGAAGATTACCTATGTATTTAAATTTTGTCTTTGTTGACCTTGAAGACATACCTGATATGACTACGGAAAAACAAAACAAAACAAAAAACCCCTAAAAAAACCCAAGAACTTTGAATCTAATTTCCTTTGTTTAGCTTTTTTCTTGACCATTATCCATAACAACTTCTTCTCAGTTTTACTTCAGGCAGTCTTTATTTATTAAAATATATCTGAAATGCCGCTACATTTGTCTATCAACTCCAAGGCCCCAGGACTCAGCACTTACTTGGCATACAGGGCCCATCTGCATAGCTATACCTCCTTTGCAAACCATTGTGGGGCTCCCACCTCCTTATAGATGGACATGGAAACGCCAGAACACAGACACTCAGAGCTCAGAGGCTCTGTCTACATCAAGCACCACTGAAGGGTGCCTTGCCACTGGTGATCCTCTCCGGCTCCGCCTTTGGCTCTGTTTGTATGCTTCCAGTGACAGTGAATTCACTCCTTCTAAAACAAGTCAGCCTCTGGAATTCTGCCTTCGGGTCCTGCTTCTGGTGGAACACTGGGAGCTGTCTCCAAGTCTCAGGGGATGCTCAGGGATGCCACTCAGTTCCAGTGACACAGAGCCCTGCATGACAAAGGGACAGATGGTGTGACAATGAACTCTTCATCCCATCTCTGTCTGGAGAGCAGACCATGATGAAGGCCCTGGTCAGGGACAGAAGGCTTGGCTGTGCATTTCACTCCGCACACCTCGAGACAAACCCGATTCACAGCCACAGACATGACTGGCTGTGTGATTCATTCATTACTGGCCATCACTAGCCAGGTGTTCAGCATGATCGGGTAGCACTGTGGGAAGGGAGTTTAGTTGCCTTGGTAATCAGGAGGCTAACAGCCACTGAGAGCAGGCTTTCGACGTACCAGGCACTGTTCTGTTTACTTCCTTACAAAGGGCACAGCCCCTCCTGTGCAGTCCCAGCTGTTGGGAGGGCCATGGAGCCTGCCTGGGACTTCAGCACCTCATACGTTGTCAGACTTGGTAAGCAGGGGCTGTGACAGTGACTGGAAATCCCAGCAACAGCCACAGAGAACTTCCTGCTTAAGCCACGCCCATTTTGTTGATAAGGAGACTTGAAGAGGTTAGGTAACTTTGCTTGCCCAGGGACATGCTAAAGGACAGAGCCAGGGTTTGAACCCAGGTATTCTGGTTCTGAAGCCTGGAGTTGAAAAGCGAAGCAAACCTCAGCAGCCAGAGGCATACCTACTTGGAGTTTGGGGGCAGCCTCTCTCCTCTCTGCCCCACTTCTTTACCTCGCTTCTCTCCATCACCACCCTCCCTCTAGGCCTGCTGGGGTTACTTACCTCCAGTCCAGAGGACAAGATCCCCTGGTTTCTCTCAGCGGGAGGGAGGCCCTGGGTGATCAACAGCTATAAAGAGCCAGGCAGGGGACAGGGTGTTGTAGGAGACTGTCTTTTAGGCTAACAGGCTCCTGAAGATCTCCCAGGACCCCAGGAAACGCTCTGGGCATGGACTGAGATAAAAGGCTGTTTGGTTCCCCCAACAGATATACTGCAGCCTCTGGCAAGACCCTGCCAGCCCTGACACATGCAGCAGACAGCACAGGAACTGAGGTCGAAGGTCTTCGTGGGGTGAGAGTCCTTGTCATTTGGCAGTCACTTCAAGCTGAGGAGACAACCTGGGCTGACAGAGCACCGGTTCTCCATCATCTACAGGTCTAGGCTAAGCATTAAGATTCACGGATTTGTGAACTGGGGCTAGTCCTATATACCTCTTAGGCTGTTGAGAACGCAAAAATTTCATTCTTGAAAGTGTTTTAGCAAACAGTGACCATTATTATCCAACCGTGCTGGTTCACACTACGGGAGAGGGGGTGCTGCCAATCAAAGCCGGCCCCTGCCTTCCTAGACACCGGCCTAGGCTTGAGAATGAGTATTTCATCGACTCATAGAGGGATGTTTGCAGTCCCGGGAAAGGGGCGCTGTTTTCAGAACTTCCGAGAAAGTCCTGGGTGGCGTAGCGTCAGGGTGTCCCCGACCGGGGATCCCCTGGCTAAGCAGGGTTGCGCCCCCAGCAGGCGGCTTCCGACAAGGCCTCGGATGCAGCCCTGGGTCCCCCCACCCCTCTGTGCCCGCCCTGGCCACCTCGGGGGCGAGGCAGCCAGGAGCGTGGGAGGGGACGGCGTGCCATTGGCTTGTGCGCGGCACTAGAGGAGGGACCAGTGCGGGCCGCCAGACTCTGGCGAGCCCAGCAGCGCAGGAGTCCTGCCTGCCCTGCCCTGCCCTGCCCTGCTCGCCCAGCGCGGCGCCGCGATGTGAGACTCCCCCGGCCGAAGCGTCAGCGGGGCACGCCAGCTCCGCGAGCGCAGCACCCCGCGTGCTAGGAACGTAAGTCTGCTGCTCGCAGCTGATGAGCCTCGCACTTCCCCGCCGCTGCCACCGCGCCGGCCGCTGCCTTCGCAGCGGAGCCCGGGGACGCTGGGGGCCTTAGGGAACTCTGGGGGGCAGCGAGCACCCTGCGCACGCCAGCGAACGCCGGGACAGCACGTCACCGGCGGGTCTGCCGGAGCCCGGGACCCCCGCTGAGCTCCTCGAGGCACCGTCCTCTGTCCTTTTTGTTTCTCTCTTTGCACTGACTCGGTTTCCCTTTCTCCTCCAGCTCTCTTCTTTGCCACCTCCATCCCCTGGGGGTGTTTAATTTCGCTCTCGGCCTCCTTCCGGACTATAGCTTTTTGCTTTGGAGCCTGAAGGAACGGAGCGTGAAGCAGTTTCTACTGTCGCCGGGTCTGTGTCTTCCGTGCTTAGTTCTCGGTCCCCTCCCCCTTTCTCGCCACCGCACCCCCTCCCGCCTTTGTTTCCTGGCCCGAGGATTGCGCGGTGCAAACTTGCGAGTTCCCGGGTCTTTGTCCCTACTGGTACGCGGGCAAAAGAGGTGGCAGGGTACCCGCTACCCACTGGTCTGGCCGGACCTTCAGTGTGGGTGCGGGGGCTGGAGGAGTCACGGACTCCCGCCTCACAAAGTAGAGGAGTCTTTGCAGCGCGGCGATGAGGGATAGATCTGAGGGGGAAGGCGCAAGGCCAGTGGTACTCCCGAGCCCCTGCTGGAGAGGAGCGGACGAAAGCGTGACTGGGCCAGGTCCTAGTCCAGGGGAGTCAGGAGATCGCAGGTGGATCAGGACGATCCTCTCTTTTTTAAGCCGCGCGGTCAGCTGCGAGGGAGCCGCGCGGGGCCATTGGCTGGCGCAGGATGTATTGGGGGTCTCACGTAGAGCGCAAAAATGCTCAGCGCGCCATCCCTCGGGGCCGGGCGTTCACTTAGGGTCCCCTATCGCCTCCTTCTTGCAGCCTGGGTGAAGCTGGCTTCTCCCGCCTATGGGGTGAAGGAGCAGGGAGAGGTCCAGGAACTGCCACCACCTTGCCCCAAAGCCTGAAGTACACGGTCAAGGCCTCCTCGAAGTCCCCCGCCGCGACCGCACTTCCTGTTTCGTTTTTTTTAAGACAAACTTTTCTGGATGGGGCCTGGCGGGAGTGGATAAGTCCCGGGATTGTGGGGATGCCCGTCTAGCTGTGCCTTTCCTCGTTAGAACGCCACCTCTGGAGGCTTCTTGAGAGGGGCCACCAACTGCAGCCGGCCGCGGAACTATGGTGGGTTCGTGGAAGAATCCGGAGAGACACCATCTGCCTCTTAGTGGCAGCCCGAGGCTCAGTCTGAGGCAAACAGGTCGTTGTCGCCTTTGTCCAGACGTTGCCCCCTCCCCCCCCCCCCCCCCCCCGTAAAGTAACCTCTGGTCACAGTGTCCTATGACACTGACTTCCCTTTGCAGGACATTAGTCTGGCTGCCTCCACTTGAAGTCCCCCGCTTTTCGCTTTTATCTTTCCTGCCCCCGACCTCGCAGCTCCTACCATTCCAGCTCCCAGGCTGGACTTGTGATAGCCCCCTCTGCTGGAGAAAGGCCTGAGGCTCCTGGCTAGGGACAGGGTCTTCAATCATTGTTCTTAGGTTTTCTGTATGTCCATTTACTGCCTAAAGTATCTGCGAGTACTACACAAAAAAGTAACGACACACATGGCCGGCACAGGTCCCACAGGTCCCCGCACACCTGTGGAAGCTGTGATGACGCTTCCCTTTGGTGGTCCTGTGGTTTAAGCAAGGAGAAGAAAATAAATAATAAATAAGAGATTCAGTCATGGGGGATGCCTTGGAGTTGTCCCAGCACCCAGAGGGCTGAGGCAGGAAGAGCTTGAGTTCCAGATCAAACTGGACTATGTAGGAAGACCCTTGTCTCAGAACGAGGGAGAAAGCAAATTCTGTAATGTGGGGTGGAGGTCAGGGGAATGTGTAGAGTGTTGGACTGTTGAGGACATTTTAAGGAGTGGCCAGCGCTGCTGTTCCAGTCAACCTTGCAGAATAACTGGTGCAGAGAGCCCGAGGCAGCAGCATGCTGCTCCTGTGGGGTGGGGCAGGGGAGAGCACTGGTGAGGAAGGATGGGGACCCTCCCCCATCTCATAGGGGCGGGGATTGATGCTCAGAGAGGATCTGCAAGCTACCCCCGCCCCAGGAGGGGCATCCACAGGTTGGCCATGGTGTTCTGAGTCTAGGTGGGAAAGCCTCACCCCCAGATCCCCAGCACAGCCACAGCAGCCAGGGACAGGGAGATGCCACCAACGCCCTGTCTCCCCAATACCCTCATGATTCTCCCCACTTGCCCCTGTCAGTGTGCTGGTCCTTACCCAGAGTCACCCCTATTCTTTCTTACCCCAGTTCTTCCTGATACTAACCTCTTTGGAACACTCATGTGTGTGGGCATGGAATTCTGGAAGGATTCTGCTTTACTAAAGAAACTATTTTAGTAAAAGGGGAAAAAGAGGCCAAGAAGTTGAATCTTCAGGTCTAAACAGCGGCATTGTTGAGAACTGGCTACAAAATGTAAGCTATTCTGGGTGTTTGTTGGCAACTTCTAATGGGAGAAAGTGTCATTATTATGCCCATTTAACAGATGAGGAAATTGAGGCCCAGAGAGGCCTCTCCCAAGGCCACACAAGTTCTTGGGAGCATGGGGTCAGTGGTGCGGGCAGAGCCGGGATGCAGACCTTTTGAGGAGTCACTTGCCTTGCTAACCACTCTGCCAGAACCTGAGTATGGGGAGTCAAGTCTCGGCCTTGAACTGGGGTCCCTTGGAAGCAGGGCTCTAGGCCATTTGGTCTGAGGATACTGGCTTGGTATGAAGCATGCCTTTAAGGAAGCCCCCAGTTGCCCCTTCTGTGTTGTTGAGCAGCAGGGAGGGGTCTGGGGAAGGGCCCACTCACAGCAGAGCCCCAGCTCTGTGGGAACTAGAGGCAGGGCTGTCGTGGTGGATGATGGGGTCAGTTGCCCTTGAGGGCACTGACTGGTCACCAGACTCTGGGAAGGCTGGCCTGCTCTGGGTTGAAAAGGGCAGTAATTCTCCATGCTGTGTCTTGTCTTTTGCAAGTGACAGCAGGACAGGAAAGGCCCTGTCAATGACTCCTGAGCGGTGAGAGGCTGTGTGCATAGGGCTGCTGTCTCAGATGGCTGGGTGAAATCCCTCCCCAGGCCCTCCCCGCAACCCCCCCCCACTCCCTGCCCCAGGGATGTGGCTCCCAGGGCTGATCCTCACCCACCTTCTCCAGCTCAGCAAGGTATTTCCCTCTGCCCCTCTGGAAGTCAGCCACCTTCCACAGACCGACCAGTGAGAAGATAAAATCTACACACTGTAGTAGGGGAGGAGGAAGGGCTGCCGAGGCTGGGCAGGGCCAAGCTGAAACACAAATGAATGTGCTTACATGGTTGCCTAGTCAGACTGGGGACGGCCCTCAGCACCACATTTTCCAACTTCTACACAGAAACCAGTTGTGAAGGCAAGCCCTGGGCCATCATGCCAGTGACCCCAGCTGTGCCTTGAAAGCACAGTGACCCAGGGCACCCTGACCTCTTAGTGGCAGGGCAAACCCCGAGGCTCCAGATCCAAGGGTCAGGTTCCTGAAGGCTTAGAGAACCTGGCAAGGACTCCGTAGTTTGCCGCTGGGATGGGTCTGTCATGGCTGCCATGCTAAAGGATTTCACATTATGGTCTTTGTCTGCTGGCTCCCTTCTTTGTTATCCTGCCTTTCTCCCCTCTCACAGCAGCTTAGTGAGCTGGGAAGAGGTGACAGGACAGCCACCATCATTGCTCTGTTCACCTAGGCAGCATGCTAGAATAATGTTGTTCTCTGGGGCCCGAGGCGCCGCCAGGCTGCCAGCAGGTGCTGTGTACAGCAGCATCCCTCCGTCCTCCCTTTGCTTGGGCCTGGAGGATGGCCAAGGAGACCGTGCCACAGGGAACATCATATGTGTCAGTACTGCTACCCGTGCCCCACCCGTGCTCTGCGGCCCTTGGCTTTGTAGGTGGGGCATGGCACCCATGTGCAGGGAACACGGCTCTTCCACGGCAGCAGGCCTGCCTGAGTCCGGGTCGGGTGGGAATGTGGTGCGTTCACCTTCTGCTCCCTGTGACACCTGAGATGTGGGTCACTTTGCCACAGGGTCCCAGTAGCTGGTTCCTAGAAGGTGGCTAGACTTCCATCTTGTCCCTGGGGTGCCCTAGAAGAGGCTCCGGGCTCGGAGTCTCGGAGTCTTCTCTGTCTACCCTCTGACCAGGCCCTCCAAACTCTGAACTCTGCCTCTGGCTGTCCTCACTGCGAGCAGTGCTGATCAGGCCCACTTCCAGCTATTCTGCAGCAGCGATAACGGAACAATAGGGTCTGATCTGCGGCGCTAGTTCCCAGAGCCCTGCCCATATCACAGGCCTTGAACCCGAGAGAGGCCAGTCCTAGGGAGGGGGGCTCTTTAAGCATTGGGGACACACTACGACATCCAGGGGAGAGTGTTCTGGAAGACAGCTTGAAGCTCAGTTATGTTTGGCTGTGTGTGTGTGTTCCAGGAACACTCCATTACCAGGCACTCACGCAGACACACACAGACATTCAGTCCTCAACCTCCCCTCCCTAGACCCCCTCAGGAGATCCAGTGAGAGCTCACTCAGCTCACAGCGAACTGCCACACCTTCGAGCCAGGGACTCTTGAATAAATAACTTGCTTGGGCCTTAGTGTTCTCATCTGAAAAATGGAATGGAACTGGCTGTTGTCACAGGCAATAATGTGGGCTTGAGGGGGGTCCTAGGTTGGATGTGTGGTGGCTGGCTGCTGTCCCCAGCTCAGGCTGGACGTGTAGGCCGATCTCTTCTCACTGGGAGGAGGGCAGATGCAGCTGCACCTCTGCCCACACTGGGAAGGAAGTGGCTCCCTGGCTGACGGACTGTGACTGACTCAGGGGAAGTCTCCTGAGCAGCTGTGTGTTCTGGGTCCCTTCCTCCCTTCCCCCTCCCAGGGCAGCAGGTTTCCTAAGCCAGCCCTCCTGGGCACAGCCTCCCTGTTGGGACAGCTCTGCAGTCCATTGGTTTCTATGGTAACCAGGCTTTCTGGGAAGGATGGGGAAGTCCTCCAGGATGAGCATGGGAGGTGTGAGCCCCTGCCTCATCAGGTCTGCTGCCCAGAGCTGACTCTAGTAGCTAGGAATTCATTAATAACACAGTGTTTTGCTATCCTCTGTGGTGCACGGTTCAGGGGCCCAGCTCCAAGGCTGCCCTCTTTATGATACATCACAGGCCTACTGAGTAGACTCAGCTTAGTTTCTTAGATGAGGACTTAGAAGCTCAGAGAGGCTAAGTAATTTTCCTGAGGTCACAGTACAGTGAAGAGAAAGAGCTGAAGTTTGAATCCAAGCTTTCCTAATCATTAAGAGTATGTTCCTTTAATCCCAGCACCGGTGTGTCTTGAGTTCAAGTCCAGCCTAGTCTACACAGTTTTAATTCTAGGACAGCCAAGGTTATTCAGGAAAACCTTTACTCAAAAAGAAAGGAAGGAAGGAAGGAAGGAAGGAAGGAAGGATAAAGAAAAAGAAAAAAGGGACATTCCTCATCCTCTGGGCTTGTACCCCCAAGAATCTTCCTTTTCCTGTCTTGAGACACCCACTTCCCTGGTCAGGAAGGCACTATCATCCAAACCATTATACCAGAGCTCCCAATGAAACCATTAGTCTCAAGTGCATGCCTCTTAGAGAGTGACCCCTCATCCTCCATGCCCCTCTTCTGCCATGGATCCCAGGCTTGCATGTAGCTTAGATGTACGGAAGAATCGAGAGCCTGCCCCATCAGCTCTCAGAGTTAGGGAGGCCTGGGGAAAGAGAAGCAATGGTCCGTGAGTTGTAAATGGCCAGAAATGAACACAGAGACGAGCACCGAGGAGGAGGGCAGGGTAGAACTTCCTGCCAAGCAGGGAGGATCTTCCCACTTGGACAAGGGCTCAGAGTGACTGATGGAGAGTTGCTGTCTTGGTGGGGATGGCTGCCAAGGAGTTTGACAGGGGCAGCACACAGGGCATGGCCTCATTGATACCTCTTTTCCTTCACACATCTGAGCCTGAGGGTGGAGAATTAGGCGCCCCTCCCGCTTCCACGGTCACAGTGGGGATGTGGAGGCCCTCGGAGCAGCATGCAGGAAGTCGGGCTGGTCTGAGTGCCAGCTGCCTTTTCCACTCTGCTCGGCTGGGTCTGGACAGAGGGCAGCAGGAAGGCAGACAGGGCAGGGCCGTGGGTGGCTGGAGGGTACACGGCTGTATTCACTGGCTCTTCTGCATCCCTGTTCCCAGTTTACTGAGGGAAACTGAGGCCCTGAGGCTCGTAAGTAGGTAGAGCCAAGATTCAAGGCCAGGTTCATTGGCTCAAAGCCAAGGTGTGGCCAGGATTCCCAGGAATGGAGTGGGGGAGGTGTCCTCACTTACATTCAATGATATCAGGCCTGGAACCCTTGGCAAGTGACTTTGGTAAGGAAGAGTGGGGAGGGAGGCCAGAAGACCACTCTTTGTGTGTGTGTGTGTGTGTGTGTGTGTGTGTGTGTGTGTGTGTGTGTGTGTGAGTGAGGCATTGGACAGAGGGAAACAGTGCTGAGAAGCTTCCAGCCCAACAAGGAGGGACACGCTGGAGCTGGTCTTGCACAGGGCACTGAGGTCTTGGTCCCATGTGGTCGGGAAGGTGCTAATGAGGACAGTCTCCTTGTCCTCTCAGTCCAGAGTCACCACCCAGAGTGTAGGGCATGTGCTGGGGAGGGTAGTGATCTAGTAACTCAACTTCAGTGGACAGTCTAGGACAAGACACTGACCGCAGACTTGCTATGTTTCTTATAGCATTGTGTGAGTTAGCTCCTTCTTCCCCCACGTGAATGGGGAGACTGAGGCACAGATGCTAAGCAGATGGGTTAAGCTACTTAAGCCATTGAACATTCTAGAAGTGAGTCTATGCAGCAAGTGTGCAGCCCTCCGGCTGTGGAGGCAGTGGTCACTTTCTGAGTTTGGCTCTGCCCAGGGTCTTGCTTCTCCTTAGACCAGCTTGAGGTGGGGTTGGGAGTGAGGGTGAGTGGCTGTCCCCATATCCCAGATGAGAACAGGGGGACTAGGTTGCCCCAACTGCTGGTGACAAGACGCCCCATTCTCTACCAGCTGAGCTCGGTTGCCCCATGCCCACGCTGTCACAGGGCCTCACTGAACGGGCTCTCTTCCGTGCAGCTGCTTGCTGCATACTCTGGCCCAATTTCTCTTATTGTCTCAAGGCCTCTAGGAAGCTGGAGCTAAAGTCCTATTTCACAAACGAGGAAACTGAGGCTCAGATTAATGAGGTGGGTGACTCAGCCAAGGTCACGAGACTAGTGGGGACACAGCAGGACTGAGTCGAGCAGCCTCATACCTGGCTGGACTCCAGGGGCCTCAGAGAATGGGGCTAAGATAGAAACAGCCCACAGCAAGTGTTGGCAGGAATGGATGTGCTTTGTAGAAGGCTCGGGTGGTGTCCTGACTTCTCACTTTGTCCATACCCTTCAGCAGGCCCACTCTGGCCCGTTTACCTCAGAGGCACGGGAATGTGTGATCCCTCCAGATACACGCAAAGGAAGTCGGGAAACAACCGGATGCCCCTCATGTGGTACAAGCATCCCACAGGGTACTGATGTGCGCAAAGAAGGAGTGGGCATTTGGGGCACTGGGCCTAGGCGAGTCGGAAAAGACATCCTGTTGGTGGGTAGAAGCTGGGCAGGCAGGCGCTCATATGCTTTATGAGCTGTTTATGCAGCATTTGAGAAAGTTCAGGATGAAACTGGAGTCACAGACATCCGACTGCTGGAAGTGGAGATCAGGGCATAGCTGGGACCGCACACGTCCACTGCAGTCCGGACATCTGAACCGGTGTCCTGACGGAGTGGCATGAATTATCGGCATGGATTAAAAAGAAGGGTCGGAGGGGACATGGGAAAATGTGGCCAGGGACTGGCATCCCCGTCCTTAGAGGAGGTGTGGTCTGGGCTGGGCTCTGCACCCTTAAATGGAGGGCTAGAGATGCTGGTGTTTGGGGTCAGAAGAAAATGGTGACCTGGGCTGAGTATTTGGGGCCCTGCCTGGGACAGTGTGACTGGGGGGGCACCCCTGCTTCCCTCAGGCCTGCTGAGGGGCACAGGCAGCCTTTGTGGCCCCGCCAGTGTCTCCAGCACCCCCAGCAGGCACAGGAAGGAAAAACACAGCCACAGATTTTGCAAGGGGGCTGGGTGTCAGGGCCCGGGACCCAGTGGTGACCTTTTTTGTCATTTTGAACAAAAGCCACTGAGTCTCTTCTCAGGTGTGCGCTCCACCCTGATGTGCATAGTCCGTGTCTTTCTACTGCTTGTTTGTTAGGATGGCTTATTTCATTTCAAGAGTCTGACAGGTTTGAAAAGGAACTAGGGTGATCTGGGGACATTCCCTGGGGTGTCATGTGCTCCGGGACATGACCCTGGGCAGCAGGTGACTTGGAGGGGAAAGACAACTTCTGAACTGTGTCTTGGAATGAGTTTGCTCGAGGGTGCTGTGAGCGGAAGTGAGATGTGGGGTGCAGAGGGCACTTGGCACCGGCTGGTGCTCAGGTTAGCTGGGATGCTTTTGTCCTCTTGTTTGGCTGGCCTCTGTGCATTTCAGGTGAGCTCTCCTCACCGGGGGAAATCATCCTCATTTGCGCCCATCCTTCAGGGCCTTATGATGCAGAGTTCTGGGCTACACAGGGTCAGCCAGGGCCTCACCTTGTTACTCCTCCCAACTCTGTCTCCTTCTAGACTATAAGGACTGAACACAGGAGAAGAACATTCGTCTCCGACTCCAGTGCCCATTTCAGCACCTGGCTCACTGCCATCTCACAGTACGTGCCCAGGATCGGCCTGTGGTTTCGCTGGCCTGCAAGGCTGGGGACTCTGGAAGATGGTGGGCAGATGCGGGATGGAGTAGAGTCTGTGGATGCTGGTGGGCAGATGCGGGATGGGGTGGAGTCTGTGGATGCTGGTAGCCAGGAGTGGGTGAGCTCTGGGTGGTATGACCACTACCTGAAGCCTCGTTCTCTGGGCTTAATGCCTCCATTCCACATGACAAATAGTCTCCTTCCCTAGGTCCTGGCCAGCGAGGGAGGCTGTCTGGGGGCAGGAGGACCAGCAGGCTGGCTTTCTGGCCATGGGGATTGTCTGCACAGGTCCAGTGGCCCACAACCTAGGCCTTAGGAAGGGCTTGGGCAGTCCTTACCTCTGAAGTGTTTTTTTTTTCTTTTTTTGTCTCTATGATGCATAAATCTTGTCAGTGAGATCCAAACTGGTCCAAATGCCTTTTCTAAAGCCCATATGCTGCTCAAGGGCTGACCATAAGCCCTTGTCTGACCCAATCACCTGGGCTGTGCCATGTCTATAGGGGCCAGGTTGGCAGCATCCTCCTCAACCCATTTTACAGGAGAAGAAACTGAGGCAGCTGCAGCTTCATCTTCTCTCAGGCTCTAGTAGGGCCTGGCCACACCCTTCTCGCCTTGCACTGGGACCCGGGGTCTGGAAGTCCAGCAGGAACGATGGCTGAGGCCAGTGTCTCCCCATGTCCCTCAGCAAAGGACAACATGGCAGCCAAACAGCCTCCTCCGCTCATGAAGAAGCACAGCCAGACGGACCTTGTGAGCCGCCTGAAGACCAGGAAGATCCTGGGCGTGGGCGGGGAGGATGACGATGGCGAAGTGCACCGGTCAAAGGTGGGCCGCGCGCGCGAGGGAGAGGAGGCCAGGCCACAGGCCTGCTGGGGCCTACGGCTCCCCCGTGCTTCTAGGACCCTCTGCAATGGCAGCGGAATGATATGGATAGGGGCAGCAGTTTGTGGGAAGAACCCAGTGCTCCTTAGGGGACAAGCACAGACTTGAGTGGATCCTGCTGACCCTGCAAGGTGTCTCTTTGTTTACTGACCCAACGCAGAGATGAGGAAGCAGAGACACTAAGTAACTTCCGTGAAGTTATGTCAGCGATGGGCAGAACCAGGCCTCTAGCCCATGGCGGGCAGACCCTGAGCTTTCCTTCCGAACCACCTCCTCTCAGCGTCCTCTTTCTGGGTGCCAAGGGAGACAGGAGAGGCCAGAGAGGAGACCTCTGTCAGTCAGAGGCGTGCTGGTTCTGGGTGTACCCAGGGTGGGTGGGTGGATGCTGAAGGCCACCTTCCCTGAAGCCTCTGACTTCTGTGTCCACAGATCAGCCAGGTCTTGGGCAATGAGATCAAGTTTGCTGTTCGGGAGCCTCTGGGGCTCAGGTGAGTAGCAGTTCTTGCTTTGATAGTTTTGTGTCCTGGGTATGTGTAGGGTCTTACGTTATTACTGGGTCTTGCTCTGGATCTCTCCCCAGACCTGGTGTCTGGTCTTGCAGAGTGTCCCTTGGGGTCCAGGTGGAGAGTGTGACTGTAACTTCCCCTCTGCACCCCCTCCCACCAGGGTCTGGCAATTTCTCTCTGCTATGCTGTTCTCTAGTGTGGCCATCATGGTGAGTCCTTGTGTCCCGGCCCTGGCTGCAGACAGGTCTGGTGCTTGTCAGCTGGTGACCCCTGAAACTTAGATGGAGGGAAGAGTGGCTGGTGTGACCCTTGCCCCCCTCCCCGCTTCTGTACCCCATCACTAGGGCTGGCACTCTGGCCCTCCCCAGGGTGCTGTGCCCCAAAGCAACCAGCACCACAGAGAGGGGGCAATCAGGTCCTACCATGGGAACCCTGGCAATGTCCTTGGAGGAAGGCTGTCCCCAGCATTCATCTCAGCCTAGACTGCCCCTGAGCTGACCCTGCGATCCTCTGCTGCCCACAGGCCCTCGCCCTCCCTGACCAGCTCTACGATGCAGTTTTTGATGGGGCTGAAGTCACCAGCAAGACCCCCATCCGTCTGTACGGTGGTGCCCTCCTTAGTGAGTAATTCTGGGCCAACGGTGGGAGAGTAGGGAGGTCCATCTGGCTTCAGGGCAACACCTGAACCCTTGGGGATCCCTATACAGCCTCCCTTCTTTCCCAGCAGGCTACTAGCCTGCGTCCCTTTATCGGTGGCTGTGCTGAGCATGGGCTGCCACCTTGTGGCCGTTTGTGGAATGTACATGGTTAGTTGGAAGTATTGAGGCTACAATTGCTTGCAGTGTGCTTTGAGGAGCAGAGCTGAAGGAAGCTCAGGTCCTGCCTACGAGAGTCTCATAGCCTAGCGGAGGGCAGACTCAGCACAGTGTCTTCTTTATCCCCAGTGCATTTGGGCCTTTGGTTTCTTCCCTAATGTGAGGATGCAACAGTTGACAAGAGTCCGAATTATAGTTGAACTTGAAAAGTTCAACGGACGGGGCCATTGCTCCTTTCCCTAAAACGTTCTGTGGCTTACCACTGTATACAGATCAAAGTCCTGCATTTATGCACGACAGTCAAGGTCCTGTGTGGGGTCTGGGCACACACGTTGTGCCTGCTTCCTGTGTGCTATGTGTTGGGTCTCAACGGCAGGCATGCTGGAAGATGCACACTCCTGTTTCAGAGCGCCCCCGGGCCTTTGCACACACACTTTCTCCAGTCTCGTGACAGCCGGACCTAAACTTACTGCGAGCAAAGCAGTTGTGGAGGTGGAGATGGCCCGCAGGGAGGCTGCCATCAGCCGAGCACACTATGGTCACATCTCTGGTGTTCATCATAGTTGGTCTTCCACTAAAATCAAGGCCTATCCTGCTCTCTCAGAGGAAGTCCTTCCTGACACAAGTTCTCTTCTCTGTCTCCCAGGGCTCCTCTGTTAGGGACACTAAGCTATAGGCCCAGGTAACTGAGTTCCCAGACCTCTCCACACAGCATCACAACAACAGAGCTATCGTGGAGCTGCAGGTCCTGGAGTCATTGTGTAGATGGAGACATTAAGTCCCAGGGAGGAGAGCCTGCTCTGTGTTGCACGGGGCTTTAGAAAGATGTCAACAGCTTCAAGAGCAGAGCAGGGTCTACAGAGACAATGACCAGGAGAGGGGGTGGGTGTTGTGATAAGGAGGTTCAGACCCCCGGGCTGACCCTGTGCTGATCCGACAGGCATCTCCCTGATCATGTGGAACGCACTCTACACAGCCGAGAAGGCCATCATCCGCTGGACTCTGCTCACTGAGGCCTGCTACTTTGGGGTGCAGTCCTTGGGTGAGTAGCATAGGGTGCACTACAGGGGCAGAGCACTGGGGACTCCCTGCAACATATACACCTTATCCTGAATCCACAGCCCACCTGTGGGATCCACAATTCACGTCCCTCCCTTAGGCACAGACACTCAGGACTGTGCATTGCTTAGGCAGCTGCCTCTTGGGGAAAGCAGGCTAGAGGTATCTGTCAGCTGGACGGGGCAGGTGTTGAGCTCCTCGAGGTCAACCAGGCCTCCCAGCCCCAAGGATGAAGGAGGGTGTTCAGCATAGCACCATAGTGGGAGGGACTTGCGCACATGTCTGCTCCTGACCTCTGGCTCCCCTGATTTCCTTCACAGTGGTCACTGCGACACTTGCGGAGACAGGCCTCGTGTCCCTGGGGACCCTGCTGCTCCTGGCCAGCCGCCTCCTCTTTGTCGCTGTCAGCATCTACTACTATTACCAAGTTGGCCGGAAACCCAAGAAAGTGTAGCTGGCTGGGACCTGCCTGGGCCTAGCTGGGCCCTAGGCAGCTGGGCCAGAGTGGCTGGGGAAGTCACTGTCCATGGGCCCCAGGCAGGCCTGCAGGCTGGCAGGGTGCACGCAGCTTCCTTTCCTCCCAGGCACTCCCTGGAGTCAGCTTGGACCTCCTGGGCTTCTAGAAGTTATAAGTCAGGCTGGGGCACCTCAGCCCATACAGGGACAACCGCTTGCCCTGGCCTTCTTGACCTCTAGACTCTAATAGACAGTCTGGAGTGGAGCGCTGGGGTCTGGGCGGAGTCAAGGTTAGTTCCTCTGCCAGGAAGCCCTTCTTTCTTCAGGAGATTGTGCCAGCCCCAACAGCAGGTCTCAGCTTCTCTCCATCCAGAAACCGGAAAACTGCGTGTCCCTATATGGGGTCCACACATCCCAAACACACACACACACACACACACACACACACACACACACAGTTTTCAGAGCCCCCACTGTGGTCAGCTAGCAAGGGGAATGCCTGCCTCCATGGGGCCTAGGTTCCCCCTCCTTGGCCTGCATACCTGACCCTCTCTTTGGCCTGCTGTAGAGTGTTCTGATACACTGGCTGCCTGCACCCCAAAGCACCAGAGCCCCTCCCCAACAGGCCAGGGTTAGCAGTATACCACAGACCCTGACAGGCCTTGGCACCTCAGCTAGCCATAGGCTCCTAGTGTGTGAGGGATTCTGAAGGGAAGCAAAGCGGAGACATTTTCTTGGGATGGCCTCCAAGGCCTGTATGGTTGGCTACACCTGGCTCAGTACCTGCTCAGTACCCCCTCCAGAGGCCTACAGCCCCTCAGATTCTATAGAAATAAGGAAACAGAAGTGGATTTGCCCTTGCTCAGCACCCTGACAGTGGGCCCTTAGAGCTGAAGCCACCACTGGTGACACCAGCCCATGTGGCCCCTCCCCTTGGTCCTAGCTCTCAGCACTTTCCTTCCCTTTGGCAGCAAGCACACTGGGTAAGAGGGGTGGCTTAGGCCTTTCTCTTCCCCTTCTGCAGAGGAGTGGGCCTCTGTGCCTGGGGAGCCTTTCCCTAGGGCACCTGGGCTCACAGCTTCCCTGAGCTCATTTGGCCCTGCAGCCAAGTGCCCCATGACAATGGCCTATGCCCAGCAGAGGGACTCCTGGTTAGTTTTAGTGGAAGACATGCCCAGCCATGGTCCGGCAGAGTGGTGAGAATCTGTGCTTTCACGATGGGACCAACGTGTGCATCCATCTTCTGCCGTTGGCTTTGTGCCAGTCCCTCAGTCTCACTTCTTGACTCAGAGCACAGGCCCAGCCACTGCCACCTCTCAGTACAGCCCCAGCTGCTGTAGAGAGGGTGGCATTGTTGACTGCTCTCAGCACTGGTGGGGTCTATCCTCCTGGATCCTCTGTGAATGCAGATAGAGTCCCAAGGGAGGTAGTCAGAGAAGTGGAAGATGCAGCCGTGTTCAGCCCTTCGGAGAACTCTGCCATTCTTCCCCTCAGTGACAGGAGGTGGAAGGTCCTGCCCTGGGGTGGGGGTGGGGTCAAGGCCAGACCAAGGCTGGTGTACAGACATGCCTGTGGCCTTGGGGAGACACTAGGCTTGGAAGGAAGCTGCGATGGAGATAGGAACCCGACCCTGAATCCAAACCCAGGGTGCCCTGGTTGTCCCAGCTCCTCTTGTGCTTCTGCCTCTGTCATGGTCACTATTTATTCCTCAGTCCTTTTTCTTTTTGTAAGAAACAGTCACAAAAACCAGTGCAGAACGATTTGTGTGGTGTCCTGTTTATATCACAAAATTTCTCTTGATATAGAATATAAAAGGGGGGCTTGGGAGATACAATGATAAATTAACTCTGTTTCCTACTACACGGGACATTTACAGATTCCAAAATAGACTATAACGTGTGTGTGTGTGTGTGTGTGTGTGTGTGTGTGTGAGAGAGAGAGAGAGAGGGGGGGGGGGAGAGAGAGAGGGAGAGAGAGAGGAAGATAGGGAGAAAGGT
This sequence comes from Myodes glareolus, assembly GCF_982192425.1. Classification (NCBI taxonomy): domain Eukaryota; kingdom Metazoa; phylum Chordata; class Mammalia; order Rodentia; family Cricetidae; genus Myodes; species Myodes glareolus. Next base: position 85,674,438 of record NC_142035.1, on the reverse strand, counting down.
GCAGTTCTTGGAGGTGCTGGGCTCAGGGCCTGAGTAAGCCAGGGCCTTGGGACAGAGTGCTGAGGAGCGTGGGCCACAGATGCGGTCTTCGCTCCCTGCCTGTAGGATAGGGCTGTCCCTTCAGCAGGTGGCTCTGGGTCAGGCAGGGGCCGTTCTCTACTGGATGAGGGTCACAGGGCATCTCAGGGGAGGCTCTTGGTCCTGGGGTGAGAGGTGAAGGAAGGGCTCCCTTCCCCTACCCTGGAAGTACACAGCAGCTCACCAAGCCCCGGCAGAGTGACCGCAGACAGCCTTGTAGGTGGCTATTAACAACCTCATAGGGTGAAGACTGCCTGCCCCCCGTCCGGTCCTATGAGGGTGCTGGTTGAGGAGTTGGATCCACAGCTGAGTTGGATCTGGGCTGCCTTGGGGCTCTTCAACATCTGTATGGAAAGTTCACCTGGTGAGAGTCTCTGTTCTACCCTGGAACTGCCTGAACTAGATAGCAGACTTCCCAGCCTTTGTCCCTGCCCATTGCTAGAGGCCTGGGTTAGCTCTGGGCAGCAGCCCCTGTGGTTGGGCTGTGTCCTGCTCAGCTGGGCCATGAGCTGATCCGTTTGCCTTCCTAGGCAATTGGAGTCCAGTACATGGTGGGGTCCCCTGACATGGTGACTCAGTCTCTAGGCTTCATTTATGGGGATGCCAAGTAAGCTGGCAGAAAGACAGCTTTGATGCTCCAAGACCCTCAGGAAGGCCAGGGTGGGTGAGGACATGAAGAGGAGAGGAAAGAAAGGAGTGTCCCTTGAACTAGCACAGGGCAGCAGGGGAGCTCCAGTATGGGTGTGACTCCGAGGTGACAGGAAGGCGGAGGGAAGTTGGACCAGGCTCTTCCCTCTGAGAGGAGAGTAAGCCCCATGCTGCTCCACCACTGTGTCCCCCCACCCTGCTGAGCCCACAGCAGACAGAGTCAAACTTGAGATCCTGACAGACAACACTAATGGGTTCAACATGGTCCTGACAGGGTCGGGCAACTTGTAACCCAGTTGGCAACCTAGTCTGTAGTTTGAGGTGTGTGTGTGTGTGTGTGTGTGTGTTGGTTGTGAACCTGTGAGTCTGGGTAGTTTGAGACTAGAGAGAATAACAGAATGTCACACAGACAGCAAAAGGACAGAAAGGATGTCATGGTAGGGGATGACTGAGAGGCTGTGGGGTTCTTGTCTGCAGACAAGAGTTATGACCTTAACCTCTAGGAAGGAGACAGTGAAGGGACACAGACAGAAGCACAGGAAAACTGAACCCCCTTCTGTCTTCTGAGGGGCTGGCGCCACCAGAGGCTGCATTGGGAGGTAGTGAGCTCCTCGGGCGGAGGTTTGCAGGGGGTGAATTCTTGGCAGCGACCTTGAAGAACACATTCAAGCTTCAGCTCCGAGTGGAAAGAGAGAAATGGACAATACTGGGGGTGTCTCCCACCGGGGCCAGAGTGACGGATGACAGTAGGCTTAGATAAAGGAACAAGCAGGGCAGACTGGACACAGTATGGACTTTTCTTAGCTGGAGAACGTGGTGTGGGCAGTTCCTGGCCAGTATACACTGGGATGTTGAGGCAGATCTGATGGGGTCTTGGCTGGAGTGACAGCAACCCAGGGGTGACCTTGTCATGCACATGCTGTGTGACTGTGGGCAGGTCACTGCCCTTTTGTGGCCCTTGGAGAGGCTTTGATCTGAGAGATGAGGAAGCCAGGTCCAGGGCCACACACAGCCACCCTCAGCCAGAAGAAGCAGGCACAGCTTCACCGTCCAGCAGGTGGTGCTGCAGATTCTGTCCTTGTGAAGAGTCTGGCTCTTCCTCCAGGGTCTGTTTCTGTCTTCTGGTTGCTCAGATCCTGGAAATGCTAAGAGAGGGGACCCAGACCGGGGGACAGTCCAGTCTGACAGGGCCCTGGGGGCGCTGAGGCTGATAATCCTTTGGTCTTAGCTGGTCCCAGGCCAGCCCTAAGTCCTTGACTAGCTCATGGCTCTTGCCTTGGAGCCAAGGTGAGGCCTCTTCAGTTCACATCTGTCTTTGTTTTTGTTTTTTAAAAAATTAGCTCTGTGTTCCTGGCCTTCCAGGCTGGCCTTGCCTCCTCCCCTGGGGCCAGAGGACAGGGAGGGGAGGGGGCTGGCTACTGGGCAGTGGCAGGCTGGGTATCTTCAGACCATGGCCTACTGGATGCCCCGGAAGAGGCACATGGCAAAGATCATGAGGAAAAGCTGCAAAGAAAGGAAGAAGGTGATCCAGGGTCAGGCTGGTGCACACTGAGGGGCTACCCAGCATGCTTCCTGAGAGGATTTTTGACACCGCCCAGAACAAGCATGTATTTGCCATCTGTCTAAGAAGTGGGCTTTGGAAAGTAAGTGATCTGGTTAAGCAGCTCACATCTGTATTTCTCGGGTCAGCAGAGACTTTAAGTGAAGCATGACCCTTCTTGGGCCCCGAGTGTGTCCCAAGTGCTTACCATGTAAAGTATGCTTTAAGTTCTGTGTCAGCAGCTTTTCTAACCAGCAGGAAGTGAGGCACAGGGAGGCCACACAACCTGATTCAGGTCACAGAGTTCTAGTGGGGTAGCCCAAGCTGGTGAGCAAAGACACACTGCCCCAAGAGCCCTTGCTTCTAGCCCCTGCACCCTCAGCCACTTCACAGGGACATGATGAGGTCTGCAGAGGTCACAGCACTCTGACCTTGACCTGTGGCCACAGCGAGGCAAAGCTATGTGCACTGGACACATTTTTGAAATGTGCCCGGTCACCCAGCCTCAGGAAGATCTGTGTGCCTGCTGTTGGTTTTAGTTCCCACAGGAGGCCTTGCTCACGTCCAGCATTGCTAGCATATAGCAAGGGCTCGGCATATGCTTGTGGAATTAACGAATGTTGCTTCCATTTCCCCTGTGACTTGCACAGAACCATTATCTCGAGAGACAAGACACAGATGACTCTGAACAGTAGATATCCAGGGTGTCGGGTGGCCAGAGCACTCTTGATGAGGGCCCTGAAGAACAGGAGGCAAGGGCCAAGCGTCAAGCTGCCTGGCTTCATTGTCCCAAAGTGCATCCTAGAACTGGGCAGGGTGTGGTAAGAAGGGAAGGCTGAAGCACCACCTAGTGGTAGCTTAAGGGTCAGCAGCCACTCAGATGTGTGTGGTTGGGGCCTTGGGATGAAGAATACTAAAGCTCCACTGCCAAGTTAAAAAGATACCCCGAACACTTGCAAAGGCGGGGCCTTATCAGGAAGCCCTCAGCCTTCAAGGCAGCTCAGGTGTCCTACAAAGTGCACTTGGGCTGCAGAGCTGGGGTGAGGTGGGGTGTCCTTAGGGCCTGTCTGTCTTTATTCTTCTGGGACAGGCAGGCATGTAACTTCAGGCTACAAGAATTTCTTCAGCAGCAGACATTTGCAGCAGCCAGCAGTCATGGATCTGGGAAGTAGGCTGGCTGTCCAGGCCCCAGGGCTTCTTCCCAGGGGGCCCTACTCACCTCAATAGCCAGCACCCCAATGGCAAAGGCCCCAGCCAGGTAGACATAGGTTTCGAAGGTGTTGAGAATCACCGTGTAACAGCCCTGTGAAGGAAAGACCAGGGATAAAGGAGGTGCATTTTGCAGTTCAGGTTCCAGGGCTCAGTAACTACAGGCTGACATTTTCTTTTCTTTTGTCCTTCCTTCCTTCCTTCCTTCCTTCCTTCCTCCCTTCCTCCCTCCCTCTCTCCCTCCCTTCCTCCCTCTCTTTTTCTTTCCCCTCTGAGACAGGGTTTCTCTGAACAGCCTTGGCTGTTCTGGACAGGTTGGTCTTGAACTCACAGAGATCCACCTGCCTCTGCCCCAAGTGCTGGGATTAGAGGTGTGCGTCACCACCATTACCCAGCCAGGCTGATGTCATTTTCATACTGATGTCGGAAGGAGGAAATCTCAGGTCATTGAAAGAATTGAGATCATCCCCCCCTCCTCAGTGACAGGCTGAAACCTCCCAAGGCTAACTCAGCCTTAGACCCAGGGTATGAGAAAATGCCCAACACCTAGGCTTCCTGATGCTCTTTAGAAGTGGGGATTGAGCCCCAAAGGCAGAGCTGGTTGGGCTTCTTCAATCAGAATGTCCAATGGTGCCCCCTGCCCCCTGCTCAGGTGGACAGCAGCTCGCAGAGGTTCAGTGTCCCTCAGTGTCTGCGAACTTGTCACAGCTCTTCCCCCTCAGGCTCCCAGGAGCAGTCACCTCCACATGACTCGAGCCTGCTGCCCTCTATCACCTTGGATGATGGATAAGCAGGGGAGACAAGACCTCTCCCACTGGGCCCCAAGCACATCATGCTTTGTGTCCACTGCCCATCCCCCATGGTGGCCACAGACACTAGTCCGTCACAAGTCCTCCCTGTGAATTATATATGCAGCAGTGCTGGGGATCCAACCTAGGACCTAATGCTGACCATGCAAATGCTCTACCACCGAGCCATACCTAGCCCAGCCCTGAATGAAATACATGAATTTTTTCGAGATAGGATCTCATGTAGTCCTGGCTACCCTAGAACTCTCTACGTAGCTGAGGATGGCCTTGAACTTCTAATCCTCCTGGCTTTATGACCTGAGTGCTAGGTTTACCCAGTTTATGGGTGGTGGGATGGAACCTAGGCTTTGTGCATGCTAGACAAGCCGATCTGGCTGAACAGACCCTCAGCCATCCGAAACACGCTCTTAAAGAAACAGAGTTTTCTTTGGGCCCAACTGGAAGACTTCCAAGTGAGCTGGCTTGGTGGTGTGGCAGGGGCGGGAATCATGCCCATCTATGTGGGGTGATTGTTGGATTTCAGGTTCTGCCGAGACTGGGGTTTTGGTGTTCAAGTCTCTTGCTGTTTCCTACTCAGAATCCCAGTATCTTTGGCTAGAAGTGGACATGAGGAGGCTATGTCTGAGCAAGGAGACAGTGGGACCTGATCAGGAACAGTGGCCAGGTGGGAGCCATGGTATTTTCCAAGGGGAGGCTGGGTAGGAGCTAAGCAGGGGACCCGAGTGAACAGACAGACTGCCTAGACACACCCAGACCCCAACACACGTGACCTGAGCTGAACAGGTGGGTTGGTGGAAACTTCCCAGGGACTCCCTTGGCGTGAGTGGCAGAGGGGCCGGTGCTACCTCCCCTTAGTATTCCCTCTGTCAGGAGCTTACTTCATGAGCCCTACATCATTTGGTCCTCCATGCGGCCCCTATCTGTGGTTTACCTCCTCGGAAACAGGGAGAGACCAGGTGTGTGGCTCGCTCGAGGCCACACACATAGAAAGACGGAAGGCCAGATTCAGAAAGGGGGCTGAGATTCCTTTTTCCTCTACTCCGAGTGGACAGAGCTGTACTTCAGAAATGCCCATCCTTGTCTGGCCAAGATCCTCTGTCAGAGCCTGGAACTGACCACACCCTGGGTGTCACCCCACGATGGGGTACATCTGGTACAGGAACAGAACATCACTCTCTAGATATATGTCCTAACACCTGCCCTCCAATGTTGGGAGAGGGAATGTTCCCCACCCTGGTTCCTGCTCATGGTCACTCCAAACCAACCACAGAGAGGCCAGTTCATCCTGGGCAGCAACCCTACATCTTGTCATTCAAGTGCCCTTCCCAGGCCCAAGGATGAATACCCTACTGCCTATTCGGGATCCCTGGATATCTCTAAAGTATGTCACATTCAACATTCCCAAAATTCACACACAATGTCCCTCAACTCAGAAAGCATAGAAATACCTTTGTAACAAGCCTGCACTCACAGCCTGCACTCACACTGAGACCTGTCACAAGGCCAGTAAATGACCTCACTCCAGTCTATCACACCATCCTTCCTCCTTGGGACCACTGTTCACGCAGAACTGTTCTGAATTCCTAGCTCCAAGGCAGCCAGAGTGCCGATCCAGCCACCTCCACATCCCCGAGGGAACTCCATACATCTAGTAGTCTGGCCTGTGCCAATCACAAATGTGTCCTGGGATTTGTGAAAGGCAGTTCTGAGAGAACCCAACTGAAGATGGTCTCCTGGCGGAAGTTCCTAACAGAAAAGATGGCTCTGAGGGGTATGAGTGAAAGAAACAGTCCAACAGCTGGCCCCACTGAACCCGGAGAGACTCTGCGAAGGAAAATCAATATGGTGGTTCTCAGCCCAGGAGACAGCAGGAGTGTGCTCGTGGGGGAAGTGTCTAGAAACCAGGAACTTGCAGGAGAAAGTTCAGAATGGGAGGGGGGCAGGAGCCTGGCTCCTGAGTCCCCAGTAGCTTCTTCAGTGAGGAAATTGTGCATCTTCTCTGGAAATTCTGCTCCTTCTTTGTAGATCTCCTGCCACGCCAGAGCTCCCTGTCCTCTGCAAGGTCCTGGGTGGCTGCATTCTGAAGGAAGTGGGGTGTCACACTTTCTCACAAGGGTGTGACTCAGTTGCTCAAATGTTCTTTGCTCATATCCCCTTAGCTAAATGTGTGATGCTAGGACCTGCGAGGGATAGTGGAGAGGCAAGGCTTCTGCCTCATATTCCTGAGCTGTGGTGGACTTTTTTCCCCAGCAGGAAAAGGGGCAAGGGGCCCTTGGGTCAGCAGACTTGGCTTCCAGTGACTAGGTAACAACTTAGACCTCTCAGCTGTCAGCTGTGGACTCCCCACAGCCTTGGTGCTCCCCAAATCCCATTTGCTCCTCACACAGGTCCCCGAGAGCCGAGCCTTCAGTGGCCTGTCCTCCATAGCATCTGTGTCTCCCGTGCTTACCATCTTTATTTCTGTCTCTTCCCTGGGGTAGGAAAACAGAATGCCTGGCAGAGGAGCCGAGCTCTGGCCTGTCCCAGGCAAGGTACAGGGACAAGAGCTGAGTTCTTGGTGTTAACTTGAGGCTGTGGGGTCAGGTCTCAGCTCATGATGCCCTTCTTTGAGACTCTGAGACCCTTAACACCAGCCGGTGCACCTTCCAGCACTTCTTCAGGCCACTGTCATCTCACACCCAGCACCGTGGGCAAGGATCATGTTTGCTCATGGTTCACCATCTCCCACCTCCCCCAGACTGGATCCCCATGGGAGTGGGGCCTTCTTTCTTGTGTTCCACCAGTTCCTCGGCACTTAGAATTCTCCCAGCAAAGTCTGGCCAGGGCAGAAACCCTGGGGGTGGTTCTCACCGTCACCCCCTCCTTCCTCCCTGCATGCTCCACCCAACTCTTTCTGTCTCTTCTCTTTAAGGAGAGCAGGGCCTCTGGTCAGCAGGAAGGAGGGGGCTAAGGGTGGAGTGGAGCTGTGCTCCTTGTTGAGGGGACAAAGCTGGGACCTTTGTTTTCTAAGAAAAACAAGACTGAGATGAAACCCTCAGATTACAAGAGAAGAAAGATGTCTAGACACTTCTCTGATCGTCTAGGGTCAGGTCAATGAGAGTCCGCTCCCCTGGGATCAAGAAATGCCCCAATTGGCCAGAATAAGTTTCCTCATACACAGAGTATATACTTATGGAGCACCTCTTTGCCCCAACTTTTGTTCTGAGAAGTTTGGAAAATTCACCTTGGAACCATATCCCAAATTCCCACCCCACCAGCCTGAAGCCAACTCATTCCCTGTCCATATGATCCTCTGCCCACTTCCTTGGATCTCAGAAGCATGAATAGGAGCCAATACCGTAGCCAGAACTCTGTCTAAAAATCTGCTCGCCACCTTCAGACCCTCTGGGCAGACATTGCTTCCCTCCAGCTTTGCCCTATTTGTGGAGTGTCTCCATGCTGAAAACAGAGTGGTACCTGTTTGTTTATGAATGGACTCCTCCCCAGCTGGCACTCCTCCCTGCTCAGCAGTACTCCATCCCGAGTCTGGGGTTCCCTCCGGCAGCAGGCCTTGGGCACCTCACTGTCAGGTGTCAGCAGCCGAAACACCGAGGCCGTCCTGAAATCTTCGGGCCCATTGACCCCACAGCAGCCAAACTAGAAGAGAGCCGAAAGAGGGAGCTAGAGCTGGACCAGAGGGGACGTCAGGCTCTGCCAGGACCCTGCTCCCTCTGCCCTCTGTGTGACAGTGGTGATGCCCAGTGTGTCTGTGCTTCAGGGTACCCTTTGTAAGAAGAACATGGCAGTGTATCCCTTACCTCACCAGCACCTGGTAAGCACTTCATATACAGTTGCTATGATTTCATATCATGATATGCTAATTACTATTTTTACATTTGGCATGTGTATGTGTGTGTGGGGACACATGTGGATGTACGCATGGAGGCCAGAGGACAATCTCAGGTGTCATTATTCAGGTGCTGTCCTTTTTTATTTTGTGTGTGACAGGGTTTCTCTGTGTAGCTCTGGCTGTCCTGGAACTCACGCTGCAGACCAGACTGGCTTTGAACTCAGAGACCTGCCTGCCTCTGCCTCCCGAGTGTAGGGATGAAAGGCTTGTGCTACCACTACCCAACTGCGTCTTATCTTTTGAGAGGGGAGCTTTCATGGGACCTGGGGCCCAGATTAGGCTAGACTAGCTGGGCAGTAGCCCCTGTCTCTCCTGTCTCCACCCCTCCTCCCCGTGTTGGGGCTATGAGCATACATCCTAACAGCCGGCTTTTCACATGGGTGCTGGGGATGAAACTCAGGTCCTCGTGACAGCACAGCAAGCGCTAACAGACTCAACCATCTCCCAGCCCCTGTATTGATTATTATTAACATCAGTGACCAATGACAATGGCTATGTCTAGAGGACTTAATGCAGGGGCAGTGGAGAGTCTGTACTGTGAGTGGCTAGCTGTGACAGCTTAGCGTGCTTCACATACGATGATTCACAGGTCAGGAGTGGGATTGGTGATTCTTGATTGATTGCTGATGTCTGGTTAGGCAGGGGAATGGGAGAGCCATAGAGGTCGTCCTCCCTGTCAACGTTATGGCTTTGAATGCTCATGCATCCCAGGATGGCATGGGAAGGGACACTCACTGTGATCATGACCGAATTCCAGGTGGCAGAGAACACGTCCGTGTCATTGTTGCCCTGGTAGTGCTTGGTGAGCTCCCTGGTGAAGAACTCACGGGTGAGCTGGGGACAGAGGAGAGGGAGCTGAGTCTTCTCAGCCTGGCCTCCCAGGTCATCCTAAGTTGTTCATTTTAGGCAGGCACCCCTTCCCAAGGTTTGGGGCCTTGCTGTGTCATCACAGGCCACTGTTATGACAAGGATGGCACATACGCAGGCCTCAGCTAACCCCAGGATGGAACACACTGGGACCCCTGCTCAGCTTTGCGGCTCTTCTCAGAGGATGAGCATGGGGAGGTGGGTGGGGGACGATTGTCATCTCATCCTTCAGAATGAACAGGTGCCAGGCCCAACCTACAAGAAGCCAAGTATGGGTAACGAGGGAGCCTTTGATTACCCATAGCTCCCAGCTATGTCCTCAAAGTCCGTGTTTTCAACATCTTCCTCAGGCTGACTCCTTGTCCCAGGCCAGCCCAAGTATCTTATCCTTCCTGCCCTCCTGTTTGGAGTTCAGGCCTTTGTAGTGCCAGGCCTTGTCCACTAGGCTCATGATAAGGAGCTGATGGAAGTTTCTGGAATGAATGGCCCATGCAGTAGGCTAATCAGAGAGGCTGGTAGCCTAGCCTGGCACACCACATGCCCAGACTGAGACTGTCTTCTCCAACCGCCTGGCCATGTGCCACCCACGAACAGGCTGTCACTGGGTTGGATATAAATTCTAGAACCAGCTAGAGAGGGAACCCACAGGTACCCCTTCTGGAAATACTCCTACAGGAGGAGACTTCACTGGGCTGGGTGCTCTGGCCCTCCCAGGGGTGCAGGTCACGTTTAGGCTTGTGGCACAGGACATGAGACAGGTAGCTCAAAGGCTCTCTGAGGAGGCCCCCAGAGCTCAGTGGGCGGCAGGGGTAGCAGGGTGGAAAGCTGAGGGGTACATACGTGTTCCCTGAAGATGAAGGCCAGGATGGCTGCTGAGAGCTCTACCAAGAAGATGACCAGGATGAACATGAAAAACTGCAGAGAGAGGGCAGTCATGAGACCCACGTGGGCACCGTCCTCCACACCCTCTGTGATAGATGGAGCGCACTCATCTTGTAAGACAGACCATCGCTGCCGTAAATCACTGTTTTCATAACAAACACACCACGGATCTACCCTCGGAGCCGCAGAGTTGCAATAAAACGTATGAGCAATGCAGACAAATAAATCTGTCTTCCGAGTACATGGTCACCTAGAGAGGCTGCTTTGTGTCGTGTATAACTGGAACAGCCCTACCTGGGGGCCCTGGGAGGAGGAGGCTGCTGCTGGAATCTGCCTGGGCTTCCTTTAGGGACATTTCACTGTATGAATTATCCAAGCTGTGGGATTCTGAATTCTTGGGGATCCCAGGCTGGGTTTCCCACCCTGTCAACCTCGAGGTTACTTTTTTCCTGCCCCTGTGCCTCTGGTTGCCATGGAAATAGTGAGGCCATGTTGTCTTCAGTGGAAGCAGGGAAGCCATATTATCTTCAGCTGAAACAGAGGCGTGAGATGGTCAGGAAGGTAATAGTGGGACTCCCAGAAAGTCCAGGGGAGGGGAGTTTGATGTTCAACACAGAGACCTGTCTGCTCCACTCACTGAATTCCTATGTTCCACAGATGAAGCAGGATACTCTGGTGTGGGGCCCTTCTATGCTGGGTGGTCCCTTGTGGCAAAGTTAAGCTCCAGCCTCACTCCTGAGAGGCCTTCCTGACCTCTCCCAGCAGGCCCAACAGAGACACCCCGCCCAGTGGATCCCTGCTGTAGGACTTTGCCGCTCACTGCAGGCTGCCTTCCTCCAGCGTCTGAGAGACCTTACAAATGGGCAGATTGTCATGATGATCCTGTGATGTGCTGTTTGTCTCAGGCCCTGGCCTCACCAACACTGTTTTGGACTTGGCTCAGAAAACTCAATACACACCCTTTGCTGGAGCCACCAGCAGAGGATCCACAGTGAGCGGGCACACACAGGGGCTGGTTCCTATATCCCATCCTCCTGGCCACACTCATCCTATACTGGTTGTACTGACCAGGAGATGGTGTATTGGATTTAGCCTGAGGAAATCTCAGGTCCCTCTTTCCCAATAACATGGGGCTGGTAATGAGGATCGATGACGCAATAGTGAAGATGACCCCATGCTGTGGAAGTGTCCCCAGGTCACTTGGATGAGCTGTAGAACCTGCCTCTTGCTCAGAACTCAGCCACTTAGCCATGACTTCCAAGATGCCCTCACCCACAGTGAATAGCCCTGAGGGGTTTTCTCTCATAGTTTATTCCCCATCAGAAACTCTGTCACTTTATCCACATCCTGGGAGACCCCAGTTATGTTCCCACTATGACTTTTCTGCCTTAACACAGCTTCCCCACAGAGGTCCCAAACTGTTGAGCATGGGTCACTTTGGGAAGAATGAAGGACGTCTGTAAGACACAGAAAGACCCATAGACCTGTCAAATGGTCTGTCAGTGCAATGCCTGAAGAGAGAAGGCCTATCTTAGATGGCTTTGGATATATGTCATCAGCCCCTGTCTTTCTCATGGCTTTTCTCTATTGCTTTCCCTTGTCCATAGAAGAGGAAGCTGAGGCTGGGGAGTTGATGACTGGCCCAAAGGTGTGAAGACTGAAAAGCCTCAGACCAACCCTCTCCCGTTTGGGGCTTCCTGCTGCTTCTGTGCTCAGAGACTGTGCAGCCCAGAGGAAGCCTGACAGGTAAGTAGTAGCCTTGCTGGAGATAGTGTGGGACATCCCGGCACATCTGGAAACCCAGTACTTCTCAGAGACTGGGGCAGTCTTGACCTGAGAACAGGGAGCAGCATGAATAGGACAGAAAGCTTTCTAGGCCTAGGGCAGGACCCTGACTGCTGCTCCCCAGTCTTCTCTGTCTCCCTCTGACCTGGCCTCCATGAGTTTGGCTGGGCTGAGCAGTCGCCACCTACCCACCCTCCACCCCAGCAGAGATCTGGAACTTCCATTTGGCTGGTCCTCAGCTCTACTCAAGACTATTGGTGGGTCCTCCCTGGTCTGTATCCTCCCTGACTGTTGGTCGGTCCTCCCTGGCCTGTGTCCTCCCTGGCCTGTGTCCTCCGACTGCTGGCGGGTTCTCCCTGGCCTGTGTCCTCCCTGACTATTGGTGGGTCCTCTCTGGCCTGTGTCCTCCCTGACTGCTGGCGGGTCCTTCCTGGCCTGTGTCTTCCCTGACTGCTGGTGGCTCCTCCCTGGCCTGTGTCCTCCCTGACTGCTGGCCGGTCCTCTCCCTACCCTGTGTCCTCCCTGACTATTGGTGGGTCCTCTCTGGCCTGTGTCCTCCCTGACTGTTGGCGGGTCCTCCCTGGCCTGTGTCCTCCCTGACTGCTGGCAAGTCCTCCCTGCCCTGTGTCATCCCTGACTGCTGGCAAATCCTCCCTGCCCTGTGTCCTCCCTGACTGTTGGCCGGTCCTCAGGCAGTCGACCCCACCGTGATGCCTGCAATGCTTTCCACGCGACTGTAGATGATGAGCTTTGTTTGAGAGCAACCTTGCTGATCTGCGTGGAAGACCACTGAGAACCCATGGAAGCCTGAGAGCAACCTTGCTGATCTGCGTGGAAGACCACTGAGAACCCACGGAAGCCTGGGCACCATCTAGGAAAACAGCAACTGCCCTGCCCTTTGCTCTCACCACTGCAGTGTTGCATGCCACTCGGTGGTTGCCTTTCTGCAGCTTGGGGGAGAGGCAAGTGCTCAGGGCACCAGCCCTCCATTTTACTGCTGGAGGAGGGGGGTGGTGTTCCTGTCATTTGAGGGTGACTGCAGGAGGTTTCAGTTTTGAGAGTTGTGAATGGCCAGCACTGATTTTTTTTTTTTAATTTCCTATATATTAAGTCAGGAGCAGAGCTAAGTAAGATGCAAATGTTCCCCTTGGATTGTGAGCACAGAATGATAGCTGGGAAGATCTGGTTATCCCCAGTTTACACATGAAGAGTCTTAGGTTCAGAGAGGTTAAACAGTCAGCCATGGGATGCACAGCCAAATAGCAAAGCTCATGCTCACCAACATCCTTGATCTGTTCCCAAAGCTTCCTTCGAGTGCCTGCTCTGAGATAATGTTGACAAGCCAATACACACAAGGCAGGCACAGGCTCACCCTGGGCTGGGCTGCTGAAGCCTCAGGAGAGAGGCCAAGAATGAATGTGGCAAATCTTGGTCTGGGAAAGCGGAAGATCAGCAGAGGCAGGGAGGCTGGGAGCTCCCACCCACAGATCTGCCCTGCACAGGGTGTGAATTTCAAGAGGAAAGTTCAGGTTGCTACACCTACACCAGAGGCGATGCTGTTTCCAGTCTCCTGGGCTCTTCCAGCCGGGTTACTCCCTCCTGCTCCCTTAGCTTCTCACTGCTTGAGACTTTCCCCAGGGGGCCTACGATGTGGGATGTCCTTCTGTACATGTGTTGCTTTTATTGGTTAATGAATAAAATTGTTTCAGCCAATGGCTTAGCAGAGTACAACCAAGCAGGAAATGCAAACAGAGATATATAGAAAGAGTAGGCAGAGTCAAAGAGACACCATGTAGCTGTCGAAGAAGACAGACACGGGAACTTTACCGGTAGGCCACAGTCTCATGGTGTTACAGAGAATGATCGAAATAGGTTAATTTGAGATATAAGAGTGAGCTGGAAATACACCTGAGACAGTGGCCAAGCAGTGTTGTAATTAATATAGTTTCTGTGTGATTATCCAGGTCAGGGCGGCCAGGAAATGACAGAGCAGTCTCCATTTACAGGCCTAGGATGCCCTCCCAGGGAAGGCCCGCCCTTTGATTTCCACCTCTGATAAGCCTGGGTTCTCTTCTCCAGGATGAATGTCCTGGCTCTCCTTCCTAATAAACAGTCCCCAATTTCCACATAGTACAGCTAAGGTAATTGCTAAATACACTCCCCCTCCCCCTCTCCTTCCTTCTCTTTCCCCTCCCCACCCTTGTTAAAATGAGAATCTTTAGGTAAGGTGGACATAGGGCTTCCTGTGACATTCAGAGGAGACACACAGGACATGGCCAGGGTAGACCCTTAATAGAGGCATGGCAAGAGCTAGTGTTGGGGACACTGACCCACACATGTGCTATCATTGTTAGCTGGGTTAGTCACAGAGCCAGTTGTCCTTAGACTTGACCCAGGTTCTTAGCCCCAGAACCAGGCAGGGTTTGCTCCGTATCTAGGCCTTACTGCTGCAGACCTGGAATGGCTAAAGCCATGTTGTTTTCCTTGTTCAGACAACCAGGCTAAGGAGGAAGTTAAGAGGCCACCAGGGTCTGACTCAGTGGCCCTCTTCTACAGCAGCAACCATACAGCCAGCTTTAGTTGGGAAAGACACCGGTTGGAACCTTCCAGAAAACCTTCCCGAAGGGACTGTAGCTCGGGAGGCAGAAGGCTTGCCTAGCATATTCAGTCCTGGACTGGATCCCTAGCATTGCACGACCTGGGCCTGGGGGCGCACCTGTAATCCCGGCACTTGTACACGTGTTTGCATACAACTCACACACTACTACATAACCCACCAAACACACAACCCAGGTACACACACCATATACACATGGCAAAACATAAATGCACACATAATATGTACACATTTACCTGTAATAAACTATACAAGGTACCACATACCATACATGCACACATTCATGTGTACTCACACATACATGCACATACTTAGAACATACACACATGTGATGATGTAGAATTCCCCTCTATATGCTATGAATATGCTTTATTGCCAGTGGTTATTAAAGAAGCTGTTTCGACCAATGGCTTAATAGAGTAAAGCCAGGCGGGAAATCCGAACAGAAATATATGGAGAGAAGGTGGAGTCAGAGAGACACCATGTAGCTGCCGAAGGAGACAGATGTCCTGGAACCTTACTGGTAAACCATGAGTCTCGTGTTAAAATATAAAATAATAGAAATGGGTTAATTTAAGATGTAATAGCTAGCTAGAAATACGCTTAAGCTATTGGCCATACAGTATTGCAATTAATATAGTTTCTGTGTGATTATCTCGGGTTTGGGCGACCAAGAAATGAACGGGCAGTCTCTGCCCACACACATGCCCACAGCTCTAGTGTAGCCCTGGTTTGGATGGCAGCAGTCTGAGTATTCTGCTCTGCCTCTGGTCCACACTGACTTTAGGCTTGTGTGAACTGGACCTGGGAGCAGGGTGAGCAGGGAACAGAGAGGCGGAGTGGTAGGGAGGGGAAGAAACTGAGCAGGAAGAGAAACTGAGAGATGGCTGAATCTGAGAGGGGAGCAGAGGGGTCCATGTGGAGACAGAGAGCGTCAGGGAGGACCTAAGAGGACTAGGCTACTTCAGCCTGTCCCAGCTCTCAACCTTCTCCTTAACTTGACGAAAAACAAATGCCCCATTCTCCTCTCCAGCTGGCAGGGTGCAGGCTGGCAGGATGCAGGGTACACTTAGCGGAGGCTGGCAAAGCAGCAGAGCCCAGACTGCTCTCAGTCAAGAGCACAGGCTGCCTTCCGGGCTTGGCTGCAGGGATGGTCCCATTAACAGAGATGCATCCCTGGGGGCCAAAGCGAGGAGGGAAGGCACGTCTTGCTTTCTGCATCTTTTATTCCTTCCCCTCTCTTTCTTTATGGCATTGTCATACCGCTTTAGTTTTGGTTGCTCCTTCTATGAATTCCCTCATCTCCCCATCTCCTTACCCCTTCCTTCTCAGCACACCTAATTCACTTTTCTTATCATATATATTCTGGTATCTTCCCATTCCCTCTCCTAAAGCCTCTGTTTTTCCTCTCTTGGGCCCCTTGCTAGTTTTCTGGCCTCTACCAAGTACTTATTCCCACATAAATACACATAAATAAAAATTAGAGGTTTGGATCTGCATGAGAAAGAACACGAGCTATTTGTCTTTCTGTGCTTGAGTTACCTTACTTAATGCAATATTTTCCAGTTCCACCCATTTTGCCTGCAAATTTAATAAATTTCATTTTTCTTTATGGCTGAATAAAATTCCATTGTGGCATATGCATCACATTTTCATTATCCATTCATCCATTTTCTGGCTGTTGTGAACAGAGCAGCAATGAACATGGATGTTCAAGCCTCTCTGTGGTAGGGCTATGGAACCCTCTGGGCACCTGCCTGGGAGTGGCACAAACGGGTCCTCACACACCGAGACCAGGTCCTTCCTAAAGCCCTTGGCCCCCCAGCTAGAGCTGCTGCACCCAGGAGCTGACTGATGTGGAAGGGACATTCCACTAGGGGGTACCCGCAGGTCTCTGTCTCTCCTGGTAAAGTTGGCCAGTGTTCTGCTCGGAGAACTAAAAGGACCAACAGCTCCCCTGCCGCTCATGTCACAGGCCATTGCACTTCCTCCCTGGGAGGTGGCACACACAGCTATGATAGGAATGAGCCACATGGGGGTGTGTAAATCTGGGAGGAGCCCCTGGCCAGATGGCTTCCTCTAGCATGCCTGCTGCTGCTGTCTGTAGCAAAGACAGCTTCACTACTTGCAAGGCAGAGCCTTTGATCTCTGCACACTTGACTGTGTCCATGATCAGACCAGTGGCCTGTCCTCCAGGAGAGAGGCATTGACCAGTGTTTCCAACCCCAGCTCCTGAGCCTGCTGTTTGCCCTGGGCCTCAGTCCATAGTGTGCTAAGTACCCTCCACAGGTCCCTACAAGGAAGTCCTTCAGCCCACCAGCCAAGATGGCCCTATCACTGAATTGCCTGCCATCTATGTATGCACAAGAAGTATTTGCAGGTTTGAGGTACATATTCACCCCTAAGCAGGAGTTCTGCAGCAGGGCTGGGCTCAACATTGAAGTTCTCTTGGCCCCAGGCTCACAGAAGTTCCTGGGAGAGAAACCCACCCATCAAGGACAGCGAGTCCACCTCTCCAGAACCCAGGAGAATCCAGAGAAAGACCCTCTGCTGCTCCTTGGTCTACAGAGCTTCAGCCTCCAGCAGAGCTAGGCGGTTCCCTGACAGTCAAAACCGCTGTGCTGAGAGGCTAAAAAACCAGATGGAGCACAGAGCAGGGTGGACACACACAACTCCTGCCTAGTACATCCTCAGTGGCTAGGTCACCTCTCACAGCTTGGGCACGAGGGAGGAGACAGCTACTCCAGGCCCCTGACCCATCTCTAGCAGCAAGGGAGCTGCAAGGGTACCCCCAAAGCAGGAATAGAAGACTGTGATGGTTAACATGTATTGTCAACTTGGCAGGATCTAGAGTTACCTAGGAGACAAGCCTCTGGCCATGCCTGGGAGGAAGTTAAGCGCAGAGGGAAGATATGCTTTAGACACGGCATCACCTCTCCATGGGCTGAGATCTCAGGAGGAATTAAAAGGAGAAAGTGAGCCGAGCACCAGTGCTCCTCTCTCTGCTTCCTGACTACAGAGACAATGTGACCCAGCTGCCTCAAGTTTCTGCTACCGTGCCTTTCCCCCTTGATAGATTGCACCTCTGAACTGAGCCAGAAGAAACCATTCCTTCCCTAAGTTGCTTTTGCCAGGCAATTTGTCATAGCCATGAGAAAAGTAACAAATACGAAGAACTAACAAGCAGCTTCGGAGAGCATTCCATCTCCACTCGGGAAGCCGAGAGCTGCAGGGCACGTGATGTGTCCAACAGCCAGTGTGGCTTTGTTACTAAGGGTGTACATATTGGGGCTTTGGAGGAAGGAGACTATCACAGCCAACAGCAGTGGACTGGACCCGGAGAAGCCTGACTGTTTAGACTCAAGAGGCCAAGGCCTCGCCAAGAACTGTGAGCAGGGGCCCCATGAGGACAGCAGGCTTAGGAGCTGGGACAGCAAAGCCCAGGGGCTGCCTTGCTCCTGGAGGTCAGAACCTGGGCGACACAGCCAAGTGTGCAGTGGCACTGGCTTGGCTTCCTGAGGGGAGGTAGGGGAGTCAGGGCATCACAGGATCACTCTGTGTGTTGGGCTGGCAAGGAGTTAGACCTGGGGAGAGGAGGAAGACTGGCTTAAGAAGCAGCTCTTCAGACACTAGCGTTCCACCAAGCCGTCCTTAAACTGCTGTCTGTCACTGCTGAGCCATGAATGAACCAGAACAGCGTGGTCCTCTCAACTGGTCACCAAGTTAAAATGTAAACTAATGACAGATACAGTTACCTATGCCTTCCTGGCCCACAGCTAAGAGGTATCTTTGTGACAGCAGAGTTAGTTATATCGTATCCTTAACAACCATCTTGGGTCTGGGGCTACTTGGAACAGACTTACCAGACCCAAAGTTAAACAAACAGAGAGTGATTAGTTAGTTTTCCCATGGTTGGTCTATGGGAGTGGAGGGCAGTTTTCATGGCAAAAAGCTCAGGTATCATCCTGGGCAGAACTCAGTTTTCACGCCCACCTCACTGGGCCAATGTTTGAGAAACCAGGTTCTCCATTCTCTCACACGGCCAAAGTGTGTCTTCCTACTTCTGCCAAATTCAAAACTCTCTCAACCTTTCTTCTGGTCTCTGTTTCATGTTTCTGGAAAGGGACTCTGGGACGGTGTCCTGACCTTAGACTTTACCCAAGGGTGAGATGCTGCAGCGCTAAGGGTAAATAACTGGACATCTCAGGGCTTCCAAACTGCTGACACAATCAGTGAATTGGAGACTGAACCCAGGGCTTCGTGGGTGGATACTGGTTCTCTACCACTGAGTTACATCCCCAGATCCCAGGACCCACTGGCTTTAATGCTGACAGTCACAGAGGTGGGGAGAACTTTCTAGTTTCTGAAACCAGGTTGGGCTTGGGAGTCAGCAGCCCTCTCTCCCTCCCACAGTAGCCACAGGTAGAGTGGGGGTGAGAGATGCGTCACTCACAAATAGCAGCAGACACCTGTTCTCTCGGACAGCACCGCAGCAGCCCAGGAAGCCCAGAAGAAACAGCAGGCCTCCCATGGCCAGGACGATGTAGGCACCCGTGGTCAGCAGGGGGTTGGTAGCCACAATTTCCCGGAAGCCAGTCGGATCCACGAGGACCCAGATGCCTACACCCAGCAGGCAGGCTCCTCCCAGCTGTCCACAGGCAGGCATGGAGAAAGGAGGGCAGACAGTGTCGTTAGATGTTTCTTCCACATCCTTCCCTCAGTGAGGCCTGGGTCTGAAGTGCTGAGGCCTGCAGTGTTGGGCAGGGTCCCACCATGCTGAGCCCAAATCTATCTTCACAGCCCACAGTCTCTGTGGGACTCCAAGTGGCCCCTGGCTCCTTGGCCTTCAGTGTAGCTCACACCCTCTCAACCTATTTCTGACCTGTGTGGCTCCTCAGGCTGTGAAGGACCATGCCACACGGGGTTTATTTGTGACCTTCATGTGCTTCTTAAATGTCACTGCTTCAGGTTTATGAGGTTTTCACACTGTGGCCCAGGGGAGGTCAATGATTTGGAAAAGGTCATGGCAGAGTCAAGGCTGCAGCCTAGATCTCCCTGACATTGAACAAACCTCCATGGACAAGCTGTGAGGGTGATGTTGAGCTCACAGTGGCCACCCTAGTGGCAGGGTTTGCTCAATTAACTCCCCCTTTTCTTGGAGACAGGGTTTCTCTGTGTGTCTGCAGCTTTAGTTGTCCTGGAACTCACTCTACAGGCCAGGCTGGCCTCGAGCTCACAGAGATTCACCTGCCTCTGTTCCCAAGTGCTGGGATTAAAGGCGTGTGCCACCATCGCCCAGCTGCACTCCCAAAGCCTCTCACTGATATCTTTGCATGGCCCATCTCTCTCCATGCCTTGTTCATCTTGGGAGAGAAGCCGCTTAAGCTGGAGCAGGGGCTGTGGTTGTTGTTTATTAGCTGTGTGACTTCAAGTAAGTGGCTGACTCTTTCTGAGCCTTAGCACCCTCGGGTTAACCAGCATCTTGAATTCCCACCTCCCACAGCAGCCCCACAGAGCAGACACAGCAGACTCCAGGGCGCAGGGCATTCCATTTCTCTCAAGAATCGACAGCACTGGAAGCGGGGCTGCTGTGTGCGGAACTGGTTTGCCCTGATTCTGGGGTCTAACAGGGCCCGATGTTCCTGGTGGCACAGGTGAAGAATGGTAGGTAGCTGGGATCACTGCTGGCCCTGGCTGACTCAGCAAGTCTATAAGCTGTGGGCAGAGCAGGAAAGCTGGGTGAAGGCCATTGGCAGGTGCATCAGGTGGGGTGGGTGGAGAGACTGGAGGAGGAGCGGGCAGGCTGGAAGAGAGGCCAGCGCTGATTGTTGCACCCTAACTTTTGCCTCAGTTTCCCCATAAATCCTCCAGTAAGGTCTGCTCCTCTCATCACTGTGGGTGGCTTTGGAGTTAAATAGTCAGCTGATGAGAGTTAATTAGGAGGGTCCAGGCATGGGAAAAATGGGCTGGGCTTCCCAGCTAGGGAAATGCCATTTGGTCTGTAGGCTGCCTGGCTCCAAAGCCCAGGAGCAGGTTCCAGGAAAACACAAAAAGATGTGAAATTGGACAAGCAGAAGCGCAGACAGTCCGCCACAGCCACCAGTAGTGGTGCCTGAGCTAGAAGACTCAGGCTGGTCAGGGAAGCCCATGGAGGCCCAAGAGATGTGTGTGTGTGTGTGGGGGGGGTCCTGCTATTGGAAGGGGCTGAGTAGGGAATTTGGTGGGCTGCTAGATGGACAAGGTTTCCTAATGCCAGCACCTCTGCCCCTTCATAACCAGGCTGCGGTGTGGAGGGTATGGACAAGCTTGTTCTGTACTGGCCACATTCTAGTCACCTTGCTCTCTATCTTGATACCTTTTCAAAAAGCCTGTTTTGGTGAGTCATTAAGACATGAAGACAGAGCCAGGCAGTGGTGGTGCACGCCTTTAATCCCAGCTCTCAGGAGGCAGAGGGTCTCTGAGCTTAAACCAGCCTGGTCCAGCACAGTCAGGGCTACACTGTCTTGATTTTTTTGCTTTTGTTTTTTGTTTTTCAAGACAGGGTTTCTCAGTAGCTATGGGGCAGACCCTAGAACTCCATCTGTAGACCAGGCTGGCCTTGAACTCACAGAGACCCACCTGCCTCTACCTCCTGAATGCTCGGATTAAAGACATGTACTACCACTGCTGGTTGAAACCCTGTCTTGAAAAAAAATAGAACAATCAAACAAAGAGAGATAAAGATGTTGAGGTTCCGCATGATGAAGTGTGCTTCCAATTGCAGAGCTGCAGTGTCAAGGCAGGCTCCTCTGAGAGGCTCCCACAAGGCTGGCCTGAACAGCTCTGAGGTCACTGCTTGAGCGTGTGTTTGTGTGTGTGTGGGTAAGCAGGTGCACATACATATGTGTGCATGTGTGTGCATGTGCAGGCCACAAGTCAATCCCAGGTGCGGTTCCCCAGGAGCCATCCACATTGCTTTTGACAGTGTTAGCTGAGGCAAAGCCCCTGGGGTGTCTCCCAGAGCAGGAGTTATGAGCATGTGCCATCACATTTGGCCTTTTATGTGGGTTCTAGGCCCTGAACGTGGGTTGTAAATGAGTCCTCTCCCTGGTCCCTCTAGCCTATCCTTTGCCAGAGGCTGTCCATCTCAGGGCCTGGCTGAAACATCTGCTGTAAAGGAAGTAGTGGTTGGGACTCAGGATTAGGGCAGTCAGTGCCAGCCCTCCCAGAAAGCCCACTGGTCAGACTCATCTACCTCTGGGTAATCAGCTTCCTGTGGACATTTTAGGGAGGAGGTTAGGCTTGTCATCAGCAGAGACCAGAGATCTAGGGGACACCCAATGGAGACCCAGGGTCACTTACAAATATGAAGAAATTGAAAACAAACATCAGATACTTCATGCAGCTCAGACAGTCGCCTTCCATGGTGTTCCACCTAGAAAACACAAGGCCAATCAATTCTTCAGCTGGAGACACTCAGACATTCCTCCAGCTGGAGCCCGGCCCAGCCTCGGCCAGGAGACCCAGTAACAATTCCTCTCTCAAGGGCAAAGATTTGTTTCTTGTTGGGTCAGCACCGGGCAAGGACAGCTGGAGCTTTAATCTGGAGCCTTAACTCTCGTTCTCTAGTTCCCTGTCTCTTTTTCTGTCACCGTCCTCTGAAGTGCATGCCACACACCACACTTCACACAGACACATTCCACACTCCATATACTTCACACACACACACACACACACACACACACACACACACACACACACACACGAGGTGCCAAGGAAGAGACTGTCCATGGAGTGTAAGGCCCTCTGTGGTGGTTCTCACTCCACTGAGCCCATAGGATATGGGGAGCAGATGCCCTGAAGGCTGGGAGGACAGACCAAACCTACCACCTTCAGGGTTGGCCAAATCACAGTCTCCATGGGGTTTTGCTTTAGCGTCTTGACCTGAAATGGCCCTGAAATGCAAAGCCCCTGGAGGATTTAAAAACTGAACCCTTGCAGGGTCTCCCTGCTCCAAACCTAGCTGATGGCTCCATCCTTTCATCTCCTCTCTCTTGCACAGACAACCCCTGAACACTTGGGACCCTGCTGCAGCAACCCCGGGTTGGGGAAAGGCGACATTTAAAAGGATAGGGGTTTCCACAGCAGTTCTCTAACTGGGTCCCTGAGGCCAGGAAACCCTAGTTATTTTCAGCACTCTCCACGCTACCCCATTACCCCACCCCTGATCCCAGGACTCAGCCCTTCATCTCCAGCAGGCGTAGGGGCCAGTCTTGGATTGGGAGCAGGGAAGTCCCCTGGAGAGGAAACCTGTTTTCAGATTGCACAGGAGAATGACAGATGTTTGATAAAGGCAGGCCATTACGTAGATTAAGTCCTTCAATCCTGGCCGGGAAGCATGGAAACAGGGCCAGCGTCCAGGGCCAACCTGACCTGGTGTGAACCCAACTTCTTCACTGGGGGTGTAGGACAGGGGAAGTACAGTGGAGAGCAGGCTGGGAGCTGCCTCCTCATGCCCTTCCACAAGACTACCTAGGGATACAGGAGCAGCAGACTGGACCTATTGCCCAGAGACCCTTCTCCCAAGCCTCTGGGAGTCCTATGCTTACATGAAATGCAATTTACTGCTTCAGGTAGAATAAAAGCTCGGAGCTTTGAGGGGTACATATGTCTGATACCATTAAGTGCTGACTTAGGATTGGCCTGGGATACCTTACGTCGCTAACACATCACTGAAAATTATCATTCTTCCCAAAGAGTTGAGAAGTATCAATGTGGCCTGTGACATGTAGCCAGCCAGTGATGGACCCTGGCTGGGGCAGCCCAGCACCCTGTGGGTACCACCTGCTGTAGGTGCTGTGTGGTTATTCAGGAGTGCACATGG
Source organism: Myodes glareolus (assembly GCF_982192425.1). Taxonomy (NCBI): domain Eukaryota; kingdom Metazoa; phylum Chordata; class Mammalia; order Rodentia; family Cricetidae; genus Myodes; species Myodes glareolus. Next base: position 85,651,251 of record NC_142035.1, on the reverse strand, counting down.
ACCTCAGCGAGACATGTTTCCCCAAGAGCCACGACCAATGTGTTCACTGAGATACTTCCAGTGTTCAGGACAGACCAGCACAATGGCATCAGTTAACACAACTTCATCAATGAGTGACTGAGAGAAGTAAAAGACAAAATGGCAGAGTCAGAAGCTCAGAAACAGAGACCTATATGCAAGAGAGAAATGAAGGGGACAGGTGATAGAGAGTGATCAATGTGGGGTGCAGGAAGGGATACACAGATTGGACAGAGTCAGAGTGGGGGTCAATGTCAGGGGGCAGAAGGGTCACCGGGGCAGCTCTCCAGGGGCCAGCAGGACAAAGTCTCCTAGTCAGAGCCTCTTAGGTGTGCCTCGCACCAGCCCAGCTTGCCCTAGAGGACAGAGTTTATTGTTGCAGGATAGCGGGCACCGGGACGCAATCAGAGCTCCTGATGTACACAGGCAATGACTTGCTAACTGGTCCATGGTGCTAATGAAAGGCTGTCGGAATGTGGTGCTGTGCCAGCTGGGGAAGGCGGCACTGGGTATCTCCTGCCTACACAGCAGTCCCTAGTACCCTGCTGGCTGCACGGGAGCCATATCTTTATGTAGTTTCTGCCATGGTCTTTATCAGTGCTGCTCTGAGGTGACAGGCTTGGGTGACCATCTGATGCCACCTGGGCATCTGTTACTCCTCTGCTGAGGGCCATGCCACCAAGTCCTTCCCAGTAACTACAGGCTATCATCAGGGAGAAGTTTGATGCAGGGAGCCTTTCTTGGTTCTGCATGAAGATTTGCTAGAAGTTTCCTCTAGAGAGTCAGCTCCCAGCAGCACAAAGGAAGTTGGGCTTACTCTGTGGAGGCTTGTGCTGGTCACATATGTGGGAAGTTCTGTAGCCCAGACCTGCTTTAGGCTGTGTTAGAGAACAGACTCAAGAGAAGGTCTACCGGCAGAGCTTGGGTTGAGGATCTTTCTCGGGGGAGATGAGAGGATTTTAAGGTCTCAAAACACTTGCTCAGATGCTCTCCTTCAAGAGAAACCCACTTGGGGACAGTGAAGTGTATGCTGGGTGACAGATTCTCCTTCTTCCTACTCTCCCTTCTTTTACTAATCTGCTGATTAACTGATTCATCAGTCTATCCATCTGTCCATCCATCAACCTACCTACCTACTCCATCCATCCCTTCATCTATCCATTCATCCACCCACCACCCATCCATCCATCCATCCACCCATCACCCATCCATCCATCCATCCATCCACCCACCCACCACCCACCCATCACCCATCCATCCATCCATCCATCCATCCATCCACCCACCACCCACCCATCCATCCATCCACCCACCCACCCACCATCCATCCATCCATCTATCCTATCCATCTATCCACCCAATCATCTATTCACCCATCTACCTACATACCCACCCATTCATCTATCAACCCATCTATCCACCCATACATCCATTCATACATCCATACATACATACATACATTCATGTACCTACCCACTCATCAACCTACCCATTCATCTATCCATCCATCCACCTATCTACCCACCCATCCATCTATTCACCCACCAGTTCACTCATACTTTCATCTACTTAGCCATTCAAGTATCTATTTACCCATCCATTTGTCTATCCATCATCCACCTACCATCTATCAATCTACCCACTCATCCACTCAACTTCCATTAATTTATATTCTCTGTCCATCCATCCATCATCCATCCATCCATCCATCCCTTTGCTTGCCATCCTACCTGGTCTGTCTGGTGAGGATTCCCCCAAAATTCGCCCTGGCAGGAGGAAGGGTCTATGTACCATGCCTTCGCAGAACTCAGTAAAAAACGGAAAGAACTCTCGGAAGGGTAGAGGACAGGGCATTCAGGTCTGACAAGACCAAGATCTCCATACAGGGATAGTTCACTGGACAAGATGAAGCCACCTGATTTGTCACAGCTCTAGGGTCATTCAAGAGGTGTGGTTCTGCAGCTAATCCATGCTTAGTCATGGGACTTGGGGGAGCAGGGCTGGGTCCCTCTTCTTCCCAAGAAGAAGGTTCTTGGTTCCCAAGCCCTCTTCTTCCCCCCTCCCTGATTCCAGCACCATCACATTTATCTATCATCCCAGGCCATGGTCTTAATTCTGTCATGCACCATTTTCCTCTGAATACAGCTGCTGGGCATAGGGAATATGGGTTGCACAGGAACCTCCGGTGTCTAGGAGGACTGGGTGGCAAGCACTTATCTCCTCACTGAGGAGCATCCACTGCGTGCATGCTGTCGTCTGGCACACGGGGCTTCCAATCTTTGAGGCTGAAACCCTCTGCTGCCCCACCGCTTTTCCTCTCTGTCCTGGAGGGCCTGTCTCACCGTTCTGCTCCTGTCTGCCTGGAAATATGACTCCATTCATTTCATCACTGCTGCTTCAGAGCCTGGGACAGCCCCACCTTATCAAGTCGCTGAGATCTGGAACAGTCACTCTGAGAACTGCAAGGATCCGCTTTGAAACCAAAGGTGGCCGAAAGAATCAACAGTGCTAGAGGAGAGGGAAGACTTTGGAGGTGGAGGTACTGTGGTTCTCAGTGTTAGCACACATCAGGAGTAAACGGATGTCTGACCCAAATCACGCAGGGTGTGGGGAGGACCAGGGATGCAGTACATGGTTGGCATGGGTACAAATGGCTTTGTCCTAAGTGGCCCCATATTCAAATTAATTGCTCTAATACTGTGTCAATTAATAGTAACTATAAGATAAAGCATTTACCAAGCATCTGGCTCTGCTCAGATGTAGGTTATGTAGGTTGTGGGTCCCAGCATCCACTCTTACATGTGAGGAAATGGAGGCTCAGAGATGATAACCAAGTAGCCCGAGTTTGCTCTGCTTCGTGAGTTATGTCATTGAACTGAAAACCAGAGTTCCTGACAAAATAGTGTCCATGGGACATGGAGGCAGACACAGCACTGAGAGAGGAGGAGCCATGCTTTCGTCCCCAGCATCCCTGGCCTGAACTGTGCAGCCAAGCACAAAGCCTGGGAAAGATGCGCAGCTCCTCCCCTGAGCCAGCTGGAAGCTGTAGGGGCAGGACCCAGCCCTGCCATCCCCTGACAGATGGGAGCCCCTAGGCCCGGAGAGGGTAGGGACGGGGCTGAGGTTATACAGTGCCCCGGGGCTTTCCTCAGCAGGCTCCTGCCTGGGCCAGACAGCTTTATTAATCTTGCCCCCTCATGGCCCCAGATGGCAGCTTGGGTCTGCCGGGATACAAGGCTGGGAGGGGTGCTCTGAGTAAGAATAACTGGGTTCCTAAATCATTCCCTTTGCCTTTACTGCTCTCAGAGCAAGATGCAGAGACCCCATCTGCGGAAGCACACCCAGGCTCTGTTTATCCTGCATGCTTCCATGCCAGTAGAGGGTGCTGTGGTGCAGGGCGGAGCCATTGCTGGGTCCCAGTGGAACCAGTGTTTGGATTCTATTTCAACAAGCTGGGGATGGTGGTGGGGTCCTCTCCTGTCTCATCTCCTCTGGAGGAGCCTACACCTCTCACGTGGAGCTTGAAGACACTCAGCTCCAAGTCCCTATCCGCTGTCCATGGTCACTGCCAGGATGGAAGAGACCGATGAGCTCATTTAAACACCCAGCATATGTTCCCTTCCCCTCTTCTCCCAGTACCCACTAGAGCCAACCCTGCCTGGGCTTGGTCCAGTGGAGGCGGGTGACTGTGTGCTCCCTCGCTACCACCACTGTCACTCAAGTCTAGTGAAGATCAATTACCAGTCTTCAGAGAGTGGAGTTAACAGCCACATCCTCCAAGTCCCTGGCTATGCCGGGGTGGACACAGAATAAAGTGCCCCAGGCCAATGTGTCTGGAGGGGGCATGGAGGTCTCTGGGGGTGGGGGAAGGGACAGGGAAGGGACCAGACTTTTTTAATGGAAGCTGATGAAGATGCCAGAGCCTGAAAGCTCATTTGATTCTCCAAAAAGCTCAGGAGAGTGCATGATCTTGTCTCTATCCTGGGCTGGATGAAGCCAAGAAGCCTGCAAGTGGCTAGAAGGTCCCAAACCTGGGGGGAAAACCATCCACAGCTGACTGGGGCACTTCAATCCACACCAACAAGCAAAGCACTTATGAGAGCAACACTGGTTTTGGCCACCAAGTTCTGGCTCCGGGTGGGAAGGGCTTGCTTGCTCACTGGCTGTGCCTCTGGGCCTCTTCCCAAGACAGACGGGCTGGGCTCGTAAACAAGCAATTGGCCCCAAATCCTGGGGAGTCTGCCTGTGGCACAGGGCAGACACAGTGGGGAGGGGCGATGAAAGCCTAATTAGGCTCCAGAGGGGCGGTGCCTGAGGGGAGGGTTGCTATAGTGAAACTGAATTCAAAGGACAGCCTTTCCTGCTGGGTGCTCAATGAGCCATGAATGTCCAGGGGCTGCGGAGCAAGGCAACATCTGGGACACCAGGTTTGGGGCTCTGCCTCTGCCATGCCCCACACCCCACCAGGCAACCCTCAAAGACAGCAACTTGGTAGGGACTGTCTCCAAGTTCTCATTTCACAAGGCACACATGTGTCCAGAACCCCAAGCTCCTACAGCCTGCTGCCCTACCCTCTACCCTGCGTCCTCCTCAGGATGGACTTTGCCTTGGGCTGACTCTCAGAAGCACTTGGCACACTGTCCTCGCGAGTCTTCTGCGCTGGGAGGTGGCATTCTTATGTTTCAGATGAAGACATGGCTCATCAGCCCAAACACACTAGAGGTCGGAGTGGAACTACTGAGACGCTAAGTCCTCCAGGGAGGTGACTCCAGGGACAGCCAGCCTGCTGAACTCCCTGTAGTCCAGAGTGTGGGCTTTCGGTCCGCTACAGAAGCCCTGGTCCCAGGCCTTGCTCAGCAGGCCCTCTCTGTCTCGCGGTGGGTACGACCTCCCCTCATCTGCTCCCCCTTCCTACCTTTCACTCCTCAGAGCCTGGCTGGAACCCTTTGAAAGGCTTACTGATCCATCCCAAAATAAGTGTGCTGTTGCTCGGGCAACCTGGCCCATCACACAGCCAAGACTGAAGTGTTGAATGGGTTCACGGATATTAAGGGGGCCTGGGAACTGGGAGGGCAGGGGCACAGGTCTGAGTGGAAGGGAGGGGTTAGGGACCCCAGGAATTCCTAATGGAGCTGTCCCCAGCCCTCGCAGGAAAAGACAAGAAAGTTCCTGACCATCACCGCTGTGACTAAGTGTCTGACAGCTCAAACAGGTGTCATGGGGGAAGCCAGGCCGAGGGAGAAACAAGGAAAGCGCTGGCTGGGAGGACGTGGTGGGGAGGGCTGGGGGTATCTCAGAGGAATTTCCCACTGTGGGTGGAAAAGGGAAACTGCATTTCCCTGTAAATGCTAGCTTTGTCTCATCTGATCTCCCTGTAACCCCACAAAGTAGGTTTATCATTATCCCTGACTGACGGCTGAGGAGTTGACCAGAGAAGTGGAATAACCTGCCCAATGCCACACAGCTGCTGAGTGGCAGACTGCAAGCCAGGCCTGTGTGGTTCCTAAGCCAGGGCTCTTCCCACCCAGCCTGCCTGTCAGCAGCCATAGTGCCAGCCAGTCACTCAAAGCAGCTAACAGGAGGCATGCCCACAGACCCCACAGGTCCCAGCCACTGAACAACAATGATCCTATAAGATAGCCATTGCAGATGCTTTTCTCAGATGGGGAAACTGAGGCCTGAATTAACACTGTCTCTACACACCCAATGGGTCTTCAGAGAGGACAGCTTCACTCGTGTGCCCTGATTCAGGTGGGGAAGTTCTTTCTGTTGTCTAACCAAATTCATACCCGCTTTACACCAGTCACAGCCTAACCCTACACCAATACTCTGCCCCTCCTGAGGGCCTTCATGCTCCCGCTCGATTCTCACACCTCCCAGGGAGGCAAAGGTGAGTTACTGTTTTATGGGGAGAAAGGCCCAGCGAGGTTAAGGAATCGGACTGAGGAGACACAGCTACACTTGGAATTGCTTGCTTTGGCCCAGGCATGTGGCCTTCAATTTTCCTGTCAATATGATGTCATTGTTCCTTCAGCCCCCCTGTTCCCTATGAACGGTCTTCCAGCTTCACCACCTGCCTCTCTCTGCAATGAGTTTCATCTCCTCTTGCTCACACTGCTGGGAAACTGTCAGACACCGGGTCTGGGCTGACTCTCCCCAGAGGCAGCAGGTGCCTTTTTGGTGCCGAGATAGTATTCTGGGCCCTTTCCTTCCCTCACCAGCTCCTCAGACCCACAGCTGATGTGGGCGGGGGTGTCTCCAGGGCAGCTAGAATCCATTCTACTCATGGGACCCAAGGAGGGGTGGCTGAGACCCGTGCCAAGGAGGACAGACTGCAGGTATCCGACTCAAAGGATGGAGGAGGCAAACAAGAAAAGAAGAGGGGGGCTGTGGCAGAACCCCGCCAAGACCTGGGAAGGCCTTTGGGAAGATGAATCATGGGCTCTGAGGCCAAGCTTAGTGGAAGGTAAGAGGAAGGAAAACAGGACCCTCCTTTCTTTCTTCTCCATGAGAAGCACCGCAGGCAGCTGGCAAGACGGCTCAGTGGGCAAAGGTGCCTGCAAGGCAACGTAAGCCTAATGGCACAGTTAGATCCCTGAACACCCGCACAGGGAGAGAGAACCTGACCGCAGCACTGCTCTCTGCTAGGGCATGCACCCCGCTCCCCCCATGTATAATAATTAATAATATACATTTAAAAATTAAAAGCAGCAGCCCAGTTGTTCTCTGGAGTCATCAGAAAGATGTGTGGAGAGAATGCGCCGGGGAGGGTGGGAAGGAGACAGACAGGGGCTTAGTCATGAAACCTTTTCAGGGGGCTGGTCACCATTCCCCTGGCACTCAGAGGCGTGAGGCACGGAAGACGCTGGCTCTCCTGGGCAGCGCTCTAGCAGGGTCTCCTACTTCATCCTCACTTTTATCTAACACGCCTAGAAGTGGCTCAGAGTTCCGACTTATTATTTGAGCGCCACTTAACCCCTGCTACCCAAACCCTAAACTTCTTGAGGACCACACGAGCTCTCCAAAAGCTTGGTGCCTCAGACTTTCAGACAGGCAAGTGGGGTTCTGAGACAGTGGCTGCCGTCACTGTCACCATTTTCTTGCCTTCCTGGTCAGTGCATCTCTGCACCAACAGAGAACTCCACCTGCCTCCTCCCGTTGGCTGGTGCTGGCAGGTGGGAGGAGCTAAGGGAACGGACAAGCCATACTTGGGGCTCTGCTGACATCTTGTTTGGGCCACGGCCTATCAGCGCTGCTGGAGAATGCTACGGTATAGAGCTGGAGTGGAAGGAAGAGAGGCTAGCTTCAGAGAAGGCCTGAGTGGGAGTTGGTACTGGATCAGTGGTCTCCCAGTTTTCAGAAAAATGAGGGGCTCAGCTCATGTTCTAGTTCACACATGTCTAGTTCACAGGGCTACACATGTGTGTAGGGAAGGGGACAGAGACAATAATGGTTATATCAAGAGTGAGAAGAGGTGACACATGTGCTTACAAAATGCTGGGAACGAATGTCAACACTGCATCTAGTGACAACCCACAAAGTAGGCATAATTATGATGTCTGTCTTATAGATCGGAGACGTGAAGTGATGTGTCTGAAGTAGCACAGTTCTTGGGTCAATATTTGAACCCAGACAGTCTGGTTCCATCTGGTACCTGGACTGGGACAGTATTTATGGACAGTATTATGGACTGGGACAGTATATTATGTCAGTCTCAAAGCTGACAGGGCAAAATTAGAAAGTCCACCTCAGACATGATGTGGTGGCAATCTGGAGACCCAGGGTCTTGCCTGATCTATAAGGGAGGAGAGCCTTAACTGGCAAATTGTCTTGATTACTGATGGATGTGGAAAGATCCAGTCTACCACGGGCAGTATCATCCTCCAGGCTGGGCTCCGAGCTGTGTAAGAGTGGAGAAAGCCAGCCGAGCAGGAGTAGTCAGGCAGCCTGGGTGCATCGATGTTCCCTGCTTTGACTGTGGATGCGTTAGGACCGGTTGTTCAAGCTCTTTGCCTCTGTGGGGTCTCTGCAATGATGATTGTCACTTGGAATTGTAAGCTAAATAAAACCTTTCTTCCTCAGTTGCTTTGGTGGGATTGTTTTTATTATAGCAACCGAAATGAGACTAGAACAACAGTCAAGGGCCATAGACATCCCAATGGTATCTTCTCCCTGCTCATCACCTTGTATGACCCCAGCTCTTCTGAGCTCAAGTGCTCCTGCTGTCCCACAGGTCATCTGAATGTTCACAGTGTCCCCCAGAAGTGAGCTCTTATCTCACCTCCTTAGGGAGCAGAACTCTAGCCCATGTCCCTGGGCCACATCCTGAGGTCTCAGGTCCCCAAGGCCATCCTACAGGGCCATCCTACAGCAGACCTTCTGGAAACGGGCCTGTGGTCTGCACATGCAGTGAACAGGCCTCAGCTCTTAAACTGCAAGACTGGCCCAAACCCAGTCCTCAGTGACACTGTGGGTGCCCAGCAGGGCTGGGAGTTAGGAGGTAGTTTCACCAGAGCAGAGAGAAGACAGACAAGCTGGTGTGAGTGTCGAATCATGGCACTGCCGACATACACAGGACACACACACATGTGCACACACACACATCTCAGCAGGGTAGGGAAGGTCACACACATGCTTACACGCTCACATGACCGCAAGGCTGTGGTCTCCAGGAGTGTGTCCCTTGTAAGCCCCTGCCAGGTGCTGATGAGCGCTTCAGGAGCCCATGCCATGCTCCAATCAGACAAAACAAGAACTTCCTCACAATTCCTAAGGATGTAAGAGACTCCACAGTTGAGTTTAGACTCCAAGGCCACCAGATACCTCTGGGGCTTTGCCTAGCTCTACCCTCTCGGCCTTGGGTCCCTGGTAGCAGGGTTTGTCTCTGGCCCTTCATCTGACTATCATCTCTTAGTCCCTGTTGGCGCTCCTTCTCCCTTCTAAATAAACATGTGTGTGCATGCAGATGCATGCATGTACACACACACACACACACACACACACACACACACACACACACACATGGACCACCAGTCTCTTCCTGGCCAAATGGATGGCTTCCTCTTACCAACTCAGCTGGACCACATCTCTTACTGAAGCCTGTGTAAGTCCTGGATATCAGCCTCCCAGCCTTGCCCTGGGGCTGTGACCCCCAGAGGGAGGCAGCTGCCTTTCGTTTAGAGGCTCTGCACGCCGGCATCACTGTGCAAAGCCACTTAGTGAGGTGGCCTGAGGAGTGCAGGGCCCTGCTGAGATCAGGAGGCCTGGGAGCCTCCTCCCTGGGAGAGGAAGGCTGTGAGGGATGTTTCATTTCCTCACTATGCCTGGTGATTGGGGACAGGAAGACCGCAGGCTCTATGGAGCACCCTGGGACCACAGGATCACTGCTGCATGTTTGCTGAGTGCCCAGGGTGAGGAGCAGGCCTCAAAGCAGGCCATCTGAGTGGACCCCCGCCTTGCCTGTGGATGTTGTGCGAACTTGGCCAAGTTATTTCATGTCTGAGCCCCATAAGGTGACTGCAGAGACAACTGAGGACCCTTGCAAACTGCAGGCGTGGCTGGTGACCTGCAGCCCGCTGGCCCAGCCCCTCTCTCCTTGACTGTCACACACCATTCTGAGATTTTCTATACTGTGCAATATGCATGTGTTTCCTTGACCTTCTCATGGACGACCCCCTCCTTCCCGGTTCTGTCCCACTAGGTGTCCAGTTATTTCAGAGACAACTGATACAAAGCTAAGAGGAAACAGAGACCTCATCTGTTTGACCAATGCAGAATTTCAGCCTTGAGTGTGACATCTGCTGCAGAGGAAGGGCCCAGTGGATTCTGGGAAAATGAAAGCAGAAACGAGGAGGGAAGGACAGAAATCTAGGCCTGGGTCTCTCATGGGCTCTAATTCAGCTGTGACTACACCCTCTTGGGTGACACAAAACGGTGCACAAACCGTGAGGCCCAATAACAAGGAGTGGTCCTTGTTCAGATGTGGCACATCCCTGTAGTACCAGCACTCGGGAGAACAAGGGAGGAAGGCTGTGAGTTCTAGGTTAGCTACACAGTCAGAGTCCAAGCCAGCTAGGATAGATGATAAAACTCACCTGCTTCACACTATTGAGAGATCCGAGGATCCGAGAGGTAGCTAGGCTTGTCCAATAGCACACAGCATAGAAATGGCTGACCTGTGACCTTATGACACCGAGTCTCACAAACTATCCCTCCTCAGAGCCCACAGTCACAGCACCCCACATTTCTGCAACCCTGAGGACCCAGCCCAGAGGGGAGAGCGAGTGAGTGTTCAGCTGCCTCGGAATCGCCTCTTACCTCACACATTCTTAATTTTTTTTTTTTTTTTTTGCATTTTACCTAAAAATCCACAGCTGTTTAATGTCAAAGTCGGGTTGCTGCTTCCAGATCTGGAAAATGCCAGGGTATTGTGGGAAGCCCAGTGCTAATCCCCGAGTCCTGGGAGGAGCTCTCGGTCCTGTTGGGACCAAGCCCCTGCAAGGAAAGCACTGGCCCTGCATAGTCTCCTCCGCAGCTTGCACTGCCCAGCTGAGGTCAGGCTCACGTCTCCTCCCTGCCTTTCTCCCTCAGGCTGACCACGGACCCAGAGGGCGGGACACTGGACGTCAGTACCCTGCATCCTCCTGCTGCAGCGGCAGAGAAGCACGATTGCCCTGCTTAGACAGCCAGCTCCTCTGCCATGCTCACTGCTCCTGCGGCGGACCACGGCTGGGGGCTTGGGGCAGGACTGGGTATGGGTAAGGATGATGGTAAGGGCTTGGGTTTGGGTGTCTGCTTTGTAAAATTAGGCCTGAATACAGAAAAAGCTGTAGCACTGCTGTGTGTGTGTGTGTGTGTGTGTGTGTGTGTGTGTGTGTGTGTGTGAATGCATACTCATACATGCCTGTGTGTGCAAGTGCATACCCATACATCTCTCTCTCTGTGTTTGTGTGTGTGTATGTATGTATGTGTACAAGCGGGCACCCACGGGGACACTATGGCCAGTGGACGTGGGCACCTCTGTGCCCATTCCTTGACTTTATGAAGGCCAGAAGGAACTGGGCATGGGGTGGAGTACCTGCCTATGATGGTCCACTCAAGAACAGACAGAGCTGCCTAATCTCGAGGCCTGATGCCTAATTCATTAATTAGGAGACACTGGAGTTCCTGCCACCTAAGCGCAGAGAACAGACTGTACAAGACCTATCTGCCCTTCTTGTTCACGGCACACCCTCTCCAGGCAGTCCTGTTAGAGGTCTCAGCCTTGAAGACATGTAAAGACTTGGCACGATCCCATTGTCACTCCAGTGTCACCTACCAGGTCCTTTTCCAGATGCCACAGCCCACGGTCAGTCTTCAGAAACCACAGCGAAGCCATTTTGGAACCCCGCCAGCTACTTGGCCAGGTTTACCCCACAAGAAATGTACTCAAAGCCCCTCCCCTAAGGACCAAATATTCCCTCTGCTCCTCGGGGGCCAAAGCTCTCCTGCGGGTCCACCCAGTGTCCCCACCGCCTTCAGGCCCCAAACCTGGAAATCTGTCTGTCCACAGGCCCAGCTCTGCTTCCAAGAGAGCTCATTGCTCGCTCTTTTCTGCCAGAAATCTAGAGGTCTTACACCAGAGGCCTTTCTTATCTACATTCAAAACTAAGCCCAATATTAGCTGACTCCTGGGGATTTCAATTCTATTCTTTACATTTATTTCTATTTTTTAAAACAAGGACCAGGGCTGGAGAGAAGACTCAGCCATTAAAGGCTAGGCTCACAACCAAAACTGTTAAAACAAAGGCCATATATATGCTTCATGAAATGAAATCACTGTCCATTAACCCCCATGCTCTGAGCCTGTGGCTGGCCTAGAATACCTGTGTTCCCTCATCAGCCCAGAGAACTCCTGCTGGCGCCGCAAGGCCCTCCATAATATTTCTTCTGCCGCGAAACCTTCCCCAATTTCTCCCGTGCAGACAGAGCTCTCTTTTTGCTCAGTTCTTGTCTACATTTTAGAGACAGAGAAAATTTAAAGAGTGGGTATCGGAGATCCCCCAGCTACATAGCAAGATCACGGGTGGCAAAGGTGGCTCGTGCATGTTACTCTCACAGCACAGAGCCTGGGACCTTGCTGCCTGATCCGTTCCAATCCTCACATCCTCCATCTTGTCTGTGTGGCTCTGAAGACAAACACGGACACTCTTTGTTCTCCCTCACAGGAATGGGTCAGGAGGTCTCCCAGCCTCCAAGGATACAGGTCACTATGACACCCGCAGATAGCAGAATGACCACTGCCTCACCAGGTGGGGGCAGGAAGCAAGGGCCCTGCCCTTCCTCTTGGAGACTCCAGACTGGGAGTGAGCGTTCAGGCAGTCTTTCTGGGCCTGGATCTCGACTTCTCTCCCAGGGGCTGGCTCTGCAGGATCCTCTCAGTCTGGGCCTCGTTCTCCTGGCTGAGAGCGTCACATGGTGTAGCCCTGCCTTGAAGCAGCATGGAAGCACAACATTCCTCACAGGGCACGCAGGAAGCAGGCGTCACAGTGCCCACTTCACAGGAGGAAGGTGGAGACTCAGGCTCAAGAGCAAGTGGTACCTGAGCCTATGAGGGACGTGAATCTGGTTCTAGACTGTCCCTTGGCCTGAAAATAATTCATGTTTAGGTCCAGGACTTAGTAGTCCTGAGTACAGTAAGTGAGTTCCATGTTAGGTACTAGGGAGCAGGGAGCATCCTGGGAGCCCTTGGCAGCCCCCACCCAAAGCCCCAGACCCAGACTTGGTCCTGACAAGAGGAGGTTGTTTAAAGACCAGACAGTCCAAGTCAGGAGCTGCTGAAGAGACTGCAGAGCCTAGTACTGGGCCCATCTGAAGGCTGGGAGTCCTGCCTGGGGATACTGGCACTGGTGGGCAGAGTAGAGTCCAGCACTTGGTAAAGGAATGTGTGAGGCTGGCTCTGGGTGGAGCTGGGTAAGCCCAGGAGCAGACTGTGGGATGAACATAAAAATGGGCCACGGGGCTCTGCTTGTGTTAATCTACTTCCTAAGGGATAGAGCAGTGGAGGTGGGCTGGGCCCCAATGTCTGATCCTGTCCTATAGCTTCCAGGAATTGTGGGAAACAGCAGCAGCAGCAGTCTTACTGAGCCCAGAGGACCCTACCCTTCTTCTGAGGGTTTCCAGAAGAAGAGCCACTTAAGGGGAGACCAGCAGTTCTCCTGTGGCTGAGGGCTGGGCACCTTTCCAGGAGTTTTGGAGTTGTCCTGGTGGAACCCCCGGCTGGCGTGAACAGCGACCCCTGCTCTCACTAGAGCTAAGGCAGCGATGCACCCATGCCGAAACACCAAGCAGGCTTTATTCTCCAGCTAGTCCCACCTCACCAGCTTCTGTTCTGCCTCAGGTGCTTTTGGAAGGAGGCCTGGGAAGACATGGGGCCAACATTAAACCTTGTCATCTACACAGACTTGGCATAAGTCGGTGCCGTGTGACTTGACGCCACTTGCTGCCTTCCATGTGCTTGTTTGCCCTGGGGTCAGTACACACTATCGCATATTGAGGGGAACGCCGTGCAGCCAAGCACGCAGAACAGCTCCTGGCCAGAGGCCCTGACAGACAGGAGGAAAGTGTCGCTCAGCGGCAAAGGCGACAAGACCAGGGATTGCTAGGTCAGAGCGGTCAGAGCGGCCTGTGCTCTTGGAAACCACTCTCTGCCCCATACCCTGAGATAAACTAATGACAATACTGTGGGACTCACACTGCGCTAACTCACCTCTACCACAGCTGAGGAAGCTGAGGCTGTGGTGTGAAGGAGTTAGCCAGGGGGACAGGCACATGTTCCTGGGTTATACACAGGGCTCCAGGATACAGCAGGCCAATGAGTAACGCCATTCCCATGCCGCAGATGGGGCTAGGGCTAGCACAGGACATGACTTAGAGGGCCCCTGCATGGCCAGCTCTCTTCCAGCATCTGGGAGCACACCCCTCCAGATCCATCCCTCTCATCAGTCTTTGAACCTCCAGCCAAAGGCTTATCCCCCTGTAGTGGTCTGAATGGGAATTGTCCCCAAAGGCCCATATGTCTGACTACTTAGTCCCCAGTTGGTAAAACTGTTTGAGAAGGACTGGGAGGTGTGGCCACATTGGAGACAGGCTTTCAGGCTTCCCAAGTCTCCTGTTGTCACCCCAGAGCAGTCTCTGCTTCCCAATCACAAGTATGAGCTCTCAGTGGTTCCAGTTGTCACGCCTTTCTCTGCCATCATAGATTCTGATCCTCTGAAACCAGGAACCCAATTAAACTCTTCCTTTTATAAATTACCTTGGCTGTGGTGTTTATCACATCAATCGGAAAGTAACTAGGTCAACCACCCCGTGTTTGCATACTCTCCTTCCCCGCACCTGGCACACCAATAGGGACACAGGACCCACCCTGGACCCTGGAGCTGCCTTAACTTCCTGCTCTTGTCACGTGTCCCTGATGATAGTGCCCAGAACTCAGAAACTATCAGAGATCTCTGGGCCATCAAAGTGTGATAAAGGCTCCTAGGTTCTTTTGGTACTGGAAAGACTCCTACCAAAAATCCTGGAGCCTGCCTGAATCCTCCGAGCTGCTGTACATGGGGCTCTGGGGCCTCTAGGCTGTGTGGAGCCTCACACTTCCACAGGACCACAGAGCTGCCTGCTCATCAACCTTCAAAAACACCAGCCACGGGCTTTTCTACCTCAGCACACATCCATGCCCGCCTCCCATTCTGTTTCCAATTCCAAGTGAAACGATTTCTCCAGAAAGCTTCCCCAGAACTCTGTCTCTTCTACAAGGTTGACTCTCTGGAGGGCGGGGCCGGGTGGCTTGAATAATTAGCTGGGTGCCATTAACTCACTGAGCAGTGATGGTTGTGTGACCTCAGGCAAGTCACTTCACTTCACTGTGCTTCAGATTTTTAAAGCCTGCGCTTCTCAGCAGGCTGCTGTGTGGCCAAAGGCACATAGCGTGACATGTGACATGTCTGCTGTGCTCGCATAATGTACGTGTTTGGCAGGTTGTCATGGAGTCCGCCGCAGCCAGGGTCGGGAAGAACTCGCCACTCAGTGTTCCTCTAACAGTGTCTGTCAGCACAGCAGGGACCTGATTATAGGTGAGGGTGACATTTGCCAAGCCCACCTCAGATACGAGGGTGCTGAGTGCCGGGGGAGAGTTCCTGGCTGAGGCACACAGCACGTGACAGGTACAGAATTAAAACCCAGGGTCCGTGAACAGTAGGAAGTAACTTTCAAAATCATCTGAACGCGGTGGTCTTGGTTGGAAGTGAGCTGCCCATTGCCAGAGGTGTGCAAGCAGAGACTCGGCGACCACCTCTCAGAGAGTTGGAAGAGATGACCTGGACATCCTCTCTGCCAGGTGGCCTTCGAAGGGACAACTTCTCTCAGACCTTTCCTCCAGAGAGCTACATACTCTGGGTCAAGTGAGGAAAAGGCTTGAAGTCACCCAAGGGAGAGGCCTGGTGGGTGGGACCTGACTGGCACCTTCTAGCTGGAACCACAGCACAGTGTAAAGCTGGGTGGATGTGTTGTGACATCTGAACACACGGAGGCCCAGGGCCGGGGCCAGGGCTGCCTCCAGTCGGCTCTCAGCCAACTCACTTTAACCTAAATTAACTTGAGCTGCGGTTGCATGTAGAAGAGACTGTGCAACCTGCTTGCTGCCACCCCCACAAAGCAGGGCCCTGTCTGGCACTCTATCTGGCTGCCACCTTTATCCCTGCCGACTCCTGGCCTTTTGGGGCTCTGACTCCACTCTTCTGCTAGCGCCCTAAGGACAAGGCTCAGACCACCCTTTATAATGTCCCTTCTCCCTGCTGTGACCAGACTCCCTACTGAATCAGCCCTGAGGTTCTGCCCTAATAAAAGTCTGGTCCTGCAGGGTCCCTTCACCTTATCCTGTTCCCCTTCATAGAGCTGGACTCAGGAGCCCAGAGAAAGAGGACAAAGTCATGGGGAAGGGTCTGGACTGGGGGCTTCCTCTGGCAGCTCCTCTTCACCTGTGTTATTGTTTAGTGTAGAATGTCTCCACAGCTAATGTGTTTGAATACTTGGTCTCCAGCTAGAGGAGCCATTTGGGGTTTCTAAGCCCAGATGCATCTAACCTGTGGCCTAAGGTTTTCGTGCATGAACTTTGTAGATGAGAGGTTGTGTCACAGCTTCAGAGGCTGGACAGCCTGTATCCCTTCCAGCTTCAGCCCTGTCCTTGCTGATCCATCAAGACGGAACGAGCTAAGCTGCAGACTCTGCTGTCACAAAGCCCCCGTTTTTATACCTTCCCACAGTGGACCACATCTTCCAAACCGAGAGCCCAAACACACCCATCCTCCCTGAGGTGGCTTCTGTTGGGAACTCTGTCACAGCCAAGAGAAGAAAGAGTAACTGACATTGAACATGCTGACCACAGGCCCCGGCCCCGAAGAGTCCCTCCTGGGGAAGCTGGGCTCTGTTCTGTCGTATACAATGCCTTCATTGCGAGCTGTGGACCCAAAGTGCAGCCGGAGGGTTGTCTCCTCTGCCCCAGGTAGGTAAAAGGCACCCGGGGACAACACGGGCCAAGACTTACTGCAGAACCTAACAGCTACCGACAGCTTCAAAGTCCTGACAAGGAGGCACAGCAGAAAGCAAGGCTCCATTAATGACAGATCCCTCTAGCCCTAGGGCACGGCTCCTCCTTGACGGCTCCTCCTCGACACAGGGCATCTGGTGTTTGTCCTGTCTCCCCCCCTCCTTGTCTACCTGCAGGCTCATCACATTCCAAAGAAGCTGTCATCAGCTTGGGACCTTGCAGTGACAGCTTCTCAAGGACAGAAATCCCTTTGCCCCCGATGAGCCCTCGATAGTTCACTCTTGACCGCTGTCCCTGGCTTCCCACCACTTTTCGAAGGGCGCAGGCAGGCCAGTTTTCCTCCTCTGTATAAACTTTGTCATGGCTCTTAGTACCCCTAGGCCTGGACCCCACACAGAGACCTAGCTCTCTCCATTCCCCCGCTCCCTCCTCCAGTCCAACACTTAGGAAATGGCAGATAGCATCACTCGCATGGCAGTACCAGGGTCAAGTTCAAATGCGCTGTGTGTCCCTTCAGCACCAACATGGGGGCCTCAAACCAACTGTGCTCTCTCAACCCGAGCGGATCCCCCAGGACAGCACAGACTCCCACAGGTGGAGAGCAGCTGCCGTGCCAGGTTGCAGAGAGCTGGGCCGCGTCAAGCCCTGGGACATGTGACAGGAGAGAAAGCCGTAGCATGTGGCCACATCTGCCTACTTAGCTCTCCCAGCCCGGGCTGCACGTGGCTGGGCTTAAACTCTGGCCTCCCTGAGTCTCTAAGTCCTCAGAGGACTTCGAGTCAGAGGCTAAAGGTCCAGGGAAGTTGGGCTGCCCCACTCCCCTGGGACCACTCTGCACTGACCGCTCTTAAGACTTGGGTCTGGACAGCAAGTCTCCATGGCAGCTGTTGGCTGACTGTCTGCTCTTGATTGTGCTCCTGTTCCCGTTCTTAACAAGAGAAACCACGGAGACATAGAGTCAGGGGAAGTTCCATACTGAAAGAGAACTTGATTGTGAGGTGCGAATGGAGGAGCCCAGAGGTGAAATAAGGACACTTGTTTTTAAGTCAAACTCTCTGAATTGTTTGTATTTGTTTTGTTTTACTTTATTTAATGTGTGTGTGTGTATGTGCACATGTGTGAGCCAGAATGCAGGCACATATGTGCATATATGTGTAGGTCAAAGGTCAACCTCATATGCCATTCCTCAGACACAGCCTACTTTTATTGGACACAGGTCTCTCACCGGCCTGGAGTTTGCTGAGTGGGCTATGCTGGCTGGCCTCAGAACCCCAGGGGTCCTCCTGTCTCAGCTTCTCTAGTACTGGGATTATAAACATATCACTGTGCCTGGCCTTTTTACATGGGGTCTGGGAGTCAAACGTAGGTCCTCATGCATACACACGGTGAGCACTTTACCAACTAAGCTATCAATCCAACCATCTCTGGATTTCTTTCTATTATTCTGCATGTTTTGAGAGAGGGTCTCTCTGTTATGGAGTTCTGACAGTCCTGTGTAGTACAAGTTGGCCTTGAACTCACAGAAATCTGCCTGCCTCAGACTTCTGAGTTCTGGGATTACAGGTGTGTGCCACCATGCCTGGTTTTTCTTTGGAATTCTTAAATAACATGTATTATCCTCTTTATGACTTTTAAAACAAACACATCCATTTATATGTGTGTAGGTATATGTATGTGCTCCACGTTTGTGGAGTGCCTCTGGAGGCCAGAAGAAGGTGTCAGATTCCCTAGAACTAGCGTCACAGATGGCTGTGGTACCTAACCCAGGTCCTCTCAAGAGCAGCAAGTGCTCTTAACCACAGAGCCATCTCTTCAGCTTCTCCTGATAGCTTTCACAAAGTATTTTATCTTAAAATGCAAAGCACTGAGCTGAACTCCTTGGGAGAAGAGAGTTTTATGCAATGGGCAGTTTAAGTAGGGCCATAAACACAGCTTCCAAGCATCCTTTCCAAGTCTTTATCCCACATCCCGAGTGCAGTGAGGTGGCTTGCACACAGGGTTTAATTTAAAGCTTGCTGCAGGCCTCTGTAGTTGGATGCTATGAGAACGGGTTCAGGGCCTTCTCTTTGGAAGCGAGGTCTAAATTCTCGGTTTGGACAGACAACACCACGGGCTGCCTCCTGCCACTGATGCAGAAACCGATAAACTCAAAGCCATTTGTTTTTTGTCCACTGCACTACTGGAAAACTAATGACATTCTCCAGGAGTAGAATCAAAGTGTCACAGGGACACAAAGTCAGGGAATAGCGTCTCCACACACAACTTGACACTGGAAGAATAGATTGCTGAGAGCCACTGTGATCTGTCCATTGGGCCCACCCACTCACCGACCTCTGACAGATACTGCATACACCAGGCTCTGCACACTGCTGGAGTCAGGGAGGGGAGATGTCCACGGCCTGTAAGAAGGGGCTAGGAGGATGCTGGCCAGGAAAAACCCTCTACAACTTCTAACATTTGTCCTGTCTACAAATATTCCAATCGCTTGCAAATCAGGATCCATGTAGTGAGAATCAAGCGTCATTCCACCATTTCCTCCTACGAGCAGACCCTGCCGCCTCCCTGGGACCTTCCACCTGCAGAGAGTAGATCTGGGACATGATAGTTCAGCCCACACTTTGGTCTAGGGATAACGGGTTTTCTCTCAGACTTCAGCCTAGGAAGGCAAGAAGGTGTTAATGAACGTTGCAAGAGCCACTAGGGCAAGAGTGGGATCATGCCCAAGGTTTTAGTCTGCGGATCCAGAGTCCTGTGAGCAGGCTGTATGTTGTCCTCTACAAGGGGATAGTATGGGACTCTCAAGACTCAGGCATATGCTAAGGACTCATGAATAAATGAATGAGTGTGATGGGGAGAAGAAAGCTGTACCCCATCGGGAATCAGGGGTATCACTCCCAGCCCATCACCAGAATTTGGGTGCCTGGATGAATAACCTATGCTCTAAACCCTGCCTCAGATGCTTGAGAGTTGGACTCCAAGGGTTGGCAAGATGTCTGGCCAGATAAAGGTGATTGCTGCTTATCTTGGTTACTTTTCTATTGCTGTGTTAAAATACGACTGGCAGTTTATAGAAGAAAGGGTTTCTGGTTCCAGAGGGACAAGAGTCCACGCCCATCACAGTGGGGAGGTGCGGCAGCAGGCAGACCTGGCAGCTGGGGTAGCAGCGGAGAGCTCACATCTTAAACTGCAGAGAACAAACTGGGAATGGTGCAAGGCTTTGAGACATCAAAGACCACCTCCAATGGCACACTTCCTCCAGGAGGACCACGTCTCCTACACCTCCCCAAGAGCTCCACCAGGGGAAACAAGTGTTAAATGCTAGACGCTATGGGGACATTCTCATTCAACCCACCCCACCACAAAACAAAGCTAAACAACCCACCACACCATGAAATCTGAGGACCCCGGCAATTCCCAGTACCTACATGGTGGAGGAAGAGAACTGACTCACGAAGGTTGTCCTCTGACCTCCACATGTGCACCAGCGAACATGCATGCATGCATGCATGCGTACGTGCATGTGCACGCACACGCACACAACTGAAATGTAAGTTGGGATCTAAATACTAATGACACTGGCATGCCTCACCAAGGCACTCTGGAGTCATGTCTGATCTGCACCTGAACTCTGGAAGAAGTGAGTTACTGGGTGTGCTTCCTGACATGGAAGGAGACCCTTGGGAGTGGCGGAGAAACACTGAGAAAAGTATGTGACTGGGGGCTGACTGGGGATACCATGGTTAAAACTGGGAGGGGTCTTGTTCTCATTCACGAATGACAAACTGGAGGATAGGGAGGCTATAAAAACTGAGAAGAATGCAGCGGCTAGACACAGCAGTGCACCCTGCCATCCCAGCACTTGGGAGCTACGGGTAAGAGGACAGGGTACAGCATAGGCTCTTACCTCAACAAAGTAAATTTAGTCAACATCTACTACAAGGTCTGCCACGATACCTGCAGTAGTGCATTGCTGAAGTCCAAGCACTAGGAAGGCGGAGGCAGGAGGATGGCGATTTTGAGGCTGACCTAGACTAGACAGTGAGAACTTGCTTTAGAAGACAAGAAACAGCCCACCAGAACAAGCCACAGAAATCCTGCAAGCAGCTAGGGAATAAAGTCAGAAAGCCTCCCACATGCTTTCCCGGGAGCAAGGGAGGGACTGACAGAGGGATCAGTTGACCCCAGCCCAGGAAGCTTTACAGGAACTCTAACCTAGGCCTCCAGCCAGCCCCGAGATACACCAGGCTGACCTCTGAGGAATCATGCTCTCTAGCTTCTACTCTGGACTTCTGCATGCCATTTCCATATCTTCTCCTGTCCAGTAACCCAGTTCCTAGACACTGAGGCCTTGATTTACTATGCAGTCAAGAAGCATCTTCTCCCTTTGGCTTGGAGTCCCAGGTCTCCTGCAGAGTGGGCTGGGAGTCCCTGAGTTTGGAGTATTGGTACCAGAGGCTCCTGCTGTTGTGCTGCAGAATGACTTGGACCCTGAGAGGTCTGCACAGAGATCTCTAGAAGGGTCCTTCTCCCTTGAGGGCGTACAGAACTTTGAGACTTGAGGGGCAAGGACCAAATCATTGTATGATTGTCAGACCCACGTGAAGAGGCTTTTGACAAATGGTTGGAACGAATAGAGCCTGTAAACATCCCCCAGGTCTGACCAGGGTTGAGCACGGAGGGAGACCCTTGGGAGCGGTGGAGAATAAAACCCCAGAAGAGGATCCTGCCCTCAGATCCGGAGCTCCTGGAGAACAGGATGGCCAGCCTGAGGGCTGAGGTTCTTGTGTCCTGCTCGGTTCCTAGTGTCTAACAACAGAGCCCATAGCAGACACTCCAGACCCGGAGACTGGATCAGGGTGAGCAGGCTTTGACCATGAGGAGCTAGGCACACCATATAAGGGCAGGTCTGTGTGGCGAGTCAGAGCTTGGGAGGAGGAAGAACACTCCAAGCTGGTGGAGAGCCCACAGGTTTGTAGGTTTGTCGTTGACCAGCACCAGGGACAGGGCAGACCTTTAACCTTTAACCCTTGGCTGCAGCTGCATGGCAGCAGTGTGCTCAGCTGTGCATTTCAATCTTTTATTTCCACTTGAAATCTTACATCACACCCTAAGGATGGGGTGTAGTTACTGCTTTCAGGTTCCCAGTGGGGTGCTCCCAGGCTGGCCGGTTCCTCTGGGGCTGTCTCCCACCACTGCCAATCTCCTTGAGGAGCCTTACGGAAGCCAGGCTTGTTTGGTCCTCTGGAGAGGGCCTGGGTCTTCCTAGACCTGGGTTTTCTGAGGCTAAATCAAGTTCCTCCTTCATGAAGGGATGTGGGAGCCATTCCCATGTAATGGAGTTCGATCCAAGCCCTGGGGGCTCCAACAGCAGGGTGACCATTAGGGAAGCAGAAGGAGGAAGCCGCCGCCACCTGCGGATCGGGCAGGTATGGACTGCTCAGTGGGAAGGGAAGGTCTGCTCTTTTAGATGCTTTGATCATTGAGTCTCGTGCTAACCAATGGGATCGTGAGGGCTATGGTGGAGGACAAGGTACCCTGCTGATGGCCTCTGTGACAACAAAGAAGATGGGAAGCAGGCTCGCCCTGAAGGGCAAGCCAGAACTCCCTTACCTGGTCAGCCGAGCTGGAAAGCCTGTGTCTGTGTTTAGATTGCACACCAAGGAGTTCACCTGCAGTATGGGGAGGGCCGGCTTCTGCAGACTGCAGGCTGTCCAGCAGGTGTCTACCTGTCTGGGAAGCAGAAGAGTCTTGACTATCTGGCCAGGTTGATGCCATCACCTCCCAGCGCTCCAGGCCTCCCCTTCCAGTGTGGTTTGCAACACCTTGGGCTCCCAGGAGGCAATACAAACAGCCTGCAGAAACCTGGGGTCTGCACCAGGGACCCAGCTGAAGTTCTGAGGGAACAATTCAGAAGTTCAAAGGGATGTGCACATGGAGCATGGGTGTATGCATCCCACAGTGCCAGAGTAATACACATGAGCCTGCCGCCAACATGCACAGAGCAAAGGGCCCTTCTGAAGGGAGGCTAATGAATGTGCCCAGTTCACTTAGATGCAAAACCTAAGTTCAGAGATTGAATGAGTAGAAGTGTTAGGTATCTGAGTCCCTTGGAGAAAAGGTCCTTGTTCATGTGAAAACACATCTGTGATATACAGGCAAGATAGAGCTATGGTCTCCTTTAACCAATGAGGAGACTGATACCCAGGGAGGGGTTGTGACCTGACTAGAGCCACACAGCAAATTGGCAGAGCAAACCTGGGTCTCTCCACGCTCCAGGGATGCCCATTCTTTTGGACTTGTCAGATCTGAAGCCTGTTGAGTAGTCCCCAGCCTTAGCAGGACCTCCCTGATATGCTGTCAGGGGTGTGGGTCACCGTTTTTGCCCAGTCACAGATCACAACAAAGAATTGCTTCTGGCTGAACTGAATCCAGGCAAGGTGTGTGAAATTGTGCCCTGAAGTCAGAAGCACTGGAGATGGTAGACCTTGGCCACATGCTTGGACAACAACCTTTCCCCCCCAGAAGTGGGGTCCTGGGCAAACAGGTGTCCTCTCAGCATTAGTTTCTTCATTTGTAAACAAGGTGGATAACGGGATTGCTCCCCAAAGCTTGCTGGGAGTTAAAATGCCTCATCGGTCTGAAAGCCATAGGAGAGCATTTGACATGGGGCAATTGCTCAGTAAGTGTAGGCAAGTGACAGAGCAAGTGTGTGTGTGTGTGTGTGCCTGTGCGCGTGCATGCCCACATATACGAGGGAGGTGGAGCACGCACTTGCCTGGTATCCTGGCAAATGTTTAGACATACAGTGACTCTAAATTCCTCCAGTGGCTCCTCCCTCTCACAGCCCATCTGGGCCTCCACCTGGCCTGCCTGGCCCTCTCTCTGGGCTACCAATTCCCCACCTGCCAGTGATGTCCTCTACTGTAATTACCAAGCACCATCTTTTGCCAGCCAGAAAAATGCAAATGTCATTAGCACTCCACAAGTTGGTGAGTGCCAGTACTGGACCAGAGGCAACCAGAGCTGAGAACAGGGAGGACTTAGTAGGCCCGTGAATAGTCCCAGGTTTTTCAAAGGGACATTATAGAGAGGCAAACAGCTACAAGAGTGGGGAACCAGGAAGGCTGTCTCTGGAACAGGATAAGCCATGGCTCCTGATGGCGCTCCACTGTCTCTGTCCCCACTTCAGCCGCTGGGTCTGTCTCTCAGCATCTATGAAGTCTCTTCCCAGCATTCCACTTGAAGAGTCTTATTTTGGGGGCACTTACCTACCTCTCCCATACTCCTCAAGCCATCTGAGGTATAAATTATGGACAAGGAGGTGACCTGGGGTGGGGTGGGGTCTTCCTCTCAGAAAGAGGTGGTGGTGGTAAGTCTTCCAGGGATGGGCAGTGAGGAATCAAGGTTCTGGTCCCGAGACCGTACTAACTGGCAGGAGTCCCTGCCTTGCCTGCAGGTGCCTTGATTTTCCCACCCACAGAAGGCACCTTCTGTCTGCTTCCGCAGGCTCTTGGGGAAGGGCAGAGGCCCCTGCTACAGATGGGAAAGTTCATGTTCCGCATGCCACAGGCCTCTCATTTAATCCTCATGGCATTGTCACCCCCATTTTCGGGATGAGAAACTGAGGCTCAGAGAGATGACATCAGCAGATACGTTGTGCATGGTCTCATGATTTGGTCACTGTGTGATGGCGCTGTCAAGAGTGCTGAAAACAGACCGCGACTAGAATAGCATGGGTGTCACACACATGTGTGCACCAGGACACAGGGCAGTGGGGATGGGCAGTTCCAGGTCTGAGCAGGACCTGTGGAGCATATGCCATCTGTGTCACAGAGTGAAGCTCCTGATCCCAGGAGGGCCAGCTGGAGAGGACATGGCCCAGTGAACGAGGCACCAGGGTGTGATAGTCTCCACAGCCACTCAGCCTGTGTGATCCAGGTCTGTCCCCACAGGTCCTGGTCTGTATTGCTGCTCAGTCTCCCAATGCCTTTGGTTCAGCATTTCCACCAAGGGAAACCGGTCCTGCAGATGGGGGCTGGTGTATGCAGGATCTGCTGCCACATGCAGGGCACTTCACAGGTGCGGGAAAGAAGAGGGGTCCAGTGGAGCCCCAAATCTGCATTCTCACCCTTGCCTCTGTTGCCTGTGTGATCATGGCAGGCAAGACCTACTTGAGCCTGTGAAAACTCTGTGTTACATGTATGTCTGAGGCAGAGTGGAGGCATACTACCAAAGGCTGTGGTACCCATCAGAGTCCAGCATGGGTCAAAGAAACAGTCTAGAGTTCCCAGTGAACCTTGACCAAAGGTCTAACCATGCTCTATAGAAACCCTCTCTCACTCCTGAACGTTAGTTTCCCTTTCCACAGAACGGAGGATTGGCCTGGAGACACACAATAGTGGTAAAGACCTGTGTGCAAGGCCCGTGCGTGTGCAAGGCCCTGTCCAGCCCAGTCACAATGGAAACACAAAGAGACATAACCACAGCGAGGCCCACGGCCCCCACTCCACGTCGTGTATAACTAACCACAGCGAGGCCCACGGCCCCCACTCCACGTCGTGTATAACTAACCACAGCGAGGCCCACGGCCCCTACTCCACGTCGTGTATAACTAACCACAGCGAGGCCCACGGCCCCCACTCCACGTCATGTATAACTAACTACAGAGGGCCCACAATCCCCACTTCGTGTTTTCATTGCTGCACACTGCTCTAGTCCTCACAGGAACCTGGTTGAGACCTGAGTAGCAGGAGATGTGAGCAGATGTGGAAGCAAGGTTTGGGCAAGAGGAGAAAAGAAAGCGGCTCATGTCTGAGCTGCTGACCAGGAAGGAAGGCGGCAACCGTGGGAGGGGAGAGGAGTACATGGCTGAGTGTGGGGAACCAACAGAAGGATGGTGGAAGGGACGGATGGATGCGGTGGGGGAAGAAGGGAAGGAGGGAGGGAGAGGGACTGACCACACCGCTGGGAGCAGAGGGAATCTGGACTGAGCCTTTTCCTAGGGGTTCTGTACCTGGGGAGCAGGGGCGAACAAGAACACCTGCTGGGTGGGGGACTCCTGAGCGTAGATTCACTTTCCAAGAAGCCCAGAATCCAAGGGGGAAGACAGTCCCAGTGTGGGAAGGAGCGGAGAGTTAAGAAGAGGGGAGAGGGGCACCGGGAGGGTTTCTCAGAAAGAGGGGCAGATCTGAATGTCTGAGGATTAGAGGAGGGTGCTGGCAGAGACAAGGGTGAGAAAGGCATGCCAGTGCCCGGATGTGGGGCAGGCATTCAGGGCTGTGCACCATGGTGGGCAGCTGGGGATGACACAGGCAAGGGAGGAAGGCAGAGGCCAGGTCCTCGGATGTCAGGCTGAGGATGCTGAACTGTAGCCACAGGCCATGGGGAACCACTGAAGAGGTGCGCATGGGGCAAGCTGGAGACAGCAGAAACCCAGGAAAGTGGAAACAGATGATGAAAGGGTGGACAGAAGATGGGGGTGGGGCTAGTAAGCTCGGAACAGAGAGGAGCTGGGGAAGGACCCTAAGGCAAGTCAAGCTGGGACAGAGACCCTGTGGGAAGGAAGACTACTCATAGCCCAGTGTGTCACTGCCACCAACTGTGTAGCCTCAAGGAAGTTATTCCACTTCTGTGGGCCTCAGTTTCCCACCCCACCCCACCTTAAATTAAAAATTAAGCCACCTCATAGGACTATAGAGTTCAACGGAGCACTCTGAATACGGTCAGGGACGGATGCTGAGTGCTGGCCGATGTGGTCTTAATTTTATTCCCAGCATGCTTTCCCAAGTTGCAAGGAAGGACACTGATGTTCAAGGTCAAACAGGCAGCGAGAGCTGGCCTCTCTGGGGCTCGTCAGGCCTCACATCCCAGGAGAAGCAAGTTACAAGCAAATAAACCGTGATGGCTCAGAGAAGCCTGATCTTAAAGTATTATTAAAGAGCAAGACTGTTGTATGACTGTGCACGGCCTGCTTATTAAACTCCAGCTAATAAGTAAAATGAGTTAAGTTAATGAAAAACCAACCTTCGGGAGGGATCGCATCACCTCATGGTGGCCCATAAACATCAACATGAAAATTTAAAACACAAGAATGAATGTGGACGCCGGCAGCAGGGGAGGCTGCCGGAGAGCAGCCATTGATTCTAGCCCTTCCCCTCACTCATGGGGTCTTCGGGAAGTCATAAGGAGGAGTTATTTCTCTTTGTTCACACACCAAGGATGCTAGGTGCTGAATCTAAATTGTCTCTCATTCCTAATTAGTAAGAATGAAATTAGAATCCATGTATGGCAGAACTGGAGAGGGCCTGGGGGTTTCTGTACACAGAGGTCTTTGTTTTACAGACCAGCAGTGGCAGGGGGTGGAGAGGAAAGAGAGGAGAGAAGGGGAGAGAGGGAGAGAAATGATACAGAGAGAGAGAGAGAGAGAGAGGGAGGGAAGAAGAGAGAGGGAGGGAGAGAGGGAAGGAGAGAGAGAGAAAGAGAGAGAGAGGGAGGGAAGAAGAGAGAGGGAGGGAGAGAGGGAAGGAGAGAGAGAGAGAGAGAGGGAGAGAGGGAAGGAGAGAGAGAGAGGGAGAGAGGGAAGGAGAGAGAGAGAGAGAGAGAGAGAGAGAGAGAGAGAGAGAGAGAGCCAGCCATTTAAGCCACACAGTTAAAGGGCATGGGTTGATGGCAAAGTTGGCAGACTTTTTTTTTTTTTAAACTGAACCCAGGTATCCACCAAGCTTAACCAGGAAGGAAGCACACTTTGGGGACCTTCTGCTTTGTCCTAAGGGGCAATATGTGGTTCAGTCTCCAGTCCAGGTCAGTAGCTCCGAGGGTTCCAGATGAGGCTCATTGTTTGTATTTGTGTTTGAGGTGAGAAATTGTCTCTAAACTCAGTGGATCTCTCTCCTCTCTCTCTCTCTCTCTCTCTCTCTCTCTCTCTCTCTCCCCACTCCCTCTCTCTCTCCCCGCTCCCTCCCTCCCCTCCCTCTCTCAGACACACACACACACATATACACACACACACACACACACACACACACACACACACACACACACACGAGCGTGGGGACCTTTGGTGGCACACATACACATGCGCATGTGTTTGTGTGCTTGTGTATGTCACACTTCAAGCTGTGTGAGATTATGAAGCAGATGTTTAATTACTACCTGAGTGTAATTAATCAACACGACTAATACACCAACCACACTGCATAATTACCTTGCAATTATATGGAAAAGAAATATTTTATTACTGAGGGTTTGCTAATAACATGGCACTCGATGGGCAGTGAGCTTTTCTCCCGCCCCCCTTCCCTACCAGGGCTCTTCTGGGCTGATGTCCTAACCTTTCAGAGCTCAGGTGGGCTGCAACCTCCTCCCCATGGCCTGACATCCGATCAGTTTAAAATCTTTGTTTTCATTCATTTGAGTCTTGTCTCAAACAATCTCACTCTATAGCCAGGCTGGCCTTGAGTTCACAAATGATCTTATTGCCTCACTACTGTGATTACTGGCAAGCACAGCCATGCCCAGTCCCTTTGGAGAGGCAACTTGGGAGGGTGAGAGGCAAGAGTCACAGGGTGCTGCTGCCCCTCAGCAAGCTTAGGAATCCCCTCTGGGTGACCTCAGTGTCACTGCCTTCTCCCTCCCTCCCAGCCTCCAACTCTGCTCTAGGAGAGCAGGTAACAGGAGAGGCTAGGGGACATGGGGAGAGACTAGGAGTCACGGAGAATCTGGGAACACAGGGAGAGAGTTGGGGACACAGGGAAAGGTTAGGAATACAAGGTGAGGTTAGGGGACATGGGGAGAGACTAGGAGACATGGAGAATCTGGGAACACAGGGAGAAGTTGGGGACACAAAGAGACTGGGGACACAGAGAAGGGCTGAGGATACAGGAAGAGGTTGGAGATACAGGGAGAGCCTAGGGGACACAGAGAGGGGCTGGGTACACAGAAGCTGGGGATACAGGGAGAGGCTTGGAACACAGGAAGAGGTTGGGCTGTTTGCCAAGACTGAACAGCTCCAAAGGTGAGTGAGAGGTGCCTGGTAGATGAGAGAACCCACCAGGCAGTGGGTTGGGACTCTCTAGCATGGAAATCATAAGAGCCAGTTTCCTAGGAGAAGATGTCCTGAGGGGGCAGCCTCCGGGACCCGACAGCTGCTAGAGGGGCTGCTCACAAGGTACCAGTCACCGGCTTCTGCTTTCCCATCCTCTGAAGAGCAGGAATCCTCAGGGAGCTCACTGTCCCATAGGCAGAGGCAGCCAACTAGGCAAGAAGGCCTCTGTTGTTCACGTCCCTCCCAGCCCTTCAGTCTCATTTGGGGCAGCCTGTGAGACACCTGGAAACCTTGCTGCCATGTGTGTTTTAGCTGCCCATCTGCCATGTGTGTTTTAGCTGCCCATTGTGTCTTTCATTTGATTGTATCATTACCATCCACTCTAGTACTCAGAAGGGGCCATAGTCTCAAGAATTTCAACACAGAACTACCATGTGTTCATAAGTCCACTCCTGGGTCTGTATCATAAGGAACTGAATTACAGGGTCAAAAGAATGCTTCACTTGGGGGTATACATCCATATTTTCATAGCATCTAAGAGGAAGTCACTCTAGTGCTGGCCCTGTTTCCACGTGGCAAAATATCGCTATCGCCACCAGAGTAACGGCTTGATACCAGCTCCATGTGGAGGAAGCTCCGGTGTCTGTAAAGGAGGAGCAACCTTGCCAAGGCCACAGATGACAAAACTCCAAC
This sequence comes from Myodes glareolus, assembly GCF_982192425.1. Classification (NCBI taxonomy): domain Eukaryota; kingdom Metazoa; phylum Chordata; class Mammalia; order Rodentia; family Cricetidae; genus Myodes; species Myodes glareolus. The sequence continues at coordinate 85,621,915 of NC_142035.1, read as the reverse complement.
ATTCATTCTGTGAAGATCTCATACTAGGCAGAGCCTTAGGGGAAGACAGAACTTGGGTGTCTGGGGGTGGAGGGGGATGATGGTGGAAAGTTCTGGAAACAGAGGTGATGAACATACAATGTGTGGATGTGTCAGCTGCTGCAGAATTGTGCAGTGGTGAGGGATGGTGCCATGGACTTTGGATTTCACCTTGGAGGGAGGGAGGGAAGGAGAGAAGGGAAACAGAAGAAAAATTGGAAGAAGAGGGGACAGAGGGGGAACAGGCAGAAAGGGAGATGACAAGGGAGGAGGAGAGAGAAGAGGGAGGTTGGAAAGGAAAAAGAGAGGAAAGGAAGGGAAGGAGAGAAGAAGGGAGAAAAGTACACACACATACAGAAAAAGAGGGAGAGAGGGAGGGAGGGAGGGAGGGAGAGAGAGAGAGAGAGAGAGAGAGAGAGAGAGAGAGAGAGAGAATGAGAATCTCCCAATTTCTGCTGTTAAATTCTTAGGACCCTCAAGGCCTTTGCTAGAAGTCACTTTCCTGACGCCCTTCCAGGCTCTTGGTAGTTACAGCTGGAGTCCCACAGTCCTGTGTCCTGCTGTCTAATGCCGGTGTTCCCAGCTCCTGCTGGAGTTGGAGCGGAGTATTACATAGCCCCAATTCCCACGGACTCTCAGCTCAGTGCCTCCATCTGGGCTGGGGCAGAAAACCACCTATTTCCTGGTCAGGTGACTTGGGTAAGTCCCAGAGCCATGATTTTGCCTAGACAGTTCTGCTGGTCTCTGATGAACTCCAACTGCTCTTTCAGGACCCAATCCACACGCTCCCTCCCATGTGAGAGTCCCTGAGCAAGCAGCATGGCTTCTGGCACATACTCTGGGTGACTAATGCATCTCTGACATCTTCGTGGAACATTATCCTGTATGCTACTCGCCAGACTCCAGTTCACTCCGCTGTGTCTCCTGCCTCAGGCGGGTCCTCAGGAGAACGTCTACTGCCCGAGATCTTTCTAATAACTGCTGCCACACCCCCCGACTGACTTAAACTAATGGCTGTACAATCACACAAGTACAGAAGCATGCCACACACCAAAGGGATCATACATCGGAGGGTTGGCATGGAGAATAATCCCAAACACCAAGAAGCACCCCTTCCAATACCCTGTTGGAAACTTTATAAACTGTACCAGAATGTGAACTAGGTGGAGATGCCAAGAAATTCTCTTCACTCCAGAGAGCAGAGACAGTTTCCCTGGTTACAGCCCTCTGCAATGCTGTGGATGGTGGGGCATGCTGAGGGTAAGGAGCATCATTTCTCACACCCTAATCAAGAGAGGTGGCTTTTGGACTAGCCCAGATCCTTGACAACTGTGGAATATATGGCTGGTCTCTGTATCATCAATGCTAGGAAAATAGAAATTAAAACCCACAGTGAGACATTACTACAGCTCCAACGGAGGGCTGAAACTACGCAGAGGGGTGATGCCAAGTATAGATGAAAGAGACCAGTGCTCATACACTGCTGGCAGATACCACGCCTATTCCACTTGACAACTATGAAAGCTAAGCCACAGCCATTCATGTACCCAACAGAAATGTCTGCACCTGACATCAAAAAGACGTGGACCAGAATGTTCACTGCAGCTTGAATCACAAGCATCCAAAATGGAAGGCAGCCCAAAGGTGTGCCATTGCACACATGGAGGTCAAAGCACAAACTGTGGCAGTTGGCTGTCTCCCTCCACCATGGGTTCTGGGGTTATCGGGCTTAGCAGTAGGTGCCTTTACCACTGAGTCATCTCACTTTTCCTTCCTTCCCTTTGTGGACACAGTATCTCATAGCCCGGGCTGGGCTCACAGTCACTACAGTCAGGGATGATCTTGAACTTTTGATTGTCCTGCCTCTATTTCCCGAGTGATGGGATTACAGGAACGTGCCACCACGTCCAGTTCATGTAGTGAATGCTAGGCAAGCACTCGACAACATCTCTAGCCTCCAGTTGTTTTATTCCTGAAGTTTAAACCACACCCTATTCCTTCCTGTTTAAGCTTTACCTGCAGTTTTATATAAAACATTGAATTTAATATTAAGATTTGAATTTTAAGTTTAAGATTTTCTGTTGGGTCGCCTTCAAGTCTATCCCGGGGTTACATGTGTTCTGTAAGCTACAGATTGTTGGGCATACCCACAAGTGAGGTGTCTATTTTTTGAGCCCCTACTGCCCTCTGAGGCAGGTGTAGAGGAGTTTCTCCGATAAAGGAAGAGGTCATGTGCGGAGGCCCACCAGGTAAGGGTGCCGGCTTTAGCCTTGGCAGCCGCTGGCACGTGATTCTCACGGCAACACTAGGGAGAACGTTAATAGGAAAGAAAAAACTGGGAGATAAAAGGCAAGCTCAGGCCATCCTTTGATAACCAGAGGTTACCACCATTGTGCCTCCTGCTGACCGAGAAAGGCAGACATGAGAGGCAGTCTCTCAACACCATGCCTTTCTGTCTGCGACGTGGGATAGCCAGGCAGCAGGCTGGGGCATGAGCAAGCAGGGTAATTAACACATGTGCCAAGAAGCAGGCATCTGGGCCAGGGTTGAAAGGGAATCTGGAGGCTTGCTTTGCCCTGCCCACCGGAGTCTATTTCAGGTCCCTCCCGGCAACAGTTCAGGAATGGCCAAGATTGCCTGCTGGAGCCAGCACTAGCCTGCCCTACTAAAGACTCTAGAGTAGGGCTCCTGCCCAGCCCAGAGTGGTGCCCCTGGAGCCCACACCTCCGAAGTCCTTTGAACTTCACTTCTCTCATTTGCAAAATAACATGAATAATTCCCCACCCCAGGGCTGCTGAGCGTATTAGCAGATCACCTACAAAAAAGCACTTTGCATTTTTTTCTGAAGTGCAATGCAAATGCTGTTGTTTGATGTTTTACACATCTCGTTATAATTATGTCGTCTCTTCTAAAGAGGCAGGGCCAGTGAGATGGATGGTGGGGAACGCTGGAGACCGCATCTCTACCACAGCACGCAGTGTCTCCAGTTTTCGCCTTACACCAGGGCGTGGGGGAACCAATCCAATTAGCTCCTGTCAGATGGCAGCCTCACCAGCCCATTCTATAGATGGGGAAAGAGAGTACTTTGTTCCTGCATTAGTAATGAGGCTTCTGGCAATTCTCCCTAGAGGATTTGGTGGAGTTACTGTGTTTGCTTCCTACAGAGGAAAGCCCGGGTCAGCCAAAGACGCTTGTTCCTCATGGGGCTTTGGGTCTTGACTGTGGATTTTTGTCACGATTCTGCCAGGGATCGTGGATGGCCACCAAGACTGAGTGTTGCACCTGGGGTGCACACAGAACAGGCAATATTCTTGGGATGGTGGGATCTGACCTAGACTGATAATCAAGGATGTCCCTGTCATTTGGTTGCTCAAGGGCCTGAGGCTGTTTTGGTCCCTGCATCTCCTAGCTGTTCTTTTGCCCCCCACCCCCACCCCCAATACTGGCTTACACATCTTGACTCCAGAAAGCAAACAGGAAGGGTGGGTGAGGTAGAGAAAAACTGGGTAGTAGAAATTGTCACACATATATATTGAGGTACAGAGTCTTTATGGGAGAGGGCAGAGGCAGATGGGGGAGCTGGATGAAAGGTGCTTGGATTCAGAAGTTGTGCAGAGAAAAGAAAGAATGGCAAATGAACCCAGAGATCTGGTGGGAGAAAAAAGGGCTGATGTGAGTCCCAGAGAAAGGTATGGGAAGAAGTGGAGAAGCTCCTCAGAGGACGGCAGACACAGGTTGAGGAGTGGAGGGTGTTGATCTAATCTCAGAGGTCTGAGAAACACTCCCTAGAGGCAAATGGCAAAGGAAGCAGCCTCAAAAAGAACAGGACTGGAGAGGCCAGAGCAGCATCCCAGTCATTAATTCTCGTGTTACAGTGTTTCATGGTCTAAACTGGAGCTAGCTTCCTGGGCAGACAATGGCTGGAAGCTGGAGCCTGAGGGGGCTGGGGTCTGCAGCAGAGTGAGGTCTCTTCAGAGAACCTCCATCTCAAATCTCAAGGCTGAGGTAGATAGAAAAAGTTCACTGTGCACCTATATCCGCCAGCCACATCTGTATACCTTTCCCACAGCCCCGATGGCGGCCTGTGATGGACCAGTTGTACACTGTAGCCTGGCGGAGGCTGCAGGGAAATCAAACCATTCCACACCCTGGAAAAGGTTCCTATGCCCCGCTCAAACACCAGGGGAACCAGAGGCTTACAACATTAACACACTATCTCACGGCTGTGCATGTCCTTCTAGGTGGGTCGTATGGGGCTCTGGCATCAGTTGGGCTATAATTCTTCCAGAGGCTGGAGTTGGGGCATGGGAGTGTCTGTTTCCTTGCTGTTTATAGATTTCCTAACAACTTGTGATCCTGGGACGCTCTGAACACATTGTTCATGTCGCTCTGACCTCCCTTGACCTGTCTGGAGATCCTGTGTGATTAGACTGTGCTCCATGGATATTCCAGAGTATTCACTGTTCCCCAAGTTCTTCAACTCCATCACATCTATAGAGCCACCTTAGTTATGATAGAACACCCTGGCACATCTTGACTCCCACTGTGGTTCGCAGTCCCGCAAGCCCATTGTAAGTTGAAATCACCTTAAGTGGAAAATAGTGGAAGCCCACCTAACCCACTGATCTTGGTCTAGCCACACAGCAAGAGGGAGCATATACAATACCAGGAGATCTTCATTAAAATTACTTAGACATTTATGTATTTGTTTTGTGTGGAGGGTGGGGAGCATGAATGTGCCTAAAGCACACGTGTGGAGGTCAGAGACCAACTTGTGGGAATTGGTTCTCCTTCTTCCACATGGAGTCTGAGGCTGTAACTCAAGTTGTCAAGCTTGGTGGAAGTGTCTTTACCTCCTAAGTCAGTCACCTCTCTGACCCCAAAGAGCCCTTTCTGTTAGACACATATTATTTTCACAACACCGCAAATGAAAAACAAAACAACCAGAGCCACATGCTGAGCCACCATAAGCAGAGGGCTGTCTCCACACTCCCAGCCCCCAGACGGTAGGGCATGGGCATCTTAGGAGAGTTTTATTCTTCCCACCACACCACCCACAAGCTCATCGGCTGGATGCCAGAGTAGCTGGTCCAGAGCCGGGCTTCAGGCTTCATCCCAGTGTGCCTCCTTCTCAAGGATGCTCTGAAGGCGGATGGGAAAAATCAGGAAATAAGAGCCCAGGCTTGAGTTCCGACTTCAGTGTGTCTGTGGGAGGAAGGGCTGACCAGCTCTGACAATGACAACCCTATGCTGAGCACAGGTCAGCACATTAACCTCCCTAACTCTGACCCTAGACTCCAGGTACAGAGGTCCCTCAGAACCTCTCTGTACCTGTGCGCCTCAGAAAGCAGCACTAGACACTCACCTGGGAGGATTGCCTCGGCTTAACGGAGCCTCCTCCAGTGTCCAGGGAGTCACAAGCGCCTGGAAGCGCCTATCCCTTCCCTCTCCAGGTGGCTCCCAAGCATTGCTACTGAGTGGTAGGATGAAGACCTATGTCTTTATGCCAGATAAGGGGGGCATGGGGACACAAACCTAAGGGTGCGGCAGCCACTGGGCACGACTCCTGAGTGGCCTTTTCCACTTCAATGTCCACAGACACTTGCCTTGGGGGCTATGGGTGTTATTCCATTGGCCAGGGATCCTGTGGGTCACTTCTAGCCTCTCAGAGGAGGAAACCAAGCAACAGGGTCACGTTACAGGACAAGCTAGCTGCTGTGGGATTAGAACCCACACCTGACACCAAGCTGCCCCTGATCAGCTCTGTGACTTCCCCAAGTCCCCACAGATGCAAGGCAACAGGAGGGCTGCTGCAGAGACACACTCAGAAATGAACGGCAGTGGAAACCCCGCACAGGCCTAGGGTTCTCATTTACCCTCCCAAAAGCCTGACAGTGAGTGCTGGGCTCAGGTTGGCATTTATCCCCCACACTAGCTTCCTCCACAGAGGCCTTCTCAGCCTCTTGGCAGCTCAGGTCAGGACTTATTCCTTCAGTCGGAGATTGAGGTTCCAGAGGCCCAATGTGCTTTCAGGTCTCCCTGTCAGGACTGCCTCACGTTCAGGTTGAAAGCACAGGAGGCACCATGCTCCCCAGTGTCCCCACTGCCCCACGCACAGTACTTTGAAATGGAGAAAACAGAAATATAACATCTCTCCTCTCCTCCCATCCCCTCCCTGGGCCGAGTAAGCACACTATCCCCTGCCTGCAGTTAATATTGGGGCAAAGCTGAGCCCTGGAACCGGGCTGCTCTTCCAGAAGACCCAGGTTTGATTCCTAGCATCCATGTGGAGGCTCACAACCAGCTGTCACTGTCTCAAGGGATGTGACTCCCTCTTCTGGCCTCCAAGGCTACTGTGTGCACATGGTATACAGATAAAAATTCAGGCAAAACATCCATACTCACAAAAACAAACAAACAAATAAATAGGCTTTGGAACTCAAGTTGGAGAGTGCTTCTGTCGTAGATGCAGGCCTCCTGGAAGAGGTGTCTTCCAAACACAGAAACTTTAGACAGGCAGAAAAGAGCAGAGGCATCCTGCTGAGAGAGGAGGCTGTGAGGGAAACGCCCAGAGAGGGAGGGCAGAGTGAAGGTGATGAACAGCCTTATCCTGCGGGCTCCCAGGAGGCACTGTGCAAACTACAGAGCCATATCTGACTCTCCCTATCCCAATATCTTGGAGAACGGCCAAGGGTAAGCTTGTGTCTCTAAAGAGGCAGCTGGCTTCTGAGAGCAGAGATGGAGGGCCGTGGGGCAGTAGGGGTGGAAGGGGACAGGGACAGGTCAGCAGTGCAGGCTGTTGAATCAGAGGAGGAAAGCCAGGAGGTCTGTCTGCCAGTGAGGGATGGTGCCACAAGGAGGGATGGGTCTCTCTGGGAGAGGCCAGGCTGGCGCAGGATCTCTCCAGGAGAGGCCAGGCTGGCGCAGGATCTCTCCGGGAGAGGCCAGGCTGGCGCAGGATCTCTCCGGGAGAGGCCAGGCTGGCACAGGAGGAATATGACTTCTTTCTCCAAACCCATGCTCCAGTTGTTGTCTCGCTGAGAGGCAGCTGGGGGTTGAAAAGATGCTTTGGCCAGGGTGGAGTGGGAGGGTTCTGGATCTGAATGGGCAAGAGCAGGAGCAGCAGAGGGGGATGAGGGCAAGAGAGGGGCAACCGGGCCCAGGAAAGAGGTTTCCCTCTGTCTGGGGGAGTGCAAGGTCATTCATTCCTTATGACAGGGCCAGGCATTGTGCCCGGAACTAGAGCGGTATGGGTGGTGGACAGAAAGATGGGACAACAAGGCAGCCTTCCTGGGCCCTCCCACTCACTGCCTGCCTGCGGCTGGGGTACAGCCTTGGCAGAGGCGCTGGTCTCTGCCTGTCTGCCCTCTTCTGAGAGCAGGGCGCTGTTACCAGCCAGGGGCTGAAGGAGACGCCTGTGACAAGCCAAGTGCTGCATTCAGCTAGGAGCTGTGGCCTCGTCTCCTCTTCTCCCTTCCCTTCCGCACCACCATTCCTGAAAGTCTTGCTTTGCGTCACAGCTGACTCAAACACTGGCCACCCAGCCTTCTCCAGCATGGATGGGAGGGCTCAAGGACCATGCGAACAAGCCCAGTGTCTTGGGATCTGGGTCTTTGGATGCACTTATTTGAGGCCAAGTTGTGGGCTTCTCTGGCACTGGAAACAGGAGACAAGGGGACTTAGCAGCATCTCCAGCTGCGTGCTCCTGACATCTCTGAGACACACCCTTTGTCTGAATGCCAAGATTTGAGGACACAAGGGTTTTCATAAGTTCTGAGGCAGGAGAATGCCTTTCAACAGGTCTGATGAGGTAAGGCGGGTGAAAAGTCCCAGGAGCTCCTCTCAGATCTCTGCTTCTCTGCACAGCGTCTACTGGACCTCATCTCCCTCAGCGGAACACAGCGGTGGCACAGGGGCACTTAGAGCCTTGTGGATTAGATCAGGGGTATTGAACAATAAATAGGAAAAGCCATTCTGGAAAATCTGAGAACCAAAAAGCAATCTGTTCCAGGATATGGAACATGTGCTAGGGTGGACCACAGTCCCCTCCATGCTCAGGTGACCCCCAGCTCCTTCAACCAGGAAGCAATCCCTTCCAGCACACGCTGGGGTGGACCACAGTCTCCTCCATGCCCTGGTGATTCACGCCTGCTGCGCCCAAGCTACTGGTCTCACACCTTTAGCTACTGGTTGGCTTGTTTGTTTGGTTTCTACTCAAGCTTCTTACTGTCTCATAGCTTCTGGGCTTTTTGGGAATCTGAAGGACCCCTGGCCTCCTGCCGCAATCTCCTGTATAGAGTTATACACAGGCTTTTTGGTGTCTAATTGATTCTCCATTGTGGTTTTCCTGCCGTTCCTGTTCAGATATTCATTTCCTAAATAGCCGATAACAAGGAGCAATGTCTTGGTAAAGGGCCAGCCAAGACACTGGGAGAGAATTATGAGTCAACCAGCAAGGTCCCTGTCCTCAAAAATCTTACAAAGTGTCATCATCTTCATCATCATCTTCGTCATCACCACCACGTTTTAAGGGAAAAAGGAGGGTGGCTAGCCAAGGATGACCTTGAACTCACTATGGATCAGAGAATGACCTTGAATTTCTGCTTCTGATCTTCTGCCTCTTGAGATCTGAGATGACAGTGTGCACTGGTTTATGCAGTGCTGGGGATGGAACACAGAGTTTATGCATACTCGGAAACACTACCTGTTCCCCAACCACACAAACAAGGATGCCAGCAAATAAATCCGCGACTGCAGCAATGCCGGGAGTAGAGCGAGAGTCTAGGTGGTGCCCTCCGAGAAGGGAGGTCTGCTGAGCACAGAGGAAAGGGAGAGGGCTGGACAAGCGCCAAGGGAACAGCCTGTGTGAGCTTCCAGGTAAGAACGGACCTGCAGTGTGCTGGGATCTGAGCAGAGAAGGCTGGTACAGATGGCACGGCTGGATCTCACAGTTCCTGTGTTCATCTCTGCGTAGAGGGAACCATAGAATGCTCAGACACGCGACAGATTCAAATTGATGCTCCAACTGGGATTGTCTGGGGTTATCCAAAAGGGTACACCACTGCCCGGCCACAACTCACTTACTAAAATGACTATTGTTTTTTTTTTTAAAGGATGATACCAAATGCCAGCAAGTCTATGGCACAACCAGAACTTTCACCAATGGATGGCAGAAAAGCAAACTGGCACATATATTCTGGAAGACAGCTTAGTGTCTTGTTTTTTTCTTTCCTGAAACTAAAAGTACCTTGTCAGGCCGTCTAGCAATTGCCCTCCTTCATACTGACTCAAGCAGTGAAAATCTCATGTCCCCATATGATGCTGCCCACAGCTTTATTCACAACTGCCAAAACCCTCCAAAGCACTTTGGGTAGTGAGTGGACAGCTAAGCTGTGCTGTGCTCAACCAGCGATGAGAGGGTGACTGCCATGCCCAGAAAGGAGTCAGTCTGAAAGGCCTGTGCCGTGTATGGTAGCCACTGCACAATGCTCCTATGGGAGTCAGTCTGAAAGGCCTGTGCCGTGAATGGTTACCGCTGCATGATACTCCTAAAGGGACTAGGAAGATGCAGAAAAGACTAGAGGGGGCGTTGTCGACGAGGGCCAGAGAAATGAAAGACGAGGCAGGAAATAATTTCAGGCACACACAGTCCTCTGTGATACAGCCACGGTGGACACCTGCCATTCTGCATTTCTCACAGCCTGTGAAATCTACAATACAAAAGAGGACAGGAGTCCCTAATGTAAACTATGATCTGTAGGTAACGACAATCGATCAACAAACGGATCACAAGAACATAAAATGGGAATAAAGATGTGGCTATCCCAGCTACCGCAGCCCTGTGAAATCTGACATGAGGCCTGGAGTCCAGGAGAAACACTGGATGCCTGAAGTCTGAGAAACACTGTTCCTTATCACTCTTTCCTACGGTTGCTGTAAGCCTGAAATTGTTTTTAAAAGTCAATAAATTAAAAAAACAACACAAAAAAAGTTTTGAAAGACCTGTTTGGGCTACAAGTATGTGGGAAGGGGAGCTGACCAGTGTCTGGTGCAGATCGTATTGTTGATGAGGGCTGTGATAGAGAGAAGGGGGGGAGGACTTGACCCATACCAGTTTAGGGGTAAAGTGTGTGCTAGGAAATCCAGTTCTGCTGAAGCAGCGAGAATTGCCACAGATCCTGCAGCCCAGATGACACCGTGAGCAGAGGCCCTCTCTGCCATCTCATGTGACCTGATCTCTATCCCTCTCTATAGTGTCCCAGATGGAAAGGCCTCCCGAGCGCTGGGATGCACAAGAGTGGGTGTCTTGAGAGGGGTTGAAATCCCAAGTAGGCCGGAGGGGTGATGCACACCTTTAATTCCAGCACTTGGGAGGGAGAGGAAGGCGGATCTCTGTAGTTAGCTCCATGACAGTCAAGGCTATGTAGAGGAGGGACCTTATCTCCCAAAAGAAAATCCCAAGTGGCCCAGGAGGGCAAGTATGACCTTCACTCATACTGGGGACAACAGTTGCCTATCTCTGCTGCAGCAGAGTCCTGGACCCATCACCCTGGACATGCACACCACCCTCTCAGTGCCAGGCTGCCTCCTGCATCCCCCCACACCCTCCCACCTACTCAGGCTCCTTGCAGAGTCTCCTAGGGCCTGATCCTGGGACGCTGCCCTCCGGGCCAACATAAGCATTCAGGCTCCAAAGCTTGGCATAAACAAAGGAGAAAGTAAAGTTGAGTCCCAAGGAGCAGGAGCAGAAGCTGGGACAGGCTGGGAGGAGAGCGGGTGTCAGGCTGGGTGTCAGGTCCAAGATGGGGGTGTCATTAGAGTCAGCAGCATGCAGGGACTTATTCTTTCTAGGTGTTGGCAAGTTGGTCAAGGAGAGAGACATGGCTATCCGGCCTGCAAGGCAGAGCTAGAGCCCAGCCCTATAATACAAGGCATTCCATTCCATGACAGCCTTGGGGAGGGGGGATACAGATTGAAGCTGAGGGAGAACCCATATGATCACCAGAAGAATTTCCGTCAGGTCATAAGTTAGCAGGTGGCTCCCAGTTACCCAGACACTTCAGGTCAGCAAGATAGCCTGTCCTGCATTGCTTCTACCTCATGGTGCCCAGAATCCAGAACCCAAGAGACAGGGGAGGCAGAAGCACCAGACTCAGGCTGGCCAGTGGGTGGGGCCTCATTCCTGTGGAGGGAAAGAGGAGCCAGTCCTGGCTGTAAGAGTCCTGGGAAAGTTCCCACAACCAGGAGCAGGGAATGCATTGGTTAGGGCAGGGCCCCATTATTCTCCTTTTCAGGGCTCTGGGGCCACCCAATGAAACATTCAGGAGGCATCAGGGACAGAGCCTCTAGTCTGTGACCACACTACCCACAAGGGGGATTGGCTTCCATTCTAGGGAAACATGGACAGGGAACAGGGTGGGCTGATATATATATATATATATATATATATATATATATATATATATATATATATATATATATATATATATATTTATTGCAAGCACCAGCAAAGCCTTGCTGTCCAGCTGGTGCCAATAGAGATAATAAATTAAAGATGACAAGGCCCCCTGAGAAGCACTAGGTACGCAGCCTGCCCCGGCTCAGCCCTCTCTCGGGACAGGACCATACCTTAACAACAATAACAGGGTAAAACTAAACTGCTGCTGGCCAGTGAGGGTCAGCCTGGCCCTGTGTCTCCCTGATCCCTTCCCTCCTCGCTCCCCCATCCCCTGTGGGACTAAGCTGAGAGACATTCCAGGCACAGGCAGAGGGTCTTGGGTTTTACCACCAACCTTTCTCCTTCCTCCCATTGTACAGACCAAGGGCACTGTGAATATAGGTCACAGCGGGCCCTGACTGCACAGGAAGGAAGGAGCAGAGGGGCTGGTTCCTTTCCTCCGTGTTCCCTCTGACCTTGCCCAGCTCGCTCCTGTTACAGCTTGATTTCTTTTGTCTCTGACCCCGTGGCTGGTGGTCAGAGGTCTGCAAAGAGGCCCACTGATTAACCAAGGAGGGGGAGGTGGCCTACAAATCACCCTGCCCAATAAATAACCAGGGGCAATAAATTAGGACCTTAAACAACAACAGCAGGTGGGGGCAGTGCCAACCCTTCCTTCTCTGACAGAAGAAAATGCAGGACGTCTGTGAGCCTGGGGTCGCCCTGCTGGAAAACCGAGCCCTTGCTCGGCTGGGTATAGGTGGAGGATGGGAGTGTAGGAAGAAGGGGAGCGGGGGATGGAGGACTAGGGGGTTGGAGGAGAAGGTAGTCAAGAACAAGGACTCCATCTGAACTGCTTCCCAGCGGAAGGATAAGAGAAAATTCCAGCACAGGTCCTAAGACACGAGATTCAAGCTGAGGGGCACAGGCCCTCAACTTCCAGAAGCAATGGGACCTAGGCAGGCAGCCCACCCTCTCTCCTCTCGCTCCACTCCTCCAGCGACTTGGATGGCATGAGTTTGTGGCCCTCCAACGTTGAAGGCACTCTACCAGTTCTGACTTTTGTGGTGTGGGGTGAGGCAGAGGCCCTAGGGACCCACAGCAGAGGTAAGCAGAGAGGCAGTGTGAGGTAGGTACAAAGTACCCCAATTTGGCTCTGCCTCTGATAAGAATCACAGCTTCTTTAATCCTCTCAACTTGGTCCAGTGGGCCAAGAAATGAGGCAAATAGAGAAGCCAGGGCCAGATCCACAATTTACCTCTCCTCTGTCCTGGTCCTGAGCTGTCTTCAGCCCAATTGGGAAGCACTAACAAAAGGGGCTCAAGGCTAGCTGCCACACACCCAAGGCAACACTGGCTGTGGTCGGGAAGGGGTTGCCGGGCCAGGGACTGCATCTTTGCACCTGCGGTCCTGTGACTTGCTTTCATCAATGGGAGTGTTCTTAGGCTTTGTTTTATTGGGGAGCAGAAGTGTCCTCTCTAGGGCTCAAGCTTCTATGGTGACCTTGGGAGTCAAATGAGGGTGCGGGGGTGGAGGCAAGGATCGGTCTCTAGATGACAGGAAGAATGCCCACAGCCTCCTATAGACCTGTTGTGGACTAAGAGACAGCATGGGCTAAGGAAGCCGCGGACACTCTTGAGACCTGCGCCATTAGCAGCTGTCTCGTCCACATTTTCCAGAAAACTAGGGGAAGCCCTGGCTGCGGGGGAGCCCTAGCAATCCAGAGACCTCAGAGGAGAACGTTTTAAAAATCAGGTTTTGAACACCTGTTTCCTGTCCCTCTCTCCTCAGCCCGTACAAGCTTAGAAACATCTGTCACCTACCCTCCACATGCATGTATACTCATGACGCCATTTCCTGCCTGCCTTACACAGGCCTCCCAGAGGAACTGTTCAGTGCAGTGCACTCCTCTGCCTGTTTGGCCTCCCTTCCCAGCCCTGCAGAGACATCCTATGTCATGGTCTCGACTCCTTGGATGATCAGTTCTTCAGATGGAGCTCTCTCATCTGTGGAGGGATGCCCTTAAGAGCCACAGATGCATCAGACCTGTGTTTATTCTATCTTCCTATACATATCTAACTTATATACTAGATACAGAAATTAGCAAGGAAAACTGGAAATGAAACAGAGCAATAAAAGAAATATGCTATATCAGAAGTTCCACGAACATGGCCTCTCTCAACATCTCATTTTGCCTGGTTGGTTCGTTCTTCCTGTGATAACCTGTTTGTGTCTGAGTTGGCAGCAGGGGTAGAGCTTTGGGGGGGTATTACTAAGATGTAAGAACTACTTAAAAATAAGCACTGTGATAACAGCAGGTAATCTGAAAACCAGGATAGCTACTGAGTGTCTACTGGGAGGGTGGTGCATCCATTGTGGATACACTGGACAAAGATGGTTCTTGTTCTCTGAAGAGGACCAGGGATGGTGCACGATTTCACCTCAATGTTCAGATGGCTCACAATATAAAGTTTGTGAAATGTTTATCTCTAGAATTTTGTATTTGATATCTTTGACCATAGAGAACTGAGATCACAGGTAACCTCAATTAGGAAAGGAGAAGTATTGCATGACTGTGTGGGAGGGGTGGTCACAGCTCTGCCATCTTCACGCTTCCCCTCATGCCAACACATGACTGTCTCGTATGCGTGTGTGGGAGGGATGACCACAGCTCTGCCATCTTCACGCTTCCCCTCATGCTAACACATGCCTTCAGACTCAGTGTTTATAAGGAAATTTACTTCTCACCTGGTGAGGCCCTTCATGCTGCACCATCCTGTGGAGGAAGGCAGAAAGGCAAGAGAGCTTCCAAGGCAGAGGAGGTGCTGACCCGAGGCTGTGGTAACGACTTACTCCCTCCATAACAGCATCAGCTCATCTGTGGGGGCAGAATCCTCACCAACTAATCACCACTTTCTTTTCATTTTCTCTTGCTCTTCTTCATTTTTGTTTGTTTGGTTTCTTGTTGTTTTGACAGGGACATAAGTAGTTCTGACTGACTTCCAACTCCCTGTGTAGCCCAAGGATGAAGGGTGATCCTGGGCTTCTGATCTTCCTGCACATGATAGGCAATGTTTTTGTTGGGGGATGAGGATGAGGAAACCATTTCTAGGCTGGAGAGGCTCTGAGTCCAGCTGGGCAAAGGGGGTAGCTCCATCTCTCAGATAGGGAAACTGAGGCTCAGAGAAGTCAAATGTCTAAAATCACACAGGTGATTAGCAAGCATTCTGTTGCTTGCAGCCCCACCATCTGTGTAAAAAAGATGAAGACTGTGCACTTGTGTGTGTGTGAAGTGACTGTGCACTTGTGTGTGGAGGGGTTGAAGTGGCTGTGCCCTTGTATGTGGGGGGGTTTGAAGTGGCTGTGCACTTGTGTGTGTGAGAAGCGGCTGTGCACTTGTGTGTGGGGGTTGAAGCAGCTGTGCACTTGTGTGCGTGCGTGTGTGTGTGTGTTGTGAAGCGGCTGTGCACTTGTGTGTGTGTGTGGGGTGGAGTGGCATTTATGTAAGCCTGGCTCAATTCCCAAGCAGGGACAAAGGGAGAGACGTTTCTATTCAGTTTCTCTTCTGCTGAGTTTATTATCTATAATGTTCTAATTAAAAGTCAAGCACTCTCAATAATCCCTAGTGAGGCCCAAGAAAATGTCTGGCTCCCAATTTTAGTTCCATGAGAAATAGTCCAGTATCGTATCAGTCAACATTATCTGACCTTCCAAAGGGTACCCACTATTGCCTGCACTTTAGCATTCCTGTGTGTCACCAAGACGGCAGAGGCAGACCTCTCTGGCTTCGGTATCTATGGCTCCACAACACTCTCGTTTACTCTATTAGACACCAGAAAATGCCTTACGTGTCCCACTACACCTTAAAAACTGAACACTTCCTCCATGTGTGTGCCCCAGGATCTAACCCATCTGTCCTTCATCTTAGAAAGAGGGTGGTGTTATTGAATAAAAGAGAATCCTAGGGCCCAGAAACTTTAAGTCACTTGTCCAATAATGAACAGCAAGTAGGTGACCAGACCAGGATTTGAACCCAAGCAGTCTAGGTGGTGTGCTATGCTGGCCTCACATGAATCCTTTTATAAACCATCTATGGCTTCCGAGAAGCTGATAGTGAACCAAGAAATGTCACCCAAGTACCATGCCTGGGACCAAGAGAGCTCACTCGTGGGATTAGAGGCATAAACTCAGCCTGGTGTGCCAACCTGCCTGGAAGCTGCCCTGGGAGGAAGATCCGACACTGTAAGCACTCAGGATCCCATCATCAAGCGGGGCAGCATCAAGCTCAAGGGGAGCCAAGCCATTCCAAGCCAAGAAGGCAACAGGCCACAGTACAGGAGGTTGGCCATAGATGGGTCTTTCTGTCACTCCCAGGGGCTCAGAAATGCCATGTTTTTATCTCTTAGGATTCCCAGAACCCTTGTGATACCATGAAGCTACCCGTTTTGGCTGGTGGAAGGGCAGCTGACCCTTGTGTCCCTTGCAGTCCCTAGGGACCAAACTCCTGAATCACACTTCTGCTGGGTCACAACATGTCTCTACGAAACTAGTGTTTGCAGACATTGAGCCATTGATCAGGCCTCATGCTACAGACTGCTCTGTAACATAAAGATTGGTGCTGTCACAGCACTCCTTTTAATAAGGCTTGACAGGCAGAGCACAAGTGTGATGGAAAAAAGAGAGGGAGAGGGAAATAAAACCTTTCCAGCTCAGGAAAGTGGGAAAAGCAGAGTGCATAACAGAGGGGAGAAAAGTCAATTAAATCATGATAATTACTTCCGCTGCCATGCCCACGAGCTGCGGGAACAGCTATTAATTAGGACTTCCATGTTGGCTGCAGCCGTTTGACTCCCACCAGGCTGCCAGTGCGCTCCTTAATAACTTTCTCTCTAAGAGCTCATGTGTGAAAATATTTGCACCCTGGCAATTAACAGTTTTGAAAAACCTAACACACACACACACACACACACACACACACACACACACGCACACACACATGTACACATGCACTACACTCACATAGAGAAATGTGGGGCCAGGCCCCTGTAATTGGCATCAAGTGTAGCAATTCTTTCTGTTCCCCAGCCCCCAGCCCCCAGAGTCCTGTAATCACCAGTCCCTCCTTGCTCTGTAGTTAGCACCATAAGAACCTTGTTTGGGTGTAAACTCCTATATTGAATTTCAGACTTAGGCTAGGAGCCCAAAGATGTAGCAGAGACTTACACTTGCTCTGCCTCAGGTAAAATGGTTCAGATCAGCCCAGAGAGGAAGTTTCTGTGGACCCAGGACCTCTGAGGAAGGGGCTTCATAGGGAGAGAATGCTCCTCACCACAAAAATGCACATCTAGATACCATTATACACCCATGGCTTAAGGATGAGGAAGAGTTCCAGATGATTCCCACCTCTGAGGCCTGTCTAGCTTCATTCTGCAACAGCATGGTCCAGAAGGATGGGAGAGGTCACCTGGGCCACTCAGAGGATCCTGAAAATCAGTCCCAGTGCTTTCCAGGGCCTGGGGCTCTTCCAAAAATGCCATAGGCTAATCTTGGACACCTTGTATCAGCTGGTATTATTTCAACGGCATAACTTGCTACACAGTATCTGGCCCCTAAAAGGAAGGTCGACAGCGCTCTCCAGTCTCCTCTTTTCTGTGCAAGGATAAGAAGCAGACATTGGTGGCCCTGAGGGCTGCTAGGGAGAAGGAGTAGGGGATATGGGGATGCTTCAATTCTGTCCAGAGTGACCCATGTGCTGCCCTGCCCTCTTGCTTCTAAGAAGAGAGCACCAGGGACTCAGGTCTCAGGCAGACACAGGACACAGGAGCACCGCCCACCCTGGCCACTGGAAAACAGAAACCCTATGGAGAATGTGGTGGGGCTCTGCCAATGCTTAGCAGCTAGTGGGCAGAGCCAGGAAATCCTGTAGCTCCTGGCCGTGGGCTCTTTCTGGCTGAAGAGTAGAGGAGATGGGAAAACAAGGGCCAGAGGCTTGGGAGGGCCTCATCCTGAAGGATGTGTAGAAATAGCATGCCCTGACCCAGGAGGGTTGTGAGGACAGCGCTCCTTCAGGAAAATGCCTTTCCTGTCATTCAGACACTTCTGCACTGGCCAAGCTAAACAACAGGATTCACCCACACCACACTCTAGCTGCTTGCAGAATGGGATATCCTGACTTGCAGGCAGGTGCACCCTGTTCTCCTAACCTAAAGAGATATCCAGGCTAAAGGGGACAGTGTTAGCACACAGCCTGGAAAAAAATCTGGCATCTGCCTGCTCATATCAATTCTCACTCCCCCTTCTCTGGTCAGCTGATTTCATATTGGCTTCGGCCTCTCCTGGGGTCCTCACTGTTGCCAGGTTCAGCAGCAGTAGCCATGGTGACCTCTGAGGACTATGTTGAGCTGAAGTTCAGAAAAATCATGCTGAGAAAAGTACCTGGACTTTTCTCATGGCGGCAGAAGGTTTAGAGCTAGGGTCAGTAACTGGATAGGGCTTCAGCTCCAGGAACTTGTTGCCCTCCTGGATGAGAACCGGAAGGAGGCCTTGCACCACCCATGGAATACAGTACGAACTCAGGAGCACGAGCCTGGTCAGTGTTCACAGCCATTTTGCACTAAAGCTGCAGTTCCGAGCCTTCCTTTCCCACCCTCTTGCTGTAGCCTCATAGTGTTACTGCTGAGGGGTCTTGATTGGGTGTGATGTCTCTGTCACTTAAAGAATTAAACTATAAGGAAAATCTCACCCACTGGACCTTTATTTGTTTGTTTTTAAAAGATTTATTATTTATTTATTATGTATACAGTGTTCTGCCTGCATGTGTGCCCACACACCAGAAGAGGGCACCAGATCTCATTATAGATGGTTGTGAGCCACCATGTGGTTGCTGGGAATTGAACGCAGAGTCAAGAGCAGCCAGTGCTCTTAACTGCTGAGCCATCTCTCAGTACTAAATACTAAACCTTTGTTTTAAGCTGCTACCTCCAGGTCAGGAGGATGAGGAAGAAGCCACTATCTTGCAAGTTTGCCATCTTAATTACTCAGTTAAGGCACCGTTCTCTGTCTGCTTACCCATTATGGATCTGCTAACTCCTAGTTCCTCCGTAAGGCAGAGTGGCCGCCCTCCTAACCTTGACTTGACTACATGACTCACTTTGGCTGAGGCGGGACTGTCTGATGGCAGGACTACCAAGGCCTCTTGCCTACTGGTCCACAGTCCCAAGAACAGGTCTCAGCTGCGAAAGCCACTCCAGCCCTTCATCCTGGGTGAATAGTAAGAACATGTCACGGGTCCCAGAGAGCTCAGGCTCAAGCCAAAGGTGAGCAAGAGATAGGAGCCTAACGCCTGGGATCTAAGCCAGCCCTGCCAGGTGGCCGCTAGTCTGCAACCCTTGACTGTGAGAATCAAATCTGTGTGGAGCCGCCGGGCTTTGGAGGCTTTTGTTAAGTGGAATGATTTTGTTGGTAACTAATACAGCTCCCACTTCAATCTGAGAAAGACAGACCAAGTGACTCATTCAAACTCACAAGGCTGGCAGACAGCCAAGCTCAAGCTGGGACCCAGTGTGGCCCTTGGCCACACCCAGGTAGCCTCTCCAGCAAACTAATCTGGAGATACCAGCAGCCAAGCCAGACTTAGGAAATCCACTCCAGGTTCAAGCTTCCTTGAAGGAGGCTTCAGCCCAGAAGCCCTCCTGGGGGGACTCATACAGGCCTGGCACCAGAGTCTGCCTGGTCATAGGCTACTTGTCCTGAAGTTCACCTGTAATCCAACCTAGACCCACCTCTGGCCCGGCACCCTGTTACTCTTTCAAGGCCAGCATGAGCTGAAATGGTATAAAGAGGACTAGCTGCTTGGGTGGCCATATTGCCAAGTCCCTGCCTGACCCTCATATCTAGGTGGGCAGCTACTGAGACCACTCAGTTCTATCTGCTGGCAGAATCCACCACCAAAGGCAGAGAAGCTGGCAAGGATAGGAGGGGACAGAGGTATTGCGGCAGTGGTGGTGTGTTGCTGACTCACCCTCCCCCCAGAACCTCCCTCACAACTAGACAGAGACCCTCTTAAACAGTTGTAACTTGTAATCTGTTCAAGGCTCGTCCTTGTAGCTGACATATCTGCTACAGCACGTCTGTGAGTTACTGATGGATGAATGAATGCACACACAGATGAATGAGTAACTGCACAGATGAGTGGGCACATGCATGAATGAATGGGCACATGAGTGAGTGAATGGGCTCACAGATGAGTGAACGCATGAGTGAGCAGGCGCATGAATTAATGAATGACTATCAAATTATCTTGTGTATAAATGAATGAGTGAGCATGTGAATGAGTGAATGGTCTCACCACTGAACGAATGGGCATATGAATGGAAGGATGAATAACTGACACACATGAATGAATGGGCACATGGATGAATTAGTGAATGCACAAATGAGAAAGAATGAACGGATGCACAGATGCAAGTCTGGACACAAAGATGAATGAACGATCCTGCCACGAGTCCTCCCGACTGGCCCTTCTCTGAGGCCACAGCTCTAACCCGGGCACAGCGCCGCCCAAAGCTGCCCCGCGGAGCGGTGGGAGCTGATAGCGGTCTTGCTTTGAGAAACTTCTGCTCTCTGATGCAGACGGGAGTTGGCAGTGGCTGCAGATGTACAACCCAACCTCGGAACAATCTTACTGGTAAAGGAAATGAGTCCTGGGGCCTCCGCCCCAGGCACTCGGAGAGATGGCCCAACAACACTGTATTCTCCACCAAACAATGAAGAATTAAACCACTGCAGAGGCCCGTCTGACTTTTGTCTGTTTTCTATTTTGGGTTTCCTTTGAAAAAACACTTCTGCTGTTGTGTGAAGTCTGATGCTTCTGAAGGCTGTCTCCAAGGTCCTGTTCCCAGGGTCTCTAGGCCCTTGGTTTTTATTTTCATGTCTCAACATCTTGTTCTTTTTCCCATTTGTGGATGTGCCTGGACCCTGTGAATACAGAGGGCCAAGGGGGTGGAGGGATATGTGCCCCACTCAACCCGCTATTCATGGTGGCCAGATGGTGCCACAGACCTCCAGCTCAAGCTTCCGAGCAGGCCCTGCCCGTGCTAGGTTTGGGCACCTTGCAATATTCTGAGCCACATTTACACCATGCATACAGCTGGTACCTGGTAGCTAGCACTGCTGTAGAAAGCCCTGTCACTCATTCAGAGACACCACGCATTTTGACCAAGGTCACACAGCAAGGGAACAAGGGTTAGTACTTGGAAGTCTCCCCCAGTACTGCCAGCCAACTGGAATATCAAAAACCCTTCAAGAGCTGCTCTCTGAGATGAGAAAACACAAGCCTGTGTACAACTCACACATCCTGTTCTCACGCTCACCATATGCTGAGCTCACGAACTATGTCAGGTACCTTACATATACTGTCCCAACCATACAAAGGCAAACTTGTTTTATGATTTTCCCACATGCTTCCGTGGAAACTAAGGCTCAGAGAGGTTCTGTGACTTGTCTGAGAACACACAGTAAGCAACAAAAAGGACTCATGGCCACTCAAAGCACTTGCTGTCCTTTGCTTTGTTCCCGCATCACTGCCTGTGGGTCCCTGTCCGAAGTTGTCCAAATGACTGTTTCTGCTCCAGGTCACCTCTGCAAAAAGTTTGGCTAGACACCTTTCTTGGAGAAGGAGGACCTGGTATAGATCATCATAGTTACAGAGTATCAGGTCTATCTACCTGTCCCCTGGGAGGGTCCTGGAGCACAGTAGGGAAGTGTACAGTGACTGCTGAGAAGTGAGGAGCAAAGACACTTAGAACCACACTGGCAAACTGGGCTGCTCTCGAGTGTTCAGCTCCTCTCTGTGTCTTAGTTTCTGTATCTTAGTCTCTCTCTCTCTCTGCCTTTCTTTCTCTATCTGCCTCCTCTGTCTGCCTCTGTCTGTCTCTGTGTCTTAGTCTCTCTCTCTCTCTCTCTCTCTCTCTCTCTCTCTCTCTGACTCTTTCTCTATCTGCCTCCTCTGTCTGTCTCTGTCTGTATCTCTGTGTCTCTCTCTGTCTTTCTGTCTCTCATACACTGGCATAGCAAAGCTTTCAGGAACCCTAAGGTTCTACTCACACCCATAGACCAGTGGCACAGGGCAGGGCTGCCTGTGTAGCTTTCCTGCCCTCAGTGGTCCTGTGACTCCAGAAGTCCAGCAGCCTCACCATGGCCCAGTTAAGCTGGCTCATGACCTTGACCAGTGTGGTAGTTCTGTGAGGGGTGGAGGTTGACCAGATATCTACCTTAAAGCCTCTTCTCTGCCTTTAAGATTAGCCCAAATTACTGCTCCAACTCCCCCAAAGGTAGACCCTACTTTCCAAACCCCAACCTTGCTCTCCCCCAGGCCTGAGGAAGGAGCTGTCATTGAGGATACCAAAAAGGTGGCACTCAATGAAGATGGGTCCTATTATCACCGGAGCTCTGCCGTCCCACCCTGCATTCCAGGTGCCCATGGACCCCCTCTGAGACAGTTTATGCGTTACTGACTAGAGAACAGTGAAGCCCTTTAGCTAATTAACCTCAGAGGCTATAGTGCATCAGACACGGGAGATGTCCATACTACAAAGGTGTAGTATGGACATTTCCTTAGTGAAGCAGAAAATCCTGTTATATTTCTGGGACCTCACTAAACACAGTAGAAGTTGGGGCTCGTGTAGTCATCACTGTAAACCTAGCAGGAAGCCAAGGCTCAGAGAAGTTAAGTCATTCATCTAAGGTCATACAGTCAGGAAGTAGCCAAACTGGGATTTGAACCTAGGTCTACAATATGAAAAGTATATGTTTTTTATCCTAGCTCTCTGACCCACCGGACTTTGGGGCACAGCAGATGTTCTAGTTTGGAGGCTCCACTGGTGAGATCTTTGAGACTTGCTTTAAGGACATCCCCTTCCCCAACCCAGAACAAATCAAGGCAGGCATCTAAGCCTGTTTGTGCTGGGGACAGAGGAGGAGGAGGCCACTAAAACCAAGGCAGGTGACACCCTGGCTGACTCGGATTCTCTTACTGAGACTCTGGGCTTCATTAGGGATGCATCTTCAGCGATCCTGATAGCTGGGTCTCAAGCAAACAGTCCTGCGACTGTCCACCGAAGAGGCAGATTTGCCATTCTGAAAGGGCACAGACAACACAGGCTGTGGAGTTCATTGCCAGGAAGGTCACTGTGGGAGAGCCTCAAGGTTCAGTACAGAACAATCTTTCCCTCCTCCTTTTCAGACTTTGGATGGCTCCGAGGGCCTCAGAGAGGCAGAGGAAAAACAACAGATCATGGCTGGGGATGGGGGCAGAGATGGGGTGGGGGCAGGGGGAGATACATGCACACAGTTAAAATTCTAATTATGGAAGACCATGAAAGAGCTTCAGCTCCATTTGTACGACAGGAAGCCTATTATTATTTGGGATGAGACAGATATTAGCCAAATTCTTTAATTATAAATGCCTGCTGGGTAATATTAAGAAATGACAATGGGGCACACATCCGCCCGTTCGTTTAAAATGAAGGAGGCTGGGCTAGTGAAATGGCTCAGCCAGTAGAGACATTTACCACGTAAGCCTGACAGCCTATGCTCCATCCCCAGAACTCACACAAAGGCAGAGAGAATCAGCTCCGCAAAGCTGTCCTCTGACCTCCACATTCATGCCCTGGAACAGGTGTGTACATGTACACAAACTGTACACACAATAATGAAAGATTAATAAAGCAAAATGATAGGGTCTTGGAGAGATGCCTCAGTAGTTAACCGCTTAGAGAGGACCCAGGTTAAATTCCCAGTACGCACCTGGTAGCTCAGAACCATCTGTAAGCCCAATTCCAGGGGATGCTCTCTTCTGACCTCCATGGGCACTACACACACGCGGTACATAGACATACAAGAAGACAAATAGCCATCCACATAAAATGATTTCTTAAAACAAAGGGAGATAGCTGAACAATATAGTATGTCTAGTATGTGTAAGACCTTGAGTCCTACCCCCAGCACCCCTAAAGAGAAGGTTACCTGGATAAGAGATCAAAGTGCCCAACCAGGAAAGCCTATTTTCTAAGTCTGTGTGAAATCACAAGTCTCATATAAACAGGGCAGTTGGCAGTTAACACACACCGTGCTGAGGGGATGGAACCAGAGGCTGCCTGCAAATCATATAGCCACCGGGGAGCCAGGATATCAATTCCAAGAAATGTCAGATCCCACCCCCTCCCCACAGAGAGCAGACCTCAGGGAGTAATTTCATGTTCAAATTGCCTTCTAATCCTACAAGATTGCAGATAACACCGCCCCCCCTCCGCCCCGGGCCTTTGGGGGGGTGCATTTGAATACCAACACTCACCCTGTATGTGTTGGATGAAAGTGAATGCTTTATCCCAGCACAGTTTCACAAGAATAGGGGGTATGGTGATGGGGAGCCAGGGTACCCTTCCCTTCCGCAGGACTAGAAGATGCCTGGGATGGGTGAAAGTGCTTTGTCACGCGATCAAGAGGACCTGAGACAGTGCCAAGCTAGGTGGCAGTGTGCATATATAATCTCTGTACCCACGGTGAAGAGAGGTGGAGACAGAATCCTCAGGAGCTCACAGGTCAGCCAGCCTGGCACTCAGACAAGACAGAAGGCAAAACCAACACCGGAAGCTGTCTTCTGACTTTTACGTCATGCCATGGCACTTTTCTGCCTTCACTGATGTACACAGTACACACGCTCACACACATATGTGCTCACGGGAGACATCAAGCTCTAGCTCCCTGGACGACTAAGATGGCGTCTTCTCCAGGCTCTGTTCCCATCTTGGGCTCACGGATGACTGACTCCCTCCTCAGACCATACTGCAACACACAGCATTCAAGGGGACCTCTTCAGGTCCTGGAACCGGGGCAGTCCCACATGCCCCCCCCCTCAAGTCCTGAAGGTTGTGTCTGCTCTCATGTCCCACAAGAGCCACCTGGATTTAAGGTCAGTATCCAATTACATCAGAACTCTCCCATGGGGGGCTCCCCACCCCACTCACAGAGGAGAAACGGGTGCTCGATAAGTAACAGGTCTATGGTCACCAGGTCCATAAGGAACACCACCGAGAGTCTCTGTAACCACCCTGCAGGGATGAGAAGATTCTGAGGAGACACTTGGTCCTTCCCTTGGCTGTCAGACATTGAAACAGTGGACCCAAGAGACTGAAATTCCCCAGGAATATCATGCTGGGAGAAGGAAGAGACAAAAGCTTGGTGCCAGCTAAGGGAGATGCTTCCCTCCCAGGAAGATTTCACACAGTTGTCAACCTGTTAGACCGTTCTGCAGTAGAGAGTGGAGCTGAGGCAATGATGGGCCAGCGCCTGAGGTGGGAGGGACCATACCTCAGCAGACAAGCTGTGAACACCTCTTGATCTCTTTTAAAGCCCAAACTTCATGTCAGGACCCTGAGAATGGTCTTAGGAGGGTCGCTAGTCCTCTTCCCAATGCGGATCCATTAAATAGATCTTTCTCTGCCTTTGATTATTACTCGAGTGTTTAATCGCTTAGTTGGAGCTGAGTGTCTGAGCTCAGCTGTTAGGTTTGACAGGACCCACGCTCTGACCCTGAAAGCTGTAGTGACGCTAAGTATACTCTACCAACAACTCATTCAGGCAACTCTAGACCCATCTGAGTGAACAGGGCTCAAGTTCACATGAGTTGGATAAACCACATGGCACCACTGCCAGCCTTGTATTATGCTTGACATACGTCTGCCAAGGACTTCTTGTTGGAGAGGGTCACCGGAATTAGAGACATTCAGCCCCACAGTGAGTCAGACAGATTTCTATATAGGGATGTGTGACGTCAGAAGTAGAGCTGGGGTGCTGGCAACGGGGTTCAGTCAGCAAAGTGTTTTACAAGCTCAAGGACGTGAGTTTGAGCCCCAGCACACATATAACACTGCCAAGTGTGGTGGCATGTGCTTGTGATTCCAGCAGAGAGAGGGGGTCCTTGTGGTTCCCTGACCAGTCGGTTGGCTACTGCCAATGAGAGAGAGAGACCTTGCTTCAGAAATGATGAACAGCATTCATGAGAATGACACCTGACACTTTTGCAGTGTCCTTTATCATGAGTACATGTGCGTGTATTGGCGTATGTGTGTGTGTGTGTGTGTGTGTGTGTGTGTGTGTGTGTGTGTGCGCGCGCGCGCACAGGGGGAGAGGGAAAAGGGAGGGAGGGGAGAGAGCAAAAGCTTTCACAATTTCCTTCAGACATCTGAGCAAGTTTGAAGTTGTCAAGGCAAAGGCCACAGGTGTTGATGCAGAGTAGAGAGGAGTGTTGGGAAGTGTCTCCGAGAACCCCGCTTCCCTCTGCAGGCTGCACACAAACAGAGCTAAGAGCTAATTATGACCGAAGCTTGAAACGCAGGAGAGCATCTCATTCCCCATGCTGGGACTTCTCCCTGAACTATGTTTCCAACAAGCACTTACTAATTATCAGAAAACGACAGCCGTTCAGCTTTGTAAAGTACAAGCAGCGGTGTGTAGAAGGAAGGTGTGCTGGACTGAGCAGCGTTCCCCACAACCTCTGAACGTGGCCTTATTTGGAAAATCTCTGCTGATGCAGCTAGTAGGATGAGGTCATCCCGGGTCCCACAACCGTGTCCTTAAAGAGACAAGGAAGAGACTGCACAGGGGAAGGGCCGTCAGAGTAGAAGATGGGGCTACAGCCCGAGGAACAAACGCCCCGCCGAGGGTGGCCAGCAAGGCCTTAGCAGATGGGACAGGCAGGGAGGACTTTCCCCTGAGCTTTCAGAGGGACTGTGTCTCTATTGCATTTTTATTTTAGGGAGCTTTGGGCCTCTTGATTTTGAGACTGTATTCATGCTGCTTTAAGTTTCCCAGTTAGGGTCCAATGGTCGGAGTAGACAACAGATACAAGAGGAAGATACGAAAGTCCAGAGAGACCAAGGGGCTGAGCAGAGGCCCCAGTAATAGTTCTTCCATCACTGGGGCTAGGAATCAGCTTCCTGGCCTACAGCTGGGGGTCATCTGGAAAGAGCCTGTGCTTCCTGAATTCCCACAGTCAGGCCATGGGGCAAAGGGAGGGCTGGAGACCCTTCCTCAGGCTCCCTGCATAATAGACCTCAGAAGATGCCCAGCTCAATGCCTTCAGTGGGAGCCGCTTTTCCTAAATGTCCACTTCACAAAAGGCTATGCAAGCAGCCAGAGAGGAGCATGGCTCCCATCAGAAAGGCAGGGCACATCCCACGTGGTGTCACAGGGTGTCCCTCCCAGTCTCCTTCCCCAGGGCAGCTTGGTTCCCACTACTAAATGCAGCCCACAAAGAAAGGTCTATTATTTCTCCATAAACTGATTCTTCTCCTCTTCCCAGGCCCTCTGGGGGCTGGGCCTTACAGATCACCCCACTTAAACACCCCGTTGTGTTTTTATTGCTCAAACTCCATCCCAGATCATTAGCGGGTTGGGAGTGTGAAGGTTCTCTCTGTTTCTTCTCTGCCCTCTCCCCCACCCCTTCCTCTTCAGAAATGCAATCCAGTTGTTGTTTTAGGCTGGGATTTGTAAAAAGCCTTTGGACTTAAAAGAAAAATGTCGATCCAGACCTTAAGGATAAACATACCCCACTTTGTAAGGCAAGCACAGAGCTACCGCAGGAGCCGAGGAGCCCCAGACCCGGGTTCACGATGAATCACTCCACCCCCACTGCCCCTCACTATCAGTGAAGGGGCTTCTGGGAGGCAGCTCTAATGAACACGGGAGAAGAAAGCATCTCTCCCTCGCTCTCCCTTCCATCACGAAATGTTGTTGACCTTCCCTGAGGCCAGGCACACACCATGCTGTACCCCGGCTATGGAGAACCCGGACAGACCTGCAGGAAATCATCACCCAGAAGCAGAGAGACACAAAGAAAAGTAGCTTGGAACATTCTGGCCTTCCTGTCATGGCTTCATAAACGCTTGTCAGATTGTCATCTGGGCACTGAGGATGTTGCGGAGGGGATTCAGTTGTTGGGAGGGCAGGAGGAAGAATCCTTTGTTGTTCAAAGCTTGACTCACCACCATTCAGGACTCTCACCCCCCAGATCTTTAGGGATTTTTTTTTTGAGACAGGGTCTCTGCATAACCCTGGCTATCCTGTAACTCACTATGTAGACGTAGACCAGGCTGGCCTCTAACTATAGTGATCCATCTGCTTCTGCCTCCCGAGTGCTGAGATCAAAGGCTTGCACTTCCATGCTTGGCTATCCTCCAACTTTCTAAGGTTCCTAACAGTTCTAAGGGACTTATGATGGGACATTTCTGAGCTCTGTCCTGTCCTGCCTGTCTCAAAGCCCTCCTGTTGCTGGTTGCTCCACTCCCTATGTCCACTCCAGGGACTCTGTTCTACTGGAGGGATATGCCTTCTTATCTCCAGTAGACAACTCTCTCCATCTCGTCAGCCTGTGGTCTGCTCCCAAAAGAGCCAGACCCTCAGACCATCAGCTCGGTCTGGACTCCTAAGGACTGCTGCAGCCTGGCCCTGGCCTGAACTTCTGATGCTACTGTCCCCACTTCACATGTCATAGAATTACCATGGGAAGGGAGTGTCCCACGTCCAAGCAGGCACAGGCTGTCCCATGACCAGGGAACGCCACCTCGTCAGCCTCATTCCCTCATGGGCACTTCAGTAAAGACTTTCTTGACCCCTCTTTCCATTTCTGTCCTCTGGAAAGCCCAAACTGTCCCTGTGGTGCCATCGTGACCCACCTGTGTCATGGTCTACAATTTTTGCTATTTTCTTACCAAGCTGAAATCCTCTGTGGTAGAAACTTGGTCATAGAAACCACACAAACGTCCACACCTAGCAAACATTGGTGCTAACTAGGGAGTGAGCTAGGAAAACATATGGTGCTCAAGTTATAAGTGGAATATGCAAGCCTCGTTTGCATAACTGTGTTTATCTACCACGTCTCTTCCATGCCCGTCACCCCTCCAGGCCCGCTCACCAAAGGCTGTTGCTTCCATTATGGTCATGGCTCACAACATCAATCTTCTGAACAACACAGTAGTAATGAACAGGTTTTGAGCAGGCTGGAGTGGAGGTGGGGCTGGACGATTCTTCATCTTTCCCCCTTTTCTCCAGCATTCTGGGGGTCAGCCTGGACATATTGGGGTTCCTTTCCATCTGATTCCATATTCTGAGGCCCTCATCCCATAACCTTTACCCCTTGATACCCAGCCACCTCTCCCCAAGGTCCACAAGCAAGGCACATGTGTGTGTGTGTGTGTGTGTGTGTGTGTGTGTGTGTGTACTGAGTACATCCTGCCTGCTCCCAGTGGGCACTTAGGCTTCTAAAGACTCTGTCCCCTTTCTAAGGTCTCAGCCCCCATCAGTTTCTTGAATTTATTCTCCACGCTGTAGCCAGAGGGATTTATTTAAAATGCAAATTAGTCTCTGGAGTGCCTTTTTCTCAGACCCAGGAAAGGCTTCTCTATGCCTTAAAATAAGATGTAAACCCCAGCCTCAGCCAGCCACCTCCCCTCACAGCCTCATTGGGTCCCCAGTACTGAATAATCAGCATGGAGCTTCTGAGTGACTCAGTCCCCTTTTTAGCAGGATTCACAACCCATCACAATCTCTGAGGACAGCCCCAACTCAACCACCAATGCGCCCTAACACCCCTCCTGTGGCCCCTTCACCCTGTGGGCAGCACCTCTAACCTATTTGAAAGTGCGTGGTTGACAATCTCTAACAATGACAGTCATCATTCTTCAAGGTCAGTGGTGAACAGGACCGGCCCTGACCAGCCAGGGACAGAACCCAGCAGCTTCCTTCCGGGTTTGACTGCTAGTCACACCCTGAGGGGTGCCATCTTGCTTATACCCACTGTCCTTCAGCCTGTCTGCAAAACAGCAGTGGGATCTCCAGATGCCAGACAAGACATTCCCTTCCCCCTTGGGTATTGACTGGGACCTGCTACATGGTCAGCTCTGCCCAGAGACCCAGATGCACCTGACATAGTCAACTGCCCTGGTGGCTGTGAGGTCTTTTAGGTGTGAGTGGGATTCAAGAGCAGTTGGGCTGAAGCTCAGTCAGCAGCTAAGATAACTCAGGACTTTAACTCTCTTAAGTACTAGCCAGGTGGGGCTAAGGAATGGCCCAAGGGCTAGTGTTTGTCACGCCTGAGTTCAAGTCACAGAGCCCACATGAAAAGCCACACGTGGTGGTGCTCCAGGATGGGAGGGGGACAGGAGAGCTGTCAGTCAGCCTGCAGTGTAGCACAAGGGCTGAAACCAGAGGTCCCACTTCAAAACACGGTGAAGGTAGAGAACTGGCTTTGAAAAGTTAACTTTTGACCTCCATATTTGCATATGGCACACATGTATCTGTGCCCATGTGCACACATGTACACACACACACACACACACACTCTCACACACGCACACACACACACTAAAATCCTTAATTTCTCGTCAGAATTAAAGACTTGAGTGACTTGAGCCCTATCTCTGGTTGGGAGGAGACACAGTTTTGCACCTTCCTGAACTGCTTGGCAGGTCACTAATTGGAAATGCTCTAAATCATAAAAACAATCAATAGCAGGAGGTCAGGCGAGAGGGCTCAGAGGGTACAGGTTCTTGGTACCAAGCCTTATTTATGACCTGGGTTCCACCCCTCAGGCTCTCATGACAGAAGGAGAGAACTGACTCCTCAAAGTCGTCTTCTGACCTCTGTGTGTGCCATGGCATGAAAGACCAACACAAACAAATACATAAACAACCAAACAAATAAGTTAAGTGTAATATATATATATATATTAGCAAAAGATACTGCCTAGTATGAGGCTTTCTGATAAAGAACAAAAGCATATCATTGCCTTTTGTGATACGAGTCTATTTACATTGTCTGGTCAATCACCTGAGGAAGATCAGGTCCCTCAAGTAAGCTGCCTGTTCTGGAGGCTTTAGAAACACTACAAAGCCTGCGTAAGATGCAGGATCTACAAACAGTGGCCACTATCTCTCCCCTGAGTGCTCTGCTCTGCGGTGGCCCTGTGGCCACCATTTCCCCCTGAGTATGAGCTCCTCTATCCTGCAGTAAACCCTGCCTGTCCTCTGTACTACTCTTTGGGTGGAGATCACAAGGACCGGGAACCTGAGGTGAGTCTGGAACAAGATCTCAGAGATTAGTGAGAGCCAGGACAAGGCAGATGGTAAGTGCTCAGCACCAGTGCAGCCCATGACGGAAGGAAAGCTGAGGCTGCAGACGGGGCTAGGAGAATGGCGGAAAGAGCACTGGCTCTTCATCCATCAGAGTAACTGATCACTTGAGTCGGGTCCAAGCATTCTCAAGTACACACTCACAGTACTGCCAGGGACCCACGGCCCAAGTGCTCAGCCCTGGCGATACTTATCATGTGTTCATAGATATGTCATTAAACATGGTGTGGCTGGGAGGCAGGAGGTGTGACGTCCAGGTCTGGCTTCATTAGACATACGGCCTTGGGCTGTCATCAGGCCACAGCCCCTCAGCCCAGCTGGGACCTGCATAGAAGCTGTTGAGCCCCTTGGTTTTTTCCCAGGAGACAGGCACCAAGCTGCTGAGGAGAGACCTGGACAATGGCTCCGATCTTCATGCACCCAATGCTCAGCAACTCCCTCAGGAAGGTGCCACATGCACCTTAGCAGAAACCTGACCCAGAATCTCCTGCAGGCAATCGCTACCTCGTTCACCAATCTAAATGGTGCACAGCACCCCCTGTCAGCTTCAAGAACGACCTGAGAGCAGCACACTGCGGTCTCAGAGCTTCAGCAAGAGCTGAGCCTGGCCAGTGGGCAGCAGAATGCCTGATCAGCAGGACCCAGAAATGCTCAAACAAGGGCTGTGTGCTCTTGAGGGCAGCTCCGAATCCTAGCCCAGCCTCTTGCTCATAACCCCAGCAAGGGACACTGCTCTCCATGTCTCAGTCTGCAGCAAGGGAGCATAGTGGCACCTACATCCCATAGGACCCTCCCACCTCGGTCAGGGCTGGCACCTACACCCCATAGGACCCTCCCACCTTGGTCAGGGCTGGCACCTACACCCCATAGGACCCTCCCACCTCGGTCAGGGCTGGCACCTACACCCCATAGGACCCTCCCACCTCGGTCAGGGCTGGCACCTACATCCCATAGGACCTACCCACCTTGGCCAGGGCTGGCATGCAGGAGGTGGTCAAGATGACCCTGCACAGCACTCCGGGAGTGGGCACCCAACAAGGGGGTTTTATTCAGCCCCATCCAGGCCTGACTGGCATTTACTGTTTCATCTCCCACATTTCTGCTTATTGAATTGAGCAGGACAAGGGCTGCCCCCTCCTGAGCCTGTCTGACTCCATCAAGGCCTCCCCTACAGGGGCAGATGGATGCCTGTGGAACAGAAAGCACTGGGGTAGGGGGAAGGGACCCTTGGGAAAAATGGACTGGCCAGGGCATGAAGAATAAAGAAAGAATCTGAGGCTAGTGCTGTTGGGGGGTTGTGACCTTGGATCACTGGTTTAGGGTGCCCCAGGCGAATAAGAGGTTCTGAAGGTAGAGAGGGGAGGGATGGGGCTCTGGAGGAGGGAAAATCCCGTCCTCAGCAGGCCAGTCTAATCTGGTTTTCCAAATAGACAAGGGTTCAGGAAGGTCTTGGGCAAGGGTGAAGAATGTTCACAGGACCCAGGGGAGGGGGCAGGGGGGCTGCAGCTTCACAAGCCTCCCTTTGTATCCTGCCCAACTGAAGGCCCCACAGCAGCCTCACTCCTGGGAGCTCCCAGAAGAACAGGGGAGGGCAGGGGTGATGGAGAGGGAGGCCCCTCAGGGACAGTCTGAGGGAGGGGCGGCGGGGGTGCTGGAAGGGGCAGGGTGAGTCCAAGCAGATAAAGCTAGTTAGTGACCGGGTTCCCCTGGAGGCTCCTGTCCCACTCAATTCAATAAGCAGGAATGTGAGAGACAGAAAAGCAAATGCCAGTCAGGCCTGGACGATGCTGAATAAAACTCCCTTACTGGTTTTACGTTCCTTAAATGGACAACCTGAAACATTAAATCCTCTCTATTTCTCTTGGATGTGGACCTGTCTGGCAGAGCCTCCTCAACCCTTCTCCAGCTCCTGACCAAAATTATACCAGTTTCCTGCTGCAAAGCTTCCAGTTCCCGGGCTTCTGGCATGTTCTGCCTCAGCTCCAGGAGGGCCAGGGGAGGGTGGGGTGGAGTATTCCTGGACATAGTCCAGACCTGAGCTAGCGGCAGACTCCAAATGTGGGTTCTGTGGCTTGGGATGGATGGGACAGTGGGCAGAGTGGCTGGCCATGCAGGGTGGGGGGAGGGCCGCTTGCAGACTTCCCAGGCCCACATGCCAGGTCTGTTGTTGCCAGAGTGTGACTCTGTGCGTGGCTCCATCCTTGCAAGCTGTGCTGCCCTCCTTACATAAGGTTGGCAATTGTCACAGGAGCTCTCAATGAAGGGTTGGATTGAATGTTAGCTCCCACCACAAGGGTGATGGTGGTACATACTTATGGTGACTCTCAACTGCAGAGAGGGTCTTCCAAAGAGCTTGTCTGGGAGGTCACTGTGCCCTCCGTCTCTCTTCAGGGACAGCTAACCACTGAGAAGATGAAGGGGCCTCTGGTGTCAGTAGCCGTGCTGAAATAGCGCACAACAGTGTGGCAGGATCTGGGCACTGCAGGACCCCTGAGTTAAAGAGGCTTTCTGGTGCGGGACTTCTCAGAGCCTTTACCCCCTTCATGTGCACTCCGAACTTCCAGAAAAGGAGGAATGATACATATCAGTTCCCAGACTGCTTTGCTACAAATCCTTTCAGTCTGGGGGTCAGTCTTAGGGCCAGTGCCCCTTTATTGATATCTCCTTGTGGAGACCACAAGCACAGAGCCTGACGGGGCTGCATATGAGAAGTGGGGGACACGGAATGGAGTGTGACTCACAGGGGTTGTGTCTGAGAATCTGAGATGAGACCCCACTGTGGTGAATGGGGAGGCCATATTTCCTAGCAAGCTCCACCCCAGATCACCTTGCCAAGTGCCAAAATGAGCAGTCTCACCAGTTTTCTGGTCTCCCCAGCCCTGCTCTCCACCACACACCCCAAAAGGCTGTCCTAAGTCTGGTCCACTCCCCATCGACCTGCAAAAGTGTAGACTTCTTCGGGTCTCTGTAAAATGGGCTCAGGAAGTCTTGCCCTGCTCACCTTTTGGGCTGTTGTGGAAAGTCAGATGAGCGGCCAGCATAACGGGCTCATGGGAGGAGATGTTCATAGGGACTTCCTTATGGTCTTCAAGAGTCCCTCTCTTGGGACATCCATAATAAGAGGGCAATGTTCAGCCCAAGGGAGATGCTCCAAGGGCACACATCTCAAGTGGAGGTGTCCCCCGAGGAAAGGGCACATTCTTAACGCCCACAAAGCCAGCATCCTGGAAACTTCCTAGCCATCAAACAGCACACTTTGGGAGCAAGTCTGGCCTCAGAGGGGCCAGCCAGATGCCCGAGAAAGCCCCAGACTCAGGTAGGAAACAAGCCCACACATAAGCTCTGCCTGCCAGGGAAGGAGTGAAGGGGAGCCACCAGGGAGGTGGGCTGAGCTCGAGCAGACCTGGGTTGTTGCTGTGTGGCAGATGATATTCCTTCCTTGCTGGTCAGGAGCCTCTCCAGCGGTCAGATTAATGGAGTGTGACCAGGAATGAGTACCTTTCTCCTGTCCTCTGGGCTCTGTCCTGATATCACAACCTACAGGGAACCTGGCCATAAAACCCTAGATCAGCTGGAAAAGAGACTCAAGTCAAGGCCCACACGTCCCAGGGCACCGGGTTCTCCTCTTGTATCTTCAGGACATGCAATTAGAACAAGTCTTGTGGGCTGGTGGAGGAACTCCCAAAAGTAGGGGTAGCCTGGGATAGAGGACCCTCACGCCACTGTCCTCCGAGTCAGTTGAATGTTGAAACCCTGGAAGCTGCAATTCCCCATGGTTACATCCTGTCCACCACAGAGAACGCATGCCTTAGGTCACTGCCACTAAACTTTGAAGCCAACCATAAATAATTAAAATGAAATTACGGTTGTCAAAATAAATTAGCAGGGAACCTTGCCATGCTGAGAGTTTTGCCCTTCTCTGAAAGCTGATTGTGGGCACGGGGTCTCCTGAACACAGGGCGACTGATTGTAATGAAGTCTCGACACAGGAAGAGCCCTGGACACCTTCAAGGGCTGTGCAGCACAGCAGGAAGACCAGGCTGAGCACAAGCAGCTGGGATGCATCCTGAGGACTTAGGCAAGCAGTGTATGGCTGCATGTGTGAGCAAGTGCCCTGGCTAGTAGCCTCACATCACTCGAAAGCCCGAAGGCCCTTGGAGCAAGTTCACAGGACTCGGGGTGCAGAACACCCCACACCTAAGACTCCAAACTACCTGGGAGAACCCACTCAGTTACTTGGACCATTATCGCTTACATCTAAGTCCAAACAGACAAGCTCCAGTGTGTGCACTGTAGGCATGATCAAATCAGAATCTGGACTGAGGGGTAGGTGATGGCAGCAGCTTCCCTGAGGGGATGTCAAAACTCGCTTTCCCATCAGCGAGCACCAGTGAGGAGAACGCCAGTCCGGAAGCTGGTACAAGGGGCTGAGGAGGCCAGTTGCTGAAGTAAATGAGTGAAGGTAAGAGCCAGTTCAGAGGTCTGATCCTGAGAGCCAAGAGAAGACTTGGTTAGGGTGGAAGAAGGGAGAAAAGTAAGCAGTTCTGGGGACAGGCTGCGACGTCAGACTCCCCAGAACCACCCAGCATACCAAACAACACAGCACAAACGGTACCACCGTCCTCGTGGGACCAGTCCATCACAATAAACATTAGTCATGAGCATTTATTGAGCATTCGTGAATCAGCTGATTTTTCTTTAGTCTCAGCTTCCCTACCTATGGGCAGCCCAGGTGGCTCATCTAATTTCCAGCAAGCAGCAGAGCCTGAGACCTTAATGTCTACCACCAAATAAACACCACACACACACACACACACACACACACACACACACACACACACACACACACACACACACATTCGATGTTCCTTTCTGCAGACCAGATAGCCCTGTATACTGGGGAGCGCCTGATGGGAGTGGTGAAGTCCAGAGCCTGTGATTTCTGAAACTAAATGCAAGTGTGGCTTTCTCTTTGTTCCTCTAGTCCTATATCCAGAGACAGCCCCAGATCAGGCCCACAAGATGGGGTGCCTGAAAGCAGCCCCTGTTTCTCCCATCTCAAATGTCTTGTATTCATTCTGGAATGGAGCAATCAGGGCTTGTGGATTAACGGGCATGGCTCTTGTCTTTAAGTCCCACCCGCTGACAGTCTGCCTGATTCCTTTCAAAAAAAAAAAAAAATACAGGCGGCCTGCTTATCTTAGTGTGCGGTTGCCATGGAAACAGCATCCCTTGTGAGATGCTGTCATAACACTTCAGTGTGGTTTGGAACACTTAAAGACACAGTCTCCTCCCTGGGCTCAGCCACGGGGCAGCAGTCAAATGACTGGAGAGAGGCAGGGCAGGAGGGAGGTAGCAGGCAGGCCTCAGCTTTAGACAAGTCTGCCTTCATCCTTTGAGGGTGTGGATTCGCCAACTGCCTGTGCATTGCTCAGGTAAGGCCTAGTGTTCCTCACCAGTGTCTCTATGAAGTTGGTTTGATGATGCGCATTTTACAAAAGAGGAAACAGGGCAGATGAATTAATTCATCATAGCAGATACAACTGGATACAGGTTCCTGGTCCTTAGCTGGATATCTAAAGCCTAAAAGGTTCCTGGAACAAGTCCATGGAGTTCTGGGTTCAAAGCACTCCACATCCAAGATCAAAAACTACCTGGGAATTAATCAGATTCCAAGAGGTAACCACAGCTTCTCCAATTGAAGATCTCCAATTCAGGGAGATATAGTTGAACCAGTAGGTGGGGACTCAGATAGCTGAGTGGCCAGAGTAGGCCTACATAGTAGTTTCAGCTACCGCGTGCCTAGTCTCACCTGTGTGAGCAGGCTGGCACTATTGCAGTAAACTGCTTGTCCGGGTCTCTTGTTGTCCCATCTGACCCACTGTTTGGATGAGTGGAGGTGGGAAGACTGCTATGGGTGCTCACCTGGGCCAAAGGTGTGCCTTCTGGTGCCTTGTGCATTTCTGAGTGCCTCCCCAGTGCCATTATTCAATAGGAGCACCCTGGAACCTGGGCTGTTCACTCAGAGCAGAGAATGAAAAGGCTTTTGGGGAGCCCACTTCCAGTAGGGGATGCTCAAAGATCTTTTGTCATAAGGCCTGCCTCAAGCTTCCTTTTTTTTTTTTTTTTTTTTTTTTTTTTTTTTTTTTTTTTTTTTTGGATACAGGGTTTCTCTGTAGCTTTTTGGAGTCTGTCCTGGAACTAGGTCTTGTAGACCAGGCCGACTTCAAACTCACAGAGATCCGCTTGCCTATGCCTCCCAAGGGCTGGGATTAAAGGTGTGTGCCACCACTGCCTGGCTCCAGGCTTCACTTTTAAGATTCATCCCTAGTCAGAAGCCTGGCCCAGCCATATAGCTCCTGGGTCTCCACAGGCCATAAGCCCTGGGATTCCTGATGCCTTGAGAGCTATCCTCTCCCCTCAGCTCCACTTTCACTCAGCTGGGCCTTGGCATGGGCTGTCGTCTGCTCTGCTGGAGTTCTTCCCCAGGATGAGGTCACTGACCTTCAATATAAACCAAGGCATCTTCTTGTAAGGCTTCCTGACCCTTGTCCCACCATGGGCAGGCAGCTGTGACATCACCCGCATCCAGCTCACTGAAGTCCCATGGTGGACCACTACCAGCTCTCTTCCTGCTGCTTCAGGCTGCCATGAACCCCAAGGGTTGTCTTCATCACCAAGTTCATACTGTCCACATGTGGTCTGCCACCGAGAAAGTGTGAAGGAAACAGAACGAGTGTGTGAGACTGTGTGCATGATGCATGAAGCATCTGCTGTATGCCGAACAGCAAGACCGACTCCATAGTCCCATGAGCCCAAGGCCCTGCAAGGTTATCATTGGTTTCTTCTTCCTCCCCTGCTTCTACCTGACCCTCACTCTCTGCTCCACAAGCAGTCCCTGTCCTTGGCCCTCGGGGCCCACACCCATGCCACAGACCATGATCAGGTTGTCTCTGCTCAAATGTCAGCCCACAGAGAAGAGAAGACAACCAGCCTCATCCACATCCTTTGTCACAGTCCCCAGGGGTGTGTGTGTGTGTGTGTGTGTGTGTGTGTGTGTGTGTGTGTGTGTGTGTGTCTTGGGCCCTTACAGTTCAGTCACGAAGTTACTGCTTCCATGACCAGCCAAGGCTCATGACTGAGGGACAGAGTGAAGACACATGCAGGATGGTGTCCACCTAACTGCTCAGAAAACCCAGAGAGGCTAACATCCCTGAGCATGAGCTGTGTCCCCTCCACCCCCACCCCTAGGTCCGCAAACAAGCAGCCAAGAACTCTGGCACGGGATGAGGACTTGAGGGAACGTCACGATCCTTGACACCCTGCACGGTCCTGGCAGACAAAGCGTGCAGAGGATAGCAGAGCAGGGTGCCTGTCCCCAGAGCACCTAGATCTACATCATAGACATGAATCACTGTTTTCCCCTTTCCAGTGTGCCCTGCTGACAGACTATGAAAATAAATATGTTTTCTGCTGCTTCTGGGGATATTTTTCTTCTCATTCCCCAAATACCATAATTCCTGGTATTCAGTATGCACCCCACCCCTGAATGACTTCCAGATCAGTATCACCAATAGTAATGCCTCCTCCAGAGCCGTCCTTCCACGCATGATAAAAAGGCAGCCAGCTTTCTGAGCACCACAGCTAGCCTCAGACTTTCAGAACCAGACAAACCAAGGACCGCTGATGAAGCCACGACACACATGAACGGAAGACAGGGGCTGACGAGGGTATCCTGCTCAGAGTGCGAGGTGTCCCATGCTTCACGCATGTTTCAGAGAAGCCAAACAAGACACACACACAGAGTGTTTGGCCACTTGGTTCAAACTTTCATTCACAGCTGGGCAGAGATGAGTGCGACGTGACCCCAGGTCTGTGACCTCCTGATGCTTGTCCAGCCCTTCCAGGAATGGCAGAAACAAAGTCACCAGTTTTGTGCCACCAGGGTCTGGAGTCATGTCCACGTGCAGAAGAGCCCTCGGCCAAGCTGCCTGTCCATTACTGTAGTGACTGGCTATGTATGGCTATTTGCATTAAATGAGAACTAAAGCTGAAGGGCCAGTTTCTCTGTCTTACTGGGCAGAAGCGCTGTGTGTGGTAAGTGGCTCCAGGTTGGGAAGCACAGATCTGGAGCATTCCATTGTCACAGTGCCCAGGGACAGCACTCAGTGAGGGCGGCAGAGGTGGCACTTCTGATAACGACAGAGGCTCTTCCCGGCGGCCCCTGCTCTCTCAAGTTCCAACCTGCCGGTTGTTTACTGAGCCCTGGCCTCTGAACCCTCGTGTGACCCTTGAAAGGAAAAGGACAAAGTTTACTCAACCAGACCCTATTTCCAGCCTCTAAATTTTTGACCTCTTCATCGAAAATAATGGGGAGGTTATGGCTCACTAAGTCCTGTGTCCGTCTCCCACGGGCTCACAGTGACTGACCAGGGCTGTGACTCAGTGGTAGAGGGCTTGTCTGTCATGCTCAAAGGAATTGAGTCCCAGCAGTGAATAAACTGGGCATGATGACACACACCTGCAACCCCAGCCCTGGGGAAACAGAGGCAGGAGAGTCATAAGTTCAAGGTCATCTTCAGGTACATAGTGAGTTCAAGGCTAGCCTTAGCTAACATAAGACCCTGCTCCAACAAGCAGGATGTTAAGTCTAGTACTGCTAAAAACAGTCAAGATCCCAATGTCTACACCATACAAGAGAAAGGGGGAACCTCCAAACAAAGGGGACATTATGAGCACTATAAGCCCACTGTGCCAAAGCCGCACATGTTCTGTGGAAAGTTGAAAACACCCCCGGGGTACAGCGGGCTGAAAGACAAAGGAGGGGTTTGAGGAGAAAATGACAGTGTGAATGGGTGGTGGGGACTATAAAGAAAGGGAAAATTTATCACAGAGTTAAAGTCCCCATCTCTCCGTTTCCTCACCCTCAAGACTGGCGTCTGAAAGCTCTGCAGGTCTATTTAGACGGGAGTACTCAGCCAGACCTGCTGTTAAAACACAAACGGAGAGGCTGTGGAAGCAGTGAGGCACTTGCTGAGTGAACTCTGCCTAGGGAGAGCAAGCTGTCCTTCCTGAATTCCTGGCTGTGGGGCCTGGAGACGGGTGTGTATCCCCTGCTTTCCTCCACAAATACTCTTTGTGTATCGTGGATGGCTAGCAAAACCCTTCACAGTGATGGGATCTCTCAAGCC
Organism: Myodes glareolus; assembly: GCF_982192425.1. Taxonomy (NCBI): domain Eukaryota; kingdom Metazoa; phylum Chordata; class Mammalia; order Rodentia; family Cricetidae; genus Myodes; species Myodes glareolus. The sequence goes on along the minus strand of NC_142035.1, from coordinate 85,582,082 downwards.
CTGTGGAACACCTGGTTTGAGTGTCTGTTCAGATTGATCTCAACACTTTGTCCTGGTACCATGTTTAGGGCAGTTAAAATCACCACTGAGATTTTTAGTGATACATTTTATTTATACAACACTCCGCATTTTTTATAGCATCCGCCGCCGGCACGAGCGGTGAATAATTTAGAATAAGGAGTGCAGTCAGCCTTCCATAGAATTCTCCAAACCAAATCTGCTGCCCACCTCCTAACCTCCCTGCACCTGCTGTGAGATGCCCCCGTCCAAGTCTCAGTTTCCCAATAGGAAGAAGGTTCTCACTCTGTACAGTTTTCTGATGGTTCTGTGCTGGTCCTGGATCAGGCAGGGATTTTTCTATGCTCTGGGCATAGCTCAGAGCTCTGAGACACAAGCAGGGAGCAAGGCTAAGGCACTGGCTACCTCCAGAGTCCACTGCACAGGGAGAAAATTGGACAATGGACAAAGGATATCACAAGGCATTTCCTTGCTGAGATAAGTGTGAGAGGCCAGAGCATGGGTCCCTGGGTCCCTGGGTCCCTGGTCCCTAGGTCCCTGTGATGTTAGACTTGTGAGCTTGGCTGGCACATCTCCGGGTAGTCCTGTGAGGTCTAACTGCAGAGGAAAGACCTGTCCTAAATTTGTGTAGCATCATTCCATGGGCTGGGGGCTCCTGGACTGAATAAAAAGGAGAGAGCAAGCTGAGCACCAGTGTGCGTCTCTTTCCACTTTCAGACTGCAGGCGCAATGTGATCAGCTCTCTCAGACGCTGCCATGTGCCCCCTCCCGCCCCCGATAGGCTGCCATGTGCCCCCCACCCCCCACAGACTACCATGTGCCCCCACCCCCCACAGACTGCCATGTGCCCCCCACCCCCCACAGACTGCCATGTGCCCCCCACCCCCCGCAGACTGCCATGTGCCCCCCACCCCCCACAGACTGCCATGTGCCCCCTGCTGCCCCACAGACTGCAATGTGCCCCCCACCCCCCACAGACTGCCATGTGCCCCCCACCCCCCAGACTTCCATGTGCCCCCTGCTGCCCCACAGACTGCCATGTGCCCCCTGCCCCCCACAGATTGCCATGTGCTGCCCCCGCCCCTGATAGACTGCCACGTGGCCCAGTCCTGCCCCCCGTCAGACTGCCATGTGCCCCGCCTGCCCCCCGACAGACTGCCATGTGGCCCCTGCCTGCCCCCCCCGTCAGACTGCACCCTTGAACTTTAAGAACATTTCCTTCTTCACGCTGTTTTCACCAGGTATTTTTAAACAGCGACAATGTCGGGAGAGTTTAGCTCAGTTTGAGGGCAGAGCTGGGAACTCAGTGGGCTTTGGGGGAGGCAATGGTTTGGCTCAGCTACTGTAAAGATGGGAAATAAATGGCTGTTAGTGATCAACTGTTGTTCAGTCCCTTCCCAGGCCTTGGTGGCAGGGGTGTCCCAGGAGGAACCTCTAACAGCAGCATAATGACAACTGTGCACTGAACCCATCAGTACCCCATCCCACCCCACTATGACCTTGTATGTACCATGCCTGTATTAAATGATCAGCTTTTAAGACGTGCCTCAGTTTCTCTCAAGTCAACCACAGTGGCTGTGCCTTTTTCCTCTCATGACACTAAGCTCCTGGTGCTCCTGGAGACGTCCCTGATGAAGCTGTCAAAAAGCAAGCCTTGTAGGTGAGTTGAGGAAGTTGCACAAACAGCTGTGTTCCAGAGAACAGCTTATGTGGGGCCGGCTCCTGGGGACGATGCGGTGGAGCCTGGGCTGTGGAGCCTGGGAGGCAGCACACAGGATACCATGTGGATGGTCCAGAGGATAGAGACAGAGCCTATGGCCATGACAAAGGTGTTGGGATCAATCCAGAGAGCTGGGGAGTTAAACGGAGTTATCCATGATGGATAGGCGTTTGCAGAGCTCTCTAGTGTGTGCAGGGAGTAAGATTTGTAGGTGCACAAAGGACCAGGCAAATAGCCACGTGGGTAAGCGCAGAAACAGTGCTGGGACATCCAGATGCACACACTGTGGTTATTGTTTTCCAGTCTGTGACTTTTCTATGCATTTCCTTACACTGTGCTGAAGTTTTTCATTTTAATGAAGTCCAATTTATTGAATCTTCCTTTTATGGTTACTATTTTTAATGGCTCAAGAAATCTTTGTGTATTTACAAGGTCTTGAAGAGTGTTTCCTGTATTTTCTTTAAGAAACGAAGAATTCCCTTAATTTAATAATAAAACAGCAGTCCAAATAAAAAGTACATAGAAGACAAGTGAATAACGTATTTCAGGCAGGAAAATATATAAATGACAGGAAATTTGTAGGAAAAAAATCTCATTATCACTAGCTGAGTAGGGTGCAACTGAAGGCAAGGAAAGTGGAGAGGGCTCCGTTCCAAAAGTGCTTATGGCTTCAGATTTGCAGCACCCACTTAAAAAAACTGGGTGTAGCAGCAGGTGCTTTAATCTTAGTGCTGGTGAAGCAGAGACAGGAAGATCTCTGGGGCTTGCTGGCCAGCCAGTCTATCCAACCAGTGGGTTCTAGACTCAGGGTGAGACCCTGCTGCAAAAATAACATAGAGACTGATAGAGAAAGGCACTCCAGCATTGACCTCTGGCTTCCACACATATCATATGCACTTGAACCCATGTGAAGACATACACACACACACACACACACACACACACACACACACACACTCACACACACAGACACACACACACACAGACACACACACACACACTCACACACACACATACACAGACACACACACAGATACACACACACACTCACACACACATACACAGACACACACACACAGATACACACACACACAAACACAAACACATGCACACAGACACACACACACACAGAGACACAAATACATGCACACAGACACACAGACACACCGACACACACACACACACACACACACACACAGAGGCACACAGCTATGCATGGTGGAACAGACCGATAATTCTAGTACCCAGGCAACTGAGGCAGGAAGATCCCATTCTCGGATACATAACACGATTATGTCTAAAAAAATAACGACATTAAAACACAAAGAGCTACAGCAGTGCAGCCAGTAGACAGAAGGAAGCGAGAGAGACGGCCACAAAGTGCTGTGCAGTGGAAGAACTGGCAGGTCCCTGACACCACAGAGAGTCTGAAGCGCTGCCTGCATTTTAGAACACACCTCAGGAGTGTCTTTTCATACCTTAAGCCTACATTCTATCTTTGATACAGTTATGATTCTAAGACATTTGCCAAGGGGGAAAAAGTTTGCCTCCAACCACAGAGGTGTGATTACATCATAGCCCAAAATGGAAACAATATAAAGGTCATCAACACTAGTGGATAAACAAGTTGTTATAGACATAGAGAGGGAGACTCTGCTCGGCAATCATAAGGAACCAGTTACTGATGCCTGCAACAACCCGGTGTAGTCTTCAAACATTAAGCTGAGTCATGGAAGCTGGAGATAATAGTACCTGCTGTAGGAGTCCATGTGTAGAATGTTCTAGAACAAACAGAGCTAGGAATAGAAAGCACTGTTGTTGGGATAGAAAACTTCTTTAATTTAAAAACTTTCATTTACTTATGAGTGTGCATGTGTGTGAGCACGCACTCCTGTGTTCCTGTTACAGCACACATGAGGAGATCAGAGGCCACTCTGCGCGGGTGAGCTCTCTCCTTCTACTCTGAGGGTTCTGGGAACTGAAATCAGGCTGCCAGACTTGGCAGCAAGTGCCTTTACCCACTGAGTCATCTTGTCAGCTGGACAGGAGAGATTTCTGGACAGACAGAAACCCTGATAGTGAATGGGCTGTGTTGTACAATGGCAAAAGGATTGTGCTGTCACTGTTTGGGTCTGCATCGTGAAGGGTTGTGGTTCTTGGGGCAAGAGAGCCAACGGTTGTGGGATGGATGGTGTGGGAGTTCTGGGCCAGGTTTAGAACCTTTAGAGCCCTGTATTGTTATAGAACATTGCAGATATTGACACTTTGCTGAAAGATTCCATCATTATCCAACAAAGATCTGTTGACTTACTGTGTACTGTTACAACCCCTGGACACTGATGGCACCTCAATGTCTGTCATCCATCAAGCAACTGAGCATGCTTGTGTGCACACAGGTGTGTGCCAAAGCGTCACAAGAAAGCCATTAGATGTTCTAATGTCCAGCTAAAGACGTTAAAACATTCTTTTTAAGTCACTCAGAGCGGTAGCTGTACCTCAACTTGTAGAGTGCTTGCCTAGAGTGTACAGCTGTAGAGTGCTTGCCTAGAGTGTACAGCTGTAGAGTGCTTGCCTAGAGTGTACAACTGTAGAGTGCTTGTCTAGTGTACAACTGTAGAGTGCTTGCCTAGTGTACAGCTGTAGAGTGGTTGTCTAGAGTGTACAGCTGTAGAGTGCTTGTCTAGAGTGTACAACTGTAGAGTGCTTGTCTAGAGTGTACAACTGTAGAGTGCTTGTCTAGTGTACAGCTGTAGAGTGCTTGTCTAGAGTGTACAACTGTAGAGTGCTTGTCTAGTGTACAGCTGTAGAGTGCTTGTCTAGAGTGTACAACTGTAGAGTGCTTGCCTAGAGTGTACAACTGTAGAGTGCTTGTCTAGAGTGTACAACTGTAGAGTGCTTGTCTAGAGTGTACAGCTGTAGAGTGCTTGCCTAGTGTACAGCTGTAGAGTGCTTGCCTAGAGTGTACAGCTGTAGAGTGCTTGCCTAGAGTGTACAACTGTAGAGTGCTTGCCTAGAGTGTACAGCTGTAGAGTGCTTGCCTAGAGTGTACAACTGTAGAGTGCTTGCCTAGAGTGTACAACTGTAGAGTGCTTGTCTAGTGTACAGCTGTAGAGTGCTTGCCTAGTGTACAGCTGTAGAGTGCTTGCCTAGTGTACAGCTGTAGAGTGCTTGCCTAGTGTACAGCTGTAGAGTGCTTGCCTAGTGTACAGCTGTAGAGTGCTTGCCTAGAGTGTACAACTGTAGAGTGCTTGCCTAGTGTACAGCTGTAGAGTGCTTGCCTAGCATGCACAAAGTCTTGGGTTAGAACCTCAACACCCTAACAAGTAGGCACAGCGACACACATCTGTAACCTCAGCCTTTGGGTGGTAAAAACAGGATTATAAGGTCACGGTCATCTTCAACTACATAGAGAGTTCAAGGCCAGTTTGAACTTTAGGAGACAGACCCCCTCCTCACAAAATAAGACGACCCACTCAGCTCCTCCTTTCCTTCTCTAGGGCCTACATTATCTAAACTTACATGGAGCAAAGTCCAAGCAAGTGAGGAGCAAAGGACCTCGGTCTGGAACCTGTGCTCAGCACACAGGTAATGGTGGCCTTCAACAAGGTAGCAACCACAAAGTGGCTAGGCCACCAGTTTCTGGCCACCCCGTATCCTGTGCGGAGACCTCTAGAGCATTGCTGAACATACAAATGTGCTTCTTGACTGTATGTCTGCATACAGCAGACACTGGATAAGTGCGGGGCACATCTAGTCAGCACTTCCACCCAGCTGCCCTGCTGTGGCTGGCGGAAAGACTATAAGGAATTGCAAGAAGGAAAAGGGAGGACGTGAGAGGCAGGAACCAGCTTGATCTATTAACAGTGGCAGAGAGGAGTGAATTCATTTCCTCCCTATAATTTGCCTGTAAATATTCACAAACCACGCGATTTCTCTCAGCCTTCCCATTAAAGATAAACGCACAAATAAACAAGCCAATGTAGGTGTTCTACACTCGGGCAGCGTTCCTCTCTTCAAACACCACAGTGACTTTGTGTTTGTTTTGAGACAATCTCCAGTAGTCTAGGCTGAATGTGAGCTCATTTTGTAGCCAAGGCTGGCCCTAAATTCCTGGTCCTCCAGCCTCGACCTCCTGAGGGCTGGGACACAGGTCTGTGTACCACCGCACCTAGGACCCAGTACTGGAGATGAAAGCCAGGGTTTTGTACGTGCTAGGCAAGTACTCTAACTGAGCTGTACCCTCAGGATGACTAGCTAGTTTGGAGCCATGACTACCACCCTCAAGTAGTCCTGGGGATAAGCTGGGGGATGGGCGACCAAGGCCAATCAGGAGTAGTTCCCCAGGGACCTTAAGCAGACTGACTCACAGGACCCACAAGTGGCTGATCCATCACCCCTTGGATCCATGCCAAGAAGACTCACTTAGTTGAGTTTGTCTCAGCAGAAAATCCCTCCCCTTTGACAGGGTCAGAGGTCACTCACAGATAGACCTCTGTGTTCCTTGGGTTCCTTGATAAGAAGGAGGGGGGAGCCTGTTAAATCTTACAACTGCATGGCCGAAGGAGAGGGACATGGGAGATCCCTAGCAAAGAGGCCACCAGAGGGCCAACTTGGTCCTGGCAGGGGCTTATGGTTGAACCTTGTTAGGATGAAATCTTTCAGGCAGACCCAGGGCCCCTCACAAGTAACACAGAGTCCCTCCTCTGAGAGGCCTTTCCTTGGAACCAAATTAGGGGAGCAGGGATCTGGCAGGAAGCTTAGAGTCTCTCTCCTCTCTAGACTGGGGGAGTAGAACCGAACCCCATCCTATGACATCTGCACATCATGAACCAAACCCTCGGATGCTTGGGGAACTGAACTTGCTTCACCAAGTCCTGGGGTGAAGGTGCCAAAGCTACAGCAGTGGCTGGGAGTCAAGCACTCTTCCCTGAGTCCTCATGGTGGCCACTGGAGACAGGCCAGGCCACACTGGGATCCCATTTTACAGAAGGAACTGAGGCCCAGAACTGCAGTCACGCAGGTGGGAGAGGGGGCAGAATCTGAATTTAAACTGGCCACCCAGGCTACAGGCTACAGATCTTTCCCCACCAGGCCACAGAAGAAGAAGGAAGTGGGAGGATGCGCAGCCCCAGGACGTGTGTGCTCCTGATAAACTGGGAGGGGAGCTTTGTCCCTTTAAATATACAGCCTCTGGTGCCCAGCCCACTCACAGGTCATCTTAGCATAGCACCCTCTGCAAGGATAGGCCTGACTCACAACGGAAGAAGCTGGGGGCCAGGAGCTCATTGCTCTCCTGGCATTCAAGCATCAGGGTTTCTGTCTGTGCCAACATCATAGTCACTGCTGCTGGCTATAGACCAGCTCTTTCACCAGCCAGATGTGACCAGCAAGCCATCCACCAGGTGGACCTGAAGTTCTGCATCCACACAGAGGCCTTAGTACCCTTTTTGAGCCCCGGGTTGCAGGGTATCAGGGGGAGACAGAATGCAATGGCACAGAGCCCATGCCTGCAGGCTCCGCCAGTCAGGACTGGGCCACTCCACAAAGACTGACATTTCCCGTGGTGCTCCCACCACCCCCAAAGGATCCTCTGCCAGCACAGAGATTCAATTATGGTCATTATGGTGCACTTAGGAAAACCAGGGAGCAGGCTAATACATTTTCGAAAGATTGGCAACAACAGAGGTTGAATCAAAACGAGTTTCCTACTTAACCCTCAGTTAAACAGAAAATCCATTTAGCCACAGCGCAGCACCCTCCTTCCAGCCCCTGCTTTTGTTCTTCCTTTAAACTGCCTGCCACTTAGCTTAACATCTTTAACACCCAAAAGCCGTCTTAGAATTAAAACTAAACCACTGATGGACAGAAGGATGACATCAACCTCTAGGGCAGTGATTGTCAACCTTCCTAATGCTGCGACCCTTTTTATACAGTCCCATATGCTGTGGTGACTCGCAACCAGAAACTTCTTCCATTGCTACTTTGTAACTATAATTCTGTTATTGTTATGAATCACAATGTAAATATCTGATATGAAGGATATCTGGTGTGTGACCTCCCCCCACATACACAGCAGGGTTGAGACCCACCCTCTACACACACACACACACACACACACACACACACACCGGGGTCGAGAGCCACAGGTTGAGAACCTCTGCTCTAGGAGTTTGCAGTCCAGGACTCAGCTTCCTCAAACCAACACGGCAAGAGAAAAAGCACCCTTGGTGGGCACCAGTGGCAGCAGCCAGAGTCCCAAGAGAGAGGGTTAATTGACACCACCATGTCACAAACCAAACACCACAGTCAGTGGGTGCTGCTGCAAGGAGGCTGAGGATAGGATGTGCTTAGACCCAGTTTCTCCAAGTGTGCTAAGCTGCAGTGGACTGAGATTAGCTCCCCCATGAACCAGGAAAGACCGTACGTTTGGCCACAGGGTTTCTGTATTAACTACAGAGCCACTGTTTAGATATTGGTGCCTTTTGAAACTCTTACAGTGTGTGAGGTTCAGAGTCCCCACCAAAGTGGCCACTGGAGGGCTAGCCTCCCCCAAGCAGGGGCTTGCAGTGGGACAGTGTTGAGAAGTCTTCCAGACAGCCCCAGAAGCCCTAACACCACAGGTCCCTGCTAGCGTCTTTCTTCGAGACCAGTCGAAAGGGATGTGGAATGACACCACAGACCCACATACTACAGGCTTCCTTGGTACTCCTGGGAGCTGGGAGAACCTTAAGGGTTTGCTTCCTATTGCTGCGATAAAGACACCATGACCAATAACAACTTGGGGAGGAAAAAGTGTGTTTCACATTATATGTCTCCATCATGGTTCATCACTAAAGAAGCCAAGGCCGAGACCATGGAGGAATGCTGCTTACTGATTAGCTCTTCTTCAGGGCTTGCTCGGCTTACATTCTGATACACTCAGGATTGTCCCCCTAGGGATGGCACCGCCCACAGTGAGCTGAGCCCTCCCATATCAATAATTAATTAAGAAAAGACCTTAAAGACTTGCCTATAGACCAGTATGAAAATGCTAGCTTGTATCAAGTTGACAAAAATGAAACAAACAACACCAAACTAACAAGAGCAGGAGCTCAGCAGGAGTCCTCAGGTCACTGAGGTGTGTCCTTGAAAGAGTTAGAATCGTTCCCTCTCTTTCTTTTCCCTTTATCACTCGCGAGATAAGCAAATACTTCCCGGGTCTGACTATACTAGAAATATATTTCATGGGCTCAGTCTGTTTCAGTGTTTGCCATGTGACCCAGTTAGGGTCACTATTGCTATGATGAAACATCATGGCCAAAAGCAAGTTGGGGAGGAAAGGGTTTATTTGGCTTATACTTCCACATTGTAGTCCATCATCGAAGGAAGTCAGGACAGGAACCCAGAGGCAGGAGCTGATGCAGAAACCATGGAGGGGTGTAGCCTACTGGCTTGCTTATCTATGGCTTGCTCAGTCTGCTTTCTTATAGCGCCCAGCACCACCAGGCAAGAGATGGCTCACAACGGGCCATACAGGCTTGCCTACGTTCAGATCTTATGGAGGCATTTTCTCAGTTGAGACCCTCTTCTCTTCAGTAACCCTAGCTTGCATCAAGTTGATGTAAAATTAGCCAGCACACCATGTGAGGAAGACCTAAGTTCCATTCCCAAACTCTGCGTAAAAGCCAGCCAAGGTACTGTGATTGTTATCTCAGCACTGGGGAGGTGTAAACAGAAAAACCCCTGGAAATTAATTGCTGAGCTCCAGGTCCCAGGAACAGAGTCTGCCTCAAAAGCCAGAGTGGAGGATGCCTGAGGGGGACTAGCACCTAAGTATGTCCTCTGGTCTGCACACACACACGCGCGCGCGTGCGCGCACACACACACACACACACACACACACACACACTTTATCATGCACATGGTCACACATATTCCCTGTCTGATGGAGCTCACATTTAATGGAGCATCCTGTGACTTTGCTCGTGAGCTCTGGAAAGGTTCTCAGGAGGCAAGCAGACAATGGTGACTGCTGGAAGACAGCGGTTCCATGCAGCAGCAGGGGTCCTTGCACTCTGGCATGCTGGGATGCAGCCGCACACACTGTCCTGCAGTGAGAGAGATGGGAGTGAAGAAAAGCAGGAAGCCGACAGAGAGGCCCTTCGAGCCAGAATTCCGTGGAAGCCACGCCTGGGCAGGCATGAACAAAGACAGGAAAGGAAGGGGCCTCTCATCCTGAGGGGAGCAACAGAGCTTGGCTGCATTTTCCAAGCTCCTGACTGTTGTTTTACGGCCCGAACAATAACAGACACACTCACGCAACCCTTGTTATCTTTGGAGAACATCCTGGTGGTCTAACCTATTGCAAGCAGTTTGAGGCCGGAGATTGGGGTTTTCAATGTTTACACTGAGAGATGCTAGGAATGCCTGTGAGGGGAGAAGGAGGAAAGGAGGGTGAATGACAGAGGCTCCCTGGGCACAAGTGCCAAGACTGGCCAGTCCTTGTGTGTTAAGGACTTCCTAAGGGCCATGGGGATTTCTCCAGTAAGAGTAGCCAGCACTGTTCTGCATCCAGGAGGCTTCAAGGTCATGGATGGATGCTATTGGACAGTGGACAATCCCAGTTCCAGCGTCTGGCCTGATCCCCTCTCCATCACTGATCCTCTGCCTTTCTCAAGAGCCACTGTCCAGCCCGACAGTGTAAAACGCAGACCAAGCCAGAGAGCTTGGACAGCAAGAGAGCAAAGGGCTCTGCACCTCATCCACCAGTCCCAGGGCCGCCTGCAGAACATGCCAGCCTTGTGGCTCAACAGTGCCTCAGAAGTCTCTTCTTTGAAGTTGATCTCAGTTCCTGAGGGACCTTTCCTACTGAAAAGACTGTCTGGGGAGTCCTGGCAGAAATCCAAGACAAAAACCCCCGGATCCCTATCTCTTGGTGTTTATGCAATTTTTAATTAGAACAGCTGCTTCCACGCAGGGCTAAGCTGAAAGGGAAAGGTTGTGGAGGTGGAGGGAGGGGTAAGGGCAAGGACAGGGGTCCCACCGAGCAAAGCAGGTGGGACTGACTTCTCAGAGGCCACCAGGGTAAACTGCCACTCTTGGGACGAAGCTTTGTACTCAGTTCCTCAAACTCCAGGTCAGACACAAAGATGGCACTGAGACTCACTGCCCGTAGGAAACCACAGCTGGATAGGTACCAATTTAGGACCCATCTCCAGGACAGGGCACCAGGAACTCGCAGTCACCTGGCAGGACCCAGTCACAGGTCTCTTCGCTGTCCTCACCGAGTTTCATCATCCCCACCCTCCTGCAAGAACCCATGGGAGTCATTTACCCATTACTATGAGGGAAGGGGGCGGTGGACTGTCCTCCCAGGGAGCCGGTAACAAGGGTAAGACTTGCATGCATAGGATGTTAAACCCTAAACCCCGGGCTGGAGAGATGGCTCAGCCAACAAGAGCACTTACTTCCTTTGCAGAGGACACAGGGCCAGTTCCCAGCACCTACAGGATGCCTCATAACTGTCAGTAACTCCAGCTCAGGGGATACAATGCCTCCTCTGACCTCCGTGAGCCTCTGCATGCAGCTGGTGCACATACACACACCCAGGCACACATCAAATTGAAAACCAAATCAAACTTGAAGCCAACTAAAAACAAACAGTTTGGAGCAGGGTCAGAGATGAAACACTAATTTGAGAATGACCTTGTGGTGACCTAGGGTCTAAGCGATCCCTGCAATCTCTAGCAGATTTTAATAGTATGTACAGACACTTCCAAAGAATGTGCATGTATAGTTTAGCCTGTCTGCCTGCCTTTCTTCATTTCTTCTTTCCTTGAGGGTCTGGTGGATCAGGGAGATGGCTCGGCTTGGGAAAAGTTTGGAATTCCATCCCTGGTGCCCAGAGTAGAAGCTGAGACTCTCTTCTAGAAGTTGCCTTCTGAGCCCTCCTCCACAAGCCCTGGCATACTTATGCACACACACTTTGTGTATTCATAACACATATATAAACATGTGTATGTCTGTACCTGGGCATGGTGGTGTACACCTTTAATCCCAGCATTTGGGCGGCAGAGGTGAATCTCTGAGCTTGAAGATAGCCTGATCCACAGAGCAAGTTCCAGGACGGTCAGGATTACATAGAGAAACTTTGCCTTTAGAAGATGGGGGGGAGGCGGAGGGAATGCATGTATGTATGTATGTATGTATGTATGTATACATGCACACTCGAACAGCAAATTAAAAACATATAAAAGAAGGTCTTGCCATGTAGCATAGACTGGACTAGAACTCGCTTAATCCTCCTGCCTTAGCCTCCCAGGTGCTGGGACGGCAGGTGTGCTTTACCACTCCCTTTTGGCGTTTGGCCTGTTGGCCTTTGAAAAGCATCGTGCCTGTGTGGGTGATGATGCAGAGTGCACCCATTCATTTCAGCAGAGCACAGCTGTGGATTCAAAGACATGTGCATTTCCAGAGCAAGGGGCCAGAGACGTCCAAGCTCCCCAAGGTGCTGGCTATCCTGCAGTTAGACGACAGTTTTCAAATAAACAGTAGAACAGTGAGAGCGGGGATGAGGATACACACATGGATATATACACACGGATATATACACATACGGATATATACACATACGGATATATACACATATGGATATATACACACGGATATGTACACACGGACATATACACACGGATATAGACACACGGATATAGACACACGGATATATACACATACACATATATACACACAGATATATACACAACAATGTATACACACGGATATATATACATGGATATATACACACACAGATATATACACACACAGATATATACACACAGATATATATATACACACACGGATATATACACACACGATATATACACACACAGATATATACACACACGGATACATACACACACGGATATATACACACGGATATATACACAAGGATATATACACACAGTGAGAGCGGGGATGAGGATATACACACGGATATATACACATGGATGTATACACACGGATATATACACATGGATATATACACAAGGATGTATACACATGGATATATACACACATGGATATATACACACACGGATATACACACACGGATATATACACACGGATATATACACACGGATATATACACACGGATGTATACACATGGATGTATACACAAGGATGTATACACACGGATGTATACACACGGATGTATACACACGGATGTATACACACGGATGTATACACACGGATGTATACACACGGATGTATACACACGGATGTATACACACAGTGATGGGGGAGGAGGATATATACACACTGGATTGCTGCCAATACTACTATCCCATGTGTACCGTTCACTGAACCTTGTGGGCGTCACTTCTAAGAATTTCTTCAAATACATTTTCCTCAGTGTGAAAATATTCTTAAGTACAGTGAAAATGTGCGAATTCAGGAACTAGAGAGATGGCTCAGTGGTTATGAACGCTGTCTGGTCTTCCAGACAACCTAGGTTCAGGTCTTAGTACCCACATGAAGGTCACAACTGTCTGTAACTCCAGTTCCAGGGGACCCAACACCCTTTTCTGGCTTCCATGAGCATTGCATGCATGTGGAACATAGACATATATGCAGGTAAAACATCCATACACATAAAAGTAAATATTTTAAAGTATTACTCCTCAGGAGGTTGAAGAAGTAAGGTTATGAGTTCCAGACCAGCCTGGGCTACATAAAGAGGTCCCATCTCACAAAACAAGGCAATATCAACTCACTGGTTCTTGTGGCTTTGTCTTTCCTATTTAAAATTACGTGTGTGTGTGTGTGTGTGTGTGTGTGTGTGTGTGTGTGTGTGTGCGTGTGTGTGTGTGTGTTCATAGGACCATGAACACCACAGCACACATGTGGAGGTCAAAGGACAACTTGAGAAGTCAGTTCTTCCCTTCCACCATGTGATTCTGAGGGATCAAACTCAGATCACCAAGCTTGGTGGCAAACTTGAGCCTTCTTGCTGACCCTAATCTTGCTTTTTTATGGGTTGTAGTGGTCACCTCCAGGGTCCCGCATACAATGATAATCACAGACCTGACTATCTGAGCCCCTCTTCTGCACTCCACTATAAGGGGTCTCATTCCACGCCTGTGACTGAGGACAGTCTCATGCAGAGAGGTAGGTATTAAATCCTCTGCCCCAGGGTGAACTATGCCAGAGTAATAGTTGCATGTGTGTACTGGATGATCGGTGGATGAGGGAACACTGGACTAGGAAAGAGGAGAACTCAGGAAGCATGCAGTCTCCTCAATATGGGCAGACCTTGGCCAATCCACTCAAGACCCAAGCAGAACAAAAGTGCCTCCTGAAGGTCAGGAGGGCCTGTGAGGAGCTGATGAGGGGCAGCCCACGAGGACCCTTCTAGCCAGCAGCACTAAGGCCTTTATTAAAGAGGCTTCCATCAGTGCTGCCCCTCCTCCCCAGTTTCCACCGTGGGAGGACACAGTATTAGGAATTGTGGAGACACAGTCTTTACTAGATAATTTAACCTAAATCTAACACCTCAGTCTTAGTCCGCAGCCTCTACTCAAGAGGGGGCAGGGGCATTTTTTAAAAAGTATCCAGCCTAGAGTATCTTGTCATAGCACAAAATGGACTAAGCCACTAAGTGAAAAAAAGACTTCACCAGTTTGACTTCCTGACCCAGAACACTGGCTCTCCTTCCTTCCTCTCCGGCTGCAGACGGAACCCGGTGCCTTTGGTTCTGATGGATCTCCAACTTGCCAAGTGCTGGCCCTGGTATTTCTCAGCCTTCATCATTGCAGAAGCTGATTCCTTGCAATACACACACACACACATACATCCATACAAACACACACACACACATGCACACACATACTCACACATACACATACATACACACATACATACAAACACACACACATGCACACACACACACATACATACATACACACACACATACATACACATACACTGTTGGTTCTTATTTCCATTCCTCTGAGAAACCCTGTCTACACCTAGGTATAACTACAGAATCAATTGCTTTCTCACTTGAGAGAGAAATAAGCACATGACATTTGAAATAAAAAACAGGACAGGGTTGGAGAGATGGTTAAGTGGTTAAGAGTACACACTGCTCTTGCAGAAGAACTGAGTTTGGTTTCTAGTACCCATGTGAGGCAGCTCATAACTAACTTCAGGAGATCCAATGCCTCTGGCCTCCACAGGCAACATCATTCATGTGCACATACCTACACACATTTATATAAATAAAAATAAGACAAATCCTTTTTAAAAATCATTTCTACTAAGACACAAACAAAAGAAATACTTTAGTTTAGTACAAGACCCGTTTGGAAAAACATAAAACTCTGATGAAAAGAATCAAAGAAAAATAAAGCAAAGAAGGACGGTCCATGTCCGTGGGAAGGAGGACTCACTACTGCCCACTTATCAAGGATTCCCAACAAGAACTCTGGGTTTCCACAGAATCTGGCCAAAGTCCCTCAAGACATTTGTGGATAATAACAAACTGATTCTAGGGTTTACACATATAGGCAAGGCAAACAAACACCCTAGTTAACCGGAAAAATCAACCGGTGTTAAATAGCCGAGGTTGGGAACAGAAACTGCTGATGTTAAGACACACTGTACTGCCAGAGCAATCACGACCCCGTGGAACCGGTCAAAGAGCAAACTGGTTAAAGAACAGACCTGAGTGCAGACACAGACCTCATAAATCCTGCCAACTGGTATTTGACAAAGAAGCAAGGGTGACAGAATAAAGAAGAGTTTGTCCAACAAGTAGTACTGAGAAAGCTAGATGCTGCACAAAAGCCATCCCCACCATTGTTACCATCACTACCATCATAATCATCACCACAGCCATCACCACCGTTAACATCACCACCATCACCAACCATCACCACCACCATCATAACCACCATCATCAAAACCATCACCACCACCACCACCATCACCATCACCACAACCATCACCACCATCACCAACCATCACCACCACCATCATCACCATCATCACCAACCATCACCACCACCATCATAACCACCATCATCAAAACCATCACCACCACCATCATCACCATCACCACAACCATCACCACCACCACCATCATAATCACCATCATCACTGTCACTACCACCATTGTCATTGCTACCACTACTGTCATCATCGAAAATATTCATCACCATCATTTAAACAAAGGTCTTTAGCAATTTTCAGAATTTAACTCAAAATGGAGCACATACCTAAATGTAAAATGTGAAACTATAGAGAAAAACATTAAAAAAATTTTAAAAACCTAGATAGCCCTGCCCAGTGTTGTAATCACACCTGTAAGTCCAGCACTCAGGAGGCTAAGGCAGAGAACTGCATGGTGGAAGCCAGAGGGGACCACGTGATGAGACTTTGTCTTATGAAGAAAGAGAAGAAAGGAGGGAGGGAAGAGATGAGAGAAAGAAGTGAGTTCTTAGTCCTGAGAAGACGCAGATTTGATGGCCATGCTCGGGACTCAGTGATCAGAGACACCCTGGAAATGGCAGCGCTGTTATGCAGGTGCTGGGGCAGGGGAGGGAGGAATGGCAGGGTGGGCCTTAGACACCTCTAGAGGGTGACATTGTCCAGTGGACACTTCAATAGGACACACGTGCCGTGTTCTCATCTGTCAGAACCCCTCACGTGAGTTTCACTGCGCGGCAGTGACATGTCAGCGGGCACTCATTGACCATGACACCGTCTTAGAAAACTCCCCATCTTCCCTCCAGTTTGCTATGAACCTGAAAGTTCTCTGGGAAGTAATATCCAATTAGAAAGAAAATGAATGAAAAAGCATCAGATTCCAGATCTCTTTCCTTGAGCCTACAGTGTCCTTCCTTCGTGACGTGAGATGGTTGCTCCCTTGCCCTGCCTTCAGTGACTCTTGGGACAAGGGACAAATGACAACGGCTCACACAGTTGCACCACTAGCTGGGCCAGGCTTCCCCCTTCGTTTGCAGGATATTTAATGCAGTATTCTATTCTATTTTTTTCACATGGAAAACAGGCAGCTGGGTGCAGAGCAGGCCGGGAGACTTACAGAAGAGGTCTGTTTCTACTGCTGCTTGCTGTGTGACCTTAGGCTGGTCACTCGCCCTCTCTGATGCTGACAGGGCCCTTCCTCCCCCCACTCAGTCTGCAGCTGAAGCCCTTCTCGAGCTGTGATTCTCAGCTCGGATTTGCATCATTATTAAACGGGTAGCGGCCGCGTCTGCTCATCGCTGCTGCTGTGAGACAGAGAGAATCAATTTGCTCGCTGGGGAAATGAAGACATTATTATCTCTCCAAGATGTCCAGAAATAGGGACGCTACAGAGCAAGCAGGCCTGTCTGCCTGGCTCTGTGACAACTGAGCCAGGGATCTGGAGGCTCCCAGGTGGAGGGTCCACTTGGCCTTGCCTCCTGTAGGAACCACAAGTGTGACACCCCCAGCGAACCTTTACTTGTGTAGACTTAAAACTGAATTTGAGGGGCTAGAGAAATTGCTCAGGGCTTAGAGCACCTGTCGTTTACCAAGGATAAGGACTTGGTTTCAGCACCCACATGGTGGTTCACAACCAGGGATCCTGATGACCTCTCCTCATCTCCACAGGCGCCAGGCACACAAGTGGCGCACACACTCAGGCAAAACACTAATACACACAAAACAAATCTAAAAATACATAAAACAAAATAGCAACCCGGAATTTGTAAAGAGAAGAGGGCACAGATCTGGACTGAAAGCCTTCCAAAGGGGCAGAAGTGGTAGGGCTGTTGTGAGTTTCAGGTACACACAGGAACAGCCTAAGCTAGAAAGTTCTGGAAGGTACTGGGTGAGTGAGAAGCAGACCTGGGTGCTGAGACTCTGTCCCCAATACACACATCTCAGGCACAGAGCCAGGAGGACACTAAAGGAGAGACGTGTCTGCAGGATGCTTCCTGTAGCTATGTTCTGGCTGGAGGCCCTGAGTCAGGCTATGTGGGGCTGGCAGCAAGACGATGACATCACCGTTTGGGAACACTGGTGCTCCATCATCGTCGCTGCCCTAAAGGCACAGCTGCCCGTGAGCATCTTCACAGCCTCAAGATGGGCTGAGACCATCACCCAGGCTCCCTCAAGTCCTGTGCCTTCATGCCTAGGGATAGACCCCTGGAAAAAGTGGTGTCCCCAGCCACAGCGAATCCCGATTACAGTTTAAAAATGTGCAGTGGGGAAGCGGGAACCCCATGAGCATGTGGGACTCACTGTACCTCAATATCACATCCAACACCAAGGACTGAGCTAGAGTCAGGCTGTGGAAAGGAGTGATACAGGCTGAGTCTGCCCAAAGGAGGGGTACAGGAAGTCATCCCAGAGGGAGGCCAAGGTAGCTGGGGCCCCTTAACCTCAGATGAGCAGGACCAGGGCTGGTATGTGGGGAACAACAGTCACACTTGTTCTCTGCAACCCCAGAAGGTGGATTCAGGCCAGGTAGAGAGCATACAGGCTCCTGTTCAGCCCAAGGAGATGCTCTGATCCATTAGAGCTATTCCCCACAGCAGACAAATCCCTGAGGGTGAAGTAAGAGCCCCCAGGGAGAGAGCCAATCTGTTGAGTCACCATTAAGCTACTTCAGTCTGCATGGCTGACCCATTGGGCCCTTTCCCAACCCTTTGTATGAGAAGAAATGGAGTTTGGATCTACCTTTTAGAGCCAGGGAAAGAACTCAGAGAAGTTGAGTGACTTGGCAAAGGTCACACAGGAAGGTAGAGCTGTCACAACAACATCGAGGAGCAGAAAGGAAGTTGACCAAGGTCTCCTGTCATCTCTGAGGTCTTACAGAGTGTGTGGGATTCTTGGTCTATCTGCCTTGCAGTCTCAGCTCCATCACAGCCCCCACCCACGTCTTCTCTTCTCCATCTTGCCAGCAGCCTCTCAGACGCCCCATCTCATCTGCTTGGAAAGCTCAGCCATGCTCAATCTTGGATGAACTCTGGAGTCTTTTTGGGTACAGCAGTGAGCCTCAGAATCACACACAGAGCTACAGTCACCAAAACAAAGAGGAACTGGTCTAGGGACAGATAGATGGCCAGTGGAGTGGAGTTCAAAACCAAGAAATTAACCCACACCTGAAAGACTGGCATAAAAGTAAACTCCCATGTCCATGACTGGCTCATTCTCAGCAAGAGTAAGAGACAAACAGGGCGGGGAAGGACAGCGCCTGACGGAGCTGCGACAGCTCCATTCCCTACCTCACACCACAGAAAAGTCAGGACTCCCAAAGCAGTCAATGCGCTAAAAATAACGCTAGAATTGCAAACTCCTGGAAGAAACCAGAGGTGGCTCTTCAAGACCTTGTATTTGGTAATGGATTCTTGGACAGGACATCAAAGAAGGCATGGACAACAGTAATCAAAGAAAACAGAGCTCTGAGATTCCTCTGCTGGGGCAGAGGGGTCTCCATCACCTGCTCCCCTCCTGCCATCATCTGCTTCTGTGCGCAGACTCTGCAGACTTCATAGAGGGCTGGCTGGCAAGATAGAAACCTCTCTCTCTCCCCCCCTTCTCCCCCTCTCTATCTTTCTCTTCCTCTCCTTCCTCTCTCCCTTCTTATCTCTATCCCTCCCTCTCTCCCTCTTCCTTTCTCCCCCGCCTCTTCTTCTCTCTCTCCCTCTCTCCTCTCTCTCTCTCTCCTCCCTCCCTCCTTCCCTTTCTCCCTCCCCCTCTCTCCCTCTCTCTCTCTCTTCTCTCTCTCCTCTCTCTTCTCTCTCTCTCTCTCTCTCTCTCTCTCTCTCTCTCTCTCTCTCTCTCTCCTCTCTCTATGTACAAGGTGTCATTGTATAGTCAAGTCTGACCCCTGACCCCTCTTGATCTTCTTGCCTCCCTCTCCCTGAGTGCTGGGACTACAGGTGACTGACTGGGAGCTTCTTTTGTCCTGTCCTGTGCACATGAGTAGAGAATTAGTGAAGTGTCGCCATGCATGGAAGAAGTACCCTTTGGGTATTCAACAAACAGTTTACGGAGCAGAAGACCTGTGCTGAGTTCTCCCCTAACCTCTTGGTAGACATGAGCCCTGGAGCAGGTCACTAACTTCTTGGACACCCAAATGGCTTCACCCATAGGAAGCTTAGGAAGCTGACTTTTGGGTATAGGTGCAACCAACAGTTACCTGCGGAAGGGTGAATGGGTGTGATAGCTCCCAGCTTGGAGTAGACGCTGGGAAAAGTAGCTCACACGACTGATGGCTTCAAGCCCCAGTACAGCAGAGCTGAGTGCTCGCTGACACAAGCCAGACCCCTCTCCCAGCCATTTTTAGAGCAGGCACAGGAAAAGGTGCGTGTCTCCTGGGAAACATCACTGATCGTTGATAAACATCCACTGCTACGTCCGGAAGCCTGGGTATTTTTAGGAAGGCCCTGAGAGGCCACAGGACCCCAAGAGGGCTGCCATTGTGAACAGAGTGAACAGAGCAGGCAACTCCCAGTGCTCACCACCCTCCCTCACCACACCTGATAATAGTGCTGAGGACACGGGGTGGATGACAGGGCAGAACGAGATAACCTGGGAGTTCGTGTGACCTGGCCCAAAGAGGTACACACTGTTCACCCTTTTCAGAGAGGAGACATCACTCGCTCAGTAGGCACAGGTAGACCCCAGCACGAGGTAGCACCCTGTAGCTCCTGGCCTCTACCTGTTGCGCTGAGGCCATTTTATGTTGTTCCCTGAGACTAGCATTTGTCTGTTTGGAGGAGGTCCCAGGCTCAACTGTCAGGCTCCCTGAGTCCCTCCTGAGGGTGACCCAGTAAGGACTCCTGCTGCTTGCTGTGTTTGAAGACTGCAGGTGGGAAACCGTCCCTGAAGGATGGCCCTGGGAGGCCAGCTCTATCCCAACAGCTGAGGCCTCCAGGCTCTGTATATATCTGTGGGGATCGAGGCTGAGGCTACTGCTGGAGGTTGCTGAGCTGGGAAACTGAAGGTGCCAAAAAGACCACTGTCCACAAGAACCTCAGCCAATCCCAGCTTCTGCTAGCTACCCAGCCTTAGATGGAAACCAAAATCAACCGCGAGCAGCCAGCTGCATAGCGCACAAACGGCTGAGGAATTGAAGCAGTGACGAGAAAGAAGGTTGAGGTGACCAGCCCTGGACAGCGGGGCCACGGAGAGTGGGGCCAGGGACAGCGGGGGCCACGGACAGCAGCAGCACAGACGTGGGGCCACGGTCAGCAGGGCAGCTAGATAGGACATACCATCAGCCTACTACTGTACAGCAAATCTGCCTGCTTTTCCCTTCCCCTGCTGAGAGCAACCTTGGACATGGGAGAAAACAACAGAGGGCTCACTCAAGGAACTGTGTGGGATACTTCTAGAATCTTCCTCACTTCATCTCTCCTCAGGATAATGCAAGGAGATGTTATTCTAATAGTTTTAAGGACAGAAAAATCAAGACCCTCGGGTATTTTACAAAAAGTTCAGTATAAAAACATAGAACCCCCAGGACAAAAGAACAAACCACTTTCATGCTTCTAAGTAAAGGATCCAGAACGGTGGTGCCATTCAGTCAGGGACTGAAACCTTGCCTGTCACTCAATGCTATGTGACCTTAAGAAAGCCTCTTGGCCTCTCTGACACCAAGTTTTCTCTTCTCTTTTAAAATGGAGGTAGAAACAGTGCCAAGATCGTACCCCGAAGTACTCTGGTGGTTGCTGCTGGCCAGGAGACAGCAGGCCTGAATGCCTCATTCAGGAACCTTCCACGAGGCCACTCAGCATTTCTGGGGTCTTGGAGTCCCAGAGGCAGAACTCTGTCTTGTCATGCTTGGTGTTATCATGGACAAGGGAACAGACACCTGTCCTGTGATGCAAAATGTCACCCTCAGGGTGGTGAGAGCTCTAGAGAGGTCTTGAAACTGGGTGGATGCTAAGGGCAACCAGAAAGGACTCATGGGAATTGTGCCCTCCTTAGAGATCTACTTCCCACTTTCTGGGTGGACACCCTGCTGTTTCCGCCATCCCTGAATTAACACAAGGGGCTGGACATCCTGCCCTGCACCCCTAGGGCATGAGCCCAAAGGCTCTCCCCAGAAAGAGGGTCTTGGAGAGCAGGAAACAGATGAGAACTTGACCACTGCCACTATGTCGTGAAATCCTACCTCTTCCAGCTGTCCTCTTCCTCTCTGGGGAGAACCGGAGATCCCCTTGGAGTCTCCTGATGCTGGCTAGAGGAAGAAGAGGGAAAGAAAGGGTGAGTGGGACATGTGCTTGTGACTTCTGAGGTCACTTCTGTCCAGACACACACTCTTACCCCAGGATTCCCTTCCCCTCTAGTCTGTACCAACAGAGACTGCCAGAGCTGGGCACAGAGCCCAAGTTTCCCAGGATGGCATCCTCCACCATTTCAGCTTTCATCCCCATTTTCCATCCTACATGCCAGCCCCAGCCAAGATGGATTCATGAACCCCTGGCATTGAACTGAGCAGAAAACCAGCCTCTGTGTGTTTGCTCTGAGTTGGAAAGGGGCTTTCTGAGTCACTGTGAGCAGAGGAAAGTTAAAGGTCATCACCACCTGAGGAAGGCAGGCTCTTTGGGAAGAACTCTAATTTTAGGTACTGTACAACCACAGGAGACAGCATGGAGGGGGTGGCTCAGTTCCACAGTGTGGCCCAGAAGCCCAGCCTCTCCCTCTCTGACTTTCCTGTCACTTTGAGGAGGAGTTACAGGACGAAGGTAAAAACTCACCACATCCTAGTGACATACTAGTTAGCCAAGACTTAGGCTAGTACCAGGAACTGGCTTGTCACAGTAGAGCTAAATAAAATAAGGCTTACAGCCACTGTAGCAGAGGTGGGAGCAAGGTCACAGCTGTGACCCTCTGGCCACAAGAACTGAGCCAAACTGAGCAGTAGAGGAGGCCCTGTCACTGCACGCCACTATGAGAAAGCCTGCCCACTTCAGGTTTCAGACCCTGAGCACAGAGGAAGTGAGTAAACTTCTCAAAATCTAAACAGAAAGTTTTGGCAAGGCGGGGACTAGATCTCGGATCTGGGGAGCCCCAAAACTGATGAATGTACTGGTTCCACATGGGAGAGGCCCCAGTAGATCAGGGATGAGTTTAAGGTCCTCCTACATGAGAGAAATTCTCAGCATGTTAACTGGTGTGGAGTGGTATGGCTAGAGACTTGGTGTTAGTTGGTTATCTGTGCAGTACCATCAGGCAGTGTGAGCCCTGGGAACCTCATGGATCATGAGCCAGAAGAGGGCCACAGATGAAGGAATCTAAGGTTCACAATGTTCTCATGCGTCAACATATACACACCATATATGCATATTGCACCCTTAGACATATGCACAAACACAAGCATGCATATGCATTTATGATGTGTGTGCATGCATACAAAAGTGTGCTCTCTCTCACATACAGACATGTGCATGCACATGAACATCCAGAATTTTCATTTTGGAGGGGTTTTTGTTTGTTTGTTTGTATTTTTGAGACAGAATCTCACCCAGCCCAGGCAGACCTTCAACTCACTATGTACCCAAGGCTTGACCCTGAACTCCTGATCCTCCTGCCTCCACCTCCCTAGTGCTATAAATTATCATATCTGCCTAGAGTGTTCATTTTTAGACACAGAAGTGACCATCCTTACTTATTCATTGAAAATCCTCAGAACATTGGCACGGCCTAAGGATCGTGACCCACACTGCTGTGTGACTGCGCCGCACACAGCTCTGTGACACAGAAACAAATGGGGTCTTGACACTTCAGTTGTCGGTGGCACTGCAGCCCTTTGAGTGTAAGGACGCACACACTCCTGGCTCTTAACGTCTCCCACAGTACTTGTGGATCAAACTTCTTCACCATCTGCTCATCAGATACCACAGCCATGTCCATCCCAGGCCACGAGAGCCTTGCTACCGCCATGTCCTGGTGTGCTCACCAGCACGTCTGTATCAGATAGACTCACAGTGTCCTGGTGTGCTCATTGGCACGTCTGTATCAGATGGACTCACAGTGAAGTACAATCAGAAGGGGCCTCTTGTCTTGCTTGTAAACTTGAAGCAAAGGTTCTGCTCCGGGGTTGTCTGTTTTGGTCCTCTTCCCAGGGGATGAGACACAGTGTCCCAGGACAAAGGGAGGGGTCTGACGGCTGGTGAAGACAGATGTCCAGGGTTCCACTGCCCGGGGCACCTCTAAGGAGCAGGAACTGCATTTACTGGCTCAGAACTGATAATGAGTTTTTATGAGCTCAGGGGAACACTCAGAACACGTATTAATGTCAAGCGTGCCCGTCAGCCATGCAGCTTGAGTGAATGTCACACATTAACGAAATTAAAGGCTCCAGCCAGAAGCAGCTGCGGGCTTCATGTCAGGAGGATGAACAAGGCCCGGCTCTGACAAAATCGCTTTCCATATCAGCTGCTCCCACTGGAGTGTCCCTAGGGCAGACGGATCCCACCTCCCTGCACCTTAAAGGAGATGAACTGTTACCACATAGCCAGGAAAGACAACCCCCTGCCAAGACCTATGCCACGGAGGCCACTCTTCCGGGAGCCCATTCCCAACCCTTCTGCCCCCGGGGAGAGTGGTCGTCACCCATGTTCCATTTAGAGAACCCTTGGGAGACAAGAAAAAGGATTCCAGGAAACAAGTGTGGAAAGATGGTAGCCAGATGATGTGGGCAGTGACCCCTGACCTGATGAAAGGAAAGGCCTGGAGTCGGCAGGAGGGGCTCACTCCTACTCAGCTTCCACTCTTGTAGGCTGATTTATTTTGGGCAAAGCTCCCCCTGAGGTCTGAGGTTTTCCTGGCTGAACCAAAACCAGCTCAGCAAGTGGCCTGAGCACCAGGGATCCACTTACACAGAGTCTCAAAGCCTCACCTGGGAGAAGGAGCCAGGTTTGGTGACATGGAAGCTGATGGGGGTCCCCCAGAGAAAGGCAAAGAGCCTGATGCCAGGCTCCAAGATCATAATCACTGTAATTTTAAGTCCATCTAATAGTGCCAATTAATTTAATTAATTATGACCTCACTTTTTATATGATACAGTCTGGTTTCTGAGATGCTAAAAAGTAATTTTGAAAAAAGTGGTACTTTAAAAAATCTACCAGGGTTGGAGGAACTTGTGGCTCTCTCTCTCTCTCTCTCTCTCTCTTTCTCTCTCTCTCTCTCTCTCTCTCTTTCTCTCCATACCTTTTGATTTAAATACAGGAGGTTGGGGATGGAGAGATGGCTCAGCAATTAAAAGCATTGGCTGCCCTTGCAGAGGACCTAGGTTCGATTCCCAGCACCTACCTGACAGCTCATAACTATAACATTGGCTCTAGAGGATCTGATGACCTCTTCTAGGCTCTTTGGGGACCAGACACACATTTGAAGCATACACATACATGCAAACAAAACATCCCACCCCCACATATTAGACAAATAAGTAAATACAGCAAGCTGGCATAGCAAGGTATACATACCCCTTTGATAATGACCCCTGCCTTTGGAATGCTGCCCCTGTGTCATCACAACACAGAACCATTATGAAACCAAAATGGCATCCATTGCTCTGTGGTTTCCCAGGAAGCCTTCCTCCTCTAGCTCCTTCTTCTAAGTCCTCCATCCCCATGGCTTCTACCCATGTCCACCCAGGCTCCAGTTCATGATTGCCTGTCCACTGGCTGCAGAGGGCATCAAGGCTTTGCTGTTGGTGTCCAGCTTCCTCCAGCCTGCTGTCTCGGCTGTCACAGCAAGCACGGTATCTGTCTGCAGTGGTCTCCTTCTGCCAGTATACAGACCTTTATCATCTGACTCCCCACTGACCCCCCTCTTCAGGTCCTCACAGTAGGAACACACGCTTGTCAAGCTGAACTCACCCAAACAACCCTGTCAGCATGGCAGCTCTGCCTTACTCATCTTCTCTCTTGCTGGAATTCTTTGTCCTTTTCCAACCCCAAGCTTTACTCCCCCAATGCTTGTCAAACTCCTAACCCCCTTCAAAACCTCCCTTCAACTATCTTTTCTGGTGAATCTTGCCAGTATCACCACAGATATAATAAAACATGTTTCTATTATGTTCCCCTAGCAATTTGAGTCTGGATATAGGGGCAATGTAATATATATATTCTGTTTTTGTGATTTTTCTTCCCCACCTACTAGATTATAGTCTCTGCCAAACTAGGAACAGTATCTTTCCTTCTCCTTGTGAGCCTCAGGCCCAGGCTTAGTAAATAACAGTTGGATAGATGGATGGATAGCTGCTAGAAGAGATGGATGGAAGGCAGGAAGAGAATGAATCATGGCTGCAAAGAGTAGTTAAGTTGGAGTTGGTGGCAGGAATGGAGAGATACAGGGTGGGTGGATGTGTGTGGTGGGTAGGTAGATGGTTGAGGGGTAAATGAATAAAAGAGGGGTCGATGCATGGGTGGGTGAATACAGTGGGTGAATGTGTGAATGGGCATAGGTCAGAGATATGGGTAAAAGGGTAGGCACAGAGATGACTGGGTGGACGTGTGGGTGGGTGGACGTGTGATTGGGTAGGTGAACGGCTGGATGATACAAGGACAGATGGACGACAAATAGATCTATAAGATCATCAATTAAAGGGTTAAGAGCAAGGACCTGAGATACCCAGCACCCATCAGCACTGTGGAGGCTAAGGAAGAAGGATCCCTGGGCTAGGTGACTGGACAGTCTAGACAAATCAGGAAGCTCCATATGCAGTGAGAGACCCTGTCTCAAAAAATAAGGTGTTGGGTGGTTGAGAATGACACCCAGTAACCTCTGGCCTTCACATCACACACATACGTATAAACACACACACATACTTTCTCTCTCTCTCTCTCTTTTACACACACACACACACACACACACACACACACACACACACACTGGTGAATATGCTATGTGTATTTATTTACCTCAATAAAAAAATTAGGAGGGAAGGGGAATGGCCAGAATGAGCAGTCCCTAGCCCCGATTCTCGGAGTCCACCCCCCATTTTTTTGAGGCTTCTGCCTAGAGAGCAGATGTGTCTCCTCCTCATTCACAAGCCAGCATTTAATCAACAACAGCTGGACTCTGGAATATTCCATACATTGTTCCATGATAGTGTTGAAGAACATGGTTTCAGTCTCCCTGTGTGGCAGGACCCAGTTCAGCAGGCTGTTCCAAGAGGAAAACAGCCAACCTTTTCCCAGGCAGTTCCTGCCTGAAGCCCTTCACTCTTTCCCTGCCTGTGCCTCCCTGCTTTACCCTGGCCCCTTGCTCTCCGTTGTAGCTTCCCAAATCACCTCCTAGCTCCTGGTGAGTCCCGAGACCAGGACTCTGGGTCTTGGGTCCCCGGAAGAGGCTGCGGTGTCCAGACGCAGCTTTCCTTGAACACCTCACAGAGCATCCATGCCAAGACCCGAAACCAGGCTGGCCCTTTGCCACCTTAAGGCATTGTTGCTGACAGATAAAAGCTCCACAGCTCATGGCTCCAAACCAAGCCATGGCTTTGTTTTGCTTTGTTTTATATCAGCTACATGGGGGATTAGCTTGGGAGCAGAGGGCAAGCAGAACCCAGGCATTCTGGGATGCATTCCTGCTTTGTCCTGTATCTCAGGTTCCAGATGACTCTTAACGAAGCTGCTGGGGTACTGTGCACACCCAAGGCTCAGCAAGGCTCTCCACCTGCACTTGCCTGTTGGGTGTGGGCGGGGGGTGCTTCCACACCACTCCTGTCATTCAGCCTCCTCAGGCCTAGTAATGAAGCCTCGAGTCAGCCACTAATTGTGTCCCAGGGTCTCAGTAGGATGGTACTGGGACCACAGCATGCTCAGTGGAGGGCCATCGCAACAGCACAGGGGCTCCAGGCACTGCAGCAAGAGTCCTCCAAGGGTCTTATAGGATGTCAGGATCCTTGCCCTTTCACTACGGGGCCTCACCGGGATTCAATTGCACATGTGCGCTGTGGCTCCTGTCACCCCTGCCTGTAAAATGGGGTAGGTGAGAGTTGGGTTCAATTCAAATGTGAAGTGAGGTCTTGGGGTGTTCTTGGCCGTACTCTTCTCCAGACCAGGGTCAAGTGATTCCAGATAGGATGAAATGGGACGCAAAAGAAGCTTGACGCCAGCTGACAGCAAGAGGGCCCCAGGGCCATGTAAGATTCCCAGTCTGAGCCAGTTAGCAGCTGGGGGCCTGGGGAGGCGGAGAAGACAAACGCCAGTGTACCAACCCCACGAATTAGCATAGAAGCTGTAGAGTCCTGGTGCCCACTGTTAATAACCCTCCTGTCCTGCCTCCCATCTGTTCAGGGGCTTGGGGACTGTCTGTGACAACGGCACTTGCTAGACATGAGTCTCACTGTGACTTCCTGGGCAGATCTGCCTTAGACGGGGGAAGGGGAGGGTATGGCCCAGGAGCCCTCCTGCCATCAGCTGGCATCAAGCCGCTTTTGAGCCCCATTTCACCTGATCGTGGCCTGGAGAGGATACGACCAAGAACACCCCGGGACCTCACTTCACATTTGAACCTACTCTTGGTTCAAAGAGTAAGACCCTACTCTTATCCCCCACCCACCAGCTGCCAAGAAAACATGAACAACACGCCCATTTCACAGGCAGCGGTGATGGGAGCCACAGTGCACATGTCCAGCTGAATCCTGGTGAGGTCTCACAGAGAAAGGGCAGGAATCCTGACATCCTAACTCCATTGACTGCTGCTCTCCCATGACTGCAAACTTGTGGGCATTTGACAACACAGGAACCAGCAAACCTTGGTGGCTTCAGGGACTTGTCCGTAGAGGTGGAGCCTAGACTGGCTTGTCCCTGGTCTTAAGACCCATAACCTTTCTATAGAGCCATCTTCAAGAGAAACCTGTGGAAAATGTGGGCCTTGCAGGACTTCCAGTATGAGACTCAGGTTCCTAGGTAAGAAAGTGAGGATCAAGAGGGCCCGAGGCACTGTCCAAACTCACAGAGCTAAGCCTGGAGGAGGGAGAATCAGAACCCAGGACTGCAGCCAAAGTCACCCAAGCAATGACACCATGCACCTGGTAATCAACGCCATTGTGTGTGCCCGTCCATGGAGACACCCAAAGTGCAGTACTCCCACGCCACTGGGCTGCTTGAGTTTCAAAGGCTTCTGGAACCTCCCATGCTCTGGCCCAGGAGTCTAGAATGAAGCCAGTCTCTGTGCTAGTGCTGGCTTTGGTGCGATTTGTCGCCACACACTCTAGACCTTTAATGCCACATGTCTGCAACGTGCAGCCTTAAACCCGCGAACTACGTCTTCAGCACCTTTAATGCCACATGTCTGCAACGTGCAGCCTTAAACCCACGAACTATGTCTTCAGCACCTTTAATGCCACATGTCTGTAACGTGCAGCCTTAAACCCACGAACTACGTCTTCAGCACCTTTAATGCCACATGTCTGCAACGTGCAGCCTTAAACCCACGAACTATGTCTTCAGCACCTTTAATGCCACATGTCTGTAACGTGCAGCCTTAAACCTGCGAACTACGTCTTCAGCTATTTTGCCTCTCAGAGAAGCAGTATTTAAAAAGCCACATGGTGGTAACAGAGATATTTTAAAGTGGCCACCCTGCCGCTAGAAAGGAAGCCGAAAGCTGAGAACTTGAACCTGCCGCTGAGGGAGAGCCCAGCCTGTGGCAAACCACAGCTTTCCTTCACAGCTGGGGCTATTAATTCAGACTTTATAACCCGCAGGGCTGTGGTGGAGTCCAGGCAAAATGCACCTCAAGTCTTTGTAATTCTTCCCTGATCCCATATAAATATTCGCGAATGCGGAAGGGGCTGCAGGAGGTAGGAGCACAGGGCTATTAGCATTTTGATAGGGTCTCCCAACACATGAAACTACAGGGCTTTAAAATTCATAGCGCGGAGATTAATACGGCCCTCTGCAACTCCCTTCACAGCTGGAGATGGCCAGCAACTCTTACCCCTTTTAGGGCCTTGATTGAGAAACAAAGTTAGAAATCCAGAGAGCCTAGTTCATCCTGAAAGAGAAGCGCCAAGGCCATTTTCTATGTGGAACGTGTCCAGCCCTCTGAACTCTAAATGGCAGAATCAGGAATGAGGACTGGGAATGTCTGTACTAGACAACAAGGCCAAGTTCCCGAGAGGAACCCTTGCCTATCCCCAGCAGCTTGGCTCATCTGTTTGTCACGGACAAAGGCTGGCCTCTTCACCCCAGAGCCTCTGCTGTAATCATTGTGTGCCAGAATAATAGTCACCTGGGAAGAGCGGCTCAGGGAGGAACTTCAGCTCCACAAACCCCTGAACCCCAGCAACTCTGTCCAGCTGAGGAAGGAGACAAAGAAAAGCACAGGGAAGCACAGTGGGTGACTGCAGCAAGTCTGGTGGATGCCTTAGGAGGACAGGACGCTCCGAGAGGAGGCCTCCTCCATCCGACTGTGCTTACCAGCTGCTCACATTTCTGGAGTCTTCCTGGCTCTTCCTCAAACCAGGCTGATGAAAATGCACATGCCTCTCACTCTCCAGTACCCCAAAAACTAAAACCCAGGACGGCAATACGTACATCACTGTGTGTGGAAGGCGTGGCTGTCTCGTGTCTCCGTGATCAGGATACTCGGATGCCG
The DNA here is from genome assembly GCF_982192425.1 of Myodes glareolus. Taxonomy (NCBI): domain Eukaryota; kingdom Metazoa; phylum Chordata; class Mammalia; order Rodentia; family Cricetidae; genus Myodes; species Myodes glareolus. The sequence goes on along the minus strand of NC_142035.1, from coordinate 85,551,754 downwards.
TGAAGACTTGCATCACAGGGAAAGGCGGGAAGAAGCCTGGCCTCCCATCACGGATCAGCCCACCCAGAGAGTGCAGGACTCTCTCAGGCTCCAGAGGAGTGAACTTTGCGGGGCTACATAGGAACTTGCAGACTTCTTTTCCTCCCTTGTAAAAAGTATCACTCCCAAGGTTCTAGTTTTATCACCCTGCACAGGATGCTAACCAGTTTCACATCCTCCCCCAGTGCCCACACCATCACCGCCTCTGGTCCTCAGAACTGCCGCCAACTTCCTGCTGGCTCCTTCAGACCGAGCCTCATAGGCCTTGGACTGCGTTCACACTAGATTTGTATGTGGGTCTGGTTTTCATTTTATCTCAATTATACTGACAGTGCATGCTCAATTATATGTGTGCTGTGTCTGAATATGGATACACATGTCTATACACACATGAACAGAAATTATCAACAAAATCTCTGCAGAGACTCCTGAGTAGCAGAAATCGAATTGGCGCATGATGGTCCATCTTCATTGCCTACTGGATTTGGAATCCTCTAGAAGACACGTCTCTGGGAATGCCTGTGAGGGTGTTTCCAGACGGCTCCACACAGAGAGGATTATTGGTGGCACTGTTCTGTGGGGAAGAGCTGAAGAGGAATGAAGAGGAGAGCTGAGCCCCAGCATCCATCTCTCCCTGCTTCCTGCTGGAGGTGATGTGACCTCAAGCTCCCGCTGCTGCGATGTCACAGCCATGAGGACTCTTAGCTCACGAACTAAAAATAACCCTTTCCTCCCTGAGTGGCTTCTGTCAGGTGTCTCATCACACAACGAGAGCGGACCTAGTATGTGGTTTCATCAGGGAGTAGTTCACGAATGGGGCTAAGTCGGCTTGGGTCCTCCCTGACCTGAGCACTGTCAGGGTTTCCTCCTCTCACTGTCAGGGGTTTCCTGGGCAGTAAAGACTGGAGGGTCCCGGCACCAGTGTCAGTCGGCTCAAAGCTCCTGGAACTTCAGCTCCAGCGGCTCTGCGGCCTCTTCGGGCCTCCATGGCACCTACTCACAAGCACACCCCAGGCACAGGCACAGGCACCCACATAATTTAAAATAATTCTTGAAATTAAAAAAAAATGGAAAAGAAAAAATAAGGACCAAAAGGCAGGTGGGACATTTCAAACCCTTTCTCCATATGAGTGAAGGCAGAGGGGACTTTCTACCACTGTAGGCAGTGGGGGTCTGCTTGTAAGGTCTAGCATCTCTTGCCAGATCCCTCAAGGTTAGCGCTTACCAATAAACTGGTAATATTTCAATTTTTTTACATTCATTAATAGTGTTGTGTGTGTGTGTGTTCATGTGTGTAGCGTGGCATTTGCAATCTTCAACTTTGGAGACTCAATTCTCTTCTTCCAACATGTGGATTCTGAAGCTCCTGCTGGGTCGTTGGGATTAATGGCAAGTACCTTTCCCACTGAGCCAATTCTCCAGCCCTCAGGTTTTAATTTAGTTATTTGGAACATTCTAGCTTGCCTGCCTCCATTTTGGGTGGCCTGCTGGGGCCTAGTAGAGCTCAGTCCAAAACAACGGCCTCTCATAAACTGTAATTAACAACACACACACACACACACACACACACACACACACACACACACACACTACACAGGGAGAATACGGGAAGAAACATAGGCAAAGTGTTGTGTCTAGGTAATTGGCACATGCATGAGTGTGGCTCTGATAAACGGAGAAAGGAAACGGGCAAACATGATTTTCTAACTACAGACTCATGCACGCTCCTTTCTGAGAGACCTCGAGCTAAGAGCTAAGGCAAGCCGCTTGCCTCCCACAGGCACTTCCGTAAGCCCTCACGGATGGACTAAGACACTGTGGTCTGCACCCTTTGATGAGAGAGAGTGGCCTCATTCCTCACAGTGTGGACGGGCACAGCAAGGAGCCTGAGATTCCAGGTCCAGACACTGAGTCACCTCTAAAGCCCAGGGTCAGTCTCAGAGCCTGCCTCTCCCTGTCCTCACAGACGCTTGCTGCCTGCCTCCCAAGCAGAGAAGGAAGAAACAAACACATCTGTCGGGCTGCCAGGGTCAGGCTTGCAGAAGATGGTGTCCCCACCCACTCCCAGCACACAGAGCACGCGGAGAGTCAAGCTCAAGTCCTGCCAGCCTGAATTGAACTCACATGTGTCTCCTCATCATAGGCAAACAGGCGCTGGCTTCTATTCTGCCCTTCCCATCACATGGGGACAGTGGACATACAGAGGGATCTGTCTACCTACTCCGATTGTATCATCACCCCAACCACAATGAAGGGCTGGTTGGCTACTGCATCATAAAGGGGCAGCTTGCCTCCAGCCAGCAAATGTCTCAGTGCGCGGGGAGGGCTCCAGTCTACAAACTCCAGGGGACATGCTTGTCTCTAACTCACTGGCCTTGGCCAAGTCACCACGCCTCTCTAAAACACATCTCCTTGTCTTTAAAATAAAGGGGACCTCAGCCCCAGATCTTTTCTAACGTCGGCTTTTCTTCACTGGCTCTTCATCTTCACAGGGGGTTTTACAGTCATTGGAGACTCGTGATTAATTCTCACAGAAAGGCCTCATGCAGGGGGTCACTGCCGGTTAAATCCATGTGGAAATTAGGTTTTGAGGGAAGAAAGTTATAAGATGTATTAAACCAAACTGGGTGGGGTCTGCAAAAGAAGGGAGTAGGGGGAGGGGCAGGAAGAGATGCCTCACCAAAATGGAGCTTTCATGAGAATCAGCTCATATGTAACATTGCACTGACCACAATATTTGGTTGGTTAATTAGTTAGTTAGTTAGTTAGTTGGTTAGTTAGTTTGGAAAATATATTTTCCCTGGTTTCCAAATACCTGTAGGCTTAGGCTCAGGCAAGATCATCTGGGTAAGTGCTGTGTCTCAAAAGCACCCCAAGAAAAATCTCCATTTTCTCCATGTCTCAGTGGACACCCACGCAGTCTTCCTCTCTAACCGTAAGGATAAAAGAAGAAAGATCAGTTCAGAATGTCAGCTGCTAAGTAAGGGTGTCTCTGGGTGATAATCAAGGGCCCAAAGAGACACAGGAGAGAGACCTCTCTTAGAAAGAAGACAGGGCTGAGGAGAATGACCTGAGGAGATGCGCCTGCTTGGCTCCTGGCTGAGTTCCCGAGTTCACGGCTGTCCATCAAAGAGCTTATGTGTGTGCTCCAAGCGTCTAGAACTGAGTTCATAGCCCCTTATCTTAGTTACCTTTCTATTCTGCGGTAAAACACCATGACTAAAGCAACTTATGGAAGGAAGAGTTTCGTTGGGGCTTATGGCTCTAGAGGAATAGGGGTCTATGACCAACATGGTGGGGAGCATGGCAGCATGCACACAGGCAGGCAATGTGCTGGAGCTGCCGCTGAGAGCTCACATCCTGACCCATAAACAGGAAGCAGAGCAAGGTGGGAGAGGCACAAGTCTTTGGCAACCTCAAGCCTGTCCCCAGAGACAAATCTACAAGACCACAGCTCCTAATCCTTTCCAGACAGTTCCATCCCCTGGGGCCCAACTCTTCAAACCGGAGCTCTGGGAGCTCTTCTCATACAAACCACCATCCCTACCGCCTAATGTTGAGTCAGTTTCCTATTCTAAACATCCAGGCATCTTGACTGCAGGCCACTGTTCCCCATCCTTTGCCAGCATGCTTCGTTTACTTTTCCCACTGGCCTGCTAGCCACTTTGTAAGCTCACAGGCGCCTCACAGAGCCATGAGTGCCGTGGAGCGATGTCTAACACCGCACTCCATCTGGTGAGACAAGTGAAGCCTGAACAGGCCGCTGGTTCTGCTCAGGTGAATTGCATTCAGGTCACCCAAGCAGACGCTTCAACTCCAGCAAGGCACCAGTCCAAATCCGGAGCACCACCCAGACCTCTGGGCAAGGAAGACATCCATGGATGATTATTTGTGGAATCTAGTCGAACTCAGACCTTAGGCTACATGGTCACACAACTAGGGACAGATTCCTCAGGCCCTAGGCTGTACTCAGAACCTCCATGGTTCTGTCAATTTGTTTTCTTTTAATATTGCCAGACATCAATAATTGATCTTGGCACTCCTTCCTGTTGTGCGTGGATAAAACAGCCCCATCCACTCATCATAGGTCTCCGAGCAGACCCTACTAATCGATCAGCACTGGCATTTGAGATTCAAATGTACACATGTCTGCCAGGGACGATTACAGCATGCTGCTCCTGCATGTAAGCATGGCTCCCCCAAACCCTGGCTTCTCTCTCAGTAGATCAGCCTTACTGAGCCCAGAGGGATTGGCAGAGCAGTAGAAAAAGAACAGAACCTAGCCTGACCCCACCATTCTTCTCTGGCTTGGTATGGTTTTGCTGTTGTTGGTATTTGGTTGGTTCTGGTTCATCCTCCCGCCCCCAGGTTTTTACAGATGACGAACAGGTCCAGAAGGGTCTAGCCTTGTCTAAGGCCACCCAGTGAGGCTGCACAGAACTAGAGCTTGACTGATACCACAGTCCTTCTAATCCCCGCTGTGTCTCCACACTCCATGGAGTTTCTCCTGGTCAATTAGGAGCCCCTGGTAAAGTCACAGCCAGGGCTTTTCACTCCACCTAATCACACAGCTCACTTCTTCCCTGCTAAGCAGTAAATAGCAAGTGTCAGCCCAGGCTGGCTGGTGACTGGGCTCTCTGAGCAGACAGGGCCAGTCCCCGAGTGGACCCGCCTCCTTCTCCTGCTGATCCTGGGCTTTAAGAAAGAGATTTGCACTAATGCGACCAAGATTGGGAATCCAACATCGCTGAAAATTGCCCTTTTGCGAGGCGCTAATACACACAAGCCTGAGGAGGAGGCTGGGCAGAGGTGTTTCTGTGCAGCCCAGGAGACCTCTGTTGTCAGGCTTCCTGTCTTTATTAAGCTGTGCAGACAGGCTCACAGTGCGTCTGGCTGCAAATGAAACCCAAGCTATCTCATTTTCTTCCCTCAGCCAGGCCAGACGCTCCTTCTCACATCTCCCCTCCCCCACTCATGGTAGAGATCAAACAAGGAAAACAAACAAAAAAACAATCCAAACCTCCCCAGCATCAGCAAGTCTGCCTTTCTGAAGCTGGTCTGAGCCTTGGAATTGAGTTGTGATGAAGTATCCTCCCTTCAGAGCTGGTGGGTGTTCCCACCCAAAGTCTTCTCCTGAGTGGTAGGGTAGAGGGACGTGCTGGCCTGCATGACCACCAGCAAGAGAGGCAAGCCCCCTAGCCCTGCTAGTCCACTAGCCATGCCCCAACCCTTCGAGGCCCCACGGTGTGCAAACAGTAGGACCCCTGGCAGGTAAGTAAGTCTCAACAACTGTGAGAGACACTTCAGATCAAACTGTGGCACCTTACTGCACAGGCCTGAGTTTGTAGGGCTTCAGACAAACCTCATCTCTTATTCCCCTTTCTGGGCCATCTAGCAAACACCATAGCTTCTGCACCTTAGGTCTCCATTCTGAAAAGCTGGTATAGAACCCCATTGTAAGGAGACTGCTGGGCACCACAGGACACAGTGTCCGGGCCCAGTGGGTCCTTGGCAAGGGTGCTGTTTCTGTACGAGTGAGTCGGGAAGGACCCGGTATATTTCACTTTGTCTTACTGCCCCCCCACCCCACCCCTGCTTAAACGGAGGCTGTGATAACTCACCCACAGTCGGACAGCTAACCAAGAGTAGAGTCTGATCCTGACCTGTGTGACTGCCGAGCTGGAATCTGCCTCAGTTTCTCACAGTCGCATTGGAACACAGGGGATAGTCCTGCAGCTCTCAGAACCTTTCCTTCTAGAAGAGCTTCAGAAGAATCCCTTTGTTGCTCCCCCAGAGATGTATGTGAACACACATACAACTTTGTCTGATGATACTGTTACCACTGTTTCTATTTTCCAGAGAGAACCTTTCACCAAGGCCTACACACACAGACACACACACACACACACACTCACACACATACACACACCCCCTGCAAATAGGTTTAATAGATCTTTACATGTGGTTGGGCTACTTGAAACAAAAATTGACCATTATTTAAATTCTATTACATGGTAACTACTTTCTTAAAAGAATGTTTTTATTTGAACTTATTGTGTGGCAATCATCAGTGACTTACACTCATTAAACCACTTTAAAAAGAAAAGATTATCAAATGAAAGAGAGGGAGTACATGTGTACATATATATATGTTTATATACATATTTGCTATATATATATACATATATCATTCTAGTTATTAAAAAGACACTTGCCCTTTTATTTTATTTAGACAACACCCACGAGATCCACAGCTTCTGGCTTTTCTTCCCCTTCTCAGACTCTGAGGTGAACCCGGTGACTCTGGGGTTGGAAGAGACCCCAAGACTCACCAGGACTCATTTCTCTATGAGAACGAGACATCAGAAGATTGCAGTGTGGCTGGGAGATTGTGCAGTCGGTAATGTGCCTGCTATGCCAGCCTGAGGCCCCGAATTCAGATCCCCAGTATTCACAAAAGAGCTGAACCGTGGCATGCATTTCTACCCCAGGAAAGAGGTGGTAGGATCCACTGAGGCCCACTGGCTGGATGGTCGAGTCAGATCGACAAGCACCAGGTCCAGCCTCTTTTTAGACCCCTTGTCAAAAGAGTAAGATGGAGATCAACAGAGGAAGACACCCAACACTGACCTCTGGTTTCACTGCACACGTGTACACACAAGCACCTAGATATACATGTGCATACACCCACATATGAACAGATACACACACACTCACACAGAGAGACCCAAGTCTTGGAGGCTCTGGACCTTCAATCCAGTGCTCTCCTATCGATAGGTGGAGGACAGCCATTTGCAGGCCAAATGTGAGCTACAGTCTAACTTCATTCACTTTGTGATGATGCTGTATTCCCAGGCCCACTAGGGTTGGCAGGTTCGAAGCTTGGTCTCCTTGATGTAACAAGGCACAACAGAGAGAAGGTCCCCAAGCCCCCAGGAAGCTCAGCCTATGCTGCCATTCTGGCCCATCAGCAACACCAAGCACCCTTCACCTGGCTGGGTGTGCTTTCTCACAGGATAAGTTGGCAGAGCCTCAGAGGCCACTGTTCGCCTTGGCTTGACAGCTGGCTCTCTCAGAAAAAAAAACAAAAAACAAAAAACAAAAAACAAAAACACAGTCTGGAGCAGAGTGGAAATGGCCCCCACCTTCACCTGCTGCTGTTGCGGTCACAAAGACCTCAGCAGGGCCTGGATACTCTTCCTGACTATACCAAGCCCAGGCTTTCAGACTCCATGAGATGGAAAAGCCAAGATGATGCTTGTGGGAACCACTATGGGTTGGGCAAGGCAAGGCTAGGGAAGGCCAGGAAACCATGAGAGGCAGAAGTCCCACAGGCTGGCTATTTACTGAGGTCTATGTGGCACTTCAGTCCCTTGTTAAGCAAAGAACGACTGTGGCCATGCACGCAGCTGACCGAATCCATCACAGATCTGTGCCTCTACCTCAGGCAAGTGAGCTGTGCTTCCAACGCATTCCCGTGCCCACCCTGCCTGTGGTGGAGCAAGGGTTCCAGGGCTTTGCTGGAAGGTGCTGCTTCCCTCGAGGGCTCACCAGTCAGCAGGCTGATTGTGCACAGAAGCCGGAGTCTCTGGGAGCATCATTTTGTGTGACAATGAAATTGGTGGCGCACCAGCAAGTTTCCCCTGCCAGGTGGAATGATTGTTGTGCTTCATATAGTGGCTCACTGAGTCCCCAAAGGTCTGGGCCCCAGCAGTCCACAGAGGGGAACTCCCTTCTTTCTTATGCATAAAGGATGGGCCCTCAAATCCTTGATCAGGGGATCTGCTGTGGGAATTGCCCTACTAAAGCAAGGCAGGCTGATACAGGATGCGTGAGTGAATGCCAAGTGCCTAACAGTGTGTAGGAAGCCACTACAAGTTAGGGATTGGGTAAAAGACAAATATCAGTCATGGCTGCCAGGCTGGCTAGGGACTTGAACACAACCAGGTAGTTGTGTTTAGACATGCCTATCCCTAACCCCTGTGACAAGTCGCCTCCTCTGATTCTCGCATCTGGATGTTTGAGCCCTCCAGACTCCCTGGGTTGGAGCCCGAGAGATGGTCCTCCATCTGCTATTTGCATCAAGCCCTCAGTCACTGCATGTGGGGTCCACAGGGCCATTCTGTCTGAGCGGAGCCAACAAGTCAGCCTCGTCCCCACCATTCCCACGGGTGCCTGTTAAACCTGCTGCGTTTAGCCACAGGCAGCGCCTGCTCCACTGGCAGGGTCCCTGAATGTCAGGAAGCAGGTGGCCTAGCCTGCTCCCCAGGAGGCTGCACACACTTGGCCAGCCTGAAAGCAATCTGTCCCAGCAGTAGAGATGGCCATGTGGGGGCAGGGTGAGTGGCAGGGAGCCATTCCCAGCAGTATCTCTGGGCCCAGAACCCACGAAAGTGGTAGTTAACTCCAATTTATCTCCCCGCTCCAAACTGAAGTTCTGTTAGTTCATCAAGAGAGCCCAATCCTGAGGTCATAGTGAGGAACAGTGGGCAGGACCTGGAACCTTTCACCATTTAGCCAGGGTCTGTCCCTGTGCTGGGCGCCTGTCCCTGTGCTGGGCGCCTGTCCCTGTGTTGGGCGCCTGTCCCTGTGCTGGGCGCCTGTCCCTGTGTTGGGCGCCTGTCCCTGTGCTGGGCGCCTGTCCCTGTGCTGGGCACCTGTCTCTGTGCTGGGCGCCTGTCTCTGTGCTGGGCGCCTGTCCCTGTGCTGGGCGCCTGTCTCTGTGTTGGGCGCCTGTCTCTGTGTTGGGTGCCTGTCTCTGTGCTGGGCGCCTGTCTCTGTGCTGGGCGCCTGTGTCTGTGCTGGGCGCCTGTCTCTGTGTTGGGCGCCTGTCTCTGTGTTGGGTGCCTGTCTCTGTGCTGGGTGCCTGTCCCTGTGCTGGGCGCCTGTCCCTGTGCTGGGCGCCTGTCCCTGTGCTGGGCGCCTGTCTCTGTGCTGGGTGCCTGTCTCTGTGCTGGGCACCTGTCCCTGTGCTGGGTGATACTTAGCAGTTCTGCTGGAGCTGCCCCCTTCCCTCTTACTCACTTTAGCGCACACTGTGTACCTAAAACAAGATCCCTGGCCTTCTCCTCGACTTCCAGATGAGTTCAGCACCCTTGTCCCCCTAACTTCCCACTCCCACTAACCTAAATACAAAAGAGTCACCCTATGAGGCGATGGAAAGACATAGGAACAGAAGTACCTACTAGAAGAACTTGGAGAAGGTTCTGGAAAGTTCCCAAAGTAATAAGTTTCAGCAAGCCAAAGGAGGCCATAGAGTACTAGGCGAAAAGTCAAGAGATGGCTAAGTGTGTTTGTCACGTGCCCCTTGTCAGCTCCTTTGGCCCCACCGCCCTGCAGTGTGTCCCAGGCCCAATATGAACACCTGGAAATAAGGTCCCATGTGCAGACTGTGTGCAATCAGGGTCAGTTAAAGATAAGCCTGTCTGAAGGGTTGGTGACCCAGTCAGCCCAAGGAGCCTTGAACGTTCATCTCAACACTCTACTGCTAATGCCAATGCCAAGCAGGAGTTTCCTTGCGGTCTCAGCTTCCCTTGCGGCTGGGTAGGACTGGGTGGCAGATCTGATCAATGTACCAATTCCTGCTGAAGCATGGGGTGCCTGCTGGCATTCCCACCATCCTCTTCTCCTTCAACAGTGACATCAGTGCCACTTACATGGTTCAGAGCAGCCATATACACACCGGGGTCACCATCCCAAGCACCCCAAAAAAACAGAGACAGAGGCCAAGCAGGAGGGAGACCAAAGTGCTCAGGCATGGAGGTTTGGTGTCATATGCTGCAGCAGTTAGTGTCCACTTAACAGAACACAAATGTCATCACTCTTGTTCTCAGAGATAAGGAGTTAGAGGCCACAGCACAGCGAGACAATTGCAGATCCAGGCCAGCAACACACCTCTTCCTTTACAGCCCTTCCTTGCTTCCTCAGATTGTTCCTGCCTGTGAGCACCATGTCCCTAACCTTTTAATCCACCTGTCTCCAAGGTGCCTAAGTGATAGGTGTAAGATGAAAGGAGGAGTTCTCAGAAGGAGCCCTGAGCAAGAATGGTCAAAAGCGTATGTGTTGGGGGGTGTGGGGGGTGTGGGTGTGGGGGGTGGCCCAACTTCAAAGGTTCCCGCTGGGGCTCTGGGATCACAGGAAGGAGAACCACACAATGGCTGAGCACACAGGATGAAGAGCCAAAATCCCAGCCCCACCGCAGATTCCGTGTTTTTCATGGAGTCGTTCTCCTGCCTATGAAAGGGAAACAATAATTAAACCCCCTGTGAGAGGAGATGAGGCTGGAGCGTGGTCTAGCCCAGACTCATAGGAACAGTCTCAGTGTCTGTGCCATGTAGATGTCACTGTCAAGATCACTCAGAGCAATAGCCTTCCTGGGGAAGAGACATAGGTGCAGCCTGAACTCTCCCCTCCCAAGCAGCCCGAGGAAGCTTCCCCAGACAAGACAGGAGACATATCCCCACTCTGCAGACCTCAGACCTGGCCCAGCCCACACCCAGAGAGGGAACCAGGCCCTCTGGGGAAAAATACAACCCACAGAGTCCAAGAAAATTTATCTGAAGGTCCAAAGTGTTTTAGAAGAAGAGCCCGTGGCTGGCTGGGGTGATGCTGGAAGCTGTTGGTCAGTTCCTCATCAGCACAGGTGGTCCCGGTACCCAGTTAGGAGAAGAAGCAGAATGGAGCAGGGAAGACTGGTCGGTAGTGGCTGAAGGACTAGACATCCACACTGGCTATCCTGCAACAGGGACAGGGCTACTATGAAAATAACTACCAGGAAATGCATTGCCCCAGAAGGTAAGAAAGGAAGAAAACAACCGACCTACTCCCATTATCTCCTAAACCTAAACCACAATGGGAAGATAACAGTGTTTGCTGTGTGCTAGCTACAGTGCTAAATATTTTACTAGGACCATCTCACTGAGGGTTCACTACAGTCTGATGATGTGAGATACTGCTAACTCCATTTTATAGAAAATGGAAGACACCAGAAGCTGAGTGACCTAAAGTCACATAATTGACAGGCAGGGTAGACAGCATTTAAACCCAGGTACTCTAATTATCACACAGTGATTTTTTTTTTTCTAAGCAAATAGAGAACCTGAGGCTCACACAGGGCAGTGACTTAGCTGAGGCCACACAGTCTCATCTATGATAGATCAAGCCTCCTAACTCCTGGTTCTCTGGGTTGTCTACTCTACCACGACTAATCTCCCCGTGTACACACGCACCTACCATTCACGAGCCTGTTTCTGCATATGTCCGACCCAGAAGTCTAGGCTAGAGAGAGCAAGATAATCAGGGCCCCACTGAAAGCCTGGTGGTGTCAGCTGCAGACCTGGGCTCACCATCCATAGTCTGTCCTTCTTTGTAAAAACACTTGTGACCGGCCCCACTCCATCAGATGGAACACTTGCCAGCCTGCGGGGCAAGAGGAGCATAAGCTGGTGTGTTTGCCTGAGAGTACTGGGTTCTGAGCTCTCTCTGTGGGGTCCCAGCTGAGCGCAGACAAATGTTCCTGATTTTTCCTCTCAGTGGCTGATGAAATGGGCCAGAAGAGCAGCCCTCTGGAAAGGGAGGGGCTGCTAAAACGTGTTGTCCAATATCAGGCCCTGGCTTTTCCCAAGGGAACAGGGACTGGACAGGCACTGAGAGAAAGACACCAGCACTGGCTACTGTGACCCTTTTAACAGGGATGGGTCAGAACATTACCCTCTCTCTGCCTCCAAACACCAGTGTGTGGCATTGGTCCACACAAGCTGAATGACTACCCCTGAGCTGCCACTGAGTTCTAGTACCAGAGGCCAGCAAGAGGAGGCCAAACAGCCTGGAGAACCCCTGAAGAACATAGCTGTCCAGATCACCAAGAGACTTCCCTGGATTTAAGTCACAAGGCCCCTCCATCTCTGCAGCTGTTTACAGACAGGGAAGCCGGGTCACAGGGGAAGGGGCTCATCCAAGGCCTCACTGACAAACTGATGGACGAATCTCAAATCTGCTCCTTTCCCTCTACCAGCCCTTCCCACAAATCCTCCTAATCCCTTGACTCCAAACGAGCACTGAGACATCATTTAGTAAGCCTGGAGCTATTTTCAGGTTGGTGTGGAAGTTATTAAAAGGCAGGGAGTCCTTTCTGGATTCATACCAAGATGTCCTATGTGCGAGTCCAGAGGTCCACTTCTACAATGCTTTCTGGAGCTTCAACGATTGACTGGCATTTTGGACTTGAGGACAGAGAAGACTAAGAAATATGCCCAGGCTCGGATTACTGTTAAGTCGGAGATTGGGGAATCTACCTGGAGTCCACAACACAAAAGCAGAGACACGAGTAGCCCTAGAGGGTGGAGAGTCTGTGCTCTCTTCAGCGTGGGACTTGGGGTGAGAAACGAGCAGAGAGACAGCACTCAGAATCAGCAGGCCTTACAGTGGGGGGGGGGGGGCAGGCTAATACCCAGGTTCCAAGGGTGAGACTGTCCTACCAGGCTATTAGCACACACAGATGCACACACACATGCACACGTACACACACAAACCAAACACTTCTTTTGTTTTCTGACTCCTGGAATGCCTTAAAGACAAGCCCAGAGACAAGGGCTTCCCCACCTTTCCTTTGCCTCCTTGCCTCAGTTCAGGGACCCCACACTGACTGAAGGGCTTTAGCTCTGCCTTTCCACACAGAATCCAGTTGAAGTCTGCTTCTTCTAACAGAAACTTTGTCCCGCACTAGCATCCGATAAACACGTGGTTTCTACCCGCGCTGCAGGCAGGACCCCATCTGTCTCCCGGGGAGTCAGGATCCACCCCATTTCCCTCACCTTTGCAGGAGTGGAGGGCAGCTGGGATGGTGAGCACAAATTCCTAGCAAGGACACAGGAAAACTTCCAGTCACTCTGAAGTCACCGTCTCTAGTGAGATCATTTATACTCTCTTGGGGCGCAGAGAGGAGACACGAATTGAGAGATAAAGACGAGGCACCAGTCACCCCCAGAGTCCCCTCTTCACACAACAAAGATGACACTTTCCACGACTCCGGGTGTCAGCATGTCCCTTCCCACAGGCATCCCGCCTGAGAGTAAGGGATGGAAGCTGAGTTTTCACAGGTGCTTGGGACGTGATCAGATAGAAGTGTATGGGACCCAGGTAATGGGGTGCTCTCCGAATGGCTGGGGAGTGTAACCTTTCTAATGGAACTGCAGAAATCCCTAAGGAACCCCACCACTCACCCAATGTACCTGTGCCCTGAAAGAGGAGTCCGCCCACCACGCCCATAGATCTGCCAGGACCAGGACAAAGGGAGCCACTTCTACAAAAAGTGTTGGGTTTCAGTAACTTCAAATAAATCTCAACCAGGGTTCTATCCCATTGTCTCCATGCAAGCTCACTGTCCACTTAAAGTTTCTTTTCTTATTGTTTTTCTAGATGTAAATTATCCACTCATCCTTGCCTACAGTCCATGACACTGATCCATCCGTTCATCGCCCAGGCACCCCGGTCTCATAGTGGGGCCATCAGCCAGATTCGCTGGGGCAAGGTGGGGCGCTCCTCCAGACAGACCCCGCGCAGCGCAGTGGTGCCTCTGCGGAGCTACGGTCTGTGAAGATCCTGGTCTGGTCTGGGAAGCACCGGGCCAAGCAAGTGCGCCCCCTGGCGAGGCAACTCTTCCAGCGCAAGCAGGACCCCGAACCCGCGCGCGCCCACCGCGGCCAGCCACGCTGGGAACCCGCGGCCACCACACCCCACATCCGGCCGCGGAACCTGCCCGGTAGCCTCCACATCCACGGAACTGCACACCTTTCCGCACAGGGAATGACAGCCCGGGTGTGGAAACAAATTCAAGAGCGCTCTCCTGGCCGGCCACCAGGGTCCCACGAAGGCGACGCGCCCTCGGTACCCCACCACGGCCGGCGATTCGCCGCACCCAAGCCCTGTTCCGGGTCTCCCGTCGCGACCTGTGGACGCTCAGGGTCACCTGGATGCATCCCTTTCCTCCCAGTACATCCCCGACCAACACTTCGGACCTGGGAGTCCCACCTGCCGCCTTGTTATCGCCTGAGCCCCCGGGATCAATGGGCGTTGCACCTGACCTGGGCAAAGTCCGCGACCCAGGGCATGCTCGGGGTCACACGAGGAGGCGCTTTCCCCTCCCCCAGGAGGAGTCGCAGTAGAACTTGGTGATCGCTTCCCCGAGAGTCCTGGGACCCACATTGGTTCTAGATCTCCCCTTGGGCGCGCACTGTCCCTGCGCCAGTATGAGAAGCGCAGTGGTCGAGTCCTACCTGGCAGAGGCCCGGACGCGGGGGAAAGTTTCCCCGGGCGCAGAGTGCGCTAGCAACTTGCGGGGCGCCGGCAATCCTGCACGGTGGCGTTGGGCTAGGCGTCAAGGCGACGAGAAGCGGCGACGCCCGTTGGGGGCCGGGGCCGGGAGGCCTGGCGCAGCTGGGCTTCGGGATAGCCTGGCGCGGCGTCCGCCTGCAGCTAGCAGCCCCTGAGACGCCGGCGGCAGCTGCAGCCGCTCGCCCGCCACCGCCGCCGGCCACACCTCCCGCCACCCTCCGGCCCGCCCTCCCTCTTCCTCCGCCCTAGCCTCCGCCCCTTGGTCTCCTGTCGCCACTACTGCCGCCACAGTGCTGGCGCGCCTCTAGGCTAACCTGGCTCTTGCCTCCCCACGGCTGCTCTGCTCTCTCACCCGGTGCTAGCGTATGGTCTCTGGAGTCGTGCTTTTCTGATGGACCCTGCGCCCCTAGCCTCCTTCCCATGCTTGTGTGGTGTTTGAATTTAGGAAATTGCTCGAGGAGGGCAGCGGTGGCGCGCCGAACTGGGGCATTTATTCCTGGGGAGCTTTCCTGATGTCACCACCACCCTTGGGTGTGACTGCAGGGTTGAGGTGTGGAATTCTCCATTGCGACGTAGCCCCTTGGTTTCCCACTCACTGCCAGGGAAATACCTAGTGGGAGCCTGTGCAGCAAGCACTGTTAAGTCTCATCGCTGGTGACTGCCTCTGGCCGGGTGAGCCTTCCTAACTCCATCAGCTGTAAACCAAGGCATTGCTAAGACCAGACCCTCTTCCCCACCCTGCACAGGGTTTCACAGAGACAGCAGTTAGTCTATGCCACACCGGGGCTCATATAAAATCCACAAGAATGCACGTAAGAACCACAACCTAACAGAAACTGTCACGAGAAGACTCAGATAACAATGCCTGTCCCCTTCCTGGCATTATCAGTGACCCAGCTTTGACACACTTCCACAATGAACAGTACTGTGTCACACACACACACACACACACACACACACACACACGAGAGAGAGAGAGAGAGAGAGAGAGAGAGAGAGAGAGAGAGGAGTTAAACTGCAGTCTGAAGGAGACCTCTTGGCCCACTGTCAGGACAGACGCTCTTGCCTTGAATGTTAAAGTTGGTGAGGTTAGGACACAAGACTGAGTTTTGAAGGGAAGACAAAAAGACTTGGCCTTTCTGGGCCAGCAGTCCAAAAGGTAAAATATCTAAGGTCTCAGGGTTAGCCCTTTGAACCATTTCACAGAGTCAGGAGAGAGGCCAAGGATGGATTGTTAGAGAGGCACGCAGCTTCGCGACCAGATCTGGACTCTGCTCTTCAGTGGGCCCGCATGGCAATGGAATTCTGTCAATATATAGATACCTCTCCAGTTTCCCGAACAGGGTCAAGGGGAGGCTGGGCCCTCTAGCTGAGAACCGCCCCCCCCCCCCCCCCCCCCGCAGGTTCTTAACTCAAAGTTGTTGCTGTAAAGGACACTGGCATGGGCCTCCTGGGGCCACAGAAACTCAGTAAGAATCAAACCTCGAATGAGGGCCCAGGCTTGACTAGATGGGGAGGGTTTTGAAGATTTAGCTCTGGTAAAAGCAGGCAGGGTGGTGTAGGGAAAGATAGCACAGGCTGGGCACCGATAAGATGGTTCTCCGGTTAAAGGCACCACTAGGCCTGACAACCTGACTTCCACCCCTAGAAGCAGCAGCTCACACCCAGCTGGGACACCGATTCTAGCTCCAGGCCTCAGTCTCCTGCCTCCTTCAGAACATGGACCTGGCTGGGCCCCAGACTGAGAGCTGCCTGCTTAACGGCTTTCTTTAAATCAGCACTTTTATATTTTATATTTTGTTTTACTTAAACAAGTTTGTTTTTTTAAACAGTGATATGTCCTACCACAGCCATAAATGGAAAAGCAGTGCCAGGTTGCTATAAATAGAAGGATATCATAAAACAAACACAGTGTGAATAAAACGATGTCATTAAACTGCAACAATGGATCTTCAGCCACAATAAAAGAAAGTGTAACCAGATCCCACTGGCTCTTTTGCCTAAGAAAGGCTGATCACTCCTAGGCTTATTCCCTCTTGAAGATCATTGAGGATCAGAAAGGATCTATAAACGTGTTAGCAATCAACTTGAGACACCCCACATCCAAAAATGTGATACCTATATACCTATAAGGAGTAAAAATACTCCTTTCTCCCACAAAATAGGGACCCCTGAAAGTTTAGTTCCAGGAGACCCTGTGAGACTAGTCTCCTGTGCACAAAGCCGTTTCCATCCTAATGCTTCCACATGTAAAGCTGAGCAAACTACTGGGATCCCTTTAACTGTTCTAGCAAAAGAGCAAGAAAATTCCCCAAATTGTAGCTTCTCTGGGGTTTCCAGGCAGGCAAAGGAATTTTCCAAGGAGATGGAGTGGGGAGGGAAGAGAGACAGCCCAGGGAAAGGGCAGCCAGCCTCGACCAGGCAGAGTGCAGGTTAGCACACACCGAGGAACAGCCTGGCTCAGAAGGTTCTAGACTCATTGTAATATGGCGATGCTGAGAAAGCACGGCAGGTTGGACAGATGGGAAGTCCTGGTGATCCCAGACCGGGATCTCTTGACAACCTGATTTAGGGAGGGATGTGGTATTTAATAGTTTCAGTTTGGCAGAAACGATAGTCATCTAGGTCTTACGTTCTAGGAGGTGAATCTCTGATTTTGTCTATGAGGGCGTTACTAAATTAGGTTAATTGAAGTAGGGAGGTCTGACTTAAGTGTGGGCAGCCCCATTCCATGGGCTGGGGTCCCAGACAGGAGAGTAAGAAGAAAGGGAGCTGAGCACCAGCAGGCATCTCTCTCTGCTTCCTGACAGAGGCTGAACATGGCCAGATGCCACACCTTCCCCACTGTGTCTTCCTCATGACGGTCGGCCCTTCAAACTGTGAGCCAAAACGAAACTGCTCCCTTCAGCTGTCGCTGCCATGGCAACAGAAGAGTGATACAGGAAGTGTAGGGGAAATGGACTTTGAAAACACTCACCTCTCTCCGAAGAAGTTCTTCAAGGTTCTTTTCTCTAACACCCACTAGAAGAAAAAGTCCCAAATGTCTCATTGGTCTTAAAGTCTCAGGTCTGTCAGAATCAGCTTGGGCTAGACAACTCAGGTGCTGAGGCTCAGGTGTCCCCTGGACACGGGACACCTGGAGCAAGCTTCTACAGTGACATCCTGCACTAAGAGCCCTGAACCAGAAGCCAGCAGCCTGCAGCCTGGAACTCTGCCCCCAGCAGTCCTTAGTGTCCCCAACTGGAGCACGGGGCCCAGGACATGGGCATGGATTCTGATTGGGCTGTCAGGCCCAGCTCCAATACCCTGAAAATCATGAAAAATGGCAGGAACACCACCTCCTCGTTCCAGTTCAATTAGGTTCCTTCGTCATTGGCTCTGTGCCATGGAAATCCACTTGAGATTTAAGAGAGCATGTGTCCTTCACAAAGAAATAGTTCGAAAGCCTGGGGGAAAAATGGCCAGTGCCTCCAGCACTTACGTTATGGCCAGGAGACACTGAACTTCTTACTGCGGAACGCTGCCTTGGGTCTCCAGCACCCTTAGTGGAGGTTGCCTCAGACATAAAAACCCCAACTGTGCTGCCTGGAACTAGCTGCTTAAAGGCTCTGATCTCTCTCTCTCTCTTCTTTCTTCTCTCTTTGTGTGTGTGTGTGTGTGTGTGTGTGTGTGTGTGTGTGTGTGTGTGTGTGACGGGGGCACACATACGGCTGTCACAGGACTGCCTTGTGGAGTCAGTTCTCTCCTACCTTTATATGGTTCCAGGGACTGAACTCCAGTGGTCACACTTCCTTCACTAGCATTTTACTCTTGCCAGCCCAAGCCACCTGATCTTCCCAAAGACACAGAGGTGACCACCCTCCTGGCTGACGGCAATGAGATTCTCGAGAATTCACACCAGGTAAAGCTGAGCCTGGAGGACACCTCACCCCCACCCCCAGAGGGCTGACCTTCCGGTCTAATCCATCCTTCCCAAGGCAGTCTACACTTGAAATTTTTAATCATTGCCGCCTTTATTTTTTTTTTCTGAATTGTCTCCTTTTATGTGCAATTAGCAATCATTTCCCCAAACATTGACAGTTCATTAAATATACACCCAGGAGTGATTGCATTTGTTTATCTTTCCAAAGCCTTTCACAGAAATAAATCCCTGGGTCCCAAGAGTTTCCTCCAAGCTTGGAGGGCTGTGCTCTTGCATTTTCAGGTCCTGGAGCAGCTGTCAACCCTCGGTTTTCTGCTCTTCTCCCAGTGCACTGCTCCAGACAGCCCAGTCAAGTCTCTGAGATTTTAGTACAAGGCCCTCAGGTCACACTGCCTCCTCCACCCTGAGGGAAGGAATATTTGGATGCACATGTGTATTCACACACACACACACACACACACACACACACACACACACAAATGTTGCAGGAAAGGGCAGGGGTCTGGAACCTCTGGCAGCATCAGGTTCTTCTTGCACTTTGTGGCTAGGCTTTCTAGAAAGCAAGTGTGAGAACGGCATGGAGAACGCACACCTGGGAATGCCTACTGCACTTCTGTCCGCCCTCACTTTCTTTTTAAACTCTGAAAAATGGGATGATATCAACAACTGCCATTCAGGAAAAGCTTCCTTCTGCCCGTGCCTGGGTGGAAAAGTTGGATATACGCAGAATTTAAACCTTCATTCCTCAACTATGTCTTCAGTGGTGCTATTTTGCCTCTCTGCTATTTTCATTCCTTGTCTTTTAACATGTGGAGTGCCCGTGATGTTCTAGACACTGGTAAGATATTTAACTGTCTTCCTGCTCACTTAAACTTCCTCACAGTCCATGGGCAGGGGCAGTCAGGAAGCGCATTTGTTTGAAGGGAAACAATGGGGAGCTACCTAGAGTCCCCCAGCTAAACAAGGACAGGGTTCCAAACCTTTCTTTATTCACATCAAGATCACCCAGTGACTGGTTTGTGCATCCTCCAGGGTCAATGAGGCTGCCTGTGGGGAAGCTGAAGGACCCCATCACATGGGGGCTCAGAGGACTAGGGATTAGGTGCTCCGTGGTAAGGAAACAGGCATCACTGGCCATGGTGTGGAAGCCTGCTCAGGACCGGGTGTCCAGCAGCAGTTGGGAGCAGAGTAGGCCATCTGGCTTCTGGTAGATCTTCCTCCTTGGTCACAACGACACAGCTAAGTTCCACACAGGTCCTTCCAGCAAGAAGGACTATTGCTACCTTGGTCCTCTAAGCAGCTCAGGCTGGAGTCTCTCCTCACTCAATCCAGCTGTCCCCCTTGTGTTCCCTAAAGCCATGTTGGAGTTCTTAATCCTGGTCCTGGGGCCTCAGCCTTATTTAGAAATAAGGCCTCTACAGGTGGTGAAGTTTAGATGAAGCCCTAACTCCTCTAGTGTCCCTGTCAAAGTGAAGTGTAGATAAAGCACTAATTACCCCAGTGTCCCTGTCAAAGAGGAGTGATGGACACAGAAATAGACATATGACAGCAAACCAAGGGACGCCTAGGACAGTTATCTACCAGAGACCAGATGGGACAGAAGGAAGCCACCCAAAGGAGGTGAAACCTGACGTGACAGCTGTCTGTCCTTCTGTGTCACTTGAGTGGTAGCTCTTTGTTAGGACAGTTTAAGCAAGCATCGTACCCACCACCCCACACCCACTGAGGGTCTACACCCTCCACACACCCACTGAGGGTCTACACCCTCACTCCACACCCACTGAGGGTCTACACGCCCCACACGCCCACTGAGGGTCTACACCCTCACTCCACACCCACTGAGGGTCTACACCCTCCACACGCCCACTGAGGGTCTACACCCTCCACACGCCCTCTGAGGGTTTACACCCTCCACACACCCACTGAGGGTCTACACCCTCTACACGCCCTCTGAGGGTTTACACCCTCCACACACCCACTGAGGGTCTACACCCCCCACACTTCCAAATCACAAGACTCAGAAGGAACATTCACTTGGGACCCCATTGAGTCTGTGTCAGGGTCTCTGAACAGATGTACAAAACAAGGGGAACCTGGAGCCACCCCCAGCCCTGGAAATGGTTTTTCCCATCAGGTTACAGTGCAGTGGGCTTGGCCAAGACAGTGCTGAAAGAACCCTGGTTATCATCCCCATCCTGCCAGAGGGCAGAGTCACTAACAAATGCTCCGAGCTAAGTAGCAGAGCTGGGATTTACCCTGAACCCTGGTGCACCTGTGATGTCTCTTTGTTGCCTATAACTGCTTGATCTTGTCTCAGCCTCCTCTCTGTTCCATAGTAGCTTACAAAGGTGAGCAGAAATCCAGTCCCCTCTGGTGGGTACCAGGGACTGAGTCCCCTTGTGGTGTTTACAGAGTCCTTGAATAGGGAAGTCAGGGTGACAGACTGCTCTGGTGCATGTGTGTGCTTGCATGTGTGCAGGTCCATGTCTAGGCACAAGTGCATCCCCATGTGATGGTTCAGGTCTGTGTTGTGTATCTGGGCACACACACCTATGTCCCCAGGTGTTGGTGCAGCTCTGTGGGTGTCTGTACATGTCTAGTCACATGTGTCCCGGTGTGATGAGGCTAGTCTGTGTACGCATCCATCCCGCCTAACGGCATCTTTGTTTTTCAGAGAGAGGTGGATTCTCTTACTAAGGGAATGTTCTGATCTTGCCTGACTCACTTAATGGGAACAGTAGGTTTACACGCCAACTGTGGACCCCCCAGAGCCTTTCACCTCAAACTCCTGCATCTTATTCTTGGCCAGCAGCCAGCTTTGCTTTGACAGTGCATGTTTGTCACAGCCCAGCCTGCTGACCTCCCCACTGTGGTCTGCCAAATAGGATGGAAGATCATGTGGGAAGAAAAGCAAGGGATGAGACTACAGGCAGAGGGGGACAAGTAGAGCTTGTTTGTAACAGGCCAGCCATGGTTTTGACCAGAAGAGGAGCGTCCCAAGTCAGAGGTCGGTAAACGGCTTGGCCAAGTTTGCCTCTCATGGACAGCAGGACATGGCTGCAAATGCCTACTTCAGCCCTAGTTTTCCTTTCTTCCTGGTTTTTCTCCACCTCTGAAACCGTCCACGGATTCCCTACTTTTAATCTCAACCATGTAAAGCTCTAAAAAACTGGAGACAAGCTTCTGTCTGACCACTCCCGGGTGACAGAGGAGCAGGATCCAATTACAAGGTAGATAAGCGTCTCTTCGAGAGCTCCTTGCAGGTACCTGCCCAGCGCAAACAGCTGAGCTCCATAAAGCGTCACAGAATGTTTGCTTAGCGCCTTGGTTTTAAAGAATCCAGCCTTTGTTGTGAGACCCTGAGACCCTCAGTTACAGCACAGCGCACCGCAGCTCATGTCTGCGCATGCGTGAACCAACTGCTTGGCAACAGCCTCATTCTAAGGTCCGTTCACAGTGCCTGGCTCCTAGAAGGGACTCAAAAGAGCATTTGGTGAATAAAAACATAAAACAAGTGATACTGAAGATGTCACTCAGTTGGAAGAGCGCTTGCTTAGCATGAATGAAGCCCCAGAATCAATCCCAGCATAAACCAGGCATGGAGGTGCATGTCTGTAATTCTAGCACTCAGGAAGCAGAGGCAGGGAGATGAAAAGTTACAGGTCTTGGCTACATAGGGAGCTGGAGCCCAGCCTGTGCTACATATGACCCGGCCTCAAGAAGTAAAATAATAAACAGAGCAAATGATAGATAAATATTAGCTTTAGCAAAAATGGAATTAAAAGGTTACAAGCTTTAAAACTGGTAGGGACCAAATAGCATATACTCTCCATAAACAACATTTTACAAGCACCTGATATCAAAGTCATCAGGCAACATTCTAAGACTCAAACTCAAGAGTTAAACCCATTGTAGTGGCCTTAAAGGTTTGGTTCCATGGTAGAGCTCTCATCTAGCATGCATAAGGCCCTCCTGGGTTTGCTTTCTTTTGCTGAATTAAAAGAAATAACTGAGTGAGTAGAAGAGTGGATGGATGGGTAAATGAGTGAATGGGTGGATGGATGGATGGATGGATGGATGGATAGATGGATGGATGGATGGATGGATGGATGGATGGATGGATGAATGGATGGATAGGTGGATGGATGAATGGATGGATGGATGAATAGATGGATGGATGGATGGATGGATGGATAGGTGGATGGATGAATGGATGGATGGATGAATAGATGGATGGATGGATGGATGGATGGATGGATGGATGGATGGATGGATGCATTGGTGGGTAGGTGGATGGGTGTGTGGATTGTTAAGTAGGGGACAGATTAGTGAACATATTGAGAGATGAGTGGTGAGTAGGTAGGCAGATGGGTAGATGGATGTGTGTATGGATAGTTTGGTTTTAGATTGATGGAAGAGTGGATGGATGAATGGGTAGATGAACTGAACAGATGGACAAATAATAAATAGATGGTTTGGTGAGTCTATGTATGGATTGGAGGATGATGGATAGATGAATGGGTGGGTGGGGATGGAAGATAGATAAATGGTTGAATGATGAGTAGGTGGAGAGACGTTGGGGGATAGATTTCTTTGTCAGTTCTTTTGCCTCTTTCTAGTCTGTCTTCCTGTGTCTATCTATCTATCTTTGTGTTTCTCTATCAGTCTTCCTGAATCTGCTTCTGTCTGCCTCTCCTTGTGTATCTCAGTCTTTCAATGTCTCTGTCTCTGTCTACCTCCATGTCTGTCTACCTCTCTTTTTCTGACTCTCTGTCTGCCTCTACCTCTCTTCCCTTTCTCCATTCCTCCTCTTTCTCCTAATTTCACTGTGGCCTGGAGACCCATACTATATAGATTATGACACAAGGTGACACCTGGCCATCGTGTCCCTTCTGAGACAGAGTTTGCCACATGGATGATTTCCTTTTCCAATGCACAGTGACTGTGGGCCTGGCTCTTTTCTACACGCAACAGACAGGAGGTAGGATGATTGCTGTGGTTATGACGGTTCTCAGACACCACAAGGGAAGTCTACTGTTGATGATATAAACCAGTCCCAGTCAGGATCCAAAACATCTCTGGGGACCCTAGGACCTGGATCTAAACAGGCCTGCTGCCTCTTCACCTGCCATAACCTGGAGAGGGTCACTCAACTTCCCAAGGGACTTGGCTGATTACTTCTTTGAAAAGATGCTAGGATATAGGATGACAAGCTCATCCTACTGGGTCCATAGCCAGGATAAAACTAGCCAAGTATAGGAGGGGCTTGGGGCAAAGTACCAGCCCCTCACTAATATACATTCAATCCAATATTACCCTGGTTTGAGAAGTTCAGACAACAGAGCAGAGGATGCTGGACAGCCCAATCTCCTGTGTCATGAACAACTGGATGGCTTTCAGAGCAGAGGATAGCAGGGGACTTTAGGGATTCATAGAGACAGGGGAGAGATGGCTGGCATTTAGGCAATGAGACAGTGTGGAAAAGTCCTGGTTGGAGAAGGGTCTGATACAATGACCATAAAAGCTTTGGAAGCCCTAGTGTCTACTTCATCATCTTACAAATGGATAGTAAACAAATGCTTTGTGGATGAATGGACACATGAATGAAGTTCTGGAGGCTCCATGGAGGCCAAAGACCCAAGGGCAATGAATGACTGTGCACAGAAAGCTTATAATGTTCAAGAATCTAGTGCTGGTGTTTGGCCTTCTGTACTAGAGAAGAGAGGAACAAGAGGATTCAGGTGGTAAACAAGAGGCCAGCTCTGTTTCAGGCCTTTAGATAACAATCTTCAAAGGCCTAGCTACAGCTTTGATTGACATACAACCAACTGTGCACATTTCTGGGGTGCTGTCTGATCATCTGAAACCAGACACAATCCATTCTAATCTGATTATATGATTGGCATTTCTTAATTTAGGATAGAGTCTTTTATACTAATATCCATCCACCACTCATGGGGTTGGGCCTTCATGACCTAACATGGCCTTCATGACCTTCTCATGGGCCCCCCATTCTTTACTGGAAGAATATGTAAATACACACCTGTGATCCCAGCATCTGGGAGGTGAAACAGGAGGATGGAGAATTGGAGGCCAGCCTGGGTTACAGAGAGAGACCATTTAAAAAAAAAAAAGAGCTTCTACCACAGAAACTTTGACAGTCTTCCTATAGACTCTCCTCTCAAGAGAAAGGCTCTGTGGAGCATGATGGCTTGACTACCAAGGGTTCTGTGCTTTCACTGATTCATTGGCTTGTCCTTTGAAGAACACACTGGCAGGCTGGGGAGGCTTCATTTGGTAGAGCATGTGTGTTAAGTCTCCAGCTAAAGTCTGGAGGACAGTCACTGCAGTTAACTGGCATGTGTCTCTCTGTACAAGTCACGACTTACAGGAAAGGAGATGTTTTATCTCGGGAGAAACACAAAGGGATTTGGGAGTATGTCAGACCTCATCAGTGGCCCCCATCAGTCCTGCTTCTGCTGATCCTTTGAGCCTGGAAGTGGGCCTTCTCCAGTCTGCCTCCATCTTTAAGTGTTATGCAAAGAAAAGTCCTGATTCCAAGAGGCCCAAACAGACGAGATGCTTCATTTTCTATTGAGGGGGTTAGGGTGGGGTGAGCAAGATGCTTTTACCATTGAACTATCTTCGACCTCTAGTGAAAGTTTTAAATGAGATTTTGTAGTAAGCTGTCTTGTTGGATCATCTTTGGCTTGCCAGCCTGAAAATCATGACCCAGAGACTTATTATTAATTATAAAATAATTAGCTTAGGCTTTTTCCCAACTAGCTCTTACAACTTAATTAATCCACTTTTTAAAAAATCTACACTCTGCCACATGACTCAGTTACATCTTCATAGTACAGCCCATCTGACTTGCTCCAAGTCTGGTTGGCAACTCCTTCTTTCTTTCTCCCAGAGTTCTCTCTCTGCACAGAAGTACTGCCTATACCTGCTGCCTAGCTATTAGCTGTTCAGCTTTTTAGCACAGCAATCACAGCCATACGTGTTCACACAGTGTACAAATATCCCACAACATTTCCCCCTTTTGTCTAAATAAAAAGGAGAGGTTTTAACTCTATTATTATGGAATTTATACAATATTAACAATTATGAAGTAAGAATTACATTCACAAAGTTCAGTCCATTGGTATTTGGCAAATCTGGAGAAATTACTTTATTATTTATCTTATCTTGATGAGTCCAAAGATTTATACCAAAACCATTTTCTGTTATAACTTCTATTAACATCCTAAAAATATCTTTTTAGACCTTAAAACATCTTCCTAGATAAACAACTCAAGCTCTTATGTTTATCAATGGTCTAAACTTTACATCTCTTATGTAAGTTTCTTTTCTGAATTTAGTAACAAGGAAAACTGTAAAAACTATAACTATCTCATCTTCAGCTTCATCAGAGACCCAAGAAGGATATGTTACCTGAGTAAGCAGGAAGAGCAGAGCAAGCAACTTCCAAAGCTATCGAAATGACAGAAATCGTTGGCTGCCTAGGCAGTCGCCCAAGGCGCCTCTACAACATTGGGGCACTTATTCTTTGCCAGAATATCTGGCAAACTTTTCTGTGAAGCAGGAATTTTGAAGGAATGTTTTACCTTGTCTTAGTCAAGTTTGGCAGTCACCTTCTTTTGTGTTCTGCTCATCCATTGGACAGCATACTGTTAGTGGTCCAGGCAAGGGCAATTTATTTCTCAGATAGCTAGCTTTGCCACACTGAAGGCCAACTATATGCAGGTTGTCTAATGTTCATCATCCTTTTTGAAGTAAATTGGTGCTGCCAGGAGCAGATGTGTCTCATTGTCATGAAAAGCCTTATGTTATTTAAAAAAAAACTTAAATGCTATATTCTGTAGTTCTCTGAAATGTTTGAAGACCACCTATCTATCTAAAATATATCCATTTGATCTTGAAAACTTATTGAACACAACTACAGGTTTGATTATTATAGATGACTAGTTACTAACCTATATTTCTTAATTATACATTAAATTTTTAAATGAGTTGCATACGCACAATGCCTTAAACTAGAGTAGAAACACATATATGTATATATCAATATGTAAAAATCCATACCAATGCAAAATATTTGAGATTAATGGTTGTTTTTTAGTCCAAAAGTAGATTCAATAATCTACCTTTTTATCCCATTATTTCTATACTATATCCCCCTTTTCCCTTTCAAAAAGAGATCCCTGAATTTAATCTTTGTTTAGCTTTCTCCCTGACCATGACCACCAACAACTTGCAACCAACCTCCCTAAATGTTAATAAACATCCATAATTCATTGAATGCCCAAAACCATCCACCTCACCTCTGGGTTGCCAGACATGGTAGCAAAGTGACTGCAGCAGCTCTAAGCAGAATATGTCCAGATGTTTCCCACAGAGAGTTATCCCACAGACAGTGATCCCCTTTCTCCTAGGGCCCCTTTTAGAAGAGGGGGCAGCCTTCCAGAAGCATCCCACAAGACTTCCTCTTGCAATCCACTGGCCAGAACTGCACACATGAAGAGCATCATGCCCACTACATCAGTCGCTAATCTTGCTGTGACGAGGTACCACAGGCTGGATAACTTAAGCTGGAGATGTTTACTTCTCACAGTTCTGAAGGCTGTAAGTCTGAGGTGATGGTGGAGTTGGGATTCACTGCTCTCCAGAGCGGAGGAAATGATTCTCCTCAGTTCATAGTCAGTGTCTTCTCCCAGCAGCTTTCCTGGCTCTTCCTCCGGGTGTGTGTGCCTGCATCTTGACTGCACTTCTCTTTGCTCTCTCTTCTCTTCTCTTCTCTTCTCTTCTCTTCTCTTCTCTTCTCTTCTCTTCTCTTCTCTTCTCTTCTCTTCTCTCCTCTCCTCTCCTCTCCTCTCCTCTCCTCTCCTCTCCTCTCCTCTTCTCTTCTCTTTTCCTTCATCTCCCCTTTTGAAACATGGTCTTGAGTTTCAAGCATGACCCTAAACTTGATGTGTAGCTAAAGATAGCCTCGACTTTCTGGTCCTTCTGCCTCCACCTCCTGCTCAGGATGACAGGCCTGCACTTCTGTGCCCAGCTTCTGACCTCCGCTTCCTCAACTCTTCTCTGATGGGGTAAGTTCCCGACCGAATCCATCCTTTTAGCTTACCCCCCTCTTTAAAGGCCCAGATCGCCAAGGTCAGGCATACACAGTCACATTCTGAGGAAGGGAAGGTTGTGCTTCAGTGTGAGTTTTGGGATACCTTGGTCAGCTGGGACACCTGGTAGAAGTTCACCAAACACGGTTGCTCTGTGCTTCCCTTCTAGGTCCTTCTCCAGCTGTGAATGGAACACATAGTCTCAGCTCCATCCAGGACTGTTCCAAGTGAAAGGGTGGAAATATGAGATGTCCCCATGGGCCTGGGACAGCAGCATCCTGAGGACAGGGAAGGGGTTCTCAGCAGCTACCTGCTTTGCTAAAGACAAAGACAGCTGGACCTCCTCTGGCCTGCCAGCTGACATCTCAACTAGAATCATCACAGCTGAACCTAAGGGAGATTACTTGGTGGTAATAACACCAGAAGTGGTAAGATGGGCTAGCCTCAGGACACGAAATAAGGCACAGTGGCTAGTGGCAGCCAGGGCTACTGGAGAAGGTTCTAGAGAAAAGCTTTCTCTCCAGCCATCTTCCATTCCTGTTCTGGGTCACAACAGGGGAGCATTTTTTTTAATGTTTTCTTTATTATTTATTATGTTTACAGTATTATATCTGCATGTACAACTGCAGGCCAGAAGAGGGCACCAGATCTCGTTGCAGATGGTTGTGAGCCACCATGTGGTTGCTGGGAATTGAACTCAGGACCTTAGGTAGAGCAGTCAGTGATCTTAATGGCTGAGCCATCTCTCCAGCCCCCAAGGAGAGCATTTTTACAGTTGTTTCCAGAAAATTCCTTCTTACCCTTGTACGTTTAGAAACAGAAGGTAAAGAATGGAGGAGGTGAGTAAGGCGTGCAGGAAGGATGAGAGATACTGCCTAGGGCCTGGCCCTTCAGTGGCCCTACACATTCATTCATTCATTCATTCATTCATTGGGCAGGTGTTTAAGGAGTGCTTTAGACAGGGATGTTGTAAGCTCCAGTGGCATACTGGTGAAGAAGCCAGTCTTGGAGTAGGCAGTGAGGGTCCATCCAGTCAGATAATGAAGGAAGCCCATAGTGACACATATGTCAGTCTGGTGATGGACAAAGAGGGTTGTGATGATGGGGCAGAGTGGAAAGCCAGAAGAGAATCTCATCAACTGGAATTCCAAGTTAGGACCCCTGAACGAGGCTACATGAGGAAGATCATCCAACCCTGGGAGAGATCCAGGCTGCTGAAAAGCCTGTGCAGACCCCTGAAGACATCCAGGAGCCGGTGACTCTAGAGAAAGTCAGGTCCTCTTGGCAGATTCACAAAAATCTTTGATATTCTTTCTAAATAAGAAAGAAAACTGGACAGTACCAGAAAGGAAGTGTCGCAAGCACTACTGAGCGGGCCTTCTGGCCTTACTTGGAGGTCTGCAAGTAAATGACACTTAGGATAGCAGTTCTCTGCTTTGTCCAAACTAAGTTTATTGTATAGGCACTTCAAGATCTTACAATCGTCTGGCACAGCCAATAAGCAAGTGTCACTATCACAAACAAAGATATAATATCACACAATCACATATTCACTTCCACTTCAATCCTATCACACCGAGGTGGCATTCCTCGGCCAGTATATATTTCTAAATCCTAGGCAAGGCATTAGTATATTTTACCTAATAAGGCATTGGGGTATACGACCTGATGGCAGTTCGTAGACCTCTGGGTCAGCAAGTCTTGATCCGCTGGCAAGAGCTAGTTCTCTGGCTCTTGGAAGATCTCTGGTTCGGTGTCTCGTTGATTGATTGATTCTCGATGCTGTGGAGGTTCTCTGGTGCCTCTCCGACAGAGTCTCTAGCAGATCATCTTGAGAATGTCTTCTGGTCGTTTTTGCCTCATATTTATACCACTCTTAAGCATTACCTCATTGCTATTTGCGTCACACTCTGGATTAGCACTCCTGTCTGCCTATCTACATTATTACATCACTCTTAGCATCACTGCACACATTTCTGCTAGTGCCGTTTCTCCTGGACTTGTCCTAGACTTGTCCTTACAGACTCATAACAGGAAGATAGTCTGATTTAGGCTGGTGGGCGCATTGGTGCTCAGAAGAACAGAAGGAACTCATCCAAGGAATTCTGTGGGACATCTTGGGCACATCAATGTGCCACAAGGT
The DNA here is from genome assembly GCF_982192425.1 of Myodes glareolus. Taxonomy (NCBI): domain Eukaryota; kingdom Metazoa; phylum Chordata; class Mammalia; order Rodentia; family Cricetidae; genus Myodes; species Myodes glareolus. The sequence continues at coordinate 85,522,200 of NC_142035.1, read as the reverse complement.
TTTCCCATCATCATGGCTGTCATCACTCCTTCACAGGAAGTGAGGTTTAAGGTAGGAGCCGATTGATCCATTGCCAACCATAAGCAGATACAGAGTTATTATGTACTCATTGGTCCCCTGCAGATAGGACTATATATGTCCAAAGTCCACCCATGCCCCTCTCCTCTGCCCTGACTTCAGCAGGCAAGCCTCCATGAACCCACTTTGCACCTATGAAAAGACAACACCTGCCGTCCACCATGGAGGATGAAAGCGCAGGGGTCCTGCTTCTCAGCCTTCCAGTTCCAGTCCACAGACTGTAACATTCAAACTGAGGCAGGCCACTACTATCCAGCCAGGCTGCTTCCTTTGGGCTGGCAGACTGGGGAATCTGACGGACGGACGGACATGTGGGAGAAGCCTGGGGGCGGGGTAAGAACTGGGAAGAGCATTGGACATGGCCTTGAACAGAGCTGCAGGGGACTGTGCTCTGCTTTAGCCCCAGAATGGTCTGAGTAACCGGCCCTTTCCCAGTCAAGCCTTCAGCTGAGGTCAGCTGCAGCCTTGGCATGGGGATTCTTGGAAGCAGTGAGCATAGGGAAGGGGACTGGCCCTGACCCACAGAAGCTATTAGCCAACGGCGTAGAATGTCTTGAGCCACTGGGCGTTACTGTCATTTGTCACCCAGCAGTAACAGCTTGTACAGGGTGATGTGTTTAGTACTGATAATCTTTCAGATGGTGAGATACATGTCTGGCACAAAGCGAGCCCCCTCCCCGTCCCTTTGGATTGGGCCCAAGTCTTCGTGTATGCTAAGCAAAAAAATCTCTACCACAGAACCACACACCCAGCCCACAGAGTGATTTCTCAGTAGAGTGTTTCCACATAAATCACTTCCCCTCTGAGGTAGAGGAGAAGTGGGTTTCCTGAACTTGGCCTGAGAGAGGCTGGGCTTGTTAATACCCCAGGTTTAGGAAGACTAGGATTGGACACTTGGCTCTGAGGGCTGGAGTATCCCTTCCCCAGGGCCTTCCACTCATCCCATGTCTCACTGTGGAATGTTCTGGACCATTTTGTGTTGCTATAATGGAATTCCTGAAGCTGGGTAAACTCGTGAGACCAGAGATTGATTTCTTAGTCTGGGAGGTCCAAAGTCAAGGGGCCCTTGTGTGATGGGGAGCCCCATGCTGGGGAGAAGGCCAAGGCAGAGGGTGAGCAGGGAGAGAGGGAGAGAAGGAAGAGTTCGCACACGTGTACAGGCGATCTCTTCTTTTTTCAGGACTCCATGCCTCTGATCTCGAACCCACTCCCACAGCGCCTGTATTAATCCAAGCCCCAGGGCAGACTCATTGTATCTGATCACTTCATTTGAACATTTTGTCCTCAGTTGGTGGCATTAGTTTCGGAGGCGATGAAGACTTGGAGAGATAACACTGCTATCAAACTTGGAGGTCACAACTTGTGCCTCGAGTCAGACCTGGTCACCTGTCCTCAACAAGCCACAAAAAAAGAGCCACATTAAAAGAGGAGAGTAGGCCAAGGACATTCTTGAGTGTGTACACACGGGAAGAGGGACAAAGAGAGACTCCTTGCATCTGTCCTCAGGGTTCTGAAGTGAAATCAATGGTTAAATACAGGGCTCAGGATACATGTGTCTACGTAGTCCTAGCTAAGCTGTGATCTCGCCCACTGTGGCCCATCTTTATCTGGGCTACAGTCTTTGAAAGGTGGGCTGTCTCTCCATCAGATACATAAGTCCCCCTTTAGAAGACCTCACTCACAAGACCTTGCAGGAGGAAGTGGGCCACTGCAGCTTGCCTTTGAAGGTGACAAGGTCACCAGTGCCTTCCACACTCTCTGATTCCTGTCCACCACGTGAAGAGACTCTTTAGTCACAGCCCTCTGCCACTGGGATGCTCTGCCGGGTCACAGGGCTGGGAGACTACAGCCTGGACTCTGAAACCGCAAGCCTTCCTCAGTCTGGAGCTGCTTTCTCAGGCATTTTGTCCCTCCCAGATCCACAAAAGCCCACACTCCTCTCTCTGAGAACTGAGTTTGCAGACTGCCACGGCCCCACAAACCAAGGTGAACTTCCAAGGGTCATGTGGGAATAACACATATATAATAATACAATAGGAAGGGGGCTCTGGGGCCCTGGAGGTAACAGGTGCTGTATGACAGTCATTCTGATGCCATAGTCCCATGTGCTCCAGGCTTCCGGGCACAGCGTAGACCACTGCAAGTGCTGCAGTCCCTTGCAGAACAAGTCTGCAGAAAGCCATTACCATTGAGAGCCATGGGGAGCCGCTGGCACCCTGGCTCTGGCAGGTCTCTAAGCCTGGAGTGAGCAAGTCCCTCATACTTCTGCCCCCACCCCAGACCTAGCCCACACAGCTGGTCTCCAAGGCCAAGGCAGCAAGGGTGGATCTCAGAAATGGAGCAACAACTCTCAAAGCAGGAGCAGTGGGGCTTAGGCAGAGCCTCTGGTGTTTCCTCTAAAGGGCAGAGCGAGGTGAGAGCTGGGCCCTTGCCAGAGTCAGGACTGACAAAAATGATGTGTGGTCCCACATTATGTAGAGCCCAGCGGGCTTTGATTGGCTGGGTGTGTGTGCATGCAGATGAGATGTGGGTGGGACCAATCAAGTGAGAGACGTCAGAACTGGGCAAGAGGCTCTCAAAACCTGAACTGCTTTTCTTCTTAAAAACAGTTTACACATATAATTATCTTTTCAATTATGCGTAGATGCGTGTATATGTGTGTGTGTGTGTGTGTGTGTGTGAGAGAGAGAGAGAGAGAGAGGGAGGGAGAGAGAGAGACAGAGAGGGAGAGGGAGAGGGAGAGGGAGGGGGAGGGAGAGGGAGGGGGAGGGGGAGGGGAGGGGGAGGGGAAGGGGGAGGGAGAGGGAGAGGGAGAAGGAGAGGGAGAGGGAGAGGGAGAGGGAGAAAGCGCATGTGCCACAGGAGGCTAAAGACACCAAATCTCCTGGAGCAGGAGTTCCAGACAGTTGTGAGGCTCCTGACTGACATGGGTGCTGGTTCATGGGTCCCCTAGAACAGCAGCACACATTCTTCTCCACGAGTCATCTCTTCAGCTCCCCCAAACCTCTGTTTCAGTTAGAGCCACTGCTACTGCCCTCTCTCGTTGCAGCAGAAGAGAGGACAGTGGGAGGAGACAGGTAGGAGAAACCCCACATTTCCCTGTTTTCCAGCTCTGACTGACACTCAGCAAAGCAATCTGTTGTGCTGGGGAGTTTTGGCTGCAGGGACCAACACTGAGGCTACCCCATCCCACCTGAGGCAGCCCAGTTATTGCAGTAGACTAAGTGCAGATACCCACCGTTCCCTAGCTCCTGCCCTGAGGGTCGCGTTGCCTGCTCTGGCTGTTCAGGTTGCTTCTACGTGCCCTCCTGCTGCTGCCCTCAACCAGGGTCACCATTGGGGCCACCTCCTACCTTTTCCACCACCTCCTAAGACTGCTGTATTGGGGAATAAATTTTGAATTTACAAATTTTAGAGCATCCAGATAAATGCAGGAATGACCCTGGGCCAGTTGCTCACTAACTTCACACACAAGGGACCCTGCTGTTTATTATTTGCCTCCCCTGGTGTTTTCAGAAGCCCAGCCTCCAGAAACCCTCTAGGTCCCTTTCCTGCTCCTGGAGGCTGGGAATGCTTAGTCAGTCAGAGGCCCTTGGTGACTGGCTGGACCACTCCTGTGCACAGCCTGTCTGTGCTGAGGTGCCCGTGCTGGCTGTGGCGCCTGGTTCGTGGAGCCAGAGCTATGTCCAGCACTTTGTCTGCTTGGCCCCACCCCCACACGTTGTGAGTCATCCATCACAGCCTTGTGACCATGGCTACCGCTCCACTTCGTAGGAGGCCAGGAGTCAGTTGCCTCCGTTTGACCTGTCAACTGTCTCAGAGGTAGGATGTGACACTCAGGGTTACTTTCTAGCCTCCCCCAAAATGCATCCTGAGTATATAGGGGGACCAGTGTCTCACCCTCTGTCTGTGACACCTGGTCTCTCCTGCTGCTCTCTGACCTTGCTCTCTCCTGACCCTCTTCCCCTGCCTGCGAATGGCTATGGCTTCATTTCTCTCTGTACATGCTGTCTTGGATACAAGTACATTGGCTTCTACCACTTCTCAGCCTCCAGTAGGGTGACAGAGAGGGAGGAGATACGAAGCAGACCAGATGAGAAAACCTTTTCCAGATTAGTTCATTGAGCACACACGGTGAGCCAGGCCTGTACCTAGAGCATCAGGTCCCTAGGGAAAGGGAAGGCCAGCATTATAAACAGGCAGGGGCCATGGCCTCTGAATCTGAGCATCAAACAACACTTTCTGAGAATGCTGGCTCTGCTCAAAGACCTGAGAGGAGGCAGTGAGAAGACAGGGATGTGATGTCAGAGGCAGTATCCGTGGTCATTAGTAGGAGCAGTCACTGGGAGTGGCAGGAACCGATGTCACAGTGGGCAGGATGGTCACTATGGACAAGAGTGGTCACTGTGAGCAGATACAGTCATTGTGATCAGGATCACTCACCACCGGCAGGAAAAGCTGTCACTGGGAACAATAATAGTCTCTGTGATCAGGAACATCCATCATGGCCAGGAAGAATCATTATGGACAAGAACAGTCAGTGTGGGCAGGAACAGATGGTGTAAACAGAAACAGTCCCTAGTGGGCAGGAATAGTCTTAATGAACAGGAATGGTCATGTCAGCAGTAACAGTGGGTGTGAGGGAAACAGTAGAAGTAGATAGAAACAGCTGCCATAGGAGGAACATTCACTGTAAGCAAGAACAGTCACTGTAGGCAGGAACAGTCACTGTAGGCAGGAACAGTCATCATGGGCAGGCACAGTCACTGTAGGCAGGAACAGTCATTGTAGGCAGGAACAGTCATTGTAGGTAGGAACAGTCACTGTAGGCAGGGACAGTCATTGTAGGCAGGAACAGTCATTGTAGGCAGGAACAGTCACGGTAGGCAGGAACAGTCATTGTAGGTAGGAACAGTCACTGTAGGCAGGAACAGTCACGGTAGGCAGGAACAGTCACTGTGGGCAGGAACAGTCACTGTAGGCAGGAACAGTCACTGTAGTCAGGAACAGTCACTGTAGGCAGGAACAGTCATTGCAGGTAGAAACAGTCACTGTGCGCAAGAACAGTCATATTAGTCAGGAACTGTCACTGTAAAAAGTATTAGTCCCTGTGTGCAGGATTCATTGCTGTAGGCTCAAGAACAGTTCTAGGTGGGAACCATCACAATAGGCAAGAATTTTTGCTGGGAGTGGCAGGAACAGGTACCTGTGTAGAAACAGTTCAGCAACTGTAGGGAACATTCCTGCTAGAACAATCGTGGGCTGAACAATCACAGTGGACAGAAGGAACAGACCCGGTGGAAGCAGACTACAACCACTGTGGGCAAGAGCAGCTGCTACAGGCAACAACAGTTGCTCTTCGTGGCTGAAACTGTCCGTGTGGGTGGCAGAAACTGCCTTTTGGTGAAGCAGGTATGTCACCAGACGCAGAGAGGGAGGGAGGTGGGTTTGGGAAGCAGTGAATAAATACGACCGTGTCTGTGGTGTTCAAGGAACTATGGACGGAGGAACACGGCCTGCTTGGTCAACTACACTGTGACCAAGTGTGACCACAGCCTCCCCCCAGCCTTAGGAAGAGCCTCTGGATTCAGGCCGCTCCATCTCCAGGGGAGGTAGGCCTGGAGACTGTTAATTGGCACTCACAGCCTCCTACTCACAGGCTCCAACTCTGGCCTCTTCCTGCTTCCTTCTATTCTTCTGGGCAGGCCACACTGCAGTTGCTGCAGGGCTGGAGGTTCAGGGAGGCTGTCCCGGCTCACTTATCTCTTTCCGGCTGTTTCCTGTCTAGGGAGATAGGGAGAGGAGGTGTCCTCTATATATGGGGTGAGGTAGGGAGAGGAGGTGTCCTCTACCTATGGGGGGTGAGGTAGGGAGAGAGGAGGTGTCCTCTACCTATGGGGGTGAGGTAGGGAGAGGAGATGTCCTCTACCTATGGGGGTGAGGTCGGGAGAGAGGAGTGTCCTCTACCTATGGGGGTGAGGTAGGGAGAGGAGGTGTCCTCTACCTATGGGGGTGAGGTAGGGAGAGGAGGTGCCCTCTACATATGGGGTGAGGACTGAGGCACTGTGGACCAGCTCCCTCTGTCATAGGGCTGAGCAGATACAGTGATATGATGATGAGCCTGGCCCTATAGCCCTTATCCTGTCCCCACCCATGAGAATGGGACAATCACTGTATCAATCAGGGTGCTCTAGAGGAACAGAACAGATAGAATGTATCTCGTGTGTGTGTGTGTGTGTGTGTGTGTGTGTGTGTGTGTGTGTGTGTGTGTGTGTGTGCGTGCGGGAGAGAGAGAGAGAGAGAGAGAGAGAGAGAGAGAGAGAGAGAGACAGAGGGAGAGAAACACACAGAGAGAAACAGAGAGAGAGAAAGAAAAGGAAGGAAGAAAGGGAGGGAGGGAGGGAGGGAAGAAGAGAGGGGTGGAGGAAGGAAGGAAGGAAGGGAGGGAGGGAGGGAGGGAGGGAGGAAGGAAGGAGAGGAGAGGACTCATTAGAATGGCATTTTATAGGTTGTAGTCCAGCTAGTCTAACAATGGAAGGTCCAAGAATCCAGTTGTTGTTTAGCCCACGTGGCAGGATGTTTCCACTGATCTTAGTATACACCAGAATCCCAAAGAAGTAGTCTCTAATGCCTGTGGGAGAATGAGCTTGACAGTGAGAGCAAGGGCAAGCAGGCAAAGAAAGCAAGCTTCCTTCTTCCATGTCCTTCATATAGGCTGCCAACAAAAGATGTGGCCCACCTTAAACTGTATCTTCCTATCTCAAAAAATCTGGATTAGCCCAGCAGTGGTGACAAATGCCTTTAATCCCAGCACTTGGGAGGCAGAGGCAGGTGAATCTCTGAGTCTGAGGCCACCCTGTTGTAGAGAGTGAGTTCCAGGACAACCATGGCTACACAGAAAAACACTGTCTCAACCTCCCACCCCCCAAAAATTAAAAAAGTCTGGATTACAGGTGTATCTTCTCATCTCAAAAGAGCCATATTAAAAGTGGGTCTTACCTCTTCAATGATTTAATTTAAAAAAAAACCCTCAAGGTGTGCCCAACTGCTTGGGTTTTAGTTTAATTCCAGATGTAGTTAAGCTGACAACCAAGAGTGGCCATCACAGTGACAACGCTCATCTCCCAGGACAGTGGCTGTACTGTCATCCGGGGACTTGATGGAGACAGTGGAAGTCATAGCCTAACCCTTGATGGGACAGGGGTGGGCAGGGTAGCTGCAGAGGGAAGCACGGAGCGGTCACTCTCCTGCTGAGCTCACACCAGCCATCCCACTCCACCAGGATTTCTTGGGAAATTTGTTTTCAGCACTCTGATGCCTGAGACTTCCAGGAAGGGTCTGGGCTTTGGATTCCGGCTTCCTCCTTCCTCTTGGCCCCAGCATCTACCTGCATACACAGGCACAAAGGAACCTCCATGAAGAAGGCCACAGAAACCTCCCCGTCTGCTTCCTATGCTTTTAGGAGCCTGCTATGTCCCTTCCTACTCAGGTGTCTCAGTGGGACTTGCTGGTCCTGCTCTGTAACTGTAAAGTGCACAGCAGAAATGACATCGAAGGGGAGAGGCACAGATGATGGCAGAGGGGACTTTCTCAGTACCCACTGGGAATTTCACCCTCGGTGCATCCAATATCTCACCTATTTATTCATGCAATGTACAGTTTTCAACCTAATATGTGCCTAATATGTAGTTCAAGCACCTAATCCAGTTTGAGAAAGGGTTGAAGACAGCAGGACCCTGACTACTGGAGATACCAGCAAGCCAGCTGGGCAAGATTAATTGTGATTAGTGCTTGTGATGAAGGCCACAGAACTCTGGGATGGGAAGGATGGAGGGCCGGCTCCTCGGGGGCAGGGGACCAGGCCAGCTCTGGACAGAGGAACTCTGCATGGGAGCACTGTTCTTGCATTTGCATAAAAGATTTATTATTTTGTAATCTAAATTGTGTGTGTGCATGTGCACACACACGTGAGTGTAGGTGCCCTCAGAGGACAGAAGAGGGCACAGATCCCCTGGAACTGTAGTTAGAGGCGGTGTGAGCTGCTCAACCTGAGCGCAGAGAGCGGACGCAGAGCCTCTTCTAGAGCAGTAAGCACTCTCGACCGCTGAGTCCCCTCTCCAAGCATCTGTCCTTGGGTTTTCTGATAACTGAGGTGACTGGCCTGGGGCGAGGGCTTTGGGTGGGTGGGTAGGGTTGGGAGAGCGCAGGTTTAAAATACCTCAATAGATAGATCACTGTTCCACGCAGGTCCGCCTCTCCTCCATTCAGCAACCACTTGTCCTAGGTCATTTATGGCTCTCAAGCTCTGGGCCATTAGCCCATCTGTCAGGAAGTTACTGATTTCCAACAGGCTCCACCCTCTTGCTCCCACCCCTTGTCCACACCTCAGCTCCCCGTCCTCATCCATTCTCCTTTCCCAGAGCTTGATCTAAAACATGTAGTAGCTTGGTTCAAATATCCTCCCATGGCTGCCCATTACCTGCCCAGGACAAATCACAAAGCTTCTCCAGGCCTTGGGAACACGACACAACCAGATCGCAGACGATTGCCCAGGCCTGAATCTCCTTGTTTTGCTGAGGTCTCTGGTGGTTGTAAACGCACCACGCTGCTTGTCCTCTACAAGCTCGCTCCGTAGTCGCCCTGACGGGAGCCCTGTCCCCGTGCTCCTCCCATCGTGGGGATAATATACTTTGTAACGTGCAGTCGCCCCTCCACCACATCTCCAGCACTCTGTCTGCTTCTCCATGCAGGTCCTTGGTGTATGGAGATGGGTGCAATGCCCTGATGTCTTCAGTGCCAACCAGACAGGAGGAGAGGCAGAGTGCTGCACTGAGCAGCCCAGAGACGGTACCCCCCAGCTCTGTGTTCTTGTCTCTGAAATGAGACTCTATAGGTACTCCTTACATTGAGCGATTGAGCTGGTGTGGTGACAGACAGGTGAGAAGCCCCCTGGGGGTCTTTAGAAAGCAGATGTATTTGGTTGGAGGATAGACAATGAATGGAGTGGGACAGTCCCACAATCCCGTTGATACCTCCAGAACCTCCTGGGGATGAAGGTTATCTGACTCTAGAAGCTGGCCACTTGCTGTGTCAACATGAAGATACCACACACACTGAACACACACTAGAGCTGGCATGGCATGACTCTGGATCCAAGCAAGCAAAGCCTGAGGTCTACGGTAGGGCGCTTCAGAGTGGTGAGAATGGCTCACGAGCTGTCTGTCCCAGGGATGGGGTCTCCTCTCAGCACTCCTCAGTCCCCTGCAGCTCCAGCGGGCACCCTCACCGTGGCTGCACAAAGGCCCTGGTTTCCGTCCAGACCTCCAGGGCAGAGCACGTCACATTCAAGTGCAGACCATTTCACGGGACCCAAGTATTCCCCTCTGCTGCTGCAGGTGAGGCATTACTTACCAAACTTACAAAATGATGGGAGGGCCGGGGAAAGGCAGAGTTGGCCGAGTTCTTGTCTTGCATGTAGACATCCTCAGGGTTCTGCCCCACATGATGGTGCCTACCTATAATCTCAGCATTTAGGAGACAGAGGCAGGAGGGTCAGAAGTTCAAGTAATCCTTGTCTACATAGCAGGTGCAAGACCAGCCTGGGCTCCAGGAGGCCCTGCACAGAAAAACAAGACTAGAATTTAAAATGACAATGCAGCTAGGTTTCATTGTTTCAAGTTCCATTAAAATGTGGAAGAGCTTTACTGCCATTGAAATGTGGAAGAGCATCAAGGGTACTGAGATCTGAGCTCTGGGGTACTTAGGGCTCACTCCCTAGCTTCCGGGGCTTTGACACATTTGAGGGTAAACAAATGACAGGGTGATTTCAGGCACTCTTAGGGGAATCTCTTTGAATCCCTAATATTTCCCCTCCAAGTGATCTGTTATTTGGGTCATCCTAGACTTTGCTTCTCCCAGTCCTAAAACATTCCAGGGATCAAGCTAAGCACCGGGCTTCCTTGGTCCCAGTGGCTGCTCAGTTTCTTGCTGGGTGTGGGAGAAAGATGGCTGACCTTTGGGAACCTCAATAGAGGCCACCTGGGTGTGAAGGAGCAGCCAGGTCAAGAGATCAGGTGAGAACTACCTTTCCTTCCCACTGGGAGGACAACCATGGGGTTTGCTTCAGATTCACGCCTTGTTTTGCAGCTCTTCTCTGAAAGTAACTCACGGCTGTTGTCAAAGGAGCTGCGTATGCAGAGAAGCACGGAATTTTCCATTCCTTCTCCTCCGTCATCTGAACCAGAGGCAGGATGGCATTGTTAATGACTTTGCCTGTGGCTGGCTCCATGTTTTCATTTAACACTGAGCCTACTCACCTCGAATCTTTTTTCTTTCTCTTTTTTTCCTCCTGTTTTACAAAATCCAGATCACACCACCACCAATTCTATTATTGCAAGATCTGTTTTGACGGTGCGTGGGGCCCCGAGGCCACCTGCCAGCGTGTAGGCTCTCTTAACTGTGCTTTCTCTGTGCACGCACCTTTGTTAATTTGTCTTTAAATGGTTTCATTAAACTGTTTTTTTTCATAGAATGAACACATGCATACAGCGAAGACTTAATAAGATGCTAATTTTTCTCTAGCCTCTCAGAAGGCCCATGTTTGTTTCTCACTCTTCCAAATGAAAGTCAGAAGAAAAAAATCTTTCCTGTGTTGCTGTCTGTGGACTTGAGTCAGTGCCTACTGGGGCCTCCGAGAAAGGGGAGGTCTTTGACCGGTCCCCTGTGTTTATTGTACTGATGATTTTATGTTATAGAGCAAAAAGTAATAGTGACTGCGTTCTGTTGTATTGCTATAACTGTAACTGGCTAAAAAGGGCAAGTGGCTGACCTAGACCACTAGGTGAAGCCTAGACCACAGTTCAGCCAGGCCCCAAGCTCTGCACACAGAGTGACGTAGACAGTGACTTGCTTAGTCCTCAGGATGATTCTAGGAGGCAGCAATCACGCTAGCTCTGTTCTACAGATGAAGAAACTGAGGTACAGAGAAGGAGAGGGGTCGACTAGGGAGGTGCCTTGGTGGGTGAAGGTGCCTGCCACAAAACTTGATGGACTGAGGCCATTCCCAAGGACCACACAGTGGAAGGAGGGAACTGAGGCCTGTAAATCCCCTGACCACCACACACAACATGGCAAGTGCATGCATTCTCCCCTCCCCAGTCAAGATGTGATTCAAACAGCAACAATAAAAGCAGAGATGTTTGCAGGACAAAACTGAGCTAGTATGTGATGTGTGGCGGGGATTGGAACCCGTCTGGTTCCACGATCCTGAACCACCCCCAACTATCTCCATAGCATGTCCTGTGGAACTCCATGAGCTTCCTCCCAGCCCCCACCCCCCACCCCCCGGCTCTCTCACCAGGGGTACCTTATAACCTCATGGCAGCCCTCCCTGACTGGAGGAGCCTGTGCTCAGTCTCACAATGAACTGCTTCTCAACTCTTCTCTTCTCTGCTCAGACTATCAGGACAGAAGAATATGTGGGCTGGGCTGGGCTGGGCCACTTGTGGTACAACCTGGGGCTTGGAATTCTCTCCCTCTCCCCTCTAGTCTCCCTGCAGAGTGTCAGCATGGTAACTGTGCCAATTCCAAGGCGTTCTTGGTTCCAGGATTCTTGTCCCTGTCTGGCCCATTTTGCTGTGTGACGTTAGGCCATTCTCTTTGCTTCTTTGAACCTCTGCTGCACCAGTTGCAAAAGAGAGATGATGCTGGTGCCCCTCCTACACAGAGACAGAACAAGGTTTTGTGAATCTGTGTGGGTCTGGCCCAGAATTAATATGGTGAGGAGTGGGAAGGAGCACGGGTTTGGATTGAGAAGCTGCCCCTTTGGAAAGGGGAAGAGGCCCTTGTGTTCCTGGGTGTTCATTCTTGCAAAGAGAGGAGCCCTTTCATCCATGAGCCTCCAATGAGAGAATATTGTGAACAAAGGAACATGAATGACAGAAAGATCTCGTGAGAAAGAACAAGTATGGCCCCCGTTGAGAGTCCGGGAAAAGGGAAGTTGTATGTGTGATCTACAGAGAAGATGGGAGGTGAGTGTGGAACAGCCAAGGGTCCTGGCCATCTGGGAAATCACACTGAGGGATGGCCAGAATTGATTTTCAGAGGCCCTGGACCCTGCAGTACCTGAAGCCTGACATGCTGACGTTTCCAGACTTCACTGGGTGTGTCGTTAAGTTGTATTTGTTGCAGAACTGTGAGCGTGTGTTTCCAGAGCAGCCGAGGACAGAAGTCTACCGCAGAGGAAGCCTGGGCTGAGTGTGTGAAGGGGTCAGCACACACTGGTCGGTGCACACGGGCAGAATGGGGCACTTCAGAGGAGAAGAACGCTGCAGTGGCAGCTAGTAGTGTGGGACTTCTGGAAGGTTCCCTGGAAGCAGGTAATGACTGGGTAGAGGTAGAGGTCTCCAGGGTGAGAATTGGAGGATTCATCTCCTTACACAGTCAGACTCCACCTGGGAGCCCAGAGTCTGTGCCCATGGCTTCAGGTTCCACATCTAGGGTATTCCTCTCCTTTCCATGTCAAGGTGACCGCACAAAACAAGAACAAAAGCCAAGTCCTGTGGAAGAAGAGCTAATAGTGCAGCCCTGTGCCTTGGGCCAAGGCTAGTGTCTGAACAACCTTAGATGCACACTGGACCCTTACAGTGACTCTAATCAGCACTTAGACACACAACCGACCTCCCACAGCGACTCTGGAGAGCACATACACAGGCTTCACCCCAGATGGGCTTGGGGGACCTCTGTCTAGACCAGAGGCAGGAGAATGGCCAGACTGACCACAGAGGCCTAGGTAGTCACTGGCAGTACACCAGCCCTGGGTCAGTCACTGAGTCGTGGCTAACACACTCAAAGTTCTTACTTTTACTGGGCATTCCAGGTATTTTATGAGCAAGGTCTTTGATTTTAGATTTCATGTTTGTGTGTGTAGTGTATTTTTATGTGGGTGCTTTGTACACGTGTTCACCAGCAGGTATGGAGACCACTGGTCAATGTTGTCGTGTGGTTGGTGAGCCACAGTAACCAGAACTCAGGTCCCCATGCCCACACAGTCAGTGCTTTACCCTCAGCCCTCTCCCCAGACAGTTTTGTTTCTGTCACCATGTTTGTTTGGGACAGCGGTCAGAAAGAATTCTAGGGAAGAAGAATGAGTGCTCACAGTCAGTTCACCCAGCCTGGCAATACATGCTTTCAGTACCCTAGAATATGACTTTTGCAAGGTCCCATGTTACAGATAGGGCCGGGGTCCAGTAAGGTAGAGTGTGCTCTAGCAGCAAGGCAGGATGTGCTCTGCCCCTGGCCCAACTGTCGTGATGTACGAATATTTTGAGAGCAGAGGTGTGTGAGGCAGCTTGCTGGCAGCTTTGGTGCATGCTGCAGCCTTCATGAGGATGCCTGCTGTCTGAATCTGGCAATCCCAGACCTTTGGCTGAGGAGAGAGGGAGGCAATCAGCGGGGCAAAGCTTGTCTGTTCTCCTGCACTTGGGCCACCTCGTCCAGGTGTGGCTAGCCGGCCCAGCACAGACATTCCCTGAGCTGACGGCCAGCCAGCAGGAACCTCGCTCCCCACCCTGGGCTCCTATACTCCCACAACCCCTTTCCAGCCCCTCGTCACCTGAGAAGAGCTGACTGCTTTTCCCTTGCGCAAAGGCAGCATGAGAGGTGGTCTTGATGGAAGAAGCAGACTCTACTGCCCGGACTCTGTGGAGGAAAGTGTTGAGTGTGTGCTGTGACCAGCAGCACTGATGGCTTTAGCAGGCCCTGAGGTAGACACGGTAAGCTCTCACCCTACGGCCTAAGGAGGCAGCATGTGGAACCAGATGTTGGCCCGATGGGTCCCATGGGCCTCTCTTCCTGTTACTCAAGCCACCAGGCATTCGGGGACATCAGGGATGCCTGAGACATTGCTGTCCCAAGAGGAATAGTGTTCATTGCCATCTACTGATGTCACCAGCCCTGATGGCCTCACACTTCACAGTGGCACTCTGAGGAAGACAATATGCTGCCTCCACTGTGCCTCCTTGGGACCAGAGAGGTCATTGGCTTAAAATCACAGCATCCACAATAGTCTTGGGATCTCCAGCTCATTCCTTTAATCCCAATGGCTATGTAACCTCAAGTTCAGAGTCCATAATGTTATCTGAGGTCATGAGAAAATACCTGTTCTTGGCTTGCCCTGTGCCTCAGAGCCAGACTGCAGATGGGAGATGTGGCTTTGACAAGCACCCGGGTCATCCTCATGAACAGACCCTGCGCTGTCAGAAGGATCCACTCAGATCTCTGGAAAGTTCCCAGCTGTGGCTTGTGAACAGTGGGAAGGGGGAGCTCTCTGTAATGTGTGATGGGGGAAGGGAAACAGCCATCCCCACTCCTTTCCCTGAACACTGTCCCTGGGCAAAACAGGCAGGTTTTCAGGGCCCCTGGGGTGAGGCCTGTTGGGAGGCAGCAGATGAACCCCGTGTCTAAGGCTGAGCCAGCACATTCCTAGCTCATCTTTACTGCTCCCATTTGGCCCTTCCACTCCGAGTGGCCTGTCTCTCCTCACCAGGAGACAGATGACAGGAGCTGAGCAGCCTCTGCCAGCCTGGATGGCAGAAGAGCAGCTCTGCCTGGAGGCCTCTAGCCCTGTGGAATCTAGCCATGCCCTGACATGGACGGTCCCAAGGGGCACCTTCCTCCAGTTGCACCCTGGTGGTGGGTGGGAGGAACTGGTTCAGCCTGCAAGAGACAAGATGTAGCCAGGGTCACGTGGTAGTCATGCCATGTTAAGTTGACAGTTCTCAAAACCAGTCTGTTGTTTAGCCCTTGAAGCCTTGTTTCAACTGGTATCATATAAAAACAACATCAATAAAAGGGACTAGATGAGATGTGAGGACAATTTGACTGTGACACCTGTCACCCCTTTGACCATCAGGGTTGACTCCATTGCAAAGGTTGCCTAGTTGGGAGTCCCCTTCCTCCCTCACTGCTCCATGTGCCTCCCTTGCAAAGCTGAGCACTCAGTGAGTCGAAGAGGATGACCTTACCTGAATAGAGGAGGACCGATCTTTGGTCAAGGGGATACAAGTAGCTGTGCTCCCCTGCAAGAATCTCCAAACAAGCTCTCAAGAAATAGACAACATGCGAGCACTTCCTAGCAGACAGACCCCTCACCTAGGTCACTCAATCTAAGACCCCCAAATCCCAAGAATATCCTTATTACACATCATCATTATTTTATAGATGTGAAACTGCAGCACGGTGAAGTGACGAGCATGCTGCTGCCTGGCTCTGCCTCCAGGGCTCACATGAGCACAGTTTGAAGACCGGGGTACAGACCACTAAACACCATATTTGTATCTGAATCGGGAAACATCAAGACTCTGGGTCACACTGTTTAGCCAGGGATAGTTCTGCCTGGGTCTGAAGCTTTCTAGAAATAACCATGTCCTCTCACCCCAAAGTTGCTTCCCAGACCACTATGTGGTCACACTGAAGAACTGAGTCCTTCTGGGCTTGACTGACCTCTGAACCCAGGGTTTTCTAGTGATCATACCCTCTCCCAAGCTATGTCTTTCTGGTGGCTTCCAGGACCCTATTGACGGCACCCTGGGGTCACTGTTAATTCATTTGAAGGGTCAGTTATTGATTCCAGATGACCAATCAGCTCCTTTCTGGGGTTCCCCAATTTGGAAAGAAGGAAGGGCCTCTGCCCGGTGGTGGTGAGATTGGGCAGAGCACAGGCAGTCAGGTCTCTCATTGAGTCTAAGAACAGAAGTGAAGATGGCCTGCAGGGAGGACAGAGAGACCTGTGGTTGTATCCATGTCGTTCCCACACTCGGTTGTTTACTTGTGATGTCTGCCTGACTTAGGAGCACTCATTTCAGTTGCTCATTTCCCAGAAGAGGAGGAAAATCTACCAATCAATCAATCTGTCAGAGAAGAATGGAGCTATTAGATAGACTGTCTCCTGTATGTTCATTTTTTGTTGTCTGTTTTTTGAAACAGGGTTTTTCCACATAACAGCCCTAGCTGTCCTGGAATTAGCTCTGTAGACCAGGCTAACTTCGAACTCACAGAGATCTGCCTGCCTCTGACTTCTAAGTGGTGGGATTAAAGGCATCCACTACCACTCCCCTGAGCTTCTGTACATTCTTGGACCACCCACGAGCCAGGCCTTCTTTTTTTCTCACTTGTCCTAGCCAGGCTGTACTGCTTCTGCATGACATGAACTTTAGCCAGGGGGATAACATGTTCTGTGGGGCTTTGCGGGGTTCATGGGAAGGGATCCTCATGTTCAAAGGGCATATGAGTCAGGACCTATGCAGAGTAGCACATTGAGTCCCACACTCCCCTGCCTTACATCTATATTTAACTGTGGGTTTTCCCCCCACTGGAGGGAGAAAGGAAAGCTGAACTGCCCCCATATGCCTGTTTTTCTCTTTTGTACAACAAGGGAGCTTGTATCTAGGCACATGGTTGCTTGGATGGCATCTCCCAGCATCCCTTGCAGCTAGGTGTGGTCATGTAGCCAAATTCTACCCTATGATGTAGGCGATCCATGCATCCTCTGTGGCTGTATTCACAAAAGATGAGTGTGTCTTCCCATTCCACTCCCCTCTTGATGACTGACACACTAGCAGTGATCAGTCACTTCGTTCCTCCTGAATGAGGACAACAAGATTGGAGAGACCTTGTCCCAACACCGCTGGGACCCTGTTAACACTGAACTGGCCTTGGAGTCGAAAGAGAGAAGAAAATAAATGTTGGTATTTATCAATTCCATTATTGTTTTGGTTTCTGTAACAGTAACTGTGTCTGTGTCTGATACAGCCACTTTGTCTTTTGACTTTAGACTTACGATGGTGTCTGGAGTTGTGGCAGCCATCTTGTGATCACGAAAGGGAAGCCAAGAAGCTAGCTGAAAAGCCAACTAAGAGTTCTCCTTCTCTGGGTTCCTGAATTTGCCAACTCTGGACCAGTTATTAGATTATCAGTTACTTTTAGATGCTGCGATAAAACACCATGACTAAAAGCAGCTTACGGAGGAATTTGTTTTGGCTTATAGTTCTGGGGGAGGGGGTCCATGATGGTGGAGGAGGCACAGCAGCAGGAGGCTGAAGCAAGAAACTGGGCGATCACATCTTCAATTGCAAAAATGAAGCAGAGAGACTGGAGGTGCTGGAAGAGGGGCATGGCTACAAATTCTCAAAGCCCACTCTGAGTGACACACTTTCAGCAACTTCACATCCCAAAAGTTCCATAACTTCCCCAACAGGATTACCAGCCAGCTACCAAGTGTTCAAAGACTTGAGCCTCTGGGGACGTCCCACATTCAAACCGTGTTTGGCAAGATGATGCATTTCTTCTTGATCAGAGTTTTTCTTTGGCTTTCTAGCACTAGCAAAGCCGCCAACTGAAGTTTGCTATCAGTCCTGTGGATGAGTTGCCCAAAGTCACCAGCAGGAAGGGACAGTGGAAGGCTATGGTTCGATGGGGAGCTAGCTGTGTGGCTGGGGTCCATGCACCCTTGTGAGGTTCCTTCCATTCAGACTCCAAGTCCAGGTTCAGCTCTGTCCAAGGAGGAGGTGGTAGTGTATCTCTGGGTCTCTGACCTCTCTAACCTGGGCTTCTGTTTCTGCCCATGTTTGCATTTAAACATGTTCTGGAGTTCAGGGTTTTCCTCGGTCAGTTTTGGTCTGGTGAGGAAGCAGAAGCCCGTCAGCTCAGATCGTGAGCACAGCTCAGAGAAAGGGCATTGCAGAGGCATGGACAGGGGATGCTGAGGCACAGTATACAGGCACCAGGACAGCAGTGGAAGCCACGACTCTCCCAGAGTTGCAGGTAACAGGAACAGTCAGCTAAACTGGAAAGGCCTGATGTCTCTGGGGTCCTGCAGGCATCTCCCAGCCCCTAATCTTAGTCAGGAGCATATGTGGTTCTTACAGTCAACCTCCGGGGGCAAGTGAGATGAAGGCAGGTCCCTGGGTCTGTATCACAGCCAACTCTGGAAAGAGGACCCAGCGCAGAAGGCCACAAAGCAGCAGCTGGCAATGGGCTGCCCTCCAGGAAAAGCGGCCACCCCTGGGAGAAGGGAGCTTGGAGCTGCTCCCTGCCAGACGGGCTCCAGAGGGGTTCACTAGAGTAGTCCATGTGAATCAATGGCAAAAGATGCAACTGCAGACAGATAAATAACTTAAAAGACGAGACTCGCTGGGAAGGCTTCTGATCTCAGTCTGGCTGCTGGGCAGCAGGACACACAAGCTCTATTTTTAATCAGGGCCAGTTGGGTGAAGACAACCAAGTGCTCCAGTGGCTTTGAAAAGAGATCCTGCCTCCTGCTCCCTAGCTGGGTTGCTTTACCTTATCCTGGGGGCCTCTCTCCAGCCCCGGCATGAGAAAGGTCACCATGAGCCCCCACTAGGAGCCAGCGCAGATGAGACCTAGGCTCTGAATTCCAGCTGTCTTAGGCATATGGGGAGCAGTTGCAGAATGTCCACAAACCTGTTACCTCACCTGTGAGATGGGGAAGCAGCAAGGCCTCCTGACATGAACTGTCGGCCCGCAGTCCTTAGCACAGGCTCTTTGCCGGAGAGTGAAGGGGCCAAGCTGAGGTTCTAGGGCAGGAAGCCAGACGTGGATCTGTGTTCTGCTCTATCCCTCCAAAGGCCAGCTGCTCTGTGGGCAAAAATGTATTGAATACGCCCACCACCACAGCAAACGTGACCCAGAGAAGTGCCACTCAGGTAGCGCCAGCTACGGAGAGCACCAGGCAGGGGCAGAGTGAGATCAGAACTACCCACATTCCACTTTCTCAGGCAGCACTTCCTGGTAGATACCTCTCCCGAGGGGCCCTCCAAGTACTTGACACCTCTCCCTTTGGACACTTCTGGAGTGGAGGACTGAGTCATATCCTTCTCCCCTGCCTTAGCCCAGGCCGTGAAGCTGCACACATGCACGCTATTCTTCTGCTTTTGAAACATGGCCGCTCCTGTAAACAACACTCAGACCAGGACTTCTCCCACCGCCCTACTTCATACTCACAGACACATTCACAGACTTCCACAACTGCAAAGCTAGAGCAAGGTAAGCCACTCCACCACGTCTTGGCTCACAGCTGTCCCTCTGTGACAATGAAGAGGTTGTGTGGCATTTGTTTGGATGGATGCGGGCGGGGGAGTTGCCTTTGTTTTTGGAACCTGTGCCATGTATGTGGGCCTTGCCACCAAAATCTTAAATTCAGTCTTCAAGGCAGGTATCCCTGGCTGGCCTGAAACTCATACTGTAGACCAGGCTGAAATTCACAAGGATCCACCTGCCTCTTCCTCACGAGTGCTGGGATTAAAGGCGTGTGCCACCATGTCAGAGCTTCCCGGGGGCATCTTTAGAGTGTGAGCCCACTGGACGGGTATAGCACAGAGCTGTAATGTAGAGACTCACTCCTGGCCGCAGGGCCACTAGGACAGAGCAGGACTTGCAATGCCCTCCCCGGCCACCGTCTTTAGAGCTTAATGTCTCAGAAGAGCTGAAGTTGGGTACCATGAAACCCATCCTCCTCCAAGATACCAGCATCACCTTCCCTGTCATCTCCTCCCATCCCTTCCTCCTTCCCTGGGATGAGATCAGGCAGAAGGAGCAGGAAAGGGTGGACACAGGGAGGTGACATCACATGACAAGGACAGTGGAACTGGGATTGTTCGTTCATTTTAGTTGAGGATGCAAAGGGACCACGTGCGGCTATTACCCAATGTACAGGCCCTGCAGAGCAAGGGCTCTGAGGACTTTCGGGCTTCTGTAAAGCCAGCATTTGGAGGCATCACTTCAATAGTAGCACCTAACACAGTGTAACGGGGTTGTTACTTGGGGTTAGAGTGATGAAAGAGATTGATGATCGGGAGAGCCGAGGCTCTGCCTACATTTGCTGATTACCCTCTCGGTTTCCAGGGCTTTTCTCTGTATTGTGGTCTCAAAGAACACCGGCAGATAGAACAGGAGCACAGACCCCAAAAGCGTGGATCATCAAGGGGCGAACTGCATCAGGCAATGGCCTCAGGAGCCATCTGGCCTGGTACAAATTCAAAGTCTTCCACAGATTTGTGACAGGACACCCAGCCGCTTCCTGGCCACTGTCATCAGCATGATGGAGAATCACCGTCAGCATTATGCTGACAGCAAGTCTCCTCCACCAGGGCAAAGGCTTCTCCATCTTAGACCCCAGCAAGGGGCAAGGCAATTCATGGCCAGCACCTTAAAGCCTCTCTTCCCCAGACTCTTCCTCGAGGCCAGCTTTGTACTCTTGCCTGGCCAAATGCAGAAAGGCTTGTTAATAATGAATAGGGTCCTGTCTGCCTTACTTAACACTGAAGCTCTGAGCAGATGCGCAACCCTTCAGAAACGATCGGTCCAGCTGATGAGGCCCCTCGGGGCGCGTTCCTGCAGCCTGCCTCTTGTTCCTCCTAATGGAATCATAATGTTAATGTGATTTCAATTAGGGCTGCGTTACAGAACACAGGTGCTGGAGTGAGCCTGCCGCAGGAGGCTCCGTGGAGACTCATTTGCCTGCGAAAGGTGCGTGTGATTCCAAAGGCACCCTGGGTCCCAAGAAAGAGCCAGTCACTGCGCTGAATGGGACTGTGGGGCACATTTGTGCCCCTTCATGGGCCCGGAACTATTGTTTTCCACTCAAAGCTAAGCAACAGCCCTCACTCCGCTAACACCTGATGTGTTTCTTGGGGACTCCTGAGGTCTACAAGCCCCAGTATGAGAAATACTAGGCCAAGAACAGAACGAAAATCTTACTCTAGGCAACTGTGTTTTCAAAGTAGCAAAACAGAGTCACTGTTTTGTTAAATGGCCACAGCCCCCCCCCGCTTTAAATTTTATTTTTATTTTATAAACATGGGCATTTTGCCTGGATTTATGCCTGTGTACCATTGTGTGCCTGGTGCCCACAGAGGTCAGAAGAGGGCCTCTTCTGACTGAAGTTACAGGTGGTTGTGAGCCATTGTGTGAGTACTGGGAATTGAACCTGGGTCCTCTGGAAGAACAGTGAGTGCCTTTAATTGCTAAGCCATTTATCAGCCCCTAGCTTTTTTTCTTAAAAAAGAAAAGGCACACATGTATGTACACATGGAGATGTAGCTGCCAGATGTGATCTGAATGCTACACGAATACACTCATTGCTCAGATTTTATCAAAATGCAAGCATACAAACAGCTGGGGGCAATTTCCATAGAACGCAATAGCTCTCAGGAACATATTGCCAGACACCCCACCCACCCCACAAAACCAACGCCTACAGCTGCAACTGGGACTCTGGGGAACACTGGCCATCTGCCGTTCTGCAGATGAGGAAGCCGGAACCAGAGACAGGAAGAGGATTTCCAAAGACTGCTAGCAAGTCAGGGCCCCATAGAGATTAGAACCCAGTTCCTGCCTTCCAACCCTGCTCCCTTCTCCTAAGATCATTGTAGAGAAATTAGCAGGACAAAGCAAGCAACACCTCAAATTCCATCATCCAGAAAGCTCCTTGGCTAACCTTCTAGAATATTCTTCCAATTTCCTATCTATAAACATATATAGTGGTGAATATCTTGGTAATCTGGTACCTTTTTCATTCAAGTATAGCACAACAGGGACACAGTCCTGGCTATGTATCTGTGAGACTTGTGACCTCCCAGTAGCCCCACTGGCTGAAGGGTGTTTTCCTCAGAGCTTTGTCTCATCCAGATACTCCCATGATGCCTCCATTCGAGCACCACAAACGATTTGACCTCTAGGTCCACATCTTCATGCCATTATCTTTGCTGTGACTCCTGCCTCCCAAGCCCTTCTCTGTCTAGCAGAGAAGGCCCCAGGGGCAGCCCAGAGGTAGCCCTGCAGCCAAATCTTCCCTCACAGCTGTCCCAGCACCACACTGTGCCCTGCCCTTCCCTCTTGAAGGACTTCTGATAAATTTTGTAGATGATCGTGGGGTGGATCTTGTAACCTTGTAGAAACAGGTTATCTGTTGCTGGTGGGAGTGCAAACCTAGAGACAACCTAAATGCCCCTTAACCAAAGAATGGATAAAGAAAATGCGGTACATTTACACAGTGGAGTACTACTCAGTGGTAAAAAAAAAAATAATGACATTTTGAAATTTGTAGGCAAATGGATAAATCTAGAAAAAAAAAAAAAACAAAACCATAGTGAGTGAGGTAACCCAGACCCAGAAAGGCAAATATAATACTACTCACTCATAAGTGGCATTTAGACATAAAACAAAGAAACATCATTCTACAGTCCACAACCACAGACAACAAAGAGGATCCTATGAGAGACGTACATGGATTGAAATAGGAAGGAGAAAAAGACAAGATCTCCTGAGTAAATTGGGAGTGTGGGAGGGGGGTTACAAGAGCAGAGAAAAATGTATAGCACAATAAAACAATAAAAAAGAAAGTCTAGAAATGCAAACGAATATCTGTGATGTTGCCCAGGATGTGCTCAATGTATTATGTGTGTTTATTAGTTTTATGCTGCTGTCTGTGCTTCTACATGTGATGAATACTGTGCACTTTCACAGATCAGTGAACCAAAAGTTCATTTTCTTCCACTCCATAATGAGCAACAAAAGCCAGGGAAATTATTTCAGCTGTGTACTGGCATTCCTAGGGAAGAGCTTTGTTGATGTGTTATCTCAGTGTCCTCTTCTGTGATACAGGATGCTTTGGATAGGCACAATGAGACGATGCAAACAATCTTCACAATGTTTCCATAAGCACTAGATGCTAGAGTCCGTACTCACATTCTTGCTATAATTGTTATCAAGTCTATGGGTTTTGAAGATGGGATGTATGAGTGAGGGAAGGTTGACTGAATGAATGAATGGATGGATGGATGGATGATGGATGGGTAGAGGATAGAGGATGGGTAGATGAATGGAGGATGGGTAGGGGGATGGAGGATGGGTAGGGGGATGGAGGATGGGTAGGGGGATGGAGGATGGGTAGGGGGATGGAGGATGGGTAGGGGGATGGAGGATGGGTAGGGGGATGGAGGATGGGTAGGGGGATGGAAGATGGGTAGAGGGATGGAGGATAGGTAGAGGGATGGAGGGTGGGTAGATGGATGGAGGGTGGGTAGATGGATGGAGGATGGGTAGGGGGATGGAGGATAGGTAGGGGGATGGAGGATGGGTAGGGGGATGGAGGATGGGTAGGGGGATGGAGGATGGGTAGGGGGATGGAGGATGGGTAGGGGGATGGAGGATGGATAGGGGGATGGAGGATGGGTAGGGGGATGGAGGATGGATAGGGGGATGGAGGATAGGTAGGGGGATGGAGGATGGGTAGGGGGATGGAGGATGGGTAGGGGGATGGAGGATGGGTAGAGGGATGGAGGATGGGTAGGGGGATGGAGGATGGGTAGAGGGATGGAGGATGGGTAGATGGATGGAGGATGGGTGGATGGATGGAGGATGGGTGGATGGATGGAGGATGGGTAGGGGGATGGAGGATTGGTAGGGGGATGGAGGATGGATAGGGGGATGGAGGATGGGTAGGGGGATGGAGGATGGGTGGGGGATGGAGGATGTGTAGAGGGATGAAGGATGGGTGGATGGATGGAGGACTGAAGATACAAAGGGTGATAAGAGGAGAATGATGAATAAGGATGATGGATAAGCGCAGGGTAAGCAGGTGACTGCATGAGTAGATGAGTGGGTACATGGTGGATGGATAACCGTAAAACAGATAAGGAGATAAGTGAGTGGGTGAATGTACAAATACGTGGGCACATGTGTGCTTGTATGTATGATGGATGATTAGAGACAAGTGGGTAAGTAGATGGATGTGTGATTGGATGGATAATGGAAGGATAAATGAGTAGATGGGAAAGCGGATGAATGAGAGGATGGTGGATGAACATGTGCATACTTAGAGATGGATGGATGGGTAGATGGGTGGAAGGATGGGTGGGTGGAAGGATGGAAGAGTTGATGAATCCATGGGTACATGAATAGATGGTAGGTGGATGGATGGGTGCAGGGGTGGATGGTAGATGGATAAGTGTGCTGCATCTTTGCATGGCTCTAGGGGTTGAATGACTGGGTCCGTGAGGGAATGAAGAGAAGGTGGACACACACAGAGGTGCTGGAATCAGGTGAACTGGACTCTCTGATGCTGCAACACTCCAGAAACTCAGAATGTTTTATTATATATAATTGAACAGGGAGATGGGGTTATTTCACAGTACTAAGTCAAGGAGGAGGGGTTTATGGTATATAGCAGAACAAGGAAGCAGGTACAGTTAATTTCACTAATCTCTGTAGATGGATGAATCAGGTTAGTAGGTAGACGTGTGTGTGTGTGTGTGTGTGTGTGTGTGTGGTTGGATGGATATTAGATATACAGGGGTTTGGGGAGATAGATTGAGTTATTGTGTGGGTAAGTGGATGGATGCTGAGATAGATGGATGAGGTATAAACAGGTTGGAAGATAATGGCAGACCCATGAGTGAATGGGTAGACACGTGGATCAATGGCTTGCTGAGTGAAAGCCCCTTTTCTCCATTAGGATGGCAGGGAGACCAACATCTTGGATTGAGGACTTGAAGGCTGCTTGTTACAGCCTGTGAGCATAGACCACAGCTCACCCGGGTTATAGAACTTAGTCTGGTTATGATGCCCTTATGATGTCTTGAAGTCATGTTTCTGGTGTAGACAGACGTGTGGTACCGTAGATGAGACAAATGCAGGGCTAGCATTTGCTCTGATCAGAAAGGCTCCTCTAAGTTTATGACCATGAACATCACTCACCATAAACTGACTTCTCAGAGAAGAAACCTGAGCCTGTTCCTTTGACAAGGAACAGTGGTTTTCATGGTGCCCGTCTCAGAAAGATGCCATGGCTGCCCCTTCAACCCTGTGAGCTCCTGACCCTCAGGCATGTGCTGGAGAGGTCTCAGAACATTCCCACCGAGCCTCCGCTGGGTCACAGGGGAGGAGTAGGTTGAGCCCCTAAGAGAGCCTGGAAGGACACACACCCCTAAAGCACCCGCTCTGGCAGGGACATGGGAATCTCCTGGTGAGATGAGGACACAGTGGAGCAGGTAGCTGGCCTACCAAAAGCTCTGTGAGTCAGCTGGTGGTGGAATTGGGACCTGAGCACGCTTCAGGCCTTGAGTTTCTGATGACCCTTATTGCTCAGGTACTGTTCTCTGTTCTGTGGCCTCTGGATGGAGCCACAAAGGCACATTAGGAACCTGGGGAAAGTGGTGTGTCACTCATGACACCCATGCATTAACCCAGGGAAGCTACCCTCCAGCACTCCGGGACATTGAGAGTCAGCCCCAATCTCCATCTCTGATCTCAGGCCCTATGTCTGATAGAAGGGGCTCTGGCAAAGTCTCCCTCTGTCTTTGAGGCCCTGATTATCATTCCAGAGTCTCTGGCCTGTGAAGGGAACAAGCAATGTAGTCCTTCAAGGCTGTAGTAACAAAATGTCTAATGGAGATTCATGTCATGAATCAATGAGAATGCCCCATTCCTTTGCTGTGCCGAGCATCAAACCATTCTTTCCTCCCATTTCTTGGATGGACAGGGACAGAGGCAGGGACACTGTGGGAAGGAGACGAAGTGGAGGGGGATCATTAGGAATGCATTTTGAGTCCCAGAAGGACAGGAGAGGATTCTCGGAGTATGTAGCATATACCCGAGGTTGTGTGCTTTGTTCTGAAGATGTCTCAGCACCAGGATCAGCCTGGAGGGAAGGGAGAAGTCAGTAAGCTCTTCAGGTTTCATAAAGCTCTGCTGGGCCTCTTGTGTGGTGGAGAGTGTCTGCTTGGGTTCAGGCCACACAGATATCTGAGGCTGTGCAGAGACAGCCCCACACCCAAGAGAGGAGGCTGATGTCATCTCTCCCTCGCTGGCTCCAGAGCTTAGGAAAAGTGAAGCAGAAGAGGCAGGCAGCAAGTGCATCCAGGGGCTCAGCATCCTGAGTGAGCATCCTCATCATCCAGACAGTGATCTTTAGATCAGCTCTCCAGCTAGCTTGTGGTCCTGAAGCTGGGGCTCTAAGGGAAAGGAGGAAGAGATTTAGAATCATCCCTCTCTGATTTCCCATACCATTTCCATCATGGTCACCCCACAGCAGTGGCTGGCCCTGTTCCAAGATGAGTAATCTTCTCCCTCCCCTCCCCCAGTCACACACACACATACATCAGGAGACTTTTAAAAAGCAGGCTGATGGAAGCTGAAATATGGAACAAGGTGGCCCATGGATAGGACTCAAAAAGATGACAATTGGTCTGACCTCTTTGGTGACCCAACAGATGCTATGGGTCCCTTAAGGTTCCCTAAGTTGACAGGAAAAGTCTGTCACCAACACTCTAGAAAGAAATAGAAGTAGAAAGTGAAGATGTTTTGGAATGAAAGACACATTGAAAATAGTACATTGCAAGGCTGGAAAGAGGTCTCAACAGGTAAGCATGCTTGCCACCAAGCCTGAGAACCTGAGTTCGATCTCTGCAACTCACATGGTGAAAAACAAGAGCCAACTGCCTCAAACTGTCCTCTGACTGCCACTGCCACATGCATACCATGGTACACATGAACACGTACACACAAAGAAACACACATATACACACTCTAAGCAAATTAGTGCAATAAAAATGAAAAAAATTGTAATAAATACAAAGAGGGGTTGTGGACCGACTGACCAGCAACCCCAGAGATCTTCGTGGTTGGTTCAGTGCTGGGATTGTAAGTGCACCCCACCCCACCCCACCCCACCCAGAATCTTCACTTGGGCTCTAGGTGCTGAACTCAGGTCCTCAGACTTCTGCATCAGGATTTTACTGACTGAGCCATCTCTTAGCTTCTCCTGAAATACAGGCATGAATGTGGTATAGTAAGACAGGAGTTTGACCGTCAATATTAAGCGACACATTCTAGTGAATTGAGTTTGAGGTTAAAGGAGGAGTTAGTGAACACCATGTAGGAACTCAAGTCTCAGGAGTGGAGACTCTGGTGTTGTGGGCAACGTGAGATCCTAAAGAATGGAAAGTGTGACCCAAGAAATTGACCTAATGAGTGTCCTCCAAAGAGACAGGCAATGGGCAGTGTTCCAGTTCCGTTTCTCTTGTTCAGATCAAACACCTTGCCGACACGTAATGTAGAGGAGAATTCCAGGTTACAGTCTGTCATTGAGGGGACGTCAAGGCAGGAATTTCAAACAGCTAGTTTCATCATATCTACAGTCGAGAGCCAAGAGAAATGAATGTATGCCTGCTCACTTGCTTGCTTACGGTCAGCTCAATTTCTCCACTCATCCCCTTGGCTAGGAAATGGCACCTCTCACAGTGAGCTGGGGTTTCCACATCAATTAACTTAATTAAGACAATGCCCCATAGACATGTCCACAGGCCAATTCAATGTAGACAATGGCCCATCTATCGCTCAATCCCAGGTGACCTCAGTTGTTGTCAGACTGACAAAGCCAGCTGTCACAGGCAGACATTCTCAAGAATCCACACTGTGGGGTAGAAGTGGCGCTTCATCTTTCCACAAGCAAACATACTATTGGGCAATAAAATTCAGTTGGCAATGGGATTTGTCAGAACAAATAGTAGAGGATGAAGGAGCTTGGGTAAACATACCAGTCATAATTTCCAACTCCATCAAATACAGAAGTGAAACTGTGAATTTGGTGTATATAACACACCATCAATGTCATAAACATCAACATCAACACGAAGTCATAGCAATAAGGCCCGAAAACAGATGAGACATGGTGAGAGCAGTGTGAACCTGCCTGTTTCCTTGTTCCTCACAGTGACAGCAAATCAGGAGGAGGTGAAGTTGGAGAACTGTCACGTTAAAAATAACGTAATTATTATAATCTCCTAATTCCCATTTTAGACATTACTTTTCTTAGGTTTAATGGGTCTGGTAGGAGCTAACGTCGCTTGTGGTGAAAGGGTTTTTTTTTTTTTTTGAGTATTTATGTGAAATATAGCAATTTCTTCAATTTATTTTTTCTTAATCTTTTTATTATGAAACGGTTTTACGGCTGAATGGTTGGGGAGATGTCTTGGTGAGTTAAGTCACTTGCCACTAAGCCTGATGACATACGTTCAATCCCGGGGACCTGCGTGGTAGAGATGGAAAACCGACTCCCTCAAGCTGGTCCTCTGCCCTCCAGATGCAGCTGCGGCACACAGTGCTATGATGTAATAACCAAAATAAAAGCATTGAAAATCCGCCCTTCCCCTGTCACCCTTAGCCAGTCTACTGTCTAACTAAAGACTCCGGCTTTATGTGATACCATTGATGGAATTACTGGCTTAATTCTTCAGATCGCCCCAGTTCTTGCCTAATCTGCTTTGGTGTATGTCCAGTCAAGGATGCCATGGTGCCTTTAAGATTATGTCTCCTGGATCTCTTCCAATCTAAGACAGCCTTACGGTGTTTCCTTGTCTTTTGATGGTCTTGGCCTTCTTGAAGACTCCTGGGCAGATGTTCTGTAGATTACCCTGTTGTAGATTATCCTAGGCTAAGTGGGTTGGGAGAAAAATACCACAAAGGCAACAGCGCCCTTCTTGCTGTACCAGATCAGGATAGGCACAATGTCTATGGGACCTGCTGCAGATGCCATTAGCCCTGCTCACGGGGTCAAAAGCATCTTCAATGAGGTTGCTGCTCTTCCCCTCAGCACGAGCCACATTGCTTCTTTAGCTGCCTGTCTGTTGGGTCAGTCCTGCATAGCTGTGGGTTCCACACTTAACAAAACTAGCACTAAAGATATTCAGAAAGAAAAAATTTGTCTGTACAAATATTTTTCTCTCTTTTAAAAAATGTAGGCCTTTGTTTCCCGATCAGAAGAGAAGCAGGGCCAGGCTCTTCTGCGTGTTGAGACCTAGGCTTGGCAGACATCACACTGGACTAGGGGTGGGAAGGGAGGCACAGGAGACAGCTCCCAGCTGTGTGCTTCATTGGTCCTGGTTCTAAGGAGAGCTTACTTAGAGATGGTGGCACCAGGAGCAAAGCTGTCAGAACAACCAGCCCAAAGGAGGCAATAAACCCACAGAGCTGTGGGATAAACAGGATCAGTCACGGGCTCTCTCTCTCTCTCTCAGAAGCTCTCTATGGGGATGGGAGCTCCGAGGGCCACCTGCAAAGACAGAGAAAGCAGAGGATCGAGTTCCTTATCCTGTCTCCTACGTGTGAGTGCTGAGTTTTGGCAATTTGACCCTTCCCTAGCTACTGGAGCCATCCCCAGACCTGGCCACAAAGAGTAGAGGGATTGCGCGACCTGCAGGAACCACACTTCTGGCTTCCCTCGTGGGTTACCGGGAGAGGGACTGCAGACAAGACAAAGACAGAGAGCTAAGAGTTAGTAAAGGTCCCCAGTATACAGTCCAAATGTTAGAGCATCATGGCTAGACAGCGGCTGACAGTGATGGACGACCTGGCAAGGGAGCGGTGGGGCTGGCTGATGCTCCAGCCTCAGCCTCCCTCTGTGCAGAGACAAGGTAGGTTGAGCTTCATTTAGAAGCCAAGGGCCAACCAGGGCCTGAGGGAAGGAAGGCAGCGGGAACCTGAAGGGACACAGAGCAGGGTAGAGGCCTGGGTTGGAGCACACCTTCACTGTCCTCCCCCCCCCATATGCACACAACTTTTTCTTTCTAATTCTTTCTGTTTCCTTCTTGGTCTCTCTGTGTGTGCTGGGAGGTATGTGTGTATGTGATGATGCATATATGCTCACATGGAGTTCAGAAGTTGGCACCAGGTGCCTTCCTCTGTTCTCCGTCTTTCTGAGACAAGATCTCTCACTGAAACTGGAACTCACCAGTTCAGTAACACTCTCTGTCCAGCAGTTCTAGGGACCCTTCCGTCTCAGCCTCCCCAGTGCTGGATTACAGGCATCACTACCATGCCCAGTTTCTTATCTGGGTGCTAGGGAGCCATAATCAGCTTTTCAGGCTTGCAGTCACTTTAGCCATCGATCCATCTCCCCAGCACCTCTCTTTTTGATATGGGGCTGGAGAGGTGGACCAGTGGTTAAAAGCACTGATTGTTTTTCCAGAGAAAAAGTCTGATTTCCAGCACTGCATGGTGGCTTGCAGCTCTCAGCTCCAGGGAATCTGATGCCCTCTTCTGGCCTGTACAGGCGTGAGAGTGGTGTACAGACATACATTCAGGCAAAACACCCATACACATGCAATTGGAAATAAATATATACATTTAAATTTTTAATTGCATTAATTTATTGTATTGTATGCACTTGTGCAGAGGTCAGAGAGAAGGCAGCCAGTGGGATTCCTCCTTCTATCATGTGGTCCTGGGGATTGAACTCTAGTCGTTAGGCTTGGCAGCAGATGCCTTGACCTGCTGAGCCATCTCACTGGCCGCTTGGTAAACACAACAGTCTAACCACGATTTATGAAACATTTGCATTGCCTTAGGCACTAGAAGCATCCTAGGGATAATCCCTGCAGGGAAGTGTGGCCGGCCGGTATGCTGGTTACAGGCAAATAGCAGGCATTCTCTCTATGGAACGTGAGCTGAACATCTGAGGATCGTGGAACCTTAAGGTTTTGGTGTCTGCGGCAGGTCCTTGGACCGTTCTCCCAAGGGACAAGAGCGCATTAAAACGACATGACTTCATCGCGCCTTCATCTAGCATTCCAGCGCTCTCCACAGCTCCGTGCTTACTCGCCGCTAGTTTCTTGCTGAGCGAAGCCTGGCTCTTGTTACCCACCATATGGGGACTTATTTGTTCAAGCTAACAGACAAATAAAGTCATTTTAAAATTCCTAACCTGGGCCGGCCGAGAAACAAATGAATGGGCTCAGTGTTTGTGCCTAGCTCGTTCCTTCTTCAGCTTCTGTGGTATCCAAGCAACACGTCCGCTGGTTTTCAAAGTTGCTTCAGCTCCTTTTCGTTCTCCAAACTCGGTATTAACACAAGGGCTGGTGAGATGGCACAGTGGGTAAAGATGATTGCCACCAGGCTTGGCAACCTGAGTTTGAACTCAGAGACTCACATGGTAGGAGAGAAGTGACTCCCACAAATTGACTTCTGACATCCACTCATGTATACTGTGGCATGAATGAGCCTGCTTATCCTTGGAGACACAATGTAAAAAATTAAAAATCAATGAAGTCCAATGTCATTTTTGTCCCTTACCATAGGATATACTATTATCAGCCCACATTATAGTGCAATGCTATATATTTCCTGATGTCTGTCTGCCTTTCTGTACGTCTTCGTAAAGCCATGTTTACAAATGTGTCAATCAAACATTAACAGCAATTCCCCTAGATGATGGATGTTGGTGATTTATATTGGACAGGTCTATAGTTTATTATTCATTTTATAACAAAGGCATATTCGTACAGAAAACAATGTGGTGGTTTTTTTCTACAGAAAGGAAGGAAGCGGCCAGCAGGTGGGAGCTGCAGGGGCGGAAGCTGCTGTTGGGCTTGAGTGCCATGGGGGTGGTTTTTGGAAACTGACGGAACCAGCACTTTCAGATGGGCCGGACGGGCGCCAGCCTGAACAGCATGAGGAATGAACAGAGAGTGAAGGGAAGGACACGGCTGGGGTGGGCGTCTCTCTGAGCAGTGACTCCTAGGGCCTTGTACCTGCTAGGCAGGCTCTCCACCTCAGCCTGAGCTTCACTCTCAGTCCTCTTTTCACTTATGTGGGTGTGTGGGAAGGGGTGCGTGCACAGATATGTATCATGGAGCGCAGAAATCAGCATTGGGTGTCTCCATCCTTAGAAAGAGACTCTCTGAACCCCTAACTTGCTGATGCCCTAGGGTCTTTCTGTCTCTGCTCCTAGTGTGCTGGGATTACAGAGGAATCATGTCAACATGCCCTTCTTTCTATGTGGGTTCTGGGGACTTGAACTCGGGTCTTCATGTTTGCAGGACAAGCATTTTACTAAAGTCATTTCCCTAGCTTGCTTGCTTGTTTGCTTGCTTGCTTCCTTCCTTCCTTCCTTCCTTCCTTCCTTCCTTTCTTTCTTTCTTTCTTTCTTTCTTTCTTTCTTTCTTTCTTTCTTTCTTTCCTTCTTTCTTTTTTTATTAGATTTTGAGACAAGGTCTCACCCAAACAGGCCTTGAACTTGCAGTCCTACTGCTTCAGCCTCCTCATGAGCCAGAATCACACACAGCCTGGCTGTATCTTATTCCATCCCATTTCACCTCATCCCTCATACCCAGAAGCCTGGGAATCACTCAGAGCCTGTTCGAAAGGTTGCATTTGACTGATTTTCTACCTGACCCCCAGATAAGGCTGGGGCTGCTAGTCCTCAAGACTGCACTGAACAGACCTGAGCTGACTGAGTTGGTGGTGGGCTGTGTAGGAAGCAGGCGAGAACAGTGGCTAAAATGGTCATGGGGTTAAGGAGAGTTGATAGGTTTCGATTATTTTTTTCTCTCTTCTATGTACTGTATATATACATATGCAGAAAGAGAGGGGGAGGGAGAGAGAGAGAGATAGAGGTAGAGCTAGAGAGAGAGAGAGAAACAGAGAAACAGAGAGACAGAGAGAGAGAGAGAGAGAGAGAGAGAGAGAGAGAGAGAGAGAATAAAAAGAAATAGATAAATTCATGGTTGGGTGAGGAATTTTAAGAGATGTTTCTCACTGAAGTTACCGAGGGATCCTCCTGCCTCAGCAAACACCACCATGTCAGACTCCTGCAAGCCCTACCGCCTGATGACCCCTGGTGTTTACTTCTGCCTCCTGATACGGGTAAAAAGGAAGCAGAGAACACACTCACTTAGGATTGGAATCTCAAAGGTGAGTGCAAAAGAGGAGATTCAGGAAAGGGGGTGACACGGGGAGGGAGGACCAATGAAGAAAGTAGCCCCACCCACCCTTGCCCTCACAGAGGGCCAGCAGCCAGATGGTGGCTGAGAGCTGACACCAGTCTCAGGCAGGGCTCCTTTAGGGCATGAGAGGGCCTTCCCCCTATAAGGAAAGAGCTGACTGTCTCAAGTTTCAGCCTTCCCTGGCCTTTCACCCCACCCCGCAGGCCAAGAGCCTTGTGGCTCGATTCTCTTGTCTTTTCCCTATATGCCTTCTTGTCTCCTTATCCCCACTCATGCTCTGACCATCTGGCTACGTCCCCAGCACCTGGTCTGGCTATTCTGGGACTAAATGCACCAACCTGTGGATACTGGGAAGAGACTAAGGGACCAATAGTTGAGTGGATGGATGGATGAATGGATGGATGGATAGATGAATGGATGGATGGATGGATGGATGGGTGGATGGATGGGTCTCAGAGTATAAAGTGAAGTTCAACATCCAGCCTGGTCATTTCTGCCTAGCCCACCAAAAGGGAAACTATCAGTCCAGAGAGATCAGACGAGCTGCCAAGGACCAAGCAGCAGATCAACCCTAGGGACTGTAGCTTCAGGAAGATCAAGGTAGAGCGGAAAAAAAAACAGCTGGGAGGAAGCCCCCCACCCACTCCCTGAGCTGGTATAGGGAGGGGAGGGCTGGGCTGTCAGCACCCCCTCCTCCTCCTGCTCCCAGACTGTGGGAAGCAAGCTGGGCCCAGGGGCAGGGGAATGCCCCGAACATTTGACAGCCTGTAAATTTAATCCTCCCCTGGATGGGGGCTAGGCCTGCACCTAGTTTTCCATTTCCCTTTCTTACCAACAGCTCCAGAGGGCTGGGGAAACAGCTGGACCTGCCCAGCTGTGTTTTTCTCTGGTCTCTCTGCCCTGCCCCCACCCCAGCAAGGAAAAGGAAAAGGACAATTAAGAGCAAATTCAGAGAAGGCTGGGGCTGCCCTGGGAACTGGAGGCGCCTGAGAGGAGGTCCTAAACATGGATGTTTATTTTAATGAGAGGTGAAGGGAGAGGAGGGTGGCCTGGGAGCAGGTGGGCGGGTATGGGGGGACTATGACGAGGGTCTCTGCTCACCTGCCACAGGGCTAGGGTTACAGCTGCCGGTGAGAAAGTACTCAAGACCAGGATATAGAAGGAAGGCACAGGCTTGGTGCGAAGGCAGCCACCTGAAAATGTGGTGTCTGGGACACACGGCTATATAAGTTGCCGGCCCCTCAGCCAGAGAACCAGGGCCCTCATCCCACTACACACATATGCAACGGCTGCATCTATTTGCCTGACCAGATTTGTTTGCTCATGAATGTATCCACTGACTCTTTCATTTATTCATTCATTCACTCATCCATCCATCCATCCATTCATTCATTTATCCACTCACCCACATTGTCTTCCTAACTCTTAACTAACTGTTCTGATAGAAGTTTCGACCCACTCCCTGACATCCATATACCCAAATAGTCTGGAACGTCTGGATGAAAGTTCCACCCCAAGCCCCTTCGCTCATCTCTCTCCAACCCCCGCTTCATCTCAGAAAGGCCACCAAATGATGACCCCTCTCCTAGAGTTGCTCAAGACCACTCCCACGGTGTATTTAAATTGCTCCCCAGAAAACAGACGTGTGGTTTTCTGGTCTTCCTTTCCAGTCTCTGTCTGGGGGACTAGAAATCATCTGGAAGTGTTTTTATCCACTAAACCTGGGCTTTTTCTAATTCAGTTTGATTTGATCTGATTTGGATTGTTGCGGTGGAGGAGATGCTTTTCGGGGTGCAGAAACTTTTTACTAACCCTTTTCCCTTTAATCATGACGACATGGCCCCTGGTTCTAGATACCCACCCAGCTGGGCAAACAATGATCAAGCAGTATGACCCCTTCCCAGGAACAATGCATGACTCAGTGAAGTAGACACATGGAACTCTGCTCCCAGATACTCTGTCCTTTCATGAGTCTGGTTCGGGGATTATTGTTGCCCTTGGTAGAATTGGGGGCCTTCTACATAAACAGCCAGAGCCAGACACACTCTTTCCATCTCTCATCCAGCCCACAGCCCTTCAGGAGCCCTATTATAGTCCGCTCCAAGGTGGAGGAAGGGCTGCTGCAATCTCTCTCTTGCTTCTGGGTCTGGACACCATGCGAGCCACTGCACCAGGTCCCGGGGATCTGTCATGACAAAATCATGAGAAACCTTCTTCTCTGGAATGAGCACAGAAAGACTAGTAAAAGACCAGGGGCGCGATGTGGCTTGGCAGGAAGCCACCTGCCTAGCATGCACGAGGCAGTGGGTTTGGTCCCCACCACCATATAAAGGGCACGCAATCTCAGCACCCAGGAAGTGGAGGCAGGAGGATCAATCAAACCTTGAGTATATGAGGGCCTGTCTTAAATATCAATCAACTGAGTTGTAAAGTTCACAGTGTACTAGACTCCCAGCGGCCGAGGAAAAGAGGGAGGCTGGGGTAAGCCAAGGGGACAGTCACAGAAATCTTACTTGTGCACCACCTTCTCAAGTGGTGCCTCTGACGCCAGCATCTTCAGTTTGCCGTCGGCCTGAAGCTGGTTCTATGGTCCTTCCTGCTTGGTAACTGACAACAGAAGGACTACCTAGAAAGGGTGTCATAGTTGCCAACAATGGCAAGCTGGTTGTGGTAAAGCCAAAGTTCAGTCTGCACCTACCAAGGAAAGAGGACTTATCCTGACACCAAGAACTTCCTATCTAGGAGCTAACCAATGGGCTCCTGCCTCTGTTGAGATCCTTCCTGGCTGAGACTCTGTCTTTGGGGAGAGCCCCAAGATTGCCTGTGTCCCAGGCCTCTTGCTGTGGCACTGGAGAGAAGACACTGCATGGTGGCCATGTGACCCTGGGCTCCACTCTGCCCAGGTGGATAAGAGAGGATGCTGATGGTCACCTCTTTGACTCTTCCTTCCTGAACTGTGGGTTTCCAAGGCAATCCCCATGGCCCTAAGGATGGGGTATAGGGTCCCAGTCAACAGGAGGTATCTTGGGGACTGGATATGATGGCTTCTTCTGTGAAGGCAGAACAGTGAAGGGGAGGCTGTCCTCTGACTTCCACATACACCTGCACATGCATTGCAGGAATCTACACACACACACACACACACACACACACACACACACACACACACATACACCAGTTAAAGTTTTAAACCTAGGTCCTTTGACACTGTCTTTCCTTCCTTGAACAGAAAGAGCCTGCTTTGTGGTGCCTCATTTGATCTAGACAGTCTCAATGGTGACGAGGACTCAGGGCCTCTGTACATTCTTGTGAATGCTCCCCCAACCTGTGTCCAGCAGAGCCCCTAGAGCATAGAGGCCTCGGAGATCTCACCCAACCACTGGGACACAAACAGGCATATTGTACACACATGTGTGTGTATACTCAAAGAGTTACACACACAGAAATTCCCAGTCAAACACATCTCCCCCTCGTTCTCTGGGGCACTTAATGAATCCCTAAGCCAGTGATTAAGACATAGTTGCTAAATAATAAATGAACGTAAACTCTCATATCCAGGAACCCAGAGAACCTTGCCTGTCTGTAGCAACCCTGCTGCCCAGGCTGCCTGCAGTCAGCTCTGAGGGGGAGGGCAGTGGAGGCCAGCGGAACATGGGAAACTGCTGAGCTGGCCCGTCTCCTGTGGGATGTGGGTGTTTCTCTGCAAGTTGCTGGTCTTACAGAAGGGAGGCTAGGTGGGAGAGGACACCAAGAGAAGCTCCTGGGGTGATGATCTGTCATGGCCTGGAAGCCTCTGACCTGCACACTGCCACCTCCAAGGGCTTCCTACATCTGTCTTTGGGGCCTTCAGGGACTCAACAGGGAGAATGGGGTTCTCAGCCAGTCTTCCACATTTGTGAACACTCTCAGCCTTTAGTCTTGTCTTCTGTGGCCTGAACCCACCCAGCCCAGCGGTGATTGAACTTGAACTTGAGTCTCTCCAGATGTAGAGCACCCACAGAGACCCGCTGGCCGCCCATGGTGTCTTGTCTGGAGCTGCCCTCGGGTGTCCTGTGGCTAGGGCAAGGATCTGTGCTGGCCCTGGGAGAACTCTGCCTGAATCCACACCCACGGTACAGATATCTCTGGACAGTGAGAACTCAGGAAGGACAGAGTAGTCATCAGGTTTCCATCACTGATGTGGTGGGGAAGGAAGTCATTCTGGACATTTGCCTAAGATAGGGCCTCCGTCCTCTCTCTGAAGGGCCTTTTAGAATTGGCCTGTATAGGACTTCGTAATCTTGCGCTTTTTGTACCGGTCGAGATTTACAAAAAGAGCTGGGAGCAATCTCAGTGGGCAGTGTGCTTACAACACAAGCATAAGGACCCGAGGACAGATCCTAGCATCCACATAAAAAGCCAGGCACGGCAGTGTGCACCTGTGCTCCCTAGGGCTTGCTGGCCAGCAAGGACAGCCAAAGCAGCGAGCTCCAGACTCAGTGAGAGACACAGTCTCAAATACATAGGGTGGGGAGTCAACATGACGGTTGCCGACTTGACAAGCTGAGTTCAATTCCTGGAACCCAAGTGATAGAGAGAGAGAATCAATTGCCTAAAGTTGACCCCTGACCTTTACATTATGGTACAGTGTGACCACCACCATAATCAATAAATAAATATTTTAAAAAATAAGATAGAGAACAATTAATGACTATGTCTGGACTTGAACTCTGACCTCAATGTACATGTGTACATGTGTGCACAATCACACATATTAAAATTTACTAGCATTCACACACACACACACACACACACACACACACACACGTGTATGTGTGCCCACGCACATGCACACAAAGGTGCAGAATCATCTCCCAGTTGATGCTTTTTAGCAGAAGCACTGTGCACTGCCTGTCATGAATAACAGCCTTGTAAGAGGAAGGTGGGCTTGGCTCCCACTTGGATTTCCAAGATGTCTAAGCCATGCTTTGTGTCATACTGATAAGAACCTCACTGCCCATCAGCTCCTCGGGCAGCATAGTATTTGGAACAAGTTGGAAACTAGAGAAGGCCTAAGGGGAAGAAGACATCAGAGGCTGCAGAGTTTAAGAGTGGTAGATAGGACTTCAGGTCAGATCTCTGCACCCCAAACCCAGTACCTTTACCCTGTGCTTTTTGAAGGAGTTAGGGAGAAAAGGACCCTAGAAGTGATAGGAGCCTGTCCCCGCTGGCCACCCCAGGACTCTGGGTTCCCCAGCAGAAGCCTGGACAGTAGCTGTGTCTGAGGCATCCTCATAATGTTCAGCCTAGCCCAGACCCGTGTAGGCAGAGCAATCTCGACCTCATTTCTCCTCAGCTCAACAACCCCCAGTCCCTGCAGGACCCAACCCAGAGCCAGGCTTCAGGCTGTCACTTCAATACTGCCTCCTGCCTGCCTGCCAGTTCCCTCTGGGAATGCTCTGTGCCCTCAGCTGCCAGCATCTCCGGCATGACGATTCTCTCATGCCAGGAGGGAGAGGGCCACATGTTCCCCATATGCCACTGGGATGAAAAGTTTTTTACCAAATAGCTGAGCTGGTCTCTGCTTCTCCTCCCTGGGTGGAGACTCCCCTGCTCTTCTCTTTGTCCTCTCCAAGGACCTTCCACTCTGACCAAGTAGGAGACACAATGTGGGGTCAGGTCATGGCTCATGCCATGCCTGCCAACATGGTTCCAACTCATAACCCTGCTCAGGAACCAAGCTAGCCACGCAGGCAGCTCCTGTCAAGACTAGTGGGCCGGGGAAAGTGAGCTCCTCTGCAGGGTGGGCATAAGCAGCCTTTATCTCTTCCCGACTGTCCCCACTTGCCCCCCTTTCACTGTTAGCCGCACTTCACAGATTTCTCCCTCCATCCTCCCCTCCAGCGTCTTCTCTCTGCCTCTTTCCCCAAGTTCTCCATTGGCTGTATTAGATTGTGCCCACCCACACCAGGTTCCTTTGTTGGGAACTCTGTCCCCAGAGCAGTTAGTATTGAAAGGCGGTTAGGCTGGGGAGTTCTGAGAGCTGTTGTGGATGGGCTGATGTCATCCAGGGAGTGAGCACACTGCAAAGGGTGGTCAGTATCTCTTGTTCTTTCCTGCCTTGTGAAACCTTGTGAAACTCCTTCCCTGTTGTGACACGGCAGGAAGGCCTTGCCTGGACACCTTTCTCATCCTAAGGCAAATATATTTATCTGCTCATTACAAATGACCAGCAGGAGACGGATTTTGTTCTTCACCCTTTCGATGTTTTAATCTGTCCTTCTCTCTCTCTCTCTTCTTCCCACCATTGCTCTCTGGAGTCTGTCAATTACCATTTCCATTTATCCAGTCAGCAAGCATTCCTTCCACCACCCCATATTCCACCCATTCAATCACCCATCCACCCACCCATCAACCCTTCCTATCTTCCTCCCTCTCTGTATCTCACTACCCCTCTACTGTCCCAATCAATTTTTACCTCCCATCTCTTCATTCCTCTCCCTCCTTCCACCCAGCCCTTCCTCCATTCATTCCTTCCTCTTTCCTTGTTCTCTGTGTTTTCTTCCATATCTCCCTCCGTCCCTAACAAACTCTGTCTCCATTACCTCCATTTCTGATGCCCCCTCGTCTGTCACATCTGACAGAAGCAGCTTCAGAGCGAAAAGCTCTACTGGGGTTACGGTTTCAGGTGATTTCAGTCCAACATGGCAGGTAAGGTGTGGCAGACCAGCTCCGTCTGTGCTTCAGGAGTGTGCGGTTGAGCTCCTCCCGTGGTGACTGGGCCAGGAAACAGAGAGCTAGACCAGAGCCAGAGGCAGGATCAACCTTCTACCTAACATCTTGTTTCTCACCCATCTACTTCCCCAGTCTGTCCAGGCCTGGAGCATCACTATCTCCTCAGGTGACCAGTCTTCATGCTGTGATGTCTCTCATTGGACCTCAGGGTGCTGCTGTAACATGTGATGCAGTAGGGACAGGTCAGCCTACTGCCGAGCCCAGTGCCACAAGGGTTGCAATTAGGGCGGGGCCTGTGCTGGGGAGCAACTGGGTAGTAGAGGAACCCTGGAGGAATGGTGGGGCCTGTGCTGGGGAGCAGCTGGATAGAAGGGGAACCCTGGAGGGGCCCAGATGCTGTGAGCATGTATGTCTCACCCTGCCGCTGCACTCTTCCGTGTGATGTTGTAAGAAGTTCTGGCTTATTTTATTTTGTCACTGAAGGACTAGAACAGAGGCCCTGGCATGGTGGGAGTGTGATTGCGCCTCTGCCCTCCCATAGCTCACAGGGCAGATTTTGTCAGTTACTTTTCTAGTCTCTCTGACAACAGACCCGAGGGCAGCAGCCTTACAAGGGGACCTATTTGGGCCCACAGTTTCTGAGGACTTTGTACGTGGCTGTGGGGAACAAATGTCAGGATAGATCTCCATCTTTGCTATGGAAGCCCTCAGGGCTTCTCACATTGTGAACTGACCAGGAAGCAGTGAGCTACACTGAGACCTTCTGAGATGCACCCTAGTGGACCAGAGCCAAACAAGGCATCCCATCCCAAAGGTTCCATAGGTTCCCAGCGTAGCACCCAGCCGTGCCCGAGTGTTTGCACATGTGCTGTGTCAGCTCGGACCGCAGAGGGGTTCTAGTGCATGGTGTCACCTGGCTCACCTTTCTTCTCCTCCAGCACACCCTGCATGGCTTCCTCCCACCACCGCTCCCAGCCTGATGGACCCCCAGTCTTCTCCTCCACCTGGAGAAATCCTGCATGTTCACTAGCACACCCTTCCAGAGACTCTGCCTTCTCCAGGTCCCAGGATTGCCCATCCCTGCCAACTCCACCAAGTATCCCTCATTTTGTGTTCACATACAGCTTGTTTACCCTCCCTTCTACATGGCTCCTTCTCTGTCTTGCCTGAAGAAGAGTTGAGTGAAGTCATATTTTTCCTCTCTGTGCTCCACCGACATGATGTGGCTTGTCTGTCAGTCACCATTCCTCACATACACAGCCCAGAACCAGAATGTGCTCAGTGGACAAGACAACAGTAAGTACAGTAAGCTAGATTTAGAGTTGGGATGGTACTAAAAACAACGTCTGCCAGCTAGCACAGCGTGGACGGCGATCAAAACAGCCAGGCAGCATCCCTGTCTGTAATTCTTCCATCCAAGGACTAACCAGACTCGACTCTGCTTAGCTTCTTAGATCAGATGAGGTCAGGCGTGTCCAGGGTGGTATGGCTGTGAACTCTGTCTGCAATTCTCCAAGTGCACCAAGCTTGCTCCCAGCCTCCCCGCCCCCCACATGGCATCCACCCATTGTGTAGGTGCTTCCTCCAAAATTCCGTTGAGAGTCAGAAAACAAACAAATCTCCTAAGATTCCCCAGCGCCCCCTCCCACTGTTATATGAGCGTAAGAGCGACTGGGAAGTGGGGACACTCTGAGGAAATGCTGAAGCCACTCAAGGCTTCTAAGGATGCAGCCTTGTGAGTCCCTGTGCTGGGGTGTGGGGTGGGGCCAGGGATGCAGCTATCTTTGAGACACCTGTGTTCCTGTTAGTGACCCTTCACCTCCTGTGAGTAACCCCTCACCTATAAGCCTGTAAGTAAACCCAGAAAAGCGGTTTGCTAGGCTTAGGTGAAATCCCGTCTTCACCTGCCATCAGTGCTCTGTCCGGAGTAAACAGGTGTCTATTAATGTCTCTCCAGGAAAACCACACATCACCTAAACCTGGAGAAGATGGTGGCGCTGCATGTCTGGGAAAGTCGGGGTGGGGGGCGGGAGCCGGCTCTGAACTTGATTCTGAGCCTTCCTTCTCTTTCCTTTCTTACCCCAGGCTAGCTCTGTCTGAATTCTGAAGCAGTCTGGGAAAGGGGTAGGGAACCCAGGAACCACATACTAAGAACTGGTGTCTAACAGGTGTCAAATGTGCCCTCAATGTGGAACCAACCTGACCTGTACCATCTTGGCCCACCCTGTTCTCTGGGTGCCTGCATGGTTTGTCTCATTCTGTAGAGAAGGAAAGTGAGGTCTAAAAGGACGAGATGATTTTCCAAGACTCCCTAGTGAGTACAGGGCCAGAACTGGAATTCTCCGGAGAGATTCTCAGACAGGCACGGACAGCCACACCCCATACACTTTCTTTTTAAAGCCCCTAACCCTACATGTCTGCTGGGGCTGGGCACCAGGCCCAGGATGGTCACTCCTGGCTGTGAGGTACTTGTGGTAGTTGAGACGGTAAACGCTGTTTGGAAAAGAAGTCCATTGGGTCTGCAGAGCCTGACTTTGTCAGCAACATGGCATGGACGGCATCGCTTCCCTCCCTGCCTGTGTTTCTCACTGTAGAGTGGGGACAATGATATTTATACTTTTTGAGAATGTTGTCAGGTTCTTGCTGGGACATAGCAGGGCCACTATAACACCAACCCTTGGCCTCTTGCCTCCTGAGCAGCCAGGCTGGGTGAATAAATGTAGCTTTAAACCCAACTTCAACCCAGTGTGCTCAACAACGTGGTGTCCTGGTTGGCTGGAAGGAAGAGTCAGCAACCGTTCACCCTGCCCTCCTAGGCTGTGCAGCAGACAGTGTGTTGCTCTCGGCGCCTGTAAGACAGCTCCCCTCGGGGGCCTGGTATATGGTGTGCTCTGAGTCTGCCCTGTAAGGCAGCTCCCCTCGGGGGCCTGGTATATGGTGTGCTCTGGGTCTGCCCTGGAAGGCAGCTCCCCTCGGGGGCCTGGTATATGGTGTGCTCTGGGTCTGCCCTGGAAGGCAACTCCCCTCGGGGGCCTGGTATATGGTGTGCTCTGGGTCTGCCCTGGAAGACAGCTCCCCTCGGGGGCCTGGTATATGGCATACCTTGGG
Organism: Myodes glareolus; assembly: GCF_982192425.1. Classification (NCBI taxonomy): domain Eukaryota; kingdom Metazoa; phylum Chordata; class Mammalia; order Rodentia; family Cricetidae; genus Myodes; species Myodes glareolus. Next base: position 85,479,502 of record NC_142035.1, on the reverse strand, counting down.
TCTGCCAGAGTGCCTATTGCCCAAGGAGGGAAAGAAAATTTGCAAACCATGTGAGGGGCAGAGGGCCACAGAGATGAAGAATTGAGCCCAGCCCCCTTCCCACTGAGCTTTAGAGCGAGCTCTGGCCCCACCTCTCTCAATTTGAGGCCCCGTGGATCTCAGGATGAAGAAGAGAGGGGAAACAAGTCTGCCTGAGGATGAAGGGGGCTCCACATCTTTCGCTTTGCTTCAGTCAGGAGCCAAAAGGGCACAGTCAGCAAAATCCTGCGCCTGGCCTCAGTCCCTGTAGTGCCTCGTCCCTACACTTCCTATTCTAAAGCTGTGGACACCTTTCTGGATAGAATACAGGGTTCAGCATGGAGATTTCTCTTGGAAATCCACACTTGGAAGATTGCTCCAGTTTGGTGTGGGGACACAAAAGAGCTGACCTTCAGAACACCCTTCTTGTAACAAGTGCTGAGTGTCTTCTTAGATCTGTGTGGTACCATGCAGGTGGGAGACCACCATACCTTTTACAGATATAAAGACATGGTAAGTGTATCCAGTTGAGGGTGGTGGGTTGGCACTTGTACTTAGACACGTGCCCCTAATAGCCTACATGCACAAAGCAGAGCACATGTGCATGTGTGTGCATGTGTGTATGTGTGCATGTATGGGAGTGTGCACACATGTACATGTTCATGCTGTCTTTTTTTTTTTTATTTCCAGTGCTGTCTGTCCTTGGCCCTGCAGAAGCAGGGTGAGTTTGCCGGCACATCTTGAAAGTCCCCACCTCATGCTAGTAGATGTCACCAGCGTCCGCTTTGGCCCTCCGCAGAGCAAGGCTGCATGTGGACAACACAGTTGGCCTCAGCAGATCCTCCTGAGCTCGGCAACTGCCTGGCCTTGCACTACAGTTTAGAACCCAAGGCTCAGAGTGGCCACCAATAGGTGTGTTTTCCCTGTTACACGCCCTGCCACGAGCAGATGAACAAGAAGATGCCAGTGTGTCAGGGTCAGGACAACGTTTCTGTGTCAGGGAATTCTTGCTGGTGTTTCCTGGAGATGTGACTGATCTGGGCCTAAGGACTCTAATTCAGGTCCCTCCCAACCTTCAGCCCCCTTTCTCATCTCCCCAGCTTGTAAGTGGCACATGTGCACCCTCCAGCCTAGGGGTGCCTGCGGCCCTTGCTCAGCAGGGCTCCTTGATGCCCTCCACATTAGCCATGACTTTGCCTGTGTATTGGGGCTGGACTGGGTCGTCAGCCCCACCTCTTGGCACTCCACACTGCAGGTCTGCCTACACTGACAGTTCTGCATATTCCTCTATCCTGCCAGTGTGCACACGAGACCCTGACCCATGAGTACACGCGGGAGAAAACACACAAAGCGCTTTTCATCCCTGTTCTGATAAATCCCCACTAACGGACTTCCATGCAGGCAGGGCCTCAGAGCAGGACAGGGCAGGATGGTCATCTAAACCTTGAAGCTGGGAAGGAAGAGGGGAATGGAATTCACCCCAGCTGTTCAAACATCCAGTCCCCTTTCTCTCTTCCTTCCCAAATCCTCAGTCAGCACTCTGGCCTGGCTCAGGGCCACTCCGGCTCCCCTGGTCTCTGCAGTAAACACCTTGGAGAGATTTCCTCCCAGGCCAGAAAACCACCTCCCCACTGGGAGGAGGTACCTGGTTGGTAGAGAAAAAAACAGAAAGGATTGTGTCCGCTGAGCTCAGAGGCCAGCATAGAAATGAGTGTGTGAACTGTCAGAGAGAAGAGAGCCGGATCCTGCTGCTCCTAGCCTTGCTCTTCCGCCTGTGTGGCATGTCCCACCATCAGTGACTGGCCCCTTGGTGTACTGTTCCTCTTCATAACACCCGGCTGCTGTAGACACCGGCCCCTTTCTTCCCTAAGCACCCCCCAACAGCCCCAGCTACAGACTCACCACACTGCTGAATAGAAAGTCTCGAACCTCACCCGCTCTCATGGACACAGGGGAGGATGCCAAGGGACTCACCACCTATGACCTGTTCTGCTGCCATTGGGTCATTCATTCCCTGACTTGTGTGGTCGTGTCCAAATGAAACTTCTCCCTATGGTCCTGGAATTCCTGGGACCCAGAGTCTGGCCAGGTGGTCCCTAAGGGGTTTGAAGCCAGAGTCTATGAGAGTAACAGGAACTGACTTCTATCAGCCTGGTCACTCTGCTCTTTGAACAGTTTGCGTTCTTGTTTTGTTGGCTGGTCACATGGCCTGGTGAGGTGGGCACTGCCCTTTTGTCTGTGGAAGAGGCCACAGCCATCTGTGTTTTCTGAGTGTCTCACCATTGGTACTGAGGCATACGAATACGGTTGTGTTAGTTCCATTATACCCTTCCACTCTTTAAAGAGAACTGGGGAAGCCGGAGATGATTCCCCTCTATATGCTGTGAATACCATTGCTTAATAAAGAAACTGTCCTGGGTCTGTGCAGAGCAGAATAGTGGTAGGCAGGGAAACTAAACTGAATGCTGGGAAAAAGAAGGCAGAGTGAGAGAGAAGCCATGTAGCCCCTCCAGAGACAGATGCCAGAACTTTACCCAGTAAGCCACAGCCACGTGGCAATACACAGATTAATGGAGATGGGCTAGTTTAGGTTATAAGAGTTAGCCAGAAATACACTTAAGCTATTGGACAAATAACATTGCAAATAATAGGGTTTCTGTGTGATTATTTTGGGAGTCTAGGCGGCCTGGAAACGAACAAGCGAACAAGCAGTCTCCTACGACACGGAGAGATGGTTCGACAGTTAAGAGCACTTGCTGCTCTTGCAGTAGACACACTTTCTCTTCTTAGCACCCACATGTTGGCTTACAACTGCCTGTGACCCCAGTTCCAGAGGGTTCCAAGATACTCTTCTGGCTTCTGAAGGCACCAAACACATGTGGTGTGCATATATCTACATTCAGATAAAACATTCATGTACATAAAATTAAAATGAAAAATAAGTGGTATATGGAGGACTCTTCTCTTCTGTTCTCACCTCTTAAACACACTAAAGGTGCTGAACGTGCTGTGTAGCACGGGGATCATCTGGAGCTGCAGTCCTTGACAGAACTTGTCTGTGAAGTTGTCCGAGTGGGTTCCCCAACTGTGGAAACTTTGAAACTTCTGATAAAACCCTGAGATTATTGGGTCAAGGTTCCAGGTACCTCCTTAGGAGACACTGTTGTGTATATATATCATAATTAATTTTTATTTTTTAACATTTTAATTCATTAGTTGATTAATTTTTATGTATATAAATGTCTACATGCATGTAGATCTGTGTACCTCATGTGTTTGGTGCCCAGAGAGAGGTGTTGGGTTCCTTGGAACTAGAGTTACCAACACTCATGAAGGAAGGGCTATGCCATGTGTTGTATCTATTTAGAAACAGATTCTAGATCTCACATCCCACCAGCTGTGTATCACTGATCTTACATCCCACCAGCTGTGTATCATGGGTCTCACATCCCACCAGCTGTGTATCATGGATCTCACATCCCACCAGCTGTGTATCACTGATCTTACATCCCACCAGCTGTGTATCATGGGTCTCACATCCCACCAGCTGTGTATCACTGATCTTACATCCCACCAGCTGTGTATCATAGGTCTCACATCCCACCAGCTGTGTATCACAGATCTCATATCTCACCAGTTGTGTATCATGGGTCTCACATCCCACCAGCTGTGTATCACAGATCTCATATCTCACCAGTTGTGTATTGTTGTCTGAGGTTTACTGTTCTGCCCAGTTCCCACAAACATTAAGTCCCAAAGAAATCACACATTAACTATAAACTGATTGGCCCATTAGCTCAGGCTTCTTAGTAACGTTTATAATGGTCTGGTCACAACTGCAGAGGAATTGACTTCTTTTATCCCAGAATTCTTCTGTTCTCATTGACCTTCCTCTACTTCCTGTCTGATTGTCCTGCCTATACTTCCTGCCTGGCTACTGGCCAATCAACTTTTATTTAAAATATAATTGACAGACTACAGAACATTTACCCACACCACTTTCCTCTCTTTTTTTTTAAAAAAAAAACAAAGGAAAATATTCATAGTCCATTTTTGGGGAATGTGGGCATAGTTCTCCAGGCTACTTCCTGTTGATTGGGGGCACTGATAATCTTATGGGGACCTAAAGAAAATTTAGAATTATGATCAAGTCCTGACTGAAGTATCCTGTGAGGCTTGATCATTTCAGGCAGCATCTTGAATCTGTACTGAATGTAGAACTCTGACATCTGGACCATTTGTTCCTATAGGCGATTTCTCAGGTGGTCTTCCTTGATCAAACCTGATTTTTTTTACTTAGAATGAATCCACAGGCTCTCATTTCCTTTGGAAATAAAAGCAAATCCTCTTCTCCAAAATAACATACCTTTTGACTTCAATTTTGAAGTCAAGATTTTTTTCAAAATATCTATCTTGGGTTAATTCAGCAACATGTGTAAATAAATATCTTTTAGCAGCTGTTACTCTTTTCTCAGCATTCAAACAATTCAAAGAGAGCATAATAACACACAGTCTCCAGACTATATATTTTTCATCTTTATGTGGCTTTATTTTAACCTCTATTTCTTTTATTTTTATTTTTAATTTTTGGCTTTTTGAGACAGAATTTCTCTGTGTATCTTTGCCCTGGAATTTATTCTGTAGACCAGGCTGTCCTTGAACTCACAGAGATCCAGCTGCCTCTGCCTCCCAAGTGCTGGGATTAAAGGTGTGTGCCACCATACCTTGAACTCACAGAGGTCAACCTGCCTCTGTCTCCCAAGTGTTGGGATTAAAGGTGTGTACCACCACACCCAACTACTCCCTTTCTTTGTTTTTATTTTAAGGACTTTAACCTTTTTCTTTCTTACATCCCACCAGCTGTGTATCATGGATATCTTCTCCAGCATTTCACAGGTTCAGTCTCTAAAATTCAGGCATTCTAATGATATAATTTTTAACAATACCTCCTTGTGGTCTAATCTGCATTTCTCTATTTTAATGGCACTATGTATAGTTTATATGCTCACTACTATTGGCATAATATGCTTTCTTTAGAAAAGTATCTGTACAAATATTTTACCCATTTCTAATTTTTAAATAAAGTTTTTAAATATGTTTTTGACAGTTTAATGCATGTATATGATACATCTTGATCATTTAGACCCCTAACTTCCCACTCTACCAGGGACCCCAACACATCCCCTTCACATCTTTACATCTTCACATCCTTTCCACAGAGTCTCCTGTAACTCAGGATGGCCACAGCTCAGTTTTATATGTTAAACTTGTGTCTTGTCTTAATACCTCTGTAGTGGTTTGAATGAGAACATTCCCCATAGTGCTCAGATGTTTGAATACTTAGTCTCCAGGTTATGGCAGTGCTTGGGGAAGCTTAGGAGATCATGGCCTTGTTGGAGCAATTGCATCGCTAGGGTCAGGTTTGAGAGTTCAATAATTTTTGCCATTCTGAGTTTATTTGTTCTGCTTTCTGTTTGTGGTTTGAGATGTGGGCCCTCAGCTCTCAACTTCCAACTCCAGTCACCATGCCTATTGCTAAGCTTTCCCATCTGGACAGTAGTAGACTTTATCCCTCTAAAACCATAAGCCCAAATAACCCTTTCTTCTGTAAGCTGTCCTGGTCGTGGTGTTTCAACACAGCAATGGAAAAGTAACTAACACATCATTTTAGTTAAGGTAGTATTTGCAGAGATTCCATAGGACTTGCTGTAAAAGTCATCATGTCACCTGCAAACTAAAGAGTTTTTACTTCTTGTTTCATAATAAGAATAACCGTTGGACCTGGAGAAGTGTCTCAGCAATCAAGAGTACTCACAGGTCTTGCAGAAAACCCAAGTTCAGCTTCCAGTACCCACATGGTGACTTATAACCCTCTGTATCTCCACTCTGATGCCCAAGTCTAACCTCCACAGGTACTAAACACTTCAGTCTAAAAAAAAAAAGTAAAAGTAGAAAAGAAAAGTGTAAAATTAAAAAGAAGTATTTTTCCCTTTCCCCTTTTTTTGTTCTCTTACACATAAAATAAAAATAAAGAACCCAAAGGTGCTGGTACACGCTTTTGATCCCTACACTTGGAAAGCAGAGGGAGGCAGATCTCTGAGTTTGAGGACAGCCTGGTCTACAAAGCAAGTTCCAGGACAACCAGGGCTACACAGAGAAATCCTGTCTCAAAAAGCAAACAAACAGGCAAAACAAAACAAAAAACTCAAAACCAATAAATGAATGAATGAATGACCATTAAAATGATACCTCACTACTTTAAAGGAAGAAAAGAAAAGGAAGGAAGAGAAAAGAAAAAGCAAAAACGACTTCCGATCCTGGTTGGCAGCTCCGCCTGGAAGTCCTGTCAGCAGCATCCTTGCCTGGCTCCCTCCCCGGGTACAAACTCTCAGTTGTGCCTCCTTCGAGATACAGTTCTCTTTTATCAAGTCGACGGACTTTCATGCCAGTTGAGTTTACTCCTTCTGTTCTGTCCTATTCTACCCTTGAGTTTTTCCACAGAACAAATGCTGGGTTTGACAAACACTTTCCTACACTCATTCAGATGATCTGACGGCATCTATTTTTAATCTGTTGATACAGTAGGTTCTTTTGACTGATTCTGTGTGGTGAGCCAACTTTACATTCTGTAACAGAACCCACTCAGTCGTGATGCACCTGTTGTTCTGTCACATTTTATTTGGTGAGACTTTAGTTGAGAAGCTTTGTACCTCTGTTCATGAGGACATCTGTCTGTATCCAAGCCATAATCTTATTTTCTTTTGTCTTTGTCTATCCATAGCATCAGATTAATAATGACAAAAATGAGGTGAGATGCTCATTCATTATGTGTGTGTGTGCGTGCATGTGTGTGTGGTCACATGTGTGTGTGCGCATGTTAGTGTGCACATGCACATGTGTGTGAAAGAGTATGTGTATTATTCATATTTTTTTACTTTAAACTTTTAGTAGAATCCTGTGAAGTTATCTGAACTTGGCATCTTCCTTGTAAAACATTTTAAATATATATTCAGTTTTTTTTGCTAGAATTGTAGGTATTCAAGTCATTTTCTTCTTGAGTGAGCTTCAATAGTTTGTGTCTTTGAAGGAGTATCCATTTAATTAAAGTTGCCAAACTTATTGGCGTAAGGTTTATAATATTCTCATGTTATTTTGTGGCTGGGAGTGTAAAGTTATGCGTTTTCTCTTATGCCAACACTGGCAGTGTGTTTCCTCTCTGGAGGGAGGTGTATTGACTCTCTTACCCTGACATGACAGTGATTCATCTCTGGACAGAGGTCCACTGATCCGGGTCGTTGTCTCGCTGACTGGGCCTTTGGTCTCACTCTTCCCCATATGGTTTTCTATTTTTAACGGTAGCACCTTTCACTCTGATCTCCATTATTGCATTTCTTTTATTTTAAATTTAATTTCTTTTCTGTTTCTCCTTCCTTAGGGTGAACACAGAGGTATTTATGTCAGACTCCTACCTCAGACGTGTACTTACACAGAGGTATTTATGTCAGACTCCTACCTCAGACGTGTACTTAGAGTGCAAACAATTGCCATGAATTCTGCCTTGCATGCATCATAAACTATTTAATGTCTTATTTGAATATTTATTTAATTCTAAGTAATTTCTAATCTTCTTTTTAAAATAAAACTTTTATTTTATTTTTTAATTATGTGGACGTGTGCATGTCTGTGAAGGGTTATACACATGAGTGCAGGCTCCTACAGAGGTCAGCAGAGGTTGTCACATCCCTTGGAGTTGAAATTGCAGGTACTTGTGAGCCAACTGTTATGGACGCTGAGAATCAAGTCCTTTGGAAAAAGCAGTAAGGGTTCTTAACCACTGATGTATCTCTCTAGCCACTACCCTTCCTTTTTGAGACAGAGTTGAACACAGCCCAGGCTGGCCTTGAAGTTGTTTTGTAGCTGAAGGTGACATTGAGCTTCGAATCCTCCAGCTTCCAGTTCCTGAGTGCTGGTATTTTAGGCATTTGGTTTAGACATTTGGTTTAGGCAGTGCTGGGGATTGAACTCGGAATTTCATTCATGTTAAGTGAACACTCTACCAACTGAGCTACACCAGCCTACCCTCACACATTTTGAAATTCTTGTTATTAGGGTTCATAAACATTTTGGGTTACTATTTTTTGATTAATTGACCTCATTACCATTATAAAATTACAGTGTTATATAAGACTCATGTATGGTCTTTGATCTGAAATATACTTTACATTTATTATTATTAATGCTAATTAATAATATTTAATATTAATATATTTATTATAGTCTTATTTTAATTAATATTAGCTAATTTTCCAATACTTCTTATCTATTTGTGTATTTATAGTTATCGGCAATGTACTATTGCCTCTCCAATCTCTTAATGTCCTCATTCCTTTTAACTTGGATGTTTAATTCATTTAAATTTAATGTAATCACTGATGTGTATATTAGATATCTACAGAAAAGCAAAACCAGCAGAATTATCTATCTATCTATCTATCTATCTATCTATCTATCTATCTATCTATCTATCTATCTATCATCTATCTATCTATCTATCTATCATCTATCTATCTATCTATCATCTATCTATCTATCTATCTATCTATCTATCTATCTATCTATCATCTATCTATCTATCTATCTATCTATCTATCTATCATCTATCTATCTATCTATCATCTATCTATCATCTATCTATCTATCTATCTATCTATCATCTATCTATCTATCTATCTATCTATCTATCTATCTATCATCTATCTATCTATCTATCTATCATCTATCTATCTATCTATCTATCTATCTATCTATCTATCTATCATCTATCTATCTATCTATCTATCATCTATCTATCTATCTATCTATCTATCATCTATCTATCTATCTATCTATCTATCATCTATCTATCTATCATCTATCTATCTATCTATCTATCATCTATCTATCTATCTATCATCTATCTATCTATCTATCATCTATCTATCTATCTATCTATCTATCTATCTATCTATCTATCTATCTCCAGCTACTTACTAAAAGATTTATCAAATTAGCTTCTAAGATTAGAGGCTGAATAACCGACAGTAGCATCTGTGAGCAGTTATTCAGGCCAGGAAGCTGGAAGCATCAGGATCCAAGAGAGGTACGGGATGTACCCAATCCTAGTTGAGATCCTTCTGCAGAGCCACCAGTGCACACAGGTATTCAAAGGCTGAAGGACCTGATGCTCATGGGCCACAGCAGCAAAAGCTGTAACTGCCCAATCAGAGACGGTGCACTCCTGAAAGTGCTTCCCCTTCTGCCTCTTCGCTCCCACCCCACTCGGAGACTCACAGTAAGGGTGGGTGTTTTCCACTTAGTTTACAGACCCACACGTCTTTTCTGAAAAGACCCTCATAGACAGCTCAGAAGTATGTCAGACTGGCAGGCAAAGCAGCCACCCGACAAGGCTTAAACAGCATCATCGCTACTTCCCATGCATCTTCTGTGCTTTGTTTCCATTCTCTTGGTTTCTTTTTTCTTTTTGTCCTTTTGGGAATATGTTTAACTTATTTGTTGAACTTATTCAATAGAACCTTTTATCAAATTAGTCAGTATTTCTATATTTATTTGTGTGTGGATGGGTGGGAGCATACAATATAGACTTGTACCATAACACGTGTGTAAAAGTCAACACCATTGAGAATCTTCTTTTTCCTTCTTCCCTGTGGATTCTGAGGCTCAAACTCAGGTGGCCAGGTTTGGTGAAAGGAGACACAGGTGCATGCTAGCTAATAAGAAAATAAAATGTAGACTTAAAATCTGACATTTAAAAAAAGAAACAAGTAGACAAGACAAGATTGTGAGCTCAAAGATCAAATCAGACTAACTGGCCAGACACGGCACTGCATCCCTCTAAACCCTGCATGGGAGAGGCAAAGGCAGGTGGAACTCTGTGGAGATTGTGAGCCCAGCCTTGTCTGTATAACAGGTTCCAGGCCAATCACGGATACATGGCGGGACCCTGTTGTTTTTGGGTTTTTTTTGTTTGTTTGTTTTTTGTTTAAAAAAACTTTAATGAAATAAAAAAAATGATAAAAATTACCTTGAGAATGGGTATTTTTATTAAATGGATTTGATCCTCTTTGCACACCTCACTAAAGGAAGTGCACAGACAGCAGGATTTAAAGAACCATGTAAACCCGTGCTCAGTGATCTGGCAGCAGCCATGACCATCTGGGCTGAGATGCGCCTGCCCCATGGGACTCTTGGTAGGCCTGCATGATCAGTTATAAGACAAGGTCCTCGTTTGCACATGCTCAGTTTCTTCCACTATCTAATGACTAACACTTTTATTTTTCTGCACAGCCTTTTCATTGATGTCTTTAATATCTCTTACCCCTCTGCTATATGAAGAACTCCTGCACTTCCATTCCGCCCACTCTGCTTCCAGCAGGCCGATCTCCCTCAGCACGTCCAATCCTTTATTGCACAGCCCTCAGCAGCTACTATGGCTGTCGTGGAGACAGTCGTTTTGGGGATTTTAACTACATGTGTACTGTGGCTAGCCGCCATCCTCTACATAACAGGCCTTCAAATGAAATGTTCCCCTTCCTCTGTGAAGCACAGAATAAATGAAGTCGGTATAGAAACTCAAGCATGGTGGGAACTTGGAGGCAGGAGCTGATGCAGGGGCCATGGAGGAGAGTTGCTTACTGGCTTGTTCACCATGACTTGCTCATCTGCTTTCTTTCTTTTCTTTTCTTTTTTAAGATTTATTTATTTCTTATATATACAATGTTCTGCCTGCATGTATCCCTGCAGGCCAGAAGAGGGCACCAGATCTCATTACAGATTGTTGTAAGCCACCCTGTTGTTGCTGGGATTGGACACAGGACCTCCAAAAGAATAGCCAATGCTCTTAACCTCTGAGTCATTTTCTTTCTTAAAGAACACGGGATCACCTGTTTGGGAATGGCGTCACTCACAGTGGACTGGGCCCCTCCCATCCATCACTAATTAAGAAAATGCCCACCTGGTAGTGGTGGTACAGTACTTGGAAGGCAGAGCCAGGCAGATCTCTTGAGTTCAAGGTCATCCTATCTCAAAAAAAGGAAAGAAAGGAAGGAAGGAAGAAAGGGAGGGAGGGAGGGAGGGAGGGAGGGAGGGAGGAAGAAAGGGAGGGAGGAAGGAAGGACGGAAGGAAGGAAAAGGAAAAAAGGAGAGAGGAAGGGGTATCCTTCCTGTATCAGGGAGGGAAAGAGGGAGAAAGGAAGAGAGGGAGGGAGGGAAGGAGGGAGGGAGGAAGGAGGAAGGAAAAAGGAAGGAAGGAAGGAAGAAAGAAGGAAGGAAAAAGGAAGAAACACAGTTGGATCTTATGGATGCATTTTCTCAATTGAGTTTTCCTCCTTTCCGATGACTCTAGCTGTGTCAAGTTGGCATAAAACTAGCCAGGACACAATGTCTGTGTGGTTGTGCTTTAATTTCCCTGAAACTTACATCCAGGAATCCAGTTACTGTATTATATATATCATATGATAAATGCTTGTTTAATGCTTTGAGGAACTGCCAAGTTGCTTTCCAAAGTGGCTGCATTATTTTATATTACCACCAGTGTGAGCATTTCTGTTTGTCCTTATCTCTGCTAATGCTTCATCTCCAGCTCCTCCTTCCCTCTTCCTCTGTCCCAGTCCCTTTTCTATTGCTGTAACAAAACACCATGGCCAAGGCAGCTTACTAAAGAAAGCATTCAATATGAGGGCTCATGGTTCCACAGGGCTGGAGTCCATGGCCAGCATAGCAGGAAGAATGACAGCGGGCAGGCATGGTGTTGAACAGCAGCTGAGCTTTACATCTAACACACAGGCAGGAGGCAGAAAGAGAGCCAAGTGAATACACCATGGGTTTTTGAAACCTCAAAGCTCACCCCCAGTGACATGCCTCCTCCAACAGGGCCACACCTCTTAATCCTTCCCAAGCAGTTCCACCAACTAGGAAACAAATATCCAAATATATGAGTCCATGAGGGACATTCCCATTCAAGCCACCACTCCCTTCTACCTTTCTTCTTTCCCTCTCCCCTTCCTCCTCCTTCCCTCTCTCCCTCCTCCTCTCTTTTTATAGCCATCCAAGGTATAAGGTAGTAATGTCTCATATTAATGTTGATTTGCACTTCCCTGATGACCACTGATGCTTGGCTCTCCCCACCCCTTTGTGTCCATTGACCAATCATATAATTTAGTCAAAGAAAAGCATTTTCAAATCCTTTGCCTGGTCTGAACGCATGGAATCCGTCAGGCCCTTTGCCTGTTTTTCAGCTTAGTGGTCCTTCCTCAGTCTGGTACAGACGCAGTCTCATGATCTGAAGTTCTTTGAACTTAATAGTGTTTTTCATGGTGCATACATTTTTGTCTACTTTTCCTTTCAGTGTGTTTTTGGGGTTATGTCTAAACCCAGACGTGTAACCTTAGGATTTCATCTATACTCCTACACATTCTTAGCAGTGTTTGAATTTTCAGATCTTTGATTTAGGCTTGTGATAGAACTTCAGATAATTTTAATATGCAGTGTAAGAGCCCAACTCCATTCTTCTGTGTGTTGATGTTCAGTTGCTTGAGAACCATTTGTCGAAAAGAATATTCTTTGCCCACCAAATTGTGTTGGCACCTTTTCCATTCCTGTTGGGCTTATTTCTATGTTCTCAGTGCTGTTCCATTGATCCAGCCATTGCCAAAGTCACATTGTCTTCATTACTTCAGCAGAGTGGTTGGTTTAAACCCAGGGAGTGTGAAGCCTCCAACTTTGTTCTTTTTCAAGTATGTTTTAGTTCTTCTCCTTCCCCTAAATTTCCATATGCATTTTAGGATCAGCCTGTCAGTTTTTGTAAAAACAGCCTGCTGGAATTTTGATAGGAGTTTCACTGAGTGTGTAAATCAAATGCGAAATCTCCCAGTGTATAGAGAATGAGATATTTCCATATATTTATGCTTCCCTTAATTTATTTCAGCAATGGTTGATGGTTTTTAGGGAGAAATCTTTGCTTCTCTTTTGTTAACAATATTCCAGAGTATTTTTACTCATTTTGGAGCCATTGGAAATGGTTTTGTTATCTTAAGTCCGTCAGGGTCAGTGCTGAGAAAGTAGAATGGCTCTTGTACATTGATTGTAGATCCTGCATCCTTAATCCAACTGTTTATTGACTCTCAAAAAAATTAAGAATTATTTTAAAAACTTGCAAATGTAAAAACACCACACACAAAAGTTAACTAGACCCAAAGTCTATTTACCTCAGTGAATTTCTATACAGGTAGAGTAGTCTTTTGGGATGGAAGCTAAAAAGCTTCACATTGTGTTTTACACTCTCACTATCAAATCTATTTTTATGCACTTATCCACCACCACCACCACAAGAAAACCCACGACAGAGTTAGAGCCAGAAAAACAATATACCCAGAGAACTTCCCTAACATAGCTATTTGTGTCCTAATGTTTGTGGTTGCTTTAGTCATAGAAACAAAGAGTTGGAGCCAGACTTGCTCTCAATCAACCAATTAATGGATAATTAAAATTATATGTGTGTGTGTGTACATATATACATATATGGACTATTCTTCAGCACTAAAGAAACATGTAATCACAACATTTTCAGAAATTAAGAGATTAAGTGAGGTCACATAATCTCAGAAACAAACCACATGCTCTCCCTCATGCAGAATTTAATCAATAATAAAAAAGCATTTAATTGGAGCTGGTTTATAGTTTCAGAGATTTAGGACATTTCCATCTTAATAAGAAGATGGTGCTATATAAGCAGACATGGTACAGGAGAAATAGCTGAGGGTCCTACATCTGGATCTTCAGGCAGCAGGAAGAGACTCTGAGCCTGGATAAGCTTTTGAAACCTCAAAGTTCATACCATTGACACACCTACTACAACAAAGTCACGCCTACTCCCACAAGGCCACACCCACTCCAGTAAGGTCACACTTACTCCAACAAGGTCTCACCTACTCCAACAAGGCTACCCCTACTCTAATAAGGTCATACCTTCTAATCTCTGGCAAGTAGTAACACTTCTTAATGACCACACCTTCAAATCTATGAGCCTATGGGGGACCATTCTTATTCCAACCATCATAGGTGTTGTGCCAGAAAGTATGTTTATGTGAGGGTGCTAGGTCCTCTGGAACTGGAGTTATGGACAATTGTGAGCTGCCCTGCAGATGGTGAGAATGGAACCTGGGCCCTTTGGAAGAGAACTCTGTTCTTTTAATGCTGAACCTTTTCTCCAACCCCCATCTTTTATTTGTTTTTAAATTGTTGTTTGGTTGGTTCTTGTTTGTTTATTTGTTTGTTTGTCTCAAGATGGTCTCACTGTGTAGGTCTGGCTGGCCTGAAACTCACTGTAGATCAGGTTAGCTTCAGACTCACAGGAATTCCTCTGCCTCTGCCTCCTGAGTGTTGGGATTGAAGGTGCTTGCCACCACAACTGGCTGGGGGATTTGGTTGGTTTTAGGAAGTATTGGGTTTTCTGGGTCTAAGGTCTGATGTTTTCACCTGTTTTTAAAAACTGTCAGTCATATCTTCAGATACTGCCTCCTCCCTGGGCCCCCCTTGCTGTCTTCCCAAGGCAATCCCTACTGCACCCCATCCTTTGATTTGAACTATGTTCAGGACAGTTTTGTCTTCAACTTTATCTATTTCTTCCCCTATACTTTGAATTCTGAATTTTAAAGGTTATGTTTATTTCTAGAAGCTTCATTTCCCAAGTCATCCATTGGTGGAGGCCCTTGCTACTTCCTCATGTTTTCAAGTCTCTCTAATTTTTTTCAAAAATACCCTGAGCTGGGCAGGGAGTGCGTACTTGTAATCACTGCATGTTGGAGGTGAACGAAGGACGAAGGATGGGGTCTTAAGGGAGCTCAAGGCCAGTTTGCACTGTGTAAGACTGTGTCTCAAAAACAAAGTAACAGAACCCCAGATTCTGTCTTTAAATCTAATCACAGTACTGTTTATCGGCCCTGCTCTGATTCTGCTACCTAATGTTTCTTCTGGCTTTCGTTTGGACTGTTTTCTTAGTGTGTTTTATGATTACTTTTCAGTAGACTATCTTATTTCTTGGCATGTTCTCTGTGAGAATCTTCAATGTTCTATTCCTCCAGATGAGCTGTTCCTGGTTTCTTTGATTTTGTTGTTTGTTTTCAGTACTGGGGATTGACCCCAGGGCCTTTAGCATGCTGGTCAAGCACCCTATCCCAAAGTATAGCCCTAACCCTCTCTATTTTGTTTTTTCTAATTTTTAATTTTTTTTAATTCTGAAAGTCACATTTGGGCATTACCAACAAAGGACCACATGAAACTGACATCTCTGCTGATGTGGGATTCCTCTCTGAATGCTGTGAATATCATTGGTTAATTAATACAATTTCTGTGCAATTATTTTAGGGTTAAGTGGCTGGGCACTAACTAATGGCTTCCTTACTACAGTTGGCATGCCAACGCGGTGGACTACATCCGTGTAAAACCGCGGTGGACTACATCCGTGTAAAACCGCAGTGGACTACATCCGTGTAAAACCTGAGAGGGCTTGGAAAGGAATTCTAGACACTAAAAATACCACAATGTTTAGTTGCATTTTTTCTCTGAACGGGCTTTGCTTGCTGGAGGCATGCTGTGGCTCCTTTAAGAGGGGTTTTCCTGATTCAGTGGTAGCAGGAACAAAGCTGCACCATTTTTGAAATGCCAGCTTTCTGGGTTGTGCTGCCAGTGTGATTTCTGGCTTTTTCAGGAGACTGAACATTTAGATGGGTTTTGTTAGCAGAGTGCTACAACTGCTTCATGGCTCAACATAGACCCACTTCATGCTTGAAACTGGGAAAATGTACACGGCTTGCAGAGGTGGTAAACGGACTTCCACCATGTTAGACTGTGTGGAGCAAGCAGGCAGGGCCATGTATACTCTAGTAATGCCCCAATTTAAGTTTTTAAGACTCACTTAGCATTTTAAGAAGCACTCCTGGACAGTAAAGAATTAGAGGTACACAATAGGACAGATTCAGAAATGAAAGACCTCTAAATGAGTCACAGTGTTGGATAAATGTACGGAGACTTGGGAGAGAGAGGAAAACAAATATAGACCGTCATAAAAAGAAGCAAATAGTTCAAAAAAAATGAAACAAAGTCTTTAAAGAGACAGAGTCAGACAGCCATAGATTAAAGGAGTAAAGAAAAATAAACCAAGTAAAGATGAAATACACAGAGAGAGTCTGGATTATGTATATTATTGTGTTTGCTTTGGATTTTTTGACTGCAGAGAGACATTTGATTCTGGGGACCGCTAAGCTAAACCAACATACATGTTTTAAAGGTGTTTTGACTTCAAAATATGGGTCTAAGGATATGTTGCTTTGGAAAAGAGGTTCTTTGTTTCTACAGAGGGTGGGAATCTATGGATTCATTCCATGCTAATGTGGTTTGATGGACCAATACCCCCTGAAAGGTTGCTTTGAACACTCCCTAAAAATTACTTTGCCTAACTGCTGACTGAGATGAACCTAGCACACAGGATACACCATGAAAGACATGATTAATAGCACCCCCAATCAGCAGGAAGTAGTCTAGAGAACTATGCCCATATTCCCAAATATTGTTTATATTTTTTTTTACATTTAAAGGGGGATATGCTATAGAGATTTGTATGAGTATGGATCTTAGTTTATTGATACAAATTTAAGGTCAATTTTGTTATACTATGTATATATTTCTGCTCTTGATCAAGATATTGTGTTTGTACAGCACATTTAAAATTGTAATGTGTAATTATGAAATATAGATAGAGAATCATCTACAATAGTCAAGATTGTAGCCATGTTAGATTTTCTAGATGTACAGAGATGTATTTCAGATGGATAGGGATTCTTCAGATCTTTCAAAGACTACAGGATATGGCATTTAAAATATTTTAAGAACTTGAGACTTTTCATGACAGTGAGACACATCAGCTCCTGAAAGCACCAATTACTTCAAGATGATGATGGGCATCAAAGAGGTTCCTTATGGAGTTGGTTAGCCATTTGTGCAAGAAACTGTTCTTGCCTGGACTGCTTGATGGACTGGAGACATTCTGCAGGATACAGAAGAAAGTGACTGACAAAGTGGCAATATAGGTGAAATTGTCTTTGAAATTCCTGTTTCATGGAAAAGTCTGCTGTAAACTTTAGGCCTGTGAGCTGAAGATGGATGCCCCAATGTTACAGAAGAACTTTGGGTGCCTGTCCTGGCAGCAAGATGTCTCTATCAATTCTAGAGTTTTGGAAGTTGCTTGCAATGTACTTCCTGTTTACTTAGGTAATATATCCTTCTGGAGTCTATGATAGAGCTTTGAAGAATTGATAGCTATGGTTTAACTTAGCTATGATAAAAAATAAAGTATATATAAATATTGTACAGTAATTTTTGCTTGATACTTGTTTTGTAATATGTAATTTTACTATGTTAAATTTAAAACCTTCCTTTTCATTTAAACAAAAAAGGGGAGGTGATGTGGGATTCCCCTCTGTATGCTATGAATATCATTGGTTAATAAAGGAACTGCATTGGGCTTATAGCAGAGCTCTAGGGGAACAGAGCTAGGTAGGGAAAACAAAACTGAGTGCTGGGAGAAAGGAGGCAGAGTCAGGGAGAAGCCATGGAGCCACTGCCAGAGATAGACATGCTGAAACTTTGCTGGTAGGCCATAACCTTGTGGCAATACACAGATTAATAGAAATTGGTTAAATTAGTATGTAAGAGTTAGCCAATAAGAAGCTAGAGCTAATGGGCCCACAGTAATTTAATTAATGCAGTTTCTGTGTGATTATTTCGGGGCTAAGCAGCGGGGAACTAACTAGTGGCTTCTTACTATACTGTGCCAAAGCATATGGCCCAGTGGCCGCATCTGTGCAAAGGGCGCGTGTCACAGGGCTGGCTTGTGCTTCCTTCTGTGTACTCATCCCCACTTTCCCATGATGCTGTGCTTAAGATGGGTGTGTGTCCCTTTAGTGTGGTTTGTCAACTGCCCTTACAAGAAAGATAGCGCACTGTGAGACACTCCCAAGCCTTCATGTGTATGATCCCCACACACCCCACCTTGGGGAGCTGGGAGCCCTCATTTTCTATTTTTGGTACCGTCACTGAGGATAGAGTGTGTCTGTGTCACGCGTTGCTGTGTAGAGCTCTGGCTAGCACACCTGAGAGAAG
Source organism: Myodes glareolus (assembly GCF_982192425.1). Taxonomy (NCBI): domain Eukaryota; kingdom Metazoa; phylum Chordata; class Mammalia; order Rodentia; family Cricetidae; genus Myodes; species Myodes glareolus. The sequence continues at coordinate 85,461,271 of NC_142035.1, read as the reverse complement.
AAGCAACGGCTAAGGCAGCCTAATGACTATCCACAGACAGCGGACAGAGTACTGCAGCAGGGCTCACTCATGTTCTAGCCTCCTGCTGGAATGGGGCTGACTTCCTGGGCAACCAGCTCTCTATGTTCTGAATTCTGTGTTCTCAGACTCCAGGAGCCAGGGGTTGAGGTGAACAGCCTGGTTACATTTCCAGACTGATCCTGCATAAACCTCCACCCAGCAATTGTCTTGGTTGAGAGGAAGGAGAAGAGACTATGGTGGGACTTGGGGTGGTAGTTGTTGACCATACTAAGAGCGCAGGGATGATGTCAGGAGTTTTCATGTGGTGTCCTGGGACTCCCTCTCAAGCTGCACCCCACAATAGGGGATTGCCTTGATGGTCTCTGGAAGCCAATGCTAACCTAACATAGTAAGCACACTGCTAAACGGCCCCTTCCCTCAGATAAACACAACGTCAGTGAGAAGGTAGGAGTAAGCATCTCACGGGCAATGGAGGTCCCCAGAGGGTCACTGTGCCAGTGGAGCAGAAGCTGGACTCATTTACCTTCAGCTTGGTGCCCAGACCAAGGATAGGCAAAGTCACCCATCCCCGGCTACCCAGCTCATCCTGTTTTGCATTTGGACTGGATTGATGGCTGGAGCTTTAGCAACTCCACCGAAGGAACATCACCACAGGAGCCAGTCAGGGGTCTGCACGTGCTGAGCTGGGAGTGGGGACCTTCTGTGAATGTCCCAGGGGAGCTATGTTCCCTCCCCCAGATAGGATGTGTCATCCTCACAGGGTCAGCCAAGGGTGAAGGGTAAGCTGTGAGGGCGGGTGGGAACAGAGAAGGTGACGTAACCATAGCTCTTAGTAATGCTTTGGCAGAGTCTGGGTTCCCACCTTGGGAGGGGGAGGGAGGGGGAGGGGCAGTTAGTAAGCTGCAGCCGGAAGGCTGCCAAGTCCAAGTCCTCGGACACAGCTGGGCTTTCAGCCAGGACTACCTCAGACCCTAGGGGCCTCCTGAGTGGAGGAGGGCAGGGGACTCCAGAGAGGACAGTTCCCCTTGGTGTCTTGGGAGGGGATTCTGGAGAAAGGTGACCAGATCAGACTACATGCAGAGTGATCTCAGACTGCCTGGCTGCCTGGCTAGCAAGGCTGGTGGCCAGCCATCTCTCAATTAATACCCGTCTGACCGTCTGTTGATTCGTTCCCTCAAGGCCTTGAAGACTGTTTAACTGATTTACATGATTGACACTTGGAGATGCCAGGAAGGATGGGCTAAAATCTTGTTCTGTCTGAGATCTTGGGATACCCCTGACCCTCAAGCCACCTCCTTGGGAAATCCAGGGTCAGGTGGAAGGCAGGAAGATCATATATGTGGCCCCGGTGCAGGTGCCGATGCCAGTGCCCTAAGGAGTGCACATTCTAGCTGGGAAGACAGACTCATACACCATCACTGAGTTGGTTTGTGTTCGGGAAACTGGGCCCGTGATCATCCGGGGAAGCAAACTGCCTTCCAGTGTCATGAGTCCATCCCAGGAGTCTTCGCCCAGAGCACTGAAGGGTGACAGAATGTACCAGTTCTCCATTGTGAGCACAGGCTAGTGATGGAAAGGTCTGACTGGTCCCAGGGAATGGGCATGACACCACTTTTTGCCACCCCGGGCATCCACCTGGAAACAAAATGACCTTTCTGTCCATTACATGTCTTGGCTACTCTTCCTTAGGTCACTATTTGCAGTTTTGGATGCTTCTGGAATAACAGGGAAGGTGGAAGCCAGAAGGAAGGTCCTTAGGGTTTCTATTACTGTGAAGAGACATCTTGACTATGGACACTCTTATAACATAAAACATTTAATTGGGGGCTGGCTTACAGTTTCAGAGGTTCAGTCCATTATCATGGTGGTGGGAAGCGTGGAGGAGTCAGGCAGACATGGCGCTGGAGGAGCTGAGGGTTCTACACTGGATCCACAGGCAGCAGGAAGAGAGAGTGAGCCGCTGGGCCTGGCTTGAGCTTCTGAAACCTCAAAGCCCACCCCAGTTACACTTCTTCTAACTGTGCCACTCCCTAGGGGCCTAGGGGGCCGACTTCATTCGTACCACCACAGAAGGCTTTCCTTGTTGCCCTCCTGGGAGGTGAAGGGGAAGGCTAACTTGGGTCCGCAGATCCTGGAAATACTGAGCTATCCTTGCCATTCTGAGGGCCATGTGAGACTCCAGGGGGCTTCTCCCCAACCCTTGGACTTTCCACTGCCACCTTGCACATACTCCGTTATAGCACCTCCAATATACTCCCAGGGGTACGGGAGGAGGGGAGGAGGAACTGAAGGAGGAAGAAGAGGAAAAGGAAGAGAAGAAATCTGTGATTGGGGAAACAACCTGGCAGACCATCTTTGGGCCACAGTGTCTTGTACTCTAACAAGTCCCTGGGGTCCCAGTTCAGTCTTCCCTTCAGAGCCACTTCCTGTTCCTGGACCTATTAGATGCTCCAAACAGGCACTAGATCTGTTTATTCTACCATGTCCCCAACCTGCTGGGAACACATGCCGTCATCTCCTACGCATCTCCAGTGCTCCATGGGGAGCACTGATCAAACCCAGCAGAGGAACGGGCACTCATGCGACTTCCTCTTCGTGAGTCTAGACACTAGCCACTTCCGGGGGCACCCCAGTTTTCGTCCACATAGACATCTTTCTGGCCATCCTCCCTGTCCTCTTCATATGCTCCCACAGCTCACTACCCAACCTCTCAGTCCAGACTTCGTTGGGGCTCCCGTTCCATGACTGTCTCTCATCTGCCAGCAGCTATGCTCCTCCTCAGGGTCACCAAGGAGTCCTCAACGCCAGTGCATCTGGAACTTGGAAGCATACTCAGACCCTTGCTCTCTCACCCACGACCTTGCTTTCCTTGGTGGATTCCTTTATTTAGGGTCACCAGCCCATCCCCTTTATGTGTGACTGCTCAAGTTTTGGTGGTGAGACATCCATATGTCCCAGGCAGAGGCACAGCTTGCTGCCCTACTCCATCTCCTCGGCAGCAGCTGGAACGTGTGTACCAGGTCAGTGCATTCTGGACTTGGAAACAAACTCCCTGCCCTGACTCAAGCCCCTCCAGCCATCACGGTGACCCTACAAAGATACTAACTCTGCTCTCACCATGTCCACCCGTACCTCAGTGCTCTCTTCCTCCCTCCTCTAGCTTCTATTCCTCCTGCTCTGGGCTCACTTCTAGGACTGGTTCCCAGAATTCTCTTCACCTTCAGGGTCTCCTGATGCTGTTCCTTACCATGGGACCCTTGTCAGTCCAGAACTGCAGTGGTCTCCTTCTTGTCTGTTCACGGGTTAGGAGTGAATGTGGTCCAGCCCAGAGCCCTGAGGCTCTCAGTGAGTCCTTCAGATCTGGAGTGGAGGCTGTGCAGACACACTGGAGTGGGGGCTGTGCAGACACACTGGAGTGGGGGCTGGCTATGTGCAGACACACTGGAGTGGGGGGCTGGCTATGGGCAGACACACTGGAGTGGGGGCTGGCTATGAGCAGACACACTGGAGTGGGGGACTGGCTATGAGCAGACACACTGGAGTGGGGGGCTGGCTATGAGCAGATACACTGGAATTGGGGGCTGGCTATGAGCAGATACACTGGAATTGGGGGCTGTGCAGACACACTGGAGTAGGGGCTGGCTATGAGCAGACACACTGGAGTGGGGGCTGTGCAGACACACTGGAGTGGGGGGCTGGCTATGTGCAGACACACTGGAGTGGGGGGCTGGCTATGAGCAGACACACTGGAGTGGGGGGCTGGCTATGAGCAGATACACTGGAATTGGGGGCTGTGCAGACACACTGGAGTAGGGGCTGGCTATGAGCAGACACACTGGAGTGGGGAGCTGGCTATGAGCAGACACACTGGAGTGGGGGCTGTGCAGATACACTGGAATTGGGGGCTGTGCAGACACACTGGAGTGGGGGCTGTGCAGACACACTGGAGTGGGGGCTGTGCAGATACACTGGAATTGGGGGCTGTGCAGACACACTGGAGTAGGGGCTGGCTATGAGCAGACACACTGGAATTGGGGGCTGGCTAGGTGCAGATCCTCTATTTATTTGTCTAGCATCTACCATGTTTGGGGGACTCTTCACAGAAAAGAAGAACCGGCATTCCTGCACAGATTAGAGAGCCATGTGACACACATGTAAGCTCAGGCTCATGAGCGCGCGTGCGCGCGCACACCCACACCCACAAGAGTATAGTGTGAACAAAGACTCTACTTTGGAGAAGTTTTCCTAGACGCTGCCCTTCCTGAGTGCCAGGTTTACGGGTATCTAACTCTCCAACACTCCCCCTACTTTCCCCACTTTCACACAGACCCTTTCTAGGGTCTCAGGGGACCTTCATTGAATTCTATCCCCAAGGTCGGGTCTGTAACTCCATTACATGACTTAGTCAGGCACTGTCTTGCTAGAGCTCACGGGCTGGTAACAGGCAGCCATGGCTCTGCTTTTGTTTTTGTTTTTTTGTTTTTCGAGACAGGGTTTCTCTGTAGCTTTGGAGCCTGTCCCGAAACTAGCTCTTGTAGACCAGGCTGGTCTCAAACTCACAAAGATCTGCATGGCTCTGTTCTAAACTGGGGTATTATGGAAAGTGTTGCCCATGCTCTCGACAAGCAGAACAGACTCAGAGCTCAGTTCAGGAGTGTCCCTTCCCCTGGGGACATCCCAATACATAAGACCCTGAACCTCCCTCCCCTCCACCTCTTCATCCCCTTGGCAGACTGGCACCTCCCCTCAAGGTTCACCTCCACGATACCTGCCTAGGAAGTCCTCCATATCTCTCTCCTAGCCTCCCATTCAGGCAAGAGGGCATGCTGGTACCAAGTCTCAGCAGTAGACAGAACCCAGGGCCTTCTATGTGCCGGTCACTTGTCCTACCACTGAGCTACACCTTTAGTCTTTTAAACATGTAAAGAGTACAAATATTATTCATTTTGTTGTTGTTGTTTTTTTTTTACATCCTAACCAAAGTTTCTTCTTCCTTCCCTCTTCCCAGTCACACACACACACCCTTACCCCCACTACGTTCATTCTTCCTCCACTGTTTCTCTTCAGAGTCTTACCAAGTTTTTCAGGTGAATCTTGAATTTATAATCCCCCTGCCTTAGCCTCTGAGTAGAGTAGCTAAGATTACAGGTCTGAGCCACCACATCCATAAGATGGCATGTCTTAAATCATCTGTGTGTCTATACTGACAGAAGCTTGTGAAAGTCTGAATTCCATGACCCCTTCAGTCAAGGACCTGGCTTGAAGGGTGGCTAGACCAGGAAGTACAGGACTGCTTCAAAGGAATGCCTTGCTGCCTCAGCCCTTTCTGCAGCACCCTGTTTCACTCTGGAAAAGAGAATGGGTGCATTTCTTCCCTCCCTCCCTCCCTCCCTCTCTCTCTCCTCCACTCCCTCCCTCTCTCTCTCCCTCCTGCCTTTCCTCCCTCCCTCTCTCCCTCCCTTCTTTCTTCCCTCAATGTGTATTAAATGTTTCAGTACATCACAATCCCTGTGCTGCAAGCTGGGGGCGGGACAAAATACAAACCAGAAAGCCCTGTTAGCCTCCAGGGAATCTAGATCCCAGCAGAGGCTACAACCTCCCAGGAAAGACTGGAGGCAGGTACGGTTCTGCCCTGAGCAGCCTGTCTGGGCCTTTCTCAGCCAGCAAGCAGTCCTGCAGGGCAGGGCCAGGATTAGGCCCAGTTTTGAGAGGAGAATCCAACAAGAGGAGCAGGCCTTGGATTTGAACACACAGTATACTTGGCAGACAGACTGGAGGCCCTCACCACAGGGAGGTCAGGCCGGGCTGCTTGTTTATGGGTGGACAGGGAGCTCCTGAAGGCTGATCCTTAGGGAGAAAACCAGGGGAGATTATTGTGGAGTGAGGGCCTGATGCCTTAACCCAGGACATCAGTAAGAAAGGCAGAAGTAAATAAGATCTGAGAAGCAGGCACTGACTGGCTGGGTGGTGTCTGTCTGTCCATTTGCAAAGGTGGCCTGTTGGGGAAGGGAGGCTGGCAGGCATAAGGCTTAGCTCCTGAAGTGCCTGAGTCCAAAGTCTGCAGCTACTTACTGAGCAGCCAAGGGGCATACGATAGTGTTGGCAGGATCCTAGGCATGTGGTGGTGGCTCAGGTCAGGAGTTTAAAGATGAGATAGCCAGTTCACATCTCTAACCCCAGCATTTGGAAGACAGAAGGAAGGTTGCTACAAATATGGGACCAGCTTAGATGGATAACAAAGTACCGCGCCCACCTGGGTTACTGTATCAGAAATGAAATGAAAGAGGAACTGAAGGTCCGGAGGACAGTGGCTTAGTTAAGGGCTCTCCATGACTTCAGGGCCCAGTGTCCCAGGGAAACACAGCAGCACGTGACTGGGACTTCCCTCGAGCTTCCAGCCTCCTCTCTGAACCTCTTCTGCGATGGTATAATGCCCCAGGGTCACAGGGGCTAGGCTCTTATTGGCAAGGCACCTTGGGCAGTGGTTCTGATTGGCCAGCATTTGGGTTAGGGACTCTGGATCCTACAGGTTAGGGGCTAAATACTCACCCCCCACACATACTCCCCCTCCCTCCAGGGATGTGGCCACCTGGAAGAGAAGGTAGCCTGGGAACTCCTTCTACCTCTCTGTAAACTGAGATTGCTTTTACATTTCCCAGACACCCAGACCCGAATAATCACACAGAAACTATATTAATTACAAGACTGTCTGGCCAATGGCTCAGACATATTTCTTGCTAGCTCTTATATCTTAAATTAACCCATTTCTATTAATCTCTGTATCACCATGAGGCTATGGCCTACTTGTAAGGTTCTGGCATCTTTCTCCTTCGGCAGTTACATGGTGTCTGCCTGACTTCACCTTCTTTCTCCCTGAATTCGGTTGAGTTTTCCCACCTAGCTCTACTGTGCCCTGCCATAGGTCAAGCAGCTTCTTCATTTACCAACGGTAATAAAACATATCCATAGCATACCGAGAGGAATCCCACATCATCCCTCTGCACTGGTAAATAGTTCAGGCCGGAGGGAAGGGTGTGGTGCCTGGAGCTTGGTGGTGAAAGGTGGCAATGCACACAGAAAAGCAGAAGGGCTGGACGGGGAGCATCAGTCAGCGAGCCAGCTGCAGCAGTGGCTACCTCTCACCCCTTCAGCAAGTGCACCTATTCCCAAGCCATGGAGCTCTCTGGATCTCTACAAGCCAGCCTGCACTTGAGATCAGGAGATACCATCCAGCAGTGTCTTTCTCTTCAACCTTCCAGGTCCCTGCCTACAGTACACAGAGCTTGTCTGTCTTCTGTCTGTTGGTCCATCCATCCACTCATCCATCCATCGGTCTATCTATCTATCTATCTATCTATCTATCTATCTATCTATCTATCTATCTATCTATCTATCCATTCTTCCATCCATCCACACAGGGTCTCATGTAGCACAGGCTGGCCCTGAACTTGCTCTGTAGCCAACAAACTTGACTTTAATCATCTGATCTTCCTGTCTTTGTCTCCTGCAGGCATATGCCACCACACCCAGGTTATGCAGGACAAGGGACTAAACCCAGGGTTAGGCAAGCCGTCTGCCAGATGAGCTACATTCCCAGCCATTCAATGTCTTTTCTAAAAGCCACAACTATGATGACCAGGAAAGATACCTGCCTGAACTCAGCCAAGTTGGAGGCAGAGCCTAGGCTACCCACCTTTGTTAGGAGGGTTCTTACCTCCCTGGAGTTCCCCTTTTCTCACCTGTAAAGTGGGGTGATCCTAACCTGCCCAGCCTGGCTGGGGGGACCTCAGGACTTGACACATAATAATAACGCAGAAAATTTGTCACTAAAGAAGACTTGGTCTCACTGGGTCTGTTGCAGCATCCTGCAGCTCTGAAACTTGTGGAGGTAGAAGCAGGAGGATCACCACCAATGTGAGAGCAGCCTGGGTTACAAGGCAAGTTTTAGGACAGCCAGGCTGCATAGTGAGACCCTGACTCAACTCTGCTCCTCTACCCAATAAACAAACAAACAAACAAAAGATAAAGACCATTCTAGCAATGAGCTCTTAGCAACTAGGAAGTGAGAAAGAAGCAAAGGGCCCCAACATCTGGGATGGATGTAATCCATGCTTTCACAGTGCAGAAGCACATGGCATTAGAGGCCCTGACTGGTCACAGGAGTGCTGGGGGAGGCTCAGAGTCACTGGGAGCGGGAGAGTGAGAGCATTCCAAATGACATCAGCTTCCGTGTCCAGAATGCATCCACTTCCACACCGCTGCACCACTCTGACATTAAGGCTTGTCCAGAAGGAGACAGACAGTGCGTCTGTAAGGACGGGCGCCTTGGCTCCACTCTGCCTCTGACTGTCCCTCAGTCTTGCCCTGGACCACTGCTCCCTGCCTCAAGCCTGCTTTCCTGACATTAACTGAGAGCATCTGCCTGGAAGGACGGGATGAGGTCCTATCGGTCAAGGACTCAGAAGCAAGTTGTCATTGTTATCTGAAGTCACCATCAGACTGGTTACTAACCAAGGCAGAATAACTGACCTTCGAGTTCTAGGCACTAAAGAACCGCTGTTTATGTAGTTCAGCTACAGGCTCTGCTGACTTTCTCTCATGCCTGTGGCTGGCTACAGGTGGTTGTGGGTGAATAGATAACTCTGCTGAGGGTGGGATGCTGCCGCCTAGACCAGCTCATGGGTACCCCTGCCTCTCATGTTCTATCATGAGGACCTGGGATTCATATGGCAATGTTGTTGGGGGAAGGTTTTTTTTTTCTCTCTCTCTCTGTCTTTTTGGTGTGTATGTGTGTGTGTGCGCGCACGCGCATACACTCACAACCACTTGAAACTCTGACTGAGAGTTTTCACACTGTCTCTTCCCCATATCCTGCTGGCCAAATCAAGTCACAAGTCCAGCCAAGTTCCAGAGGAGCTGACCACAGTCATCCTGCTGACCGGAAATGCAGAACTGAATAATGTTAACTACTTTTGCCAACAGTTGAGCACAGTACCAAGACATGGGGTGAAACCAGGTCTCTGGCCCCCAGGGCAGTAGCCCTCAGCTACCCCCTGGGCCCCTGCTCTCCATCCCCAGCAGAGCCCTTTTAGTGTCTTACTCAGCAGGAGATGAAAAGCAGAAAGTATCATGGGACAGACACAAGCATCCCCCAATGCAATGGTGGGAACCCCATCCCTCATTAGTCAACCCTGTGCTCAAATCCTCAGAAGCAGGATGTCTACACACCTGGATGACCCTCGACCCTAGCTGCTGGCTAAGCCAACCACTAACCCATCCTGGACTAAGCAGTTCCGCCCGTCTGAGCTGCAGACAGTTCCCTTGGCCTCTGGAGAAAGGTCTTCCTGCCAGGTGCACAGATGGGAAGCCCAAATCAGGCGCCAGCTGGGAAATGGGAGCAGTGCTCTGGGGGAAGAAGGGGGAAGCGTCTCATTTGCATCCACATTTTGATTGGTTCCTGTGCCCACCTGACCAGCTTACCATCTTGATAGAGTGATAGCCTGAGATGTCCCAGGTCACGGGGCAGCCGGGTAGTAGCAGCTAGTCTTCCATGTGTCCTGTGCACTAACCGTGATGGAAAAATGGAGGTTTAATCCCCAATGCTGCCTTCTCTGTCCCCAACACAGGCATTTCCTAGTTTGTGTTTGCGTTCATTCTCTGTGTCCCTGGCCCCACGGGACTGGCAGTTCCACGGCCGCATGGACCCTGCTCTTCCGGGTGAGCCCTGGTTCCTTCTGCACCTGGCAACAGTTGCTGCCTAATGAAAAGGACATTGACCCTGAGTCACAGGCCCCAGGAGTGAGCTTAGCTGTGGCAGTGGCCACACTGCTATGGAATACTGAATTATGGCTCCTCCAGCCCCCACCTTCTGTCCACCCTGCCCACGGGTCTCAGACTTTAGCTGTTCTTGCTCCTCCCAGTGTCTTGCAGAAAGGCCTACCCTGCTCCCAGACAGAGGCTGTTGCTAAAGGCATCTGAAGTAACATGGTGAGGACGGCTCTGTCACATCAGGCTCCCCCGCCTCTGGACGAGTGGTAACTGTCCTGAAGGTTCTTGGCCCTGTCTTTTCCTCACAGACCTTATTCAGTCACTAGTCATGAGAAGACCTCTCGCAGGAGATGGTGTGTGCTGGTGCTGGGGCCTGGAAAGATGCACCAGGGTGGCCTGGGAAGCATGCGTGAGACCCCTTTGTCCCCCAGGCATGCTTGGTTACTCTGTTTTTTTTCATAAGACCAAAGCAGAATGAAGTTGCTTATCCTGTCAGTCCTGGGAACGGGACTCTTTTGACCCAATTAGCTTGCTTTCTGCAGGGGTTTGAGAGGATAATGCTCTCCCTTTTCCTGCATTCTTCTATTTCCTTCCCCAGGATGGTCTGGAGGTCCCATGGTGTACTTGGCTTGGCCTGTGCTCACAGCAGTTAGCAGTTGCAGGCCGAGGTGTATCTTTTGTTCCTGTGTGTGGGTGTGACTGTCACAGGCTTGTGGCATGTGCAAATGCTCACGTCCAGGTATGCATGTAAGAATCCTATATGGGTCAGTACAGAGCCATGTGGGCTCGGGCTGGGGCTCTGATGCTTCCGTGCTCTTGTATTTTGTGGGCTGTTGGGGATGGAGTCCAGTGCCTCACACATGCTAGGCAGTACTGCTACTTTACAGTCTCAAGCTCATTCACACCCTGTTGCTTTAGTTATTTTAATCTTCTGTGTGTTTGAGTGTCTTGCCTGCATGTATATCTCTGCATCATATCTGTGCAATGCCACAGAGGTGCGAAAAAGACACTAGATCCCTTGAGATTAGAATTACAGACAGTTGTATAGTATCATGTGGGTGCTGGAGACAAAACCTGGGCCCTCTAGAAGAGCAGCAGGTGCTTTTTTAACATAATATCTTTATTGATTATTTAGGAATTTCACATCAGGCACCCCAATTGCACTCACTCCTCAGTCCTCCAAGGTCTTCACCCCAACCCTGTGACCTCCCCCTCCAAAAAAAAAGGAAAAAGAAAAACAAACAAACAAACAAAACAGAAGTCCAATCTGTGTTGCCCATATACTCCCTGGAGCATGGTCCAACTCCCAGTAGCCAACTCCTTAAAGAAAACTGAGTTCCTCGCCCCGGCCCCTCTCCCACAGAAGCCACCAATTGTGGAGAGCCACACTTCAGCATCCTCATCACAGGGTCTAAGATCTCTCTTCAATGGCTTTCTGTCTAGACTGCTGCTCTCTGGGGGTGGGGCAGGGGTTGTCACAGAAGCCTTTTATGTCCCTCTTTCTAAACCGTGTCACTGCTCCCTTGCCTTTTATAGTCATTAGGAACATGGACTATGGACGTCCACACGGTCTCTGCTGTCAGCACACGCCGGAGACCTCAGCACGGTCTCCTGCGACAATACAGACCACAGACATCAACCTAGCCCTCTGCCACAGTGCAGGCCATGGACGCCATCATAGCCCCTGGTGGCAGCACATAGCCTTTGGTGGGGACACAGGTCACAGACATTAACACAGCCCCCAGTTGCAGTAGGACCACGGACCCTAGCATGGCCCTCGGCTGTGGCACGGACCACAGACACCATCATGGTCACAGGACATGGGCATCAGCATGGTTTCTGGCAGCAGCACAGATCATGAATGTCCAAGTGAGCACCCAGTGTTCTTAATCACTGAGCTATCTCTCCAGTTACTTCGGTCTTTTGTTCACTTTTTCAACAGAAAATGTATTATTAGTGTGTGAGGGCAGGCCTACATATGTGAGGACAGAGAACAACTATATGAAGAATATTCTTTCTTTCTACTTCTGTGTGAGTTCCCAGGGGTCAAACAAAACATTGCATCTTTGTTTAGCAATAGCATTTACATGCTGGGCCATCTTGCTAGCTGCGCGGCTATGTTCTTAAGAGACTGTAAATGCCATTAGTGTCCAACAAGCACTCGTGGAGTGAATGGATTTATTTACCTTAGTCCGCAGGTTTGGAAAACCCCAAAGAAGAGGCAGACACTCCTCCTAGCCAGGAGATGCTCTGGTATTGGGTGACCCAGGGTTTGTCCCACACACACCTGTCATCACGCTGTGGAAGTGACTGAAGGACCTCCAAACTGGGGTCAGTATGGGCACTGATCGGGATCTGGGGTGCTCTGTTTTGGCAGGTCCTCTCACTGCAGCCCACAGCTTGGTCTACAGAAGAGGAGGGTGGAACTCCCCCTAGCTGGGAAGAGACTGAGCCCTTGGGGGTCTCAAGGGTCTGGCACACAGGTGGGACATGTGTGTATGCACACACCCTGCCCTGACAATTAGAACAACTCCTCCCCACCGGTCATGGTAGATGAACTAAAATAGCTCTGCATTGGTCATTGCAATGCCCCCAACCTACCTGCTTCCCTCAGCCTCTGCATCTCCCTCCAACCCATACGTAAGAGCAAATCCTAGACTAGGACTCCCCTGCCCACTAGCCAGCATCTCTCCTGCCATCGCCCCAGTACTCTGCCACTGCCTTCCCCAGGGGCTGGAAGGCACAGTTCTGCCTGACCCAGGCACTGCCGGGCACTGCCAAGGGACCCTTCCTCCTGTCCAGCATGTCCATGTGCCAGTCTTCTGCCCAGCATGTCCCTAGCCTGGACCATGGCAGGAGAGATGGCAGCCTGGAGGTGGTGCCGTTGTCCATGGGAGGCCTTAAAGGATCTCAGGAGCTCAGCAGCCCAGGGAGAGGGTTTGGAGAGCCAGCACCCTAGGATCTGGGATGGGGTACATCAGGGTTTAGGGGGCCAAGACCAGGTCCACCCTGACAGAGCTGTATAGACCTGGAAGAAGGAGAAGGAAGAACTGGGGTGGTAGGGTTGCAATGAGCGGCCGCGGTGACCAGATAGCACACGGGAGATGTTGTAAGCAGGACAGCAGGCACAGCCTGGGGTTTTCCCCCCAGTAGGCAGAGCTGTGGGGCTGAGGAGGATCCGGCAAACCTGGTATCTGCCTGGGGACTGCTCAAGCCACTGATTCACAGCCTCTTCCTCATTCCAGGCTCCTCTATGGAGTCATTCCCCCGGAGTTTAGGCAGGAGAATGTATGGACGACATATCATCCTGGGGCATCCGGTCACCAGGTCATCTCCTCGACTTCCTCCTCCTTCCCTGGACAAGGGCAGAGGCCCAGGTGGCCTTTAAAGACGTGTGGCTTCCAGTTCTGACTTTGAAGCCCCTAAGCGTGAGGCTTTAGGCAGAGTGGGCAGATCAGAGCTGTTAACCTGAGCTGTACCCCACACTGTGATTGTGCCATGATCCTGAGTGTTTTCTGTGTGGAACCTACCATAATGTACATTTGCTCTCAATACGCTGACAGCTGCTACTCCGGTGTGTGTTGGGGCAGGGGGAGGTGTCTCAGCTCCATAGACAGTCTCAGCACCTCACTTAGCTTCCTCTGTTCTCAAGGCCAAGAGGTTGGAAACAAGAGACCCACCCTTTGTACTGTCTCCAAACCCAGGGGACTAAAAGATCCTTGGCTAAGACCTTGACTGGAATTCTCTTCTCCCCACAGGCAGACCACAGGGCAGGAATGCTGCCCACCTGGCAGCCACCCTCCAGCCACTCCCACAAACCTAGCATTCCTGCATTCCACCTTCAGACTGGACAGGTCTGTTCAGCCTGGGATACTGGGGTTGCCAGGTGCCAGGCACCTTGCTGAGGGTCTCACACTACTGTGCTAAATCCAGCACTTCAAGAGTCAATAAAGAAAACCCTGAGAACCCTGCCCAGGGTCCTGTAGCCTCCCCCAAGTTCAGTTAGCCCCTCTTGTCACAGCAACAGCGGCTCACTCTTCCTCACAGGGAAGAGGGCTACCTCAATCTCCCTGCGGCCGAGATGAGGCCTCTAGACGAGGAGACTCTTTTCAGGCCCCAGCGGCCTCGTGACTAGCCTTCCCTCACCCGCTGTAAGGAACAAGGCTAGGTGTTATTGGCATAGTTCCACCATGCAGCAACATCATCAAAAGCCGCCCCTCCCCCAGCTAGGGCAGGACACTGACCGTATTCACCTCAGGCTCTTTAGTTTCTGAGAAACAGGGCTCAGGCACCTGCCATTTCAACACTAACTGCCGAGTAAACTCGGGGACCCCACTGCATCAGCCACTGAAATCAGAGACCCCATTGCATCAGCCACTGAAATCGGGACCCCACTGCATCAGCCACTGAAATCAGGGACCCCGTTGCATCAGCCACTGAAATCGGGGACCCCACTACATCAGCCACTGAAATCAGGGACCCCATTGCATCAGCCACTGAAATCGGGGACCCCACTGCATCAGCCACTGAAATCAGGGACCCCACTGCATCAGCCACTGAAATCAGGGACCCCATTGCATCAACCACTGAAATCGGGGACCCCACTGCATCAGCCACTGAAATCAGGGACCCCATTGCATCAGCCACTGAAATCAGGGACCCCATTGCATCAGCCACAGGCCTTTCCAGGTCATTGTTGGCAAAAAAGCACAGCTTCTGTGCCTGCTGCTTGTGGGGAGCACACAGCTGGGCACCTAGCAGGCTCCTTTTAGTTTTTTTGGCCCAATGACAGGAAAGTTGTCAAGGGTTTAGGAAAGGCATGGGGCAGCCTTGAGTTCTAGAGTGCAGGCAGTCACACCGTCCCCAGTGCTAAGAACAGACAGGCAGCGGTAGCTTTGATGCTGACAGAGCTTCCCTTTGCTGTGATGCTGACAAAGCTTCCCCTTGTTGCTTTCCACCAGGAAGCTTGGAAGTAGAACAATCCATGGTTTGACATAACCCCGAGAGCTTAAGGACGGCAACAGATTGACTGATCGTGCTGAGCCGAGGAATCTAAGACCCCAGTGAATGATGCAGTCCATTAAGTATGTCAGAGAGCACCTAGGCTGAAGAAATGGATCTGATTGATTGGTGATGTCTGCTGAGGATGTAGAGTGGTCTAGGTATGTCGTATGCATTTGTTACCTATGGGCTACTAGGCTGTTTATTTCTCCCCAGTCCACACTTCCTAGATTAAAAAAAAAAGATATATTTTACTTGTAATGTTTTATGGCTTCTTGTTATTGTTGTTGTTGTTTAGTTTATTTGTTTGCTTTTGAGACAGGGTGTCATTACCCTGCCTTGGAACTAGAGATTCTCCTGCCTCTGCCTCCTTAGTGCTGGGATTATAAGTGTGCCACTAGGCTCAGCTTTATGTTTTAGTTTGTCACTTTGTGGTGCATGAAGGGCATCAACGGGAAATGCTATGCCAGCATTATTCAGAAACATGGTAAGTGCTCACCCAGGTCTCAGAGAGGGCCCCACACCGCTCTGCTAAACCCTGCCTTCAACAACAACAACAGCAACAACAACAACAACAACAACAACAACAACAACGAGTCCTAGAGGTTCAAGTCCCCAGGGAACTCAGCTTCCTGAGACCCTAGCCTGGTATAGAGGGAAACTGTGGGTCTGACCGTGAGTTTACACAGATGGACTCTGCCCACAGAAAGTCTCTGACCAGGCTCTCCAGCCGAGCCCTGCCCACTCCTTTCTCTTTGGCTCATCAGTGGCTCCATCTCCCAGTCCCAGTTAATCTAAATCAAGTCAGCTCAACTCAGGAGTCACTTCCTGGATTGCAAGCATGCAGATTCCTTGTCCCTTCCAGCTCTGCAGGTCACAGGATCTTGAGCCCTGGAGTCTGCATTGTCCTAAGTATTCCCACTGGCTGAGAGAATCCCAGATTTGGGGAAGGCCAGGTGCCAGCGGTTAACAGGAGTCTTCGGGTCCCTGGGCGCTTAAAATGGGACAGCAGCGACCCCTGGTGGGTTGTGCTGATGCATCTCCCTGGATAGCCCCTCATCAGGAGGACAGGGTCCCTCCCCTGGAGCCTGCCCTTCCGGGTCCTCCCTGGCCCACAGCTGAGTGGAAGAAGTGCCCACTGGCCATCCCTCCCACCTCCCATCTGCTCCTGTGTGTGTGCTTCCTCGTCACACCATCTGACTCAGAGTTTTTCCAAGTTGAACAGCCCATTCAAAAGGCCCTGAGTCGCAAATCCTACTTGCTTTATTATTATGAAAAGTTTTCATCTGTGAGTCTTAATAGAAACCTGGTGCTCCAGAAAGAGGTCATGCTGTACTGTGGCTTCCTGACTCTCTACAAACCCACTGCTAAGCACGTGTGCCCAGGTCTCTGAGGAGGAAGAGCAGTGAAGGTGATCACAGGAAGCCCATAGCATGCTTTCGGGGTTCTCCCCATGTCTCCCTCCAGTCACCACAATGTCCTCTCCATCCCCTAATTTAGGACGCCACCACTTCAGGCTGTATTGTTACAAATCCTCATTTAATAGTTGATTTCAGAGCTGAGCACATGGAGGTCCCTTCCCACCCTGCAAGGCACAGCCTCAACCACCCTCAGCCCAGGGGACAGGGCACCGCTGCCGAGAGACACCAGTCCAGCTCCTCTTTTTCTGGTCCACAGACAACTCAGGGTCCTGTGCCAGACCTGAGGGACCCATGTCCCTACGCAGTTGGGTTCCTTATCAATGATGAGCTTACTAGAGGCTGCCTGGGGCAGTCCCCCCAACCCCTGCTGGGGTGGGGGCTGTAAGGTGTGGGGGAAATTTGCCTACTCTCTCTGTCTCCCACAGAAACATGAAAAACCCATAAAGAAATTATCAAGGTCGTGGGGGAGTCACTAACCTTTCCTGTGGCCTGTCCCTTGGACATCCATGGGTGCTACAACCACCCTTCCTAGTATTTAATCCAATATGACTTAAGGATGGGGACCCAGCCATCCTGTACAGTAACACTGGGAGTCATTTCAAGCTGTTAAGAGACCCCAGACAGTAAGAGTAAGAGTCACAGAACATCCAGGACCCTATACTGGAAGCAGAAAGGCAGGGAGTAGGGTCCAGGCCCAGAAAGTCCTCAATATGGCCCTTGCTCAGGAGGGGTCAGAGGCCTTAGTGGTGGATGGAGCATAGGCCATGGGGGAAAGAGCCAGTGAGGCCCCATGGGAGGCTGAGGGTGGAGAGACATAGGACAGAGGGAACGCCAACAGCCTCAGTACTTGGGGACCTTGCTGTAGTCTTCAGAATGAATGTGCCGGCACAAACAGATGGACAACAGCAGCCCCAGAAGCTGGAAAAGACAAATGGAAGTCAGCATGGCCAGCCCAGGTCCCAGGACCCTACCACCTGAGACAGGCAGGCTGCTGAAGGGGGCCCAGAGACAGACAGTGCCCTGTCTGGTGTCACTCAGCAGGATGGGCACCACTCACCACACAGGATATCAGTGCAAGTGGGGGGGGGGGACAGAGAATGTGAAACAAAGCCCAGGGGAAGGCTTGGGGAGGGACTGACCTCAATGAGAGCAACACCGGCACACACGCCCAGGAGGATGGCGAGGTTCTCCTGCAGCCACTCCTGCACCTTCTCCATGCACCCCTGTGGGAAGATTGCATGTCAGCCACCATGGCCCACAGCAGGAGGCCTGCCCAGGGCTCCCTGCCTCATGAGCAGCCCCTCATATGCGCGCAGATGATGGTGTGAGCAAACAGGGAGGCGGCTGCAGAGGGAAAGAGGCCTGAGTGCCGGCCTGGGCACGGCTAATGTCTGGAGCACCCGCCCTCTCCGGGTGACCACCAGCCCCACACCGACGCACCTCCTTGTGCACAGGCCAGTCGTCCGTGTTGTTTTTGTCCAGGGTGCTGTTGCTGCAGAACCCCTTCTTCACGATGGGCCGGTTGTCCTCCTCCTGTGCTTTCTCGCAGGAGCAGGGGTACAGGACCTCTGTCGAGTTCTGGATTTCCCAGTTTTCTGTCCAGTTGTAGAAGCTGACCCAGCCACAGCACTCCACCTGTGCAGAGTGGGGACAGGCTGCTCGATCCACCACTCAGCCTATCCCAAGCAGCCCACCTCTGGGGGAGACTCAGACTGGCCACTTCTGTATACCCTGACCTAGGGGAGGCTAGCCTGTGGGCTGAACTTAGGGTGCGATGCACCAGGAGGGACTTCGAGAGGCTTCTGAGAAGTAGCACAAACTACAAATAGCAGCGAGCCCGGTGGGGAGCAGTTAGCAGATGCATGTGGGGTAGAGGAGCTGAGTTCAAGGGCAAGGCCAGTCGGCACAGCTTATGGGGTGTAAGGCCTGGCAGGTGGCAAAGGTTGAGCATGGAGTCTGGGGTCAGGTGCTCGGGTCAAACCCCAGTTCTTCCACTTAAAGCTGAGCCGAGGTTTCCACAAATGAAGAATAGGAGCTAAGGTCTGCAGGGGGTGAGGCAGATTATGTGCACAGATGGGTCCAGAGAGCCCAGTGACAGTCAATGCCAGGGCTGCCTCTCTGTGCTCAGCACCAGCAGCTGAGATCTGGCGCTGACTCCCTGACTGTCAGAGAAAAAGGAGACAGGATCAATTCTGCTGTCTTAAAGCACAAAATGCTCTCGTTCGGAGGGCAGAAAGCCTTTCTGGGATGTAAGCTCAAGCTGCTATCTGTGGGTCCCTTTGGGGATCAAATGGGAGGGACTAGTATCTATTCTGACTTCCTTTGGGCCATCTTGTGCACCCAAGCTCAGATCTGTGGTAGCCAGAAGGGGGCGCTCCAAGCATGCACAGAGGAGCTGAATTCTAGGTTGTCTCCTCGCTTCAGCCGTGAGCCCAGGAACTGTCTCCGAGGCTGTGCTGGGGCGGGGGGGGGGGGGGGGGGGGCAGGAGCACTTGTGTTCCGTCCCCACAGGCAACACAACCTCACATCCTCGCTGTGCGGACATGAGACTGCGGATGTGAACCACCCACGTGTCACCACCAGCCCTCCTTACCTGCGCCTGCACGTAGTCCCAAGCCTCCTGCAGGCTCTCCTCACGGCTGCTGCTGGCATTGACCTTGTAGTCACGAATAATGTCCATCACCACGTTGCCCACCTCCTGTTTCAGCTATGGAGGGATGTGAGGGTCAGGGATGGCCTTGAACCCGAGCCTCGCAGCTGCTGACACACACCCCTCCTTCCCCACAGCAATCCCAGGTCACACTCCAGGCTCCAGACCATTCCGACCACCTTCCTGCTCACCCCTAGTGCCCGTTTGGTCAGTGCTGGCCTTATCTACGTGTGGTCTATCCCTAACCATTCATCTTTCCTGTCCGTACTGAAAAGCCTCCTGTGGCTCCCACTCAGGACACATGTCAATGTCCTCTTGGTGACTCGCAGAGTCCCACACCACTGGCCCAGGTCTTCCCAGTCCTGGTTTCCTCTCTTTCCTGCTGTGCTCCATTATACAAGGCCTCTTGCTTTTTGTGTGTGCTGTTCCCTCTGCCCAGAATGCTGCTCCCCTGTGTATGAACATGGCTAGCTTCTCTGTCAAACTTCATCTCCTCAGAAGGTCTTGGGCCTGCTCTACGGAATGCAGTGCTTCCTCTGCCCCTCTACCCTTTCCCTGCCCTCCTTGTCCCGTAGGATTATGTGTTGGCACCACAGGTTCATCTATTCTTTCCTCTACTGTGGGGGCGTGGGCTGGCTCTGGGTGCTGGCTAGAGCCCCCAACAGCTGGAGTGAAGTTAGATGTCTTCACAGAGGCTGAGCATGAGGCCTATTTCGTAGAGAAAACAAAAATAAGAGGCCGAGAACGTCCTATTTCTTGCTTTTATGGAATGGACTGCAGTTTCTCCAGAAAGCACCGGGAGTGCCGGGAAGGCAGCTGAGGGACCCAACCAGAAGCCCGCTTCAGCCTCAGCACTCAAGCCTCCTCTACAGTCATCAGCGCCACGTGAGGCTGAGGGCCTCACATGGGTTAGAAGGGCAGGCTGCAGAGCTGCCTGGCCCTTCGTGGTTGCCCTCCCTTCCCTAGGACTTCACAACCCATATTCTGACTAGTCCTCGCCCAGCTGAGGAATGCCCTGGTATCTGGTGTGGAGAAGCCCAGGGGTGTGAGGCAGAAGAGGGCTTCAGGAGACACTGGCCATGGACTCACAGCTTCTCACCAACAGCCAGCAGGGCATGGGAGACTTTCAGGTCTCACCGCTCTGGGGCTAGCTGCAGTGCAAAAGTTCTGTCCCAGAGCGAGGTGAGATCCACAAAGGTGGAGACATGGCCTCAAAAAGCACTTGAGCAGTTCCTGCTGGCTTCCCTTATACAGCATGAACAAGCTGGCCACCATTACCTGCTTACCAGTGCGGGGCCAAGAAAGATCATACTTGGAAGTGAAGAAGGTCACACTTGCCCCTCTTCCTGATGTCAGCATTTAATATATTCTTCCCCAAAGGGAGCCTTTAGTGCTGCACCCAGGATGCCCACCTCCGTCAGCTGCGCCAGCAATCTGGGTTGCTCGCTACTTCCCTCCTCAACCCAGGGGACCAGTGTGGTGGTCTTGCATCTCTCCCTCCCAGTAAGCTTCTAGCATAAGCTTCAGGGAGCCTCACGGGCTGGGGATGAGGCTCAGCTGGTACAGAACTTGCCTAGGTCAACCTGGGGTCAGTCTTCACCATTGATAAACTGGACATGGTGGCCCTCATCTGCAATCCCAGCTCTCCAGACCTCCGCAGGCAGAAGCAGGAGGGTGAGACACGCAAGTTCATCATGGCTAGGCCACTCTGAGATCAGCCTAGACCACATGAGACCCTGACTCAAAAGACAAACAAGCAAACAAACCACAGAAAAAGAAAAGAGAAAGCAGAGAAACAGCATCATAGAACTCTACAGTTTGCAAATCTCTCCAACCCACAGCTCATCAGCAGCTGACTTACAGAACACAGTTACTGAGCTGCTCCCTGACCCTTCCACCAGGCCCGCAGCCCAGGAATCATCCCTGTTCCTCACCACAGGTCCAGAGAGGTATGTGAACTTAGACAGGTCACATGATCACAGGCAAGAACTGAAGTTTGGATGTGGGCTTGTTCTCTCCCTGGACCCCGATTTCCAGCCACCCACAAAGCTCCCTCAGCATTCAACCACATGTTGGTCAGAAAAACTTTAGCTGCTTCCAGTGACTCTCCTGTGGCTTATGTGCCCCACAGCTGGGCTGTCTGCCTGCAGGTCTTGAGTCTGACTGGCCTGACCACCTGAGCCTCACTTCTAGCCTCTGGTAAGGAGATGATCCCCAGGCCTTGAAAGCCCGCCTCCCAACCACGTCCACATCCTCCCCTTGCAGTAGGTCTCCCTTTTATGGCCACAAGGCTCTGTACTTTCCCAGAACGGTTGCTGTGATGGCTGGACTTCCCTATCTCCTCCGCAACTGTCACAGACAGCCACAGGTGAGAGAGGCCCTGGGGGACTCCCACCATGTCGGTGATTTCCGTGGAAGTTGCTCAGCATCCTGTAGTCCAGGATGTGGCCGACACGGCTGGGTTTGGAGACCTAGGGTGTCACCTGGGGCTGTACAGACATGTGTGTGCACCTCTTGTGCCAGTGGAGTGGATTAAGAGGCTTCCTCAGGGACTAGCCACCTCAGGGGAGGACCAACAGAGGAGAGAGCCAGCAACAGTGAGAGACTGAGTGCTGCCACAGCTTTGGAGCCGAGAGTCATGTCCTCTTGGTCAGTCCCTGGGATGGTGTCAACCCCCCAGATGCCACCATCCTCTCCAACTTGTCAAATTGTTCTTCCTATGAGATCCCAAGACTCCTGGGTCACACAGCCAGCCTGCAGCAGACTCTGTGACCCAGATCTAGGCAGCTCCCATGATCACAAAGGCTTCCACTTGGACACCCCACCCATCTCGACCCCACCTCACCCCCCACTCCCCACACACCAAGGCTGTGCTGTTATCTTTCCGTGTAGAGTGTTGCCACCATCTGAATGGTGGAGGACCTCCAAGTACAGCACAGCGCCCCACTTAAGATTCCTGCCCGTGCCTTCCTGCCCTCTGCTTAAATGCCTTCCGTCACAGAGTGCAGTGCCCTACGAAAGCCACAGGCTGGGAATCTCTCAGCAAGCAGCTCGTCATTCTTTATCAGTCTCCCACTGTCTCGACGGCATTGGTCCCCTCAAGTCCTAGTTTTAACTACACAGGATCAAGTAAGTCCTTCCCTGGTCCAAAGATCACTAGTGCCCTCTGTCCCTCTCCCGAGGTCACTCTCCAAGTCCTGTGGGACACTGTATAGTCTCTTCTAATGTATTGAAGCAGCCCAGCTCCCCAGGGTCTTACTGAAGAAGTTGCCTGGTGTCCCTCTAGGAATGAGACTCTTCGCCTGGACCATGAGACAGGATACGTCACCTCTAATGACCACGTGAGGGCAATCCACAGTCTCTAGGAGTGTGTTATGCCCCCCCCCCATCACCATAAGCTGACAGAAAACCTAGGTCCCTGTGCAGAGTGAGACTCTAGGGATCAGGGCTCACTTGAGAGACTCCACTCATGTCTCTGTAACCCTGGGCAACCAGCAGCCAGCTGCTTTCTCCCTTCACAGCTGGGAAGAAAAGGTCACCTCTCCTGTGACTGGAACACAGAGAAGGTTTTGTCTCTGTATACCTGGTCTAACACCTCTGCCACACAGGTGTGAGCACGCTTGTAACATTAGGCTTCTTGGAGCTGGGAGGAGTTCAGCTCACCTAACACCCTCTCTGGAACAATCTGGCCTCACCCTACCCCCACATGAACCTTTTCTCCTACAGTTCTAGCTCCAGGCTCTGCACTCCAACCCAACCTGGCTTCTTGACACCTCTGTACATGTTAATGGGAAGCTATTGTTGGCTGTCATTTTGCAGCCAGACCAGCCTGTCTCAGGGAAACAGGAAGACCTCCTTTCTTCCCTGGCCTTCTCACTCTCTACTGCCCTAGGGAGGATCAGCAGAATCCCAGGCTTAGACATCTACACAGCTCAGAGGGTGTGTGTAACTTCACCCAAAGCAACCAGCATCAGAACTTTCCAAGGAGCAGGACCCTGAATGCCAACCCTGGGCCCTGCTTCTAACACACTGGCTGGGTGATTACATAGCAGCCAACAGCGAATGGATGATGACTGTACCCTAAGTTCCTGTGACTTCACCCTAAGTCTTGCTCATCCAGCTTGGCCTATCCTAACGTTGCCCACAGTGGGTATAGCTGCTATCTTTAGCCCTTACCAGGCCCAGCAGTCTCTAAGTCAGTGATGCCAGAACATCTATCCAGCCAAGAGCCCTGGACTGCGCACCCTCTACCTTGCCACTGTCCACACAGCACTGGGAAATCTTGAAGCATCCAAATCTTATAGAGGGGCTGGGGAGGCTGGAGGTGTGACTTGGTGGCTAAGTGCTTTCTGAGCATGAACAAAGCCCTTGGTCCTGTCCCCAAACTGAATAACACTGGGTGGGGGGTGAGAGGTGGGAGGGAGTGAGGAGGGGCATGTGACTGTACTCCTAGCACTCGGAAGGGCAGAGAGAAGTATCACAAGTTCAAAGTTATCCTTGGGGACAAAGTAGCTCCGAAGCTAGCCTGGAGGATATGAAACCCAGTCTCAGAACAACCAGACAGGGTTGGTGACATGTCACAGCCCAGAAGGATCTGGGACGTTAGCACAACTGAGCGCACTGACTTCCCCAGGGACACCAGCTATAGTGCACGGGGGCCCGATGTCCTGCTCATGAACCACACTGCCACTGAGTGGCTGCAGCTGCTGTCTCAGAGGACGTTCCTGACAGAGGCACACCCAAGGGAGAGTGGTCTGAAGCATCACTCCACAGAAGAGGAAGTTGAGGCAGAATGAGGCTGGGGGACTTCCTACCCAGAGTCTCGGAACCAAGTTCTGATGCACCCTTGAGGAGAGGCCAGCCCATCTTCTAGAAGGCTTCCTCCTCTGCTCTGAGAAACCCCGTCCCACCTCCCCAGCTGTACCATCTTCAGGAATAAACATCACCAAGGAATGTTTAGTCTCCTACTGAGATTTACAATGTGCCGAGAGTGGAAATTATGTTCCTTCCAACTCAGGGGTGCAGGGGCAGAACCTCATCCAGCTCAGGGGACCCCCGCTGTGTGCATGAAGGAGTGAGGTGTGGAGCCTGAGATGGCATAGGAAGAGCTGTGGGGCTCACAGCATTGGAAAGAGCCAAGGCTCAACTCTTCAGCCAGCCCTGAGCCAGGACTAGAGGCACCCGGAGGTGGGTTCCTGGACTTCTACCACAGAAGTGGGTCAGCAGGAAGAAGGATCCTGGGGAAGTCACTCTGAGGCTGCTAAGTGTGTGACTATGGCCAAATTCACCTTGGCTCCTGTGAACCTCTGCTTCTTGGATGGGTAATGCTTGTAAATCTGAAGCTTGGCCCCTGACATGGGGTTGATGTCTCCTCGGAGGGTGCTGCTGACATCACCATGAGATGGTGGCTCCCCTAGGGGTGAGGGTGGAGGTGGCTCAGGCTCCCTGCAGAGGCCATCAGCTTCCTATTTAATTGCATTGCAGTGTACCCTGACTGAGCCCCAAAAAAGCCTCACAAGGCAGGAATGAGTACCTGACCCTACACCCTACTGGGTACGGAGTTTCCCTTCTCTGACCACGGCTTCCTGTCTGACATCCAAGCGAGCTACCTTTCCTCTAGTAACCCTACTGTTTCCTCTTTTGCCTTGGCCACCTGGAGGCCCAGGGCTCAGGTTAGCCTCAGCTGTCCTGATTCAGCAACAGCAGCTCTGTTCTTGGCACATGCTCTCTTCTCTCTCATTTTGCTTTTGTTTTGTTTTGTTTTGTTTTGAGACAGGGTTTCTCTGTGTGATAGCCCTAGCTGTCCTGGAACTAGTTCTTGTAGACCAAGCTGGCCTCGAACTCACAGAGATCCACCTGCCTCTGCCTCCCGAGTGCTGGGATTAAAGACATGTGCCACCACTGCCTGGCTTCTCTCTCATTTCGATTGCCCGTGCTGGGAACCCTAATCGCAGCTCACCTGGTGAACAGGCTGGGGATGGACTATAAACCAAAGCTAACCGAGATAAGGAACCACTGTGGTGACCATGGTATCAGCATGATCACTGAAACCAGAATGCCTGGATTTCCACCCTGCCTCTGCTGCTCACTCGTTGTGTGAACATGGGTAAGTTAGTTGCTAAACCTCTCTGTGCTTCAGCTCCTGTATCTAAAAATGATTCCCTCTCTGATCTCCTGCACAATTTTAAGAAATTACCAAATGAAAAACTGTGTGTGTGTGTGTGTGTGTGTGTGTGTGCGTGTGCGTGTGCGTGTGCGTGTGTGTGTGTGTGTGTGTATGTACAGCACCAGGCTCCTTCTCAGTTCTGCAAAACTGAACGCTGGACCAATGTTCTCAGCTTCCAAGAGGGACCTAGAGCCACACAGGAAACCCTTGCCCGAACTGCACGCAGGCTAAGAGGGAGGTCTCAGGGCTCAGTTGGGCCCCAGTGGGGCCTCTGAAAGGAGTCAGAGAGCCCGGGCCTCCCTGACTTCTCCACTGGCAGGACCCTGCATCTCACAAGACCTGGCTGGTGACTAGTGAGAGCGCGGCAGTGTAAGAAGGTCAGCACTGAGCTGGCCAGTGTTTTCCCTCAGCATCCACTTCTCTAGACATGGCGGTGCACGTGTTTAATACCAGCATTTAGGAGGCAGAGGCAGATGAATCTCTGAGTTCTGGGTCAGACTGGTTTGCACAGTAAGACCCTGTCTCAATAAAAAGCATTCATTTCTCCACCTGTCAACATGGAAGCTTCTGGATAGTTCCAGCAGGTGCCCAGACCTGAGCACTGGGCTGTCATGATTCCCAACAGCCAGGCTGAAAGCTTCATGCTAACTTTCCCAGGTGCCTTTGCAATCCAGTGCAGAGAGGCTATCTGAGAAAAGCCATGGCCTTGACTGACATTGCCCTCTCTTTTTCCTGTCACAGCAGGGAAAATGCTGTGCCTGGTGCTGCGGCAGCCACCTTGTGACCATGAGGCTTCATGCTTGAGAACATCCATCCCAACCAGTCTCTGAGCTTCTAAATAAGAGTTTGGGAGACATCAGAAGCAAATGTCCTTTGGGCTTAAGCTATAGTAAGTCTGACTTTCCATCCTGAGAGCCAAACATTTCTCTGCTTACGAAGGACTAACGTCTACATTAACAGACTCCCCCTGGCCTCATCTGCAGCAGACGGACGAAAGTGCTTGAGTGACAGAAAGCTCGCATGTGCCAGCAGCTCTCCCAGCCCCGCCCACGCTGGTGGGTTCCTGGGATCAGCACATTACCAGTCCTTGCTTACTGAGGGTAAGGCAAGTACAGAGAGGGAAGCGGCTAGTCTAAGGCCACACAACAATCTGAGATTCCATCGCAGGCTCCGATTTCCCCCCTCCACTGTCCCACATTCAATTACAAGGGCCACCAATTACAGAGGCCCTACCAAGGCCAACCCTAGCATTCTGCCTGGCTGCTCTCACAGTCTTGGTCCCCTAGAGGGGTACAGTGTCCCTGTGCAGAGGGCTGCCTATGACTTCCTGGGCTGTGATAACTGAGTGGCTTCCTATCCACCCCATATCCAAGGTACCTGCCTCAGGGGACCTCAGCCACTGGAAGTGGGATGGGTGCTCACCTTGTCAGCATTGAAGTAGAAGAGGACCCCCACAGTCACCTGTGCAATGAGGATCAGCAGAAGGAACACGAAGTACTGGGACAGAGAGGTACAGAGTTAACTATGGGCCCAGGGATGTCGTCCCCATCCCAGGAAGAACTCCCGACCTGGGAATCTGGGCCCCACAGGCTCAGGGCCTACTCACCAGCCCCAGCAGACAGCGGACCTCATTGACAGCACCGATACAGCCCAGGAGCCCCATGACCATGGTAACGGCGCCCACACCGATGGAGACATAGGCCCCGACCTGCAGCGAGCTGGATGAGGTTTCTGAAGGAGAAGGGCATCCGCTCAGTGAGCCATGAGTCGCAGGGCAAAAGCAGCCTGAGCCCAGGGCTACTGCCTGATTCTCAGGAACTGGGGTGGGGGCGGCCATGTTCCCACCCTCTCCTGGTCCTGTGCACTCCGCTCTCATCCAGCCCAAGATTACTTTTCCTCCTATTGCTCTCTATACCTCACGCCTGATTTTCCCTGAACCCGGAGACTCAGAAAGCAGAAAGGTAGGGTTGGGGTTTCATTTCCTGAAATGAAATCTCAGCGTGGCAAGCTGAGATTTGGAGAAGCATATGAGTCAGGAGGCAGACAACACAAAGGTCCCGTTGAAGGCTCTGAAGACCTGCAGGTGTCCATACTGTCGGGAACATGGTGCAGGAAGAGGCTAGAGGGTTGGAAGATGTCAGCTGGTACAGGGGTCCAGGATGCTTTGTAGGTGGAAAGCCAAAGGAGGTGGAGAGGTGAGGGTGGGGGGGTTCGGCATGTCTGGGAAAGCTGGGCCTGTCTGGGAAATGGGGACCCACCAGCGAATGGCACTGGGGAGCTGGGCAAACCTCATAAGGGAAAGTGGGGCTTGAGGTCAGAGGATAGAGGGGAACTCTGCAGTTTGTTTGTTTGTTGTTATTGTTTGGGTTTTTGTTTTGTTTTTGAGATAGAATCTATGCAGCCCTGTCTGTCCTGAAACTCACCATGTTGATCAGGCTGGCCTCCAACTCACAAAGATCAGCCTGCCTCTGCTGAGATTAAAGGGGTGCCACCATGCCTAGCACAACAGGGGAATTCTTTTTGTTTTGGTTTTCTGTCTGAGACAAGGTCTTGCTACAGCCTAGGCTTAAGCTCTTGATTATTCTCTGAGCACTGGCAGGCCACCATGCCTGACTAGAGGAACCTCTGAGGCCTCGGGGCCGAGATTTGCTGGAGAGAAGGAATCCTTCACACGGTCCCCTGGGGTGAAGCCCTCCATTCTTACTATTTGCTCATCAGGGTTCTGCCTGCAGAGTGGGGCAGAGTGGACACTGCCCTTGGAAACTGACGCAGCTTGGGGTAGCAGAAGGTCCCATGAACTTAGGCAATCTTCCAGGACACAGGAAAGCTTAGGCCCACCCTCCTTGCTGCCATGGCTCTGGGGCTGGCTTCTTTGCAGTTCCACTCAGAGCCTCCAAGAAGCTGGAGCACCTCCTGGGATGCGTGGGAACTCCTGGAGGGGAGCTCCTCACATCGGCCTCACATTCCTGGGTTACAGAGGTGGGGAGAGGCCATCAGCTCCCCAGTCTGGCTTCCAGAAGACAGATTGGTTGGGACAAAAAGGGTGCCAGGCACCAGACCATGCAGAGCAAGGCCCTTGGACTAAAGCCCTGTGCACACGCCAGCACTGTCTGGTCTCCCTAAGAGCTTCCCAAATACTCAGGAAAGCTGAGGTACAGGGAACCAGCCCTGTGACACCCTAAGACCTGTTGTCTCCACTCAGTCTGTCTGACTGAATCTGAGCAGCCTGACTTGGCAACTGGCAAATGCCCTTGCCCTGTGCACAGCGAGAGAATGTGCCTGACTCAGCCAGCAGGGTCTAGGGAGACAGAGAGCAGGCCATACAAACTGAAGGGGCTGGGCAGCCATTCAGGTGACCAGTCTCTGCCAGCATGCCACGATTGGTGGCAAATCACTTCCTCCTTCCTCCTCTGGGAAATGGGACTTTGGACAGTGTCTCATGGTCATAGGGATTAAACTGCCTTACACAATCACTCAAAACCGTCCTAAAGGCTTCACGTGGAAACGAGAGAGCCTTTCTGCTATGTTTGTTTGAGACAGGGTCTCACATAGCTCAGGCTGGCCTTGAACTTTCCCTGTAGTCTTCAGCTTCTGACCTTCCTGCCTCCAACCCCCGGGTGTTGAGATAACAGACGTGTTATCTCCCGAGGTCCATTGTTGTCATTCCTGCTTTGTAGGTGAAGCAGTGCAGAGAGGCAAAGTAACTTGCCAAGGACCACACAGCAGACCTGTGACGACTGAACCCCACCCACTGGCCCAGATCCAGGGTTTCCTCTTAACCATGGTTGCCTGCTTTCTCTTCTGAAGATGCTACCTTGAGGATCATGGCAGTTACATGGTGCAAGGTCCAGGTCACGGCTGCCATCCCCTTACCCCTCTCCGTGTGCCTTCAGACAAGTTACCCCTCCTCCTGTTCTTGGGATTTTTTCCACTATAAAAGGGGATGGGGGGGAATGGAGCCAAGTAGTAGGGACTCACAGCAGGAGGGGGGCTAGGTAAAGGACAGCTATGTCATACAGCAAGTCAGGAGCCCTACATCCCCTTTGATTCTCCCTCATAAGTAGGGCCTCTACAAGCCTGTTTCCCCAAGTGCCTGGGCTCCTAGATCAGGGTTTCTTTTCTTTGTATTTTGACCTTGATTTTTGTTTTGTTTTTTGAAATAAGGTTTTACCCTATAGCCCACACTGGTCTAGAGAGTACAACAGTTGCCTGCCCCAGCCTCACAGATCAGTGTGTCTGGGCCCTGGCTGCCTTTGAGCCCCTGGAGATTGTAACACAGAACAGCAGTAGGTGGGTGTGTGATGGGTGCGACCTGGGCCTGGAATTTACAGAGCTACGGAGAGTCAGAAGCTTGATCACAGAGGGCAGAATGCAGGCAGGAATGAGACGGCCTGCAGACTTTGCACCCTGGCACAATGCCTACCGGGTGTGAGCTGGACCCATTAAGCCAGACTGATTCTAAGGAAAGCTTATCCCTGTAAGTGGGCATTGAAGTATGAGGGTGGACACAGAAACCCCACCCAACCCTAACTCGGACACTGACAGCTCACGACAGGATCACCCCTGTTTTCCACCTCCTGGAGGAAAGTCTGGCCCTGGGAACCTGGCAAAAGGTGTAGACCCTCCTGGCTATGTCCCAGCCAGGTTCTCTCTTGTTTAAATCAAACAGCTGTCAGATTGGCCAAAGATCAATTCAGCTGCTTGGGACAGCTACTGGAAGTGAAGAGAGCCAGGGCCTGCCACTCACTGGGAAATGGCTGGCACAGAGAGCTCCTGGCAGACTCCACCCCTCCCCACCCGGAACTGGGACAGGCCAACACGGCCAGTCATGAGGGCCTCCTAAGGGAGGAGGCAAGGAGGCCAGGCATTATATCCTCTCAAGAACAGGAGGGACCTTGCATGGAGGCTCACCCCACCCTGGGCTGCATTCAGGACCAGAACTCGTGGGGTTGGGTCTCACGAATCACCACCAGAAGCTGTGTGAACTTCAGTGTCCTAACGGCTCTTTTCCTTCATTCATCCGGTGGGAACAGAACAGGACTACTGGGATTGGACCTTGTGTGCACCCGACTGCCTGCCACTCCTGGCTCTTCCCTGTGGTATTCTGAGGAGGGGACCGACTACAGCCCACATTTCACTGTGCAGTCAAACACTGGGACAGAGGATGTCGGGGGAGAATGAGTCCCTCCACCCCCCAGCCCAGTCACCCAGGGATCTGCAGACAATGGGGGCTCTGTCTGTGAGCAGGAATTTGTCCTGGAACCCTGGCAAGGGTCCCCTGTGCAGTAGTCAGTAACAGGAGCTGGCCATGTCCCTAAGGGCAGCTGTGTATGTATGCCCCTCCCCTCAAGGGCAGGCTGTCTGTGCGGCAGGGGGTGTCTTACGCAGGACAGAAATGAAGCTGTTCTTGTCTGCGAGGATCCACACCCCAAAGCCCAGGATCACGGCACCCAGGATCTGCAAGGAGAGGGGCAGTCAATGGAAGCCCAGAAAGGTAGGTCAGAAAGCTGCACCTGAGGACCCAGCAAAGGAGGGAAGGGTAGGAGGATGCACAGGTATTTCCTCCATCCTGAGAATGTCCAGTGTATCCCTTCTGCCATAGACACACACACACACACACACACTGCCCCCACTGATGCCCTTCTTCCCATGAACTGAAGTTTCCAGAAGAAAATACCACATGCAGTGAACGTGCCTCCAAGGGAGAAGAACTGCAGCCGTGACACTGGAATGTGGCAGGCTGAGAGCAAATCACTCTGCTGTCTCTGGTCCTCTGAACAGCCATTTATCGTTCGCCTTGTGTGGGATCTAACATCCTTGTGACTTTTATGGAAATCTCTTCGGAACACGTAAACACTAACTTCTACCAACCTGAGCACTAGGAATGTCATCAGAAGCCACAACAGAGATCCTCCCATCCTGGTTTGCTGTAACCCACCTACCAGATGTTTCTACCAGTGTCTTTGAAAAGTCCTTGAAGTTCACTTCGTGTCAGCTGGCCCTACCTACTCTCCAGGCTGCCAATCAGCACCCTCCACGTTCTATTATGGGAGCCCTGAATACCAAACCTGATGAAAGGCAGACTGAGCTGGGGCATCATGGCCTTCCTGTGAGTCTACCTCAGACAACTTAGAGAAGATGTTTCAGAGCGTAAAGAAAGAAACGGGTTGGAAGGAAGCTTGGCCATCTGCCCTAGTTAGCAACTTGACAGCCTAGAGTCCACTGAAAGGAAAACTGCATGGAGGGTTTGCTAGGTCAAATTGGCCTGTGGGCACACGTGTGGGACTTGGTCACTAACTGATGCAGGAGAGCGCTGCCTACTGTGGGCAGCACCATTCTCCAGCCAGTGATCAGAAAGCTCGCTGAGCATCACCTTGTGAGTGAGCGAGCAAGCAGCACTCCTCTATGGTTTCTATTTTAGGTTTTTTTGGGGGAGCAGGAGGGGGGATTCGAGACAGTGTTTCTCCATGTAGTGTTGCTATCTTGGAACTTCCTCTGTAGACCAGGTTGTTCTTGCACTCACAGAGATCTGCCTGCCTCTGCCTCCCAAGTGCTGGGATTAAAGGTGTGCGCCACCACTGTCTGGCCTGTTTCAGATTCTTGTCTTGAGTGTGTGCCCTGAATTGCCTCAATGATAGTCTGTGGCCTCGAAGTGTAAGGCAGAATAACCCTCTCCCGTGACATTGCTTTTGCTCATACTGTTTATCATAAAGCAAACAAGCACCCCATCCTAACAGAGCGCGCTCCACAGAGTGACCACAGCTGCTAGTCTAGATCACCAGTCTGCAGGCTTGTAAACATTCTAGAAAACTATGAACAGATATCAAGCCAGAGTTTGGGTTTTGTATCATTAAATAAAAATTCTTGAATTTTTTTAAATGAGCTTTAGTTTATGACTTCCTTTGATCTCTTACAAAAAAAAACAAACAAACAAAAAAAAAAAACCAAAAAACCTCCTGAGGGGTTGGGAAGATAATTCAGTGAGCTTGCTCTGCAAGGACCTGAGAGGACCTGCGAGGACCTGAGTTCAAATCCCCAGCACCCACATAAGTATCTGTGCATGCGGCAACCCCAGCACGAGGAGGCAGCGGTAGGCAGATCATGCTAGCAAGGCAGCCAGAAACTAAGCTTTTGATTCAGTCAGGGACCCGCTGTCGCCAGCCGCATGTGACCACAGCCTGGCTCACCTGTCCCCAGCTGCATGTGATTATAGCCTGGCTCACCTTTCCTTTTTTTGGGCCTGGTCCTTTGTGGTTAGTACCTAGTACTTAGTCTACCAACCAAGCAGCAACCCCAACTTCACCCCTATGCTTTAAATCAGCTCTCTATGACCTATGACACTTGACACTCGTGGGAAATGCTATACACACAGTGGCCATATTGCAATGTCTGGGGACCAGTGAGCGGGAGTGGTCTGCACATGCTCAGTAAGGATATAGCATTTTGGAGATATTTTTGAACTGTCCTGGGTAGAAGTCACAAATTCATAATCTGCAGCTCTGCTCTGGGGGAGTGACGGGGAAGGAATGGATAGGCGCTGTCTCCACCTCCCTCCCCTGTCCGGCTAGATGAGCACCTAGGCCCATACTCAGCCAGTTAGCACCTACCAAGCCAGCTCTCTGGCCTCTGGTTCCATGTGTCAGCCTAGAGCAGCGCAGCCTAGAGGAGAGACCCAGGCCAAGCCATCCAGCCTTCTCTCCTCTTCTACTAGCTCATGGACCTTTCCCATCGTAACTCCCAAACTGCATAGAAGACAGAAAGAGAAAAATATGTGTGCCCTTCATCCCAGGTCCTGTGCCTCACCAAACATGAACCCCGCCTCCTTTCTATAGTCTCCAAGGCCTGAGATACAGCACTCTCATGGTGGCCTTGTCTGTAATGCCACCTGCTCTGTCTGCCTGTGCAGTTGTCCCCTGGATCCCCTGCCAGGCTGGGAAGGGCAGGGTCCATGCTCTGTGTGCCCAGCACAGGTGGTTTCTGTGACCGATGCCCTAATTGCAGGACCTGAGGCCTAGTAGGATCGGCTGGCCTGTTCAGCCTGATCTAGTGGAACCTATGGTGGAGCATGCCAGGGCGGCCCACCTGTGTGTGCATATATGTATGCATACATGCATGAATGTGTACCAGGGGCACTGCTATAAGTACCATGTACTGGGATAAAGTTTCGAAGAATGATTCTTTGTGAATATTCCAAAGTTTCAATAATCCTGGTGCTTATAATATGAAATCTCCCCCTATATGTAACTCATTTGTACTTCAGAGACCCTAACACAAGTGGTGTTCTAGACACTATAGAACATAAGGCCCAGTCGCGACAAGTACCTGTTTTATGTAATCTGTGTCTCACAACTATGTAGGGTGAATCAGTGTGGAAAAGTCACAACTGCAGCAACACTCCAGATCTGTGGAAGCCCCTTCAGGATGCTCACACTCCCACCACACACACACAAGCCAACACCCATGTTCACCCACTCACACACATGTGCACACCACGCGTCTGGCAACACCAAGGCAGGGCTGTTGGTGCCAGGCCAGAGGGGAAACCTGGGGCCCCAAGAAAACCAGCTGCAGATGTGCCACAGAGCTCACATCTGGGAGGGCCTGTAGTGGGGGGTTCATAGGTTTATAGAGGGGTGTGTGGGAAGGATGTCCTTGTGGCCTCTGAGAGTCCAAGGTAGCTGTTGGGAGCATGTTCAGCTGGAGCTGTAACAGGCAACAGGCAAGGGGTGGGCAAAGGGAAGAATAGCCCCGAGATCCTGAGGGGCTTCCTTCTGCCACCAGCCTTAGAGGGAGAGGGTGTGTCCACTCCCAGCCAGGCAGAGGGCTCTGGACAGGAACCCACCTGGAGAGGAGACTCTATTCCACCATCACCAATTCTCTCAGGGACAGCTACATTCCCACCTTATACCTGGCCAGAGTCCGGGTTGAGAGGGCTGGGTATCCTGGGAGACACATACTTACAAAGAACAGCAAGTTGAAGAGGAAGAGGAAGTACTTGGTGACTTTGATGCAGGCGGTCCCCATCCTGGAGAGAGAGGGAAGGGGAACAGGTGATGGGGGCAGTCTAGGGACCGGAGGGCACAGCAGGGCAGGGAGCCACTGTGATCAGCCCTAGACCCAGCCACCTCAGCTCACTCACAAGGTTGCAGCTAGAACTGTGCCTGCTTTACACGGTGCTGACAGAGAGGCCGGGTGCCGAGGCCAGAGTCACACAGCTGGACCAGGCTCTAGACTGACTTGGGGAGACACTAGCAGAAGTGACAAGGCTGAGAAATTAGTAAGTGACTGCCAGACCCAAGTGAGACCTAGGGCTAGCTCCCCAGCTTGGTGAGCCTAGGCTAGCTCCCCAGTTTGGTGTGCCTTTCCAGGACCAAGGCTGGGGATTCTCAGATGCTGAGGCTGGAAGGGCCTTGGCTTCTCCACAAAGGGAATAAATATATGTCACAAAACATCCAACAAACGCAGAGAAACACAAATGTCAGCCATGGACTCTTACTCCCGTAGCCCCATAGCAACTGCCACCATCTTAAACAACTACTTCTTGTGTGTGCTTTGTAGCAAAACTGTTCATGCCAGGAGGAGGGTTTGCATAATCTCTGCAAAACAGCATTCGCCCAAAACACAAAATCACACAATCTTGCATGTCTCATAAGAATCTATACTATTGGTTCCTTCATAAGAATCTATACTATATGTTCCTTCCAAAAGTTCATGTGTAAGTAGCATTTTCAGACTCTGGGGGAAGGGGAGGGGTTATAGGCCCAGTCCCAGAAAAATCATTAAAAAATCCCCATGGTGCTGCATTGAAGCCCCTAGTCCACGAAGCACATGGCTGGTAGTCCACCCTGGGACGCCCAGGTTGTTTCCTAATGTTCATGGTCCCCCTGAATATCACAAGCCACACTTCCAGTGTGAGGCACCATGTCCCCCCAGAGCAACCCTCCCCCAACTTTCTGGGATCTAGAGGATTCAGAAAGGCAGGAAGTTGGCCTCCCTCTCCTCCCCAAGGCCCGACGGGTCCCATGGGATGCAGGGACCATCACCAAGCAGCTGGGCAAGGACAGCTGGACTGGAACAGCTGCAGGGCAGCCTGCCTGTGTTCCTACAGTCCTGGGGAGGGGGACCCGGGGCAGCCTGCCTGTGTTCCTACAGTCCTGGGGAGGGGGACCCGGGGCAGCCTGCCTGTGTTCCTACAGTCCTGGGGAGGGGGACCCGGGGCAGAAGCGAGAGGAGACTGTTCATGTCATCCTTCTCTGAGTCTACCAACACATGGGTTCCCCCCACTCTTTTTTGAACACATTCACACTCTACCCTCCTTGCTGAGTAGAGCCCCACTTCTATCTGGCACACTTCCAGTCTGGAGATGGGACTGGGCTAAGGGAGAGCATGCAGCCTCCCCTGAGGACCCTGTCAGCCTGTGACAGCTCTGTTAGGGGAAGGGTTAGATGCTCCTTTAGAATGGCAACTTTGGGTGTGGCTTGAGGCAACACCATCCAGGGAATTGGAAAACTAGCCAAGGGAGGTGATCTCCTCATCCCATGCAAATAGTGAAAATTCATGCTCACAGGGGCTCAAGGACTACATGGGGAGAAGAGAGGAAATGGTTGTTCAGTCTACCAAGATGCCAGGCCTAGGTGTGAGAACTGCAGAGGGGCAGGGACTTTCTATTTGAGGAGCTTCTGGTCTCAGAAGCTCCCACACAGTCTCCCGAGGAGGGAAAACAAACCTTGCATGAGTCAGAGAGCTGGAGTGGGAGCCGCCTCCACCCCGGCCCGGCTGAGGAAGGTCTGCCCGAGCACTACAAGGACAGTCATTGTTTCTCCTCTCCCCCCACCTCGGCCTCCCAGAACAGCTTGGACCCCCACAGACATGCCATAAACTCTGGGATAAACAATTCCAGAGGAAAGCTATTTCCCAGAGCGAGGACCTGTTCCCACCTATCAGGTAACAGCTTTGCTCAGGCCTGTCTATGTTTCCTTCCCAGCACATTCCTAGGACCAGCTGGACCCGGGCAGGCCAGAGACATTCCTCCCTCTGCATGAAAACTTAATCTAATTGTGTCAGGAAGGCTGAGTGAGGATCAGGAGCTGGTGCCCATTCGCCTGCTTAGGAAGGGGTTGCAGCTCTCCCGGCAGGAATCACTGATGCAGGCCTGTAGCGCGTGCAATTTCAGAGTCTAGATTATATTCTGTATTGCTTGGCTCCCACATTTTTTAGGTAGTTAGGGTCTCCAGAACAGGCGTCCAGGGAGTAAGAGTGAGAGCCAAACAGGTGGGCCTGCTAAGGGACAAGGAGTGGCCTCATAAACAACACCTGTTATGGACAGCCATCCTTGTTTCTTACTCCCTTAAATCCTCCCAGCAAGCCCTGGGGGACCTGGGTCAGGCAGGCTGTGACTAGCCCAATCAATACCCAGTACTGAGTGGACAGTCAAGCTCCTCCCACTGTGAAGTGCTCCCAAACCACTAAAGCATTAGTTCTTGGACTCACAGTGATTCACCTGCTTCTATTTCTGGGCATTAAAGGTATGAGTCTATATAGCAATTTCCAAGCTAACCAGGACTATATTCTTTCCCAAAACAAGCAAAATAAAAACAAAAACACTACAGAACAAAAAAGTCGCAGTTCTATCTGTAACAGATGTTAAGCCAAGACTGGAACTTGTGGGCAGACAGGGCAGGAGGCAGACAGAGCAGTAACTGCCATGCCAGTGGTCAGCCTGTCCAAGAACTGTGCTCTTAGCCCTCACTGAACCTCTCAGCATAGTAAGATCTGAAAGATCCAGGCAGAGCTGGGTCAAAAACACTGGGATTTTTGAGCTCCGTGCAGACCAGGAAGCTGTGAGGCACTGATAGCCTCCTTCCTCTCTAAACATGCAACTCTTCCCAATAAACCCAGATGAGATGGCTGGCCTCTACCCTCAGCCACCGCAGCTGCCACCCACCACCTGGGGCATATTCGCTGGGCCTCTGTTTCAATGACAGAGTCTGGCTCGTCAGAGCTGGTCCAGGTCTGACTGGTCCCTACCGGAGATAAATGGTCACCCAAATGGTGACAGGTGGTGAGGACACAGGGTTGCGCTCAAAGGAGCCCTGGCTGGGAGGCCAGGAGGAAGCCTCACTCAGCCTTGGACACACTGGTCACACCCCAGGCTGGAGCCTGTCTGGTATTCCCCTAGTATCCCAGACCCTAAACATTTGCCTGGCTTCTTGGTTTCTCATCAGATCCTATCACACATTGGTCTAAGTCCATCAGCTCCCTGAAAATAAACTGATACCCGAAGGAGAGAAGGACCATGGTCAAGGTCTACAATAGCGGACAGGCAAGGACAGAGCCACTTTGGAGGCAGTGGGTTCCTATCCTGAAACAAGAGCTAGGCGGTGCCTGACTGGCAGGAAGCTCAACTAAATGGGACTTGGAAGCCACCGCTGGAAGTGTAAAAGCTGAGAAGCAGCTTTGGAGGAGAGGGCGTTGTGTGACCCCACATAGCTGTCACAGGTGCAGGCCACAGGCCTTTGTGTTATCGGCAACCAGCAGGCAGTAGAACAAGATCAGTCTCCACACTGGGCACAAGACAGACAAGAGTCTCCCTCGAACAGACAGGCAGTTCAGTTCTGGCTGGGGACGTACTCAGGTTGCCCATGGTGGGAAGTGATACCAGCTTCAGAGAGCCCACAATCACTATCATACATGAAGAAGATCCCAAAGTCTTATTATGGGGGCACAGGGCTCACCTTACCATCTGAAGGGACAAGCTGTAATTCTTGCCCAGCAGGTAGAAATGAGAGCTGGTGAAGGGCGGGGTCTGCCAGCCCCTGCCTAGTCCCCTACCAGCTGGCTCTAAGAACAGACTGGATATTTTTAAATAGTTAAACAAACAAAAGCTAGGGATTGAGCCCAGCTGGTAGTGCTTGGTCAGACTCCAGCAACCTAACAAGTCTGGAGTATCCTGGGCTACAGGAGACCAGGTCTCAACAATCAAAAAGAAAACCAAAACAAACAAACACACACACACACACACACAAACCAAAACATACATTTTGCAGTGCACAAAAAGGACATGAAATTCAAATTCCCGCGTCCATAATTAAGGCTGTTTCGGCAAGCAGCCATACCCACCAGCCCATGACATTTAATCCCTGACCCAGTCTTGCCTGGAGATCAAACAATATTCACACAAGGGTCTGTGCCCACACAGGGACCTGTAGGAGGCAGCAAGGGTCATGACTGGCCTTAGCTGAGATCTTAGATAACAAGAGCAACAGATGAGGCCAGGGGCTGACTGCTTCTGGGATAGAAGCGCAGTCCCAGGTCAAAAGTTCAGATCCTCGATCTGCTAGCAAAGTCATAGGGAAGACTGTCCTGGGGCTAGGCTCCCCTCTGTGTAGCAGACTGTCCTCTGTGCAGTGGGCTCCCCTCTAGCCAGTGGGTTCTCCACTATGCAGTTGGATTCTCTCTGTGCAGGGAGCTCCCCTCTATGCACAGGGCTCCATTTTGTGCAGTGGGCTCCCCTCTAACCAGTGGGGTCCCCTCTGTTCAGGGGCTCCCCATAGTTCTGACTATCAGGAAAAGAGGAATTTGGGGCCTGGCAGTCCTGGGGTTGGTGCTCAGGACACCAGGGCTGCACCTTGTGGCACCAAATGACACAACACTTGCAGAAGTCAGGAATGAATGTTCCTTTGCAAATGGTGCTGAGCTAACGGAGCCCGCCCTGGGCTAGGTGCTCTGAACACGTTTTAGAGATGCCTTCCTGCCAGGGTATGTTAAACACAACAGCAAGCACATCTTATGGGAAGCTCTGGCGTGGTCATGGGGAGCCACGGCAGCCACCCTGAAGCAGGCCAGTTGTTCATGACCAAGCAAGAATAATTTAAACTGATAGAATGCACAGTTTTGTGCCAAATCAGTTTATACAGCAAAATGAACACAGCAGTGTTCCCTTCTGTTGTCTGTGATATCCACTTTAGGCCTGACCTCCTTTGCGACACTCTCATAAACAGCCCCCTCAGCCCACCATCACCCCTTGGCCTGAAGACACATGTTAGTTGGGGGCTTCATTCCTGATCACTGAATACTAGAGAATCCAGGTTTGAATTCAGTTTTATTACCTCCTAGCTGTGTGACCCTGGACAAATGGTTTAACCTCTCTGGACTGCATTCTAGTCCCGTGAAATGAGGAAGCTTAAAACCTGTTTTTTTGCTTGTTTGTTTGTTTTTAATTTGTTTCCAAGGTGCTGGTGTAGGCTAAATGTTCGGCATGTGGTGGGCAGTTGCTATAAGTTACTGTCTGTGAACTGGGAGGTCTTGAGAGGAAAACCCAGTGTTCTTTGTAAGGAGGTGAGGTGAGGCTGGATGTGGAGATGACTGGCGGGGTGGCTGTGTGGGTGGACGGTGGACGGTGGACTGTGGAGGAGAAGGCCTGCCACAAAGCACACATGGCTCCGTGCTCAGCCGCCTGAGATCTACTGTGCCAGAGTTACCTGGAACTATTATCATACACACCCTATGTGTCGCTCATGGGGTACAGTGAAGCCATACCTGGTGGGCAATGTCAGCCAGTTTTGAGAATGAGCCATGTTGTCAGACCCTCCCACCTTCCCAGGAGCCCCTGGGTGTATTAGTGGGGCCCAGGGAGGTTGGTGTTTGTACTTTGAATGGGAGTGGGGGAGTTGTCACACTCTGGGGCACAGGAATGCTGCCCTCCAGCCTGACCTGAGGGTCCACCCCTGTGTTTCTAGCAGTTCTGAGGTGTAGGGACCACAGTACTTCCTGGTCCTGTGTTGGGATATGCGGGTTCCAGGGTTCCACAGGAGAGGCCATGCATGACCTGCATAGGTGTCTGCCCGCCCCGCTTCCTCCTCACCTGTTCAGGGATCAGCCTGGAGCAGAGCAGTAATCTCTGTGATGGTTTCTAAGATGAGTTCTGGACAATGGACACCCTGTGAAGAGCAAACACCTCTGCTGTTACCAGGCTGGATATCAGGGAGTCGCTGAGTGTTACCCATTCGAATTCCAAGTATGCCCAGAGGCAAACACCCCCTTCATCTAATGGCTCTAAACACTTTGTGTGCTGCCTCTCAGGATGCACCCAATCAGAATCACAGCTTTCCAAGGTCCCTTTGGGGATCCCACTCCTGGCTCTAAGTGCTATGTGATTGAGAGAAGAGGAAATGGTCCATCATCAGAACATCTAAAAGCTACCCAGGTCTCCTTCCACCCTGCAGTTTCCCACTCCCCCAGCCTTCCTGCCTAGGCCAGCCCAGAACTGAGCTGGGGCCAGTTCCACCCCTGCTCTCCAGCTACTCCTCCACACTGCAGGCAGGTTCTAGGCACGGCCCTCTGGGCCCATCTGGTTTTCCCTTCCTTATCCTTGCCACCCTCACTCTCCTAGGCATACTTACTGACCACACATTTCTCCACGATTGCCACAGTACTCACAGACCTGTCTACATCAGGCCCTTGCATGTGGAGTTTCTCTGTTAGAAGCCCTCTTTTCACAATTCCTAATGCAAACTCCTGAGATGCTCCTGCCACGAGCCTCACTTCTAGTGCCCAGCATAGCCAGCCATTAGGCCAGCCTTTACCAATGCCCATTCGCACTGCCCAACTCCTACATCAGAGGCTCTAGAGATGAGCTTGTGCCCCCAGGTGACTCTAGCCCATGCTTTCCTCACTGCGGCTTCCTTCCTCGCCAGATCTCCCTAGAATTCAGGGTCTTTCAGGGGTGTCCTGCACTTATCTCCTTCTGCAAATGCCCAGGATCCGGAGAGCTCCGGGAGGTCCCTTAGAAACACAGACCAACTCTGATCCTGTAGAAGCCACTGAACACCAAAAATGACATCACTGACCCCAGCATGGGCACAAGCTTGAAACCCCAAAAGGATCAGAAATTCAAGGACAGCCTTAAGTTACATAGCAAATTTGAGGCCAGTGCAGGCTAAATGAAATCCTGTCTAAAAGAAAAAGAAGAGAGAAGGAAGAGGAGGAAATGCTGGGTTATTGCAATGGGAGTTAGTTGACTCCTACCAGGATTGGTTTTGCATCTCCTTTGAGCCTGAAAGCTGGGGAAAGTACAGATTCTCTTCCTAGGAAGATGCATGAAGATTACTCCTGTATCTCAACACTTGGAGGCAGAGGCAGGAAGATCTACAAGACTGAGGTAAACCCGCCCTACACAGT
The DNA here is from genome assembly GCF_982192425.1 of Myodes glareolus. Lineage (NCBI taxonomy): Eukaryota > Metazoa > Chordata > Mammalia > Rodentia > Cricetidae > Myodes > Myodes glareolus. The sequence continues at coordinate 85,420,065 of NC_142035.1, read as the reverse complement.
AAATTCTAGACCAGCCAGGAATAGATAGTGAAATCCTATCTCTAAAGGAAATACGTAGGGTCTACACTTAGTGGATAAAGGTGTGTACTGCCGCTGCAGAGGGCCTATTCGGTCTCTGTTTGTGAGGGTAGCTCACAAACAGCCCAACCCATAACTCCAGCTCCAAGGGATCTGGCATCTTCTTCTGTTCTCTTTGGACCCTGGCACTCACATGCACATACCCATATGCAGACATATAATGAAATATAAATCTTCACAAATAAGTAAATAATATTGATGAGACGACTCAGCAGGATACAGACACTTGCTGTCAAGTGTGGTAGCCTGAGTTAAACTCCAGGACCCACATGCTAGAAGGGAAAAGCAAACTCTTAAAGCTGTCCTCTGAGCTCCATGTGCATGCAGGGGTGCGTGCACACGTAATGCAAATAAACAGTCACAAAGACAAACTTTTTTATTGATTCAACTCCTTTATCATTTATTCTTTTGGCAAACATCAGATAACATGAGCAAAGCTACCTTGCGCATAATAGTGACATTCTTTGTTTCACTTTTTATAGGCTGTAAACATATGTAAGTGGACAAAATTCTTGGTTGAAGATAAATTCCAGAGTTTTGACATACATGTTTCCAATGCGGACTAAAGAAAGCTTGTGGCGTTCCCACTAAAGCAGCGGCAACAGCAGCAAATTTAATTTGCACATGTTGTTTTTACATTAGCATCTGCCATTCTTAAAAGACATTTTTTTTTCATTTAAAGCTAAAACGGTAGAAATTGGCCATACACTTATATCATAAATATACTGGCCATTTTAAAATAAAACATATACACAAAACCCAGAAATACATAATTAAGTATATTTAAATTCTTGTCAAAACAACAAAACATTAATGAGTTATTTTATACTATCTTTATTGAAAATGGAATTTGCAGTAACTAAGTTTCACAATATTTTGCTTTAATTCTCAATGCTGATATTTTAATATGAAGATAACGTTACTTCAAAATAAATTCAAAGCATTCAATCCTCAACTTCATCCTTTTGTAAATTTCAGAGAAAAAAAAAAGCAGATCAGAAGTTACAACGCAGGCACCCTTTAGAACGCACTGTGCAGGCGGCAGAGGGTGTCTTGTCTGCTGGAGAGATCTCAGAGCCCTGACTCGCCCTGCTGACCAGCCTGCCGCAATGGTGCCTGCTTTAACACCATACGTCCATTATTTACTCAGAGACAGTATTCACTGATCAAAAGCCCAAATATAAACGTGATGCTCAATCTTATTATATTTCTAACTTGGAAAGAACAGATGAAACCAAAAGTCTCATTTTCATAAATTTGTTTTGTCGGTGCACCTTGAGCCTCACGCGTGATAAGCTGTGCCCTACTGGAGCTGTGCCCCACGCATGGCGCTGCGCTACAGAACAGACACGCTCACGCAGGAGGGTCACAGTCATTCTCCTTCCCTTGTCCCTGCCCCAGTTTGTCCTAACAAGAGTTCTGCTGTGCTCGCTTTCTAGGATTCAGAGAAAGCCTTGGCTATAGGTTTTCTTGCTCCATGTTGTATCACTTTTTTCACTCAAATGTTTAACTATTATATACTGTGTGTGTAGATAAAGTTGAAGGCTGCTGTTGAGGAGCCGAGAGCTGAAAATCAGTACAGAACAGTTCTCTGTGGACTGACTTATGTAACTAGGATCCCAACTCTCTTCTAACAGTGTTCTTTGTATGAGAGTTGTAAAGACAAACTTTAAGATAAATAAATCAATAATAAACTTCTAAACTGCTCAATGGGATGCTTCCACCCAGTTTCCAAGGATTGGCAGCCCTGGGAAGCCCGTGTGGGGCCTGGGTGTCTATTTTCCCCATCACCAACTCCTCCAGAGCGGTGTGTGGTCCCATCTTGGCTGCACGCTGGAACTGTCCTGGACCGTTAAAGCTTGTGGGCACTTGATCCCCACGGCCAGAGATCCTGATGAACTGTGTAACCAGGGTCAGGTTTTTAAGCTCTCGGGATGGAACATGTTGAGATGCACTCAAGGGTCCAGCCCAGACATCTTGTTCCTATGTGGGTCAGGCCTGAGTTTCCTGGTGCCACAGTACCTGAGCAGGGGCAAGTGGCCAGTGTCATGCAATTCTCCCACCCCTCTGCTTTTCCCTACCCTTTCAAAAGTTTATTTCCCTCCAGTCTCTTACTCCAGAGCAATGTCACGAGGGTCATCCTGGAGATCACTGTCTTTGGAGGGCCCAGACGGAGTAAGAGGCACAGGTCACACAGCCAGCTGGGCTGGCCAGGCAGCACAGTGCCTGAAAGCACCCAGGCCAGTGCACAACAGAGTCCCATCAATACACATGTTTATGCCTGAAGAGGCCACACGGGCCACTTCCCACCAGCTGTGTAGCCGGGATCCACGTCCTTGCCTATGCTGTGGCGTTCCCACCAATGAAATGAGCTGAATAGTGAGCCCCATGAAGGCTGCAGGAGCTGCTGAGGTGACTGGCACTCACTGTCAGAGTCAATGGCAGTGATAATTGAAGTTGGGTAACAGTCAGAAACCACCAGAAGCCTGCTGCGGCCTCTGATGTGCACCCACCCTGCAAACTTCTACCCAATGGTCCTGGCCTGCTCGGGAAGCAAGGTGGGGGTGGATCCCCCAAGAAGGGAGACCTCTATTATCCCCATGGCAGAGAGGGTCTGGCTGAGGCCCCTGCAGGCTGGGAAGTCTGGCAATTATGCCCTATGAGAACGGCCTGCTTACACATGGTAGAATGTGGAGGTAGAAAAACTGCCTGGCTTCCGGGCTCTGAAGACCACCTGGTCCAGCCTGGTCCCACAGACTGGTGTCTGGCACAGGGCCCCAGGCTCTGAACTTTGTCCTGATCACTGTGGGTGGAGGCTGGTGATGGTGGTTGTGTCTGTACGCACCAGTGTGTTCTAATTATCTGTGCAGCCGACTTTGGATTGCAGGCTTTTGACCTTTCGTTATCTTATTTTTCAATCTCTGGTTGTACTTTCGGTTGTTGTTGCTGTGTTAATATTAAAAAAGGAAAAACAAACAAACAAACACTTGTTGCTCTGGCAACAGGAGAAGCATGGGGCCGTAAGGCAGTCTGGGAGTTCGGGTTCCCTGGAAGACCTCTTGGGAACCTGCTCTGCTTCCTAGCTGCAGTGTGACCTCGAGAGGAGAGTTTCCAGACCTCACTGGGCCGTGGTGGGGCTCACCTCCAGCAGAGCAGCGGTTGTGGGACTCTGTCCCACTGAAATGCTGGGGGATAAGAAGACACAGCGGGAGCTTGAACACAGTGGCTGTCTCCCCTAGCATCACACATGTTTACTCACAGGATTCCAAAGTCCAGTCACATGACCCCAGGAGCCAGACCAACAGGTTCCCACTCTCTGACACTCAAACACTGTGGCTCGGAGGTGACAAGCTTTAGCCTGTCAGCTGCCACCACAGCTTCTCACTGAAGCTCCATAACAAGCTTATAGTTAAAGCACTTCCCCCATTCTGCAGATGGAGAAACTGAGGCTCAGAGGTGCAGTGACTTTCCTAAGGCTACCCAGTGACTAAGGCAGCATTCCTTTCTTACCTGATGCTATGTTACAAGTTGGTGGAGGCCTCACTCAACCCTTCCTCACCCCTGTCTACCCCTAGACCCCTTTCATTCTGACCCAGCTCCTGAATGGTGACTCTGGCTTCCAGTCAGGGAGGGAGACCAGACCCTCTAATCTTGGTCAGATGTCCCTTTAATTTGACCACTGAGGCCTATAGAGGTGGCCCTTCTTGCATTTTGCTCTGAAACCTGAGCAATGTGACTGAAGAAGCCTTGAATGAAGGAGAGACTACCTTAGAAGGACGTTCCAGAACGGAAAAGCACAGGCCCTAGAGCCAGCCTACCCACCCAGCGCCGTGCACCAAAGGCATGTGCTGAACCACAGACTCCAACCTCCCCGGTGTGCTGGACTCTGACTCCCACACTCAGAAGCACTATGCTAGGAATGATCCCAGACACCCCAGTCCAGTCTCCATTTCCCAGTGAAGAAACCGAGGCCCAGACAACACTTCTGGGGAAATGCATGCTGAGGTGTGTGCCAGAGCTGAGGGCTGGTTAAAGCGGCCAGTGCCATGGGCAGCTTTATATTTTGATGTATGGGGAGATGCATCCACATTCATCACATCGGGAAGTACAAATAGAGCTGGGCTTGGCCTGAAGCATCCAGTCCAGGACTCTGCCCTTGGAGGCAAAAACAAATGACCGTCTCAATCTAACTGGTGCTCATTTGGAAGGCCAGGGAGAGCTGTAAGTCCCAGGAACTCAGACTCTAGGACAGGCGTCTCAGATCTCAGATTCTAGGGCCTCATGTCAGGACCTAGGTTCCCAGAGACTTCTCAGAAAGCAGTTGTCTTTTAAGAATCTCTCCTCTCTGAGGCAGGGAAGGGAGCAAAGAAAAATGTAGAGCTCAACAAAAATTAATTTTTTTAAAAAAAGCAGGAAATTGAAAAAAGGAATATCTCCTCTCCCCAATAAACCAGGTCATAGTGTGGATTCTGAATTGCGAGAGACTAACTATAATCTCATTACTCAGAGCTGTGTGACCTTTGACAAGGAGCTTGCCCGCTCTGGTCTTAACATTGTCTGTAAAGAGGACTATCACACTGTCCAGAAAGAAGCTAGCCCTGACTTGCTGACACTCTAGTATGTCTTTGACCAAGTAGCAAAGTATCTTCTCCTCACGTGAAGAGAGTATTCATGAAGATGTCCCCTGGGACGTGGGACAGGCCTGGGGTTCCTGCAGACGGGCCCAGAAAGGTCATGGCCACTAAGTCCTTGGAATGGAGCCTGGCAGAAGGCAGAGTGGGGGACAAAGGAAATGTGTTCACTGCCCAATCCACCATATCCAACCCCCAAACCTAAGCAGGACCACTGGGGCTCAGGAGGGAGTAGGCAGCACTTGCCCTGATCACACAGAGTTAGTGGCCTAGCCCAGGTGGGCCCTCAGGATTCTAACTCTGCAACCCAAGGCCTTGCATATTTTTGACGGGAAGACACTGTCCCTGAAGTCAGGGATGACATGGGTAACTAGCTCATGAGACCCTAGAGTCTAAGCAGACGGGCCTGGTGTCCAGCATCTTCAAAGTCAAAGGCGTGGCACTTCACAGTTCCTGCCTGCCCTGCCCCGGCCAGCTGACCAGAGCTGGCACACCTAGCTTGCTGAAACCCCAGTATAAGGCTCAGAGGTAAAGGGCTCAGGGGTCCAAAGGCCACTGAAGAGAACCCCAGGTGACTTCAATCTTGAGCTACTGCAGCTCACCAAGATCCCACCACGGGCTAGCCTCAATCGGGACAGAACACAGATGTGGGGAACCCTTCTTCCCCACAGGAGTGCACAAGACAATGGGGCATCAAATAACACACTGTGGCAAAGGCCCAGCTGTCCTGCTCCCCCCAAGGGACAGCTGCGTCATGGGAACAGTCGGCCACAGTACTAAGTGACTGCCTTATCCTTGACGGAGAAACCTGTTTCTCCCACCCCCCACTCCTGGGACACAGGAGGCAGATTGTTACTTCAGGAGCTGGTTCAGATGCCCCAGGCTAACCGCCCTGTTCACGGCCAGCTGAAACAGTTCCCCATGATAAGGAACTGAGAGAACCTAAGCAAGGTTATCGCTTCTTAACCAGGGGGTTTATAGTTCAGGCACCAGACCTGCCCTGGGACAGACAACCCACACTGGACATTGTGAGGTCTGGGGAGGAGACTGGCTCACTCACTCCCACAATGGGCACGCTAGGCCAGGGCCAGGGTTCCTAAAACAGAGTTAGGGTGTGGGCCCCCGAGTGGGTTATTAGGGACAAGGAGGGAACTGTAATCAGGGCTCCCACATGGCAGCAGGCAGCAGGTTCTGCCAGCTCCATTGTACCCTCCCCAGGCTGAGCTCAGGATGGAGGAGAGGTATGGCTTCAAGGCTGCTTTCTGTAGGCCCTTCCAGAGCCCACTCCCACAGCCCTGGCTTCTCCACAAGTGTCCAGACAGGTTCACACTCTGCTCACACTCGGCTCCTTCTGCCCCCTCCTAGGCACTCCTCCTTCCCTTTCTCCCTCCCTCCCTCTCTCCCTCCCTCTCTTCCTCCCTTTGTAGATAGGTTCTTATGATCTGAGCCCTACTGTCTTCAAACTCACTCAGCAGCCAAGGATTACCTTGAACTTCTGATCCTCCTGCTTTCATTTCCTGAGTGCTGGGATTTCAGGCATGTGTGATGCTAGGGACCGTACCAAAGCTCCATGCACACTCTGCAGATGCCACCAACTGAGCCACATCCCCAGCCCCTGTGACTTACTTTCCTGAACCTCTGCTTTCATCCCTGAAAATGATCAGACTTCCTGCTTCCCGTGGCTTAGGTTTAAGAGGGACTTGGCCTCTTTGGTGGGGACACAGGGTGAGACAGCGTCACACACCGAGGAACGCACGCTCCTCCCGACACAGAAAGCTGGGGTGGAGGCAGATGTACTCCTCAGACAGGGTCTTGCTGACATCCTGCTCCAAGCAGTGGCCCAGGCTGGGAGAAGAAGAGGATAGGGCCCTCTCACTTCTACCCCCCCCCCCAACCCCGTGGCTCCTGTGCCTCTACCAGAGTACTCTGGGCCGCTCTGCCTTCTCGCCTCTGGGACCGCCTCTCTAGCAACTGCAGGGCCTGTGACACACAGGGTCAACAGCCACTTCCCTTGGAATATAGCTCAGATTCCGGCCTCATCATCCTCTGTAGGGCAGGCACCAGGCTCTAAGGAGGGGGTGGCTCAAGACATCTAGTTCCACAGGGAATAGATGGGTTAATGTTGATGGACAAAGACTATTATATTATACTTTGAACTTTATGGATAGGATTGCTAGATCCCACCCCCCATGGTGTCTGCTGCATAAGAAGGTACAAAAAAGTATATTTCAGCAGGTGCAGAGAACTGATTAGGCATATTTGGTCACTAGATGAGATAAAGAAAGGGTTAGAAAGAGGAAGGGCTATGATAGCAATAATGAGACAGAAACTTTCTATTCATAAGATGAGACCACTTGTCTGAGCTTTACATTCCCAAGGACAAGAGTTCCTCTTCTAAGGATGCTTTATGTCTAACACCTGTTCCTGATAATATATTTTTCTTAAAAATTGCTGATGTAACTAAAAGAAGATTTCTTACTGTACCAACTGATGATATATGACCTTCTGATTTGTTCTTTGTTTGAATACTATATAAAGAAAACACGAATCCAGTAAAATCGCAGTAGATTCCAACCACTCTCTTGTGTGTTGTGTCTGTCGCCGACCCCGTGCCGTCCTGTGTACCAAGACCCTGCTTCTCCCACGGTCTGAGTGGCTCCCCTGACCAGTCTGTGGCAGGGTGAGGGGTAAAACGAGGCAAAGGCATGTGAGGAGGGGAGAATGGGAGAGGAGGGGAGGAAGAATAAGAGGGAAGAAGACAGACAGATATCCAGGTGACAGGACCTCAAGTACGCTGGTCCCTACAGGGAGCTTGGGGGACGCGCTCAGAGGGTAAGTATGCAAACTCCAGGTACTATTGGCCCACCAGAAGTCAGACCCCAGGCCCCCAGCAACTCCAGATGCTGATGAGTTTCTACTCGCCATGTCTTGCAGCAGGGGCCCCTGGACCCCAGTGGGGCATCTATGGGCCTTGTATTGACTCCTCTGCTCTCCCCTCAGGAGCTACCAGCAGCTACCTGCCTCCCAAGTCTGTTCCCCTCAATCCAAGCCATATCCCCTCCAGACTCGTGAGTAGTCCTCTGGGCTAGTCTTTATGGTCAGATGGAGTACAAGGGAACTTGGAACCTAGCACCTGCCACACCCAAAATAAGGAGAAAAAATGGGAAGCAGGAACATTTTGGGGGTAGGGAAAGTTAAGACAGTCTTTTCACATAGCTAGGCTGGCCTCAGACTTATGGCAATTTTCATGCCTCGGCCTTCCAGGTGCTGTGATTGGAAGCCTCTGCCACTGTGCCTGTCCCGCAGAAGGAACTCAGTGTCAGCCAGCATCAGGGAAGCCACAGCAACAAAGAACCCGTAGACTCTCCCCTCAGAGCTCCAGAAAGGAGACAAGGACAGAAACCAGCTGGATCAGCTCTTCCCTTCATTCCTGATGGTCGCAAACCTCAGTATACCAATATGTGACACCCTACCGCAGTCCCTAAAGCTGATGGGAATCCTGGCCCTCGACCCTCATCTCCTCTCTTATGTCTTGACACTCCTCTCTCCTTGCAGGGCTACCGCTTCCTTTCCTTCTCTTGGCAAGTGGTAGGCCAGGCCTCCGGGATGCAGATCCTGAGGGTGGTGGGGTAAAGGTGGTGGGTCCTGCTGTGGGCCCCTTCGAGGGTGGCCATGTTCATTCCTGCTGTAGGAGGTAGGAAGTCTAGGTGGTGAAGGGACCAGTATGCTCGTGACTAGCATAAATAACAAGGCTTCCTGAGACCCCGGCTCCCCGTCTGGAAACTGAGGCCTGGGGCTAGAACTGGCAGTGCCTACATCCAGCTGCAGGGCCAGCACTCACGTTGCCCTGCCCTAGCCCTGGTACCAGGGAAGAACATCCTACCCTAGAGGTGATGCAGGATGCGGAGTCACTGGCATTTGAAGAGAGTCTGGACAACCCAGGGGAGATTAGTGCTTTCCCTGAATGCCTGCAAGTCCCTCGTGGGAAAAGCACCCTTTCCTTAAATGATCAGCGATGACTCAAGGTCAAGACCTGAGAGCCCCAGGCCTGTAGCCGGCAGCCCTGGAACACACAGACCCAGACATTCTGAGCCCCAGGCCTGAAGCTGGCAGTCCTGGAACACATAGACCCAGACATTCTGAGCCCCCGGGCCTCCGCAAGGGCCTGGTCCCACATCTGCTCTAACCCTGTGCTCAGGCCTAGCTGGGGAGGCTATTCATGTCACCAGCCACATAAAGCCTGAGGTTGGAAGTTTACGCCCCCATGCCTTGCTGGGAGAAGAAACTCAGTGTCAGCCCACAGCAGGGACATCACAGCAACAGCAGGTCCCAAGCCTGTAGACTTTCCTCTACTCAGTCTTCAGGGCCCTAGGGAGGAGGAACAGGAACCAGTTGGACCAGTTGCTTGGTCAGAGGACCAAGTTTTCCTTCAGAGAGGATGGTGGCTTAAAAGAAGGTAGACAAGAGATGGCAGACATTCAGGCAGAGTAGTAGACTCCAAACCCTGATATATGCAAGTCTGTAAAATACTGTTCTGAAGACATATGGGCTCTAGGAAAAGGAAGGGGCAGAGTGTGTAGGATCCCAGCCCCATCTCCACGCCCACCTGGGCTCTTACACACCACGACTGCAGGCTGCCTGAACCATCACCTTTCCTCCACATGGGCTCCAGACCTGGTCCTCAGGAGGTCTTGGGTCCCTCACAGGAGGGCCCACCAGCTCAGTGCAGAGCACTGGGCTCCCTGGGGCTGAGGAGAGAGGGGCCCAGAATCCTCCCTTCTTCAGGAGGCAATGTGGTGGGGGAAGTTCTTCTGAGCCGTGGGATCTGGGCAGCAGCACCCTGCCACTGTAAGAACAGACTAAGAATCATCCCCTCCCTGACTGATTCCCGGGGCACTGGAGGGCTTAAGAGAGAGTGTGAGAAACTCTCCGTGGCCAACAGCTGTAAAGTCCAAGGCATCATTATGAGAAAAGCAGAGTGGGCGCCCCAGGAGGGAGTGTGGAATCTGAACGTCAGCCCCACACCTTTCAGTTGGCAACATGAACAGGCACTTCTGCTCTCAGCCTCAGTTTCCTCAGACATGGGCGTTGGTGACCACCACCTGGGAGGCTGACCTGGTAAAGAGTTTTCTGCAAACAGCCCCGGGCAGGCCTGGCTCACACCAGATTCACAGGAGCCACAAAGCACCTTCCTCTGCTGCACATGACAGGCAGAGCCCAGGCTGAGGGAAAGTTTCTGGCTCCCTGGAGCACATACTGGGGACAGGAGACGTGAACTTAGATTGCCTGTTCCTGAGGATCGGGGGAAGCAGAACAAGGCTCTGCCTTAGGAGGCCTTCAGTTTCCAGTGGATCTCCCTGGGTAGGCACAGTGCTAGAGAAGGTATAGAAGGCATGGCAGCTTCCCTACCCACGGGAAGAAGCCAAGGCAGGTGAAGGGTCAAATGTTATTGTAAGCCAGCTTGCCGGAGTCTCGTGCCCTCACACCCAGGCCTCGGGAGCTCAAAGCAGAGCCTTGGGTTCTCTGGGGCTGAGGGGACAGGGCATGTGTCAGGGCCCCAGTTCTCCTGCAGTAAATGGGGGCTCTGCTATGTGTGGAATTCCCCATTCATACAGCATCCATATGGGAGGAGGGATGGGAGGGCAGCCATCAGCCTCACTGGGTGAACCTTTGGAACAGGACACAAGCCCCACATTCATTCGGCTAAGCTGGATTCGCTAAGGGTTGCCCTGAGGATCCCCTGGGATGGATGGCGTGTTAGAAACGTGTTGGTCAGGCGGTAGAGCAATTGCCTAGCATGTGCAGGCCCCTGGGTTCAGTCTTCAGTGTGGAAAGGAAAAAAGAAAAGAGAGAAATGCACATAGTTGGCCCAGCGAGAAGCTTCAGCGAGGGAAGGCCTTTGCGGCCAGGCCTGACGACATGAGTTCAATTCCCAGGAACTCCCAGGTTCCATGTGGTGGAACAGGAGGATGGATTCCCACAATGCATCCTCTGGCCTCCATACCCACATCCTCCCCCAGCCCTCATACATGTACTAAAATAGATGATGCACACGCCCAGGCCATGTCCACCCCAGTGGGACAAAGCTTTCCCAAGCTTCCTACAGACTGGCATGCACACCAGAGTGTGAGAACCACAGCACCCGTCACGCCCACCTCCCACTCCTGAGATGCCCTACCAGTGGCTCCCAGAGCTCTGGTTCCAGAAGGCTACTAGGAAGAACAAGTCACGGCAGGGACAGGCCATTAAATAGTAAAGCGATCCATGACTAGTTAATGATACCGCAGGCTCCAAGGGCGGAGGGTCCAAAGTCACATGGAAGAGAGACCTGCCTGACCCTTGCTGTTCCTGCCTCTCAGACACAGCAAGCTCCTGTGCCCACACTGCCTTTCCTGTGACCTTGAATTCAGGGACCACCTGGCCCAAAAGCTGCCTTGAGGAATTTACTACTCACTCTGGGGCCAGAAGGCTGAGCACAAAATACAGCAAGGGCAAGGGGACCACTTCAGTCACATGGGTCATCATGAAATATTCAAATGGGGCAGGCAGATGCTCAGCACAGGGGATGCACCTCCTCTTCCCAGAGCTAGGAGCGGGGCCGTGGGGAGTCATGTGGCAAACTCCTCCCTATGCCACAGTAAACCCAGGCTCAGGCTCACAGGAAGCCGCTCTGACGGCACAACCCAGTCTGGGGGTGTGAACACTGCTTTTATATTTTTTTTTAAAAAAAGCCAAAACACCAAATTGTTCACAGTGGTTATCTCTGAGCAATTGTTTCCTTTGAGCATATGGTTCTGTGCACTGTAAGTTTTTCCACAAAATCTCTCTTCAATGATTAGAAAGATTTTCATTATTTTGTTTTCCATTTGGTTCTTATGGAAAGAAAGATTCTTTGGTCACTGTTGCTTTGGGACATATATGTGTGCATGTTGTGCCTGTGTGTATGTGTGTTCACATGTATATAGGCACACGTATGGAAGCCTGAAGTTTAAGTCTGTTGTCTTCCTGGGATCCCTCTTCACTTTATTTATTGAAATGGTTTCTCACTGAACCTGGAGCTTCCCAATTCCAGCTAGTCTATCCAGACAGCTTACCCCAGAAATCCCTGTCTCTGTCTCTGGGGCTGAGGGTAGAGGCAGCTGCCACATCTGCTGAGATTTTGTATGGGTTCTTAGGGTCCTCACACTTACAGGGACCACGTTTTACCCACCGAGCCACCGCCTCAGCTCATGAGGTTGCTTTGTTTTGCTTTTTAAGTCTATGCAAAACCACCACTCCTTTTTAATGTTAGAACCATTATTTGGGTCCCCTCAACTCTAAAGCAGCAACACCCAAGTCTAGGCTGGGTTCTTCAATCTGAACACTAGCAGAACCATAGAGGTCCAAGTCCCCAGCTGAGTTGGCACTTCAGGCAGCCATAGTAAGCTCCCTCGCCCAGCGCAGGGCTGCCTGGCTCAGCTCTCATTTGCCATTGCCACCACCATCACACTTACCAGCTTCTGGCTTTATGAGGGTGCACTCTTCCTGCCAGTAGGCATTTCCATGTTTAATCTACCTGCAAACACAGGTGAGGAAGGCAGTCTGGGTGTGATGGTGCACGTCTGTAACCCCAGCACTTGGGAGGCAGAGGCAGGCAGGTCTCTGTGGATTTGAGGCCAGCCTGATTTACTTAGTTCCATGATAGCCAAGGCTATGTAAAGAGACCCTGTCTCAACCAATCAACCAACCAACAAACCAACCAATCAATCAATCTGGCTAACCCTGGAGTGTCAGTGTCTGAAGAATGGAATGAAGGTGTATGGCCCTCCCAGCAGCTCTCTGCTTTCCATGTATATGTGTGCCTTGAGCACACGGCATCACGCTATACGGTCTCTGGCAAATGCAGGCCTGCTGCTCTACTCTACAGATGATGGGGTAGCAATTAAACAAGGCCTGGGGATCTTTTGGACAGACTAGAGTAGAACACACATCCTCTTGCCCTAGACACACACACACACAGTCCAGAGGTCAGAGAGGTAGATGTTCTACATGACAGAGCATGAACTGAGGTCTAGACACCCACACACTCGTTATATAACTTCAAAGACATCAATCCTCTCCAGTGAGTCCACCGAGTTTCTATGCCCTCTATAAATGGTGATGCCTTGTCCAGCCCCCTGCAGCAGCACACTAATAATCCAGCTCCTGAGACAGTCGGAGATCGTTTTCTCCCTATAGATGTACGACTACTAACTGCTGTTATTAGCAACAAGTGGTGAGCATGTACCGAGTGCTGACTATGCATTTGAAGTGTATGTGTGTGTGTGGGAACACACATTCCTCTCTCTGCTTGTTCCACCATGGAGGAGCCTCTATTGAGTATATACTTCCAGCCTTGTGCCCAGCCCTCCCCTTCTTCAGTCCCTGCCCCAGATCCAAGGGTAGCTTATCTGATGGACTCTCTGGGAGACACACCAGGCTTGCTAGGCCAGGCTCCCTTGGTGCAGAGCCAGGTTGTCTGTAGAAAGCTGCCATCCTGGTGTTATCTGCTCTTGCCACCTGGTCCTACAGCGAGGCAGGCTCCTGACAAATGCCATCTGCATCCAAACAAGTGACTCTCCTGGTTCCAGAACAGAGAGTGTGAAAGCCCCATGTCCAGATCTAAAGCCATTTCCTACCATAGACTTGCACATAGCCCTCATTCGGCGCCCTGGTGTACGCGAGAATGCTGAGGCTCGGAGAGGCAATTAAGCAAGCTGTCCTTGTCAACCACTGGTGACAGGCTCTGTGAAAAGCACCTAGCTTTCAGTTGGGTCACACCTCTGCTACCTGTGATATTCTCACCCATATCTGGTGTTGGTTGCCCAACCAGGCTGTGGCCCAGGAACTCCCTGGGAGTTGCCTGAGTCTTAACAAGCTCATACGTTCTTCAAACCAACACTCCACCTCTCCTCTAAAAAACAGGATTGATTAACAACCAAAAACTCAATGTGACTTCAAGTTTACAATCCATTTTTCTTAATTTTGTTGTATGTGTGTTCATTTTTTAAAATTGAATATCAAAAAGAGTTGAGCTTCTGACATGAGGTTTAGAATATAAGGAAACTTTAAAAGGCAATAAATGTTTCCAATATGCATATTTGGACATGGTAATGTGCATATATATTTACTTGGGGTGTTTAGTTATTTATTATATGTATGAGTGTTTTGCTTATATGTATGTAAATACTCTGTGTGTTTATGTGACATCCACAGAGGAGGAAGTCAGATCTCCTTGGAACTGGAGCTGCAGACAGGTGAGAGCAACCATGTGGGTGCTGGGAACTGAACCCAGGTCCTTCACAAGAACAGTAGAGCGCTCTTAACTGCTGAGGCAGCTCTCCAGCCCTATTTGGTGGCTTTCGTTTTGTTGTTGCTACATTTATTTATTTGTTCATTCATTCATTCAGTGTGTGTGTTTGTGTGTGTATGTGTGTGTGTAGGCACAAAAGTGGAGGTCAAAGGACAACTTTTGGGGGTCAGTTCTCTCCTTCCACCATATGTGGCTTGAACTCAGGTCATCAAGCTTGGGAGCAAGCTTGCAAGCTGAGCCACCTCTCCACCCTGATGTGCACATTTAAACAGGTGTTTATCTGCACTGGGGCCTTGGTGGGGAGTCACGGGGGAGCAGCCCCTACCACTGTGTGCCTCCAGAGCCTCCTGGCAGCGACTGAGCTCTGACAATCCCCACCTTCCTCCTGGGCTGGCTCAATGCAGGCGTCAGGCCAGCACCCAGATGTCCTCTCCCTAGGAAAAGCTCTGCCCTGCCCACAGTGGCCTCACATGTGCCTGGATGACAAAAGCCCCCATAGAGCAGCTGCAGGATGACAGCTAACAGTCTGGGAAGGGCTGCATCTTGTCTGAGGTTTCACAACACGTCTTAAGGACAAGCTGGAGTATGAACCCAACTGCCTGGTCTTTAGTCAAGGCTGCCTTGAGGCTTTGGCCTGCCAAGGACTGAAGCCTGCTTCCTGTCAGGAGCAATGGCCATAGCAGCAGGTATGGAGACAGTGCCTAGAGGTGCCAGCACTGTTAGAAATCTTTCACAAGCATTAGCTCTTATGTCATTGTCAAACACACAGCGAAGTGAGCACAGCGGTCCCTTGGATGCTCAGAGTCCCTTGTGAACAACAATGCAATGTGGATAACCTGAGCACATCCAGTGTGCCTTAAGCTATCACTAGCTGTCACACTGCACCATTAGGAACTAATGACAGCTCCACAGAGTCTGCCCACAAGAGAGTTTCTCCTCAAACACACCAGGTCTACAGCTCAGCAGAAGTGAAACCCCTACCTGAGGGATGGTTAATTCTAGCTGCCAAAGTGACAGGATCATCTAGGAGACCAGACTCTGGGCTTGCCTGTGAGGGATTATCTAAATTGGGTTAATTGAGGTGGGAAGAAACAGCCTGAGTAGGCAGCACCAATCCATAGCCGGGCGTTCCAGACTGCAGGCAAAGGAGGAAGCTAGCTACTTTCTGACTGCAGATATAATGTGACCAGTTGCATAAGCCCCTACTCCCATAGTACCCTCACCATAGCAGACTATATCCCTTCAAATTGTAAGCCAAAATACACCCCACCCCACCCTGCTTTAAGTTGCTGTTTATCCAGAATTCTGTCATAGCAACAAGAAAACAGTGACTGCACCATGGACAGCCTGTGGCTGTCACCTTCACAGGTACTGACACTGACTTGTACTAGGGGTGCAGACGCATGCCCAAGGCTCCACCCAACTAGTAAATGACAGCAGAGGCAGACATCCTGGGGACGTTTGATTCCAGAGTCTCTGACCTTGCCTAGGATCCCTGTAAGCTGCCCCCACCCCACTCCCGGCCCTGGTTCCTCAAGAGTTCCATGGCACAGCGAGGATCTGAACCCAGGCCCAAATGTCCAGCCTCCAGCACTCTGTCCAGTGTTGCATCAGCCCTGAGCACAGGCCCAGACCCTGAGCTAGCACACATGGGACTCCTAACTTATCAAGGAGAGCTGGGTTGAGGCCCAAAAGGCACAGACACTGTAGCACAGGCCAAGAAGGCCTAGCACCTCCCAAACTGCCCAGGTGGTCTGTGGATGATTCCTGGCCTGGGCATCCTGAGAGCACCACCGCTTCCCCAGTCTGAGTTCCACAAGCAGTAGCTCTGATCGCTGTCAGCTGCTGCCAGGGAGGTGCCTTTGGCTGAGTAAGGGTTCACTAACGGCTGCAGAGGTCCCTCACTAGGCTAAAACTGAGGAAGCTGGCCTTTCCCCTCTCTGTAGAGTAAAGGCCCA
Organism: Myodes glareolus; assembly: GCF_982192425.1. Lineage (NCBI taxonomy): Eukaryota > Metazoa > Chordata > Mammalia > Rodentia > Cricetidae > Myodes > Myodes glareolus. The sequence continues at coordinate 85,404,067 of NC_142035.1, read as the reverse complement.
GGTTTCACAGGGAAGCGGAAGCCCTGTCGGCAGCCCACCCCTCTTCCTGGTGCAGTTTCAAGGTCCTGCTTCCTGAAAGTGTGACCCTCACCAAAGGAGTCACCAAGGATCTCACATGGAGCTGAGTCCCTACTGAAGTTCTCACAAGACAACCCTCTTATCAGCCGTCATTTCCTGAGTGTTCACTGTGGGCCAAGGTACATAAATGGGCGGGGTAGTTCCTGCCCAGGAGGCTGTCTATATGAGTCCTGTCTGTATGCCTCAAACCAGTCGGAAGAAGAACCTAGGAGCACCCAACACTTAGAAATGACTAGTGTCTTGGGACACCCCATGAATGCTTATTGGAGAAGCATAGAAGGCCGAGGAGGAGGCATACTGAGAAATGTCCCTGGTGGAGCTAGAATGAACTAACCAGACGCAAACTCTAGCTACACCTCTCAGCCATTCAACATCTGCCCTGTGGCAGGGATAAAATGCTTTTTCCCATACAAGTGTTTGTGGGGTCCTCACACCACCCCACGAAGCCATAATCACCACTATCATCATTTTCCTGGTTCAGAAATTGAGGCTCAGAAACAGTTTCAGAGCTGGGAAGTGGAGCTCAAGGGTGTAGTGCTGAGCCACATGACATGCTGTGTACAGCTCTATAAGGCAGAATGGGGGTACAGACCAGGAGGCGGGACGAGCCCTGGCGGAGGGCATTGCTCAGCCCTCTGGAGCCTCGTATGTGTGTGCTGCCTGAAAACCAAGAAATGGCTGGCTGGCAGCAGGGCCTGGAAGAGACGCCCAGAGAGGACTTCTCTACGTTCCCATGTGGACAAACACGAGAGTCCCTGTTTGCCTCTGCTCTTCTCAGCTGCGTTAGCCCTACGTGTGTCAGCTGCTAACAGGAAGCTCACTGTGGTGCTGGGGGAGTCCCAGGAATGAGTCAGGAGTAAGTCAACTGGACAGACCCCAGCTGGACCCTGAGGGCACTGGCTTCAGGGTGGCTCCTCTCAACATGACAGCATCAGCAGCTGAGAGGAGAGGAACATATCTAGACCATTGGGCCCTGTTTACCTCTGGGCTTCCACTTCAGGCTTCTCAGACTCATGCTGGCCCTTTCCTGCTGAGATTAAACAGGTCACCTCCCCCACCCCATCCTGTTCTACAGAGGGGTCCCGGGCCAAGCAGCCTGGGTTCTACACATCTACACCCCCTTCCTGCCAGCTGCCTCTGGCTGTTTGATGCTACTGATTATATCATGGCTACAACCCAGCTTCCCACAGGGCAAAGGAAGTGGGTATAATGGTTTAGAGAAGAGGCTAAGGGTAAGGTCTCAAGGCAGGAGAGCCTGCGGGCTCCAGACATTTTAAATCCAAAGTAGTGGTCAGGACCTAGGCTGCTGGGTTAGGCAGCAGTGTCTTGGGACATCCCCTTCCCCAGTGAATGAGGATCAGACCCTACTTGGCCCTCAAATGAAAGAATTGGGTCCCCAAGGTGGAGGGAGTTGCCAGCCAGTGGGAACTTCCTCTTCTAAACTAAGGGGATGCCCCTGCATGTCAAACTTTACTCCAGGGAACCAAAAGCCATTCCTTGTGGGAAACTTGTGCCCAAATGTCTGACCTCTCACCCTAACTTTTCGGGGCTGAACAGGGAATCCTGGGTACTTTTCCTACCCACTCTGATCAGATGCCCACTGCTGGTTGGCACAGGCTCCCCAATGCAGCCCAGACCTCACTTCTTCACTCAGTAGCCTCCATCTTCCCTGTGACTGCCACTCACTCAGTGTAGCCACCTTCCTGAGCCCCAGCTGGGCCCCACAGAAGGGCAGGGCAGGGCAGGGCAGGGCAGGGCAGGGCAGAGCTGTACCCCCTCGCCCTGCTGTATCACCCTTGACTGGCTGTCTTTTCTAGCCTGTAGCCTCTTTCCACCGAAAGTCCCCTAGCCTGGTTGGGTCATCTGCCCCTGCACATCTGGCACATGTGGTGTCGAGCTTTATATCCCTCCCCTGCTCTCTCGAACCTTCGATAGCTCTTCTCACTGTCTGTGATACAAGCCCAAGCTTTTCTTATTGGCATTCAGATTCAGAGCCTTCTGGAGTTCATCCCCCCACTATCTCTGCGTTGCCCACCCTAAAAGCCCAGCTGCAGTATTTACAGTACAATGTATAACAGCAGCAAAGTTACAGATGTGAAGTGGCAATGAAAGTCATGTCATGGTTGGGGTCACCACCACATGAGGAGTTGTATCAAAGGGTCGCAGTGTTAAGAAGGGTGAGAATCACAAAGCTAGACCAGTAACCCAGCCAGTTCCCAGGAGCTCGCTCAACAGGCTGGCCTTGCCTCTGAGCATCTTCCTTTGCCGAGACACACTCTGCCCGAACTTCCCAGTCCTGAAGGCCCCAAAGGCCACTCTCACCCTTTCTTTGACTATCTTGTGTCTCATTCCCTGATCCAAGTTCCTTCCCAGATGCTGAGAAACCAAAGGTGAGGGCCCAATGTCGTGCTATTGCTTGGCATTCAAGGCATAGAATGGGAGTGGTGGTGGGAGGGGTCTCTTTCTACCAATGTGGCCCCCTCCTCACTGTAGCAAATTCTCATCTAGCGCCACCGAAATGCTGACAGGGAGTGTGCAGGTCCAAGCTTAATCAGGACTGAGGAGAAAGTCCTGCCCATGTCTCATCCTCACCCCTAATACTGGCTCTGGCTCTCCAGAGTCTCCTCACAGATTATAACACACACAAGTATAGCACCTTCCGTGCCTTCTGTGCCCATTCTGCTCCCACAGACCGTATGCTCATCCTGCCCCGAACTGAGCCTCCTGCCACTAGAGCTTCACAGACCCCTGGGACTTGCCCTGAACTGATACTGACTGTGAGAGCCTCTCCAGGCAGGCAATGGATGAGGGGGTCTCAGAGCAGCTCAGGATGAGGGCAACGCCAGCCAGGTCCCTGCGAGAACGCACATCTACAACCTCAGCTCTGCTGGGTATGCAGTACGGACTCTTTCGGGGGTCTTTAAATTCAACATCCATCAACCCCTTGCAATGAAATGAACTCAGGCACTCTTTAGTTCAGGTACAAAAGAACAAGGTGATGGTGGCTGCTGTCTGTTTCTGACTCTGGTGAGGCCAAGGATGAGACAATGACAGCTACCCATCAGCCCTTCAAACCAGGCTGAGCCCCCAAAATAAGTAGGTTTATTTCACAGAAGGAAGGCAACATATCACCTGCCCACTGACCTCACAGGAGCCTCTCAGCGAGGTTTCTGGGGCCCCAGTGTCTTGTCAGGCATTGTGCACACAGTTTCATTTAGTTCTTTCCCCCAAAGTCACAGATGAGGAAACTGAAGTTTGAAGGGGGAGTGGAATCCAAGTTGGCTGAGTCCGAAATCCTTGACACAGCAAGGACCCAGGGACCCCCACCACTATCAGGAGTGGAGACACTTCAGCACAGGTACCTAATCCTCGGCACAGCAGGGAGCTCCAGAGCTTGGCTAGATTCTGAGCAGGTTTTGTGGGGTTTCCCCTTTTGCTATCCATTCACCCCAAAATTGCTATTCCTCCACCAGCTCACCTGGAAAAGCCTGGCCGTTTCCACTGTGAGCCCAGCTCAGTGGAGCGCTCAGAAGTTGGAAGGAAGGAAAGAATGTTAATTGCTCTGCTTCGGAGTCCCGTCCTGGGACTCAGTAACTCAGGGTGACATATCAAGCCATTTTTCTCAGTGGCATTTTGCAGCTGAGGTCTAGCTACGCAATCTGAATGCGGGTGGCCTCCCGCACCGCAGTGCCTGTCACCTGCTAGCCCTTACCTTCCCGGGTTTTGGTGAGAAAGGGCACTCCGGGAGCACCGGGCACACTTCAATCAACTTCCTCCTTCTGGAACCCGAGTAGGGTTGGGGGCAGGGACCGGCCTAGGGCCACAGGGCTGGTGTGTGGCGCAGCTAGAACTAGGGAGTTCAGGACTCGGAGACGAATGATCTTTCTCAGCCACTAACTGCTCTGGTCTGTAACCTGTTGCCCAGCCGGCCGCGAAGGTTGCAGAAGTCCAGGCGAAGCTAAGTTTGCTTCCAGTTGTCCCGCCCCACCTCAGGCCCCTCTTACCTGCTGTCTCAGTTCTGGCTATACGCTTTAAGTCCGGCTTCTTAAACTGGCGCCCCAGCCCGCGTCTGACTGCGCAGCTTGCTTCAATCCTTCCACTCTTCCCCGCCACCCCCTCCCGGAGTCAGTCCACAAGCTCAACGGCCTTGTCAGGCCACGCCACGCCCCCTTTAATGCTCCTTTCGGGGCCTGGTGGGAGGTAGCACCAAGCTCCGCCTACCACGGCCTCCTGGCCCAATCAAACGGTCACACCCCTGGGCTGCCCTTTGCCAACCCTCAGCTCCGCCTCCAGCCCTGCAGTCAGTCCGCAAGCAGCGCTCTTTCCTGTCTACTGATAGCCTGGAGGTGAGGCTCTGTGCGCGGTTTGCTCCGCCTGCTTTGGGCCTCCAGAGGATGAAGCCTGCCCTGGACCCCAAGTCTCTGCATTGTTTTCTGTGCCCTTCCAGCCTCTAACAGCCCTGCCTAACGGTCCTTTCCCCTGCATTCTCCCTCATCCTTCCCAGGTCCCTCCTAAGCCGCTGGCGGTCCTCCTAAACCCTTCGCTTTCCCTGCCTCAACCCCTTTCTCTGGGGGTTTACCCCCGGGCCTCCAACTGGGAGGCCACGCCCCAGCTCCGGCTTCACCCTGATCTTTTTCCGCTTGGCAACCCCTGCTCAGAGCTGCAAGCCTCGGGCCCCCACGCTGGCATTCTAGGACCTGGTTTATCCTGGCGCAACCCGGGAATGGCGTGGGAGCGTTCACGTTCCAAGACTAGGACTCCATGTGGAGGCTGCCAGGACCCAAGAACTTTCTGGAAATACTAACAGCTACCATTGGTTGAACCCTTGCGGATTAGCCAAGCGCTGTGAAAGCCGTGATCTTTGAGTTCTACTTTCCTTGAGCCCATTTTACAGATGAACAGCCCAAGATTTAGAAAGATGAGGTCATGGGCTAGAGTCTAACTATAGTTGCTTGTGGACCATTCCTACGCCTCGAATCACAGGATTATGCTTGCCCTAGCTTGCCTGGATTTTGGCCCTTGAAGAAGTGGCCCAGGCCAGCCAGCCATAGTACAACAGGCTGATGAGGGCGTAGCAGAAGAGGGTTAAACGCCTGAGTCCTGCATGTCTGTCTTCTCCCTTTAGAAAGTGGGCTACCAAAGGTCTCCAGGAGTCTACACGGCTTACCCTGTATGTCCAGACTGTGGACTAGCCTCAGGCAGGTTACCAGGTTAATGCCCAGAAACCTTAACCTGTGTGCTGGCAAAGCTTGCAGCAGCACGTATTGGCATCTCAGAGCAGCCGTTGTGGAGGGTATGAAGGAGCCTGCTTCGCAGGAACCCAACTCGTAGGGAATGCTGGATGCCCAGTGGTTCCCAAAAGCTCTATCCTCACCCCCAGAAGTGCCACCACTGCCTGGGAACTTGTTAGGAGCATGTTTGGAGTTTGAAACATCCCAGAACAGAGTGAGAAACTGCAGTGGTTTGTTTTTACAGGGTTTCCAGATGATTCTGAGTTAGCTTTGAGTTTGAGAGCCAATACTTGGAATAGATAAACACTTAGGGTCTAAGACTCACAGGACCGAGGTAGACCTGGCAGCTGTGTAACCCAGGGCAAAATAAAGTACTTAGAATTTGCCTGTAAAAATGATAGACTAACATGCCAGGCACACACCTTTAATCCCAGCACTCGGGAGGCAGAGTCAGGACTAGCAGCCAGGTATGATGGCTCACACCTATCCCAGTACTCAGGGGGTAAAGTCAGGGGATCAGGAGTTTGAAGTCAGCCTTGGCCACACAGTAAGTTTGAAGTACCACATGGGCTGTATGAAATCTTGTCTGGAAACAACAACAACAACAAAAAAAAGATAAGTAACAAAATTATTAATGTTAATTCTGAGGGTAGCCCATTGGAAATAAAAATTTGTTTACTTTTGACTTGGTTTTTTGAGACGGGGTCTTGTGCAGCCCAGGCTGTCCTCAAATTCTGCTCCTCCTCCAGCTTCCTGAGTGCTGTGCTTAAGGATACGAGATGCTGCTCCTGGCTTGGAGATGAGGAGAGATGGCGTTCACTGAGGTGTTGACTGAGATTTCTGTCCGGCCCAGTCCCGCAGCTCTTCAATCCCAAAGAAACACACAGAGGTCTACATTAATCACAAACTGGTTGGCCTATTACCTCAGTCTTCTTATAACTCTTATAACCTATATTAGCCCATAATTCTTGTCTGTGTTAGCCATGTGGCTTGGTACCTTTTATCAGCGAGGCATTCTCATCTTGCTTCCTCTGTGTCTAGGTGACAACTGTAGACTGACTCTTTCCTCTTCCCAGAATTCTCCTGTTCTCATTGCCCCGCCTCTACTTTCTGCCTAGCTACTGGCCAATCAGTATTTTATTAAACAAGCACAAGAAACAAATCTTACAAGGTAAAACCATTGTGAGAAACCTCTGTCAACAAATGTCACCCAACATGAGGCAACCGCATCCACATAAAACCTGAGAGAGTTTGGGAAGGAATTCTAGACACAAAAAAGAACAGAGTTAAGCACGGCTTCTTGGTAGCATTTTCTCGGGTGTGCTCTGTTTGCTAGAGGCAAGCACATCTCATTTAAGAGAGATTTCCTGACTTAGCTTTAGCTACAAAAACCTTGCAGCTCTTTTAAGAGGTCCCACCATGAAACACTTAAATGGTGTTGATGAATAGCCAACCGCATGCTTTTTGGTGGTGGCAGGGACCTTGAAACTTTATAAAGTGTGGCAATAAACATGGTCCCGGCCAGTACTTCCACCATGAGGCTAGACTCTCAGAAAGCTATGAAATGAGCTGGATCCAGCCATCAAAGCCACGGCTTTAATCCTAGCCATATTGCCATATTGCCTAGCAAATTAAAGACTCGTGTGGTCCGAAAAAGAGATATATAGTAAAGATAGATTCAAAGACAAAGAAAGTCTCTAAGTGGTTTACAGCGTGTTTAAAAGTATGTGTAAGCTTGGGAGAGAAAAGAAAAAGAATAAAGTCCTTAAAATAAAAAAAAAGAAAGAAACAGTAGGTGTTGTGCCACACACCTTTAATCCTAACTTGGTAAGCAGAAGCAGGTGGATCTCTGCGAATTCAAGGTGTGGTGTCGCACACTTTTAATCCCAGAACTTGGGAGGCAGAGGCAGGCAAATCTCTGTGAGTTAAATGGCAGCCTGGTCTACAGAGTGAGTTCCAGGAAGCCAAAGATACACAGAGAAACTCTGTCTCAAAAGACCAAAAATTAAAAAGAAAAAGAAAAATAATAGAGTTTAAAATAAAGCCACATAAAGATGGAAAAACACACAGAGAGTCTGGATACTGTATGTTATTGTGTTGTCTATGAATTGTTTGAATGCTGAAGAAGGAGCAATAGCTGCTAAAAGACTTGATTATAAATGCTGCTGGATTAATCTAAGATAGGTATTTTGAAAATGCCTTGACTTGAAAATTGGAGTCAAAGGATATGCTACTTTGGAGAAGAGGTTTTGTTTTTGTTTCCATAGGAAATGAGAGGCTGTGGATTCATTCTGGGCTAAGAAAAATCAGGTTTGATCAAGAAAGACCCCAAAATCTCCAATAGCAGATGGCCCAGATGATCCAACGTTTCAAGGATCTCTGCTGGATTTTCCTCTGAGTTCTACATCCAGAATAGTCAAGACTGCTAGCTGAGATGATCAAGCTTCACAGAATTTTCCAGTCAGGACTTTATTGTAATTCAAAATTTTCTTTAGGCCACTGTAAGATTATTAGCTCCCCTAATCAGCAGGAAGCAGCCTGGAACACTGTGCCTGCATTCCCAAAAAACGCATTATGGATGTTTTTCTTTGTTTAGAGTGTTGGTTACAAGTCGTATGGATAAAGGTCAGGAAGAAAGCTAAACAAGGGAGATTTGATTCAGAGTTCTTGTTTTGAAAAAAGGGAAGGGGAAGTACTCTCGGACAATGGTTTTACCCCGTAAAAAATTTGTTTTTTGTACTTGTTTAATAAAAAGATGATTGGCCAGTGGTCAGGCAGGAAGTATAGGTAGGGCAACCAGGCAGGAAGTAGAGGAGGGGCAACCAGAACAGGAGAATTCTGGGAAGAGGAAAGAGTCAGTCTGTAGCCATCACCCAGACGCAGAGGAAGCAAGATGAGAATGCCTCGCTGATGAAAGGCACCAAGCCACATGGCTAACATAGACAAGAATTATGAGCTAATATAAGTTATAAGAGTTATAAGAAGCCTGAGGTAATAGGCTAACCAGTTTATGATTAATGTAAGCCTCTGTGTGTTTCTTTGGGGCTGAACAGCTGCGGGACCGAGGGGGACAGAAATCTCCTGCCAACACTGAGAGTTCAGCCTGGTGAGTGGACTAGCCATGTCTGGTGGGATAAGCTGAAGTTCCAGCACTTAGGAGGCTAGGGCAGGAGCATTATGAGTTCAGAGTCATCTAGACTGTCTCCAAAATGGGTAATGAATTAATTAAAGAATTTATATACTGAGTTTAGGAAACAGGCTGAAGAGATGACTCAGGGGTTGTGAGTGCTTGGTGCTCTTCCAGAGAACCAGAGTCTGGTTCCAGCACTTCAGCTGGGAAGTCCACAGCAGCATGTAACTCCAACTCCTGTCCATATAAAACCTTCTTTCTGCTTCTGAGGCTACCTTCACATGTGCAGCATGTATAGACACACACACACACACACACACACACCATGTAAATTAATAAATAAACACACAAATAAATAAAAATAATCTCAGTGACCATGAAATGTCCTTTCCTGAGACAGCAGCCATTTATTCCATAAGATGTCAAGATCTTATCAAGTTCCCAGACACTGTGGATGCTACCGGCGCAGAGACACAATGAGAGACTAGGTGTGTTACTGTGTTCTGGGCTGGGTGCTAAATCTTGACCCTGTCCAACCTTCGCCAAGTGACCATAAAACACCATCCCTTCCCATCCTGCTTGGGTTCTGCCTTGATCTCCATGATAGGATGTTTGTGATGGTGATTCACAGGCAGCCGCTGTGTGACAAAACTTTTACTGGGGTGATCAACCCACGTATCAACTCACCCCAAACAGGGAGCCCACAACAGACCAAAGTGTGAATGCCACCAAAGTCCAGCTTGGTGAAGCAATGAGTTTTATTGGGGTTACGTACTGGAATATGGGTGAGGGTGTTACTTACAGGAGTAGAAATGACTCAAAGACAGTCGCATTACCACAGCCCACCCCAGCGTGAGTGAATTTAATTGGAGCTGGCTTCCAGTTTCCGAGAGTTAGTCCATTATCAACACAGCCCATAATATCAAGGCACACAGGCGGACATGATGTAGGAGAAGCAGCTTAGAGTTCTCACATCTGTATCCGCGCCCATACGTGTGTGGACACCCACGCCCATACGTGTGTGGTCACCCACGCCCATACGTGTGTGGTCACCCAAGGAGGCTAGAAGAGAGGGTCTGATCTCTTGAAATGCAGTTTTAGACAGTTGTGAACCATTAGATTGTGGGAATTGAACCCAGGTCATCTACAAGCGCAAGTACAAGCTTTTAACTTGTGAGTCATCTCTGCAGCCACTAGGAGTTTATTTGTAACAGATATTCCTGTGATCTTTTATTAGGCATTTTGTCTGTTATGAACCATGCACCAAAGTGAATTTAAGAATATCTCGGAGACAGAGATTTCAAATATCCAGTCTTTATGTCGTAACTGCAGCACAGCCTGCCATTTTGCAGTAGATCGTGGAGACCATTATCCACAGCCCTCATGTTCCTGTGTGAGGGCCGCTGCATAGCAAAGCCAACATAGAGGAGACCCATGCTGTGTACCTTTTTGTGGGGAGACAAAACGAATGTCACCTCAGTTCAGGCATCCACAATGCCAGATCAAAGGAGCAGATCCGGCAGTATATTTGTGTTGTAGGGAGAGGGCTCGGCTAGCTAAGCCCCGAAATAACCACACAGAAATTGTATTAATTAAATCACTGCTTGGCCCATTATCTCTAGCCTCTTATTGGCTAACTCTCACATCTTGATTTAACCCATTTCTATTAATCTGTATATCGCCACATGGAAGTGGCTTATCGGGTAAGATTCAGCATGTCTGTCTCTGGCAGCTCCATAGTGTCTCTCTCTTACTCTGCCTCTCTTCCTCCTAGCATTCAGCTCTGTCTTCCCCACCTACCTAAGTTCTGCCCTATCAAGTAGGCCAAGGCAGTTTCTTTATCCATTACCAATGAAAGCAACACACAAACGGAAGGACCTCCTACACCATATCTGGGTGAACCAAGGGGTCTCTTGGAGTTACTCCAGGAAGCACAAGGGACCCCCAGGCAGCTACAGTATCACCCCAAAACCCTTCACCTCAGGGGTGACATCTCATGAACGCTGCATCCCTGGAGCTCCCAACAGGCTGACCGATCCACCCAAGAGTCTCTTCTCTCCCTCACAAGGTTACTGTATAACTGTGGGGAGGGGCTTTGAGAATTCTGGACATTGCGAGGTCCACGAGTCTTGGACACTTCATTAGCTTTCTAAATCTTCTGAGCTTCCTTCTTCCCTTGAGAGGGAAGTTTCAGTTCAGAGGAAACAGCTATATAAACCCCCCTCAGTGATTTCCTGTCCAGATCACCATCCACCAGAGGTGGATGGGAAGGTACTAGGGAAGGAGAAACAGGAAGAACAGCCCTCACACTAATAGGGTAGAGTACATAATATCAGGTCAAACAAAGCACTCTCCAGCCAGGGTTGGTCAGGATACACAGTCCCAGCACTCTGGAGGAGACAGGGCATCCTGGTCTACATAGGGAGTTTCAGGCCATCAAAACAAAATAAAAATCTCTAGTAGCCCCCCCTTCCGAAAGCCTGTGGTGGGGACATAGATTTCTGTTGTCAACATTAAAAACTTGGAAATTGCCAGGAAGTGGTGGTGCATGCCTTTAATCCCAGTAGTTAGGAGGCAGAAACAGGTGGATCTCTGTAAGTTCAAGGTCAGCCTGGTCTATAGAGCGAGTTCCAGGACAGGCCCAATGGTAAATAGAGGAAACCCTATCTTGAAAAACCAAAAACCAACCAACCAACCAACCAAACAAACAAAAAGCCCCAAACTTGGAATTTTCATATTAACATTTAACTATGTATCTTTTGGTGATGGGTAAAAAGGGAAGAGTATCTTGTTGTAAGTTGGAAATGAGCAGCTGTTGGACAGACCTGGGCTGCAGTTGGACACACCTGGGCTGCAGCTGACACACCTGGGCTGCAGCTGACACACCTGGGCTGCAGTTGGGCAGGCCTGGGCTGCAGTTGGTAGACCTGGGCTGTAGTTCCTCACTCCAGTTGCAACATCCATCCTGCAGGTGGCCACACCCCCAGACCCCTGATGCACCCCATCTACTTGTCTTCTTTCTGTCACCTTCCAGGTTCCTCTGGGGACATGAGTTCCTATGGAAATCCATGAATACTGGTTGGCCTTCCTATCGCTTCATTCAGCCTTCTGTGTGAGATGGCTCTAGCCCATGCTCTGCTTTCTTATCATGTGATCCTGAGCATTGGCCCCCTGAGGCTCTCTCTGTGCTAGTTTCCCCACCTGTGAGCTGTAGCATTTTACTTGAACCCTTACTCCTTGCTTTAAAAATTAAGTTATATATTGCCCCCTGGTGACCATAGTTGTCAGTGCAGCCAATCAAATGCCCTGGAGAGAAATCAAAGATGAAAGGTGGTCTGGGAGTAGGGGAGGAGAGAAGTGAAAAGATAGAGTTTGTGTTTCTGTGTGTGTTGACACCTCCCTGAACCAGTCAGTTAGTCCCTATGGCCAGGGGATCAGGAGAATGAACTCAGACACCACACAAGGATCCAACAACAGGCATTCTCCCTGTGTCAGGCCTAGGGACTTGTATTCACAAACCAGTGTGGCTGGTGCTGGAGACCTGGTGCCTGGCACAGACTCTTCCCTGAGCAGTGCTGGCAAGGGAAATGCAGTAACAGACTAATTCACGGCTCTGCAAACACACAAGCTTCTGGGGATCAGAGAGGTACATTAAGCTCAGGATGCAGGGAGGATATCCTTACCCACACAACAGTGCTGGCCTGATGTGACTCTGTCGCTGTCCCCCTCTTCTGGCTGCAGCCTCAGGAGAGAAGTTTGTAAACGTGGGGAACTGCTGCGTGGTGATTGCCTGGCCCAGCAGTAGGGTCTGGGAAGCCCTTGGAGAGCCACTTGATTCCCAGCATTCATTTCTAGATCCCAACCTGGAGCAGAGTCTGCAGGGGGCAGCTAGGCTTCTGCATCCAGAGGGGCCTCCAGGGAGCCTGGAACTCATGGTTATTCTCCTGCCAATGTCTTCCATGTACTGTGAAAGAATGACAGACTTAAGTTTCCAGGGCCATCTCTATCCATACTTAATTAAGGACTTGCTTTACAGAGGAGAAAATAGAAGTTAGAGGAAATAATCCAGCCTTGACAAGGTCTGATGCAGCCCCTTGATGTCAGCGACTGTCTGCCATGCCTGGTCAATTGGTCACTACCCACTGTGGTGTCTAACAGCTCCTGGGTCCCCAGAGAAGAGATGTATGCAGAACCAAACAGTTAGCCACAGACTCCCCAAGCTGTTGGTAAAATAAATCATTTTCTCTTTAGGGAGAAATTCATCTCAGGTATTGTGTTAGAGAAAGAGAGAGAGAAAGCTGACTAACATGGGGGCCTGACTCCAGCACTCAAAAGCCTGAATCAAAACCTTTGTCTTGTACTCCATGTACATTGATCTATTTCTGCCCTAGGTCCTCACTCTTTGAGCCCCAGTCTTCGTGTGAAGCAGGGAGAACAAACTCAGCACCACAGAGGAATAGACAGGTGAGTGAGGCACAGTCAAGGCTTCGGGCTTTAGACGCAGGATGAAGTTCAAAAGGAAAGACTAGTGAGAGCAATGGTGAGGGTGGTGGGGGCTACAATGATGGCAGTGATGGATGTGGGCGTTTCTGCGGGTGATGGTGGGGATTATGATGCCTGTGGGGGAAGACAATGATGGTGGCTAGTGATGCCCACAGTGGTAGAGGTGATGGCAATGGCGATGAGGCTGATGATGGTGCGCAGTGGTGATGGTGGTGACCACTGTGTTGATGGTGACCACTGTGTTGATGGTGGTGACGACTGTGTTGATGGTGGTGGTGATCATTGTGTTGATGGTGGTGACCACTGTGTTGATGGTGACCACTGTGTTGATGGTGGTGGTGACCACTGTGTTGATGGTGGTGGTGACCACTGTGTTGATGGTGGTGGTGACCACTGTGCTGATGGTGGTGACCACTGTGTTGACGGTGGTGACCACTGTGTTGATGGTAGTGGTGACCACTGTGTTGATGGTGGTGGTGACCACTGTGTTGATGGTGGTGGTGACCACTGTGTTGATGGTGGTGGTGACCACTGTGCTGACGGTGGTGACCACTGTGTTGACGGTGGTGACCACTGTGTTGATGGTGATATGGCAGGGGTGGATAAATGCTGGTGTGATTGTGAGGAGCTAAGGTCCTCCTCAGTGTGATGATGATTTATAGCGTTGATGGAAATAATGGGGATGGAGATGATAGTGCTAATGAGGATGGTGATGGGGATGTTAATAGGACAGGGATGTAGATAATGGAGATAGGACAGTGACAGAGATGGTGGTAGTGGTGGTGGGTGGATTTGGAAGTAGTGATGACAGAGGTGATGGCCATAATGTAATGGAGGAAGTGATAAAGACATGCTGGTGAGAGCAATTGGCAGTGGTGGGGATGGTCGTGCTGACAGAGACGGTAGTGACAATGGGGACAATATGATAACTGGGGATTAAAGTGAAGCATATGCTGGTAGTGATAGAAGGTTGTTGGCTGAGGTTTCTGTCTCGCCAGGTCCCACAGCCATTCAGTCCCACAGAAACACACAGAGGTCACATTAATCATAAACTGGTTGGCCTATTACCTCCAGCTTCTTATAACTCTTAAAACTTAAATTAGCCCATTACTCTTGTCTGTGTTAGCTATGTGGCTTGGTACCTTTCCATCAGCAAGGCATTCTCATCTTGCTTCCTCTGTGTCTGGGTGACAACTGCAGACTGAATCTTTCTTCTTCCCAGAATTCTCTTGTTCTGGTTTCCCCTCCTCTACTTCCTGCCTGGTCACCCCGCCTCTACCTTCTGCCTGGCTGCTGGCCAATCAGCAATTTTTTAGAAGTAATACAAGCAACAGGATAAAAGACCATTGTCCCACAACACTGAAGTGATGATGGCAGGGTGATTATGGTAGGGAAGATGGTGGTGATGATTATGATGGTGGGATGGATATGATGGTGGTTGCTATAGAGATGAATAATTTGCATTGGTATGGATCCTGATTTATCAATACAAATTTTAGGTCAATTTTGTTATATGTATATTTCTGCTCTTGATTAAGGAACTGTGTTTGTACAGCTCATTTTAAAATGTAATGTATAATTAAGAAATACAGATTAATAGATAACTATAATAGTCAAGCTCATAGCCATGTTATGTAGGTTTTCTAGATGTACAGAGATGTATTTCAGATGGATAGATATTCTTCAGATCTTTCAAGGACTACAGAATATGGCATTTGAATGTTTTAATAACTTAAGACTTTTTGTACAATGGGACACATCTGCTCCTAGCAACACCATTAATTCAAGAGAAAGATGGGCATCGATGAGGCTCCTTATAGAGTTTGTTAGCCATTTGGGCAAAAACCTGCTCTTGCATGGACTGCTTGATATTATGCTATGTAAACTGGACATGCAGGACCTGCAGAGATATGACTGCTAAACTTGTCTAAAAGTGAGATTGTACTCTGAGGTTCCTGCTTCATGAAAGAGTCTTCTAGACATTCTGCAGGACACAGAAGAAAGTGACTGACAAGCTACCAATATAGGCAGAACTGTCTTTGAAATTTCCTGTTTCGTGGAAAAGTCTGCTGGACACAATGGGCCTGTAGGCTGAAGATGGATGTCCCATTGTTACAGAAGAACTTTGGGTGACTGTACAGGCAGTGAGATGTCTCTGTCATTTCTAGAGTGTTGGAAGTTGCTTATAATACACTTCCTGTTTACATAAGTAATATTATATCCTTCTGGAGTATTTGATGAATTTGAAGAGTAGAAAGTTATAGTTATAATTTTCCTTAGTTATGATAAAAGATAAAGTAGGTACAAATATTGTAACTGTAATTCTTGCTTGATACCTGTTTTGATATATGTAAATTTACTATGTTAAAGTTAAAATCATCCTTTTCATTTAAACAGAAAAGGGAGGTGTTGTGGGTTTTCCCTCTGTATGCTGTGAATACCATTGACTAATAAAGAAACTGTCTTAGGCTTGCATAGGGCAGAGTAGAGAGAGGTAGGTGGGGAAAACTAAATTGATTGCTGGGAGAAAGAAGATGGAGTCAGAGAGAGGCCATGTAGCTCCACTGGAGACAGATACTGGAAATTTACCTGGTAAGCCAGAGCCTCGTGGTGATATACAGATTGATGGAGATGGGTTAGTTTAGGATATAAGAATTATCCAGAAATACAGTTAAGCTATTAGTCAAACAGTATTGCAAATAATATGGTTTTTGTGTAGTTGTTTCAAGAGTATGGGTGGCCAGGAAACAAACAAGTGGCTCCTTACAACAGGTGGTGATGGATATAATGGTGGTGAAGGATATGGTCATGGTGATGGATATGATGGTGGTGATGGATATGGTGGCAGTGATGGTTATGATGGTGGGCATGAGTATGATGGTGGTAATGGATACGATGGTGATGAAGGATACGATGGTGGGGATGGATATGATGGGGATGGATATGATGGGGATGGATATGGTGGTGGGGATGGATATGATGGGGATGGATATGGTGGTGGGGATGGATATGGCAGTGATGATGGATATGATGGTGGTGATGGATATGATGGTGGGATAGATATGATGGTGGTGATGGCTGTAATGGTGGTGATGGATATGATGGTGGTGTGGATGATGGTGGTGATGGATATGGCAGTGATGATGGTTATGATGGTGGTGATGGTTATGATGGTGGGCATGAGTATGATGGTAGGGATGGATATGGCAGTGGTGATGGATATGGTGGTAGTGATGGATATGATGGTGGTGTGGATGATGCTGGTGTGGATGATGGTGAAGGGGCAGTGATGATGGTGGCAGGAGTTCTATTAAAGATGTACATTTAGAAGATATAGGAATGGTGTGGTTTCTGGTAGCATCATCTTGAGTTCTTCTATAGCTCTCCTAGTCCCTCGTTCCCTCTACTTACCGGATGACATTTGATTTTTCTCCCAGCTGGTCGGCAGATCCTGGGTGCACAGTACCCATCCATTCACTGCCTGTTTCCTCCTCGGCTGCCTCTACCCGCCGGTCCCTCTTTATGTCCTTAGTCAGCCACAGCACCTGCCACCCTTGCCTGGTCCCTCACCCTTCTAACCATTATCTCATCTGCACCAGAACTGGTGGTGGCGCCTGCCTCCTAAGGGCCTTTGGGAGAACTGGATAAACTCACCGTGTAGGGCGCATGACATGCAGGACTGCAGATTGCTCTTACAGGCAGTCACTCCCAGTGACTGACAGGAACACTGGGGAATGCTTATGTCTTTAGTCGGCAATACTATCTGCTGATCATACGCTCTTACCGCAACGTTTTCTCTTCCCTCACTGCCGTGACACATCCCCAACATGAGCATCCTGAGGCAGCCTTCGCTTTGGCTCCCAGGTTGAGGACACAGTCCACCACGCAGAAGCGACTGCAGCTGTGGCGGTGGGATGGGGCTGCTGCAGGTCACGTGGTGTCTGTGGTCTGGAAGCAGAGAGAGAAGAATGGCACTGTGCTGCTCAGGGCTGCTCTGTACTAAATCAGCCAGGGGCCCCGTCCGTGGAATTGGCATTGCCACTGTCAGGGAGGCGCTCTTCCTCAGTTAAGCCTTTCTGGACACATCCTCACAGACCCATTCAGAGTTATGTTCTCAAAATGAGTCTAAGCCCTGTCAAGTTGAAGTATAACCACCAGGTGCATCTGAAGTAGTTGGCCGCCTGTTGCCGTCACCCCATACCTTCTCTCGTCCTTCTTCCCAACACCGCTACCTCCTTCATGTGCATCTCCCTCGGTTTCAGCTAAGGTGGGGTCTCGCTAGGTAGCCCTGGCTGGCTTGGAACTCGCTCTGTGGAACAGGCTGGCGTAAAATTCACTCACAGAGAACAGCCTGCCTCTGCCTCCCGAGCGCTGGGATTAAAGGCGTGCGCTATAGTTGGACTTTACTTTGGGCCACCAGCTCACAAATAATGACACAGAGACTTTTTAACTATAAAAGCTTGGCCATTAGCTTAGGCTTGTCACACTAGCTCTTATGACTTAAATTAACCCATATTTTTATTCAGTGTTCTACCACATGACTCCCCTTCTGTGTGTCTGATGCATTCCACATCTTGGTGGCATCTCCTGTGCCCCAGTATCCTCTCTCTGCCCAGAACTCCCACCTCGCTCTCCTGCCTAGCTATTGGCCATTTAGCTCTTTATTAAACCAATCAGAAGGAGGCTTATGCAGAGACACAACTTTATAGTGTAAACAAATATTTGTCAACATCACTCTCAGCCTGTCTTCATGTTTTTAAATGTAAGAGTTCACATGTGAGAGGAAATCAGTGGTCGTTGTCTTTCTGAATCTGACTTATTTTAGTCCTGCTGAATTCTCTGAAAATGTCTTAATCTTGCTCTTCGAGGCCAAATATAAACTCCACTGTGGGCCAGGCGGTGGTGGTTCACACCTTTAATCCCAGCACTTGGGAGGCAGAGGCAGGCAGATCTCCATGAGTTTGAGGTCAGCCTGGTCTACAAGAGCTAGTTCCAGGACAAGCTGCAAAGCTATAGAGAAACCCTGTCTCGAAACAAACAAACAAACACAAACAAAAAACTAAATTGTGTCCCTGCACCAACTCTCTTTAGTCCTTGAGCGTTTGCTTTATAGTCTAAGTATCCCTTCAGAACAGAGAGAAGTAGGGAGGGAGGGGAGGGAAGGAGGGAGGGAGGGAGGAAAAGAGGGAGAAATGAGCACAGCCAGGACGACAAACAGCAACATGTCATACTTGTAAATGGCCACCAGATGGCGACCAAGCCCATTTAAGACGCTGTGCGCGCAGTGGTCCAAGCTGCCAAAGTGGTGAGTTTGTTGCCAGGATAATTCTGCTCCTGAACTTTGCTGGAGAGCTGTAGAGTGCTGAGCACACAGACTTCTCCCACGCGCTCTGTTCCCCGATCCTTCTCAGTTGTGTGACCCACGTAAGTCTCCTGCTCTTTCTAGGATTTCTCTGCGGAACAGGAAAGGCCAAGTCAGGTCTCTCCAGGGTGACCCTCTACTCCCACCCACATCCTGTGTAGAAATTCCTGGGTGAGGAACGAAGACCTCACTCTCGGTGAGATCCTCCCAACTGTGATCCGCAGCATCTCCAACAGTTGGTGCCCGGGCTGGTGCGGGTCTGATCAAATGCAAGTCTTGTTTCTCCACCCCAAATCCCTACTGTCCTACGTACCCCAGGCTCACCTCCCTCCTCCCCCCACACAACGTCCCATACCTCTGACCTTGGAAAGGGTCCCGTGAGGGAGCACAGACTCTGTCCGTCCGCACTGTAAATATGCTTGACAGTAGCCAGTGGGCTACTGTCAAGCCCATCTGAACCTCACCTCCAAGCTGACCTAATGCCGCTCCCCAGCTCCCCGAGAATGGGCTGGATGTCTGAGGAGGCCGAGCTGGTGTCTTGGCCAGTGGGATACCAGCCCAGGATCACCACCCTCTCTCTATCCTCCCAGTGGTGATTAACTCTAGGCTAGGGGCCTTCTCCACCATCCCCTGATTCTAGAAGAGGGTGAAGCCAACTTCCTGAGGTTATGACTGCCTGCTCTGTTCATCACTGTCCCTAGCACACTCTCTCTTCCTAGCTCTTCATCCCTTGAAGAAGGACCTGGAAACTCCAGCGGTTCTGAATCTGTTGCCCTAAGCTTCCAGTTATTCTGGGAAACATCCAGCTTGTTTTGTGTGTGACATCATTGCTACCACCTATGTTTGCCCCTCCCCCCTCATTTCCAGGAGGTGAATGATCATCAGGGCCTTTCTGGGGCTCCAGCATTTGCCAAATGTGTGATAGCTTCTCCTGGTTCAGGTCCCATTGATAGCTTCTCCTGGTCTCATTGACAGCTTCTCCTGGTTTAGTTCCCATTGATAGCTTCTCCTGGTTCAGGTCCCCATGTGGTGGAAGCAGGCCCAGATCACTCCCTCCTGTGCTCCTGTGTCCTCCACCTCCCATGTTCTAGCTGTGCCTGTGTCTTCCTCTTTTTCTCTTCCTGTGTTCCTCTGGGTTAGAGTGCCTTCCTTGTTGGCTGGCAATGAGACCTTGTGACCCTGTTCTAAATGTTTTGGGTGCCGGCTTTTTTTTTTTTTTAATCTGTCCTCTAACCCTTTAAGGTTGCATTTGGGTGGGGAAACTGAGGCATAAGGAGACTTAAGTAGGTTTAAGGTTACGCTACCAATCAGTGTGGCTTCAGTCCAGGTAAACTGGCTTCAAATTCTGAGATTTGGGGGAGCTAAGGCAAAAGATTGTAATCCCAGAATGTAGGAGCAGGAGGCAAGAGGCAGGAGAATTACCATGAGTCTGAGGCCAGCCTGTACTACATAAGGCATACCAGGTCATCCTAGGCTACAGTGTGAGGCCCTGACTGGGACACTGAAGGCATTGGGTGTAGTGTGCACACCTGTAACCCACACTGGGGAGACTGAGGCAGAGTTGAGGCTAGTCTGCTCTAGGTCCAGATCCTGACTGACAAACAACTGATGAGCAGATAATAAACTTAAGAAGTCCAAGAAGAGCAAAGACTCTGGGGATTCATCCTAAGCACAGACCCCACTTCCTGGTCGGTGCTACCAGGCTGACCAGGAGCTACCACTCATGTAGAACTCAGCCCTGGTCCAGCCAAGGCTGGTTGCTGCTAGAACAACAGCTGAAATGCTGCCACCTGGTGATCACATTAGGAACTGCACCATTCCACCTTGGTCGGTTCCTTGTTTTTGTTTTGTTGTTTGTTTGTTTGTTTTGTTCCATTTGCACTGTCAGGCCTGATCTCAGTAAAATTAAGATCTAGCTCCACCACTGAGCCACATAGACTCCCTGGTAACCATCCACAAGAGTGCAGGTGCTTACCACACCCACCCGATCCTCTGCACAGCTCTGGCCCTGACACCTGCCCAGTTCTCCAGGGCATGTGACACCTCCTCCCAGCCTCTGGTGAACCTTCTGGCTCCTTCTTAGCCAGTGTCTGAGCCATTTGCTGAGGGTGAAGGCACTGTCCTGGCCTACCTGTAGAAGGCCTGGCCCAGGTTAACCCTGGAGCCCTGGGCTGGCACTGCGTCAGTCACCCCATTGTCGACCCTTCCTCCTCCCTTACACAGCTCCACCGCACTGGGCTTCTCTCCATGGCTCACGTGCACCAGGTTGGTGCCTGACCCAGGACCCTTGCACTGCCTGTACTTCCTTCCCTCTGCAAAGAAGGCCACGCATTAGGGTGTCTTCCCCAGTGTCATTTATACAACTAGTGTATTTTATATATCATTTGTGTATGTGTGTGCACACACACACACGTGTGCACCCACATGTGCAAAAGTCAGAGGACATAGTTTTCTCCTTGCACCATGTGGATCAGCCACAAACAGATTTACCAGTGTGTGACTGTCATCAACTCCTTTGGTTGGTCTCGAACCTGGCATGGTCCCAGCCCTCAACCACACCTGCTAATTGGCTGGCTGGATGGAAGAGGGAAAGAAGGAAGGGATGAGTGAAGGAATAGGAACAATGAAAGGAAGGATGGAAGGGGGAGAGAAAGGGAGGGGAAGGAGGGAGGAAGAGGAAGAGAGAATAGAAAGGGGTAAGAAGGAAGGAGAGGAAGGAAGAAGAGGACGAGGGAAGGAAGGGAAAAAGGAAGTTCATTTTCCCATCCTTGAAATTCATTAACCCAGCTAATCAGAGATGGCTCCCAGACCTGATGATCCATCAGACAGAAACAGAGGTTCCCAGGCCCTCACCATTAGACCGTGGTGGGTGTAGATGGTACAACTGTGAGGATAGGGCGGAAATGATCAGGCTGTGTGGTTTCTGGAGAGCAAAACTCCCATCTCACAGATGAGGAAGCTGAGGCCAGAGGATGCCGAGTGACCTGTTCCAGGTCCTGCAGTGATTGAGGCCAGGTGGGTGCCACACCCTGGGTGCTGAGTCCACGTGGCCTCTCTGCTTTCCCTCTTGTTCTCGGCTCCACCTTTGGTGGACACTGGAGAGGGGCTGCCCAGGTGTGGGGTATGTTGGAGATGGTGGGACTGAGGAAAGTTGACTTTGGAGGACTCTGAGGTGAAGAGACAACACACGGTTTGTACGCAAACCCTGCTTAGCAGCACCCTGTGACAAGGCACACGGAAGGACACAGAGGCCCAGCCTGTAAGGTCACCTACTGGCCCAGTAAGAGCAGTGACTGAGGAGGCTGGTGTTGAAATGGGGTCCGGAGAGAACCACGAGTCCTATAGGGCTTCCTGGGTCATGGGAAGGGGACCAGAGCTGAGGATGTAGATTTCTTCTTCCAAAGGCCTGGGCTAAGACGCAGAACTCTGCCGCTGCTGGCCTGGCTCCGAACCACTCCTGACCACTGCCTTCACCATCCTCAGGGTGCACCTGGTGCTCGATGCACCATCTGGTCCAGCGAGGGCTGTGAAGGTGCTGATGGCGGCGTTTTAGGGTGGGTACTTCTGGATGTCCCTGCCCAAGGACAAGGACAAGGCCCCTGGACATCTGTTCACACATTTCTTGAAAATCGTTTCTACAGGTGTCTTTGCTTGTTTGTTTTTGTTTTTTGAGACAGGGTTTTATTGTGTGTAGTCTTGGCTGTTCTGGATCTCACTCTGTAGTTCAGGCTGGCCTAGAGCTCACAGAGATCCTCCTGTCTCTGCCTCCCGGGTGCTGCGGACTAAAGGCATGTGTCACCATGCCTGACTTTTACAGATGTCTAATAAAAAGATCTGATGTCACTAGAAAGGTTTTCCTCCTTTGGGTCAGATGGAAGAGGTAGGATCGTGGTTGTGAACTCAGACTCCCAGGACGGACCTCGTTGTCATGACTACACCCTTTTGGAGCTCAGAACTGGTACGTTTAAGTCCCACATCCCACACTGGGCCTGGACTGCCTCTGCTTGCCGGCTTGAGAACTGGAAATTAATTCACATGGGTTGGGCCTTTCAATCTCATCCTGACTTGTGGTTGAGTTGTCACTAGAAGACTCTAGACTGAACCTGGGACTCAATTTCCCACTTTGCAGAATGGGTTGCATTGTATAAAGTCAAAGGGAGTCAGTGTCAACTCCCTTTCTGATTCAATCTACTGTGGTCTCTGAGCTGTCGGGTGCAGCTTTTGTCTGGGCACACCTGAGGACAAGGATGGCGTGCCTGCACACTTGGGAGATGGAGTTCTGAGCGCTGAGCCCACTCTTTCTCGGGACCTGCTGTGGGAGGATTCAGTCTAGCCACAGAACAGCCAACTGCTAAATGTGCCAATTTGGCTTAAGTATCTCAAGGTGGCAGAAAGCAGCAGAGAAGCGGTGGAAGGGGCTGCTGGGGGTCTGGCCGCTGGACACGTGTGGGTGGCGCTGCTCAGTGAGGCTGCTGACATGCAGTGCTGAGTGTTGTGAGGAAACTCTGCTTTGGGGTCCTTCCCACTTCATCTACCCACCTCAGGGTCTCAGAACCCTGGGACAGCTGAGAGCTTTCTCCAGGGAGTAGCCGTTAGCACCTTCTCTGTGGTTTCTGGAATGACAGGGGAGGTGTCCATCATGGAGAAGGACGCTGTCCTTGTTTAGAAGCAGTATCAAGGCACAGATGTGTGGACAACAGCAGCTGGAGAGAAGATTCACTGGCTAAGAGCACTTGTTACTCTTTCAGAGGACGTGGTTCAGTTCCCAGCACCTACATTGAGTTTTGTCTGATTTGCAACTCCAGTTCCAGGGGGCCTAACGCCCTGTTCTGGACTCTGTAGACACTAGGCATATATGTGGTACACAAATATTAATGCAGACAAAACACTCACACATAAAATAAAATAAATATTAAAAAAGCAAAATGTGGCCAACAGCAATATGGTGACCAAGCCTGGAACAACGGGCTGGCTGCATAGATCATATTGTAAGCCACCTGAACCTAAGGGATGGCCGTTGGCAGTCACTTATATCTTGAACAAAACTAGGTACAGTAAAACCAAGGTAGGTAGCTTAGCACCATAGCTCAACCTTAGGGCTGCCCAGAACCTCTTGATTCTCTGCTTTTGCCAAGCTAGGCCAGTCTCTGAGCACAGGGATGTGATGGGTCTCTTAGGTCAGCAGGAATCTTTGCAGAGCCCAGGAGAGGGCACTGGCTGCTGCTCTGTCTTAGGGAAAAATGAGCCAGAGTGACATTAGGGTCCCAAAGGGACACAGGGAAAAAAATCTTCTTGTCTGTTCTTCTATAGCCAGAGAGGGGTAACAGTTTGTAAAAGCAGCTGGCAGGTGGATGGGCTCCCAGACTTCAAGCCCTGTCTCTGGCTGTCTCCGACTTCATGGGTGGAGGGAGAAGGCGGCTGTGAACTCTAAGTCACCCTGCCCTGACTAACGTGCAGTCTTAGAACGTCCCCTCCCAATCCCAGTCTTAACTGCCTCCAACCCAGCCAATTCTCCCCCTCCCTGGGGAACCCTGCCTCTTATACTCAGCACAGTGCAGAAAAGATGCCTGGGTGAAATCCTTCACACTAAGTGACCAAGAGGCCTCAGGAATTGGGGTGCAGAGGCCTGATGCATAGGTGCTAGGTATCTGGTAGATCTACCAGGTGACAAAGAGAGGTGGATTTGGAGGCAGAACCTATGTAGGCATAATCATGTATGAGACACGGCCGGGACATATCGAGAAAAGGGTGCTGCCCAGCCGTGCCTGCTACAGCTGGCTGCAGTTTCCTGGTGTCTGTCTAGGAGGACATCTGGGGTGGTGGCCTCTGCCTGGGGCCTCTGTCTTCCCAACAGGGGAGCCCGAGAACTCCTCCTGGATGTTCGTCCCGGGAAGGAATCCACCCCAGCCCCTGCCACTCCACCAGGGCATCTGAGACTTTTCTTTCGGATTCAGGAAGTGCCCCCACAATAAAGCCATCATCGGCATATTAAATCACCTCTTCAGGGTTTTAAGTGCATTCTGGGAAAAGATTTATCTATGGCTGTCACTGCTGTGAAAGCAAAGCATTGGGAACGGGGAGAGACAGTCGAAAACCTCCCAGACCAGTGGGCAGGCTGAGTGCCCACGGCAGATTCCAAGGTCAACTTCAACTGCTGGGCTGCACTTTCTCTTCAGTGAAGGCAATATGCTAGAGACTTTCACCACACTGATGCCAACCCCATGGAAAGACAGTCCAGGCCACTGTCCAAGGACTAGAGGTCCAGGGAAGACTTTATCTGCCAGAGCCCAGGCTGGGCTTTCAGGTCAGACCCAGAGGCCCCCACCTAGTTCAAGTCTCACAACATCTCTTGGAGGAGGGAGGACCCCACATTGATAGGTGAAAGCTAAGGTCTGGGGAGGTGACAGACTTGGACGATGTCACACAACTAGTTAGGGTGAGGTCCAAACCTCTGTGCAAAGAAAGAGGAAGTGGAAGTCACCTATTCGTATAGACGAGAACAAGACTGGGGTGGGAGGCTGGGGGTCTCCTCCCAAGTCTAGCCCCTCCCCATCACCTGTAGATTCAAAGATTTACTCACTCTCTCACCCCGTTCTGTTTTAAACAGATACTTGTGGAGAACGCTCTAGATTCTTTAGGACTGGTAAGATGGCCTCAAGGGGTAAAAACCTCTTACTACCAAACCCGATGTCCCGAGTTCCAACCCTGGGATCTCCATGGTGGAAGAAGGGAACTGATTCCTGCAAGCTGTCTCCTCCACATATACACCGTATTACACACACACACACACACACGCACACGCACACGCACACGCACACGCACACGCACACGCACACACACACACTAAATGTAATTTAGAAGATTCTCCAAGACTTGTGCTAGTAAAATGGTAGGGTAATATAGGTGGCATGCTTGGGAAGGTAGGAGCCAGGTCCCAGCCTCACTGATTTTTTGGGGGTCCACCACTTTCTTTGTTACCCCAGGAATTTGCCTCGCTGGAGTAAGGTCAGTTTCAGCCCTTGTTCACCCTCAAAATCATTTTCACCCACAAGGAGCAGCTCAGACAGTGCTGGGGCCCTTGTGGGCCTCTTCCATCTTCCTTCCCTGCCCCCTCAGCCCTGGCCTCTGGCCCCTATTCTCTTGGTACCAGCTCAGCAGGGACAGGCCGGGGGCAAGGAAGCCCCCAGGGAGCCTGGGTCAGCTTGAGGAACGGTTAGGGTGGGGGTAGCGGGTACTGAAGAGGTGTGTTTTGAAATCTGTTTCCTTTTGGCCACGCTTGAACTTCTAAGCTGCTAGGTTTGACTGACAGGCGGGAAAGGAGCCCCAGGGCAGAGATGGAGGGGCTCTGCAGGGGCTGGGCTGTGGCTGCATCCCCAGCCTTCCTGGTCTCCAGCTCTCAGTGTGGGAGGAGGGGCCCTGGGTCTTAAGTCACCCTGCTGGGGGAAGGAGGGTGGGGTGGGGCTCCTGGAATCAGAAGCAGAAGATTCCGGACTCATAGCTGGTCTCAGCCGCTCAGAGCCCCTTGGAAGGCTAAGTCCGCAGCACCACCCCTGCAAGGACAGGCAGCTTTTATTGTGTTCCCATCTTCCTACAAATATGCCTGTGAAGTGAGCTAATCTTTGCAAAAAGCACACAGCAGAGGTCCTTCCCCGATAAATACCCGGTGCCCTTCTCAAGTCAGTGCCTTCTCCTCTGTCCTTGCTAGGTAGCTCAGGGCCACTCCTACTAAACTACACTTCCCAGGCTCCCTGCCCACCAGCTTCCTGTCATCCTTGGCCAATAGGAAGAAATGGTTGAAGATGAACGGGCTGGAAGAAAGGGGGTCCCAGGGTCTTCTTTTGCCTCTCCATGGGTCACCTCCATGGTTCAGCTCCCAAAGGCAGCCTCTACCTGACGGTGACCTCAGCGCTTCCATCTGACTCCCTTTGTCCCTCCAGAGCCAGGATGTCACAAGTCCCTGTGGCAGTTGGTCCCCTGAGTGCCACACCATCCCTAACAGATCCCTCAGCTACTCTAGATAAGTTAGTTCCCTGCATCAAACCCTGTTTGTGGAGACCCCTGGTGTGAACTCTGACTGGCAGATCAGATACCCCTAACTGCCTCTTATTTCCCTGGCTTTCAGGCTGTCTCTCTGTGCCTCTCTGAGTTTTAAAGCGAAAGCTTTCTTTCTTTTAGGGCCTGGACATGCTGCCTCTGGCCTGCTGTACCATCTCTCCTAACTGTTCTTCTATCTCAAGGCCTGATTATGAACCCCACAGGTATGAACCTTCTTCTTCCTAAAGGTTAATTCCCTGTCAGCTCCTTTGCTGAACCTACTGCTTCGGGTTCTAATGCAATTAATCATGACATGTACCCAGAGACACACTGATGGTAGTGAGTGCCATAAGCACACCTGTGTAAGCACCTCCGTGAGCACACCTGCGTGAGGTCCTCTGTGAGCACACCTGCGCGAGGTCCTCTGTGAGCACACCTGCGTGGGCACCTCCGTGAGCACACCTGTGTGAGCACCTCCGTGAGCACACCTGTTTGAGCACCTCTGTGAGCACAACTGCGTGAGGTCCTCTGTGAGCACACCTGCGTGAGCACCTCTGTGAGCACACCTGCGTGAGGACCTCTGTGAGCACACCTGTGTGAGCACCTGTGTGAGCACACCTGCGTGAGGTCCTCTGTGAGCACACCTGTGTGAGCATCTCTGTGAGCACACCTGTGTGAGCATCTCTGTGAGCACACACACCTGTGTGAGCACTTCTGTGAGCACACCTCTGTGAGCACACCTTCGTGAGCACACCTGTGTGAGCACACCCGTGTGAGCACCTCTGTGAGTACACCTGTTGAAGACTTCCGTGAGCACACCTGTGTGAGCACCTCTGTGAGCACACCTGTGTGAGGACTTCCGTGAGCACACCTGTGTGAGCACACCTGTGTAGCACACCTGTGTGAGGACCTCTGTGAGTACACCTGTTGAGGACTTCCGTGAGCATTCCTGTGGAAAACCATGTGGAAGCACACCTGTGAGTAGCTTTCTGTGGACTTAGAGTTACTGCTTCCCTGTTGTATGGAAGAAAGAAATTTTGACAAGGAGCACCCCCCCCCCAGGTGACAAGGTCCCTAGTAACTCAGTTGGATATGTTTGTCATCTATGCCTGCCCTTTTTTTCCTACCTCCCTTAAAGTCACAGACGGTAACCTTTGTCATGTCCAGGTTCTAGAATCCTGGAACAACAAATGGGAGGAGGGACACGGGGATAATTGGAGAGGCATAGATAAGGAGGAAAGGAAAGGCACTCCTGAGAATGGCAGTGGACGAGAGCCAGCCGGGGCTGAGCCCTGGACCCTTCAAGGGTTACTTTATAGGTCCTTTTTGCTCTCACTAGGTTATCATGGGGTTTTCTCAAGTGTCCTTTGGGCTGCTTGTAGCCTGGCAGCAAGGGTTTCTCTGTCAACTGGCTTATTTCAAGGTGATCTTTTGTTGTTAAGATTTACGTGTTTTTATTTTATGTGTGTAAGTGTTTGCCTACTGTGTGCATCACTTGTGCCTGGAGCCCCAAAGGCCCTGGAGTTACAGTGGTTGTGAGCCATCTGATGGGGGCAGAGAAGGGAACCCAGGTCCTGCACGGCCACCTTCCAGCCCACTTTCAATCTTGACATCTCTCCTGCTGCCACCTACTGTCTGCAACTGACTTGGTTCAGAAGAAGCAATCTGCCTCGACAGGGACAGGATGTCCCAGGGCCACTGGACCAGGGGACACGAGGTCACCTCGTCCTGGGGTGGATTCCGGGGCCGCCTCTGCCCTGAAGAATCTTCTCCATCACAGCTCAGCTGCTGATTCTGCACGCCTCTGTCCTTCAGCTTCCTCCAATTCAGGGCAGAGGCGGCTTTAGAAACCACAGAGCTGGGCCCACTGCCAGAGCCCGCGCCTCAGCGACCCCTTCCCTGGACCTAGTTCCTGAAATCGCTGTGCCTCTAGGGAGCTTTTCTCAGCCCTCCTGGGCTGGGTGTGGTGTCTTACATGTGTCTGCAATCGTCTGGGGCAGGTCTCTTGGGTGGAATAAGGTTAAGGACGAACAGTGGCCCTAACCCTCACTGAAAGTCACCCCTAAAATTCATCACCATAGTGTGGGTAAAACCTGCTACTTCAGAGGGCACAGGTATATAGAATTTGGGGGTTCTTGGAGTCCAGGAGACCTTCCAGGATAGAGCAGTCCCTGGGGCCCTGGAACAGAGTCAGTGGCTTTCTCAAGCGGTGCTGCCCAGGCAGGGATAGAAAATCAGGCCCAGAGAAAGCAGGGAGGCAAGACTCCAGACAAAATGCCCATGCTGGCAGAGAGGGCGTGGATTGCTCAGCTCAGAGGCTGCTGAGAAGCTAAGGGGTCAGGGGCTCAGGGATATGGGAGTCAGCCTGGAAATGGGTGAAGGGAAGAAGACCTGCTGGTGCCTTCCTAAGCTTATGGGGACACCAAGCCTGAGGCGGGGCATAGTTTATGTGAGCAAGGACCTTTCGATTTCATACCCACCGTCCTCCATGGGAGGCAGCCGGAAGTGGGGTCAACACCCCCAGGTCTCAGCCTGGCTGCCTGAAGGAGCTCAAACCACCCTCAGTCACCCTCAGTCACCGAATTTATTAAAGCCTCAAGTCTAGCCTCACAGGAACGCCAGGAGACAAGCACTGTGCTCACACACCTCGAGATGATCAGTGTGAGGGTCAGGGAGTGCTAGGGGTCTGTGTCGGGCAGATTTAGGGGTCTGGGGAAAGCGACCCTTGCCCAGGTGTCCCCAGGGAGGCTTACCATGGCCAGCCATGTGAGAATGTTAATGGAGACCCAGCAGCTCCGATGCCGTCCTGACCTCTACACACCCCTTTGCTCCTCAGCCTCAAAAGTTCGTCTTTTTCGGGTTCTTCCATTCCCACCTTTGGGGTTCAGTCTGAACTCCGTTCCTATTTGGGAGCCCTTCCCCGAGTCCTGGCTAGGCTGGGTTTCTCTCTGTCCCCAGCAGTACTGTATTCCCCTGGGTAGCCTCACCCATCCGAGTACTCAAGAGCATGCTAGGGCCTGGAGACTGAGGAAATGGCCCCAGCTCCAACATCTAGCGTATTAGCTGCTTTCCCGCTGCTGTTACCAGAATACCTGACAGAATATACAGACCACATCATGGTTTCAGAAGCTCAGCTCATCACGGGGAATGGCTTTGTCAGAGGCAGCCGTAGCTGTGAGACTGAGGCTGTTCACATTCCAATGGGCTTGAGCAGAGATGAAGCCAGGATCCAGGAGCAGGTCTGCCCTAGTGAACCATCTCCTCCTCCCAAAAGGTCTACAACTTCTGAAACTGGTGCTACCAGCTGCATACAGTGACCAAAACATGAGGCCGTGGGGGACATTTCAAATTCAAACCCTCACCAAGATAGAAGAAAACACAGTAATACACAGTTGGGTACCAACTGCACTGCTTTTTAGAAAAACAGAGCAAAGACAATGGAGACAGGTGATAGTTTAAAGTTCTTAGGGAGTAACTTGGAGGGGGTAACATCTGAGCAGAGGAACTTAGCACAGTATGAGGTTATTATAGTTTGTCTCTCCCACTGGGATACTATCATCTCCATCACCACCAGCATCACCACCACCATCACCATCGCCATCATCACCACCATCACCACCATCATCATCATCACCCCTACCACCACCATCACCACCATCATCATCACCATCATCACCATCATCACCATCATCATCATCATCACCCCTACCACCACCATCATCACCATCATCACCATCACCATCATCATCACTGTCACCACTACCACCATCACCACCATCATCATCACCATCATCACCATCACCACCACCACCATTACCACCACCATCACCATCATCATCATCATCACCCCTACCACCATCATCATCACCACCATCATCATCACCACCATCACCACCACCATCACCACCACCATCATCATCACTGTCACCACTACCACCATCACCACCACCATCATCACCACCATCATCACCACCATCACCATCTTCAGTTAAGGGGAGAGTAAAAAAAACGCAGCCATGTGTGGAGTTGAGAGGACAACATGGAGGAATCAGCTCTCTAATGTTTCTGGGATCTAACGTAGATCCTAAGACTTGTGCAGCAGGTCCTAAGCACTTTAGCCTCTGAGCCATCTTGCTGGCTTTGTTGTTTTCATTGTTGTTTTGTTTAGTTTTGGAGACAGGGTCTCATGTTTCCAAGGCTGGCCTCAAACCCCCGAGATAGCCAGGGATGATCCTGAACTTCTGCTTCTCCTGCCTCTACCTCCCCACTACAGGTATGAGCTACTTATAGCCCCCAGATGAGGGTTGAACCCAGGACCTTGTCCACGCTAGGCAGGCAAGCATACTACCAGCTGAACTGCGATCCCAGCCCTTCCTCCTGGGCCACTGCCCTGTGGACAAAGCCATCTGCCCATCGTAAGGATACATCTGCCATGCTTAGAACAACATCTGCGTAGATGCTCAACAGGCAGCGCCCGTACACTAGGTGGAGGAGTGACTGGATGCGTGGTTGAGGTGGGACACCTTTGAGGTTCTGCCTGAGGGGCCCTCCAGTTCTAATGGAAAGGGCAGGCACCCAACTGCAATCAGGGTTCTAGCAATCACGCACATCTGCAGCCAAGCCTACCCCAAAACGAAGAAGGGAAGGGCACAGCTGAACAGCCAAGGGAAGAGGACAGATCTCTCGAGAGCACAGTCACCTACACCTTGTGGCCCTGGCAGTGCATACCCTGCTGTCTTCTGTCTATAAAATAGGGTGATGGACTTCTGTGGTACCTCTCAGCGTGGGTGTGGGGACCGTGAAGGAAGACCTTCACAGAGCCACATGAAGTCCCCGCAAAGGATGGACAGTGGGTGGTAAACCCAGAAAAACATTAGCAGAGCAGAGTAAATCTCCCAGGTTTCCTGATTTCCTCCCCCAGGCTTGGGATCAGCAAAATACTCATTCCCTTTTGTGTTTTAGACTTGGACAGATTACATTCAAATCCTGACTAACAACGCTGCTGTATAAAAAGTAAGATGCCAAGCCACCAGCGCAGACTCCAGAGTGAGACCGATGAATTATTCTGTTAACATCCCAAAGTCTGGGTGTCAAGGAGAAAAGCGCCCCCCTCCCTCAGAGGATCTCTATGGTCACGTGGAAAGAGACTGGCAAGAACAAGAAGGAAGAAGAGGACCCTTACTCTGCAAAGGAAGCCTCAGCAGTGCCCAGGCCACATGACGGGTGAGACTTCCCCACGGTGCCCTGTCCTACAGACACCCACATCTTCAACACAGACCTCCTGCAAGCCCAGCTCTAAGGTAGGAGAGCCAACTCTGCTCCTCAGTGGGTGACACTAGTCCCCACTGCCCCAGGACCTGATCTGATTCACCTTCCAAAGGGTCTGTCCCTCTGTGGACATCACTCTGAAGGAACTCAGGGCAGAGCGGGCAGGAGGCAGCCTGGTTGCCAGGAGACCATCCCTTGCAACCTAGGCTCCCCAGGCTTTTAACGAAGCCATAAATCCCAGGCCCTACACATGTCCCAGTGACTGGACAGAGGACTGCGTCTCAGGCTGGTTGACGGGTGGGGATGGCGCCCTGACACCCCATCACTCATTTCCTGCACCCTGCGGCCCCCTCCTGGGCAGCAGCCCATCCGTCTTGGCCGGAGACTTTCAAGTCCAGCTGAGGCCTCTCTGCTTAGTGTTAAGATGAGCCTCGCTCACGCGGACTGGTCTTATTTATCTTTTGGTGGGTCCCTTTGTGACCATCACTCTGCAGGGCGGCCTGGTTCTCAGCCCAGGCCTCCAGAATGCAAACCTCCTCCACCTTCCTTTCCGCCCCCACCTGGTGGGATCCAGCCAAGGCCTGCAGCCTTGGTGGATCTGTCTTAGTCAACAGAATCTCTGGCCAGGCTTCATCTGGTGCTGTGACCCTGCAGCCTGGAAACAAAACTTAGTGCCTCCAGAAACACAGGATCATGGGAGCCACCATCCTGGGGACAGAACTAACTAACTAACGAATGAACGAACTAAATAAATAAATAAATAATAAAGGCTAATTTGAATCTACCCTGTCCTCCCCACCCAAGACTCAAGGGCCTCTCGAGGCCCCTCCCTCATTCTCCAGGGCTGGACTTACCAACTCTGCAGTTCCATCAGAGGCAGCAATCATAGGAATTTGAAGGGCAGTGAGAGCTAGGCCCATCTGGGTCCTTACCTGACTCTGCTCCCTGCTGCCTGGACCTGCTGGGTGTGATCAAAGATGGCACCCAGTCCCCAGGGTATAGAGCCACCAGGGTTAGGTTAAGAACTGGTCTCTAGGCTTGTCTGTTCCTTTTCGTGGTAGCTTCTGGGCTTGCCGACCCTCCCTAGTCTGGTGACCAAGAACAATAAACACAACTTTTAGTATTGGGTGAGAGGGAAGACAAGCAAAGAATTCTAGGATCTTCCTGGCCAAGTATCCTCCCTTGTGCCATGTCCCTTGCTGGGCAGGAGACAGGCTTGTCTGTACCTCTTCCCACCCACAGCTGAGATCTGGGTGACCACCCCTTCACAAAGGTCCATAGAGAAGGAAAGTCAGTCACTCACGATCCCCAGCTGCCACCCCCAGGACATGAAGGGGTTAAAAAGCACCAGCAGCGGAGCCTAGCTCAGAGCAGCTTCTGGGGGCTCCCTGAATTTCTTTCTTCCTCTAACTCCTTCCCCTCCCCCACGTGTCACTGGCCATAACTCATGTACTTATTATAATCATGACCATATGTTTAATGGCCTCTAATAAAACCACTGCTAACCTGGCTCCTGCTCGTGAGTCTCTGGCCACCTCACTCCTGGGCCGTCTCCTGGTCCCAGGCTACTTCAGTGCTTCCTCATAGGGTCCCTGACTAGAGGGACAGGAGCCAGAGCCAGAGAGTGGAGTCAGTCATTCGCTTTGTGCTCATTCGTTCATTCATTCATCCATTCATTCATTCATCTACTCACCCATTCTCTCTCAGATGCCTGCGCCCCATCACCTGAGAGGCAAGAGTGTGGAGCCCGGTGAGTGTCCACCTCCATCCTTACAGACCTGGAGGCACAGGAAGCTGTCTCAGAAAGAGGTCACGTGATGACCACAACCCATCCCAGACGAGTTGCAGGGTAGGCTAGGTTTGATTTGTAAGACACATTGGCATAGACGGAGTCTTCAGCAGGTCAACCACGAACACCAGTGAGTGAATGGCTGGCTCAGTGGATGGGTGTGTTGTGGACATAGCCCCAGAAAGGACTTTCCTAAAGAATAAAGGCTCAGTTCTAAAATAACGGCCCACAAGTGGTGAGCCCAAGAGAGCCCAGAGGGTACAAGAGCAGAAAAATGAACTTCTGTTTTTTGTTTGTTTGTTTTGTTGTTTTTTTTTTTTATTTCTCCATCATGCAAGCAAGGCGTGGGTACCGTTCTGGCACCGCCTGTGAGTGCTAGCCCAGGAGGCCGGGTGTGGAAGAGCTCAGACAGGCCATGCATGTAGTGCAGTCACATTCTTTCCGCTGAGGTGGGAGGTGGGGAGCCTTTGACATGGTCAGCTGGACTCAGGTTTGAGACACCACAGATCTGGTGGCTTTTCTAACACGTGTCTGCTTCCTAGACCTGAAAGCTGGAAAGGCATATTCAAAGTGGTGCATGTCCTGGCTTGCACATCTTCTCACTGACCTCACATGGCAGAAACAGAGATGAGGAGCTCTCTGGGTTTCAAGTGGGGGAACACGACAGGCTTTTGACTTTGCCCTACAGCCTCGTTGTGCCTTACCATCCTCTAGAAGTCCTGGGCACAAATGAGCAATACTGGCTGCGGCAGAGCCATTGGGGAGTGGCACCTGTGGGTCCACTCTTCAGGAGACGGCCGGGTAAGGAGATCCACACACAGGAAGCCAATGGGAGCCCCCGCTGCTTCCAAGGGCCTGGGAATGTGCTAGAGATGGGAGGTAAGAACGCTTCACTCTTTCTTCTAGTTTAGGTTTATGCTAACATGAGCCTGGGGCCGCTTTCAGATGTCTGAAGGCAGTGACAGGGCACAGTGGGAGGTACTCTGTCTACAGGGCTCCTGGACAGAGGGGTGACTGGATAGAACTTATGCTGATTTATAAAAATACACCCCTTAGCAACAAGCACTTTAACCTACTGGGCCATTTTGTTCGCCTTCCAGTCTCTTCTTGTCCCACTTTGGGTCCCAAGATTGTCCCCAACATCTCCTTGGAACTTCTATGGCATACGTTTCAAGCATACCAGTCTTTTTTGGCATAGCCACATTGTCAGGTGGCCGATTCATATGTGAGAATTTTGCAAATTACAAAAAAAGAGAAGACATGACTAACAGTCATTTTAAAATGTTCTAAGGGAGGTTCTACTTTTGTGGGGACCACAATCATGGCTGTGCTGTATTCTGAGTTTTGTGGGGAACTTGAAGACATCCGGGAGACCTTCAAGTTCCTCCCTATACTGAGAATATATCCGAGTCTCTTGCAAGGCCCATGGGACTGCATGACTCGTAGCCTAGGGATCCAGGAGACCCTGAAAGGGAGTCAGGGTTTGGCTCTTCCTGCAATAGGGAGCCAGCAAAAGTGCTGAACAGCATCACCTTTTTATTTCAGTCTTTTCAAGAAGCTCCCCTAGTGTCCAGTGGCACATGAAAGGGAGGGGCTTTCCCCTGTAGAACTGGGGGCAAATGGGGAGTCTCTAGGATTATGAGAAAACCAATAACTCTTCCGTCAGTCTCTCTGAATCCCCTCCATTCTTCTTCTTGTCCCCACACATCCCTCTCCAATCTCGTTAGTTAAGACAAGTCACCAAAGGGGACTGTTATAGTGGGGTTTTAAAGCCCGCCTGCCTCTTTACGCCTGCCCCAAGTTTTATATCTGTTCCTTGCATGTTCTCCCCACTCCTGAGAGTGTGAGCAGAGGCTGGGCACTGATTTATGCTGCTGACAGAGAATCTAATGAATTGAAGACATAAAAGCATTACAAGGGTGCCCCCTGGGGTAGATCTGTTCTGGATGCAGCCTTTGAGAATGGTGAGGGCTGTGCTGACAGCCTGGTGTCTATGAGGGATGTGGCCCGGATGCTGAGCCAGGGGCACTGCAGTGATCCTGAGGTGCTGATGGGAAGAGAGGGTGGAGATTTGGGAGTCTCTTAGCATCCTGGCCTTGGAGGAAAAGAAGCAGAATCCAAATCCACAGTGGCATTCCAAGCATGGGGGCGGGAACATGAGGGTAGCTTGGCTTCCAGAGGCAAAAGAAGAGCACAGAGAAGCAGAGGCACTCAGTGTGAGTTTGGACACATCCATGTTTCCTTGTAAAATAAGGCGTGAATTAGACAGGGCCTGGAATTTTGAGATGCTTTTATTTAAAATAAAAGAGAAAATGAGGGGAGGGGAAACAGATCATTATCTCTGTCACTAGCAAGCTTCAAGCTGTTGAATGACTATCATCAGAGCAGAATGTGTATGTGTGTGTGTGTGTGCGTGCGTGCGCGGGTGTGTGTGAGGGGGTGAGCGTGTGACTCAGGCCTGGGCATGTATGGGTGGGGGACTCAGTGGGTAGAGTGTTGGCTTAGCATGCACAAGCCCTGGGTTTCATTCCCCAAAACACATAGACATGGAATGATGGCACATGGCTGTCACCCTAGCACTGTGGACGTAGAGACAAAGTTCAAGGTCATCCCCAGGTATTAATTAGTTAGAGGTCATCCTGGGCTATGGGAGACCATCCTGGGCTACAGGAGATCCTATCTGCAAACAAAATAACATGGATCTGGAAACAGGCTGGGGGTTGGGGGTCAGCAGTGCTCTGTTAAGCTTAGACTCAAAAGTTAGGTTTCTATGTAGGTTCTCCTGTTTGGAATCTGGCGGCTAGATCAAATAAAAGCATTTAAATGAGGCCGGCTAAACCCAGCCCAGGAACCACCCACTTGAGACCTGAAACGAGCTGACTGCACTAAGGGTCCCATTTCATCTCAACTTGGTGCGTTCAACAGACTTCACTACGATTCTCTTAGTGGAAGACATTGTACCGGCCCTGGGGATATAGGTAGGGCACCCAGGGTCCAGCAGTCAGTAAGTGACGTGAGGCAGAACCTTGTGAGTAAAGGCTCAGAGACCAGAGGGTTGGAGCATCGTGGGAAAGTACACAGAGGTGGCCCAGAGGCATGATGGTAGCTGTGACTGCAGGCTGGATGGGGACAGGAGGCAGGTAGCAAGGGCCTGGCAGGCCTCGATCAGGAGAGTGACTTTGCTGTTAGATCTCTGTGTAGAAAGTGCTGTCCAGCAGCAGTGTAGACAATGGTTATAGGGCAATTGTGGGCACAGGGAGACCCCACGTTGGGGCTTCCATAGAACCCAGCAGTTGACGTGAGCATGAACCCAGGTAGAGGCAGAGAGGGCAGAAAAGAGGAAAAGAGGTCACCTTTAAGAGACCATGGATGTCTTTCACATTTTCTAGCTTTCTTCTTCTTTTCTTTCTTTTACTTCCTTCCTTTCCTTCCTTCTGTTCTCTCTCTCTCTCTCTCTCTCTCTCTCTCTCTCTCTCTCTCTCTCTCCCCCTTTCTTTTTTGTACCATTAACTGCAGTGGGCAGGAGCTTCTTGCCACAGAAAGCTTCTTTTAGCAGACAAGAGCCAGAGCGGGAGCCTTGGAGTTCATGCTGGAAGAACAGCATCTGTGCTCAGCCTGCAGAGCTTCCCAGAGGATGTGCCATCACCAGCCCAGGCAGACCCCACTAGGCATAGGCCACAGGCTGCAATTGACAACCCCAGCTGGCTAGGACAGAGTGACTGCCAACATGGGTGGTGGTACTGCTTGCTTCAATGAGACTGCTTTAGGGCTCAAGGGTTGGTCTCATCGACAAGGCTCCTGGCCCACATCCCAGTGCCTGGCGCATGACCACACCAGCATAATGGCAGCGGTCACTGTGGTCCTTAGCATCCTCAGTGTTTTTGTAGTGACTTTCTTAATAGTTTCAGCATTGAGTCACAGCTGCCCAAAGGACAAGACCCTTAAGTCATACTTCTTGTGTCCCCCCAAATTCTCTTCATAGTTTTGAGAGCTTCCACCCCAAAGTCTCATCTATGTCTGCAGTGAGATACCTGTTGAGCACTTACATGGGGAGGGACTGGCTGTCACAGGAGCCGGAGTGACGGACATGACAAGTTAGATGCTTCCAGGGTTTTCTCTTGGGTTGGAAGTGTCATCACCCATTTTATTCACTCGGCCATCTTCAAGACAGGAGGAGAACAGATGTCCCTCAGTCACGAGGGTTCCCCAGCATTGTCAAGACACCATCTGTGGTCAGTGCGCAAGTTCCAGATGTTTCTAGAGAGCTGATACTCAGTGGAAGGGCAGTGCATGGAGAACTGTGAGCAGGGAGGCTGTGGAGGGCAGAGGGCAGCTGGAGCCTGCCCTCAGAGGGATTATTTTGGCTCACAGGTCAGCATCTTTCAAGACGCCAACAGCTGGAGGAAACTAAATACACAGAGAGCAATGCATGCTGGTTCAGCTGACGCATTCCTTTTCATTCAGTCCAGGACTCCTAGTGAGGGTTTACTTTTGCTGTGGAGAGACACTGTGACCATGGTGACTCCTATAAAGGAAACATTTGAGGGTGGCTCGCTTACAGTTCAGAGGGTCAGTCCAGTATGATCATGCTGGTGCAGAACAGACCACAGATCGTGATTCTGCTTTGATTTCATGTGTGGGTTTCAGATTCATAAGCCTCTTCTTGCTAGGATGGGGTGTTTTTACAAGAGCAGAGATCCTCCCTTTGGGGCCATTTTATTTTAAAGCACTCCAAGGACCCAGGTCCCCGTGACGGGGCCACCCCCTTTTAGGGAGGGCCACCCTGTCTCAATTGAGCCAGTCTGGATAATCCCTCGTGGGCATGCTCAGAGGCTGACCTGATCTAGATGATCCATCATGGGCATGCTCAGAGGCTGATCTGATCTAGATAATCCATCATGGGCATGCTCAGAGGCTGATCTGATCTAGATAATCCCTCACGGGCATGCTCAGAGGCTGACCTGATCTAGATGATCCATCACGGGCATGCTCAGAGGCTCCTTTCTTGGGCTATTCTAGGTTCTGTCAAGTTGTCAATATAAACCATCACCTGTCAGAGATAGTTGGATGCCACCAGGTATTTCAAGGGCTCCCTCCCTGCTCTGTGACCCTTTTGTCATTGAATTGTGACTGGGAACTTGGCGTCTCTTCCAGGCAGAACGGTTGTGGTTGCTAAGCTTCTGTTGTCATTCTCATCCTGTCCAGGGACCTTGGAGGTGACATGTTTAGATTTTCCCACAATGCACAGGTCTCCTACATCAGGGAATTCCACTATGGCTGGGCTAAGCCATGTCAGAATTTGTCAACTGCCCATCTAACCATCTAGTGGCTTCCCATCTAAACCACTCTCTTCTTACTATCCTCAGCACCCTCAGCCCCACAACAGCCAGTGCTTCTTGTCAAGGGAGCTCACATGTCTGGGGGGCAAGAAGCAGTGTGAATTACTAGGGTGCATACTCACACCCAGAGAACAGAGCCTTGTTGGAGCTTTGGAAATAGGATGAAGCTTTTCAGTATATGGGATTCCATAAAGGAAGGAACAGCAGGGCCAGGGGATTATAGACTAGGAGGGAGTAACGGAGGGGTCTTGTACAGTTTCAAGAAAGCTGAGAGATTACAGTAAGTCATTCAGAAGCAGGTGGACATCAGGAGGCCATAAGAAGCCCCAGACAAAATGTCCTTTTAGGACTTCTTAGAAGACCAAGTTTTAGAATATGTGTTATGGATATCTCATATGTGGAGGGTGTGAAAGGCTGTGGCTCAGGGCAGCCCTAGCAGTGGAATCACCTGTGTTCCTACTGTGCTGTGCAGCTTTGAACATGTTGCTTTCACTCTGGGCCTACCTCAGTTTCCCCCTCTGTGCAAAGCTGGCAGAGTTGAGGCTTATGTTGCTATAACAATCTTTGGGTAAGATTTGTGTACATGAGATATTCATGCCCCAGTGACCAAGAACCACCACTGAACTCAGGAGATCCCTGCTCTGGGGAGCTGGTGTGATGATAGCAGAAGCCATTAAACAACTCATTGATGGCAATCATGACAAATGCTATGTGTGAGCCACATAGTGGTGAGGAGAAAAGTAACCTTATAGAAGGTAGATATGGCAAGCCAGGGAATACCCGAAAGAAGAAGTCAAGTAACATGGAGGGGGTGAGACTGACACCTTCAAAGGTCCTATGCTAGGAAAAGGCTGAGAGAAAGCAAGTTAGATAGAGATCAAGAGAAATGGAGATGGACATGAGATGGAGGTGGAGATGGAGGTGGAGGTGGAGATGGAGGTGGAGATGGAGGTGGAGATGGAGGTGGAGATGGAGGTGGAGATGGAGGTGGAGATGAGATGGAGGAGGAGATGGAGGTGGAGATGAGATGGAGGTGGAGATGGAGGTGGAGATGGAGGTGGAGATGGAGGTGGAGATGGAGGTGGAGATGGAGGTGGAGGTGGAGGTGGAGGTGGAGGTGGAGGTGGAGGTGGAGATGGAGGTGGAGATGGAGGTGGAGATGGAGGTGGAGGTGGAGATGGAGGTGGAGGTGGAGGTGGAGGTGGAGGTGGAGAGGAGATGGGATGGGATGTAAAGGAGATGGGGTGAGATGGTGACAGAGGTACATAGAAAGAACCAACTAGAAATCCTTCACTTCTGTAATACTCTCCAGAAGTCAGGGAGCCCAGCCGTTTCTCAAATTCAGTTTCAGGATAGATGCCATAGTTGTCTGTCACTATTGGAGGGCAGGAACAGGAAGAGAGTACCTCTTAGCTCATCACCATAACTGCTGTGCCTTCTGTCTGGAACACTCTCTCTGTTTGGGTCAACTTAAATGCACACTTCAGAAGGGCTCGCTTTCCTAACACAGTGCCGACCAGGGCCATCAACCCTGTCTCCCTTCTGTGCTGCCCCAGACTAGATCATATAGCAGGATTCCGCTTTGGTTTCCAGGATGGGTTTTGGATTCATAAGCCTTCTCTTGCTGGGACGGAGTATTTTACAAGAGGGGAAAGCCTGGGTTTGTCTAACCTGAAGCCCCCAGAACTGAGAGACATCAGCTGCAGTATGGGCTCCTGGCCATGGTACTGACCAGAGTTTGGCTAGGGAAGACAGTACAGGATGCCTATGTTTTCAAAAACCACTGAGGCCAGGAAAGAAAAAGACTTCACTCACAGTTACCATCATTGTCAAAGGCAGCCCTGGAGTGAGTCAAGGATTCTTAGCATCAGTTCAGCACACATCTTCTCTTCACAGCTCCCTCCAGGGCAGCTGCATCTTCACAAAGCCAAGGGATCTGTGACCCCTGGGAGGAGGCTCCTGCATCTGCCTTGGCCATGGGGTTGAAGCACCTGACCCAGGAAAGTCGTGCCTCCTCCTCAGACCACTTGCTCATAAAGGGCCTCAGGAGCTGTAACATGAGGGCTGCCCATCAACAGACCCCAAAACAGTGAGAATATGACACCTCTGATGTGAGGATGGACGTGAAGGAAGGGAGGGCTGTTGCCTGGGGAGCCAAGTGCTAAGGTGACATGCTA
Source organism: Myodes glareolus (assembly GCF_982192425.1). Taxonomy (NCBI): domain Eukaryota; kingdom Metazoa; phylum Chordata; class Mammalia; order Rodentia; family Cricetidae; genus Myodes; species Myodes glareolus. Next base: position 85,363,156 of record NC_142035.1, on the reverse strand, counting down.
GGAGAAGGAAAAGAAGACAGATCATTCACTGGGCATTGGGAAAGTGTGAAATTGGGAGGCTGTTGTGACAGACCCTGCCATTTGGAACAACAGTATTTTGAAGACAGAAGTCCAAAACCGATTCTGGAGGGGCAAAACCTATGAATACTGCTGAGGCTCTAGAGAGACTATGACCAGATAATGGGGATCTCTATCCTCCCAAGTCTCACCGCCCTTAGGGAAGACTGCTGGGCCAGGTCCATTCTCCAAGCCAGCCTGCCCTGGGATAAAACACACCCGTCGTGTGTTGTAGGGAGGAGCGGGCCATGTCCTGCCGCCCAAGAGGAGCATGGACCCTTGTTCCATCCCGCCCAGCTAGCTTACACCCGAAATAATTACACAGAAACTGTATTCATTTGAACATTGCCTGGTCCATTAGCTCTAGCCTCTTATTGACTAACTCTCACATCTTGGTTAACCCATTTCTATTAATCTGTGTGTTACCACAAGGTCATGGCTTATCGGTATGAGTCTAACCAACATCCATCTTGGGCAGGAGAAGCAATCTCCCACCTGCCATTCCCACTCTATCTACACAGGCCCAGGCACCAGACAGGGTCTCCAAGCTGGGAAAAAGATTCCTGCTACTTCCCCCAAACTTGGCATTTCTAGTTCAGGAAAGAATTTGTTTTCAACCTGTTGCTGTGGTCTTCACCTAAACATGAGAGAATGGCACTGAAGGACTAGGGGTGATAGTGAAGGACTAGGAGGTGACAGTGAAGGACCAGGAGGTGACAGTGAAGGACTAGGGGAGGTGACAGTGAAGGACTAGGAGGTGACAGTGAAGGAGCAGAAGGTGAAAGTGAAGAACTAGGAGGTGACAGTGAAGGATCAGGAGGTGACAGTGAGGGACTAGGAGGTGACAGTGAAGGACTAGGAGGTGACAGTGAAGGACTAGGAGGTGACAGTGAAGGACTAGGAGGTGACAGTGAAGGACTAGGAGGTGACAGTGAAGGACCAGGAGGTGAAAGTGAAGAACTAGGAGGTGACAGTGAAGGATCAGGAGGTGACAGTGATGGACTAGGAGGTGACAATGAAGGACTAGGAGGTGACAGTGAAGGACTAGGAGGTGACAGTGAAGGACCAGGAGGTGATAGTGAAGGACCAGGAGGTGATAGTGAAGGACTAGGAAGTGACAATGAAGGACCAGGAGGTGACAGTGAGAGACCAGGAGGTGACAGTGAAGGACCAGGAGGTGACAGTGAAGGACTAGGAGGTGACAGTAAAGGACTAGGGGAGGTGACAGTGAAGGACTAGGGGGTGACAGTGAAGGACCAGGAGGTGACAGTGAAGGACTAGGAGGTGACAGTGAAGGACCAGGAGGTGACAGTGAAGGACTAGGAGGTGACAGTAAAGGACTAGGAGGTGACAGTGAAGGACTAGGAGGTGACAGTGAAGGACCAGGAGGTGACAGTGAAGGACCAGGAGGTGACAGTGAAGGACTAGGAGGTGACAGTGAAGGACCAGGAGGTGACAGTGAGGGACCAGGAGGTGACAGTGGGGGACCAGGAGATGACAGTGAAGGACTAGGAGGTGACAGTGAAGGACTAGGAGGTGACAGTGAAGGACTAGGAGGTGACAGTGAAGGACTAGGAGGTGACAGTAAAGGACTAGGGGAGGTGACAGTGAAGGACTAGGGGGTGACAGTGAAGGACCAGGAGGTGACAGTGAAGGACTAGGAGGTGACAGTGAAGGACCAGGAGGTGACAGTGAAGGACTAGGGGGTGACAGTGAAGGACCAGGAGGTGACAGTGAGGGACCAGGAGATGACAGTGAGGAACTAGGAAGTGACAGTGAATGACCATGGGGTGACAGTGAAGGACTAGGAGGTGGCATGAAGGACCAGGAGGTGACAGTGAAGGAAATAGGACTCTTGTGTTACTTTCCCATCTAAATGGACAATCACCCCTCGGAACAATATGAAATCTGATCACATCTAGGGCCATATCCCCGTCCTCTGTCAGGTGGTTGGTGGGTGGGGTGACAAAGGACTACAGAGATAGACAACATGACTGCCAGCCTGTCCCAATCCCCAGTGATTGACAGGGCTCCTCTGCTCCTGGGCCACTCGTCTGTCTTAGCCACCTCTTGGTCAGTTTGTAACTGTGCCCCAGCTCAGTTTTCTTTTTTGTGTGTCAGAGAAGGGAGAGTTCCTCTCTCCACCTTCCTGCAGGGGTTGACTTTGTGCTAAAGAGAAGCAGATGCTGCAGGTTCAGCCCCAGAGCCTGGCTATGGTAAGTAGCTATTCTAAGGTGACAGTGAAGTCATCCTTGCAATTTCTCATTAATCATATGCAGCATGCATAAGCAAAGTTTAAATGTGAATTATTGATAGTCAGTTCATATTTAATTTTGTTTTAACCTCATAGTTGATCTAAAGTTGAAAACTTGGGCCATGTTCCAACAGAATCATTTCTACACTGACTGTAGAGTCTTTGGGGGTATCTCCAGCTGCAGCTCTCTTCCCCAAGAGCAGTGACAGCGTATGACATGTCCAAGACATGCAGTATGCATATTGTGTGAGCTCATGTGGCAGTGTCCTCCTGCAGGACACCATGATATATGTTTCCTTTAGGGAGGCTCCATGGCCCAAGAGACCTTGCCTTTTCATTTTCCAGATACGGACCGTCATTGGACTTACCCTTGACTCCATTGCAGTTTAGCGGCCACAGTTGTGAGTCTTACTGCTGAGGGCCCAGGGCCCCTCTCAGCTCTGCCCTTTCCTGTGGTCCATGTCCTCTGCCGACAAAGGAGACAGGAGCGGATCTCTGCACGGCGCGGTGGCCATTGTATTATCTACCTTTCTCACTTCTGTGATCAAACACCTGACAAGAAGCAGCTTAGAGGAGAAAGGGTTTACTGCAGCTCATGGTTTGAGGGGATACGTTACCTCACGGTAGCAACGGCAAGGCAGCAGGAAAGTGAGGCTGCTGGCCAGATAACTTTCACAGTCAGGAAGCAGAGTACAGACAGGAAGTGAGGCCAGTCTATGAAACCTCAAGGTTACCCCCAGTAACTTACTTCCTCTGTCAAGACTCCATATTTTTTAAGTTCCCACATCTTCCAAAACAGCACCAGTCGCTGGGGACCAAGTGTACAAGCACACGAGCCTGTGGGGGCCTCAGGCTCAAACACACTCAAACACACTGACACACACCGTAGATATGCAATTTGAGATGCAGGTCATTGTAGCAGACTCACTCACCCGAGTCACATGAGACCTTAGAGGAAAACAGGGGTCAGTGTTGGGTGCTTCTCCTCAAAACTTCAAATCTGCAAGCCGGACCAGACCCCACAGCCTTGCTGCAATGGTCTTTCCTGTTCCACTCTCCTGACCTTGTCTGTCCCGTCAGAGTGGGTTTGTGTGCTGTCCATGTCTTCCTATCTCATGCAGCAACTGACTGAGTAAAGACTTGGAATGGCCACCACATGTGCAAGAGCTCCTGGCATACTCAGGACAAGCAGAGAGGCGGGGACAGGCAGAGGGCAGTGGGCTGGGGCGGGGAAGGAGATGGTTAGAAGGGCTGAGTCTTCCTGGAGGCTACAGTGGCATGGTGGTTAGTGTGAGCTATTAACTTGCCAGCATCTGTACTCACTGGGAGAGGGGCTTTGAGGCAAGCCCAGGATGGCTATCTTGATTGCTTTAACTGGTATGGAAAGGGTCGTCTTGACAGTGGTTGGGACTGTTCCCTTGGCAGGGCATTCAGGATTGCATAGCATTCACAGCGACTAGAGCGCTAAGGAACACTCAGCATTTGCTGCTTCTTGAGTATGGCCCCTGGGTGATCCCCTGGGTGATCCCCTGGGTGATCCCCTGGGTGATCCCCTGGGTGACCTCCGCACTCATGAACTGATGAACGGAGAGGTAGATAAAGCCCTTTCTCCCTGAGTTTGCTTTGGTCAGCATATTAGTGTCATGGTGACAAGAAAGGAAGATCTTTCTTTCCTGAGCTGAAATCTTAGAATGTGCTTAGCCATCTCAAAGATCCTCGACTATGGTTTCCTATATATTGCTGTGGCTGGGGAGGCCCACATGACTGAAGAGAACCCAGCCGGCAGGTAGGATAAAGTCTTACTAGAGGGATGGCTTTAGACCTCATCGTCTCTCAGCTCTGGCGGCCAGAAATCCCAGCTCATATATGATGTGGCGGTGTTGGCTTCTTTTGAGGGTGGTGTGGCTCCAGGGTAGATGACCATGGCCTTTGGGGCTGGACAAGTTCACCACAAGCCTTCGATGACTTCCGTTCACGCCCCTCCCCCAGCCTCTAGTAGTTTGCTGATGATCTTTGGTGTCACTGGCTCCAAGAAGCGTCACCCTGTAGGTGAACCTCAGCCTTCATCTTTGCATGCCTTTCTCCTTGTGGGCACAGCTATGTACGAATACCCCATTTTGTAGAACACCAGTCATGCTGACTTTGGAGGCCTCCCTACTCCACCATACCTCACCTTTACTAAGCATATCTGCGCTCGGAATGAGGTTCAGCTGGGTGAGTGCTTCCTGCTGTGCACGAAGCGCAGAGTAAACCGGCCACAGTGGGGCACGTCTGTTTTCCCAGTACTCAGGAGGTGGAAGCAGGAAGATTAGAGATCCAAGGTCATCCTCAGCTGAAGAATGAGTTCAAGTCCTGCCTGGGCTGCATGAGACCTGTCTTGGGGTGAGGAGAAAGTTAAATGTGTCTGTAAGGATCCTGAACCCAAGCAAGATCCCCTCCTGTGCTTCTTGGAGTTAGGACACCAGCATGAGGACTCAGGGGAGACAGAGTTCAACCCTTAACAGAAAGCTCCTCCTCTATAGTCCGAGGAGACAGAGAGTGTCTTAAATTCAGGTGGTGTCCTCAGTGAGCGTGCAGAGAACAGACAGAACTAAAGACATATCTTGAAAGCAGAGCCAAAGGGACTTGTTGATGGATTGGATACGGGGGGAGTAGAGAGAGACACACTCATTGTAGATCCAGTTTTAAGAAACAAGGGGATGTTGAGTGGGGGTTGGGCTCAAGGGGAGAAGTCAAGAGCAAGGTTTTGAAGCCAGCTGTGGCTGACACATATGGTGTTTGCCCTGGCTTCCCTCGCAGGCCCACCTTGTCCTGGGCGGAGGAAGCAGGCCCTAATGGAAGGCAGCTGCGGTCAGGCGGCCAGTTCCATTTGTTCTGCTAACAGCATCAAAGGCCTACGAAGGGCCTGTCCAGCCCCGAAGGCCATGGCCATCCATCTTGGAGCTACACCGCCAAGGAGCCGGGTCCCTGTGGCCAGGGTTTACAAACTCGGGGAGGAACCCCTCACCCCCTTTAGAGTACAACTTCCTGGCTGCAGCTTTGGAAACTTCCCCTCAACTTGAGTCCCCACCCACCCCAGGCCTGCTTTGGTCCTCAGGAAGGAGGTCAGACACCTGAGCTGAGGAGATGAAAGAGGAGAGAGAGAGAGAGGCTCCTGAGGCCATGGTCAACAATCCCCAGTGACCCATGAACATGTCCTGTTCTATTTAACAGCAAAGGAGGGCAGCCATCTATTATAGCAAGATGGCAGGAAGCTGGAGCCCAGAACAGCCTCTTACCTGCTCATGTGTAAGCCGAGGGGACACACTTCCTATCTGAGAGATGACTGTGACCCTCTTCTCAGTACTGTGTGTACTAAGCTATAAATTCTTGACAAGTTGCTGTTACTATTACTGGGGTGCTGGTATGAATTTTTTCTTTTTAAAAATTAATTACGTTAAAAATTTATATTTAAAACAGCAACTCAAAAGATCAACCAAAGCTCAGACAGACTGTTCCTACTGAAATGCAGAGGGGGACCTGGGGTGGGGCTCAGTTGGTACGGGGTTGGCCTACCATGCACACAGTCTTGATTTTGATCCCCAGTACTCCATAAAGGAGGAGTAATGGTGAATGCCTCTAATCCTAGCACTTGGGTCATTGATGCAGCAGGATCAGGGGTTGAAGGCCATTCTTGGTTACATAGCAAACTGGAGGTCAGCCTGGGCTGCTTGAGATCCTATCTCAAAAAACACTGTAAGCAGTTGGAGTATGATGCACCTAGTAGGCACAGTCCTGTGTACTAGCCTCAGGCTGGGTTATCTACTGTAGTCAACAGCATGCAATTTTAATCTCACTGTGCCTCCTTACTGGGTGACTCTCAGAAAGTGCATCTCTCTGAGGCACTAAATTAAAGACAAGGTAAAAATGTTCCTAATTACTGAAGATGGCTCCTTAGTTCTTCTTAACGCATTTCATCTTCTTTGGTTTAATGTAGGAAAGGAGGTCTGCGATAAAGTCAGGTTTATTCAATACAGTGCGCTCACCATACAGAAATGAATAGGTGATGCTGATACTCATCCACCTGTTGCTGTCTCTTTGTTCCCAAAGGTGATGAGGAAGGTCCAGAAAGGTCACCAAGCTGTGGCTTCAGCAGGCCCTCCACACAGTCCAAAGAGAGCTTGCCACCCTTCTCCCCAGGTCTTATTGGGTCATGTATCTCCAGAGAAGACCACACCTATTAGACCAAGCTGTCCCATACAACTGGCTATCAGACCAAATGCCCACAGCCTTTCTCCCTTTTAGTCTAAAATAAAAAGGAAGGTTCTAGTCCTAACATAATAAAGACTATGTAAAATAAGGACAGTTATTGAGTAAGAACTATATCTTAGATGTCCAGACCATAGGTAATAGACAGTTTTTATAGAGATTACTCCAATAGCTGTCCTTTCCTGAAGAGTCTAAGTTTGTACCTAATATGTCCTCAGCTAAGATTTGTGAGGATTATAACTAACTACCTCGTCTTCAACCCCATCAAAGACCTGAGGAGCAAAACAATATTACCTGAGGAAGCATTAAGTGCAAGCAAGCAACTTCCAAAAAATGTAAGAAATGATTAAAAAAATAGCTGATTTCCTGGACAGTCACCCAAGTTTCTCTGTGATGTTGGGGATATTTCCAAGTTGGTTTATTGTGACCATAATTTTGTTGGTCCCTTATATGTGCTGGAGATCATTGAGAAGCAAGAGAGGCCCAGGCTCACCTTGATGGTAAGTATGAAGTCCACCACTTTACACGGGAGGAATATGGGAAGATCAGGGTTTCTGGCCAGCCTGGGCTACACAGAGTTACTACGTCTCAAAACAAACAAGATTAAGTTTTACCCTGGAGTTTATACTCCCAACAACCAGCAAATGAACGAAGAAGTCAGTGAATTTCCCTGGCTATAATTGGAAAGTAAGATGGAGGGCAAGGGAGGAGCCCTCAGGTGCCATTTGGGAGGTAGAGGAAGGTCGCATTTTGCAGCCTCTCTGTCTCTTTCAGGTCTGACTTTTCAACCCCTCTTCTGCGGTCTTCCCCGAGCTGAGAGGGGATGGGAGGTGTCTTGTTTGTAGGCTGACCGCTTAGTTGTCACCTCCTCTCAGAACTTTGTGCAGCCGTGAGTCTACCGTCACCACTGTTCACTTGAAAGGGAGGCCTTCCTGTTGACGGAAGACAGCAGTGTTTGTCCTGTGGTATGGGTCAGTATAAAGTTCTGACCTTCACATCTAGCTCCTGAGATGTAACCCCCGGCTTGTGGAGTTCCCCTCGAGGTAGGTGCATCCCTGTTACTCAGCTCTCAGATGATGCTCTGTGAACTATACTAACAGATGACTCAAGTGGTCCCCGGATGGAGTATGCTGACTCGGTGGTTCAAGGTGGTGCTTGTCTACACTAGGAAGCTACCCAAGGCCAGCCCAGTTCTGGGTACTGGAAGGAGCTAGAGGTTAAGTTTAGCCATATGGCCATGTCTCTTTCATCAGACCTGAGTCATGAACCTGCAGCAAAACTCTGGACTTAGAATCTCTGCTGAGTGCTGTCACAAGCTTGTGTCAAATGGTGACCATTCTTAAGGAGGAAGGAAACTTCGCCTGACAACATTCCAACACCTTTGACTGTAATACAACTGGTCTTCACAGTGATTATTGAATTAAATGACGATCCATAGAGAACTGAATTTTGCAGCCAACTTCTGTAAATGAGTGTGGGTTTGGGTGCCCCATGCTTGTGTCTGGTATCTGGAGTGAGGGCAGTCTTGGGTGTGGATTATACCCCTGACCTGTACAATTTGATTCAACTCAGCACTTGTGGATGAAGCAGTACATGTGTGGATTTATGATGGCAGGACTGAACTACAAGCCCAATTTTTAAATTTTTTAAAATTATTTTTTATTTGGAGGGGCACGTGTGGAGGCATCAGTGTTGGGTTTCATTATCCCACCCCACCATGTCTGCTGATACAGTTTCCTCACCATTTCTCTGGTACTGGTTGGCCAGCGAGCCCCAGGGATCTCTCTGTCTCTGACCCCACACACCCAGTGCTGCGGCTACAGCCCTGGACACATCCAGCGTCTACATGGGTTCTAAGGATCTGAACTCTGGCCCTCAATGCTTGTATAGTAAGTAAATCTGCCACGAGTTATCTTCCTAGTTCCCATAGCGGGCTGGCCCCTTCCCAAATCTGTCTGGTATGTCAGAGGGCTGCCTGGGCCAGAGAGTGAGTCAAGACCTGGCTGGGCAAATTAGAGAGACAATGTCTCAGAATAGAAAAGAAAAGAAAGATTGGGGTATAGTTCAGTGCTAGGTAGAGCACTTGCCTAGACCCTGGATTAAATCCTTAGAGATGTGAAAAGTGGGGTTTGAATAAGACTGGACCTCATCTGAATGCCTGGTCTCCAGGTGATAGAACTGTTTTGAAAGGATTAAGACATATGGCCAGGTTTGGAGGAGGTTTGTTATTGTGTGTGAATTTTGAAGTTTCAAAAGACCATGCCAGACCAAGGCAAGGCCCAGACTCTCTCTCTCTCTCTCTCTCTCTCTCTCTCTCTCTCCCTCCCTCCCTCCCTCCCTCCCTCCCTCCTTCCCTTCTTCCCTCCCTCCCTCCCTTCCTCCCTTCCTCCCTCTCTCTCTGCCTCCAGCTTGTAGATCTGGTAGAAGCCCCCAGCTACTGCTCCAGTTCCACCACTGCCATGCCCCCATCGTGATGGTCATGGACTCACCTTCTGAAACTGTCAGCAAGCCCCTAATTAAATGCTTCCTTTTTAAGTTGCCTTGGTCATGACGGCTCTTCACAGCAATAGGAAAGCAACTGAGATACAGAATAACCACAGACCATCCTTTTCCCACTCGGTTATCAATGCTGATATCCTCCCAAGAATATGACCTAGATCTCAGTGACTCCAGTAACCCAGTCACAAGTTTAGGTCTTCACTTCTTTCACTCCCGGGATAGACGACTGTTTCAGCCTGAGCCCCTCTCCCTTGTCTTGTCCCGAGCCTCTGACATCACTCATGTACCTCTGACATCGCTCAAGCACTTCTGACATCACTCGTGTACCTCTGCATCACTCAAATACCTCTGACATCACTCATGTACCTCTGACATCGCTCAAGCACCTCTGACATCACTCGTGTACCTCTGCATCACTCAGAAGCACCTCTGACAAACAGTCCGTTTACCAGGCTGTGTACCTGGAAAAAATGTTCCTGAACCTGGGGTCGAGATCCTTGGCCAGAGCCATGGCTCGGTACAGAAGTCTAGAACAAAGTGGACACCATGCAGACTCCAGTCTACAGTGATTTGGGGTCTGGCCAGCCTGGAACTAAAGTACCAGTCCAAAATGTCAGCTCTGCTCGGTTGCCCACCACTGATGCCCCATGCTTCATTTGCCCTGGCTCTCATTCCATTCAGGCCAGGCCCCCCAATACTGCTTTTCTTTGGCACAGCCAAGTTGGACAGAGAGTGATGGGAAACAGATAAATAACACTGTCACACTCGGAGATGTTCTGTATGCAGGGCCTTCTCATATTCAGGCACCCGCCAGAGTCACCCAGAGCTGATTCAGACTTACTGGTCCCCTTCGGGGAGGCAGTTTTCACTTGCTGTGATCAACGACATGATAGGCCACCCCTAGTTCTTTCTACTTCACTTCCTTGGTTCCTAAGGTTTGGAGAGGAGCAAGTGACCTTCCACGGTCATACAGTCAATGGGAAATGATAACTCAGTGGGAGACTAGCTCAAGGCACTCAGCCAACAGCACTGTCACGACAGGTCAGAGGACAGCTTGAAGTGTTTGCAGGGGATTGCCCGAGTCATCTATTCTTTGGGGCCTGGAAGGTTTTGTTCTCATTTATATCTATTTATTTGTGCATGTATCTGGTGGATACACACTTGCCACAGTGCTTGTGAAGAGGTCAAAGGGCAGCCTGCAGTAGCTGGATCTCTCCTTCCATTCTGTGCGTTCTAGGGATCAAACTCAGGTTGTCAGACTTGGTAGCAGCTGCCTCTACCTTTTGAGTCACCTTGTCAACACACTTTTGAATAGTTTTGGTTTCCCAGAATCCCCTTAGAAGATGCTAAGCATTCTGGGATGAAAGAACATCTGACTTCCTTCACCTTCTTGGCAGGATGGCAGGAGGAAGCCCAGAGAACATGCCGGATGTCAGGGTCCTGGAGGGGGAGAGGCTCTCTCAGAGATGTTTGCAGATCAGAATCTGCTTCCTCCATTTTACGCCCGAGGAGATGTGACTTGACTTCCTGTCAGTCTGCCTGACTGGACTCCTGCTCTACCACTCCCAGCTCAGTGACGGGCATTCCGGTCCCTCCAGTCCCTTCGTTGCTCTGAGTCTAACTTACCCCATTTGTTAATCAGGACTAACACACCAGTTCACTGGCCTGATGCAAAACCGGCCCAGTCTAGATTCCAACTTTTGATCGGACAGACCCCTGGGGAGGCTCAGAGAGACCACAGTTACCTTCCTCTTGGGGCCAAAGTTAGCAGCAGTTTTTTCAGTCAAGGGCTCCTGAATCAAGGCATCCAGGCACATTAGGACCGCAGACACAAAGACATTGCCGTCCCAGTGGGAGTGTGCATTCTTCCACACCCTTGGTGGTTGGGAACTCATTCCTGCTGCCTTGTCTTCTCCTTAGGAAACAAGGCCAAAGCTGAGCCCCTCCTCTGGGGACAGTGGGGCAAGGGGAACAGTCTCAGGAAAGGAGAGGAAGTTCTGGCCCAACCCCGTACCGACCACAAGCACCCCCTCCATTCTCACCCCCTTCTCCAGCTGGCAGTCATGTTGGGTGGAGGGCCCTGGGAATATTCCCTGGAGTCCAGCCTGGAGCCAGCAGACAGTGCCCCAGGCCTTGGCGAGGCTGAGTTGTAGGATGTTCCTCTGGGGCCTCAGTTTGGGAAAAGATACGATGAATAAAGTCTGGTGGCGTGGCTCTACCCTGGTGGGCTGTGCTTTCCAGGTGACATGCATGTCTAGGCTCGATGCTGCCCTGGCCTAAGGAAGGATACTGGACAGCTGAGTACCCAGAGGTGGTAGAGAATTAGGAAATACAGGCTGGAGAGAACACAGAGAATAGTGTTCCAGACTTTGAAAAGCTCTGACAGCTCCATCTATCCTGATTCTTCCTGAGGGAAGGAGCTGATCTATGCCTGACCTGACAAAGATGGCCAAGAGTTGGTCAGGAAATTGGACGATGTCTTGGCTATCTGCTCTGGCTTCTCACCTACCAGCAGAAAAGCTGAACTAGCTCCTTAGGAGGAATGCTACAATCCCATCCCTTGACCCTCGTCACTCCCCCATGATACCAGAAAAGATATTCAGAGTGACAAACTTGAAATACAGGTAAAATAGAAAATAGTTAACCACCTTTCTCAAACCCTAGAGAGAAACATTACTCTGCTTTCATCCCAAAATTATGTCCAAGATATAAACCAGGGCAATACAAGCTGAGGTCTGTGGATTCACTTCCCAGCATGAGGAGAGAGGTGGGGACAATGAGAGACGTGAGGACAATGACATTGTCACTGTATATCTTTACATTATTAGTTGTATTTATTATTGTGTGCTGGGGGATACCATGGTGCACATATGGAGGTCAGAGGACTTTCAGAAGTCATTCTCTCCTTTCATCATGAGGATCCTAGAATGGAACTCTAGTTGTCAGGTCTTATGGCAAGCACCATCACCAACTAGGTCATCTTGCCAGTACCAGCCTATCACTGCAGGTTTATTATGTGTTGCAAAATATCAATAGATTGGAAGTTACGGAGTGGCCCGTCAGCCTGGCTTTTTTGAGAAGCACAGATAGACATTCAACAGATAGACATCTGCTGACTTCCACATCCTATCCTGTAACCTGTGTCCAGTCCAGTCCACATTCCACATCTCCCTGACAGCTCAGGTTGTATTCTGTGGCACTCAGCATGGGGTGGGATCATAAAATAAAGCCTAGGAAGATGGCTTTGGATGTTCAGAGTTCTAGGCTAAATTTGCCCCATGTCTTTGTCATTTTCTCTGTACCTCAGTGCCCTTATGCCTTAGATGAAGTTTTAGAGATCAGAACTCCATGGCAAAGAAGGCACAGGCAAGGGCCCTTGTAGTATTTTAGACTCATGAAGCTACAGTGATATGAAGGAAGCCTACTGAGTCCACCCACGCTGAGAGTTCGGGTGTTGACAGCACCCTTCACCTTGGGGCCCATTGCACAAAGCAACTGCCTCTTGTGATGACAGCCTTCTGCATACCTGGAGACCACAATCTTGGCCCCTTCTCTAGCCTCCAAAGCTTCAGTTCTTATAGGCAGAGGTTGCTCATTCATTTCCTGGTTGCTCAGACCCAAAATAATTACACAGAAACTATATTAATGAAAATACTGCTTGGTCAATCATTTAAGTGTATTGCTAGCTAGCTCTTACAACTTAAATTAACCCATTTTTGTAAATCTGTGTATTGGTATGTGGTTGTAGCCTACTCATAAGGTTCCATCCAGCGTCTGGAGTCTGTCTCCTGTGGTGGCTACATGACTTCTCTTTGACTCCGCCTACTCTCCCCTCCTCTGTCTGCTTGGGATTCCTGCCTTGCCCTATTCTGTGTGGCAATAAGCCCAAAGCAGATTCTTTATTAACCAATGGTATTCACAGTATATAAAGGGGAATCCCACATCACCTCCCCTTTTTTGTCTAATTAAAAGAAAGATTTTAACTTTAATATAGCAAGATTACATACAACAAAACAGTTATCAAGCAAGAATTATTGTTACAATATTTATATCTACTTTATCTTTTATGATAACTAAGGAAAACTATAACTATCTATTTTTCAACTGCATCAAAGACTCCAGAAGAATATATTACCTAAGTAAACAGGAAGTGCATTGTAAGAAACTTCTAAAAACTCTTAAAATGACAGAGACATCTTGCTGCCTGGATAGTCACTTAAAGTTCTTTGTACTGTTGGGGCACCCATCTTCAGCCTACAGGCCCATGTATCTGGCAGACTTTTCAATAAAGCAGAAAATTTCAAAGACAGTTCCACATGTGTTGGTAGTTTGTCAGTCACTTTCTTCTGTGTCCTGCAGAGTGTTTGGCAGACTCTTTCATGAAGTAGGAACCCCGAAGGATCATCTCACCTTTAGGTAAGTTCATCAGTAATTTTTCTATGAGCCCTGCATGTCCAGTTCACACAGCATAACATCAAGCTTCTCAGCCAAGCGGAGTTTCTTGCCCAAATGGCTAGCAAACTCCATAAGGAACCTCTTCAATGCCCATCATTCTTTTGAAGTAGATTGGTGCTGCCAGAAGACGTGTCTCATTGTCATGAAAAGTTCTAAGTTCTTAAAGCATTTTAAATGCCATATTCTTTTAGTCATTAAAAGATTTGAAGAATAACTATCCAATTGAAACATATCTCTGTACATCTAGAAAACCTAACCAATATGACTATAAGTTTGACTATTATAGATAACTGCTTATTAAATTAACCTGCATTTCTTAATTATACATTACATTTTTAAATAAACTGCACAAACACAATGCCTTAAACAAGAGCAGAAATATACATATAACAAAATTGACCTTAAATTTGTATCAATAAACTAGATCCAAATCAATGCAAAGTATTCATCTCTATAGCATATTCCCCTTTAAATGTAAGCAAACATTTATGAACACTTAAAATTTAGTAAATTTGGATTTTGTTCTTGAGACTACTTTCTGTTGATTTGGGTCACTGTTCAGGCCTTTCATGGGGTATCCTGTGTTGTAGGTCCATCTCATCCAGCAGTCCTGAAGCTGGCATGGATGTTGGACTGTCTAATTCATTGCTTCATGTGGGGGGGATTGTTTGGTAAAACCATATTAGCTGGTAAGGGGTCCACAGCTTTCTATCCTCTGTGTAAACAAAGGTAGAACCTCTCTTTCCAAGCAACATATCCTTAGACCCTAATTTTGAAGTCAAGATACCTTTAAAATATATACTTCGGTTTAGCTTAGCAGTCAGTACAATGAAATGTCTCTCTGCACTTAGCTCATTCACAGTCAAAAAATTCAAAGAAAACATAATAATATACATATATTGTATGAGGCTGCTATGAAATGAGGTGGTTCATTTCCCAACCACCAGGCAGCTCAGACCTGAAAAAATCACACAGACACTATATTATTTGCAATACTGTTTGGACAATCGCTTAAGCATATTTCTGGCTAACTCTTATATCCTAAACTAACCCATCTCCATTAATCTGTGTATTCCCATGTGGGTATGGCTTACTGGGTAAAATTCCTGGCATCTATCTCTGGTGGGGCTACATGGCTTCTCACTGACTCTACCTACTTTCTCCCAGCATTCAGTTTAGTTTTCCCCACCTAGCTCTACTCTGCCCTATCATACAGGCCAAGCCAACTTCTTTATTCATGAACCAATAAAATCCACACATAGACAGAAGGACAACCCACATCATACATAATCCAGACTCTGTGTATTTTCCATCTTTGTGTGGATTATTTTTCTTTATTCCTTTAATCTATGACTGACTTACTGTCTCTTTAAAGACTTTCTTTTATTTTAAAAAACTATTTCTTTTTCTTCTCTCTTTCAAGCCTACGTACAGTTTGTAAACACCCTGTGACTCATTCAGAGGTTTATTTCCGTCTGAATCTGTCTTTATTGTACATCTATAATCATTTTCTGACTAGGAACACTTTTAAAACGGTAAGCATCTTGGTTGCAGCAGTCCAGGATGCTGGATCCACCTCTCTCAACCTTTCAATATGGCAGAAGTAACTTTACTGCCAGGTCTGGGACTGTTGGGTGCGAGCCTCCCTCACTACCTCAACTCTGGGAAGTAGTTGGCCCATGCTGCTACCAAGCAACTTATAGCACTCTGCCCACCAACCCTATTTAAGTGCTTGGCCTCCTGAAAGAGCCAGAGCTGTGTATAACCAACAAGAACCAAGAAACCTTCTTAAAGGAGCTACACAGTTTTTGCTGCTACTACTGAGTCAGGAAGCCTTCTCTTAAAAAAATTGTGCCTGTGCTTGCTTCTAGCAAACAGAGCCCGCCTGAGACAATGCTATTACCATGAAGCTGTGCTTAACTCTGCTTCTTTTGTATTTAGAATTCCTTCCCAAGCTCTCTCGGGTTTTGTGTGGATGTAGTTGGCCCATATCGGTGCACCATTTTATAGACAGAGACTGCTTGTTTGCTTCCCTACTGCTTAGACCCAAATAATCACACGGAAGCCATATTAATTACAATACTGTTTGGCCAATAGCTTATTCATATTTTTACCTAACTCTTACGTCTTAAATTAACCCATTTCTATTAATCTGTGTATCGCCACAAGGCTGTGGCCTGCTGATAAGTTTCTGGCTGGCAGCTGGTATCTTTCTCCTTTGGCGGCTACATGGTGTCTCTTTGACTCTGCCTACTCTCTCTTTATATCTCTGTTCAGATTTCCTGCCTGACTTGACTAAGCCATTGGCCAAAACAGCTTCTTTAATAATCAATGGTAATAAAACATATTCATAACATACAGAGGGGAATCCCACATCGTGTGTGTGTGTGTGTGTGTATGTGTGTGTGTGTGTGTGTGTGTGTGTGTGTGTGTGTGTATGTGTATACACTTGAGAGAAGGTCTCACTATGCAGTCAAGGCTGGTAAAATTCACACCTTTCTGCCTCAATCTCCTATGTTTTAGAACTTAGTGTGGCCACTAAACCTGGATAAATAGCATATATCCTTTGTCAATGGTGAAATTCTGGAGAGTTCCAAGAGTTCCAAGTATCTTCGACTCATCCAACCACAGGACTCTTGCAGGGGGCTGCTCTAAGGATACAGGGAGGCTGGAGCATGCCTTATCTTGGCAAGGTGTATTCAAACTTTTCAAGAGCCACAAAGCTATTTCTTCAAAGCATTTTCTGTAAGAAATCTCAACCTTTGTAAAGCAGGTTAAAGTGGGATGGGCAGGACAGCATCCTGTTGATTTGTTGCCCCTAGAGAGCCCTAGGGAAGGCCTAGATGCTCCTAGGGACCCACATGAAGCACACAGTTCCTCTACTCTGTTTCCCCTCCCTCACTGTGAGTAATTTAGAAGGCCATTGCTGGAGAAGACAGTTCTAGAGACATTTTTTGAGGAGCGTAGGTCAGACCTCGCGCCTGGTTTGCAGTGGCAGATGTTAAGGAAGCCCATTCATTCCCTGTCCCTGTCAACTCAAGTGTGGTGTGTGAGCTGCATATAGACTTCAGCAAGAAAAACACAAGTAGGAGTTCTGACTGAGGCGTACCTCCGTTCCTGCCTCCTTTCCCCTAGTGACATCACTGGCCACGTGTCATGGGTTAAGTTGTTGTGTCTGGTCCACCAAGTTGTTCCATGGTCCTTGCTGGCCATTAAGTCCCACTCTTTTTGGTGCCAGTGGCTGGTCTGGGATGGTTGTGGGTGCTTGTGGGGACCACAGAATAAGGGTTGGCCCATGGCTGCAGCTAGCAGTGTCCCCTTTTCTGACTGTATCCCCCCTGCAGAGGCACTCCATCCACAGCAAGGCAGGGTGACCTGAGCCAGCCTGCAGGGGGTGGAAAGTTGAGAGACAAAAGGTCAGTGACCTACTGCACGTCTGGATTTTCCAGTTATTCGAAATAACCAGTTTGCCTTGGGTACACCACTATAGCCAATCTACCTACCTTCCTTTGTCCCTTCCTTCCTTCCTTCCTTCCTTCCTTCCTTCCTTCCTTCCTTCCTTCCTTCCTTCCTTCCTTCCTTTATTCCTTCTAAGACAATGTCTTACTGTGTAGCCCAGGCTGGCCTTAAATTCCCTGTGTAGTCAAAGGTGGCCTCAAACATACTCTGAAGCCCTGGCTAGACTCTTAACTCACTGTGTAGCTCAGACTGGCCTTGAACTTACACCAGCCTTGCTTCCTTAGCATCCCAAATGTAGCATTATAGGCCTTGAGATTCCATGCCCTCCTCTATAAGCTGACTTCTTGGCATTTGTTGTCAGAGCTCATTAGCCAGTTCATGTAAAGGAAGGGGTTAATGAAGAAGAGCCTCCTACCAGCGCCTGGAGCATCGGAGACAGAACTTCAGAGAACATCACTTGTAAGGATGTCAAGTCTCCAGGCAGGAGGTAGAAAGGGTGATGTGGGGATCATAGAGGGATGGGATGTGTGGTCGCTTGGTGAGAGGGCAATGGGGTGGCTCAAGGCCATCCTGATCTGGTCCCAGGGCAGAGTTCTGTACCTAACAGTCAATCTCTATGGTCATTAAAGCTTCCATTCTCGGCTGCCAGGCTCTTGCCATCTCTGCTGACTCCCATAAGTCCTCATACTTGCTTCCTGGTGCCCACCACATGGTCTGGTCTATCCTACTGACACCCAAGCCCTGGCCACAAAGTCTTCATTCCCTGCTAGCTTGCTAAAGGTCCCTTCCTTCGATCTACTCATTTCATTTTGATAGCTATTCACTCTGAGGTGTAACTAGTTGCTGGAGTCCTGACAACCTAAGAAATCCTGACCTTTTATAAGCGAGGACTTATTTACCCAAATGGGACCCTGGCTGTGGGATTCCTGGAAGCTCAACAAGGAGATAATATTTTCCAGGCCAGCTGGAATCTGTCCAGACTCTTCCTCCCTGAATAGGGCTAGGTCTTCTTCTTTTATTCAATCTATTACCTTGATTTTAAAAAAATCCATCCTGATATGATAAATAGGAAGAGCCCAGAATATCTATGAATGGTTCTCACCAAAATATGTTGATGTCAGATCAAGTCTTTAAGGCTAGCTTCGAGTTGACCGGAAATGCGAGTTTTGAGGGGAATGCGAGGTGACTCCAGGAGGAAGAAGCGTTTTGCAGAAACCAGGGCGCTGCCTCCAAACAGCGAGCAGCTAGCCACAGTCCGGTGGCCTCCATCTGTTCTGCTGACTGAAGTACGGCAGTCTGGGTGGCTTAGGAATGGCACGAACTCACTGCTCAGAGTTCTGGAGTCTAAAGGCCAAGATACAGGCCCAGGATGACTTGGCTTAGAGTTCAGGTCACATCCAGGCTCTTAGCTAGCCCGTGTCCCTCGTGTCCCAGCACTGTGGCAGGAGTATGCTGTCTCAGACTTTGTGACTGGGTGCCCCAGGACCCTGTGCCTGATGCTATCACCTGATGGGTGGGCACAAGTGTCCAGGGGTATGGAGGAGCAGGGGCTGGTGACGTGGTTTTATTGAGTGAAGGAGCTTGCAGCCAAGTCTGCCCACGTGAGTTTGGTCCTGAGCCCTACACAGTGGAAGAAGAGAACGGACTCTCATGAGCTGTACTGTGACCTGCACAGGAATGCTGTGGCACACACAGACACAGACAGACAGACGGATGGTCACAAACACAGTTTTTACCTTAGGTAAGAATATCTTAAGATTTAAAGACTTGGAAGATGCAGCTCCAAATGGACCCAGGATACCTTCTGTTTTATCATCATCATCATCATCATCATCATCATCGTCAATTATTAGACAAGGTCTCACAGTGTAGTGCTTGATGGCATGCAATTCACTGTGCAGACCAGACTGCTGATAAGCCTTCAACACGTGGCCTTTGGGGACATTCGAGACGCAGGCAAAACAAGCGCTGTTTTGTTGCTGTGGGTTCTAACTCCCACACTGTCACCCACATCCAGCAGTTCCCCATATCTGACACAAAACCTGGTCCATATTCCTGATGAAGGGGGATCCGGCTTGACCTCCACCCCCACCCCACCCATCAGACCAGTTCTGCCTCTAGTAGGTATCAGCAACCTCCCACCTGCTCAAACTGCATCTACTTCCTGTCAACCATTTTTATTTTAATGTAATTTTGCTTTCTGGAGTTTATGAAAGAAGCAATGAACATCAACCTGGTGACATTACAACAAACCACATCAGTAAGCCCTGAGCTATACCCGCTGGGCCGCTATTCAGATCCGAGTCAAATTTATCAGAGTTTACTCCGCATTCACTGAAGACACCCGGCATGTGGGACTGAAATGCTCATGTCTGGAGTTTCTTGTATGCTGCCTGGAGTTCGTGAAAACTGCAGGTTCAAGTTCAAGGAGGTAGGGCTGTGGGCGGGGTCAGGGACTAAGCAGCCCTGAAAGAACCTCGGGCAACTGAATGCCGCAGCCCCCATCTTCAAAGACAATGGCGGAGCCCGTGGCGCCACTGGGCGTCTAAAACTGTTTTTGAGTGACAGGATCTATCATTACAAGGCAACCTAACCCAGAATCTTAAACCCAAGACAGACAAAACAAGTAGAACTTTGAGGAAATGAGGGTGGAGGGCCCAAGGTCACGTCCGCAGGGCCTCCTTCATGTTGGGGTGCCAGGCTGGGAAACTTTTGGAAAGACCGTGGTGAGTCCCAGGACATTCATGCCTCGGCCCTGGACTTCCTCCTTAGGAAGTTAAGAACGTACAGCTTCCCGTGTGACAGTAGAAAAGCAAAGCCTCCCAAGCTATGATCAGAAAAGGAAGAATGCATCTAGTACTCTTCTATCGTGTCCTCCCTTGAAAGCAACTCAATTATGACATCAAGGCAGAGAACGCTCTCCATGCGACAGGAAGCAGCACAGAGTGTACAAGAGGGACCCGCAAACCCATCATTTGATGTGGGCATGGCTCGAGCTATTTCTCTGTTTCTGTGGTAAAATGCCCTGGTGGAAGCTGCTTACAGCTTAGGTTGGCCCGCCATTTGACTTTAGAAACCGGTATTGCAGGGAAGTTGAGGCAGCAGGACTTTGGGGCAGTTGGCCACATTGCATATGCCAGGAAGCAGAGAGGGAAGGGGAGGGGGAGGAAGAAAGGAGGATGGAGAGAGGGAGGAATGCTGCTGCTCAGCCCACCTCTCAATCTCAGCATAGGGAATGCTCCCCCCACAGTGGGCAGGTCTCCCCACTTCACTGACCCCATCAAGATGGCCCCTTACAGGATGCTCAGAGGCCTGTAATCCAGGTAATCCCATGTCTCATCAGGTTGACAGTAGAGACTGACCATGACAGGTACGAGCTGGAAAGTCACCCTGAAGGGCAGAGATTGTGTATTGGGAAAGCTGGTGCTCACACTTTTTCAATGTTACTCAACTGCTGGAAAATAATTATCAAGGAATAGGTAGATCTAGCCTGGCCTATAATCCCAGACACAAGCGATGCTAGTTCTCTGTCTTCCTGGGCTACAAACAGCGCTCATGGTCATCCTGGGCAGTTTAGTGAGTGCTTATCTCAAAGTAAAAAGTAAAAGAGGGTTGGCCATGGAGATCCATGGTAGAGTGCTTGCCTCAGATGCAGGAGGTCCAGGGCTTCAATCCCAGTACCAAAGAAATAAGAGGGAGGAAGGACAGAAGGAAGCCACGAGGGTGGGACGGATGTAAATTTTAGACCTAAAATAGAACACTCACTTCATATTTTTATATTTTAAGTTTTGTTGTTGTTGTTAGCTGTTTTACAAGTGTGTGTGTGTGTGTGTGTGTGTGTGTGTGTGTGTGTGTGTGTGATGTACAGGTCATACCACATGTGCAAAGGTCAGAGGGCAACTTTTGGGGGGTGATTCTCTCCTCCCCCCTTGTTGAGGCAGGACTTGTTTCTGCCAAGCTGTGTTTTCCAGGCCAGCTGGCCCTTGAGATTCCAGGTGACCCTCCTGTCTCTGCCTCTCATCTCACCAGAGAAGGGCAAGGATTATGGATGTGCCCTGCTACATCTGACTTTTTATGTGGGTTGTGGAGAATGAACTCAGCCTTCAAACACACTAGTGTTTTTACTCGCTGAGCCACCTGCACGGCCCATTATTGGCCATTCACATTTTTCAATTATATTTATTTAGTGTCTGTCACGGTGTACATGTGGAGACCAGAAAAACAAACACAAAGAAACAAAACCAAAGCACCTGTGGGAGTTGGTTTTCCCTGTCCATCACCTGTGTCCTGGAATCCAGCACCAGGCTCAGCAAGGTGCTCTTCCCTGCCACTTTGCTGGTGTGGTTCCAGGCTGTGCATGCCTATGGGTGGTGCTCCAGCAATGGTGCATGCCTATGGGTGGTGCTCCAGTGACGGTGCATGCCTATGGGTGGTGTTCCAGCAACGGTGCATGCCTATGGGTGGTGCTCCAGCGATGGTGCATGCCTATGGGTGGTGCTCCAGCGACGGTGCATGCTTATGGGTGGTGCTCCAGCGACGGTGCATGCCTATGGGTGGTGCTCCAGCGACAGTGCATGCCTATGGGTGGTGCTCCAGCCACGTCATAGAGACGATTCAGGGACGCCTGTGTTTCAGTCTCCTTCAGCACTCTCGGTTCCTTGTTCTGCTGTCTTAGTGTTTAACTGCACCTCTTCTAGTTCTTCCTGCGTTGGACAGTACCTAACCGTGCCGAGGCATCAGAACCTGTCCTTCCATTCTGTCCTTCCATTCTTCCTCTCTCCTTCCTCCAAGCCATTCTCAGGCCCTGGGACCACTGTGTCCACTCTCAGGACAGCCACATGAGTGGCAGCACCCATGTTTGTCATTCTTGCCTACCCCAAGCTCTTCACACCCCTCTGTATGGATCTCCCTTAGAGCCCTTGTGACCTCACCTTCCAGAACATGCCCACTCCTCTCCAGCCCTTTTGGGAGCCAGCATCTTCTTTGGCAGAGCCTGACACGGCCTCATCCTCCATCCCACATCAGTACAGCTGGAAGGAGACCAGGTCATACTCCGCCTCTACTTACCGCACTTCGGTGGCCTCTGTTTGCCTAGACACACTGCAGAATGCCTTCCAGACTTCAAAGACTCTGTCTCGTGACCACCACTACCACCCACCCGTTCCACCTGGTGCCCATCTCCCTCCCTGGTGGCTGTGACTCACTTTTTTCGATCACCCACCGTCCTTCTCCGTTGCCCACTTTGCTCTTCCCATTTCTTGTCGTCATTTAAAGAGGTGAGAAGAACAAGGGCCTCACTTTGTCTGCTGTGCCACACCCAGTCCCGGGACAGCAGGACCCGACACGGAGCACTCTGTTATTTAACAACCGAACAACACAACACCACGTGACCAGGGTAGATCTGAAGTCTCTGTGAGTGTCCTGGCATTCACAATGGGATTCAGGCTCAGTCAACACTTTTATGCAGCCCAGGGTCTCAAACAAACAATAAAATCTCTTCTGATGGGCAGTGACATGGATAGTTCTTTCTTGTTATTGACATCACTGGTTGGTTGTCCCCAACAACACGAATCATCTCTTCGCACCCAACCAGGCCTAGCAAGGGCTTGAGCACTGATAGTCACAGGAAATTGCTGTCTACCTGGAAACTGGCCCTACTCCTAGCAGTTTCGGGGAACCACAGGCCGCCCAACATGTGTCCCTGACGCTCCAGGGGGAGGAAGACGCTCCCGACAGGGAGGGACTCCTTGTCTTGTGGTTGGGCTATTCTTGAGTCTTGGAATGTTGCTCTCCTGGTGCTGACAGCCGCCACCTCTCCTGGTGGTGCCAGGCCCTTGTGCCAGGCCTCTGAAGCCTCGCTCGGTGGGTGGCGAGGCCTTCCACAGCCCCCCACCCACCTGGGTTATGGCAGGCATGCTGCGGGGGAGGACAGGAGCATGTGGCACTGGGCGCTCCTCTCTGGCTCCCCCCCACCCCCCCACCCCCGCCCGCTAAACAAAAGCTTCCTGCTGGGGCGGGGACCAGAGCATGCTTTTGATTCAGGAGCAGGCTCTAGAGGCCCAAGGACGCCTTCCCCACAGACCTGTGACAATATAGAAGACCCCTGAATATACAGGCCAGGGTAGGGACAGCTTTCTACCCCTTTCTTTCTCTCTGCTCTGGCTTCGGGGCTGCTGGCTCTCACCAGCTATGCCAGTTTTTCTGACCCCATCGTTTGGTTTACTATTGGTAGAATCTTCCAGAAACTTTAGATCCCTTTCCTCCTGCACTGTTCTGTCAGTCGTCAAGCCTTGTGTCACCTTGCTTCTTCTGTCTTCACTGTGGTTATCTTTTCCCACCTTTAGTCTTCTTGTTGCCATGACTACCACTGGCCTTGGTCATTCTGCTACAGACACTGTTCACAGAACACAGAAGTGAGTTCAGAGAGGCTGAGTAGCTTGTCCAGAGTTACACAGCTTGGATGGTAACAGGACTGATGTCAGAAGTCAACTCAGTCCCCAAGTCACATGGCTCCCCAGGGCAGAGTTCAAACAGAAAGTGTGGGTCACATTGCCAGAGCTATTCAAATCCCGGTCCCATCCACACTACTGACTTTTGGATTTTTTGGGACTCAGTTATCATGTAGGCATGATGAGGACCTGACTTGCCTCCTGGGCTGTAGGAAGGATGGCATGGGGCAGCCATGGAGGATGGTGTGTGATCGACAGGCTAGACACACAGGTGCCCCAGGAGCGTCCAGTCTAATGAGCAGGACCATCACTGCTTTTGACAAGAAAATCACCCAAGGGAAGAACCAGGCACTACAGGGTACAGCGCAGGGACACTTGCCTCAGACAGTGTGGCTTTAAATAAATAAAAATAAATATCCTGTTCCTTGGAATCTCCATCCTCCCGCCTCAGCTTCCGGCGTGTTCGGATTGTGTGAGTGTGCCGACACACCCAGGTAGATTGATTTTAGCTCTGTAGAAAAGTCACAGAGAAGGGGCTGGGAGGGTGTACAGGCTCCTCCCAGCCCCCTCCAGCACCAGACTCTGCTGTCACGTTGCACTGTCACTCAGAAGTCAACACGGCTTGATGTTGTTAATTCATGACCTTCTCATTTCCTCCAACCCAGGATGCCAAGCTGCTTTTTGCCAGCTCAGTTTTGAAGGATGAATAGGAGTCTGCTCAAGGCTTTGGCATTTCAGGCATGACAGAACACATAGGAGCATGTGTTCCATCCAACACGCCTTAAAAAGATGCAGTTTTTATAGAACAGGATGTGTGGTATGGAGCCAGATAACAATTACTCAGAAGAAAGAGGTCCGAAGCAACAGGATTTCTCACCCTGCAGCTCTGGGTATCAGGCACCGGGCTAAAGTCCAGATGGCTTCCTCTGGAGGCTCCGGGGGTAGACGCACTCTTGCCTTTGCCAGCTTCTAGAGGCAGCCGGCACTCCAGCTCCTGGCCCCATCTTGTACCCGCAAAGCCAGCTGGCCACACCTTCTAATTACCCTGACCCCTCCTCATACTGTTTTGTTGTTGGAGTTTTGTTTTTCTCTTACAAGGACACTGATTACAGCAGTCCCCTGTACCACCAAAGCCACCTGCTCGCCTCAAGATCTTTCAACTGATTTTGTCTGCAAAGTCCCCTTTGTTACAGGAAGGAACATGTTCATGTATTCAGGCATGTGGGCACCTTTGGGGCTGTCAGTCATGCTTCTAGAAACTCTTTATCAACCTGGTTGGGAGCACAGGCTTGAACTCCACAGACCTGGATTCGAGTCCTTGCTCTGTCATTTCTTGTACCTCTTGCTACATAATCACTTTGTACCTCCATTTCCTCATTTTCAAAGTGTGTCTAGTAAGTGAAGTTACATCAAGGGTTGTTTGGAATTAAAGCGATCATAGGCTTTCAAGCTGAAATTCTCAGGCTAACACACACATACACCACATACACACACACACACATGCATATGGTGTCATACACACACAGATACATTCATACACACATAAAATCACACACATGTGCGCGCACTCACGCATATGCTCACACACATACACATGCAAGCAGGTGTGTGCACACACACATGTGCTCATATACATATACACATATACACACGTGTATGCAGGTGCACATGCACACATGCATATGCTTATGCACACACACGTGCATGCAGGTGTGCATGCACACCCAATATGCTTACACACACACACATGCATGCAGGTGTGTGTGTGTACACACACACAGTAACAGCTCAGAGCCATCAGGAAGGCTAGAGATACAGTGTGAGAAATTCTCAGAACAAGAAAGAACAGAGTAGCTGAAGTCACCCTCTAAGACATGTCTGGAGAGGATCTCATGTGTCACCTCCAGTGCCATGTGCCCAATACCTGCAATGGTCACTTCAGCCATGGGGCTAAACCCTCCACTGAATGGGAGCCTGGGCAGGTATCAGATTGGCTGGCACTGTTCACATACCCACTTTCTGGTTGTAAGGACTTCTGGGAGGAAAAAAGGATCTGTCTCTCTCAGGTTTTCAGGGATCGGCTCTTTCTCCTCTCCAGGCTAGCGCACACTCTGGGGATTTCCTCAAACATGGAGGGAGATCAGCACGCACACCATGCCAGTGGTTCTTATTGTACCAAACTGAGGCTACACACACACACACACACACACACACACACACACCTCCTTCCCTAGCAGCTGCAGCCTAAAGTCAAGCTTCTGGTCTCGGTCAGACTCACCAGGGCACAGTCCTCTGCCACAATAGTCTCCATAGATGACAGTCAAACATAATTTCTGGGTAGTCATTGCTTGGGGGGCCTTTCTGAAGCAGGGGCGCTCACACAGCCAACTAACTCTGTCTGCTTTTGTAGGGCAGAGGAGAAAACTTTAGGGAGTGGGAACAGTAAGGGAAAAGGCGTGTCAAAGATGTTTTTAATATGCATGAGACTGTGCAGCCAAGCCGGGGGGCCGCTGCCCGGTTCCAGGCGTGTTCCCGCCCCAGACAGGCTGATGATCTGAAGGGAGCCGCGGTCAGACTGTATACCTGTCATCTGCCTCTCCACACTAGCCTGCCTCGCTTGCTCTAATGAGGCCTGACACCTTGGGAATCCGGCGGGTGCCGAGCAGTCACAGAGGGAACAAGGAGCCAGAACGGCCTGCTTCAGCCACTTGGGTTTGCCTGGGAGGTGGACAAGCCAGGCAAGCCCAGGGTCTTTGCTGCAGGGTCTGCCTTGGCCAGCTGCTGGAGGGACAGGGAGTGTCACATCATCCCCATGCTTCTTGGTGTCCTTGGCTAGGAAATGGGTGGTAACCAAATATGTTGGCTCATGTCTATGATCCCAGTACTCCAGAATCTGAGGTAGGAAAATTGCTACATGAATGAGGCTAGCCTGGGCTACATAGGCTCTGTGTCTGCATAGTAAGAACCTGTCTCATAAAATCAAAACGTAAATGAGTTTTAATAGCCTCTCAGAGATTGATGGGGAGAAATGCAGATTGTATGGAAAGAATCCTTTGTGATAACATGGCAAATAACCTTGATAAATAATATCAACCCCAGCCCACCAGACAGGAGTTTCTTTGATACATTCTCTGGTTCCATCTGGAGAGCCTCTGTAGAGAGAGGGTTTCCTGGGAGGTCCTGGGAAGATTGGTCAACCTCCACTATGACAGTTGAGGAGACCAAGGCACAGGCAGGAGAGGTGCCCCACCTGAGGTGGTACTGTTTGTTGGTAGAAGGGTTTTACAGTGACCATCTTGAGTGGGGGCATGGATGGCCCTAGGGCCCTGTGCAGAGGAGCTGTGAGGAGTCTTGACCTTTGCCCTGTCCCGGGAAAGCCTCCCACAGAGCAATGTGGGAGGCTAAAGACAGTCATCTTAGATAAATGCAGAGAACAGTTAGTGTTCCGGAGTGCCTGACCCTCCTTCTGTCTGTGCTCCCAGAGAGCACACAGAGGTGCCCAGGGGCACTGAGCAGTATGGGGAATACAGACTGTCAGCCTCTTCCTGGTGGCACACTGGGAGCAGGCCTGGAGGCAGAGGGGCAAATCCTCGGGGATGATGCCTGCCATGTGTGTTGGTATAGAAGCCAGGATTCAAGGGCTCCTGAGAGCTGACAATAAAATCAACCCATAAGCTAAGGGCTAAAAAGGGCTCGATGATGGAGATGGGGTCTGCTGTAAGCCTTGGGGAGCCATGGGGTTGGTGTAGAAGAGAGTGGAAGGAGGGGCCAGCTCTGCCAGACACAGTCTCGTCTTTCTGTGTAAGAAAGGGAGTCACCAAGAACCCTCCAAAGAGGTCTGTGCAGGACATAACCCTGCCCCATGACTACCTGGCCTGGAAAACTGATGTAGGATGGGCAAGAACCAATAGGGAATGTGGCGAAGGGACAAAGTCCCTTAGACGCTGAGCTCTTGAGGAACAGCACTGGCCTCAGTGTTCCCATCTGAGCAGTGGGGAAAACAGTATGTCCCCCTGGGTGGCGGCTGTCAGAGAAAACTAGTTCACAGGTGTCATGAAAGTTGACAGGTCACTGTGTTCTTACACCCTGCACACCCTGGGAATCCACTCCCTTCTCCTCAGCTGTGTGCTTGAGGGTTGGCTGAGATCATCCACACCCCATCCCTCCTTGGTATTCAGCATGAGCAGTGGAACCTTCCACTCCCAACCAGCACTCAAGAGAGAACTCGTCTAAAAAGCCAGGCTTGCCCTGAGGACAAGGTGCACCCTCTGCCATGTTCCTTCAGCCTCACCGGGCTGCACGTGGCTGCTTGTCACTGGTGCCTGGCACGGAGAGGCATTTCTTCAGCCACCTTCTCTTGCCCATTTCTCCAGGCCCTCAGCCCTAAGCTGAGAATTCTCCAGAAAAACCTGTTCATCCCCACATAGCCCGTGGGATGGCGCTGCTCCTCTTTGTGAGTGGGCACGCCCTCCCTCTGGTTGCGGCTGCACCTTTGCTTCCCTATTGGCTTTTCTCTGTTTACCTGTTTGATGCCTGCTTACTTATAGCAAACTTTGCCATGCCACATAGTCCCTGGCAGGAGGGCGGTACCTGAGCCAATCCTGTCCTACCTCGGTGCTGCTGCCAACCTTCTCCACCTGTCCTTGGAAAGGGCAGCACCGTTTTCCAGCTCTCCTGATCTCAGGAAAGGACTCTAGCTGCAGCTGGGAGAATGAATGGAAGAGAGAGTATGGGCTAGAATAGAATAGGGCCACTGGGTAACACAGTAGAGATTTGGGACTAGAGACATGGTGAATTGAAAGTTCCAAAATGCCAACAGTAATGGATTTCTAGCTGCCACCCGGAAGCTCTTTGCATCCCAACTTCCCCTCCCACTTCAGACTCTTCTAGCATCCACAGGCTTATGGCTTCCTTTTCTGTCACCTGAGAGGGAATGAAGGCCAGCTTCCTGCTTCCCACGTCTTTTATCAGGGAAGGACGTTGATTGGTAAGAAAGAGGGTGGTGTGCATCTTCTCTGGACACCAGCAGAGGCCCTGGGACCAGGTGGTTGCTGGCCAGAAGACTTAGCAGTCAGACCTGTGCCCACTAGGGAGAAATGTGTCTGAGGAGGTTACAGCAGGCAGTGAAGTAAGTCCATGAGGGTTCAGACGAGAAGGGGGCTGCTCTCACTCCGGGACTACCCTGGGCCAGAATCCAGAGCAGGGCCCACGTGAAGTGCAGGAGGCTCCTCACCTGGGAGCTTCTGAGTCCCTCCGACTCAGAAGACAGGTGCCACGGCAGGCAGGCGAGGATGGAGAGGTAAGGGGCGAGGATGGAGAGGGAACTGAGGAACGCGGAGCTGTGTGGCAGCCATTTGCTCCCAGTTGCTCACGCCCAGGGGTGCTGTACTGGGTGCTGAAGGCCTACCCTGCCTGACTGCAAACTCACAGGTGGCCCTGGACTGTCATCAGCCTCAGTGTCTTTGCCAGGAAGGAGGGAAGTGAGGACTGAGCAACCTCAGCCCCCATCTCTTCCCAGAGTCCACTCCCTTTCCTCTCTTGGCCCCAGGCCTCAGCATCTCCTGACTGAGGGGAGCCTCGGGCAGAACGACTGGGGTCCCCACACCCCCTCCACCCCTCTGCAAAGCACATACAGATGTGGGGCTGTCGGCCGCAATCAGGGCTCAGGTGAGGAATGGGGCCTGGCAGCCCTGGGCTTGTACTCGTTTGCCGGAGTGCAATTTCCCCGTAATTACACTTCCTAGCTTTTCGGCATCTGTGAAAGATCACCCTGGGACACAGAGGAGCCGGGCGCGCTGGCAGGGGGACAGGCCTTCGCTCCAAATCACTCTCCACTGGTGGAGAAAACCCACTTGCCCTGGGCCTGATTCTGGCATGTGCAGTGTCCCCGAGAGGCAGGCCCAGCATGCCCCATAGATCTGGTGTGTCCCAAGCCTCTTCTCACTGTTCCCAGTCTCCGGCTTCAGCTGTTGCCCCGTAACACATCGCACTCTCACCCACCCAGATTCCCAGAACACACTCTGCCAGTTACTCAAGGAGATCTCTATAAACTTGCCGATACAGCCCTGCCCACCTCCTGCCATTCCAGATGGGTCCCTGCTTGCCATCACTGACCTGCTCCTCTCTCAACCCTGAGCACACCGATGTGCTCCATGTCATATGCCACGCCATGGCCAGCACATGTAGAATCTAGACAGAATCTAGGGGTGCCTCTTCCTGCATCTCAGATAATGATTCGTTTTAACAGACCCATCCAGAGGGAAAGAGGATAGTCAGAGAGAACCTATTGCCAAAGAAATCCTAAGGAAAGAGCCTCTGGGGGACCCTAGTGAGCCACTAGAAATGTGGGCAGGCCCTGGACATGAAACAACACTCAAGGGTTAGTGAGTTTGCAGGGCATGCACTGTGGGATGGGGTCCAGCTACTCCAATCTCCATCAGAGCCCACACTAGGAAAACAGGCTGTAAGCCAGGATCAGCACTCACTCCCACTCTGTTAGAAACCACAGCCCTGGTGGGTCATGCTACAGACCATCCTCAACGGGGGCCTCTCCTGAAGTTCTGGAAGAAACATCATTGTTTCCAAGACCAAGAATCTGGAAGGATCCTGGAAGTAGGGCATGGTTTCAAACAAACTTCGCATCTGGTCCAGAGGGTGCCCTAATCTAAGCCCACAGCAGAAATCACTAATCAATCACAGCACCAAGAGGCTAAGTCACTTGGCAAGGTCAAAGCTGGTAAATGAATGGTACCAACTTTTGAACGTGGGCAGTCTAGAGTCAGAGTCCTTGGTCTTAAGCACTGGGCAGTCCTACCCCACACCAGCTCTGAACCCTGTCTTAGAGGCAAGCACGAGCAACCTATACAGCTTTCCAGAAGAACATGGAAGGCAAAGAATCAGAGAAGGGGGCTTAGCACAGATACGGATTCAAAGCCAGGCACCACCTCTCACTGGATGTGGGTCTGGGTTGTGACTGAACCTTTTGGAGCCACTATTTCCACCATTATAAATGGACAGAACACTGGCTGGCTGTTGTCTTGCAGTGTTGCTTACATTAGCCCAAAGGCAGAAGCAAGTCAAAAGCGCATCCTCAGGTAAGACTGTCCATCTTCATTGTCCACTTTGAGTAGACTCAGAGTCACCAGGGAGACACATTCTGAGAACATTTCTGGGGATGAAATATTGTTCAGCCTTGAAGAGGAAAGAAACACTGAAATTCCTCACATGTATGTAGGAACATTAAACATGTTATGCTAAGCAGCAGCAGCAGCAGTGATGGCGGCGGCAGCAGCAACCTACCAGGAAGCCAGGCCTGAATTAGTGGCACAGCCTCCTGGAAACACTGGTGATTTTGCTGTGCCCCTGGCTGGCCCCAGTCCCAGAGAACCTGTTTTTGTGGCTAACCTATCTAAGGAAAAGGCTGCGGGTGTGCATTTAGTTGTGCTGAGCCAGGCAGAGCATTGACAGAGTAGAGGCAGAGTCAGAAGACCCATCGTCGCTCTGAGCACAGCAAGATGCAGTCACAGCGACACAGGGGGCTCTGAGAAGTCCAGACTCCATGAAGGCCCACCTTCTTTTGGTGATGGGGTGGACAGAATGGATCTCCAGCTCACTGGCTGGTTCCTCAAGGGGCTTGACTGAGCTAAGCACCTTGGCTTGGCCACCTGTTAGCTCTGTGGGGTCTTGTGTCTCTACTTCCTTATCCACCAGTGGGTGTCTAAGCCACCATACACACACACACACACACACACACACACACACACACACACACACACGGCACCTTGGTTCTTTCATGAGCTCCTGAGCACAGCTGCTCTCTTATGGTCAGTTTTGCTTTGTCACCTCTGAAGAGGGCTGACACCTGTCATTTCCAGCCTCTCTTTGAAGAAACCTGAATGGTGTAGGAGGGTCTTCTCTCTATGTGTCGCTTTTATTGGTTGAATTAAAAAAAAACTGCCTTGGCCTTTTGATAGGCCAGCCCTTAAGCCTATGACAATGAAGATGGACAATGAAGAGATGGGTGTGGCAAACAGAACAGAATTCTGGGAGGAGGAAGGCAGTGTGGCAGACGCCATGGCTCTCCTGTCCGAGATAGATGCTGGCTAGACTCATGTCGGTAAGCCACAGTCAAGTAGTGATACACATTAATGGAGATGGGTTAAACGAATATGTAAGAGTTAGCCAATAAGAGGTTGGAACTAATGGACCAGGCAGTATTTAAATGAATACAGTTTCTGTGTAATTATTTCAGGTGTAAGCTAGCTGGGCAGGATGGAACAAGGAAACCACACCTCCAACAACACCTGAATGACCTGCTCCTGCAGAGTTAAGGCTAGAGCTCAAGTCTCTTGAACCCTCAGCCAATACCCTTTCTTGTCCACACGCAGGACTAGCTGAAGTATTTCAACCAAGGAAATGGCCTTCTTCTCTGTCTCTCTCTGCTCACCTTTGTCCCCCAAGCATGGGTGCAGCATGCATGGCAAAGGGGACAGACTCGTGGCCTCGTGGAATAATAGGGGGCACAGATGGCAGGAGAGAAGTGCCACACCTCAGCATGTTTGTTCACTGCCCCCCTGAAAGCTTCAGGTTGCTCTGAGCCACAGGCTGGACAAAGGCCCACAGCTCACTGATGTCACTGGTAGGTGGGGGACAGAAAACCTCAAATAAGGGTGTTATAGTGAAGACATTTGGGTTAGGCTCAAGGGTGCTGTCTGGGAGGCTGTGGGATCTTTAGGAGGTTGAACCTCATGGAAGGAAATGGGTTACTGGGGGCAGGTCTTGAAATCTGATGGCCAGGGCTTATTTCCTTGTCATTCTTTCTCTTCCTGATGGCAGACATAATGTAACCATCCATTTCATGTTCCTGCTATTATGCCTTTCTCATCATGATGGACTTTATCCCTTTAAATAATGAGCCAAAGCTTCCTCCCCAAGTTTCTTTTGCTCTAGTGTTTGATGACAACAATAGGAAACGTAATAAATATAGCTGCTCCCCCTGGACATACCCTGCTTCCCCATCTCCCAATGTCCCAGCACGTCCTCAGAGAACATCCCTCCTGGGCAATGAAGGATGGCAGAGATGTGACTAGAAGTGACAGGCTTGCTTTGTGAGAAGATGAGGGAGGAAGCAGTGCAGGGGGATGACTCGAGAGTCAGGAACAGCAAAGTACAAGGGACAGTCACTGTTTGTGCCCTCACTCTCCCACCCTGACTCCATCAGCCCTACCAGGAGCTTTACCTAAGCTCTGTCGATCAGCCCCACTGCGCCCCCACCCATCCTCACCCAACAGCTCTTATACAACCCTTGGCCCTCGGGTTTCCCAGGTTGGGCTCAGAGAGCTTGGGCGGGGACTCTGGAGTCCTTGGTTGATGGACACAGGTTGTCTCCTCCAGCATGTGTTCCACCTTGGTCCAGCTTCCTGTGCAGGAAGAGGTGACAAGACAGGGGCTTTGATTCGGGCCTAAGAGAGCCTGCTTCTATAGGAGGCCCCTAAGTAACCCCAGGGGAAGGGCTCTGAGGTGGCCTCTGAGACCGGAGTACCCTAGAATTGAAATAGTAGAGAGAAACAGATAAGCCTAAACTCTGGAGCGGTCAGTCAGTCTGTCCAGTGTCTGCCCTGCTACCCAGCCTGAAGCCCTAGCCCTTGCCCCAGCCTGGGCTGCACCTGGAAGAGGCCACCTGGAAGCAATCTCTCTGGCCAGTCCCCTAGAAGTGAAAGCTGGGCATGGAATTGCTCTCTAAATTATGCTTCCTCCTCTCACCCTTCCAGGGACAAAATTGGAAGGCAAACGTGGGAGGAAAGCCATCTGTGAGTGCTTGGCTCCTGCGTGGGAGAGTGGAACTCTGTCCCCACCATCCTTTTTCCTTTACCACTGGACACGGAGTCTTTGGAGATGGGCTCTGCGCGCCAGCCTTGGCCGTGTGAGAAGCCAGGCACTTTCCCTCTCTGGTCCTCTGTTGTCCTGCTGTTGCGAGGGGGACACTGAAAACAGCCTTCTCCCTGCAGTGATAGGAACGTCCACTGTGGTCCCATCTCCTCCTAAACACTGTCACAGACATGTGTGACCATGACACCCGGTGATGAGGAATCCACCAACCTTTGAATATGTGTCTTCAAAGCAATGACCCTGTCTCTTAAATCTGGGCAACCTTGATGACTGGCTAAATGTTAGACTATAGAAGAAGTAACATTTTAGGACTTGCGTGAGGAATCCTAACTTAGTTCGTATGGAGAGACCTTGTGAAGATGCTAGGCAAGCTCAAGGAGGAGCAGCCATCTCTGCAGCCCCCACACAGCATCAGCACTGCCGTGTCAGCTCACTGCATGGAGGCCCTATGATCGCCCTGCAAAGCCCTTCCTGGATTTCTGATCACTGGGAACTGAAAGATACAGAACCAATTGCTGCTGCTGGGGAGGCGTTCTGCACGGTGGGAACTCTACAGCAGTGTGGTTGTCTCATGGTCCCTGCTCCAGCTGTGAGGTGAGGTGCGAGTGTTTCCACGTGAAGTCAGTAGGGCACACTGTGAGGAGAGTAGGGTCAAGGGATAGGGAGAGTGGGGCAGGCACTGCAGTTCAGCTGAGCTCCTAACCAGGGGACACAAGTCAAGCCATAGCCCCCACTGCATGCTTAGGTTCCGGTAGGCCCAGGCAGTGAATGCCCCTGCCCATCCCTGGGCTTCTCTGACCTTTTGCCTTACTCTTTGATACTGACCATATCTAGACAGCTATTCGTTACCCCCTCTCCTCTGTGAGTGTGTGTGTGTGCGTGCATGCATGTGTGTGTGTGTGTGTGTGTGTGTCCTGTTTCCTATGGGCAAATACTAGCCCTGACAGTGTTTTACTTGTTCTATAGCTCATGGTTTGAGACTGTTGGAAGCAATGCATCCAAACACATTGATTCCCCACTTGTTAAGAGTCTTCCTGTCCTAGCAGTCAGAGATACAGTGGTCAACAGTAGAGCGTGGTACCCATGCCACAGAAGACCTTGTGTGGCATCTGCATAGTGTAGGATGGAAGCAACAATACATACATGCATACATACATGCATACATACATGCATGCATGCATACATACATGAAGTTATTTATGGAACTGGAGAGACAGCTCAACTACTAAGAATTCTTGCTCCTCTTGTAGAGGACTGGAGTTCAGTTTCACACACACCCAGTGGAAGGCCCACAGCTGCCTATAACTCTGCCTCCAGGGGTTCTGATGCCCCCTCTGGCCTCTACAGGCACCTGCATACAAGTGTACACACTCACACAGAGATACACACATACATGTAAAATAAAAACATAAAGAAAACCGCTTCTTAAAGGAACTTGTTTGAGAAGCGGTAAGCCTGGAGCCAGGGAGGAGGTCATTACAGAGTCTCATCTAACACAGGAACAGTTGCCTCAGGTTTGCACGCTCAGTCGGGGCCTCACGAGAGCCTTCACGGCCACTTTCAAAGGGGTCTGCTGAAAGAACAAATCAAGAAATAAAAGCCCCCGTGGTTTCCTGGGGTGGAACCACAAGATGGTTGGCTGAAGCACCAACATGGATGAGAACAAGCAGTGGGGAGCATCTTCAAGCCACAGCCAACCCCTCTCATATCCCTTGAACTAGAGCCGGGGTTCTTCTTGCTTAGAGGAGATGCTGGGAGAAGCCAGGAAGTGAGAAAAAAACAGTGGTGCCACCCCAGAAACCATCTGAGCCCAGATCCGGCCTCTGCCCTCTAAGGGGTGGTTCCCAGGACTCCAGCCTCTGGCCTGCACCACCCCCACACAGGGAACACACAATACAGCCACTTGTTTGAGACCCCAGTGAAACCAAGAGCCTTCCTTGCCCTAGAATGAACCAGAATGGGCAAAAAGAACTGGGTGACTCTTTCTGGTTTGGGGAGTCATTCCCAACAAGGCGAGCCACAGCCCTCCACTGGTAGCTCCCTTAGTCCTTTCTGGAATCCTCTATCACTTCTCACTATTAAGAACTCCCCCCTTTCTTTCAAGGGCTTCAACCCCTAGAGCATCATGGATTGAAGAGAACAGCCTGCTCACTCATTCACAGCCAAGGGAGGTGAGGCCCAGAGGGGCTGGGCTGCTTCACCTTACAGTGTTGGTGGAAGAATCAGTGCGCTTGCACTATTGCCTTCGCACCATCAGTGAAGAATCAGTGCTCTTGCACTATTGCCTTCGCACCATCAGTGAAGAATCAGTGTTCTTACACTATTGCCTTCGCACCATCAGTGTCGCCCCCATTTTGTGAGGTTGACCAAGCCCACCTGCTCCAAGATGTGTGCTCTGACATCTCACCTGTGAGAGCCTTGGCTGAGTCCTGCTCAGTACAGAAACCGAGCAAACATCATTTGTTTTCTAGCTTTTGTTTATTTGTTTGTTTGTTTGTTTGCTTTCTGAGACGGAGTCTTGCTGTGTAGCCCAAGCTGGTCTTGAACTTACGACCTGCTTGCCTGAGTGTCCTGAATCACTGCAGTTGGCGACCAGATCTTGATTGTCCCTTAGAGAATGCCCTCCTGCAGGGCTGGAGACCTCTTCCTTCCCTTGTCTATGTCAGGTTCCATTAGGAGCAGTCACAGGGCTCCTCTCCACCTGACTCCACTCATTTTCTAACTAGCAACATCTTTTCCTGAATTATTGCCTCCATCAAAGAGGAAACAGTGAGTTATATACTACCGAGTCTGAGCAAACAGAACTCATATCTATACACCAGACCCTAACCAGTTCACCTCAGGCCCCTAAGCATGTTGGGTGAGAGATGAAGTAAATGAGGGTCATGGTACCCTAGGTTGTCAAAGGAGCTCCTGAAGAAAAAAGAACCCCAGGTGTCAGGCATGTTGTCCCCGCCCCTCCTTACCAGGAAGGGTGCTATAACCTGGCCTCAATTATGGCCTCTCTCCTTTCTGCTGCTACTAGCTAATAGAAGAGGACTCAGGGGCAGTGGTGAGAGACTCCGTTCTGGTTTACCTCTTAGAGTCAGTGTATGTGCATGTGTGCGTGTGTGTGTTTGCATGTGTGTGTGCATGCGTGTGCATGCATGTGTGTGTGTGTTTGCGTGTGTGCATGTGTGTGTGTGTGTGTGATGTAGTGCGGGTGCACTCATGTGTTTGAAGGCATGCAAAGAGGCCAGAGGGGTCACTGGGTGTTCTGCTCTGTCTCCCTCTGCCTTACCCCTTAGGGACAGGTCTATCAAAGTTGGCAGCCAATAAACCCTAGTGATGTCCTGTCTCTGCTCTTGACACCGGGCCTTTTATGTGGGTGCCGGGCACTTGAACTTAGGTCCTCATAATCTGCACAGCAAGGGCTCTGACTCACTGAGCATGTCCGCAGTGGTCAGTGCTGTCTGGTGGCTTGCAGAGTTTTCTCACTTCTTGCTCCTTTCTTTGGTTTCTTTCAGGCTGTGGTGTTTCAGAAGAGCCTCCTCCTTGCTGTTGGCTCCTCTTGCCCACTCCCCCTGGTGACCTGGCTTCCAGCTGGCCGCAGTCTGGGGGTGGGAGACAAAGGCCCTTCTTAGCATCAGGCCGTGACCTACACTCTTCAGTGTCTAGGCAATTCCTGCTTTATCAGATTAGCATTCATTCCACAGCTGAAAACATCACACAGAGCAGCGAGGGAAGCAGCCCTAGGCTTTGAGGAGCACACGTCAACAAGAGGATGGGGCAAGATGGCTGATGGGAATGGGGTGGGGTGGGGTGGGGAAGGGATGGAGGACTTGGTTAGGTTGGTGGAGTGCTTGCCTAGCATGTGTGAAGGCCTGGGGAGGATCCCAAGCCCTACATAAACCAGCATGGCAGTGCTTGTGTGGGCTCCCAGCACTAGAAGTCAAAGCAGGAGGGACCAGAAGTTCAAATGCATTCTCAACTCCATAGCAAGTTTGATGCCAGTCTGGGCCATATGAGACCCTTTCTCAATAAAATGAAATAATTTTTTTAAAAAAGAGGACAGAGGGGGACAATTTGGAAGTATCCGCACATGGAGGTGGGTACATACCAGCACTTTCTAGGAAGAAACACCTAGACACCTACTTGGAAGGCATCCAGATACTAGCATTTGCTTGGGAGGGACTTGAAGATCTAAGGTCTGAAGCTTTTGGGACTTCCCATGGTAGACTCCTGAGCCACAGATAAAATGCCACTTAAAACTTTTGATGTAGCCTCATTAAAAATCTTTTAAAATGAACTTTTTATTTTTATAATTATTTTGTTTTGCTTTGTTTTTTTGTTTTTTTTTTCAAGACAGGGCTTCTCTGTGTAACCTTGGATGTTGTGGGACTCACTCTGTAGACCTGGTTGACCTTGAACTCAGAGATCCACCTGCCTCTACCTCCTGGGT
This sequence comes from Myodes glareolus, assembly GCF_982192425.1. Lineage (NCBI taxonomy): Eukaryota > Metazoa > Chordata > Mammalia > Rodentia > Cricetidae > Myodes > Myodes glareolus. The sequence goes on along the minus strand of NC_142035.1, from coordinate 85,325,406 downwards.
GCTGGGATTGGTGTGCCTTTACCACTGTCGCTGCCACTGCCACAGCCACCACCGGCTAAAATGTGTTTTTAAAATAATTTCTTTAATTTTAGTAATATTTTCTTTACCTAAGATGTCCTGAGTATTACCATTACAACCCACAATCGATATGAAAATGATTAGAGCCAAGGAGACGGCTTAGACAATATCTGCTTCACAAGCACGAAGACCTGAGTTCAGATTCCACAATGCACATGGAAAGCAGAATACGGCACCTGACATTTGTAACCACAGTGCTAGGGAATGGGGCAGACACAAGCAGATCCATGGAACTCAGCGGCCAGACAGCCAAACCAAATCTAGAAACTTCAAAATCCATGAGAAATCCTCTATTAAAACAAAAGGTGGAGAGAGAGACTCTATCTCAAAAAAATAAGGTAGAGATTCTATTTCAAAGAGTAAGATGGAGAACAAGGGAAGGGACCTGGACTACACACACACTTACACTCACACACACCATGGAGATTATTCATAGGTTATCTTTCATTTTATCTTTTTATATTGCTTTTCTTTTTATTTTTGGCATCTGTTATAGGTTTCATGGTTTCAGCTCTGCTCAGTGGGAACAGACCCATTTCAAGTGCTCTTTGGACACATGACTGACATGGTTGGAGTGACCAGCTTCCCTGATTTGCCCCAAACTGACAGTTCTGTGTCCTAGAAACCCATCTTCCCCCATTCACAGGAAGCCTCAAGGAGAGAGGCTGCTGTGGGTTGGAGACAAATCTAGCCCACCTCCCCAGTATGGCTCCCACTGCTTTGGGCTCAGGGAAGGATTGGTGCCTTTCATGTTCTTAGCTCAGAAACCCTTGTTCCAATCTCATAGGATTCCTTTTGACAAAAGAGAAAGTCTGATTTGGAAAGGGCTTGCCAAGACCAAATGGGGGCTGAACAAAGGACAGGACCCAGGCAACCTACTTCATCTGCCTCGTTCCAGTCCCTGGGGGCTCCCCTGAGTTCTCAAGTAGGGGCAGCCCTGGAAGGGAAGACCTGGCTCCCCAGGATAAGCAGGCAGCTCCCTGGCATACAGGACCCTGAGCTGCCCCAGGTAATGCCAGGGATGGACACACCACTCACAGACATCCGGTTTCCCCTTGTGCTTTGAGTCTTTGACCCCCACGTGAAGAACATTTTTTTTATGGAGTTAGGATGGCTGACATTCATAATTACAGGACTCTCGTTTTAGCAGAGGAGTCTGATCTTGGACTCTGGGAAATCAATCTTTGGATTTACTTTTTTGTTTAAAAACGATTGCAGCTTCACCAGAAGTCGCAAACACTGCTGGAACAAAACTCCTGTGTGTGTCTTCACCCAGGATTACTTCTGAGACTAGAGCATTGTGTCAAAGCCAGGAAGCCGACGCTGGTGTGACACAGGGTCCTGTCACCATCACAATGACCACAACCTGTCCTAGGTTTTAGTGACATCATTTTATTTTCCTAATGCTAATCTTCAGGGCTGTCTACTTCCAATGTGACTATATCTAACTTTCTACTTAGAATCATGTGACAGTTCCCTTTCAGGTCTGACATAGAAAAGAAACACAGTAAGTGGATCTGAGCAGCTTTGTGCCATATATAACGATGCAGATAATCCCGGGTATAACAAGAACCCTTGGCAACCCCCCCCCCCCCACACACACACACACAGCGCTGGGCAGGGAAAACCAACAAAGTCCAAGTATGTTTCACTTAATTCTCCCAATAAGACTCTGAGACCAATCCTACTACCATCCCTACTTCACATCCAGGGATGTGGGGCACTGAGTTTAGAAGCATTCATCTGGACTCTTTCCCTGCACACACCCTACTGAAGAAGGGTCCCTAGTTTGCAAACACATGGGCCAACTGTACTGCAGTTATCATTCATTGACCTGTGAAAAATCTATTCTTGGCTGAGGAGATTCCTGATGATTTTTGATGATTCTGCAGTAAAGGACCAGAGTGTCGATCCCCAGATCACATGAAAAAGTCACGGGGTGTGGCCCCCTCTCCTGTAATTGGTCGAAACAGGGAACCTTGGAGCAAGCTAGTCACACAGGCTAGCCAAAACAGCGAGCTCGGGTTAGTGGAGACCTTGTCTCAGTGCACACTGTGGAAAGTGTTCGAGGAAGACGCTCAGCATCAGCCTCCGGCCTCCACGTGCACCAGCATACACATGAGGACCCACACACGTGCAATGTGTGTACAGGGCTGGAGAGATGGCTTGGTGACAAAGAGCATTAGCTGTTCTTCCAAGCGCTCCAGGTTTGATTCCCAGCACCCAGATGGCCTGGCAATCATCTGAAACTCCAGTTCCTGGAGATCCAATGCCCTTTTCTGGCTTTCAAAGACACTGCATGCACGTGATGTCCTTGGAAACACACACTATACACATAAAATAAATAAACCTCAGAAAGGTCTCAATTTTTAAAATGTGTACATACATGACTCATGCCATACATATACATTTGCAAAATGTCCACATCTGACTTAAAATAAGTCCTCAAATTACAATCCTCAAGGCTGTGCTATCATCTGGGTTCCTCAAGGCTGTGGTGAGGTCAGGGTGCCCAGATTCCCACTGTTTGCCTTCTCAGTCTGCTTGCACAGAGGGAGGGGCAGCCGCGCCTGCCTTGGCCAATGGGCAGGCAAAGAATGGTGACTGAGTTCCAGGCTGCCTTTCTCCTCGAATCTCCTCTCTCCTTAAACCCCCCAAGGCTAGCTGAGAACTCCCTGCTAACTATCTTAACAGACTGAATCCTGAAGTGTTAGGCTGTAGGAACTGAGGGACAGTCAGTCAGTGGCCAGAGGAGCAGGGAAGAGTCCAACGCGATTGTTCAAGTGAGTACAGAGGTGCTCCTACCCAGTGGGAGCTGAGGGTTGTGCCAACAGTCTCCTTCAGTGCAGGCTTGTACAGGTTGAGGAGATGGTGGTCTGAGCATGCCACCTGCCTCTCATTCCCCCATCTGCAGTTGCCACTTTTCCCTGAGGTGGTAGGTGTGAGATACTGGCATGTACCAAAGAGCTCTTCATAGATAGATAGTCATTCCACGGACAACCTTCAGAGCTTGAAATTCTGGATTTTAGGCAAGATTTTCCCCTCTTCCCAGCACCAGCCATACTCTTGGATGACCCCGCCCAACTGTTGCCTTTGCCACTGTCCATGGATGACACTCCGATCCTAGGCTTCCGGCTATCCTGTCTTCTCCCATACTGGCTGCACAGTGCCCCCTGGCTGAGAGCCTTGGCATTGCTTAGGTACTCACCATCCACCTGGGGTGGGTCAGAGGGGTGCCTGGCTCCACGTAACTGCCTGTCCCCAGCACCCACCAGGTTTAGCCTGGGAGAACGGATTAGTGTCCATTACCACAGCAGGCTCCATAAAAGGCTTATGGGGTGTTGCTGAGTTTACAAGCCCATTCTTGTAAAGCTGCCAGACTTGGGGTGGCCGCAGACCCTCTGGAAAAAGGACAAAGGAATTTTCCTTCTGCCCCACACCACACAGCCATCAGTTCCGTGGGAGCCATCATGATGTGGTTGGAAGAACAATGGGTTGTCAATGAGAAGGCCTGATTCAAATGTGCATGCGGTGCTAAGGTATAGAGAGAGCCTCCTGGAACCTCTGTGTCCTTTCCTGGGCTGTCCACTCACCTCCTGTGCAAGGTTGGATGGGTAACCCAAGCTTGACCTTCCACATTGCAAAACTGTCAGTGAACAGGATATCTAGAAGAAAAAAGTGTCTACTCACAAGGACATAATACTCTTCGGCTAAGTCTGTGAAGGGAGGTGCCTTTGCCCACTATCCCCACCCCTGGTTGGGCTCCTGGGCTCAAAAATGTGGCCTCACAGACAGCAGGCTGCAGGGGAGGACAGAGATCCTGGTGTGTCCCAAGAGACCCCCAGGCCTATCTGGAACCTAGCCAGGACAGCTTCCTGGATACCCTCACTCGTTTCAGGCCTGCTTTGTGTCTGGTGAGAGGGTCCCAGCTTACACAAGCGACTGGCCCTGCTCCCTGCCAGAGACTGGGGGCCCCAAGAATGTCCTGTGTGATACTTGATCTTCAGGGCTCTTTGCCCTGTCGGCCTCCAAACCTGGATTGTCTGTGTCAGGCCCTTGTGAAGTGATCAAACACAGCCCCGGAGCCCTGGAGAGTCTGGAGAGTGTGAAGCTTGCCTGGGTATTTCTCTTGAGCTCTTACCATCCCGAGATCCTGCAGCTGGGGGAGGGGAGGAAGGACGATTCCCTGGTGTTTGTGTCAGTGAATCTTGCTGACAAAAGACCAGGAAAGCAGTCTGCATTGTGGTACCCAAGAGACAATGACAGCAGGGACTGGGCCTCCTGATGGAGGAGCGGCCAGGACCTCTGAGACTAGGACCCATGTTACTGGGCTCCTAGAATGGATGAGGACGGTCCGGTCATCCGCATCCACTGAACTGAGCTCTTGGCTCTAATTCCCAGCCCCACCTTTACAGGAGTTAACACGCTCCGGTTTTAATAGAGGGAGAAGTTGTGGTTTACACAGGTTAGCTGACCAGTCCCAACTTGAAGAGGGGTTGGAGCAGGACACAAATTTAGGATAGAGAATTTTTGAGGAAATTTCCCCATATTTCTGGTGGAGTGGAGGAAGGCCAAAGCCTTTCTTTGTTTTCTTTTCCACACGTCAGCTTCTGTTTCTTGTGTATGTGGTCCCCATCCACCCAGTCCCAGTGCTTCTCTTTCCTCTCCCCAGTGAGACACTACCTGGGCAAGAACAATTATATGCAATCTTAAAAGAGCGGGAAGGAATGAATTAGTTGTTTTGGAACTATAAACTAAAATCATCACCTTCAAGAGTGTCTTTGGTCCGGCATGATAATGCAAGCTTGTGATACCAGTTACTCTGGAGCTGAGGCAGAAGAATCACAAGTTTGAGTTCAACCTGAGGTGTATATATAGCAAGTACAAGGCCATTGTGGGTGACTTAGTAAAACCTTTCCTGAAAAAGAAATGGGTGGGCTGTGGTATAGTTTAGTGATAGTGGATTTGCTTAGCAGGCATGAAGCCGTGGGTTCTATCCCCAGGAATGAGGAGGAGAGAAGAAAAGAGAAAGGGGAGAAGAAGGAAATGGGGGAGAAAAGAGTAGAAGAGAAGGGGAGAAACCAGGTCTCAGAGGAGGAGGAGGAGCCAGGTCCCAGGGAAGGTCAAATTTGGAAGAAATACAGGTAGTAGTTGCTAGTCAAAGGAACTTCACAATGGAGCCTCTTCTTGCTTCTGTACCCCACCTTCTAGGCCCAGGAGCCACTCAGAAAAACTCAGGAGACCTCTTGACTCCAGATACCACCAACTGATGGCATTCCCTGCAAGCCCAATGCTACCCAAGGAGGGTGGTGAGATGTTCTTGGACCAAGCCCTGTCCTCAGCCCTGGCAGCCAGCTCGTTGCTCTTCCTCATGCCTGGCTGTTGTATTTTTAAGATTTCAAAAGCTCATTGTTAAACATAGCCACGGTTAAATTTTAAATTATATGCACATACAACTAAGTAAATTATATTGAAAATGAAGACGGCAGTCAGAGCTTATCACCCCTTGAGAGTTTTTTCCCTTTGGGTCATTCTCTCTGCTACAGAGGCTATACATGACAGCCACACTCCGAGCATGCCCACGTCTCCCAACCCCTGGGCCTGAGTTGCCATCCCCAGACCTTGACATTTGGCTCCAGGGGCAGTATTTACATCATGGGGGTCAGCCAATGCTGAGGAGCAGGCCTGTCCCCTTCTGGAACTGGTTGACACATTTCCAAGCACACCACTGTCCCACTCAGTGTGGGGGTTCACAGTGCCCACCCTCTTAGAGGGGTTTCAGGTTGCTCCTCCTTATTGTGATTTATGGCCACCCCAGACATTCAGGACCTGTTTTAGAATAGGGAAGGAGGAGCCTCCTGAATAGAGGGTGACCCAATGTTCCTCTTGCAGCCTGGGGGAGCTCCTCCCTCCATTGTCTACCCACCCTCTCAGCTCCCTAGGGGCTCCTCCAAGACAGAGCTGCTGGGAGGGACATTGAGGTCAGAGCCTTGAAGGGCCTCCCATGTGCCTGCCGGTGGCTTCTATTGTGAGTGCCGAGGGATCTCCCGGCTTCCTCATGCTCAAGTCCCAGAATCCACTGGGGAGCAGCTTGCTTATGGTAAATGATGCCTACTTGCTTTGATTCCTAGTTCAGACCCTGGGGCCACTACTGTGTCCCCATAAATTAAAGGCTTCTTGTATTCAGGGGGGGATTAAGCAATACTGTGAAGGCCTGGGAACACTGGAACCTTCAATGAGAACAGCCAAGTGGGCCTCCCAGATGCAGCCATGGGGTGTGTCTATGTCCTCACCAAGGCGAGGCTCCCTGGATGGTGTCACGCAACTCTGGGGACCAGGTGACAGCTTGTCTGCTCAAAATCCAGTGTTTAAAAAGGAAAATATATATATATAATCCTTCCATTTCAGTAGGCTTTTCCTTCTCCATCATTAACTTTCGGCTGTGCTGTTCACCCTTCCTGGAACAGGCCCCATCTGGGACGGGATGCACCCCAGGCTAAGGGAACTCCAAATTTCACATTCTAAGATCCAGCTCAGGTTTCAATAGATCATTACTAGTGATTTTTGATATTTCCAGGGCTTATTGAATCCTACAAGCAAATAAAAAACCTGGGGCTAGAGAGATGGCTCAGTGGTTAAGAACACTTGTGGCTCTTATGGAAGAATCTAGTTGGGCTCCCAGCACCTGCATGGCGGTTCCCAACCACCCAAAGTAGCAGCTTCAGTTCCAGAGGACGCAACACCCTCTTCTCATCTCCAAGGGCACAAGGCATACAGGGCACTTACATACAACCACGTGAAGCCAGAAAGGTTTTTAAATACATACACAGTTCTGTGTAATAAATGCATTCACACCCATTTCTCAGAAAGAGAAACTGAGGCTGTCTGGAAGCCAGTACTGGCGGGTACCAGATTGTGTGGCTCTAGAAGGTCCCTAGAGATAGCAGCCAGCTTCCCCCACTGGCGCAACAAGCTTTAGCTCCCTTGGTGTAGGAGGTCCTTCTGTATTTGTGTTGCTTTTATTGGTTATTTAAAAAAAACTGCCTTGGCCTAGTTGATAGGGTGGATCTCAGGTAGGCGGGGAAGACAGAACAAAATTCTGAAAAGAGGGACAGAATGGCAGACGCCATGGTTCTCCTGTTTGAGATGGACACTGGTTAGAATCTTTCCCGGTAAGCCACGACCTTGTTGTGTTACCCAGATTGGTAGAAATGGGTTAGATGAGGATGTGAGAGTTGGCCAAAAAGAGGCTAGATATAATGGGCCAGGCAGTAATTTAATTAATACAATTTCTGTGTGATTATTTCAGGGCTAAGCTAGCCAGGCGGAATGAAACAAAAGAGGCCCGCTCTCCCATACTACACTCCCTCCTCTGAGCAAGGACAGTAACCTGAGTAAATAGAGCCACCCTTGCTGTCCCTGAAGACACTACACCAAGCAGGAGTCAGGCACACAGCCATTCTGAAGAGTCCCTCTCTCCCCGGCTCAGAAGGGCCTCCTCTTCTCTCTTTCCAATCCACTTCTCAAGCATCCATAAACTATTAGGGAAATGGACTGAGCATTAGTCAATGACTGCCCAATTTCTTCTGACAACAAGAGCCAGAGGGAGGAAATTGACACTGGTGATTTTGCTTAGGCCTGACAACTCTAATTAAGGGTCTCTCCTTTCCCGGGGAGCAGGAGCCTGTGAATGCTGGACGAAGTTCAAGGAGGTCTCTATGTGGGGATCACTCTCCCTCGACAAGGCAGGCTGTGTGGGGAGCCCTGGGGTCCACCCTAGGCTTCAAGGTTTTCTGTGGCGATCTACCCATGTTTCTGGAGAGGGAGCTTGAGGCCTCAGGAGATGCCTCATAGAGAGCCAAGGTCCACTGAAAGTCAACCCTACAGACTCCAGTCCTGGGAAGGCCACCCCTCCACCCCAGGAAGGATGACCGTGACCTATAAGCAACCCTTAGTAGACTGAACCAGGAGAGGGCCACAGGTTTGGAAATTTTGAAACCCAAACCCCAAGGTGCCACTCACAGACTTTGGCTCCGAAGATTCTAGGCCTCCCAGCTTTGGCAGGCTCTGATCCCACTGGCCAGCACAGCTGTCCCTGCTGCAGCTAATAGAAACCCCTGACCACCCCAAAGAAACGTTACTAGTAAAAGTGGGCAGTTAGCTTTGGCCATGTTCGAACATGTCAAGACTCTACTGGAGGTCACCACAAGACCTCAGGTCCCCAGTCAGAACTCATGGTGACACTGACCATCAGCAAGCCCCATGTGGGGTCACACGCCTCACTAATTTGCCACAGAAGCCCTGGTCACCACTCCCTGTTGTATGGATTTGAGCCAACAGAAGGTTCTAGAGCTTGAAATGGTAACCGCATCAAGTAGAACCTCAAAGGCCAAGTGTGACCGCCTCCTGCATACTGAGCCTTGTATGTAACCAAGGGCACAGCCATGGTTAGGTTCCTCTCCCCAAGGCTCATGCAGGACATGGTTGTCCTTTTCTTAAGGGTAACTTGCTGAAGTCAGTGCTCTCCTTCCATCATGGGGACTCTGGGGATCAAACTCAGGTCGTCAGGCTTGGAGGCAAGCACCTTTACCCACTGAGCCATCTTACCAGCCCAAGTCCCCCTTTTTTGACCAGTGAGGATAAATAACCTCACCAAGGGTACACTGTGGATGAATGGCAGAACTAGAATCCATGGTCAAGTCCAGTTGTCTTCCTAGCTGACCATTGCACGCTGTAACCACAGGCTGGTATTCTGGCCTGCTGCAAAGTCCTGGGTCCTGGCTTCTCCAGTCCTGTTCTGATGAATGGATCCCTGGTGGCTGAAATAGTTTTATTAACTACTAAAAGCAACACATATTCAGAAAGACATCCCACAAAATCTTCCCTTTTCTGTCTAATTAAAAAATGATGATGTGGGAAGTCCTTCTGTACATGTGTTGCTTTTATTGGCTAATGAATAAAGCTGTTTTGACCAGTGACTTAGCAGAGTAAAGCCAGGTGGGAAATTCAAACAGAGATATAGAGAGAAAGTAGGCAGAGTCAGAGAGATGTCATACAGCTGCTGAAAGAGATAAAAGCCCAAAACCTTTACCAGTAAGCCACAGCCCTGTGGTGATACACAGATTAATAAAAATGAGTTAATTTAGAATGAAAGAGCTAGCTAGAAATACGCCTGAGTCATTGAGCAGTCCTGACTTGTGTCTAGAGTGCCCTGACTTTCTCTGTTGTATCTAAAACTCTAGCCTCAGTTTCTTCATTTGCAAAATGGGCTTAATAATTCCTCTTTTAGAGCCTCATTATGGCCCAGTAAAGTAATGACTTACATAATCTTTTTGTTTGTTTGTTTGTTTGTTTCTAGACAAGCATCACTATGTATCCCTGGCTGTACTGAAACTCAACAGTAGACTAGGCTGGCTTCAAACTCATAGAGACCTCCCTGCCTTTGTTTCTTAAATGCTGGAATTAAAGGCATCCAATTCTATGTAATCCTTTAAGGTACAGCATATGATTTAGTGAGACAACATCTCCCTGAGGGGCCTGGGATACCTTGGGACCCGTTTCTCACCTATTGGCTGTCCTTCTTTCTTGGAGGAAGCAACAGAAACTCAAAATGTTAACCTGTTCACTCTGGTCATGGAGATTGTAAGTGGTGGAGCCAGGATTTTTAACCCAACGCCCAGTCAAGTGAGGATGAACCCTGGGGGCCATAGATAGTCGGACAGAGAGGAGCCTTCCTCTATGGAAGCAGAAAGAAGTGGAGGACACAGCCTTTTTCTTGCAGGACCTCATCCCATCCCACACTCAGCTTCCCCGCCCAGGCGTCGTGTGATGGGAGCCAGAGTCAACCCTGAGCCACATGAAAGGTCCCACCCTGCTCTGGGAGCTGGTTTTACACTCAGGGATGCCTTCCCACAGACATGTGTCAAAAAGTCAGTTTGATCCTGTCAGCTCTTCATGTTCCCACAGCAGGATTCTGTCTGCAGTCTCCCAGGGACTCAGGAGGCGAGACACCACCCCAATATTTTCCATGGATTCATCGCCCACAAACCAAGGCCAGCCTCCCACCTCCCATGGCTCCTTCCAAGACATCCTCACACTGGAATGGGCTCATGGGGGTCACCAGTCACCCTTCTTCTCTCTCTTCAGAGAGGCTCAAGGGAGAAACTCAACAGGGGCTCCAACCTCACCCCCTCCTCTGCTCCAGGCTTCTGCCACTTTCTTCTGGAACCCCCTGCTGGCTCCTGAGGGACCACCAGCCTCCAAGAAGACTCTTCCCAAGCAGTCAGAATCCTAGGACTGTGTTAGAGGGCAAAGCCCACCAGCCTGGGTCGGTCCACAAGGAAGAGGCCCTGGAGGGGGTTTGCCCAGAACTGGGCTGCAAAGTTAGTGGCTGGTGCAGACACAAAGGAGTTGCCAGGACCTTGTACCCTGGGCGAACAGGCCAGAGATGGCGGAGCGGGGAGGACAGGGAACCGTTTCTGTGGTTGGGCACTTACTCTCAGTTCTCTGCAACCTGTGTCCTGTTTCCTCTCGCTGTAGCGCTTTGACAGACGAGGGAACAGACGCTCAGTGTCTCAGGCCAGGGGCTTTAACACCTCACCTCCCAGGTCTATGAGCACGGAGTTCACCACAGCCAGAGTCTTCTTTACGTGAACAGATAAGGGGTACTATCGAGCTTGAACTCAGACCCAGAGACCTGATAGCAGCTTGTGATCCAGAGCAGCAGGTGAACCTATTCTCATTCTCACCATGGGCAATTTTAGCTGTTCCTAAGGGGCACCTGGTAGGAGCCCAGGTCTCTTGAGATCTGGGGAGACCATGTTAAATGCTAATGGCTGCTGAGCACTGGCCTGGTGCTTAAGGTCATTTCCCCACAGTGTTTCCTTAGAACAGCAGGTTCCAGGCAGCTGAGCACCGAGAGATGAGGCAGGACAAGGGCCTGGGTCCTCAGTCCTTTGCAGTCCTTTCTCCTTGGGTAGGGGTGACTAGAATTCAAGCAGCCTCCGTGGAGCCGCAGTTGGGCATCATGGAAGGTAATGCTGCGCCAGCATCTTTCGGCTGTGATGGGAGAGGGATAGAACTTGGCAGCCGAAGCGCTGTGTTTTAAGGATCTCTTTATTACAGTTGTTGGACTGTGTCTCACTCATCCGTGGCTCAGAGGGTCTCATTGCCTGGGTTGCCTCCCCTGTGACTGACAGGCACAGAACAACTGTGGGCCTTTGAGTCCTATTGAGATCTGATAGCCCAGGCAGAAAGGCGGGCAAGGGAGTGAAGTGACGAAACAAGGGAAGGTGGTTTCAGTGGTGACGGTGAAGGCGAAGGGCCGACAGGCGGGCACCTCTACAGCCGGCTGGATCCAAGGGGATCTTGCTGGAAGGGGGGCACATGAGTACACACCAAGATGACCAGAAGGAGTCAAGCAGGTGAATGGGGAGAGGGTGGTGTGGGTGGCAAACAGCAAGTGGATCTGAGGCCTTAAGGGACACAGAGAAGGGAAAGGAGCTGAATCGGGGGGAAGTGTGCAGTGGTGCTGAGAATGAGGGCACAGAGAAGGTGAACTGAGTTTTCAGCCTGGCAGCCCCTGGAGGGGAGCTGAGGGACTGCCCAAGTATGGGGATGTGCCACAGAGGGCACCATGTGGACTGGGAGCGTGCTGTCCTGCACTCTAGTCCCTAGTCTTCAGCTGTCTTGAAAGGTAATACCTGCAGAGAATCCAAATCCACATCTGCCTGCTCTGAAGGTCAAGACTTCTACTCTTCTGATGCTGGGATCAGCATCATCAGATGACTCTCTGCAGAGATCTGAGCAGGCCAGAACTGTCCGGGTGAGCCATCATCACTGAATAGGGCTCTCTGCAGAGATCCGAGCAGGCCAGAACTGTCCGGGTGAGCCATCATCACTGGGAAGAGCTCTCTGCAGAGATCTGAGAAGGCCAGAACTGTCCGGGTGAGCCATCACCACTGGGAAGGGCTCTCTGCTCACTTCCACATCCCACCTGCTCATCCAAGTGCCCTGAGCAGGAAGTTCAGAACGGCGGCTGGGAGAAGTGAGAGCCCTTCAACGATGGAATATTCAGGAATACCGAGGAAAGGACTGCTCAGATTCAGGTCTGTGGTCTCAGACTCCAGATATTAGGATGGGGAATACTCAGGCAGTCAATGCAAGAACATGAGAGATCAGGTGTGCACTGTGCGATATCTCTCACAGGTCATTTCCTCCTTATTGTCCGCAGTACTCCATGCTTGGACACTCTCCTTATCCCCATCTGCCAGACCAGCAGGGTCTGGCTCTCACCTTGCCCTCAGGAGATGCTGACCAGACTGCTGCCCAATGGTGCCAATAGTCACCTCCTTGGATACTTGCTTCTTTGGTGGGGCCCATCCAGTCTTTCATGAAGAAACCAGTAGGATCATTCACTACCAGTGGCTTAATCAAATATGTGCTGATTCCCTGCTGGATGCAAACATGCATTCACTGCTCAGTTATCCCCAAATGCCTCCTTAGTTTGCACTACTGTATTGGACACTGGAGGTGAGGGGTTAGCAATGACAGCACAGACCGCTTCATGCCTTTAGAGTCTTGCAGTGTCATGGAAGAGTCAGGAATATGTGTGTCAACTGCTTTGAAGGAGACACGTGGCACCCAGGGAACATAGAAAGGGAACCTTTGGCTTAGCCCTGGAAGGTTTCCCCAAGAAAACCAATACTGAGTTGAGAAATGAAAGAAGGGTGTATATTAACTAGACCCAGAAGAAAAGGTCTTATGTGCTGCCCACACCAACAGTACAGCATATGCAAAGGTGGAGCCTCTGGGGTGGGGCCCAGTGAGCATGTAGGAATGGAAAGAATTGGAGTCACGGAGTCCAAGCAGCAGCTGGAGAAGGGGCAGAGGCCAGGCCCTGCAGGGACTCCCAGGACATGAGGATTTCAAGTTCCACCCTCAGAGCAACTCAGAGTCACCAAGGATCCACACGCAGCAGATTGGATGACCCAATCTATGGCACCACACTGTCATCCCTGCAGTTGTGTGGATCTGGGGTAACGGGCTCCACAGGTGGTCTGGAGAGATGGTTCAGTTGGTAACATGCCTGATGCATGGACGAGGACTTATGTAAAAAGTTACACACTATAGTACATGCCTGTAATCTCAATGCTGGGAAAAGCAGAGACTGGAGAATTGCTAGGGCTGACTGACTAGCCAGTCTGACTGAATCTGTGAGGTTCAGGTTCAGCAAGAGACTTGGCTTCAAAAATAACATGGAGAGCAATTGGAAAAAACGTTCATTGACTTCCGGCCTCTGTATACACATCATGTACAAGTGTGTGTACACTCTCACACACAATGTCTCCACAGAAGAGACCCTTGGGAGAGGGGATGACCTCTTGAGCTGCTGTCTTTCTGCAGCCAAACCCCTGCACAAGACCTTGAACATTATACAGAGCCCAAGAACACATGAAAAGTCAGGGAAGGGGAGGGGGAGGGGGACAGCGGGATTAGAACCCAGGTCTTCTGTACTGGGTTCTGTCCTCTCTCCTGGGGAAGTGCTATCCTTCACCCACAATTCTGTCACCATCACAGGGTACCTGTGGCTAGTTTGGAGGTGGCACCCAAGTGAGTGACCCGACTTGGTTAAATGTCATGGTCCCTCACTGGGCTGAAACCAAGTTGTTGGGTTTTTTTTCTCTTGTTTTCCAAATTAATTCAGCATTCCAAATAAATCCAGGGAGACTTAATTGGGGGCCCTTTCATGTGGATTGAAACTCATAAATTGCAATTTGCTGAGTTGCAGGAAGGCGGAGAATTGCGCCCCACCTCCTCCCACTTGGCACCACCCTGGAGAGTCTGGAAAAGAGACAGAGGTGGGGGTGGGGGGAGAACAACTCTTGGGATTGCTCCCGAGTGGGTTTGGGACTTCCTGAAACAGACTCGGTGAAGACCATGAAGAACCTCAGAGTGTGGAAGCGGAGAAAATGGCTGGAGGTGGCTTTGGTGCTGGGAGGAAAATGAACATCAGATACAGTAGAGTCAAGGCTATCAGAATCCTACAGACTCAGGGAGCCAGGGTCATAAGGAGGGTCCTCCCCAGAAAGTCTCCTGGATGAGATTTCTGACAATAGAATTTGGAGAAGGGAAATCTTTCCAGCCAACAGATGAAGACAGATTCATGACTGTGTTGAAGGAATTTTCTCCATGGCTGTGGGCCCATTGATGACAGGAAGTTGAAGAGGAGGCATTCAGAAACCCAGCCTTAAGGGTTGGTTCCTACAGCTCCGGAGATTGTCTTAGCTGTGAACTGAAGGGTTGGTTCTGGATGATAGCTGTGAGTTGGTCCACATCTGTGCAAACAGGTATGGGGACCAGATGAGACACATATCCTAGAGGAAGTGTTGTTTGCTTGGGTGACATCTCACTTCTGAGTTTGAAATGACACAGGAGAAGCTTCAGGTGAGAAGTAGAGTCAGGCACCCTGCCCCGTAAGAATGGGATAGGGTGCTCCGTCCTGATGCAATGAATTGCTTACTCATAGCGAGTAGAAGCAGTCCTACTGGGTGTGTGGGGCAGGAGCTAAGTAGGAACTTGCCATCTCTGGTTATTTTTATTACTTATTTTTCATATTTTTTATTAGTTTTCCCAATGTCTTCCTCTACCCACCTGGTATAAACTAAACAGTGTTCTCTAAGTTCACACGCTGAAACCCTAATCCCATGTGACTACGCTTAGAGATAGAGTCATTCAAAGAGGTAATTAAGGGTAAACAACACCTTACACCTACAGCCCTCATAAGGAGGGATACCCTTACGAGAAAAACAGACACAGGACACCATATAGAGAAAAGGCTACTTGCAGACAGAAGGCCACCATCTGCAAGCCGAAGAGGACACCTTGAAGGAAGCCGATCATGCTGACACCTTAACTTTGAACTTTAATCTCCAAAAGTATGGGAACACGTATCTGTAGAGAAAGCACCCAGCCTATAGTACTGAGTTGGCAACATGAAGAGATAGATGTCCATGGCAGGCTGCCTCCAGGGTGACCCTCTCCTTCTGCCTCATGTCTGCTCATCAGCAAACTTCAGTCATCCCCAAACTGGAGCAACTTCCCAGTCCTTGTCCATTCTGGAGTCAAGTAAGTGGCCTGGGATGCTCAGTTAATCTAGTGAGCTGAGCTGGGTCTCCCTGAGCAGAGGCAACCCCTGCCCCATGCACACACATGGATTTGTATAAGAAACAGCACAAGAAGAAGTTCTTGAAATTTTAAAAATTTATTTTTTAAAATTCTATTTTATTTTTAAGTAAGTAAGTGTGTGTGTGTGTGTGTGTGTGTGTGTGTGTGTATGTCTGTGTGGATACAGGCATGTGTGTGCAGGTCCCACAGAAGCCAGAAGAGGGCACCAGATCCCCTGGAGCTGGAGTTAACAGGTGTGTGAGTCACAGCATAGTCCTGTGATCTGGATTTAGATCCTCCGTAACAAGAAATACATGCTTTGACTACTGAGCCATCTCTCCAGCCCAGGAAAACGTTTTTGCCCGAACCAATTGTGATACTAAAACTAGTGTGTGTGGTGATTCAAAGGCTGTTTCCATAATCTCAAGCTATTTCTCCAGAGTTCTGGCTCAAAAAGTGAAAACTGGTGACTTCACATTGGAGTTACAAGTCAGTTATTCCTTCTTCAAAAATAATGAAATTACTATTTATAACTCTGAAGCTAAGGCATAAGTGACCTTCTTCTCAAGGGTGTCAAATCGGCAGTCAAGTTTACCCACTACAGCACGTAAAGGCATCTGTCACCAAACCTGATGACCTGAGTTCAATTTCATTGAGTCTATGTAATAGAAAGAGAGAACGGATTCCCATAAACTGTCCTCTGAACTCCACACACAGGCTATGGCACACACACTGCCACACACATAGACATGAGCGTACAAAAGAAGTAAGACACAATGAAAAAGTCATGAAATAAATAAGGTAGCAGCTAGGTAAGTCGGCCTAGTCAGCAAATTGTTGCCATTCAAGCCTGACAACCCAAGTTCCATCCTTGCAACCTATGTAAGGGTGAAGAGAGAACCAACTCCATAGCTTTGCTCTCTGACCTTCGCATGGGTGCCATGGAAGCACCTTTTCTTGCTAATAATAAATAATGAGTTTTTAAAAATAAGGAAAGGAGCAGTTGAGGAAGGAACCCAGCATCAACCTCTTACATACACACACACACACTATGTATGCAAACAAAAAAGATGAAATTTAACTTAAAACCCAAAGTTTTAATTTAAGGACAGTCTACTGATGAATGTTTACTTTGAGAAATTATTAGTGAAAAGCTTAGAAAATGGTAAAGATTAAAGCAGGCCAGAAGGACATCACAATTACAATTATGATCTGTTCTGATTGGGTTTTTGTCAACTTAACACAAGCTAGAATTATCTGGAAAGAGAAACCTCAATTGAGTAAATGCCTCCTTCACATTGGCCAGTAGGCAAGTCTGTGGGCTTTTACTTTATTAATGCTTGATGCGGGCAGAAACAGACCACTGTGGGCACAGCCCCTAGGCTGGTGGTCCTAGTTAGATAGGAAAGCAGACTGGACATGTGCTCAACTATGCTCATAGCAGCATTGTTTGTCATAGACAGAACCTGGAAACAACCTAAATGCCCCTCAACCAAAGACTAGATAAGGAAAATGTGGTACATTTACACAACGGAGTACTACACAGCGGAAAAAAATAATGACATCTTGAAATTTGCAGGCAAATGGATGAATCTAGAAAACATCATACTGAGTGAGGTAACCCAGACTCAGAAAGACAATTATCATATGTATTCACTAATAAGTGGTTTTTAAACATAAAGCAAATAAAACCAGCCTATAAATCACAATCCCAGAGAACCCAGACAACAATGAGGACCCTAAGAGGGACACACATGGATCTAATCTAATGGGGAGTAGAAAAAGACAAGATCTCCTGAGTAAATTGGGAGCATGGAGACCATGGGAGAGGGATGAAGGGGAGGGGAGAGGAAGAGAGGGAAGCAGAGAAAAATGTATAGTTCAGTAAAATCGATTTAAAAAAAGAAAGAAAGAAAACTGGGCAAATCATGAGGAGCCAGCCTGTAAGCAACACCTTCACGGCCTCTGCTTCAGGTCCTGCCTCCAAGTTCCTGCCCTACTTTAGTTCCTGCCCCGACTTCCCTCAGTGGTGGACTGTGACCTAAAGTGTGCGATGAACGATGAAATAAACCTTTTCCTCCCCAAGCTGCTTTTGCCCATGGTGTTTAGCACAGTAATGGAAGATAAGAACCTTCATTGCCATTTGAATGGGGAATGGAGCTGTGGTTCACTGGGTATAGAATTTGCCCTTTCAACCTGGGACCTAAGTTTGAACATCCAGGAAAAATGTAAGGTCAGTCATGGTAGCATTTATATAATGCCAATGTTTTGACAGAGAGCAGGAGGTAGAGACAAGAGGAGTCCTGGAAGCTCATGGACCAACTGCTTGTCAATCACAACAGTGAACAACAAAGAGACCCTGGCTCAAAACAAAGTGACAGGGGCCTACTGGTGGCACAGCAGGCACAGGAGCTTGTCATTAAGCCCTACAACCTGCCTGTCGATATGCTTGACCTCTGGAACCCACATGGTGGAAAAGGAGAACCGGCTCCACTAAATTCTCCTCTGTTCTCTATGCATAGGCCATGGCACACACATGTACACAGTCTGTTCTCTCTCTCTCTCTCTGTCTCTCTGTCTCTCTCTCTCTCACACACACACACACACACACACACCACAATTAATTAATTAGTTAGTTAAGAACAAATAAAGGAAACACAAAAACAAGGAAGAAGGTGAAGGTGAGGACACCTCCTGTCTTCTGACTTCCACACATGTGTTGTGGTACATGTATGGCGGTGTTCACACACAAGCACACATACTCACACACACACCATATACATACATATCACACACAAAGAAAAAATGTGAAGCAGGAACAATGTCTGTAACTTACTAGTGTGTGGTTTAGAAATAGCCACACAGGGACAAGGAGAGGCCCCTGAGGAAAAGAGGCCCTGGTAACAGGGGAGCATCTAAACACGGGGTGCCTGGGGTTCTCTGCTGCATTCCTGCAGGCCTTTTATAACCTTGAAGCTATTTATAAACAAAAGGTTTCACATGCCATAGTGTTTCTCAAGCTGATCCACAGACCTCCCTCTCGGTGCCAGCTCTGACTTTTCCCCGGTACCAAGTGTCAGTCAATTCACCATTCCTCAGCAGCTGATGGCCTGGAGAACTGTTTCCAGTTCTGCCTTGGCCATTGTCAGTGTGGCAAGATCCTCTCACCTCTCCAAATCTCAATTTCCCTGATTTGGGAACTGGATAAAATAATCACACCCACTCCTGAGGATGGATGTGAAGGTGTGAAGTGCTCCCTGCTTAAGAGACACTTTCTCATATCTGAGCTGGTCCCACAGGGCACAGGGCACAACCACAAGGCTGGAGGCACAGCAAAGGCACAGCCCCTGCCCGGCATGAACAAGGTCTTCTGTGTTCCCTCCCCAACTACCTGTGAAAAAGCCATCCCTTTGCTCCCCAAAGACCCAGAGCCACATTGTCACATTACTGTGGGAATAGAGAGACAGTAATAGCTCCAGAGGCGGCAGCCTGCGGTCAGGATTCCAGCTATGCTGCGCAGACATCTCCGTCATCTCTAAACCACATTCACAGCTCTCAGGACGTACTATTATTTAATTAGTATTAGCAAAAGTGGCTTTTAAAAACGGCACCCTCTGCAGGTTTTGAGTTGGGTGATAGTATTGATAAAATGACAAGGTTACTGTTGATCGATTGTTTTCTATTACATATTAAATCTATAAGATTTAGAAATCATTCCCAATGGAGTTGTGACCCAGTGGCAGGGTGCTTGCTTAGTATGCCTGCGGCTCCGAGTTCCATTCCCAGCACTTGGCAGGGGGATTCCAAGCAGTGGGACTAGCAGCAAGCAATTGCCTGGGAGCTGGAGGAAGGCTTCACGGCAGAAGTGGAGATCTGTGAAGGGTAATAAGGAGTGGGTGGACCAGGTTATGAGAGAAAACGGGAGGGAAGGAAAGCTCGGGAAGAGCACTGAAGTGGAAAAAGCAGAGGTCCCCACGTCCTCCCAACTTGCCCCCCATCTGGGGACAGAAATCTGTCTTCCTTGCTGTCCGCCATACTGGTGAGAGATCCCCAGGCTGGGCCACTGGCATTCTGCTACCCTTGGCTGCCTTCCTGGTTGCCCACATCATAGCACATTCCTTTGACTGTCCTCCTCCTCTCCTCAGCATCCTATGGGGATGGGGCCACAAGAAGTCTAGACAGGAAAAAGACTGAGGAGTCGTGGTCTGCATGTCCACATGGCTGTATACCCAGGGATGAGGTCTGCATGTCCACATGGCTATAGACCCAGGGATGAGGTCTGCATGTCCACATGGCTGTAGACCCAGGGATGAGGTCTGCATGTCCATATGGCTATAGACCCAGGGATGAGGTCTGCATGTCCACATTGCTGTAGACCCAGGGATGAGGTCTGCATGTCCACATGGCTATAGACTCGGGGATGAGCTTCTGAGTCTTACAGGGAGGGACCGGGAGAGGCCAGACAGCCATGCATGCTCTGCACTGCCTTCAGGCCCAATAAACCAAGTGCTTGTTGCACAAGCATAAGGCCCAAGCCCAGAACTCCGGTGCCTATGTGAGAAGTCAAGTATAGCAGGGTGTGTCCAGCAGAAGATGAATGCCAAGTTCGGAAACAGAGCAAAGCCTCATTAAAGACATACACTGTCCCTGCGTCCAGGCAGAGGCCACCGAGGCCAGGCTGGACAGAGAGCAGGGAAAGGCACCGAGTGTGAGGGAGAAAACGTCTATGGGTTTCCAGCATCTGACAGGAGGCACGAGGAAGGCACATCAAATACTCCACACACGTGTTCTGGAGGAGAAAATTCTTGTCTCATTAGCCAGGGCTGCAGCCATGGAAGGAACTCTCGGTCTCGGCGTCTTCTGAGGGCCATGATGTCTGTCTTCTCGTTTTTGATCTAAGAAAGAAAGGGAAAGAGGAAGGGAGAGGAAGAGGGGGAGGTAAAAAGGAGAAAGCCCCCTCACCATAATTGAGTTAGAGAGCCGGCCCCCAGGCTGCATCTGGAATCCAATAGGCCTTTGTGTAGTGTGCAGAGGAGCCTGGAACAGTGGTTGGGATTTCACAAGGGCCGAGGAGGAGCTGCAGCAGCCAGGAAGCGGGTCAGGGTGGATGAGGGTGAGGAAGGGAAAGGAGGTGCTGAAATTGAAAGCTGAAGGCCTGCCTCGCTCCAGGCCCTGCCCTGACCTGGGGTGGCTGGCCTTGCACCAGAAACCGGGGCAGAAGGCGGTCTTGAGGCCGGCTGCACAAACAGAAAGGTCCCATCGAGGGCCAGGAGGTCCCCTGAGGAGCCGTGGTTGACCAGGGCAAAGGTGGAAAGAATTAACACCCCACCCAGCTCTTACTGTGTTCAGGACCCAGCATCCTAAGGAAAGCTCCAGGTGACTAGTAAGCATTGACAAGTGTACATGCCATGTCCCAGTGTGCGGGGCATGGGGCTGGGCTCTTTCTGATACATTGTCCCAGTAGCTATACCATGGTATCCTGAGACGTACCAGTGGAGAAATCCAGCAAGGCACATGATTTACCCAAAGTCACAGTGAGTACGTGGCAGGGCTTGGACCCCCAACTGTGCCAGTTTGACACCAGGGCTAGGAAGTCACCACTCTCTCTTCATAATCTTGTTTCATCTGTACAATGGTCCTACTAAGTGGACATGTTCCTGAAAGGGAAACTGAGATACAGGGAAGCAAGACTGACTGTTGACTCGCTCAGTGTTGAAGAACTAAGCTAAGCTTTATTTGTGCTCTCTGGCTCCAGAGCCCAAGAACCTTTCACCTCGCCCAGAGAACTAGCCAGGGTGCCACTGGGTCTGGAGGTGGCAGGCTTGTGGACCCTTCCTGAGCCCTGCATGATGCTTGCAGCTTCTCTTATCTTGACCTGCTTCACGCTTAGGCTTCCATCCTGCCCCTCTCCAGGTATGCACCCCCAAGGCTCTAGGCGACGCCTTGCGTCCTCAGAAATGCAGTGGTGAGAAGGAACTGCAGCGGAAGATGTATGGACTGTGACCAAGAATGAACCAGCAGGCTGGAGGGATGGCTCAGCAGTTAAGAGCACTGAATACTTTTCCAGAGGACCCAAGTCCAATTCCTAGCACCAACAGGGCAGCTCACAACTTTCTGTATCTCCGGTTCCAGCAGATGTGATGCCCTTTCTGGCCTCCACCAGTACTGCATGTGTGTGATGTGCACAGGCTAGATGTAGGAAAAACATAATTTAAAAAGTAGAGGAAGAGGACGAAAAAGAGGAGGAAGAAGAAGAGGAGGAGGAGGAGGAAGAGGTGGAGGAAGAGAAGTGTGGTAGTGCATGTCTGTAATCACAACACTCGAGAGGCAGTGCCAGAAGGATCAAAGTTCAACGCCAGCCTGATCTACAGAGTAAGACTTTGTCTCCAATAGAAAAACAGGAAAGGGAGGAGGATGGGGAGGAGGAGAAGGAGAAGGAGGAGGAAGAGGAAGAGGAGGAGGAGGAGAAAGAGGAGAGGAAGAAACCAGGGCCCACAGACCAAGCCCATGGACCCCGAGCTACCTATGGTAGTCAAAACAGTCTCGGAGCAGCCTTCCTATGTCTCCAGCCCCGTGCCTCTGCCCTTGGTCATCTCACAGGTGACGTGGGCCCCTTGAGGAGACAGCTGCACATCTCTGACAAGCCCTACTCTGTTCCCTATAGACACGAGTCAGACCAGCCTCATTGTGTCTTTAAAGCTTGCCGCTGTGCCTCCTCCGTGCCACTGTACCGCCATGCTGCCAGCGGCTACTTTGAGCCTCATGATCACTGGAAGTGACTAACACTGATTAAGATTTTATGAGAAACAAGAAAATTCCTTTCAGGCCCTTCCACAGTGGCTCCAAACTTTCTCGGCCACTTTATGAACTACCCCCAGCCTGGACCAAGCGCATCCGGCACAGTGTGATTTCCTTTCCATTGGGCCTCAGCCCTGTGCCAGCTTCTGTCTAACTCCAGTGTGCTGGTGTTGCCAGAGAGAAAAGCTGACCCTTGGGAATTGACTGTTGGGACTTTACTTTATCCTTAAACAGCTGTGGCCTTCTCATCTCTGAGGGAAGAAATTCCACCGGGTCTCCAAGTAGGCGCACCTACCCAGGTATCCCAGCATGTCTCAGAACACACATTCATCTCTCTGTTCACCTGTCCTCTGGACAAGCTTGTCACATTCCCCTGAAACGGTTTTTCACATCTACACCAAGCACTGAAGATACAACAGAGTCTTCGTCTCCTGGCCAAGGGTGCGAGTCAACTCACCACAATCCAAGGGAAAATGGGTGCGGTGGTGGGGAGAGCTTGAGTAAGCCTTTAGAGTGTGATAAAATGACTGACTGCTGAGGAGATTTGGTGTGGAGGGTGACAGCTACTACTCACTGAGTGCTAAACCGTGTTCTACGCGTGCCAGTGAGCCTTGCAGTGTGGCCTCTTCTGACATCTTCAGAGCTGTCCTAGGAAGAGAGAACATTCTTCACCCATAGTAAAGACGGGAGAGCTTGTCCACACCCCAAAGAATGGGAGATGGGGGAGGGGTGGAAAGCCATCCCCTAGACTGGCACATTGGACATGCTCAGCTGGGAATATGGGAAAACACACGCAAGGCCAGCTGTTTCCACCATCCCAACTCTGCCATGCTGGTGGTGGGAAACGGACTGAGTTGGGAAGGGTATTTACACCACAGAAATTGCTGAGGTCTTTTTAATATTGACTTTCCTGAGATCCCCTTTCCATACATCAGAAGAACAAGAAGAGGCATGGTGCCCGTAAGGAAAGGGGGAACAGATGGACACGGGCCTCTGGGATGAGTGCAGTGGAAGATGAGACCGAAAGGGCACAAAGGCAGAACAAAGAGACATGAGCATTGTTGCACACCAAGCAACGACAGACTGAGACAGAGCTACGGTTGGATCTGTGCTTCGGAAAGCCTGGTCTGGAGAGATGTTTTAGGAGGGAGGCTGAGGCTGTCCAGAAGGAAGGTTGGCTAGAAGGCATGGCCAAAATCCAGCCCCCACTTTTTCTAATGTTGAAGGGACATCTACAAATCCAAGTCTTCCCCAGGAGAAAAGGTTGTTGACCCAGGAAAGAAGTCCAAGGTGCCACGTCCAAGGCAGAGGTCATTGGGCACAGGTCTTCCACGCTCATCAGAGCCAGATTCTGCCCTTTTAATTCCAGCATCTCCTGGGAAGACTGTGCCCAAGGTGGGCTTTCCTGAGCCTCTTCTCACAGTGTAGCCTGTAGGCTTTATCTTTTTCTCATGCAGCTTGACATAAAGCAATTCCCAAGGGCTCTTAGGGCAGTGCTACCCCATCTAGCCTCATAAACCCTGGCACACACGAGTGGGTCTGAGAATGAATTGCCGATGTATTGATGTATGTATATATGTATGTATGTATGTAAGTACGTATGTATAAATAATGATGGTGATGGATGAATGGATAATAGATTCATGGGTAGATGGGTGGCAGAAGAATGAGGATGGTGGGTGGTAGGAAGATTGCTAGGTAGATAGATGATGGATAATGATTGGATGGGTGGGTGGATGTGTGAATAAATGGTTAGATGGAAGGGTGGATGGTGGATAAGTGGGTGGATAGATAATGGATGGATGATGATAGATAAATGGGTTAATGGTTAAATTAATGGGTGGATAGTGTGTGGGTGGATGAACGGATGGATGATGGACAGACAGCTAAGTGAATGGATATTTGTGTGTAAGAAGGAGGGACACTGAGGAAGAGCAGGAAGTCACAGCAAAGCCCGAGGACCTGGGAAAATGCCGTTCTGAGGCCGGGGGATAAGTGAGAGGATGGATCTGGTGAGACACTAGCTTGGCCTCCCAGGATGCAAATGGAGCAGGTTTATGAGCCTGTGTCTCTGCAGCAGTTCGTAAACTTGCCTGTATTCTTGTGTTTTGAGGCCAATCTAGCCCAGAAAAAGGCTCTTGCTGTACTCCAGGGCACATGGGCCCTTTTTCAGGTAGCTACGTAGATTGGCAGTATATACCTGCTCAGCATGACTTGGTTAAGCCCTACATTGGGGTGTTTCTTGACTCTTTGGGCAGAAGAGCAACCTCTAACACTGGGGCACTTAGAACATCCCTCATCTTTGTGGAGCACTACTTCAGCTGTGTAGAGAGGGGATCAAAGACCCTCTCTCTTCCCCGGAGGGAAGTATGGCTTTCCAGTGGCTAGGGTGATGCGGAAGCACTCTGTAAACTATAGAGAATTATTCTCTCCTGGGGCATGCATGTTATCGTTGTGCCTTGCTTTTCTGTCTCCTCCAGGTCTCTGAGGGCTTCAGTGCTCCAGATACTGGAGAGGACTGAGCAAGAAGGACAGAAAAGTGATCAAGGAGCATCCATGCAAAGAAACATGGTCTCTCTCTCTCCAGTGGCTAGACCAATTTCATTAAAACCCTCCTCCCTTCCTCAAGCCACCATGTGTGATGTCTGGGTGTGTGAGGTCCGGTAGTATGAGGCCTGGGTTTCTGAGACCTTCTCTATGAGGTGAGCCCTTCTCTATGGCCAGTGTAGGATGTGGAAGACCGACCGCCACCTGAGCTCACTCTGTGGACTGCTGTGTTGGATGGGGAAGACCTAGGTAGCCCCTGAGCTCGCTCTGTGGACTGCTGTGTTGGATGGGGAAGACCTAGGTAGCCCCTGAGCTCACTCTGTGGACTGCTGTGTTGGATGGGGAGACCGACCGCCGCCTGAGCTCACTCTGTGGACTGCTGTGTAGGATGGGGAAGACCTATCGCCCCTGAGCTCACTCTACAGACTGCTGTTAGAGCCATGATCACCCTCACCTTCATCACACTCTCACCTTTCCCACCCTCTTTGTATATTAACGGTGAAAATTCAGACGCTTGCTTTCCCAGCTTCTCTTACAGTGAGGGTAGCCACATGACTCCACCCCTGCCAATGAGATGTGACAGGAGTGGACTGGTGACTCAGAGAAAGGTTTCCTACTCCTGCAAGAGTCAGGATATCCAGGGGGTGGAGTCTCTTTACATTTGAGTGCACTCTTGGCACAGCAGGAGAGAAAGGTGGGTCTTTGATGGGACTCTGACTGTTACACTCAGTTTTAGATTCTGCTTCTAGACTTTGTTCTTGTGTTCATTGGAGGTCTTACTCTACCACTAAAAGTAGATGATTCTCCCAATCTTCCAGTGCTGGGGAGGGAACTCAAGGCCTTGCACATCTGGGGAGGGAACTCAAGGTCTTGCACATCTGGGGAGGGAACTCAAGGTTTTTCACATCTGGGGATGAAACTCAAGGCCTTGCACATCTGAGGAGGGAACTCAAGGCCTTGCACTTCTATCTGAATCTGTGTTCTATTACTGATCCCCTGGTACAAATCAGAGGAAAACCTTCCAAACAGACACAGCAGCATATAAAAGCCATAATAAGGGGCAAGGGAAGGTTCTAGAATGGGCATATTTGCTAAAATCACATGCAGTAGAAAGGACAGATAGTCCCACCCAAGAAAGAAAGGGAAGAGCTACCACTGGGAGGCCAGGCAGATGTGATGGCGTCACTCCCATCCACCCTACAGCCCTTAGCCTCTGAGGACTCTTGGCTGCCCCACATCACTTCCCCCAAGACACTTACTGGGGACATGGGGTACCTGCAATGGACGAGGCGACCTAGATAGCACAGTAGTCAGGGAAGAAAATCATCCCTCCAATGGGCCCTGACCCTTCACCCAGCCCATGACATGAACTACTTTAACTATAACCAGAATCTTCCCTAAAGAAAACACCTGTTGCATACAATCCAGCCACCTGAACAGCCTTGGCCAGGCAATTAGAGGGCCCAGGGTTCGAGTCGTGGCTTTAGCATTTACTAGCTGTGATCTTAGGCACATGGGAAGAACTCAGTGTTGCCGTTTATGAGACGAGGCTATCTCTGTTGGGTCTATGGCTATTAGCTCCCCTCTTCATCGCATCGTTTTAAGGGGTATCTGTGAGGACTGATTGGGCCTGACCTCTAGTCCATGCTCTAAAAAGAGGATTAGTTTCAGTGCTTGTTGTCCCGAATCAGGCAAGGTCTGATGATCAGTAGCCATGAAGGCTCTGCCTGCCCAGGGCTCCCTCTGCCATCTTGTATTAAGGGCCCAGCTCAACGGCTGGGTGACAGCCTACCAGGGATTCATTTTCCAGCTGTGAAAGCCTCTCTGCGTAAGAGCTCCCATCCAGCCCCCATCCCTGCGATTGAACTTGAGAGACTGTGTTTGCTTAACACCCACAACGAAGCAGGTCCCTTAAACCCCAAACAGCAGGAGGCCTGCGCCAGGGGATCCCACTCACTACTGCAATTGAGCTAGGCATTCAGAATTTTGGTTTGACCAAAAGAACCTCAGGTTTCTCACTCCCATTCAGCTGACACCTCAGAGGCCTCACAGGCTAGGATTGCCTTCCAGAACTCGCCCCAGACATCCCTCTGGGGTGTACTGAGCGCTGTTCCCAGCTACTGCTCAGAGGGGCCAAGCTGCCTTACAGAAGTCACTGCTTGGTCCCAGCGTAGCCTCTGCTCCATCCTCTTCATGTTCCTCTCCCTACCCAGCTCAGCTCTGTCTCTCCTCCCTTCCTTCACTCTGGCTCTCTCAGTGTCTAGATTTACTAAGCCCTGTTTTCTAGGCTCCCTCTGGTTGCATTTGTCTTGGCCCCATTTCCTGCTTTTCAGTTTCTTCTCTGTCCTGCCCCATGCTTCCTCTCCCTCTGACCGCACCTCACAGGGTTTCTGCACAGTTTCCTGCCTCCAGCACCAGGTGGTAACTACCCTAGTACCTGTGTCAGTGTGCCGTCCTGCCCTTGGCATTCTCCTTCTGCGCAACTGTCACTGTTTCCCTCGGTGTCCCTCAGACAGCCGTCTCCTTTATTTTCTCTCTCTGGTCGCAGGCTTTCATGCAAGGCTGTTTGCTCCTCTGGAAGGTTCAATCTGAGGCTGCTGCAGGCCATCTTCCCCAATAGCCAGCCACATTCAAGTGATCATGAGCGGGGACTATGACCCATCCTCACAGCACAGCGTCAAGGTCAAGTGTGTTCACCTGCTTTGGAGAGGCCTTTCCTGAAGGATTTCCATGCGGTTCCCTAGAACCAGCTTGCTGTGAGCTGCTCTTGCCCACCATCATCAGAGAAGACTGAGAATAAGATGCAATTAGTTCAATTTCTTGTTTTACAGGGGAGGAAAGAGAAGTTCAGAGAGGTGGCTCCTTACAACACAGGTGGCATGGAGCAGTCACATGTGTGAGTGTAGAGGTGTGACAGTATCTTGGGCCTCTGTTCTCCATCTGTTAAATAGGGTTATCTGCTGGGAAGTGGGAGAATGAAAAGTGGGTGCCTGCTCCACCAGGCACAGGGCGGTCCATAGTGAACACCAAATAATGGATGCTATACCATGATGCTGTTGTATGTATCACACACACGCACAGTGGCACAAACACGGGCTCTTGGCCTTTTCACAAGACAGGGTTTTTGCAAACTAGTCTCCGTCACCTGACCTGGTGAGAACACCCCATCAAGTCCTCATTCCTGAAGACACCTCACAGAGTTCCCCCACCCTGCCTGCCCTGCCAGAGCAGCCCTCAGACCAGAAGCCATTTCAAAGGGTTTCCCCATCCTCCCCACCATGGTCACAATAGCTCGCTCCCCACGGACCCTGAGCCGACAGACGAAAGCCCAGGCAGGAGATCAAACGTGAGCTCTGTGGAAGACAGAGGAGACAGCATGAGAGGCGAGATGGAGCAGCAAGAATAATGACTCCCGTCCAAGTTGCTTCCCATAAACCCGCAGCTCTTTGAAGCCTGCTTTCCTTTAATAAAATGCACTGTTATTAATGACCCAAGTGGAAGCTTTCTGGGCAGGACAATGCTGAAGTCCCTGGTGGCCTCTGTGGGGCCTTGTGCATGGGAAAGTGGTGCGGAGGATGCCTCTACATGCCAAGGGCCAACAGGCATGTCAAAGGAGCTGGAAAGGCGATCTGGTCCACATGAATGCTCGTGGGTACCACTGGCATCTGGGGCTGCGACAATGCTCTTGGGCCATCAGGGTTTGTGTTGTTGCTGCTATTTAGCCAGTTTAGCATTCGGGGAACATTTTCTGAGTGCCTACTCTGTGCTGGACCCTGTGTGGGGTGCACAGGCTAAACCACACACATTCCTGCCGCAGTAAGGCTGGCAGTTGGACTTGAAATCCTTATTATATTATTTTATGTGTATGGATGTCTTGCCTACATTTGTATCTGTGTACCACATGTGTGTCTGATCCTCTTAGAGGTCAGAAGAGGGCATTGGGTCCCCTAGAGGTAGAGTTTTAGATGGTTGTGAGCCACCATATGGATGCTGGGATGCTGAGATTCTGAGATTTGACCCCACATCCTTAGGAAGAGCAGCCAGTGGTCTTAACCGCTGAGCCATTTATTCAGCCCTTGAGAAATCATTTCAAAATTTGTGTGTGTGTGTGTGTTTGTGTGTGTGTGTGTGTGTGTGTGTAGAGGTGATGTTCATGTGTGTGTGCACATATGTGTGCATGGGTATAGAGGCCAGAGGTCAATCTTGGGGGTCATTCCTTAGGAATGCCCATCTTATTTTTGGAGGCAGGGTCTGTCAGTGGGTCCCAAGGCTCAGTGATAGACTAGACTACCTAACCAGTGAGTCCCAGGGACCCACCTGTCTCTGTCTTCACACTACTGGGATTACAAATGCACACTGCCATGCCCAGCTTTCTATGTGAGTGTTGGAGAGTGAATTCAGGTCCCAGCATTTGTGCAGCAAGTGCTGTCTCAACTGAGTCATCTCTCCAGACCAGAAATCACAAGAAGCAGGAGCTAAATTGGTCAGCGACCTGGAAGACCCAGTCTAGACTTAGACACTACTTTTCGCCTTCCCTGTCTTCATAGAGTGCATCTCCTGAACTCCCCCAAGCTGCAGCTCACATAGAAGGTCACTTGAAACCTGCCTGGCTACAGCAAACCTTTGGCTATGATCCCTATACCTACTCCTACCCACCGGCAAGTCAAACAGCTGTCAAATTATGTGTCTCTACTGTTAGTTTGCCAATGGCTGGGGCGCTGGGGAAAATGACTCCTCTGGGTCATAGGAAACATCATATGGTAAGAGAATTCTGCCACAAGCCCTAGTCCTTGTACTCTGAAGATGGGGTCCAGCACCACTCAGATTTCCAACAATTCTTGGAACCAGCTACGAGCTTCTCTAACATCAGAGGTGCTGAGCACCATAGAGTAGGCACGGTGCCATTGGGGACTCACATTTAAGTTAGGAGAGGACTTTTCTCATTCCACCTCCTCCAGGTGTAGATCTTGAGCAAACACCCATCCTCTGAGCTCAAGTGTCTCCCGTGTGGTAAGGCAGAAGCAGGGAGAGCTGGTGTGTAGTTGGCTCGTGTAGTTGGGTGAGGGCTTGGAAATCACATTTGCTTTGCACGAGGTATGTTTATATCCGTGTTATGGGTGAGGAAATGGAGGTCCAAAGAACATGGCTGTTTGACAAGATTTCAGGCCTAGGAGTGTGCACGTCTCTGAGTACTAGTTGGAGGAAGGAGGAAAGGAAGAGGCAAGGGAAGGGAAAGAAGAGAAGATCAATGAAGAGAAAGAGGGAAGCTGGGATGGGGAGAGGAGAGAATTCGGTTTCCAGTGACTGGGCTTCATGTAAATCCCTGGAACTCTGCAGAATCAGAGTATTAGACAGTCCAGATCCATGACAAGACCCAGGGGCTCGGACTCACCTCACATCACATAGGGACCTTTGAGTGTGCAGGTAGGGGTTAGTGACAGGAGAAATGGGGCTGTTTATGAAAGCCTCCTGCGGTGATGAGCTCCAGAGATGCTCGTCGTGGGCAGCTGGAAGACCTCAGGATTTGCTGTGGACTCTGACTGAAGGACTGAGTCTGAGCACAGAAGACCCTCCATTCACTACTTACTTAAAGTAGAAGCGTTAACCTTGTAAGGGGCCACTGGTGACTTTGGGGTAGAGCAAGAACATAAATGTGAGGACCCCTGCATCCCAGATGGTAAAGGAACTTCCCATATCCACATGATGTTCATGTCAATAACTCCGGGACCAAAGGACTAAGGGATTCCCAAAACATATAGCCTATTGATATTGCCCTTGGCTCCCCCAGTGATGGAAGACAAGTCCCTGCCTTAGTCAGTGTTCTATTGCTGTGAAGGGACACCATGGCCATGGTGACTCCTATAAAGAAAGCATTTAATTGGGAATTGTTTACAGTTTCAGAGGTTTAGTCCATTGTCATAGGGGGAAGCATATGGCACGCAAGCAGACAGGGTGTTGAAGAAGTAGCTGAGAGTCCTACATCCGGATCTGAAGACAGCAGGACGAGACAGACACTGGGACTGCCTTGAACTTTTGAAACCCCAAAGCCCACCCCCAGTGACACACTTCCTCCAAAAAGGCCACATCTACTCCACACCTCCTAATCCCCTCTCAAATAGTGCCTCTCCCTGTTGCCAAAGCATTCGAATATCTGAGCCTATGGGGACCATTCTTATTCAAACCACCTCAGGCTCTATTGTTGAAGATGTCATGTGCTTTAGACACAGGGCCCAGAGACCTCGGAGTTAGAAATGACCTGCATGCCCCTTCCCTGAGAACTAGCCCTTCGTGGTGTCAGAAAGCACCATGCAAGCTTTCAAAGGGCGAAAGCAACACATGAATGACCAACATGATAACCCTGGGGGTGCAACAGGGGCACACATATCTGGGCAACAGCTCTCTCATTGTGCTTAAGACCGGCTTGCTCAACAAGAGGGCGACCATGACAGGTGCTGGAAACCTAATTAATTACTCGGTGGTAGTGAAGTCATGGTCACTGGAGGAGAATCTAGGACCACTGATTTACTAAACCAGCATAATCCCTGACAAGGATCTACAAACGCTTGTCTTTAGGCCCACAGATAGGTATAGTCTTCATCCCTCACCAAGAAACTTCTCTTTGCCACAGATGGAACCAAACCACAACCAAAAACACAACCAATCATGTGTCCCAATACATCTATCTACAAAATACTCCCATACCTAAGACTCAAGGAACATTATGAAGGGGGAGGGGGAGATTGTAAGAAGCAGCCCATCAGAGACTTTGCCATGAGATTGTGTCTCCTCATGATATCAGAATCTTCGCTGGTAAGGCCCCATCAACATGACTGCCCAAATGTGAGCTGAACAAGGACGATCCCAATGAACATGCCAAACAACATGTGAGAACAGCCCACCGGCCTCAACCCTACACAAAGAACCACAGGCAACTGAGCAGAGCTGGAAACAGGAGAGGTGGCCTTCCTCAGGGAAGAATACACCAACTGATCGTCCAATGAGAGATGCTCAGCCCTGAAAAATACATCCAAATAATGTTATATGGACTCAACAAGTTATATTTTGGAATATATATACATATATATGTATATACATTTATGCGCATAATAACAATTGATGAAAAAGGAATGGGTAGGGGTTTAGGAGGAGGAAAGGGAAAAGAGAAATGTAATTAAATTGCAATTTCAAAAATAAACAAGCAATTTAACACAAATAATCCAGGGCCCATACCCTCAAGGATTCTTTACCTCAGGCCTCCTTTCATTCTCCCTCATGTCTGTGCTTTCTACATGTAGGCTTTGGGGCAGCGGGAGCTGCTCTGTCCCTGACCTTCCTGGTCACAGTAGGCCTTAGAAATAATTAGGAACAGCCCAGAGACCTCTCCCCAACTCCTGGATCCCAAGGGGTCTAGGACTGGGGGAAGGGTGGGAGCGATGGGGATAGAACAAAGGACCGAAGTGAACAGGCAGAAGATGAAGCAATGAGGCCCCAGAAGGCCCCGACCCGGCCTTGATGTCCCAGCATGGGGTTTGGCCTCTCAGCTGTGGTCAAGGGGCGGGTGCCAGCCGGGCACGGCTTGCTCCGGTGAGAGCCAGCTGCTGCCAGCCAACTTTCCATGACATCAGAGCCCAGTTGAGCCAGGCCTGTGGGGGTGGGGAGGTAGCTCCACACCCTGGTTCCCCCAGTCTACTAAGGGCCCTGGACGGGGATGAAATGACCCTGGGTTGGGGGGCATGTCTTTATGGATACCCACCCACCAAATAGTCCAAAGAACAGCTACTCACTGCCACATTAGAGGGGCAAACAGCTCCAACTTCCAACAGTGAAGGGATGGCTGAGTTAGTCTGTATTTGCCTGTGTGGTAGAGTGTCATCTTACCCGTGATGCTCACAGGCTCTTAACAGAGACTCCAATGCTTAGTGAAGGAAGAGCTGGGCAGAAAGGATGGATGTGTAAGACCTCGAGCATCCACAATCCATACTCAGTTTGCGTGGAAGCTGCTTTAAAAACACCTTCAAGAAGACTGCCAGGCCCTCTGAACTCTGACCTGGCTGCCCCTCCAGCCCTAGCTCGCCTGGTTCCATACAGCCACGAAGGCCACTATTAGAAGCCGAATACGCCATGGGCTCCTGCTAGCCCGGTTTTCTGATTTCCTGAAACCTTCCCAACGCATACATACTCCATCTCCATCATCATTCATCTGGACAGAGTGGAGCTTTGACACGTTCCTCGGGTTCCTCCCAGCATGTGAGCCAACTCAGGACTTGAACTCAAAGCCACAGAGTGGCAAAGCCCATACATATTCTTTGTATGAGTGAACTCAAGTCGTCAGGCTTGGTGACAAACACATTTGCCAGCTGAGCCATTGGGAGGAAGGGAGATGGGCAGGAAACAGTGGTAGCCTGGAACCAGAGGACTCTGGGGGATGGGAGGAGGCTTAATGATCTTATTGTTTTCTTTAGCGCTTCCAGCTTTTCTTCAATGCACATGTATTTGATTTACAATCAGAGAAAACAAACAGTACAATTTTTTTTTAAATAAAAGGTCAGCAAACAGCCCTGATGGAGCTCATGTTCTCCAAGAACCCCATCACTCCCCCCCGACTTATGAAAAGCCAGTGGCCAAGCCCACCCATTCTTTAGGCTGTCCAAGATGTGGCCCCACCCCATCCTCGGAAGCTCCCTCTGGCAAGGAGGGGATCCTGGGCCACCTGCAGGGCCCCTCCTCCCATGTTTCTCCAGTGGAAATAGGGAGCAGGCCTTCCAGCTCACCTCTCCTGTCACCAAGCCAGCTCTTCCTCCAGGCCAGCCTCACCCCCTACAGCTCCCCAGACCTGAGACCAGCCACACAGCCCACCCCAAAGATCGTGCACATGATTCCATTTTGCATTATGTATCCCAAATGGTCTGCCCCTCACTGACGAGGCTTGTAGCAAATTACTGTTGGTGAAAACAGGAGGCCCCGGGTTTGGAAGCCAGATGAAGCTTTTACTTTTCCTGATGGTGGGGGCTGGAGATCAGCCGCAGGAAACATCCCGGGAAAACATCCTGAAGAGTCCAGACAGGTCTCCTGGTGCTTTCCCTTTCCAGACACATGCTGAGCATCTTCTGGGACTTGGGCAGTGTCTGGGGAGCAGGAGTGGGCAATGGTGACAGAGTCTCTGGGAATATAGAATTGGCATAAGCCAGAGAGGAGAGAAGTGAGACAGAGCGGAGTACAGGGCAGTGGAGGGAGGCCTCCCTGGGACTCTGGAAGCAGGAGGAGACAGATGGGTGAGACAGAGCAGGGGAACAGGGCAGTGGGCGAGGCCTCCCTGGGAGTCTGGAAACAGGAGGAGACAGACTAGGGATTTTGAAGGGGGTGGCTTTCATATTTGGGTACTTTCACCCTAGACCCTAAAAAGATAGTGTGTGTTCAAGGAAACAAGAAAAATCAAGCCACTTAGACCCTCCTGTTAGTGATCATTAAGAAGCCTGCAAATCCCAAAGAAGAGGGAAGATTAGCCTCACTGGATTAGACCCCTGGAGATTGTACATTCCTTGGTGGGGTCCAGCATGATCTCCTGGAGCTGGCCATTGAAACTCAAGTCTCAGGTTCTAGAGAGAAACTTAGTAAGTCTACAGCTAGGTTCAGGCATTTCTCAACAGCACAGGTTAGGAGTACAAAACCATAAGCAGGCCAATGACCATCCATGGACAGATTGATGTGGTGAGCGCAAAGTGGAATATTATACAAACATCTAAGTAACCTACAAGGATAACAGCATCATGGATGGTCCTCATGATATAAATAAGTTCCATTATTATATAAATAATGTTATAACCACATTTAGTTATTCGCATGTATTTCTGTATGTGTGTGGGTGTGCTAGTGCCATAGCACACATGTGGATGTCAGAGAACAACTTGCAGAAGTCGGCTCTTTCCTTCCATCATGTGAGTCCCAGGTCAACATCGCTGTCCGCGAGCACCTTTACCAGCTAAGCCAGTGATTCTCAACCTGGGGTTGGAATGACGCTTTCGTGGGGCTTGAATATCAGATATCCTGTATCTCAAATACTTACATTATGAATCCTAACAGTAGCAAAATTACAGTTATAAAGTAGCAATGAAAATACCTTAATGGTTGGAGGTAACTGCAACATAAAAACTGTATTAAAAGGTCACAGCATTAGGAAGGTTGAGAACCATTGTGCTAAGCCATCTTACCAGTCATGTAACCATATTTATAAAAATAAAGCCATTAACTATAACTATAGACAAGGGGCTGGGGGAACGTTCAGCAGGTAAAGTGCTTGTTGAACAAGCATTAGGACATAAGTTTAGATCCCAGCATCCCTATCAAAGCCCTTAGTGGTAAAGCTGGCACTGGGTAGGAGAGATAGGAAAATCCTTGTGTGCACTGGACAGCCAGTCCAACTGAAAGTAAGAGAACCTTAAAAAATACTATGTAGAGAGAGGAAACTACTATGGCATCAAACACGCACACACACACAGACACACACACACACACACACACACGTTTGTGCACAGCTCATTTGGTCCGGCTACAGCTAAGTGTGTAGGGGCAGACTGACAGTGAGCTGCTGTGCCTAGCCTCCCCTGGACTTCAGTCCCACGAGTGGCAGACTTCCCAGCCGTCTGCTCGCCATGAGTTTCCACTCCGTACTGACAAACTCTGCACCCCTAGGACATGATGGATGTTGCTGTTTCTATTGATGGCTTCGGGGAATGTTCTGGAAAGACCTAAAGGAAAAAATTGGAAACAGGGGTTGCAAAATCCTCCTCCTAGATTATTCCTAAATACCTATCATCCTCCCATTATTTTAAAGAAACACAGACACCCTGTGATGATGTGTTGTCTGCAGGTGCTAATGAATTAACCTGCCTGCTCCAGAAAGCAAGGCCACTGTAGCAACATGAAACCCCATTCCCAGAGTAGATACAAAATGTTTTGCTTTGGGTGCACCCGCTTTGACCTGACTTTGAACACAAGACATCTAAGCTTCTTTCTAGCAAGAGTTCTGTCTAGGGAGCACCTACTGTGTGCCATCACACCTACTGTGTGCCATCACCAAATGATTTATGCTCAGTACTTACCAGACTACCTTTAGTTACTGCATTTTCCAGACACAAGAGATGAAACTGGTGTTTTTAGAGATGGTGTGGATGGCAGTTGTGAAGGTGGCTAGTGTGTCTCCACATGAAACAGTAGATTGCAGACTGGGCACAGTAGACCTGGGCTGCAGTCCCTTCTGTCTCCTTAGTCACCCATGGATGTAATATTTCTTATCTGCCTCCTACTTTAGTTGGGTCATTCTCTCCCCTTGATCATCTCAGGTTCCACTTTGGAAAATCAAACAGATTTACAACTACCCAAAATGTAAGGACCAACATCTCCAAAAACAACGCCCTCAACCCTGATTTCAGAAACAGGGCAGAAAAAGCAAATGCCCCACCCTTGTATGTGGGTGTTGGGTGCCTGGTTTGGAGCTGGACTGAGCCAAAGCTCTAGAGGGTGCCAGAGTTTGCCTGCAACATCTCCTCTCTAGAGAACAACGGTGTGTGGAGAATGAGTGGCAGTTGGGCTGGGCCCGGGGCAAGGGGACGAAGGAACAAAGGGGACCCATCCTCTCAGGCAGCCATCATAGCCACTCTGGAGCTCTGGCAACACCCTGCACCCCATTATACAGATTGAAAGGTGGAGATGAAAGGTCACAGACTGAGTATGCTGTCCCTGTGTCTGGAGACCTTTACTGGCTTCCCAACCTTACTGTAGTGGTTACCTCAGAATTAGTAGACCAGAAAGTGAGGCTTCTGCTTCTTTCTCATGGGTGAACCGTCTCTTCACAAAATGGACTGGTGTGTGACAGAGAGGAAGAATACAAATTCCTTGGAACCTACGGTCACTGGAAGCCCCCACGCTGGAGGAGAACTGGGACAGGTGAGCCCAGCCATCCAACCCAATGGTGACAGTTGCAGTCTGCAGGCACACCTTCATAAGTGGTACGACCACGAGAGTCTTCCTTAACACCTTCGGTGCCTCGATTTCCTCATTTACAAAATAGGGGTCATAATGGTACCTATTTCACCAAATTCTTGAATGATTAAATATGCTTCTTATGTAATGAACACTCTCCTCCCTGAATTACCTTTCAGAAGATCGAGAATCTTCCTTGGCCCTTGGCCAGGACAACAAATTGGAAGACCTGAAGATGCCCTGCCTTGTGGTGGGTGGGCAGAGAGGACATACCCTTTTCTGTAGCATCAAATGCGGATTCCCAGAGTGATCACAGTTGACTCTACCATGGGCCACACCTCAGGTTTCCTCCTTGGCTCATTGTCAGCTATGAAAGTAACAAGAAAGAGGGTCCCCAGATCCACTGGAGTTATTGCCACCCACTACTTTCCTTCTATTTCTCCCATGCTCTAGGTCCCCAGGTACTAGGAGGCTTTCAGGCTGGAGTATGGAGCACTGTTTCAGAGGCAGGTGCTGCTTAGGTGCACCAGGAGACACCCCACTAGTAGTCCTTAGCACCCCAGAGATAGAATATTTTTGCCAACTCAATCCGGGCCCAGGAGCCTGGAAGCCCCCCAAAACTGGTAGGCCACACATGTGCAGAAAATGGTTTCAAAGGTATCACCTCTGACCTCCACCAGATCTAAGCACTTCAGGATGGTATAGCCTTCCTCCCATTCCTTCAGGAGTGACAGAACCCCTGCTCCTCCAGACAGCTGCATGTGGTAAATGCTTGTGCAACTTGGCAAGTCGGCATAGGCCAGCACGGTTTCTGTGGTGAATCTGAGCTTGGAACAGCTGAGCCCCGCCAAAAAAGCAGGCTTTGCCTGCAGAAGTCAAGAGCTAGAGGCTGGGGAGGGGTGGCCCAGTAGGGGGCTCCCACCCTGGGCTGCTCTTAGGCCAGATGGTGGGGAAGGGTCTCCCAGCCAGTCAGGGTCACGGTCCCCCACTGCTGGATGGCATTTCAAAGCCGAGACCAGAAAGGGGATGCCCGCACTGGGACTGCTTCATTAGCGGTTTGCATTGTGGAAAGCTCTTCGTGGGCCAGGATTGCAGCAATACAGGCCTTTCATCCAGGGTGGGCATGGGGACTCTGGCCAGGAGCCCCTGGTGGAGAATGAGCTGTACTTCCAAAGCCTCTTGTCCTTTCAGATGCGGGTCCTCTCAAGCCTCGTGGGAAGGCTCCTCTACCAAGACCTCCAGCTCCAGGTCAGAAGGCCCCCAAGAAGGTGCTGCCTCCTCTACATGTCCATCCATCTTCCTCAGCTTCTCACAAGTAAAATTTAAAATGGTGGCCTTTGTGGACCCTGGAGATGCTGGTACTAAATGTGACCTTTGACCTGTCAGTCTCAGAAGAGCTGTTCTCCGTGAAAATCACTGTGCTGCTTTCATTGCCTCACCTGGAAGTGAAGGGGAAGCTTGGCAATGGCTTTCCTGGGTGCCTCAAAGCATGGGCATCCATCCTCCAGGTGGCAACATGGAGGGCAGCCAAACCTGGTTGTCTGTCCTGGGGCTTTCTCCTTTTCAGATGCTCCCTCTCCTTGGTTGCCCTGGCACCGCTATGCCCCCACTGACTGTTTCTTTTCTCTATAACTGTTCTCTGTCCTGCATTACAGTCACACTGCTTGCCTCAGGGCAGCCTGACTGACCTTCTGAGCTGGAATCTAATGGTGACTTCACCCTCAATGGACCACTGCTACAGACACACAAATTCGCATAGAGCTCCAGCCCCACTCTGGCGCCAGGAGAGATGGGGACTTAGGGTTGATTAGAATTAGATGAGGTCATGAGGGTGGAAAGTTGAGCACCCTTATGAAGAGAGGCCAAGGGACTTGCTTCCTTCTCTACCACGTGAGGACATGGAGAGAAGACTGGTAGCTCCAAGCCAGAGTAGAGACTTCATTGAAACCTATGCGGCCAATATTTTCATCTTGAACTTCCCAGCTTCTCCCAGAACTAGAAAAAATAACTGTCTTCTTCCCACGTCACCTATTCAGCCTGCTAAGGCAACCTGTGCTAGTCAGTCTTCCATTACTGTAACAAACACCTGAGAGAAATCAATTTCAGGTGAGAAAGGGTTGATTTGGGCTCATGGTTTTGGAGGATTCAGTAAAATGTGCCCATTACTTTGAGATGAAGGACACATCATGGTTGGAGCACTTAATGGAGCAAAGCCATTAACATCATGGCAGGGAAATGTAAGAGAGCAAGGGACAGGGATTGCATCATCCCTTAAGAGGCATGACCTCAATGACAGAAGAGTAGGTGGACTTTTCTGTCCCACCTTCCAGCTCCCAAATAGCCACATGGAGACTTCTTATTAATTATGAGACCTTGGCCAGTGGCTTAGGCTTATTACTAGTAAGCTCTTACAACTTAAATTAACTCATTTTTATCAATCTACTTTTTGTCTAGTAGCTTTATTAGCTTTACTCTACACTGCCCGCACAGCCTCCTCTTCGTCTGACTGGTGTCTCCCCACTTCTTCACAGCATCCTGCGTGCCCAAAAATCCTGCCTAGCTATTCGTTGTCAGCATTTTATTAAGCCAGTCTGTGTGACAAATCTTCACAGTGTACACAAGGATTATTCCACCACAGAAGACCTCACTCTCAGGCCCCACCTCTTCAAGTTCCCAAGGTCTCCTGATAGCACCAAACCAGGCACTCACCTTTAACTCGCCAGTCTTTGGGGGGAACATTTCGGATTCCGATGACATCACAGTCTGAGATGACTCACATTTCTGCCACATTGTTCTTCCTGTCATGTACGTGTTTCCAGCTCTGTGGAATGCAGATGCGTCTCTCCCACATTGCTATATACCATCTTGCTTCTGGAAGATGCTCCTAAAGCAGAACTCAGTAACTTTCATCTCATGCACAGATACCACTGAAATCTCATGCCTTGAACATGGGCTGCACCCAAGAGCTTCCTCCTGGCTACCTCTCACCAGGGACAAGAGATTACCTCTAATAGAAGCCAATGAAGACCGTGTGTTACTAACATCTGATGCTGGTCCTGGGACAGTGAGTGCTGCTGGTGCTCCTCTGTGGAGTTAACTGCACTGTACCAGGCCGAGCAGCTGCTTGTGGTCTGGGTCTTCAGTTTAACAGCATACAGTATCCGAGGGGTATCACCAAGAAATTTCAGAACCCCCAGGATGAAGAATCTCTGGATTTAGAAGTAGATAGGTATGGAAAGAGCCAGAATTGAGTCAGACTTCTGAAGAGCAGCCCAAATCTCCACAAAACACCAGGGAAGTGATCAAAAGCTCTAGGAAAATATATTTCCGATGCAGTGTTAAATATTCTTACAAATCTGTAATGGGTATGAAAATGGGGCAATGACTTTTCTGACGTGCAGATTCTTCTGTCTGCCATACAACCTTTCTGAAAAAGCTACTGAAGGATATACTCTTCAAAAGGAGGGCAAAACCAGGATACTGCAGATCATAGCCTGTGGGTCAAACAGCCTCGCAACTCTTTTATCAATGAAGTTTTGTTAGAACACAACTGTGCCTTTAGTTCGTAGTTTGAAAACAGCTGCTTTTCTACTTGGTGGTGATTGTTTCCAGAGACCACAATGCCAGCAGACCCCCAAATACTTTCTGTCTGACCCCTTGTGAAAGTACCATGGAAAAGTCAGCATAAACCAAGAAAACAAGACTAGGTTCCAACAAGAAAGATGGGGTTTGAAAGGTTCTAGAATACCAGCTGT
The DNA here is from genome assembly GCF_982192425.1 of Myodes glareolus. Taxonomy (NCBI): domain Eukaryota; kingdom Metazoa; phylum Chordata; class Mammalia; order Rodentia; family Cricetidae; genus Myodes; species Myodes glareolus. The sequence goes on along the minus strand of NC_142035.1, from coordinate 85,285,084 downwards.
GCCCCCCAAATTAACAGCTACCCAGCTGAATTCTGAGATGGTGGAACTTCAGGTTCTCATCTATTAATTAATTTTAAATGGTAGATGATAGAACAGTCCATCCTAACAGGCGTGCTAAGGGAAAAGTTGACAATGAACACATAGAAAACTAAAGTCATGTACACAGGCGCAACTTAGTGATTGCCAAGATCATCGCAGAAGTCAGAAGCTTCCACAAGAAAGCCAGGTGCTTTCTTTGAACAGTGTTTCCAGTCAAGGTCTAGAGAGCCGAAAAATACTTCCCCTCTAAAAATTAGATTATCTGGGGTTGAAGAGGTGGCTCAGCAGTTAAGAGCACTGATAGCCTTCCAGAGGATTCCATTTTCATTCTGAGAACCCACATACCCTCTTCTGGCTACACATGTATATACACATATGCATACACACATACATATATGCACATATACCACACAGATGCATGTGTGCACATATACCACATATATATGCACACGCATATTGTACACACATATGTACACACATAGGCACATGCACCACACACACAAACATACACACAGTAGTGTTCTCCGTGGAAGAATCATGGGTAACAAACAAGCAGTAAGGTCAAGATCTTCTAATACAGACCCTCATGTGGAGACAAACCTAAATCGGAACAGTATAGAAGCGCTAATGGCCCTGACTGCGGAGGACCAGGTCTGCTGAGTTCTGATAGCAGTTTTATTGTATTATTTGATTTCTAGAACCAGGACATATGTTTGTTTAATAGAGTAGATAATACATTTCCAAAAGTTAGATCATTTCTCACTGCCAAATGCCACTCAGTATCCAGATATGGTGGTGCATGCCTGTAATCCTAGAGGTGGGGGCAAGAGGACGGGAAGTTCAGGGCCAGCCTGGGTTCCGTGGAAAGTTCTTGTCTCAAACAAAACAAATACCACGAAGAAAAAGAATCTGGGTAATGGATGTGTCTGCATCACTCTGCTCGAGATGGTCACCAAGTGGGTCTAGCGGAGCGATGGTTTTGAACTTGATCTCTCATAGAAAGAATCAGCCATGCAAAGGCAAGAAAGATGCCGTTCAGAGAGAAGTGTGCAAGACTAAGGACATAAGAGAGCTGAGAGTGGATGCTGGAGGGACAGAAAGGCTGGAGTGTGAGGTGTGTGGAGAGCGAGGAGGGGTCTTATGAGATGGAGGAGACACACAAGCAAAGTCAGTTAGCAGAAGAGATGAAGGAGCGGCTAAGGTCAGTGAGAAGTTTGTCTCAGAGATGCTGTGAGAAGCCCAGGGGCTGGAGTAGTTCAGACAGCAGGGAACATCAAGAAGACCCCACAGGGAGCCTGAAGATGAAGTTCCAGCCCCACAGCCCTATTTGCAGCCTTCCTGATAGAAAGCAGAGGGAATCACCAACAGCCCCTGACAAGGTATCATCCGTCACTTTCCCTGCAATGCTGGTCCACTTTCAAAGCAGCTGCCTGTCTTCTCTCCATCTTTCATGTCACTCTCTAAATGCTGTGAGATCAGAAATGTAATTAGAAACACAACTGGATTGCCCATGGGCCAATCACTCCATCCCTCCCTTTGTCTGAAAACCTTCACTATGGCGCTCTGGCCTCCCACATGGGCCCTAAGCCCAGCCTTGCTGAGACTCTGCAGTCCTGCTTACTTCTGTCCCACCTGAGTCCCCAGCCATGTTTCAGCCTGGAAGGGTGAGTCCAGCACTTAGACAGAGAGAAGCAGATTCAGGGGCTATCCATAGCTTCATCACCCCTGACTGCCTCCGCATGCTAACCCTGTCAAGGCCCATGCTGAAGCCAGCATCAAGTCCAGAAAGGGCTCAACAGGCTGTCTGGCAGGAAAAATTAGAAAGCCTTGCTTTTGTTTTGTTTTAGAGATGAGCTAACCAATGTATTTTACACCATAGTGTAAATGTGTGTCAGAAGTCTCTCTTATGTCTAAGAAGCCTTTCTCATCCACCCAGTCCATAGGAATTTTTCCTTTCCTTGAACTCAGAATTCTCGAATGAAACAGTATCTATAATATTCTTACACAGCTGATTTATACTCCCTGTCCCTCCACTTTATGTCAGTAAAGACAGAATGAAATAATTCCTTTTTTCTCAATGAGACTCAAAGGCCCTTCAAATACAGGGACCACAGCTTGTACATTATAGTAATAGGCAGTTGAAATTGGAAGTTGAGGTTCAGATCAGACCTTTGCCACACACTGGCCTTGTGACCTTGGGGAAGCCGCTTCTTTCTGTGTCTTTTTCCTCAAAGGCATAGAAGTGCACCACACACTTCCTGGGTTCTGGCAGACAGTGACCATCAGGGCCTTTGTAAATCATCAAAGGCCCACCAGACGCTGACGGACTCATTGTGATCCGTGAGCCAGCTTTCAGGTTGGTGAGTATTTAAAACATTTATATAAAGAACTTCCAACCACCTTAGGGCTGAGATTTCACCACTGAGCCTGCTCTGGCCTCCCACTCACTCACACCACCCAGGGAGATTGGTGCGGAGAGCAGCAAGAGCTGGGGAAACCGAGGTCCTCGGGGAGTCCTTTGGCCTTGGCCATGGGGCGGAGCTGGGAGTGGTACCCAGACATCCCGACTGCCCAGGCGGGGCCAGCAGGGAAAGGGCTGCTTGATGTGGCTTAGGCATTGTTCGGTTTGGGCTTCTGTTGTCTGGGGCTTTGTGTTTTGGTCGTTGTTCTTTTCTGTGATCCCCTTAGCAGGGGTGAGGAGGCCTGGGCAGTCAGCGGTGATATTTAGAGATTGTTCAGGGTCTCAAAAAGCCCCATTCAGGTCATGCAAACCTCCCTCAGAAAGGAACAGGGGCAGAATGGGGCACAGACTTTGGCTGGAAGCCTCCCAGAGAATGACGCCTTCCCACGATGGGCTACCTCAAACCCAAGGTGTTTTATGGAATATCAATAACCAGTGTATAAATTATCAGGATGGAGCCTGTTGGCAGCTTCTAATCCCAAATCACTTCTTCAGAAGCACCATTAACTGATAGGTTGTAGAGAGGAAGATTCCAGAGTTGGATTTAAACAAAAAAGACTGAGAAAACTCAAATCTCCCAGTGTGTGCTGAGACTCCTCAGACCCTCTGTGTAATGTTCTTACTGTCCATGCAGGCTACTGAGTCAGGGGTTGTTCACATTTTACTAATCTTTTTGCTCATGAGGATTTCTCACCTTCCTGTTTTAGGTGGAAGTGGCTTTGCCAAGAAGATGTTGTGTCTAGAATACCAAGAAGATGGGGTATTCTAGATACCTCCCTAGGATCGCTCTGCACTCCCTTCCGAGTCTGCACCCAGTGAATAGAGATGAGACAGGGATGGAGTGTGAAGGGGGCAATGAGGGCGGGGAGGGAAGCTGTTGGGTCTGGATTAAACTCATGCCGCCTCTTGCATGCGAGTCTTGGCTTGTAACTCACCCGGCTGCTCATCCTTAGCCCGTCTTCCTCTTCCCACGGTGACGGGATGCTCAGAGTAAAGGAATATTGATCTCATAGCCAGGCCTTAGTTCTGAGTCCCCCAAGTGGCTACTGCTGCTCTACTCAGTTAAGACCCAAGAAGTAAAGCGTCAGTTAACACTCCTTTCAAATCCACTTGCAGGACAGTAAGATGGCTCCACTGGCAGGCGTGCTGGTTGCCAAGCCTGACGACCTGAGTTTGATTATGGGGACCCACATAGCGAAAGAAAAGAACGCATTCCCAGAAGTTACTCTCTGACGTCCACATGCACAACATAGCATGTGACCTACCCCATCCCCTGCAAACAAACAAGCCAATGTAAAGAAGACTAGCAGGTGGTGGTGGTTTGGATGTGTGGCCTAAAACAAAACTTTAAAAACAATAAAACAAGATTGAGTCTATTAACAGAAATATCTCTTTGGACTTAATCCTAAGCAATAATAGCTACAAAATCAGAGACTGGAGTCATTTTTCCCCAAGTTGTTTAAATCCAGGCATAAACTGGTTTTCTCTATCCATCGTGTGCCATTCAATGTTGCCTAACCATCTCTGGCGATTCATCCCCCGTCCTCCAGCCAGCATCCTCCGGACCATGTTGACCATTCTAGAGACTCTAGTCAGTCAGAACCGGATCTTCCAGGTTCTTCCCATGGCCCTGCTTCTGTGTGAGCATTGCCCCATGGCGCTGTGGCAGCCAAGCAATCATAGCTGAAGCTTCTTCACTGGCTCCTGGAGGGGGCTACATTCCCCACCACTAAGAAAGACCTCCTTAAAATCACAGCCACACTAGCTTTCTCAATGGAACTGGCCTGAACTATTTAAAGGAAAAATGGATCCTTGGTCCAAAGCTTCACAGGTGTGAGTACTCACTGCAGGGAGGGCATAGGTCCCTTCTTAGTGGAAACCAAAAAAAAAAAAAAAAAAGGGGGGGGGGGAGGGGGGGAGGAAGAAAGAGAAAGAAAGAGGGGGGAATTTGAAAATAGAGAATATGTTTGTATGTTTGTGCTTGGCTGGCTTCTTCCTTCCCCTCTTTTACTGCATCCAGTCCCAGCTGAGCCTTTGGGATATTGGGGTGGCACTGGCCACATTTAGCCTCCAGCTTCCCCCTCTTCTGGAAACACCTTCACAGGCGCAGACAGTGGGATGTTTACTGATTCCGGAGGCTTCTCGACCCAGGGAACTTGACAAACAAGATTCCCCCTGTCTGATCCCTCCAAACCCCACATCTGGCAGATCTGGCAGGTGTCAGATCTCTTCCCCCAAATAATCCTTCCTTTTTAAAGCTGATGTTGGCTCTCTCTCTCTCTCTCTCTCTCTCTCTCTCTCTCTCTCTCTCTCTTTCTCTCTCTCTCTGTGTGTGTGTGTGTGTTATTTTGTGTGTGTGCACATCTGTGCATGCTTCTATATGCATGCCACAGTGACCATGTGGAGGTCAGAGAAAATTTTGCTTGATTCCATTCTTTCCTTCCACTATGTGGGTCCTGGAGATTGAGCTCAGATTGTCAGGCTTGGTGGTTAGAGCCTTCACCCGCTGAGCCATATCTCTGGATCCAACACCTGCCTTGGGCAGGGCCCTGATCTCTTTCTGCCCAGCTTTCTTGGGCTCTTGCATGACAGGTGGGGAGGACCACAAAGAGTCTCCCCCTATTTGGAAGATAGAAAAGAAGGGTAATTCTGCTCCAGTTTCGACTCTGTGTGTTGCAGGAAGCTCAGAGGAGGAGCAGTCAGGAACTGACAGATGATGGGGCCTCATCCCTGCCCACCAAACGCCGGCCCAGGGCCCGTTCCTGTCCCTAGGGCACTGCAAGACTAGCCACAAGCTTCGCAGTGGGAGCCTGGCTTTCCTCTCCAGGAAATGAAATGACCTCCTCTCTCTTCCCACCCTGGTCTTTTCCTGAGCCCTGCTCTAAGCCCCCTACCATAGGAAACAGGATTTACAAGCCAGCTGCTGTAATCCCTTCAAAATGAGCTTTGGGGCCATAAGGACTCTCGGGCGTTTCATTTATTCAAAACAATATTCCTGGCTCAAAAGCTAAGATTTCACCATTCTCGGGGGAAGTCTTGGGAGACAGAGGGTGGCCCAGGGACCTGGGGTTCCCTTGGGTATGAGAGGACACACCCCTCATTTTTTCGTGCTTCCTGGACTGGCTTTGGACAAGCTGACTGCCTGTCCGGAGTGCAGCCCTCTTTCCTGTTGGCCCCCCCACCTTGGATAAATATCCCTTTCTCCAAACTACTTCATCTGCTCTTGAAAAGGAAGCTTCAGCAAAAGGTATCACTCATAATGCGCTTGCCTAATTTTCCCAAGGCCCTGGGTTCCACCTCCAGTAACCCCTTCTTTCTAAAAGGAGAAAGTTCAAATAGAAAGACACCCCTGCCCTGTGAGTTTCCTTACCAAAATGAGTTCGAAGGGGTTAATAACCAATAGAACGTCCTTTCTCAAAAGTTGCCCTGCCTGGGGCTCGGGAGGTGCCAGATCCCAAAGTGATGGAGTCTCCCGTGACAGACGAGGAGGAGCAGGTGCAGAAAGGTGCCTGGGGACTGGGAAAGGGGAGGCCACTTAAACACCACCAAGCCTCTCTCAGTGACTGTGGAGCGGTTTCCCAGGAAGTCAGACTCTGGTCAGGCCTGAGTTCACCAGACTGTCTCACTGTCTAGCTACTTTAAGGAGACTCAATAGGTAGGGCCACCAACTCAACTCAGTTTGCTGGGGACTTCCCGTTTTAGTGCCTCATGAGAAACCTCTCAATCACAAGTAACCAGAGATGATGGATCCCCTTAAGCCACACCCACTGTACCATGGCCCTGCCTTCCCTGATACCCACATCTATACCCATCTCAAAGACCATTGACAGGTTTGCATAAGGGGGATCTGTGCTTTTTGTGTTTGTTGGTTGATGTGTGTGTGTGTGTGTGTGTGTGTGTATGTGTTTATGTGTATGTGGGTATGCATGTATGGACATATGTGTGGAATCCAGAGGTCAACTTCAGGACCCTTTCCTTCTTGTTTTTTGGAGATAAGGTTTCTTGCTGACCTAGAACTCATCAGTTTGGTAAGACTGCTGGCCAGTGAGGCCCAGAGATCTATCCATCTCACCTCTCATGCTGGGATTACATGCACACACTGCCATGCCTGGCTTATTTTTAATGTGCGTTCCAGGAATCAAGCTCTGGTGTTGTTGCTTGCACAGCACTTTACCAACTGAGTTGTCTCCCCAAAGCCATGGTAACATATCACTAAGAGTACCCACCCATGTTCTAATAAAACTTTATGTAGAAAACTTTATGTAGGTGGGCTGTAAGTTGCTGGCCCCTGGAAGAGACCACAGTGTGAGCTTGATCACTCACCATCGTCCTTCTTATCTCTACCTCGGTCGTCAACAAGACCACAGGGACTCCCCGCATACATACAGCAGGAGTAGTCCCACATTCTACATGACATGTGTATCCCTCAGGACCCTGGGGCAAGCATGCTGGACTCATCATCAGAAGAGTTAGGCTGTCTTCAAGTCACACAGGACCCTCCAGGATTCTAAGATGCCATACTCTCTCTCCCCAGTGCATCCCTAACCCAGATGGTCCAGAGAGGCTGGATTCCAGTACAATTTGTCAAAGAGGGGGGAAAAAAACACAGCAACCTCCCTCACAAATCCTCAGTCATCATCTTTAGACAGGCCTGTACTGCCTCCTGGGCCCACCCCATCTCAGAGGATGGAAGATGAGCCTCAGAGTCTGCGGCTTCTCCACTTAGCCCTGGGCTATAGTAGCTGGGGGTCTGAAGGTATAGAAGCTATAGCATAGTCACATGATGGGGAGCATCATTGTCCCCTCAAAGGTCTCACTCACAAGCACAAGTGGCGAGTCCATGTCTGCTTTGTGTGGAAGTCACATGCTCCTCAGCACTAGAGGACAGCAAAGGCATGAGAGATGGTTTGGGGACGTTTGGTCTCAGGTCCTGACTTCACACAGGGGCCTACTTCTCATCCTACTTTGTGTCTTCTGGTGTGGTCCCCGTGGACTCCTGTTGCCGTCTATATAACCACTTCTGCTATTTATGAAGCCCATTTGGCACTAGAGTGAAACAGAAACGTTAGCCCTGGTTCCAGCCAACCCACCCCTCCTCGGTAGAAAGGTGCGCAGGAGACATGGCATAGGTGGAGACCAGAAGCTCGGGCTGTCAGGATTCTACGCCTGTGCAGTCCGCTGCCTCCTTGAGGGAGAATAGTCTGTAATCCCAGCTGCACCCAGCGTGGGAGATCGTGTGTGCCTGTCTGTGTGGTACAAGCACATGTGGCTGCTGCGTGTGGATGTCAACTGTGGGTGTGTGGACAGTGCCCTGTGTCTATGTAGGAACATCTGTCACATGTGGGGCACATTGTGTGGCTCTCTGGGGTGTGTACTTGTTAATTTTCTCATTGCTGTGACAAAATATCTGAACAAAGCAACTTAAGGAAGAGCTCAAGGGTACAGCCATGGCGATCCAGAAGTCACCGCGGCTGGAGCGGGAGGCATGCGGCATCCACAGTCAGGAAGCAGAGAACGGTGAATGGTGGTGCCCAGGTCACTTCCTCCTTGCCTTCAGTCTGGGACTCCAGCCTCCGGGAAGGTGCTGCCCTCCTCCTCAGTTACACCTTTCTGGAAACTCTCTCACAGACATAGTCACAGGTGTGTTTCCATGGTGATTCCAGTGTGGTTCAGTTGACAATCAAGAGCAGTGACCACAGATAGGAGGCTTTCCAGTGTCCACTGAGCCAAGTGGTGGGGGAACCCACCTGTTGTCTGTCAACATAGAGTTGCATGCTAGGCCTGTCAGAGAATGGGCCTGTATCAGGTCTGTGTGCATGAGTTGTCCTGTTTGGGGCCCTGTGTGGGTCTGTCCTGGTTGGGGCCCTGCGTGGGTCTGTCCTGTGGGGCCCTGTGTGGGTCTGTCCTGTAGGGCCATGCGTGAGTCTGTCCTGGGGGGCCCTGTGTGGGTCTGTCCTGTGGGGCCATGCGTGGGTTTGTCCTGGGGGGCCATGAGTGGGTCTGTCCTGGGGGGCCCTGTGTGGGTCTGTCCTGGGGGGCCATGCGTGGGTCTGTCCTGGGGGGCCATGCGTGGGTTTGTCCTGGGGGGCCCTGCGTGGGTCTGTCCTGTGGGGCCCTGCGTGGGTCTGTCCTGGGGGGCCATGCGTGGGTTTGTCCTGGGGGGCCCTGTGTGGGTCTGTCCTGTGGGGCCATGCATGGGTTTGTCCTGGGGGGCCATGCATGGGTCTGTCCTGGGGGGCCCTGTGTGGGTCTTTTATGGCTGGGGGAAGCACACCTGTGCTGTCGTCAAAGGAATAAACAGAGGTTCTGGATTTGAAGTCTTCAGATTCGTGACCCCTGAGATCTCATCCAAGCCTGATGTCTCCTCTCACCCAGAGACTATTGGAGAGGCAGAGAAAAGCTATCTTAGCCACAGTAACAAGAGGACCACACCATCCTGCTGAGAGGAACAGAGGCCATGAGAACTGAGAACCTACATGTCAGGCACGGCCATGCACAGGCAACACAGACCTGCAGCTGTCCCTTCACAGGCATTATGTCCCCTCCTCAGGCAACCTGTGAGCCCGTGGTCACCCTGACAGACTCACTTCCCATTCTTCCTGTATCTGCATTGTTGTAATATAACTGCATCTTAACACACTTCACCTCCTCTCAAACCTGGGTTGAGTGAGACTCTGGACAGCCAATAGACACGGTGGATGTCATATCTGGGTTGAGTGAGACTCTGGACAGCCAATAGACACAGTGGATGTCATATCTGGATTGAGTGAGACTCTGGACAGTCAATAGACATGGTGGATGTCATATCTGTGTTGAGTGAGGCTCTGGACCAGCCAATAGACACAGTGAAGGTGTCATATCTGGGTTGAGTGAGACTCTGGACCAGCCAATAGACACAGTGAAGGTGTCATATCTGGGTTGAGTGAGACTCTGGACCAGCCAATAGACACAGTGAAGGTATCATATCTGGGTTGAGTGAGACTCTGGACAGCCAAAAGACATGGTGGGCGTCATATCTGAATCAGGACTAGGCCTCAAGCAGCTTTGTATGTTCTACTTGTTCCCTTGAAACATTCTTGCTCTGTCAAGGAGTCCAGGATGTGGGTGAGCATCAGGCTGGTGTGTGTGTGTGTGTGTGTGTGTGTGTGTGTGTGTGTGTGTGTGTGTTGGTGTGCATACATTCCAGACATCTGTGACTACAGCCCCAGCTCGGAGGCTACTTCACACCAGCTTGTGGTGGACTTGCCAGCTTTACCATGACAGGATGTAGCCCCTGTCCACGGGCTTCCCACTCATCCCTGCAGCTTCTATATATGCAGGAGTGAGGTAGAACCACCCATGAGTGATAGCAACTGCTTTCTCTGTCTGCCCCTAACCTGAGCCGTGGGCTGCTTCCAGGATTATAGCTGCTGTCATGCACTATCCTCCCACAGCACAGAGAAGAGGCTGGGAAGGAAGATGCCCACAGAGTGGCCACCAAGTTTGCACAGTCTGAGTCTGGGGCACAGGAGGACCTTGATCTACCTGATACAGTATGCAACCCAGACTTCGGGACTGGGGTAGTGGTGTTCAACAGTGGACATCGACTTTCTCACTATTCTGGGAGACAGAGGCTCAAGTCAAAGCAACAGACGGAAAGGCGCTTGTTAGCACCCTTCTTCCTGGCCCTAGAGGACAGCCCTGTCCCTGTGCCTTCCCGGGGGTCGGGATAGCAGGTCGAGGGGGTGAGAGAGAGGTGGGGGAGAAAAATAGCTCTCTCATACTCTCTATGTAGCTGAGGATGGCCTTAAACTTCTGGTCCTCCCATTGCCCCCTCCTAAGTCCTGGAACTACACCATGCTCAGCTAATGTGACAGAGATTGAGCCCAGGGCTTTATGTGCGCTAGGCGAGCACTAGGCCAGTTGAGTTACACCCCCAACCTACTCTCTTGTCTTATAAGGACACCTGCCCTATTGGCTTAAAACCCCACCCTCATGCCTTCCTCTATAACCTTGAGTTCATCTCAAGGCTTCACCCACCTGAACTAGAGGACACAAGGCCACAGTCAGTAGATAACCAGTCACTAACCTTCTAGCCAGGACTCCTTTAGCACCACGGACCACAGGGACGCCCACAGGCACAATCACCTCTCCCTTAAAGATTGAAGCCTAAGATTCAGAACTGAGCTGGAGTTTGGATCATGCAGAGTCCTCCACAGCCCCCTCCCCTTCCTGGAAAGGCCTGGGGGAGCCGCCTGTCCTTGCGGCATCCTGGAAGCTCCAAGCTTGGGCAGGAGAACAGGAGGAAACTGTGGCCACAGAGGGTTCTTCCCTGAGGCCTGTTCTGGTTTCCCAGAAAAGCTGAGCCCCCATTGCCCGTGGTGCAATCTCACTTTGTCACTAACCCTGTCCCCCACTCCGGGATGGCTTCCCAAGTTACCTCCTAAGCAGATGTTACTCACGGGAAGCTTCTCTCTGCATTCACCAATGCGGGGTCTGTATGTCCCTCTGAACAGCACACACCTCTGAAAGCATGGAAGGACCTGATCCGGACCTTACCCAGACTTGCATCTCTGAGCTGGCTCTGAGAATCTCAGGGACAAGGTCTGGCATGGCCTTTGGGAGCTCTGTGAAATTTACCTTACCTGTCCTCTAACCAGCTTTGTCTTGGGCCTGGGTCATTCTTGGTTTGGGGTGCCTGCGTGTGGTCCTGTGAAACCAAAAGCAAGGCTGAGAGTGACAGGCAGCCGCAGGTCAGGCCCATGGTGCTCCAGACTCCCCTACCTGTATCCAGAGCCTCCAGGCAGAGCTTGTGAACCAGATCGTGTCTGACCAACCAGCACCCTTACTGACCCACCAGGACCCAGTAGACACAAGACTTGCAGTTTCTCAACTGGCAAAAGAAAGTTCCAGGCACTCCTCTGACCATCATCCAACAAATGAGGAGTTTTCACTGCCAGAAAGTCCCTCAGATTGCAAACTACAGAAACCTGCTGATCCCATGATCACCCTCCTGGGCCTGCCTGTGGCAGCCACTACGCATGCGGACACTTTGTGGTGACCAGCTTTTCTCCGTCCTGCCAAGGATGACTAGTAGATTTCTCATAACTTAGTTTCTCAGCCCATGGCCCTTTCCTTAACATCATAAATTTTAAAATGTTCCTTTATTGAGGGAGAGGAGGGGTGGGAGAGGAATAAGAGGGGGGAAGGGGTAACTATAAACAAAGAATAAAAGTTGTTTAATGGACAGCGTAATGAGGCCTCGAGGAACGAGCCTGGCATTGATTTCCCTGACATTTCACCTATTAAATTAAGAGCTTCATAAGGAAGAGCTCGGATTTTCCTCCTCCTTCTTCTTTTCAATCAATTAAGGTTCTTTACTGAAGAACAAAGCTGCCATTGTCTGAGCTTGGAGGAGCCAAGAGGCTCTTGAGGGGGCGGGGAGCCTGGAGGTACAAGATATCTCTTGATTTGAGGGACCCATGAGCCTCTTCTGTAGGGGTGTGTTGGGTAACCTGGTTCTGTCCCTCCAAATTAAGGCTAGAGACAGGACACATGGGGGGACCCTTGGGCAGCGTTACCGTAAGAATGCGGAGAGGTCTGTGGTGTGGAGAGCCTCTGGTCACAGATCATGACACCGAATGCCATCAGGTGGGCGGTGGGATCCCACTAAAAGATAAGAAAACTCAGGTGCCTAGAGGTCAATGCTTTTGCTGGAGACAGTGTCTTATGTTTCAGTGGCAAAGTCAGAACCCCTCCCTAGTCCTCCAGTTCCCAGAGGCCACGGGTTATACTGCTCTGTCAGTGCCGTCCCCAGTCCCAGAACGGTGTGTGTTGCCAGTCTGTAATGACAGAGCTACCACAGGGTCACTGTCCTACCAATGCCCCATCCACTTCCAAATAAATCTTGTTCTCAAGGTGTCCCTAAGTAGGTGTGAACTAACTTCTTAATGTTAAAAACATCTACCCAGACAGAGATGAGCTAGAAAATGGAAGTCACAGGGTCACATGGGGGCGTTACCCACCTGTGGCAGACCATGAGCGTGTTAGCGTACGCATGCCCTAGCGTCTCATACCAGCCAGTGGGCTCGGGACCTCTAGCACACCCGCAGCTTCCATGCCTAATGAATAACCCAGGTGGGCTCGCTCTCCCCAGTGAGGCACTCTCGCTGAGTAATAGGATCTAACAAGGTAAGAGCGACTGGGTACTGAGAGGCCTACTGTGGGCCAGCCCAGGTACCAATCACCCCTCTTACCTGGTGTCATTGCTAAGGGCACTGTAACAGTCTGTCTTCACCTTGTACATGAGGAAACTGAGTCACAAGGAGGTTAAAAAGGCCTGAGGTTACACAAGCAGTTAGCATCTATTCTGAGCCTGTGTGCTTCCAGAACCCGTGCTGCTTCCATTGCCTGGTCTGCACAGTGTCCAGCAAGAACCTAAATGCACCCTGTCCTGACGTCACACGGGGCTTGGCGGAGTATGCCCCTTTAAACCCATCAGGAGAAAGAAGTCCCCTTTACAGGCACCATCTGTGGTAACAGCACCCCTATTTTTCTTCTAGGAACTGCCCAGTCTTCAGTCTGAGCAGAGGAGGTAGACATTTATCTTGGCCCCTTGAGATGGAAGCCCTGGCCTTGAGCACTTGGACCAGCCGCAGACACTCAGACACAATTGTAGTCATGGTGGGGAGAGTTCTGGGTGACAAGTCTGGACTGAATCAGACTTGGCTTCTGGACACCAAGGTGACATGAGGCTGTTGTTCCCGGAGGTGGACAGCTGTGGTTGAACTTCAGGATCCCAGAGTTCCTAAGGGACAAGTTCAGTGCCCAAATGACAGAGGAGGGCACATAATCTTACGTGTCTGTATCTTATACAGGTGGCTTGCACCATCCAGTTCAAAGTGAGTGAACCAACCAAGTACTGAGCGTGGAATCCAGGCAAAGAAATCAGTGCCTTTGCAGGCTTGAACTACACTGACAGAGGCAGAGCGACTCCTATACAGACACCACCAGGTACTGAACCTCTGCTTGCAGTGGGCCCCTTCCCACCAGGAGGAGAAACAGCACACTATACAGAGAGCAGATCAAAGAGGAGGGAAGAGACAAAGAAAGGAGCTGTGAATGAGCCGGTAGCGTCTCCTTTCTGCTTCTTCCGCCTTGTATCAGTTGCTGTCACTCGCCAGGATGAGGTGTGGTGGCACGGTTCGTCCTCTTGGCTGAACAAGGGTTGGATTCTGGAACCACGTAGGTTCTGTCTCCTTGACAGCTTCTACCCCACCCTGTGGAACTCGCCATTCACTGCCTCCTGGCTTCGATGAGCTCAGAGCTCCCTGTGTAGTGGCATCCTCCCAGGGCTGCTTTTCCTTCCCACACGCCTGGCCATGGTGCTGCAGAGAGAAGTAGACAGGCAGTGAAGGAAGGATTTCTGGACCCAGAGACTAGGAAATCCAAATCAGGGCAAGGCATCACCAGATTTGATTACATTGGGGGAATATTTTCTTTTAAACAATTACAAAGTCTTAAAATACCAATGTAACTATTTTGTTTATTTCTCCAACTATGGATTTTGCCAGATGATGGGTTTTTTCATCCATTAAGTCCACCTGCTTCTTCTTTCAGGATGGAGAAGACAGTCTGAAGGCAAATATTGCAGTGGCCTGGGGCGCACGGCAAAGGTGAAGCACAGGACAGCTCTGGGAAGAAAGGGTGTGGTCCTCAACTCCTCCCCTCCCGGACTCTACCAGACACACCAGGCATTCAGGCCTCCTGTTTCCTATACCACAGTTCCTGCCTGGTGTGCACAGGTGTTCCCTGTGGGCACCCCCTCATCCACCTATAGCCTGTTCCACTGGGTTTCTTCTTCCTGGCTCTGCTACCTGTTCCTCAAAAAATGGCTTCAGCACAGCTCAAAGGCATAGGCAGACCTCCTGGTCTAAACCAGCTACAGCAGGGTTCCTCTGTCTAGGGTGGGTATAGACATGGACTCAATTCCAGCAACAAGCTAGGAGAAATCCTTACCCACTGGTGCTCACAAGAAGGATGTCTACAGAGTGATAGACAGACAGGAAAGCCATGCTTCTCTTCTTTGGTTGCCATGTACGTTTAAGGTGCCTGATACAGCTCCCTCCAGTTGAGGCCATGAGAGGACTCATCTAGAGAGGAAGCCACTGCGCTCTGAGAATGCACAACTTGCTCGCTGACCTCCAAACCCTGTCCTACCCCAGGGCCTTTGCACGTGCACGTGCAATTCCCCTTGCAAAGACCTTTCCCCCGAGCTCACCTGGCCTGAGCTGCCACCTAACCAAAGTCTCTGCTCAAATGTCTGCTCCTTGGATTCTTCTGACTCCTCTCCTTCACCACACTCTAGCTCTGTTGCGTTGTTATTGTTTGGGAGGGGTGGTTTGTTTGTTTGGTGGAGGGTCGTAGCTCTTAATTATGTTATGTTATCCAGCTGAGCATTGCTTGATGATGGGGCTACATTCTGAGAAATATGTGTCTAGATGATGTTTGTCGTTGTACAAACACCATAGAGAGAAACCATGAAAATCTAACTGGTACAAAGGTACAGTCCAGTGACACCAGGAGATGCAGACAGCACTGCCATCTGTGCAGCCTGTCATTGACCAGGCTGGTATACGCCCCCTACAATGTGTGTTTAATATCTGCCTGTACTGTGCTCATATATAAAGTAAGTCATAAGTATTTATGTATATTATTCCATAGTATATGTATGTGCTTTACTATATAGAGTGTGTACTGTTATACATACTATATAGTATGTGTGATGATATACAAATGCACAGTGTATATCATTAATATATATATATATATCAGCATGTATGTGTATATGTGTGTTTACCAACCTGTTGGTTCCATGAAGACAGGGACTTTTTTTTTTACTGCAACTGCAGCTCACATGAGCATTCACGGCTCATAGCAGACTCCCCGTGGTACACAAAGGACTGTATAGGCAAGAAGGAATGAATTCCTTGGGTTTTTTTTTGTTGGGTTTTTTGTGTGTGTGTGTGAAGCCCTAGGACTTAGCAGGAGCTCGTGTTGCTGGTAGAGATGCATATTCCTTCCTAAGCAGGTGGGGTTCTGGCCCCTGACAGCTCCGAGCTCCCATGTCCTGTCCCCACTCTCAGCTGAATCTTGCTGCTGGCCTCCAGTGGGTCAAGCTTGGTGACAGTCTCATTTCTGTCCGGAGCACTATGGCAGAAAACTGGAAACATGGGCTTAGTGTCAGTAAACCTGGGCCATATTCTGTCCTACCTGAGACTCTCTCTGTCCTAGCTGAGACTCTCTCTGTCCTAGCTGAGAGTCTTTAGCAAGTACCTCGGTCTCCCTTTTTTTGGGAAAGAATTCACAGTAAACCCACCCATCTCGTGGACTCACAGACATTCAGTAAGACAACATCAGGGTTTCAGGGTCAAGTGGATTGAGGTCAAAGCCCCAGCGTGCATGAGAGACTGTCTCTTAAGGCCCGCATCCATCACAAGCAGACCATGACACTGGCTTTGATGGACTAAATGAGGTCTATATGATTAGTTAGCACTGGGAGAGAGACAAATCAATTGCCTATAGGAGCAGCCACAAACCTTCCCTTTCATGTTGTTGGGACCACAACACCCAAGAAGTCACTGGGGGAGGAGGCTGAAGAGGTAAACAGGGACCCCCTTCTGTAGGGCAGATGAGAATGTTTGGTTCATTTCTGACCCTCCCCAGATGGGGCCAGTCTTCCTCACCCTGTACTCCATAAGTATATTACCTAGATGGGGAGCATATTGACCTCCTTGGTACTGACCTTCCAAACTTTCAGTCCCAGGTCTGACCCCTTTGCGGCCCACAGGAAGTAAGGTAGGCCTTGGGTTCATCCCTCCACCCGGCTGGATTTCAACTGAAGGCATTAGGCCTGCTAATCGTCTGTAATCACCTTGTTTGAATTAGCATAGCAAGAGCTTCCGACTGAACGGTCTGTGATTCCTAATAACCCTTGGTGGTTTTAATTATGGCCCCTGGAATGCACGGCCCCTGGCCCCAGCTTTATTAGGGAGAGGTCCTGGAAACCGCAGGCTGGGCGTGATTCCTGACTTCCCCTCGCAGACCTGGATGGAGTAAGGAGAGGGCATCTGGCCATTCCATGCGACTCCCAGTTCTCTTTTGGCTCTATTTTTAAACTCACCGCAGGACAGAGGGGCTGACCCTGCCCCACCCACTTCCATCCTTTCTCTGGTCCATCTGCTCCCAGACTGCAGTTCCAGTGAACTGCCCCCTGCCTTCCCACTCAGCCTCAGAGCCTGCTTCTTTGAATTGAGACTGGATCCCCTCACTGTATACCAAAGCTGATGACTTTCTTATCAGCATCTCCCCACTCGACAGACCAGGAGACCTCACAGAAAGCCAAGAGCCGACTGCGGATGCTCTGTGGAGCAGCCCTTCTCCACCCTGACTGTGCAGCTCATGTCCAGATGCAGACTTGGGTCTGGTAACTCGGGGATGGAGTCCGCCACCCTCATTTGCAATCAGCTCTCAAACTATGCCTGGAATAGCAAGCCACCACAGTGCTGGGCAAATGCAAGAGCAGCAGCTGCCCCTCTGTCCTACCTAGCACAGACTGGAGCCTGCACTGTCCTCATTCCCACCTCATCCCTAGCCGACAGCACGCACGATTCTGGGATAGAGCCTCAGGTATCCTAAGACCCTTACCTGAGGGGGCACTGGGAGGCTTCTGGCTCAGCCATGAACAGAGGAAGGTTAGAGTTTGCAACACACACACCACACACACACACACACACACACACACACACACACACACACACACAACAGGCTCTGGGTTTGGGAACATGGGCATGGGTATAGATAGACAGGGAAGATGTCTCCTATTATAGGAGAGACAGACCAGGCATTCCAAACTCTGGCTTATTCTAGCCTCTTGACCTCCTGTCCTGTCCACCACGCTCAGGGTCTTAACTGCTTGGCAGATTAGTCCTGAGGAAGAGGTCGGGGAGGGCTCTCCTGTCTAGCAGTGCCCCATATAGGAGCCTGAAGTAAACACCTGCTGGCTGAAGACAGAAGCATAGGAGCACTTGACTCCACACTCCTGCACCTAGCGACCCTCACATCCCTCCCCTCACTGGAGGTGCCATGAAGACCTTTGCTCTGAGAAGTCTTTCCCAATTCTATTACACACCCTGGTATCTAGAGATAATTGAGACTTGGGGTCTCCACGATCCAGGACGAGTCCTAACTCATGTACGTTGCTAGACCGAATCCTGTCAAGGTGAAAGCCACGCCAACCCTGAGCATCCACATCCTAGTCAGGTAAGGCTGGCGTGTAGCCTTGTGATTTTATCACAGAGTTGTTTCTAACCAATGCAAAAGCACTTGGAAAGCACCCACCCAGCATGATGCAGGCCGTATGGCATATGCTGGGTGCCAAGTGCTAGGTTCTGGGTTCTGGGACTGGGAGAAAATGGGAAGGCTCGTGCCTGTGTCCTACTGCTACTCATTATAACCCAAATAAAGAGTTTGAGGGCCCAAGAATCACTGGACAATGATAGCTAGAAGCCACCCAGCCCTAAACTGATCACTTGTCTCTTAAGAGAATGGCTAGAAGGAGTGGTTCCTTATGCAGGTGTCCCTTGTCCCTAGCCTGGAGGACATGGACAGGGACAGATCTGTACTGTTCCTGGGACAGGGCTGACCCTCTGACCTCTGTCCACCCAGAGCTAGCAACAGCTGCCCAGCTGTGGCCCACCCCACTGCAAGGTCTCAATTAGCTCATTTCCCCAGCCCTGTGGGCCATGCAGCCCCCCTTCACCTCTGCCCTGCCCCCAACCCACTCAGTTAGCAGTTCAAGGTTCACTGTGGTGTCAGAGTGGGGACAGGGACAAGCCCCACCCCCCAGGCCATTAAATAAAACCATCCCTTCATAGTAGCCCTGATCTGGAGACTTCGGTGTCTTTGTATGCCCAACCTGGATCTCTGGCTTGCAGGGGCAAGCGGGGGACTCACTGTCCCAGCTTCAAACTCTTGTCTCTGGAATTTCACAGCAACTGTGTGACCTGGAGCTAGTGAGCTATCCTCTCTGACCCTCTGTTCCTCCCACGGTGAAAACCCTGACATCTGTTCACTTGGCAGTTCCGTGGTTTGGGTGAGCCTGAGGGCCTAGGGACACGGTGCCTGTGAGGGCAGTCCCTCAGTTCCAGCCCCTCTGCTTTACTCACATGCTCCTCAGAGGAGGACCCCACAGGGGCAGATGCAGGAACTACTCAGTTTGTACATGCGGAGTTTGGCGCGCATCAGGATGCAGGGCAAGGGGACTCGGTCTCCCGTGGCTCGGAATCTGTCATACAGGCTCCATCGCTTGTCTGAGCCCAGGGTTCTCTGAAAGCAAAGGGACCTGTCATTTCATTGAGAACAGGGACTCAAGGAAGATGTAGAAAAGTGTGTTCTCAGGACCTAAGTGTATCCTGAGAGGGTTGTAAGAGCGGAGTGGATGAGGCCTTGTCTGTCTGGAAGGTTCTAGTGGTGATAGCAACCACACAGCAACCACAACCCACTGGCACAGATGGGCTAGGGATTGTGGAGAGGGAATGCCAGGCACACCAAAGACAACGGGCCCAGCTGGTGGGCTGGGGTGGAGGCAAGACAGGTTTCTAGGATATCGAATGTTTCCCGCCTTCACTCGCTCCCCCAGGGCCCAGCATAGCACCTGACCTGGTTAGGCTCAGCACAAGCTCCTGAAAGCTCACCTCAGAGCGCAGACCCTCACAGGGAAGGAATAGTGCTGATCTCTGGGCCATAGGCGAGGGAATGCGGATGAGATGCATGGGGCCATTTCCCCCGAGTCCTCACGGGAGGCATGGGTGGCTGAGAGATGAACTCTCTTTCCAGGCAGCTCTTGCTTCTTATTTTCTACAGTATGCTGCCTCCTGTTGCCCAAACCTAACCTGCAGTGAGGGAGAGGGAAGAAGATGGTCCCCAGCCTCTCTCACTGGGTGATGGAATAGGTTGGTGAGCAGATCCATCGGTTACTTAAGCGGGGCAGTGCTGGGAAGGCATTCAGCAAAGTCAAGCACAGGCCATGGTGGTCCTGATGATGCCGACCAGAAGGCTCCTAGAGAAAAAGTCATCTGTAAAGAGCAGCTCCGGTCACCTGATGGGCACACCATTCTGCCGTTCTGTTCAAGGAGTCACCATGGAAAGAACAGGTGAGAATTCAGGGTAAAGTCAGAAATTTTAATCTTTTCTCTTTCCCCTCTTCCCTCTTCTCTTCTCTCTCTCTCTCTCTCTCTGTCTCTCTCTCTCTCTCTGTCTCTCCCCTCTCTCCCTCTCTCTCTCCCTCTCTCTCTCTCTCCCTCTCCCTCTCTCTCTCTTCCTCTCTTTCCTCTCTATCTCTCCTCTTTTCTTTCTCCTCACTCCCTCTCTTTCCTTTCTCTCTTTCCTTTCTCTCTTTTCTCTCTCTCTCTCTCTCTCTCTCTCTCTCTCTCTCTCTCTCTCTCTCTCTTTCTCTCTCAATGTCAGAGACAACTTCCAGGACTCTCTTCTCTTGCCAGGGATGGAATGCAGGTCTTCAGGCTTGGTGGCAGGCACTTTTACCCGCTGCACCATCTGGCTGCTCCCAGGAAACACTTTGTTATTTTATTAACCACTTCTCTGGTCTGCAAGCCCACACTGAGTCTGTATAGCTAGTAGCTGGGAAGACAGGCTCAGAAGAGACATTTGTCCTCGTGAAGGTCACATCCCTGGGTAAAGAAACAAGGCACAGAGTTTGCAAAGCCAACTAGCACCATCAGAGAGAAAGGGCACTTGGGTTAAAAGTTGTCACTGTTGGTTGTCTGTCTGCAGCTGCCCCTGACGGGGTAAGGCTGAAGTCATCACTGTCCTCCAGACATGGTGGAAAGAGAAGGGTTTTCCCTGGAAGGAAGGAGGTAACTGGGTCATGAAAATGGGGAGACCAGATTAGATAGGGTAGGGCCCGTGATGGCAGTGGGAGGGGCCTCTAGTCTTCTGCCACCCTTGAAACCAGTCCCTTGGGAGCAGAAAGCGGTCTGTATCAGCTTTCCCAAGAACAAGAGATTTTTACTGAGGAAAAAAGAAATTTAACTTAGGGTCACTGGGTAAAGTGTCAGCTAGGAAGGCAATTGGTGACCTGGTCCAGCTTCCCAAAATTGTTTGTCCACCTAGAAAGTGACAGACACATTTGGATACCCAGAAAGTGACCTTCATTGGAAGAAAGGTTGAGCAGACCCCTTGGCCTGCCATGAAGAGAATTTTCCATCCTCTTAATATTCTCCAGAAGGCCTGGTCACATGGGGTAAAGATGCCATAACAGGCCCAGAAGACTCCAGGGGGGACTTTTCCACTTGGAAAAGCTAAAAACCTAGAAAGTGAGGAGCGATGTGACCCCCCCAGTGGAATGCATGCACCCTGCTCTATCATCTAAAAAGCGTTCAGATTGTGACTTTTGTAATGACTGGAGTCCTCTGAGGGTGCTTAGCGCTGTGGTCACTCAGCCAGAGCCCCTCCGCCAAGGTCACCCCTCTCTTTAGACTGATATGAAGGACAGCGATGAATTGCTCCAGCCTGGAGGTTTCCCTTGCTATACAGAGAACTGGGACTCCAGACTCGCTGTCCCATCTCTGTGGGCATCAGCCCCAGCGAGGCAGCAGGCAGGCATGCCGAGAGCCGCGTTTAAGTCAAATGCTCACGTATCAGTTTTGATTTCAACTGGAATCGCCTCCCTCGGCTGCATTTCAAAAGACAGCGTTACTAATGAGAAACACACAAGTTCTAGAAATGAAGTTAACTTCTTAAAAAAAAAAAAAAAAAGAGGGGAGGGGGAGCTTTTCTGTGACTCTGTTGATATATATTAGAACCACATTGTCTTCGGCAAGAACAGCCGTTCTGCTTCTGAGCAGGAACACGGGAGGCCTTGTGCACTGGGAGATGTGGGGAGCCGGTGTCCAGGCCTATCATATCTCTTTAGACTTGGAGGGCTTTTTGTTTTGTGTTTAGGGAGGGAGTGGTGCTGGGAATTTGCATCCCCATGTAAAACAGAGGAAAAGGAAAGAGTGCTAAAGTGGGTAGAAATGGGTCTTGAATGTGAAGGGGCTGCTGGGCTTTTTAGGTGTTTGTTGCAGGCTGTTTTCCAGAGGAGCAGAAGGTTTCAAACAGGAAGACCCAATTGGTTTTACAACCTTCCCCACCATCAGCTTCCGTTCTCAGGCTCTGTCCACCTGAGAGCTTCTGAAACACCTCTCAGGCCCTAGGAGGACCAGAGAATTCTCTGTGCTCGGTCTAGAAGTGGTCCCTGGTTTGGGGTGACGACCCTCAGCCCAGGCAGCTTTAGCAGCTGGATTTCTTGGAACCCTCAGTGAGAGCAGAAGGCTTCCTCACAGAACAGGCACTGTCAGGGCGGCGGGGAACTGTCCTCAGACTTCTCTTCTAGATGGTTCACCCTCTACTCAAGTCCAAGCAGAGCAGAACAACTCTAACAGGAAGATGACCTTCCTGATTCTGGAGGTATCTGAAGCAGGAAACTATATCTAAGTATTACACAGCCTGGCTCTTCCCATAACCCCTTAGTGCAGACTCTTGGATGTCTACTTCTTGCACCCTCCAGCTTTCTTCTCCAGAAAGTCCTTGCAAGACATTTCTGAAAAGTTCTCTAATTCCAATTTAGTAACGCTTTCTCCTTTCTGGAACTAGATTTAATTCACCTTCTCCAAAGAAAGTTGGGAGGGATGACCCTAACGTCCCTTTCTGAGTGGGTGGTTCTCCAGCCCCATGAAGGACTAAGACTGCCTATGGCCTGTTGAAGATCCCCAAAAGGGAACTTACAGAGGCATGGCTTCCCATGTGAGGCCACCAGGCAGCCTATGCTTGCAACATCTTCAGAGGTCTCTAATACAGCCAGGCACCTAGAAACTGTTGATGCAGCAAGAGACAGTGGATTTCCCTGAGAGAGCTTATATCAAGAGACATTTGTGTGGCCAGATGACTTCATCCCTAGGAGAAACCAAGGGTCCCATAAGAATGAAAGCCCACTGCCATGACCCCTCTCTCTTCCAAGGGATAAAGGCTGCTGATGGAGTCTTGTTCAGTGGCTAATGAGCATCTTCACCTGAGAACATTCTTAGTCGCTTTGCTCCTATAGCGTCTCCGAGGCCCTTTCTCCAGCAAACATGATGTTGCTTTTCACAAAAGCAACCTGAAGACCAGTGTCCTGCTCCATGGCCTTCCGCTCAGTTCCTCCACTCTCTATGTCTCCCACGATGGCCAACGTTTAAGAGTTTCTGGGCATCTAGAAGGAAGTAGGGAGGACTGACCTGCAGCAAAGCATTTCTTCCCTTATGATCAGAAGTGGAGACTCAGCCTCCATCTCTTTTCAGTTAGTAGCTTAAGGCCTTAACCTTTCTGAGTCTGGATCCCCCAGCTGGGAGCTAGAGGTGTGTCCTTGTCAGGGGTGCTGGGAGGGAGGGCAAGCTTTGGTTCTTCTAATCAGGAGGAGAATTAGCCAGGATTCTTGTCCGGCAGATGAAGAGATAAGTTAGAAATTGTACCACCTTGGTGAGTTCTTGTGACCCAGCAAACGTCATCTCTGGATGAACTGGGAAGCCCCTGCAACAACCACCCCGGTTGGGGGCAGAGAACATCTGGATGCTTGGGTCGCAAGACCTCCAGACCACAGCTGCCCCACAGGGTGTCTTCTCAGAGTCAAGGTCTCGCGGTCTGCCACTCCCAAGAAGCCAAGGTCAACAAGGTCTGTATTAGACACCTCCTCAGCAGCTGTCCCCAGCCTGGCCCCTCTGCCTCTGGGGACTTGTTTCCAGCTACAGTCAGACCCTGACCCAACGAGCCCCCAACCCTTGCAGTCACCTTGAACGCCAAATGTTTTTTTCATTAGCGTCTGACTCTTCTGCTCCCCTCCCAGCCCCCCAAAGAGGCCCTCGAGCTAGGGCTTCCTCTTGCTGTCTCTGCAACCTTATAATATCCCCAGGCAGCTGGAAGGGGAAGGCAGTGATCTCAGCCGACAGCCATGCACAGCAGCCGGCCGCCCACCTGACCCTCCCCTGTGAAGCTCCCTGCCTTCCTTTTGCCCACAGTGGGACAGCACAGTCCTCCCGAGGCCTCTA
Organism: Myodes glareolus; assembly: GCF_982192425.1. Lineage (NCBI taxonomy): Eukaryota > Metazoa > Chordata > Mammalia > Rodentia > Cricetidae > Myodes > Myodes glareolus. Next base: position 85,261,465 of record NC_142035.1, on the reverse strand, counting down.
TCCCAGGACAAGCTCCAACTCAGGACAAGCCAGCGCCCTTGAGTTTGTCTGATTTATTCTCAGCTGTGTCCTCATCCCCATCTGACAGATAGGGAAACTGAGGGATAGACTCGATTACTTCTTGCCCTGAGTGCAGAGGGGAGCGCTGCTGGTACTGAGGCTCCAGAGCTCCTCAGTCGCATGTGTTCCCCACCGGCTCCTCCAGCTGTGCTGACCCAGCGCTTCTCCCGCCTCTGCCTCACCTCTGCCTTCCCATTCTTTCCTCAGAAAGTGCTGACTGGGGCCACAAGGGAAGCCTCACTCTGGAGGAAACTGACAAGCTCATGACCCGAGGAGTTACAGGGAAACACATGTGATTAGAAAAAGTGTGGCTGATTTGGCTTTAGAGTTGGTCACATCGTAGTTCAGGCTCTGGCTCTTCTGCTCGCTGGCTAGGCGGCTCTTCACCGCTCTGTTCTCAGAGTGCTGGTGTCCCCTTACTACAAAGAGAGCTTTCAGGGCATGTGTCTATGGCCAAGGATTTGGAGAGAACTGGGAGTTGTGAGCACTTAGGGAAGGTTTGCCACAGGGAAAAAGAAGGGCAAAGCTAGCCCTCTCTCTCATCTCTCTCTCTCTCTCTCTCTCTCTCCCTCCCTCCCTCCCTCCCTCCTTCCCTCCCTCCCTCCTTCCCTCCCTCCCTCCATCCCCCCCCCCGTGTGTGTGTGTGTGTGTGTGTGTGATTATGGGCATACTTCCCTCCCTCCCTCCCTCCCTCCTTCCCTCCCTCCCTCCCTCCCCCCCTCGTGTGTGTGTGTGTGTGATTATGGACATACTTATGCCATGATACACGTATGGAAGTCAGAGGACAGCTCAGGCGTTGGCCCTCACTTTCTGCTTTATTGAGACAGGGTTTCTTGTTCATTGCTGTACATGCCAGGCTCACTAGCCCTTGAGTTTCTGCAATTCTCTTGTCTTAGGAGACTCTTGCCATGGGAGAGCTGTGTTAACAAGTGTGAGCTACCACACCCAGCTTTGTGTGGGTTCTGCGGGTTCAAACCCAGGTCATCCTGCTTATGGCACAAACACCCTGCACACAACTCCATCTCCTCAACTCCATCTCTAAGACTCACAGTCTTCTGCTTATGATATGAGAGTCAGAAGTAATGGCTTTATAGACTGCAACCACACCTCCATGGCTAAGATGGGAAGGAAGTACACACTGAGGGAACTCATTCCTTGCTCTAGTCCTCCTGACCCTGCCAGGTGTAGCTTGGGCATGGTTCTCCAGTGAGAAGCCTAAGAACCTTCTAGAGGGTAGCTCCTCAGAGCTGAGCTAAATAACATGTAATTTCCCAGTTGAGAGGAAAATGAAATGGATTCACAAATATATAGCAGAAGCTAGGGGTGGGCAGTTCAGCCAGACATAGCTCAGGATGCTAGCTGGAAATGGGAAAACGGATGGGTTTTGGCACAAGTGTACCCAAGCACACAAGCAGGTATGTGGTTTCTTTAGGCAGAAGACACCAGTATCAGCTGTGTGAAGGCTTAAATAGGAATGACTCCCCACCCCATACACTCATGTTGGCCCATAGGGAATGTCACTATTAGGAGGCATGGCCTCATTGGAGGCAGGCTTTGAGGTCTCATATGCTCAAGCTAACCCATTGTGGCACACAGTCTCCTTTTGCTATCTGCAGATCAAGATACATAGCTCTCAGCTCCTTCTCCAGTACCATGTCTGCCTGCACACTGTCATGTTTCCCACCATGCTGATGATGGATTAAAACTCTGAAACTATAAGACAGTCCCAATTAAATCTTTCCCTTTATAAGAGTTGCCATAGTCACAGTGTCTTTTCACAGCAATGAAAATCCTAACTAAGACAGGCTAGGCAGCCATGATACTATAGAGTCAACGGGAAGATGCCCAGGTAGGTATCCACAAGCTCTGGGCAGTCATTAGGGCCCTCCTACAGGCTCCCAGAGAAGACCCCAAGACCCTGTGAAGAAGGCTGAGAGAAAATGCCAGAAAGTGTTAATATTGAAAATGGCGAGGTAGGTCCACACAAGTCCCAGTAGATAAGAGAATGCCCCATCCACGGCTAAGCATTTCTCTAGAACTCCCCAACAACCCCAAAGCTGGGCAACCCCTCTCCCTTTGTGCTAAGTAGCACAATTCCTGTATGCCAGGAACTCTGCTATGATGTGGGAGGTCCTTCCGTCTTCGTTAATGAATAAAGAAACTGCCTTGGCCTGTTGATAGGGCAGAACTTAGGTAGGCAGAGAAAACTAAACTGAATGCTGGGAGAAAGAAGGGCAGAGCCAGAGAGAAGCCATGGAACCACCAGAGACAGATGCTGGGAATTTTATCTGGTAAAGCCACATGACAGTATAGAGATTAATAGAAATGAGCTAAATTAATGTAAGAGTTAGCCAATAAAAAGCTAGAGCTAATGGGCCAAGCAGCGATTTAATTAATACAGTTTCTATGTGATTATTTCAGTTCTAAGCTAGCTGAGCAGCAGGAACCAACAAGCGGCCCTACTCCAACAGATTGACACACCAACATGGGTAACTATATCCACATAAAAACCTGAGAAAACTTAATCCTAGACACAAAAGAACAGAATAAAGCTTGGTTTGGTAGTGGCATTTTCTTGGGTGGGCTCTGTTTACTAGAAGCAAGAAGAGGCATGGCTCCTTTAAGAGAGGTTTTTCTGATTCAGCCATAGCAGAAAAAAAAAAGTAGTGTGGTTTTAAAATGCTGCTTTCTGGGCTGTGCTGCCCGTGTGAACTCTGGCTATGGAGCATTTGAATGGCATTTGTGGAGCCAGGTGTTTGTGTGCCCACTCAGGGTTGGGAGGAAAGTAACTGAGACCATGCCCACAGCTCAGCACTCCCCACCGGGGCAAGTGGTGGGATCAGGTCTACTAGGCATGCACAGGCAGGGGAGCATGGTGGATTCCCGCCACCATACATAGAGATGTTTCCAGGCTGCACAGTGCTCTGCATGGCAGATTAGCTATTACTCAAATAAAAAGGGTTTATGTGCTGCATGCTCATTCTCAGAGTTAAAGTGCTGAGCGTGACTCCTTCTTGGAAGCCCCAGAGCTGGCAGTAGTAATGGAGAAAGATGGAGCCAGCAGCCAGAGAAGCTGAAACCAAGCTGCTTACCATTTTAAAAGCTCTTTAAGATGGTAAAGAATTACAGATAATGCAAGAAGGACAGATTCAGACATAAAAGAACTCTAAGTGGGTCACAGTGTTGAATAAATGTACATAGGCTTGGGAGAGAGAAGAAAAAGAGTATAGAGAGTTGGAAAAGAAGTAAATCATTTTTTAAAAAGTCTTCAACGAGACAGTAGAGACAGTCATAGATTAAAAGGAATAAAGAAAAATAAGCCACGTAAAGATGGACTATACACAGAGAGTCTAGATTATGTATGTCATTATGTTTTTCTTTGAATTTTTTGACTGTGAGGGAGCTAAGTACACAGAGACATTTCATTATATGGGCTGCTAAACTAAACCAGCATGGATATTATAAAGGTATCTTGACTTCAGAATTTGGGTTTAAGGATATGTTGCTTTGGAAAAGAGGTTCTTCTTTTGTTTCCACAGAGGATGAGAACTTGTGGAATTATTCCAGGCAATATGGTTTGATAGACCATGACCCCCTGAGAGGTCACCGTGAACACCCCCAAAAATTACTTTGCCCAATAAACAGCAGGAAGAAGCTTTGACAAAACTACACCCATATTCCCAAATATTGTTTATAAATGCTTCTTTACATTTAAAGGGGTGATATGCCGTAGAGATTTGCATTGGTATGGATTTGGTTTATTGATACAAATTTATGATCAATTTTGTTATATGTATATTTCTGTTCTTGATTAAGATATTGTGTTTGTGCACCTCATTTAAAATGTAATATATAACTAATAAATATAGGTTAATAGATAATTATCTATAATATTCAAGCTTGTAGTCATGTTAGATTTTCTAGATTTATAGAGATGTATTTCAGATGGATAGACCTTTTTCAAACCTTTAAAAGACTACAGAATATGGCATTTAAGATGTTTTAAGAAATTAAGACTTTTCATAACAGTGAGACACATCTGCTCCTGGTAGCACCAATTACTTCAAGAGGAAGATGGGCATCAAAGAGGCTCCTTATGGCACTGGTTAGCCATTTGGGCAAGAAACTGCTCTTGCCTGCCTGCTTGATGAACTGGACAAGCAGGACCTACTGAGAAATGACTGCTGAACTTGCCTAAATGTGAGGCTGTCCTTCAGAGTTTCTGCTTCACAAAAGAGTCTGCTAGACATTCTGCATGGTACAGAAAAAAGTTACTGAGTTACTGACAAACTGCCAATATAGGTGGAACTGCCTTTGAAATTTCCTGCCTCATGGAAAAGTCTACCGGATACAATGTGTCTGTAGGCTGAAGATGGTACAGAAGAACTTTGGGTGGCTGCCCAGGCAGAAAGATGTCTCTGTGAGTTTTGGAAGTTGCTTCCAATGTACTTCCTGTTTACTTAGGTAATGTTATATCCTCCTGGAGTCTTTGGTGGAGTTGAAGAATTTATAGTGATAGTTATAGTTTTCCTTAGTTATGATAAAAGATTAAGTAGATATAAATATTGTAACTGTAATTCTTGCTTGACACCTGTTTTGTTATATGTAATTTTACCATGTTAAAGTTAAAGCCTTCTTTTTTGTTTAAACAGAAAAAAGGAAATGATGTGGTAGGTCCTTCTGTCTTGGTTAATGAATAAAGAAACTGCCTTGGCCTGTTGATAGGGCAGAACTTAGGTAGGCAGAGAAAACTAAACTGAATGCTGGAAGAAAGAAGGACAGAGTCAGAGAGAAGCCATGGAGCCGCTGGAGACAAATGCTAGGCACTTTACCCGATAAGCCACAGCCACATGGCAATATACAGATTAATAGAAATGGGTTAAATTAATATAAGAGTTAGCCAATAAGAAGCTAGAGCTAATGGGCCAAGTAGTGATTTAATTAATACAGTTTCTGTGTGATTATTTTGGGTCTTGCTAGCCAGGCAGCCAGGAACCAACAAGCGGCCTCCACCAACACTGCTAGCAGCCACACACCTGGAGCAGATAACCCTCTCTGTGACAATGATGAAGCGAGTACAGTGGAGGAGGGGAGGATCATTTACCCTAGAACACACAGTGCTGTAGTACAATGGTTTTACGCTGTAAAGATTTGTTTCTTGTACTTGTTTAATAAAATGCTGATTGGCTAGTAGTCAGGCAGGCAGTATAGGCAGGACCACCAGGTAGGAAGTAGAGGCAGGACAATGAGGACAGGAGAATTATGGGAAGAGGAAAGATTCAGTCTGCTATCGTGACCCAGACATAGAGGATGCAGATGAGAATGCTTCGCTGATGAGAGGTACCAAGCCACATGGCTAACACAGACAAGAATTATGGGTTAATATGTAATAATTAGTTAATAAGAAACCTGAGATAATAGGTCAACTAGTTTATGATTAATGTAGACCTCTGTGTGTTTCTTTGGGACCAAATGACTGACTGCAGGACTGGGCAGGAGAGAAACCTTGGTCAACAATACGGTATGTCTACAACCACATAGGACCTCAGCCCTGACATCTGGGGCTGGAGTCTCCTTCCTAGCCATCCTGCTGTGTGTGGAGAGAGATTATCCTGGATGTTGCATCATGCCTTCACCACATAAGTTATAAGTCACAAAAGCACAAGGTGACCCATGGCTCTCAGGGGATGGTCCCCAGCAAGCTTCTAGGGTCTCACCTCCCAGAGGAAGCATGGAGGAGACACAGCTCATTTGCCTAATGAATGCATAGTTCTTCATTAATATACTGTAGGAAGCACCTAACCATATGGTAACACAGAAAAGCACAGAACCCCTGTCGTAAAAGGAGTGGCCTCTTCTTGGCTAACTCTCACATCTTGCTTTAACCCACATCTAGTAAACTGTGTGTCACCACGGGGTTGTAGCTTACCGGGAAGATTCTAACCTACGTCCATCTCGGGCCGGAGCTTCATGGCATCTGCCTCACTCGGCTTCTTTCTCCCAGCATTCTGTTCTGTCTACTCCACCTGCTGTCCTATCAAAGGCCAAGGCAGTCTCTTTATTTGACCGATGAAAGTAACACATCGAGAGAAGACCCACCTACATCAAACCCCTAAGTGATTAAATCATCTGAGAGGGCGCGTGCAGTGTCCATACAATGGTAGAACTGTGTATGTGCTTTTGTGAGTCTCTTGGGATCGTCATCTCCCCATCCACTCCTTTCTTAGTAACAGGATGGTGATGTTTCTTGGGGCACAACATCCTGCCCTCAAGGTGATTAGCACCATCCAAATGTAAGGACTTCCAAGGAGAAAGTTGTTTGTATGTTCCAGCCTTTACCGCTTTCTGAGCAGGTGAATCTGTCAAGATTGTCTTCAACTAACACAGAATTCTGGCTTCTTCCCCTTTCTAATATTATCTCCATACCAGTGACTTTACAGGGGCCTCCTCCAGCTTTATGACCTGGCCAGCTCCTGGATTCTCAGCCTCTCCAGTGTGCACATAGTCACTGTTGGACTAGCCAGCCTCTACTGGCTATAAGTCGTTCTGGCCAATTCCCTGTCTAAGGCATATACATTCTATGCATTATTATCTAGGTTTTCTTCTTCTAGACAACCCCACCTTACACAGGGATTATTTGTAATGCTCTCTGAGGACCCCTAGCCCCCTCTCCCAGTGGACTACCCTTCCACCCTATTCTGGGTTATAATGACTTCCAACCCACCCATCTAATACCTGTCAGACCAAGTGTTCTGCTCAGAGTCACCTCCACATCTCATTCTAGAACATGTGGCATGGGCCTAACCAATCATAGCATTGCATTCCCCCAATCACTAGGACTGACACAGAGTTGGTCTGAGCCCAAGCAGAGCAGAGCTACAACATTGGCTGTGACAGTCATGTCTAATTCCTGTGTCATGGGTAGAGTAAGAAGTGGGAATACCCAGAGCTACAGAAGTGATATGTGGAGCCTGAAAAGAGTGGGCAACCATCAAGGCAAGAGGATAGGGAAGAACCGAGTCCCAGGGGCCGCTGGAGATGCAGCCGTAGAGCCAACAACATTCTTCACTCGTCCTGTTACACAAGTAATTGATGGGCGCACGCATGCGCGAGCACACACACACACACACACACACACACACACACACACATACACACACCCCAAAACGTCAAGAATAGATGCCAAGTCCAAGTTTAATTGCACTCATCCCATTAAAAAGAGCTTCAAAACTTTCTTTGTTCTTAAGATACAAAAAGTTGAGCAGTCTACACAGCCTTAACTCTGGAAGTTCCTGCAGTTTAAGATCTAAAGCTTAGTCTGCCCCTGTACTACAGGCCCTCTGCACAGGCCATTTCCTCGTGTTTAAACATGCTTACCTTCTGTCTCCACACATGTAACAGGACTCCCAGCGTCTTCACGTCTTCAGCAAAGCTTTCCCAGACGTCCTATCAAGGCCTTCAGCCCAGTTGTGTGCCTTCAACTTGCGCATTTTTTACCTAAAATGCAAGCAACTTTCTCAGTCTTGCAAAAACTCTGTGTCTATTCCCCGTGATCTCACAAGGACGCGACTAACTTCTGCATCTCTCACTGTTGCTCCTGAAATGGGGCCTGACACTCATTAGGGAGGGAAGCTGCTCAGTCTGTAGGTGCCTGGGGAGAGGGGGGGCACCATCTCTCTTTTCCTTGAGTGCTCTGTTTTCTGGGCTGCCTGCTTCTTTTGGAAGCAAGAAAAAAATGAAAAGTTATATTTCAAAGAATACAAAATAACAGTATAGGACTGGAGAAATGGCTCAGCGGTTAAGAGCATTGCCTGCTCTTCCAAAGGTCCTGAATTCAATTCCTAGCAACCACATGGTGGCTCACAACCATCTGAAATGAGATCTGATGCCCTCTTCTGGCCTGCAGGCAGACACACAGATAGAATATTGTATACATAATAAATAAATAAATAAATAAATATTAAAAAATAATAACAGGATATGAGAAAGACCCTCGTGTCTGGCTGGGGGAGGGAGGATAAGAGTGAGAGAGAATAGAGAAAGCCCCTCCTGGCTGTCTGTAGGGGGAGAGGGGAAGAGGGAGGGAGAATGAATTCATTGAGTGGACAGAGTCATTCTCCCCTAAGTTCTGTTCCTGTGAATCTTCCAGAAGCCCTGGTATCTGCTCTGCCATAGCTCTGCAGGGCCTCCTTCAGACAGTACCATAAAGTAGTCAATGAGCGCAGACTTCTAGAGAGACTCAGAAGGTTAGTTTCCTGCCTGGGGACTTTCCAGAGCAGGAGCCCCTGACGTGATTTTTCTGCGTGTGAACAGGAAGTCACGTCTTCAGCTAGAAAAATAATTCCCGGATCACCTGATGATGGAGGAAACCTGGGTGTTCTCTGTAGCTTCTTAGGAGTGCTAGGATGTTCAGGTGATTGGGGTGAGCTGCCAAACTGGGGCCCTCGTGTGTGTGTGTGTGTGTGTGTGTGTGTGCCTGTGTGTGTGTGTGTCTGTGTCTGTGTGTGTATGTGTGTACGTGTCTGTGTGTACTATGTGTGTGTGTATGTCTGTGTGTGTCTGTGTATGTGTGTGTCTGTGTGTGTCTGTGTCTGTGTGTGTCTGTGTCTGTGTGTGTCTATGTGTGGACGTGTCTGTGTGTATCTATGTGTGTCTGTGTGTATGTTTGTGTGTACGAGTACATGCACGTGTACATTTGTGTACACACTGGGGAATGTGTGCACATGTGTGTGGTGGCCAGATATCAACACTGTCTTCCTTGATTGATCTCTGCCTTATTCTTTGAGATAGCGTCTCTCACTGAACTGGAGCTCTGGGGATTTGACCGTCTCTGCCTCCACCCCCTCCCACCCCTGCACTGGAGTTACAGACATTCCCCCCCTCCATGCCTGGCTATTATGTGGGTACTGGACATTGGACTTGGGTCCCCATGCTTCCTTGTCAGTTGAGTCACACACAAATGCCAAGCCCTTGCTCTGTGATCTTGAGCAAGTTTCTCTGGCTTTCTGGGCCTTAATTTCTCTGAGCACCAAACAGGGAGGGGCTGTGCTCATAGCTCAGTGGTGGGGCCTAGCATGCTTAAGGTCCATCTCCAGCACCAAAGAAAAAGTGGAATGAAGGAAAGAAGAAAGGCAAGGAGGGAAGGAAAGAGGCAAGGAAGGGGGAAGGAACAAAGAAAGGAAAGAGGGAGGGAAGGACAGAGGGAAGGAAGGAGGCAAGGAAGGAAAGAAGTATGAAAGGAAGGAAGGACAGAATGAAAGAAGGGAAAAGAGAGGGAGGGATGGAGGGAGGGAGGGAGGGAGAGAGAGAGGGAGGAACTTGAAGGAAAGATGTTGTCAAAACCAGAAGTGTCCACATGCCTGCAGGTTTCTCTCCATGTGCTTTGGCTTGTATTATCTTCACCCCAACACTTACATGCACAAGTATCCATACATACTTGTGCAAATGATATGCAACACAGCTAGCAGCTGCATGGGACATTTCAGAGACACTGGGGCATGCATTCCTGCAAGATGCTAATCTGAACAGCTCCAAATGCCCCCTGGCTCTTCCAGACCCCAGAGACAGTGCTTGCTCCATTTTTATGGGAATGCCGTATTGCCAGGATTGCCCTTTATCCCACTCATTGCTTACTAGCCTGTGTGATGGCCTAAGCCTGTCATTGCTGAGAATACAATGTACCTGTGGTCACAGCCTGGCCCATGGGACTCATGGTTCTGGGGAAGTAAGCATTAAGGCACCCACGGCGCAGATCCCCTTTGGCTCTGGTAGAGTTTCCCTGGAAGCCCTCCTCTGACTGGCCTGGACCAGACAAACCAGGAGCAATTAGCTGAATACCTAAATGATGAGGAAACTTGGGAGGAGGAACCTTCCAGAGAAAAGATACAGCACGTGCAAAGGCCCTGTGTCTGAAGCCTGCACCTTTAAGAGCAGAAAGAAGGGTTAGAAGCTAGAACCAAAGGTAAGGAACAATTGGGAGAGGTGAAGAGGGTGGGGTGGCAGGGTGGGGTGGGGATGTTAGCCTGGACTCTGGTGGCCATGTGGCCTCTGAGGGTGATTTAAAGGAATTGACCTTATTTAAGAGCAATGGAAAGACCTCAGAAGGCATAAACCTGGGACTGGTATACAGACATCCAGCAGCATTTATCCAGGCCATGCTGTATACAGCCATACTCCCAGACCTTGAGGGATAAGCAGTTTAAAAAACAGATACGATCCAGTGTCTTTTCTACAGTTCACATTCACTGACAGCAGGAGACAGAAATGAAATGGGAATGTTGTCACGTGCAGCCACAAGCACATCCAGGCTATGGTGGGGCTGTCGTCCTGTGACACAACAGCTGAGGGCTGATGGGGCGATGGAAAACCTGGCCGTTTGGAGTGTCAGGGAGGTCGCCTTTTCCACAGCCCCCAAGTGTCCATCACTCATGGCCAGGGTCCCTCCTGAGCAAGTTGTACTAGCCCAGTCTGGTGCGACAGCCATCTGTGCCTTCGAAGGCCAGGGCCATTACCAGGGATTTCCCCTGTCCCTGTTCCAGATGAGGAATGGTTCCCAAGAGATCCAAGGTCACAAGCTGGCTCCGTGGGGAAGTCCTTGCCGTCCAAAGCATGGGAATTTGGGTTCAATACCCAGCTGCTGCCTGTAAACAGTCCAGGCATGGTAACGTGTGGCTGTAATCCAGCGCTGGAGAAACAGCAACAAGAAAGTCCCTTCGGTCCACTGGCCAGCCAGCCTGGCCTAGCTGGACAGTTCCAGGCCAACGACAAGGTGGATAGCATCTTGAGGAATGACACTCCAGTTTGACCTCTGACACCTGCCCCCACACACACACACACAATGACACATACATGCACACACAAAACACGCCCATTCGTGCACAAAGATTCAGGGCCGTCAAGCATTGAGAGAACATCAATCTTTATATGAAATCTATGCACACATTTAGCAGCAGAAGAGATGGCTCTCTACGGGAGCCAGAGGTCTGGTAGTTTGTCCCAGAGCTGTGAGCTGTGTGATCTTGAGCATGTCAATTGACTTCTCTGAGCCCCAGTCTCCTCTTCTATAAAATGGGCTGTTAATGGTAGTAACATTGTCACCTCCCAGAGTGACAGTGAGGAGTGCGTGGTCAGAACAAAAAAGTGAGTCAATGCCAAGATTATTTACAGACTCAAACTGAAGGTCACCAGGCTGACACTCGCAAGGACAATATCACTGGGGGATTTAAACCGTGGCTGGAAATCCAGAACATGTGGGCGCTCTACCAAGGCCTCAAGTTCCAGCATGCTGGTCCAAAATTAAACCCCAGAGTCTGTGGGAACTCCTCCTGACAGGAAGGCCAGGCTGCTCTCACCCCGGGAGGGTGGAAAGGGACTTGATCAGTTCAGAGCAGGAGGAGACAGGCCTCAGCAGGCCCTGGGGAAATGACCAAAGGCTAGTGTCTCAAAAGACAACTGTGCCCAAAGGGAAGGACTCCTTCTGTGCCCCAAGATGTGGGGGGGGGGCAGAGTCATATTCACAGAGACAGTCATGAGACCACTCTCTGTTGAAAATGGTGAATGTTGGGGCCGGGCCCTCTTCTAACTCAGGGAGATTGGCACAGGCTGGGCACAGCTCTGCCTCTGCCGTGTTCAAGGGCATGATGAATTCTGACCTCCTCTGCTCCTCTGTGGCACCGAAGCCCTTTGATCCTTACAGCAGCCTTAGGAAGAGCCCAGAAAGGGGCTCAGAGAAGCAGAGGCTCTGCCCCAAGTTATACAACAGGGTGTGTGACAAGTATAGGCCTCCAAGCCTTACCTCGGGCTCTCCCCTCCAGCATCTATGATGATGAAAAGTGGACGCACTCTTTGATAAAACATTTAAGGGACAAGAGCACACCCACCTCAAACAGCCCACGCCCACCTCTCAGGCCTTAGCTGAGAGGCCTTGGCTAGTCACACCCCTGACTTCTTCTCACTCAGCCCCCAGGGACCAAACATAGGCTCAGTGTGGAGCCACCTGGCCACTGTTGCCATCAACATTCAAATCAAATCCAACCATGACCCAAAACCACAGTGATTTTCAGAAATTTGAAGTACACACAAGCCTGGTTGCCCAGAGGCAATGCCAGCCAGGGCATGAAAAACACCCCTAGGGTCCACACCCAAACATTTGTTCCCAGAGCAGTGTGGGGCCAGTCCCAGCTTCTGCCTACAAGCTCTTACCACAGTTTAGACCTTTAAATGTGAGACGGGGTATCAAGTGGGAACAAGGCCTCTCACAACTCAGGGTCCTGTGCTCGATTCCGGGTAGAAACCGGGAGGCCTGAGTTTCTGCCAAGGAACGCTGGAACTGAAGAACCACCTTCCCTGCCAGGCATGGTGTCAGCCTCCAAGAAGCTCCGGGGATGAGGTGGAGCCTGAGCCACCATCTCAAGGCCCTGTTTCCTGTCTTCCTGAAGCCAAGGCTTTTCCCCTGTGGGTAGACGGGATGTGCAATGCTGGGAGCCTCCTCAGGCAGCAGAGGCCTCTGCCTTGTGGACCCTGCCGTGGTCTGGGAGCCTGGAGAGGTTACAAAGGCCAGCAGTGGGAGATGCCCAGCCAGGACTACAGATGCATCTGAGGTTCCTCATGGATGGTGACTTGAAAGTATGACAACTCAGCCAGGCTGTCTGCCAGTCACACTAAGCTGGACATGGAGAGGGGATGAGAGAGGACTAGAAACCAAAGCCACTAGATATAGCCCTAATTGCTGCAGAGGCTGAAGGCCTAATGCATGAACCCTGATGTGTGGAAAAGTTGTCAGTTGTAAAATTTACTGAGTTTTCAAAAAAAAAAAAAAGGTATCTGTTTCACTCACCTACCCCCAAAGCAGCATGTGCCCTGATGCCCTGACCCTGAGGCCAGAGACTAATCAGGGCTTTTTCCTTTCTATGAGAAACGACGCTGCCTCCTCATAAACGAGGCTGAGTCAGGAGGCTAGAACTGGGTGGGAGGGGGAAGCCCTAGGGCTCAGAGCACGCTGAGGAAGGATTCCCAGTATAGAATGAGGCATAGAATGAGGCACAAACCCGCCCTCTAGGCTCTCATGATGGAGAGAAGATAAAGGAGGCTCAGATTTATCAGGACTCCAGGAGGCAGTAGAGCTGGAGACCCATACCCAAGCACCTACCAGTTTAGGTCACCTCAGTCCAGACTCAAGCTTTCTCTGGGACAATGAACCATTCTCTTGGTGATAAGACCTACCAGAAAGCTCCTGGCGAGCAGCAGCGAGCAGGCTGTGGAGATCCAAAGTACACCAAAGCGAAGGTCTCACTGTATCGTTGTGTGGCTTTGGCACGTGGCTTGCCTACTCAGGTCTCAGTGTGTCTGCCTGCGCAACAGGCTGAACGAAGTACATTTGCAGTGGATGTTCTGAATAATTTGAGTCTTGCCTGGAGTGGTTGGCAACCCCACGCCACCTAGAAGGGCACAACATGCTGAACTCCAAAGAAGCAGGGTACCCCACGCCAGCTTTAGGGTACATTTTCTAGTGACCCCCTTCTGTTGGTCGAGAAGATCCCCCCTCCAATGGAAAACGTGTATGGACTGCAGAGTCCCACGACAGTTCCATTTTCAAAGCTTCCACAATCCAAATGTCAACACCAATCGAAACAATATGTTTATTTCAGCCCTCCTGACAGACCCGATTAATTTGCACAGGCTCAAAGCCCATTCTGGGATTGTAATGTCTCAATTTTACAGATGAGAGGAGGGAGGGGAGTCAAAGCCTCGTTTGCCTGCTTGATTTGGGAAGTTCAGTGGGGGCTCCTGGGCAGGTGTGAGGCTCACCTGCCTGCGCCTTGCGTGGCCTAGCTGCGGGGGGACTGCACTCAAGGTCCTTCCTCTGCATCTCCACACTTCACAGCTATCTCTTCCCTCTGCTTTTAGGGGTCACTCAATTTCTCTGCCTGATGGGGTTTGCAGTGCCAGCAGGCAGGTGGTGGTGGGTATCAGCATAGGAAGACAAACACCAACTAGAGAGATGGAATTTCTCTGCAACTGCTGGGTTCGTGTGGACCCCAGATGAGCTGGGACCTGGACGTGCATCTGGGATGAGGGACAGAGATGGCGTTAGTCCAGGCTCAGGGCCTGGCTGGCTGGTGGAGAACGCAGCCAGCCCCAGACTTCCTGGCACGTGCTAGGCATTAAGTGCCCTGGCCCATCTGGACTCTTCCAGCTCGGCAAGGTAGGCATGGCCTGGCATTGCCATGGTCCTCGTGTCGGTAGCGGGGAAACTGAGGTCTGCCTGGGGTCAGCACACGTGTGGTGGTGCACATTTGGAGGCAGTGGGTCTGAAGGTCTCAAGTTTACCTGGCCCTCAGACTCAACCAAGAGAAAAGCGCACCCCCTGTTTAAGCTGAGGGGGCATCTCTTTCTCCTGGGAGGCAGCAGAGGGGACATAGCAGCCTAAATACGCTCTTGTGTTCTGTTATCCAGCCTGAGTGGCTGGAAAGTCTCCCTGTCACTTCCCTTCCCTTCTATCCTGTGACTGCCATGGGATCCACCAATCAGGTCCTCAAGCTCCACAGCCGTTTAAGTTCCCATCCTAGCTGCAAGCCTGCCGAGATGCTCCTACCCAGCCTCTGGGGTACGATTATCCTGTTGCTGCCTCCTAGAAGCCTTTCCTGACTTCCCTGTTTTTTTCTTGCCGAGTCCTGCTCTACCTGGTTCCCTGTGAAAGAAAGATATTTTTTGGAAATACAGTGCTAGGCCCTTGGAAAACTCTGATTTGGAGGAATACATTGAGAATGAAGATTTGTGGCCCCATTTTCGAGAGAAAGAAACTGAGTCTTAGAAAGATGCCCGACCCTGCCCACAGGGTAGCTCACACCCCAGGTCTGTTTGACTCCTGAGAGACATTCAGAGTCAAGAGTGGTCAGCTGGCCTCTTTAGCCACTTTTGGGAGACTAGAGGGACAGAAAGCCATGGTTCACATGTCACACGTCCAAGGCACCCAAAAGAGTACGCAGAACCACTCTGAAAATTATATTCCAGGTGGACCATCAGTTCGGGGGGCCTATGGGGGTCCTGGAGCCGTGGGCAAGGGCTAGACACAGATCCATGGGGGCAATAGTGGCACTAGGTTCATTTACTATAAAAACACCTCCAGTGAGTCTCTTGCCAGGCTTCCATACCACTTTTGTCATTAAAAATGAGCTTAATCTCTGGATCTCTGTGAGTGGGAGGTCGGTCTGGTCTACAAAGCGAGTTCAGGACAGCCAGGGCTACAAAGAGTAACTGTCTCAAATAAAAATGAGTGTAAGGACAGGAAGTTAGCTCGATAGACAATGTGTGCTTAGCTTGTGCTAGCCCTTGAGTTCAGTCTGTATCCCCCACAAGGCAAAAGAGCAGCAAATAAATAGATACATATTATTGTCTTTAAATCCACACAGCAATAAGCACCTGCTCCTGTCCTGTGGTATCTCTGCAGGTTGCTTTCCAAACTCCTGGAATTCTCCATTGTGCAGACTCCTGGACCACGCTTTTTAAAAGGATGACTCCAAGCTAGATACCATTGGGTTACCCGATCCCTTGGAAAGGTGCAGAAGAGGTAGGTGCGGGCAGCTGTACCTGCCAGAGCTTCAGAAGCAGAGGCTCTTCCCTGTCCTCAGACCAAACCAGGTAGCAGGTAGAGAGCCACATCGTGAGCCACATGAGCCAAGTGAGCCACATGCACCTTTTCAACTGTAAACTAAAATGACCCAAAGCTGTAATAGAAAATAAAATTTGCCAACGGAACCAGAGCAAGCAGAACGGAAAGATTGTCCTTTTCTCACCCACACGGGTCCTCACATCCCCGCCTAGGAAGGCTGGCTCCACGTCACGTCCCCGCCTAGGAAGGCCGGCTCCACGTCACATCTGCCTAGGAAGGCCGGCTCACGTCACATCTCTGCCTAGGAAGGCCGGCTCCACGTCATACCTCTGCCTAGGAAGGCCGGCTCCACGTCACGTCCCTGCCTAGGAAGGCCGGCTCCACGTCATACCTCTGCCTAGGAAGGCCGGCTTCCACATCTTGAATCCCTGTGTTTTCATCAGTTTCCTTCTTGTGGGTGAGACTCAAAGCTCAGAATCAGTCAGGCCCATGCAGACCAGGTTTCTCAGGAACCTTAAACTCATTATAGATGGCTCTGAAGCCTGGTGTCTCCCTTCCCAGGGTTGCTCAGTATTGATAACCCTAAAAACGGGGTCTTTGCAAAGCTGTGGCCATGAGGTAAAGAGTAACTAAGGGTTCAGATCTGGCCCTGTCGTTCCAGAATCTTCCTAGAAGCCTGTGCTCAGAGTCTGGATGTCACAGCTTGTCCTGGGCTCTGAAGATCTAGGGACAACAAAAAAATTATTGCCACCACTCCCCGTTTAAGATACACCTGCCTCAGGTGTCCAATCCTAGACACAGGCTGGGCCAATAGACACTAAGTCATGTTCACCTAGGAAAGGGGGCCTCACACAGTAGACATGAATGCCAAGACTTGGCTGGATGGGGCATAGGCAGGAGCAGAGGGTCCAGGACTGTTGGCAGCTGCCAACAGCTTGTCTCGCTGAGGGGTCAGTGTTCTCTGCGTCTGCACTAAACGCTCCAGAATCCTCTCCCACCAGGAACCGGCTCAGCAGAGCTCTGTGAAAAACATGGGCTGGAAGTCCCAGTGCCCATGAATCCTACCAAGGGAACAGAGGATTCTGAAGTCAGAGTTGCCAGATCCACCCGCCCCCGTGTGGAAGATTCTAAACCGGGTCCTGAATCTACTGGGCAGCCTCTGCCCCTCAGTTTCCTTGTGTGTTCCCACTCACGCTAAGCAAAGGCAAAGAGCTGAGAGGTGGCGTGGAAAAGGTGTTTTGTTTGTTTTGTTGTTTTGTTTTCTCTCTGGCTTCCCTGACACCGAAGCCAGGCTCAGCTGTCTGCTGGCAACACAAACCAGCAGAGCAGCCTTTGTCCTTCCTCGGGACTTGCGTATTTGAGTCATTTCGCTCCTGTGCCTCAGTGGGAGACAGTGGTCAGGTACGTAGCCTGCCTATCTCAGGCACCACGTTCCATGTTCTATGACTAATGGATTCAGGAGAGGGACTTCAACCCGAAACACATCCCATCCTCAGGAAAGGCTTTGATACCAGCAGCACCGTTTTGTGTAGCTCGGGGACTCCCTTTCTGCAGCAGCAGGTCTTCCAAGGAAGGGTCCAGAACTCAGAGAGCTCCCACCGAGCCTTTGCGAAGAGTGGAGTACAGGTCCCAAAGGTCCTTGCAATAACACTTCCCCAGCCTCCACCCCCATGCACCCCGCTCAGCCTGTGAATATTTCACATTCTTCCAGATCGGAATGGCCAGTCCTTATTTCAGATAAATGCAACTTAAGCCTCGAGTTCCCCTAAGCCACAACTTCTATCCCAGGCCAGTGAGAAAGCAGAGACAGCCGTCTCCTGGCTTTTCACTGGAGGTGATGGCAGTGGTCTGTAAGTACTATTAAAAATTTTCCAAAAATTTTAATGCTACCTGGGCATTGCTTTTCCATAACTGAAGAGCGCTTAGTTCAGGTGTAGGGAGAAACAAGGGAAGTGACTCAAGGCTTGCCATCCACTTTACAGCACATGTGTGTGTTTCTGTTGCTAAACACGAATGGAAAAGCACTTGGCTGTGGAGTGGGGGCTTGGGTCTGCTCTAAGATGCATACACAATTCATAATGATGCGTTTGATTAATGGCGAATGAGCATGGAATTTGGAGGGCCAGCCCATGTGACGGCCACATTAACACCAGATGAAATTGTCATGTGGGGTGGTGGGATTAAAAAAAAAATAATGAAGAACCAAGTGACTGTGACTGTGTAGCTAGCCACAGGCAGCATAGGAGATGGAGCACAGCCTGTCGACAACTGCGTGCGTGTGTGCGTGCATGTGTGCATTTGTGTGCATGTGTGCATATGTGCATGCGTGCATGTGCATGTGAGTGTGTGCATTTGTGTGTGTGCATGTGTATATGCGTGTGCGAACATGCATGTGTGCATGTGTGCGTGTGTGTATTGTGCGTGCATGTGTGTGCATGTGAGTGCATGTGTGCATGTGTCTGTGTGCGTGTGTGTGAGTGTGTGTGTGTGTGTACGCACAGAGAACAGAGGTTAACATCTCTTGGGTGTCTTCCTCAATCTTTTTCCACCTTGTTTTAGAGGCAGGATCTCTCACTGAGAGATCTCACTGGAGCTTAGCGATTCAGCTAGTCTGGCTGGACAGTGTGCCCCAGAGATCTTCATCTCTCCACCTCCCCAGTGCCGAAATCAAGGAAGCGCATCACTGCTGCTTCCAACTTTATGCTTGGGTGCTGGGAATCCATACCTGGGTCCTGGTGCTTGCATGACAAGCATTTTAACAACTGAACCATCTCCCCAGGCCTTTCTAGAATGTCTTTCTTTGCAAGGAGGTGAGGAAGAATCCACACACGCCAAAACAAGAAGATAATGAAAAGTAACTACTCCCATGAACTATCCACATAGGCCCATAAATCCATAAACCCAAAGGGATCAGACAGGGAGGGGGCCTTTTGTGAATCTCTGACAAGCTCAGCTCTGGCTGGTTTTAAAAGGAAGAGCTCTTAAAGCAGTGGGTGTTTCAAGCAGGGCAGAGTCTCTGTGAGCGGTGACCGCAGGGCAGCGCGAGGCAGCCGGGCCTGTGACAGGCAGGCCTAAAACAGCCTGCCAACCAAAGGTCAGCATTTTCAACTCCTGAGCTCTGCTGAGCACAGTGTCTCCAACCCCAGCCCCTTCGAGTCTTATTGAAAACATTTTCTTTTCCATCAATATTACCTGTAAGTTCTTTATTAGCAAACTCCCTGGCCAAAGTTGACATATTTACAGCGCACCATAAACTTTACGTATCTGCAACAATATTAAAGGCGAGCGGGAGACAGCCTCCACTCGGTGACCACGACAAACCATCGCATCTTAAAATGATCAAGTTGAGGGCTAATCGTCCTGACAAGAAGGGCTCCCATCCTATCTACCAGCCAGAGGGAGCATTAGGGAAGATGGGAAAAGTATGTTTGGGGATTGAAAACATAAGAATACATATTTTTAAAGATTGGGGTGGGGGGAGAAGAAAGAACACTGGAGCGATAGGGCTGTCTAGGCTGCAGCCGAAACCTGATCTTGAGATGGAATGGTTAACATTCGGGGTTGTTTGGGGAGAATTGCTCCAAGCTGTTTTCATTCAAAATGTACAGATTTAAGGTAAGAAGCGCTGTGTAGGCTGGGCAGGTCATAACCACTTTGGAAATGAGCCCCTTACTCCTTCTCAACTGACAAAGGTAGGGACCGGGTTTTGTCGTTTCTTCTTTTACTGGGGAACGCAGGGTCTTCATGTGGAAGTGTGTGAGGAAAATATTTGCCCCACTCTTTCCACCACTCTGACAAGCATATCCTACTTTGGTTTGTGTCTTTCTTGTGACTTCCCTCTTCCCATTTCTTTGAGACAACAATGTATTTCTGCTGGACCCCTGGGTGCCATAGCCCACTGCTACTCCAGGGGAAAAAGCTGTGATGCTTTGTAGGAATGTTCTCTTTTTTCCTTTGGGGAAAGAACAATATATTGTATAATGTGATCTGAGTTTCTAAAAAAGAAAAGAAAAAGAAAAAGAAAAAGAAAAGAAGAAAGGAGAGAGACAGAGACAGAGACAGAGAGACCTAGGCAAGAGTCCCAGCCACCAAAACTTCTGGCTGTTTTGATGAACTGGAAATTAATTCATATTTACTTGGTAAGAATGGAGTTAATCGTCTTTGGTAAAGTATTCACTTCGGTAAAGTATTCAGCTTGTGGCTTTTATTTGTATATCTAGAGAGGGAGCCGAAGTCCCACTGAAGACTCCTGACTCCGGTTTTAAAGAAGTTTCCCTCCCCAAAACCTTAGGTTTTAACCATTTCCCTCAAGGGAATAAAATGAGAGAGAGAGAGAGAGAGAGAGAGAGAGAGAGAGAGAGAGAGAGAGAGAGAGAGAGAGAATATTGCAATGGGCGGGGGGGGGGGGGGCGATTCCACTGTAGACACAGTTTTAAGAAGGAGGTTGGACCCTGCATTTGAACTTAACAGACTTTGGAGACTTAGATGAATAACCAGTTTCCCTGGGGCTGATCATTTGCAGGACTCTGATCCACTGTCAGCATTTTTAAACCTCTCCAAAATATCTGCATTCTTGCTTGATAAATGGATAGTCACGTGCCTTCACCACTTATTTTAAAAGAGGGGGCAGGGATAGAATGTAGTTTTTAAATCTGTCTTCAGGTGAAAACTTTTAGTAAAGAAATCTCTATTAGCAGCTGTTTAAAGACAGTGGTTGGGAAAGATTAAAACACAAATTGGTAACAATAAGATGTCATCAGATTCCTAGGCTCTTCCATCCAGAGCACCATCAAAGCCGCCCCATATGTTAACAGGCTTTTTCTATATCTTTCGTATGCGGCTTCAATTTAATTTTTATCAACAATGACAGTCACAATCTCCAAATATTTGTGTCAGGGGCAGGAAAGGGATATGTGCCCAAAAATACTCTGAAAATTATATACTGATGTCAACACCACACGTAAGAGCTGCTATGTGTCTGTGGTTTGTCTTTGGTGAAAACATCTCTTTCCTGGGCTTTTTGTCCCCGCACATCTCAGGATCCTTTATTCTTACAGCAATGGGCACCACAGCCTTGGCTCTTCCCCGGCAGATTCTTAATTTGCTCTTTCAGCCTCGGTAGAACCGCACTGTTCCTTTCTCTTTGGTTGGTCTGAGTTAGAAATGAATCCCACAGCTTCAGAGCCCCGGCATGTCCTATCCCATAACAGCACAAGATGTGTAAAATGTGCTTAGGGTTGTAAATCGCATTTTGAAAATCCAAGCGTCTCTCTTTCTAGACTTCAGTTAAGCGGCTTAGTGAACAAATCCAGGTATTGCTGAATCATTTCTAGGGTTTGAAAAAAAATGACAGAAAGAATTTTTTTAAAAAAAAAAAAAGCACACTGTACTATTTATTACATTTCATTAGTTAAACCTCAAAAAAAGTAAACATCATATCTCCTCTGCTCCCCCACTGCCCGTTTCAGATTTTAATGTGATGATATGTCTTTTCTTTTCTTTTCGGGATCTCCAGTATTTATATTTCAAAACCTAAATATCTTTATTTAAACCATACAGTCTCACTCCCCAAAACCTTGGGTTTTTCATATTTTGGCGACTGCAATCTGACATGTTGGAAGCTTTGCCTCTCCGCAGAAGTCTCTTGTTATCCGAAATAGAAAAACAAAGGAGGGGTGGCTGGATTCTAAGCCGCCCAGCGCTGGCTGCTAGCACAGCGCACGCCACGGCGACCCCTTCCTCCTCTGCCCCGGGGACAATTACTTTCTTAATAATAAATAGGGAAAAGTAAAATGTTTTCTTTAAATTAAAAATCGAAACGAATTGCTTTAATGAACATCTCTGGTTATGAGGGTAACGCACGCCTTTGTGTGTACACTTTCTGAGGAAAGCTCCTGTGCGGTTTCCCCTACGAGATCAAAAGGAACTAATTAACTTTTCTATAAGGTAAACAAAACCTTAACTTGAAATATCCCCATGAAGTACGTGGGAAGTGAGCTTTGGGGTTGAGTGGAACAGGGAAAAAGGGAGGGAGAAGGGGGAAGAGAGACCGACCCACTGAGAGGGAGCAGGGGTTTAATGTTTTATTCCAATCTTCTCGTGCACAGAGGATACTGGAAAGACCTTCCCCAGAGTCGGCCTTATTCGTTCTCCCCCACTCTCAACGTGATGTTTAAATCAAAGGCAGAAACAGTGCCAAGTTCAAGCCCCTCATCAGATTAATAGGGCATTATTCTGCAGCTAGCAAATGTCTTCTTTTCTGAGTCCCTTTAAGAAGAGCTGGGTGTGTGGATGAGCTTAGGGGGAAGTGTGGGAAAGGGAAGGATCTGGGAGGGAGGGAGGGGGGGCGGGAGGAGAGGATCTTTAAGAGGACAAACTGTGGCCATCCCACCCCCAGCCACAGTTCCTGGGGTCAAGGGGCCAGCCACCCGCCCAGCCCCAGGACTTGGCTCACTTTCTCAGGTTTCTGGGATTGATGCCCAGGAAGAGGAAGCAATCCCCAGGGATGGTGAGGGTCTCAGGGGGCTGTGCTTCTCTAGGGTGTTGACCCTTGGGTGGGAAGGCGATGAGAACCCTGCCTGCCCCTCCCAGGAGGAGCAGCTGCCACCAAGGCCCGTCCCTCCCAGGACAGGGAGTTCTTGGCCTGTTGGGGCAGCGTTGCGGCATGGGGCCAGGGCCCTCTCGCAGTGCCTCCCCTGCCTGGCCTGTGTAGACAGACTGTCCGCCTAGAGGACAGAGGTGGGAGGAGGGCAGCTGGGACAGAGGAGAGGTTCCCAGGGCCAGGGTACAAAAGCAGGCCACCGTTAGAGGTTCAGACACCCTGCCCACACTATGCGTGCCCTCAGCCTCCAGCACCCTGATCTCCACAAAGCATAAGCGTGGTCACCTGCCATCCTCGGGAAGACACCCTCTAAGGGCCCAACACTCCTAATAACGGCTGACGAGTATTTGGTGTCCCTGGGTGCAGGGCTCTGTATTCGCAGAGAACATAGTCATATCAGGTGCTAGTAGAGAGGCAAGCTGTCGGAGAGGACCCGGCCACTCCCAGGCAAGGTCACTGCAGGTCGCCCCAGTGCCACAGACTGGCCTGCCTAAAGCCCCAGCTGCTCCAGTCCTGAGGTGTGCCCTGATGAGACTAGGGTTGAGGAACCCACCCGAGTTCATGCACTCGTCCACCCAACACCTAAGCCTGTCGTCATTCCACAACTGTGTCACCTAGTGGTAGCCAGGGCCCGCCCCCGCAAACCATCTGTTCAGTCACATGGCGTCCAGAGGCTGTCTTTGGAAGTACAGGAGGGTGGGCTTGTGTTGCCAATGTGCATTGCTGGTATCCATGTTGTTTCTGCTGTACCTTTTGGAAGAGGCCATGAGCAGCTCTATCTTTCCTAGACGACATGCCAGGCAGAATGTAAAAACAAAAACAAAATTTGAATGCCCCCAAATCGATCCCTTTTGCTTTGGATAATAATTAAAAATTCACAAGAAAAAAGAAGGAGGGTGGAACTAGCAAATATAACTATGATAGATTCAGGAGCAAGCCCAGCAGTGGTTTTCCCTGGAGCCCAAGACACCACATCCTGGCTGTGTGAGCTTCATGAGGTTGTTTCACGTCTCTGACTTGTTTGTTCATCAGGTAGAGACACAATACCAGCCACTTCTACTGGGATGAAGTGTGCTCAAATCCTAGTGGTCAGTCCTCACAGAGAAACTGGCCCATCCCCTATAAGCTCACTTGTATTGGAAATATTTGTTTATTATAAGAATTGTCACAGCCAAATCCCTCCATTTTTAAAAAATAATTTTGGGTCAACTCCTGCTTCTTGCTGCTTGTACACCCTGTCTCCTAAAACCTGGCTCTGGCTTTGTCATGTTAGTGGAAAATTCCCTGCCACAGAGACAACTGTTTCCATACAGGGCTCGCTTCTGAGGCCCCCACATTGTCAGTTCTGTCATGGACACTTTCTGAGAGCCTGCTGCATGCTGGTTACTGCGCAGATGTTTGCAAGCCCTGTGTGAGTGAGGCAAAGATGCAAGTTCTAAAAAGGGCTGGGTAGCAAGGTGGATGGAAGCTGTCTATTCCTTAGTGAAACACTCTATGGGCACGTGAGCAAGCCCACCTCACTGCTTAGTTGGCCTTAGACAAATCCCCTTGCCTCTCCAAGCCCCAGCTCCAATACACTATAGAAGGCCTCATGAGCCAGTCTCTGGACTGGAAGAGCAGTGGTCCCAGGGATGCCAAGGACGTGGCTTTGATTGTGAAGGGACGAACTGATCAAGGAGACTCCAGAGGCTGTGCCTGTGATGATCTGGGCTCCTGCTGGAAAGAAATGCCATCCATGAGAGGCTAGGTGCTCTTGGACATGCTAACATTTCCTGGGCATTCTGTCTGCTCCATTCAAGGCATGCTGAGTGCAGGAGACCGGAACCCACATGTCAGTCTTGAGAACTGTTTCATTCTGTGTCTCCACTGAGGCGATTGGAAGACACCCACTTGACAGGCACGTTCAACAGGACGTCTGGAGGTGATTAGGGTTAGACGAGATCTTGAGGCTAGGTCTCCCATGAAGTATTACTTGCTTTGTAAGAATGAGTAAAGCCGGGCTGGAGAGATGGCTCAGAGGTTAAGAGTATTGCCTGCTCTTCCAAAGGTCCTGAGTTCAATTCCCAGCAACCACATGGTGGCTCACAACCATCTGTAATGGGGTCGGGTGCCCTCTTCTGGCCTGCAGGCATACATACAGATAGAATATCGTATTCATAATAAATAAAATATTTAAAAAAAAAAGAATGAGTAAAGCCGTTCCAGCTAGATGCCTGCGCTGTCTGGTCACAGATGTCCTCTGTCAAGTTACAGTGCAACCTGAAAGTCCTCCTGGGTCACCAATGTCATGCCATGAACACTACAAACTCCAGATTATGGCCTGCACAACATTCTCAACATCCCCGGACAAGTACTCAGTCACAACAACAGAGCTGAGATGACAGAGACTGTAGTAGTCTAGGTTAGCCCAACCTAGAGGTTACTAGTCCTGATCCTGACCCTGTCTGCATAGGATGGGCTCCACAGACTCCCCATACCATGAAGTCTGCCTCATTCTGCCCTCACCATTTCTCCCCCATTCCATTTGGGTGCTGGTACTCATCTCCTAGTTTCAGCTTGTGGTCTAGCCTGGGAATGTGCAATGTGCCCCATCTCCCAGAAGCAAAGCATGCGCTCGTACATCCAGGGTTCTAGTGGCTTCTACTGCAATAAGCTGCCTGAAGAAATTTAAGCACAAACATTTTGCCCTCTGTGCCTGCACACATATGTATGTGCCTGCACATCTGCCCAAAAGGCAGTGGTACTGCGTAAATGTTTGCAGGATAGAGTTGACGAAGTGAGTGTGTGAGTGTGTGTGTATGAGTGTGTGTGTGTGTGTGTGTGTGTGTGTGCGTGCTTGTGCCTGCATCTGTTATGAATATATGAACATTCAGTGTGTGTAGAGAGACAGATGCATATGGTTTATACAGAAGGTTGGGAATCAGTTTATGGGAATATGTATACACATATAACTTTATTTCCAGTTGGCATCAAGCAAACGACTGGCATCTGGTGTGAACTAACCTCACTGAACTGGTAGAGCATATCATTAGCATATATGCCTATTGGAAAATAAAATTGTGGGGTTTTTTCCTCCATTTTTTAAAATGTTGAATACACAACTTTTGGTACTTTTTTAAAAGAATAGAGCTAGAAGTAAGACCTCTAACAGCTAGTCCTTACTTTGCCCGGTGCTCATGAAGCACTGGATTCTCTCTCCAGCATGGCACGGACTGAGCACAGAGTGCAGCCTCCGTCATCCCAGAACTCAGGAGCAGAGGCAGGAAGATCAGAGGGTCTATGAAGTGGTTCTGAGGCCAGCCTGGAATACAGGACATACTCCTTCAAAGGAGAGATAGAGAGATAGAGAGAGAGAATATTATATAAAATGACTTACTGTCAAACCAATTAACTTAGAATTTCCAAAGTTAACCATTAAAAAAAATAACCTGGGACTGTCAGTCTCCCAACTTTGGAGAATCTTTTTTGTTTTGTCTTGTTTTTGTTGCTTTTTTTTTTCTGGTAGTGGTGGTAGTAGCAGTTTTTCAGTTTACTTTTGTTTTTGTTGTTTTTTGTCTGTTTTTATTTCTTTCTTTTCGTTGTTCTGTTGTTGTTGTTGTTGTTTGGTGGTCATGGGGGTTTCAAGACACTGTTTCTTTGTGTAGCCCTGCCTGTCCTGGGACTTGATCTGTAGAATTGGCTGACTTCTCAGAGATGTGCCTGCATCTGCTCTCGAGTGCTGGGATTAAAAATGTGCACCACCATTCCCAGCAAATTCGAGCATCTAAACATTCCAGGTCAAATCCTGCTGCCACTAAGAGCGGCGCTAGTGTTTGAGGCATGTTCTCAAGTGACTATGAAAATACCATGTTACCTAGGTATCCAAACTGATGTTTTGGGAGGCTGGTGGCCAGTCCAGTAGTCTGTTCACAAATATCAGAGTGTCTTCAATGGCTCCCAGCAGCTGTTAGACTGCAGTCCCCAGGTCAAACAAAATCTCACATGGTCCTATTCAGTCAAGATGACAATGCTGTCTTGCTGAAGACCGGAACCTTCTCTGCCCCTGGTGGCTTCCAATGATGGCCAACCATTTGTTGACCTGTAGCTGCAGCCGTCCAGCCTCTACCTCCATCTTCACTGACTCTTCCCTTTGGATTAGAACCTGTTGCTGACCAGTCTGGCCTTGTGTTAACAAGTCATGTTTGCAAAGACTGTCTCCAGATGAGCTCATGGTCTCTGGTTGCAGGGTAGATGTGAATGTTGGTAGAGCGTTATTCAACCCAGTTTACCTGGGCTGAATAAACCAGGTCTTTAGGCCCCCGACTGCCTTACTTCGAGTACAGTCAAGGCCCAGGTCCTCATTTTCACGGCATGGGAATCAACACATGACCTTGAGCTGCCCCTCTGTGTAGAGCATAAGCCACAGATCCCCTGCCCTTGAGACCAAGGGCTGCATGAGGGAAGTGTTTACGTGTGACAGCTCCAGCTGGGCTTGAGGATATAGGCCTCGCAGTGCCAGTGACACAGACGTATTTCCTGAGACTTCTACCACCGTGTCCCTCTTGGGTTGCTGATTTTCAGGCCCCTGGAGGCCTGTTCCCCATTCATCGTCTTTTCTCTTCCCTTTCCAGCTGTCTCCTGACCCCAGATGTCCACTCCCCTCTGCTCGAGACCACACCTGGTGCTGTAGAAAAGGCACTTCAGTTTTTGGAGTCAGGGCATCAGAGCTGAGTGGCAGCTATGGACAGCACTTCATGCACTTCTAGGGAGCACCAGTAGCTCCCAGTGCTGGCACTTAGCAAAAGGGGAAGACAGAAGAGCAGACATCATAGCCTATCCCTGAAAGGAATCAGTCAGTGGACAGCTACTCGCCACTAGTGGGGGCCCCTCTTCCCCCGGGCCTCCTGTAACATCTGTGCCCCTCACATGTATTGTTACTGTCACTGCTCTAGCCTTGTATTTGGGTACCCTGGGGATGACCCCTGGACCTGGTGCTCACACTCTGGATATTCTCCAACCCCTCCTAG
The DNA here is from genome assembly GCF_982192425.1 of Myodes glareolus. Classification (NCBI taxonomy): domain Eukaryota; kingdom Metazoa; phylum Chordata; class Mammalia; order Rodentia; family Cricetidae; genus Myodes; species Myodes glareolus. The sequence goes on along the minus strand of NC_142035.1, from coordinate 85,234,188 downwards.
CCTCTGGTTCCTCTCTTCTGAAAACCAGACCAAAGCATCAACTCTCCCTCCAATGGAAAAACAAACAAACAAACAAACAAACAAACAAACAAGTTTCTACAGGTAACTACCCAAACAACAAGTGCCCAGTAATGCCCATATGCTAGAGTCCGCATTACTGTCTTAGATGCCATTTTCACTGGGCAGAATAAAGACTGAGACACATTCCTGTTAGAGATGCCATGGTTACCCTTTGGTGGACTTGGTCGTGAAGAACCAGATATTCAGATTCAGGACACGATGGCCATGTGTGATCTACGTGACTTGGGTAAGCAATTGACTTCAGGTCTTCGCGTTCCCACCCATACAGTGGCTTCTCCCTCCACAGACTGGTCCGGAGGGAAAGAGGAAGTGCTGGTCTTGTCATCTGTCACTGCCATGGCTCTTGCCAGGACCTCCCTTTCCTCATCTGTGAAGTCAAAAGGGGTTGATTCCCCATGGAGATCACTAAGTGATGGCTCATGTCACTGTCCCCACTAGGAGGGAGCCGAAAAGCATCTCCAGGCAGTGTCTCGGGGAAGTGTGAACTCTGACTGGAAACTTGAGAGGTGCCCTCTCTCCTCTACTCCCCCAGTGGCAGCCCTTTCTGCTCGGGCGTCTCCAGGCCCTGAGACTGGACTTGATCTCCGGAAGGAGCTGAGGAACGTGGGGGAAGAGAGGAAGCAGGCCTCTGAGGGGCCGGCACTCATAAATTCATTGGCAAGTAATTTATGGCAGCCTTGTGTAGCACCTAGTGCCTGCCCGTGCGAGAGGTTAATAGGAAGGTTAAGGGCCACAGGCCGGCTGATTTATGAGTCCGGCTAGTGCTTTCATCCTGGTCCAGGCTCTGGCTCCTGAGGTGTCCTTGGGGAGAGGGAGAGGAGATGGCCAGGTGGAGGGGGTATGGGGAGAAGACAGGACAGCGGAGAAGGCCATAGGAAGTCAGAAACCTATGCAAAGATGGAAAGGACAAGATCTACACTACTGCCCAGCGGCAGTAGGATTTGCCCACTTGAAGGCCCTAGAGGCTTGTCTTACATGTGACCCCCTTCAGTGGATTTCTGGAGAGGTTTTTTCCCCTGGCAAAACCAGAAAACAAAGATGAGCAAGCGTGTTCTATGGTAGAAGCTGGTTGTGGTTCATGCATGCCGAGATTAAGGTGATGGCAGACTGGGCAGTAGCAGTACGGTGTGACGGCCTGCAGCAGGACCCGAGGGGAAAGGAGTGGAGTCAGCCTCCTCCCTGGTTGCCCCTCCTGCGTGTCTTACTCCTGGTCTGTGATGCCCACACCAAGGCTCCCATGCAGACGGTAGGCTGGCGCCCACAGAGTCCTCACAGCTCAGGACTGGGGCCATGGGAAGCACAGCTGGCAAGGATGAGGGGAGAGCATTGTGGGAGCCTTTTTTACCTCAGGCTTGGTGGCCTTTCTCTGTGTCCAGCGCCTCCACCAATGGAACCATGTATATGGCTGTTTCCCTCCAAGGGTCTCAGAGCTTCCGGTTCTGGGAATCATGGCATTCTGGTTTCCTTCCATGGCTGTGATCAAGCGCCCTGTCAGAGGAAAGTTAGGTGAGGAAGGGTTGGTTTCAGCTCACAATTCCAGGGGACAGTCCATCCCTGTGGGGAAGGCACAGCAGGAGGAGCCTGGGAAAGCTGGCCCCATCACAACCACAGGCAAGAGCAGAGAGAACGAACACACACACACACACACACACACACACACACACACACACGGTACTCAGCTAGCTTTACTTTCACCCAGTGCAGGAGTCAAATCCAGGGAACGGTGCTGCCCACTTCCAGGCTGGGTCTCCCCAGGTCAGTTACACAGGCAGCACCATCTGGGCCACCTCTTGTCACCCAGGCATCACCCTTTACACACGTGGAGGGGACAGTGGACACGCCGGCACCGCCCTACTGCACACATTACACACGTGGAGGGGACAGTGGACACGCCAGCACCGCCCTCCTGCACACACACTACATTACACACGTGGAGGGGACAGTGGACACTCCAACACTGCCCTTCTGCACACATTACACACGTGGAGGACACAGTGGACACGCCGGCACCGCCCTACTGAACACACACTACATTACACACGTGGAGGACACAGTGGACAAGCCAGCACTGCCCTACTGCACACATTACACACGTAGAGGGGACAGTGGACACGCTGGCACCGCCCTACTGCACACATTACACACGTGGAGGACACAGTGGACACGCCAGCACCGCCCTCCTGCACACACACTACATTACACACGTGGAGGGGACAGTGGACATGCCGGCACCTCCCTCCTGCACACATTACACACGTGGAGGACACAGTGGACACGCCGGCACCGCCCTACTGCACACACACTACATTACACACGTGGAGGACACAGTGGACATGCCGGCACCTCCCTCCTGCACACATTTCCAAAGCTTCCCACGCTCTGAGACCGTCTGCCTGTTCCCTCACTTCTTTCCGCTCTCTGTCCCTCTCCAAGCCAAATGTCCTCTGCTGCCACTTCATGTCCTTTCCCCCCATGGATCCCATCCACAGCCTGCTCTACCCATAAATGCCAAGTCCTGAAAAGTAGGATTAGAGGAGATTTTCCTGTGCCAACCCTTGGAAGTCTCAGTGCCATCTCAACCCAACTCCTGGGAGAAAAGTCATCTAAGTTCTGGACTGGGCAATGGGGCACCACAGGCTTCTGCCAGTCCAACCGTACCTTCCTTTAAAATGACCTTCTGCATGAACACCTGTGCAGATATTCAGAGACTTGCGAGCTTATAAGTTAACCCTTGAAAGTCAAATCCTTGCAGACAACTGCAACCTAGCGGGTATTTGCCCAGTATTCATAGTAGCCTGAAATTAGACATGATTGCTAACTGACAGGACGTAGAATCACCATGGAAACAAACCTCAGGCTGTGTCTATGAAGGGGTTTCTAAACTGAGTTCACTGAGCAGCAAAGATCTACATGCAGTGTGGCCAATGGCATCCCATGGGCTGTGGTGCCACACTGAATAAAAACGAGGAAGCAAGCTGAGCGCTGGCGTTCATCCTCTCTGCTTCCTGACTGTGGGTACCGTCCTGCCCCTCACTGCTGCTGCCTTCCCCACATGACCGACTACATCCTTAACCTGTGAGCCAGCAGATGCCTTCCTTAAAAGATTACATCCGGCATTTGTGATGGAAATGAGAAACCAATGCACCCTGCGATCTGGCCTGACCATCTCTCTTCTGGCATCACCACATCCTTCCCATGGGCTCTGCAGCCAGTCCTACGGAGATGCATCCCTCCTGAGTAGCTCTCTGCCTTCGCCCTCCTTCCGTGACAACCCTGGCCCGGGATGGGTAGCTGGGGGAGCTGGTGAGATGATGTGATATTGGGCCTTGGTATGTTACATGCACACATTGTGGTTCCCTGATCATCCAGCTTGAAGCCAATCTTACCAAGTCCTGGCCTTCAAGACAATCACATCCTCTACCTTCAGGGTCTGGTGAGGACAGACTCCCCATGAGGACATCATGTCCCTGGCTATGGGAGCCCAGACATTCACTCAGATTCCCTGGAATGCCAGTGCCTGGAAGACAGGATGGGCACAGCCCACCAGCCAGATCCAGACTTGAATGCCTGCCCTGCCAGCTCATCGCTGTGTCTTTAGGCAAGTGTTCAGAGTTCCTCCGACTAGATCTCTTCAGTGTATGATGGTGCACAATGACAATAGCTTATATGCTGTTGAAGAAACATTAAAAAAGAGAATGCAGAGTCGTCAATACAGATATTTAGGAAATGTTCCTCTAAACCCCAGAAGGGTGGCCAATTTTCAACAGGGCCTTCACCCTAAGAAAGGCAAATGTCGAGATGTGGCCCTGTGGGGCAGCTGGGGGACGGCAGCACATGATGTCAGAGTCCCAGTTCTGCCCATTCTGACTGTTTGTCCTTGGTCAAGGTTCCCGGCCTCTACCCTGCCGCGGTTGCTTCATCTGTGAATATTATCTACAGTTCAGCCAAAAGCCAAGTATTGACTGCTGAACACCGGCCCTGTGCCAACCCCTTCGGAGGCCCTGGAGATGGAGCCCAAATGCATTCAGGACTCCCTGGATCATCCTAGGGGCTGGGGTGGGTGACAGGCAGCAGGCAGATGAACTAGACTCCCAAGGTTGGCTGGTGATAACAGTTCAGAGGTGAAAGTGGTGTCAGCAAGTACCTGGGGAGGGACTTCCTTGGACTGGGTGACTCAGAACAGGGACGCACTGGAGCAGGCCCAGAGCGGGTTGTGGATATTCATTAAATGGTGCTTAGTATTGCTGTAACCGTGAGGACAAAAGGCTGACATGGAACAGGATTGGGGAAAGTGTGGGAGTTTCTTTGACCCAGCAGACCTTGAAGTCTTAGGAAAGGAGAGCTGGATGCCTGAGGACTGGCACCACTGGGGCAAAGTCCTGCCTTGCTGGTCAGCCATGCTGTTTCTGGAAGCTCCCGGGCCCTCTCCTCCCCCAGCCCCATGAGGCTTTCATTTCCTTCGAGTGGAGGCTGAGCGCCAGCGCCCTGCTGCCGGCCTGGACCGCACATCATAGCTCAGGACCATTTGCTGAGGGTTTCACGGGGTGTAAAGTGCTCGGCACCCATTAAAGCTAGACGGCTGTGGGGTGGAGGCTGAGATCCTCCCTAAAAGGCTCAGAAACACTTCAGAAAGAGCCAAGGCCAGCCCTGATCCGGACTTTGCCCTGGAACTATTTATCTCAGCTTTAAAATGCCACAGGCTGGGCTGAAAGCTTGTAAAAGGGGGAAATGCAGAGCATCTCCCTGCGAGGAAGAGTGGAGGGTCTCCCTGGGAGCTCCGGCATGAGGAACGCGTTTCTCAGAAGCCCATTCATCTAGAGCCACTATTGGGCATCACTTGTATGCAGATCCTGTGAGAGGCAGCTGAGCACCATATACAGAAGCTGCTCGACCGGTACTGGGGAAGTGGGGAGGGGAAGAAACATTCGCCATGTCCTCCCCGTGAATCAAGACTTCTCACCACCTCCTTCAGTCTCACGGCAAGGCACCAAAGTCAGCGCAAACCCTCATCTCGGACCATCGTCACAGAAAAGCGATGCTGTACTTGGCTAAGTGGCACGGCACAGCCCTATCTGTTCCAGAGCCCTTCCCGCTCTCTGCCCGTGCCCTGCTGCATCAAATGCCACTCTCTGTCAGCGGCCCTCTGCAGTTTGCAAGAGAATTTCCCAGGCCTGTGAAATGGGAGGCAGGGGGGCTCTGGGGAGATGCCTACTGAAGGATGGGAAAACCAAGCCTCCCCCGTCAATCATGCATTAGGGCTCTTGTTCCCACCTTCTGGGAAGCATCTCCTGCTGTCTTGAAACCCATGAGCAGTATTCTTGTTCCCTTTCTACCTGAAAACAAAGAAATGGACCAGAGTATCCAAATGCCCTCCTTCTTGCTGGTGCCCTCTATGTCAGATGAGATAAAGGCACCTATATTTTAAGAGAAAACTGTGAACTACCCTCCATCTGATTTTGAAATATTCGGAGCCCAATTCCTTTGTGTTTTCATGTGTATATGTGTATATGGTGTGTCTCCAAATGTGTCTTCTCATGTGTGCATGGATGCCACATACACACATACGTGTGCACATATGTGCTTGATGTCTGAAATCCTCCTTTCATTCTTTCACATATTTCATTGAAGAGGGCTCTCCCAGTCAAACCCAGAGCTTACAGATATGGCTAGTCTTGATAGCCAGCTCATTCTAAGGATACCCTGTGTCCACCTTACAAGGCTGGAATCACAGAATCACAGGCATGCTGCCATGCCTGTCCAGCATGTACATAGGTTCTGGGCCTCAGAACTCTAGTCCTTCAGGGGTTTTTATTTGTTTGTTTGGTTTGGTTTGGTTTTTTGCTATCTTGGAACCGCTGCCTTAGAAAGGGGAAAATTGATTAACCACTTCCAAAACAGTAGCCATCAGGACCACAGCTCAGAGATGATGAGATGGAACTTTCCAGTGGTTCCATTTCATTCGTTCATCCTTCTCTTTGTTCATTCATTCATTCGGCTCTGCTTGCTGGAGTGCACTGTAGCAATCAACAGTGTAACAGGCGATAAGGCTAGAGGAGGACTCCCATCTAGGGCAGGGCCTCGTAATTCTCGTAGAGTAGGCCCACAGAAAATTTCAGAAGAGGAGTCCAGAGCTATGCTTCAGAAGCCTAAGGAGAGAATTGAGGAGACATTTCAAACAGAATAGATGACATGGGACATTTCAGAAGCCCTCTGGGAAGCCATACTGGCAAGGCCCAGCCAGCACCTCACAACAGCCGCTTCCTAGAGCTAGGGCCACAGTCACATCCTGATAATGTATCACGATTTCCCCCTCCCTTTCCAAGTGTTGGCTCCCCAGTTTGTGGGGACTTTATTAAAAACAACAGGGAATGGCTAGCAGAGGAGGCGAGGCACTTTGGCCCCCTCTCTCCACACTCCTCCCCACCCTGAGCCCCTACTCTGGCTGGAACATAACCATCAAAATAAACATTAAATGCAGAATGCCAAAGCTGAGTTATTACTTGTGAGGGTTCTGGTGGGGGGGGGGAATTTATAGCGACATTACAGTGTTTTGTTAAAAATCTCCTAATGCACCCAAATGGGAAGGTGTGTGTGTGTTTTTTATTAAAATGTTACACTCTATAAATCCGATCCGCAGGAAGGACACAGGTGGAGGCCTGGGGACTCAGCTGAGGAAGCTGTCACTTCTATCTTTGGAGCCATCCTGTCCCTTGGCTCTGGACGTTGCCCCTCTCCAGTCACAGTCTCTCTCCTCCTCCACTTTGGCTCTCCTTCCCTGAAGGAAAAAAATATTTCTTCTTTTCTCTCACCATCCCAGAAGAGAAGCCACAAAGGGCGTGACAATCTTTGTGTCACTTCCCCATACCCTCAGGCCCTGTGGAAACGTTGCAATTTTCTTAAAAGGCCTCTCTCTGAGTGGTTGAGCCCCCGTGGTGCCCTTATGAAGTTTGTCTGCCGTGGGGTGAAATTTCCTGTGGGTCTGGTCTCACAGTTTTAGATTCTGGCTGATGCTGCGTTTTTCAAGGGCTCCTTTGTGAAAAAGGCAACCGGTTTGTCTCTAGCCTTCTGTTCTGGAATGCTGGTCCTCAAAATAGTATATGATATCACAAGGGCAGAATGGTGGCTTCATTCCTTTTCCCCCTTTGACCATGGGGATCTGTGTTCTTCCCAACCCGTGTTATCCCTCCAATATTAACCAGGAAGTTAGTTCCCAAGAATGCTAGGCAAGTACTCTACCACTGAGTCATGTCCCAAAGCTCACGCCCTTTTTAAAAGGAAAGAACTGTAAAGGGTTGGATTGACATGCAAGGGTGTTTGCTTTGTTTTCTCACCTTTCCAAGGGTGTTCTAAAGATTCTGTAGTGGCATTAAACTTTGGTTTTCAAGGGCTTAGTGGTAGATAATTTACCCAGAATGCTCAAAGTCTTAGGTTTAATCCCCAGGGGAAAAATGGAGGAAGGAGCAAGGTAGGAAGAAAGAGAGAGGGGGAGGGAGGAAAGAAAGGAGGCGAGCAGGTGCTGGCCAGAGATTGCCACACTGGACAGAAATGTGGAAGGCCCTGATCACTCCCTACAGTGGTGTGTTATGTACCTGCTAGCGGCTGAATGGATGGGAGAAAGGAAAGATTCCCACGAAAAGATAAGTCTAGCCTTAACCCCTAGTACCTGCGGCTGTATTCTTACTTGAAAAGGGTTTTGGCGGCTGAATTAAACGAAGAGTCTCACAATGAAGTTGTCTAGATGAACTCTACTTCTGGGAGCCAAAGCAGAGACAAGAGGAAGGAAGTCACAAGGAGTCAAGGGAGCCTGGAAAGGGCAGGATTCTCTTCTAGAGTCTCGGGAGGGGTGTCCCCTCTGGACTTCTTGGGGACAGAGATCTAAGAGAACAAATAAACTCTGGCCCCTGCAAAGCCTGAGGGTGTGGGTGTTTGCTAAGAAAACTTGGGCAGCAACGCAGCACCACTATGCCTCTTTGGAGGAAGAGCGTTGGTTTCCATGAGGCCTCCAGCAAGTCTATGAGGCATGGATGAACACTATCTCTGTGAAAACAGATGGATTTGTGGGGTCACCGTCTCCTAAAGAAGGGCAATTCCCCTTAGAACCCCAGAAAAAGATCACCAAAGACCCCAGATCCCTGTCTTTGTCTCACCACCCCCGCCCTGCCCTCTCATGTTCTGTGGGTTCTGGGTAAGCTTCCCTTTTCCTCCTAGGCTCTGACTCTGGCTCACATGACCTCTGGGATCAATTTTCGGGATCTTTGGTCTGTAGAGCTTACAAGCATTGAAAAGCCCATTGGAAGGGTATGAAGCCTGGTGTCTACAATGTCTGACTGCACAGTCACCTAGCTCTGAGGACAAACAGCCCTTTAAAAGGAGAGGAGGTCCTGAGTTGCCATTCTTCTCAGGTGCAGAGCCATCCAAAGAAGGGAAATCTCTCTCTGCTTTGTCTAAACTGAATTCGTTTTGGTTGAGCTTTTAGAGGCATAGTTGGGAAATGTGTCCTACCCTGGAGCTGTGGCACTAGTGGGTAACCCTCCACTGAAGAGAGTGTGTGAGCTGCACATGTAGCCTCTTCTCTGTGCTTCTTCTTCTTCTTCTTCTTCTTCTTCTTCTTCTTCTTCTTCTTCTTCTTCTTCTTCTTCTTCTTCTTCTTCTTCTTCTTCCTCCTCCTCCTCCTCCTCTTCCTCCTCCTCCTCCTCTTCCTCCTCCTCCTCCTCCTCTTCTTCTTCTTCCTCTTCTTCTTGTTGGAAAGGGGACATTATTTCTGACTATTAGGAAAGCTTTTTGGATTGGGGATCTTCAGCCTGAGAGGAAGTGAGGACCCAGACAGTCCCCGAAGTCCCAGATGAGGTTAGGTCTTTTTGAAGGGCTGTAACCGTTGTCTGTCCAAGTGTTTCCAGGTAGACAGAAGCTCTACCTACTTCAGCTCCCAACCTCTGTGAGGCACCTGTGAAACTCAGAAAAGGCAGAGAAAGTGCCGCCTCCTGGGGACCCTGCAGCTTGGCTCCTCCCCACCTTACTTCTGTCCTCAGCTTAGAGTGGAGCCTGAGGCTGTAGGTTAAACATTTTATTTCATCATCTACCTTTTCGGTTTTGCAAATGTGTTCTCTGCAAAGGGTTGGAAAGGTAACCCCAGTCAGTTACAAGGCCAGCATCAGTTCAGCTCTGGTTCCCAGGATCGTTCTGAGGGGTCCAGCAGAAGGAGGGAGCTCACATGGGATAGGAGAAGGAGCAATCAGACCACTGGAGTCCTGAGATACTGTGAATCGGGAGGAGACGGGAGATACTGTGGGCAGTTAAAGAGAGCAAAGACAGTGTAGATGTCATTTCCCTGACACTCACTAAGCATCTACTACAAGTCAAGCCCTGGGCTGGAGGCTGTGCAGTTGCGGCTCTCCTGTCTCCAGTGCCTAAGGACACCAAAGAATTTCTCCCGGCATTCTCCAAGGCCCTGCCCTCCCTACCACAACCCCAGTCCTTTTCTGTCACAAGCCTAGGGGTTATTTAGATCAGAATGTGCACCCGGCTGCCTCCTAGGACAGGTGCTGGGGTGGGGACCTCTTGTCTTCCAGGGCAGGCAACTGAAGGAGGGGTAGGAAGGGGGATGAAAGCAGAGGGAGCTAAGGACATACAACCCCCTTCCTTACCTCCCAGACTATGAGGCCCCTGCTAGAAAATAAGGTACCAAGCCTGGTGTCTGGTTTGCAGGGCGACTTTAAGCAAGGAACATCAAGGGACTACCTCAAATACAAGACTGAGGAGCTTGAGGAGCTGAGGACTTTGGAGACCCTCCTCCTCCCCCCAGGACAGAAACCAAGACACATACCGTACCCCCACCCTGCACCAACTGGCAGGAAGGGCCAGATCCCGGGAATTTGAATTCCTCAGCCCTTACCCTCTTCTTTGCTTTGAAATTCTTACTCAGGATGGAGTTGTGAGTGGAAGAGGAGGAGGAATAGGGTCCATTGCTTCCCAAGTATTTAGGGAACAGGCGGCCCAGCTCATGGCTTTAAGGTTCTAATGTCTAGAACAGCCAATGCCCTGGGGTGTGAAAGAAGCAGTTACTGCTGCTGGTGGAGTTGTCAAGTAAGAAGGGTTCAGTTACACTTAACTGAAGATGGGTACTAGTGGAAGGTAAACCGGAGCCTGCAGAGTGGTCACTTAGCTGACTTTATATATCATAGCCGATCAGCAATAGACATGGGATGTAACTAACCCTGGGTAGGAGGCTGACATTGTAACCCTGGTATGAATAGAAAGGCTGTATTCTGCCTTTCCCAGGGTCTTCCCACTGTCACAAGCATACCCGTCAGCCTCTCCTCAGATGCAACTTTGCCTTCTAGACAAGAGAACTGCTAAAACCTACTCCTTGACAGAAAGAAAGAATACCCCTGCCGGGCTCATTCTAGCAGTCAGCTGGGCAGGCTCCTCTCTGTGGAGAAGAGGGAAATATGAAATCCTCTCTGAGGAAGCAGAGGACTGTGGAGTTTAGAAAGAACTCTGCTTTGTCCCTGGGGGTCATCTCTGCCCTGGATTGGGGACCTCATCCTTCAGGGGGCAAAGAATTTCTTGGAAACTCCAGCAAGCTCTAAAGAGAGAGACGGGAGCTTCTGAGGATGCCGGTCTCTCAGATCTCTCTGAGAATATCCCCCTCCCTCCTTTCTGAGGCCTCCACCTCTTCGGGTGAAAACTGGCTTCCCGTCTGCCTTCCTAAAGCCAAGCTGTACAGCAAAGACGGATCCACCCATTATCCAAAACACCCCCAGGAAATCATCTGAAAGCTCATTTCTGTGCCTAGGAGCCTGGGAGGTGTGTGCCCTGCATCCTCCATGGGGAGAAGAAACCAGTCGGGGCTGCAGTCTGAACACCTCGAGGCCAGTGGTTGGCTAACACGCATTGGGAAATTGCTTGTGGACTTAAATGAATCACATTCTCTGAGGGAAGCTCTAACTGCCATTATGTTCATAGTGTGGACAGGCTTCCACTCCATAGACTTATTTCTGGTTCCAACAGCTTTCCTCTGAGGCCAACAAGATTTAAGATAGTGATCCTGTGGTAGAGTGGAGACCCATTTTTCACAAGCTTTGGGCGTTCCTTGATCTAGTTTAGTCCATGACTCTTAGCCTATCTTAGCCTAGCTCTGTCCCGCAGGAGGATAAGGGTGGGGCTACGTTGTGCACCTAGGCTGCATCTTCAGAGGGAATCCCAACAGCTTGGAGAAGTTCCTGATACCCAGAACTTAACAGAAAGTTAAGTGCCGGAGAAAACTATGAGTGGGCAAAGTGTGCATCATGGGGCCATCGGAGCGAGCTCATTTTCGAACCTCCCTTGGTGCAGCTATGTACTTCCACTATGCGTGGAAAGCTTGTGAACTTCCGGCACCCGCAGTTTACGCTGTGAAAATCTACCCTTAGTTCTCCTGGGTGACCTGTAATGTTATGCACAGTAGAAGGCAAGGAGGGAGCGGGGTGCCAAGAACTTTTTCGGACAAGTTTTGTGTGCTGTGTACACACACAGCTGGAAAGGCTAAGCATCTCATCTCTAGTGCAGAGGTCCAGGATTCTGGGCGGCAATGCGGTGTTCCCAGGACTTTGCTAAGCTAGGCGGGCGCCGACCTGTCCCAAGCCTCCTCTCCCAGGTCAGCGCCTAGGTGACCTCGCCTCTCCCGCTTGCGCAGAAACCTGGTTTTGCTGTCTGGTCCCCTTCCCGTCCTGGGACGGCAGCGGGAGCCAGAGCTAGAGGGTTGCAGCAATGCTGTGATGGAGTCTCCGACCCATCCTAGACGACAAATCCCTGTTCACCACCGGTGGTGGCGGAGGAACTCGCTGGGTCAGTGCGAGGTTAACAGGCAGTCGCGGAGTGGGGGTTGGGGAGGCACTTCTGGTTGTCGCTGCACCTCACTGGCTCTGGATGGAGCATTTCCTAGAGTCCTGAGGGTGTGGGAGAGCCGGGGCATTTCTACCTGGCCTACCTTCACTAAGTCTCCAGAAATCTCTGAGAACACACGATGAGCTTCTGAGAACAGGAGTTCAGCCCCGGTGCTAGAATCCCAAGTTCAAATCCAAAATCATTGTTCATCTGCTCTGTGAGGACTGCAAAGATGTTGTTGGACAGGATCCCGTGACCCGCGTTGGCTGCTACTGTTAGGTTTGGGTACCAAAAACCAGTATTCAAGATTTGTAATGCCATTGACTTCAAGGCTGTGCATCTTAATACCTACTGCCACCTGAGCGTCCAAAATGTTCTTCCGTTGCCCCAAATTCTGAAAAACTTCCTAGATTCCCGACAGTTCATAGAGCGCCAATTTTCTTCAAATTGGGAAGCCTCCTTTGGCCTAGATGGGAGCTAGGACTTGTGGCAATAAGGTTGACTGTACCTGGCTTCTGGGTGGCTGCCACATCTCTCTCAGGGTTCCACTCTCTGAGTACAGTCGGAAATTGAGGAAGTGGTAGCAGCCCTGCCCAAGATGAGGAAGAATTTGCCTTTCCCTTTGAAAGATGGGAAGATGGGGTTGCTTGCTTTTCCTGGGTCACTCTAACCAACTCAGTTCTCTCCCCCTACACACACACACTCCCCTGTTCTTCCTCAAGAGCTCCAACTCTGAGCAACAACAGAGTTCATCCTCCAGCCCCTCTCCGCATCTGTTCCTTTGTTCACTCAATAGCAGCCCTGTGTGCCCTGTACCACACTCAGCACAGAGGAGACAGTAACCTCAGACCCCCATTCCAGTGGAAGATCAGAGAACAAACAAACAATCCACACACAAGGGAAATCTTGTCAGGAGCTTTCCAGGAGGGAAACTATTGTCTGTCCACTCCTATGCAGAGTGCTTTCAGCTTCCTGGGTGAGTACCTGGGAGAGGTGGGAGCTAGGGAGTGTTCTGGGGAAGTTATCCAGGAGTACAGTCCCGAGGCAAGGATCAGAAGGTTACAAGTGTTCCATGATGGTAATGGAGCCCGGGCTTTCCACTAAGACAGAAAAGATGTCTAGATGTGCAGATAGATGAAAAAATTAACAGAGAGGAGCAAACAGCCGCGCTTGAGTGCACTGATGAGGTATGTGAAAAGGGTGGTGGTTTGCCGGAAGGTTCCTGGTGGTTTGCCGGAAGGTTCCTGGTGGTGCTGTCAAAGGACCAGACATCCTTGTTCCTGTGCAAACTAACTCACAGCCACTCCCTCTCTGGCTCAGAAGCTCAGCCTTCTGGAACTTCTTGAGCTGTGATTCAGATAGGACTCCCATCCCATGCCACACTCAGGGTGCTCAGGGTTCAAACTTCCCACCGAAAGGTTGAATTAGGCATTAATTAAGCAGATGGCCTGTGGTGGTGGGAGTCAGCTTGGCGGGATGCATGCTGCTATCCCAGGGCCTGAGGGAGGCAGGAACCTCGGGCAACTGCAGCTGGCCCCCACCCCTCCTAAGCCAGGAAGAGGAGAGGAGGGGTGGGAAGATGGCAGTCAGCTTCTGGATGCCCGAGGGCAGCTCTAGGCTTCAGGGACTCCAGTCACTCCTACTGCTTGAAATTCCTGGACAAAAGATGAGTCCTTACACCTCCGCGATCTCCATGAGGCTCTCAGTCATTTGTTCAACACACAGTTTATGAGTATTTGTGCTGTGCCAAGGCCTGTGGTGTGCGAGATGGGCCTGGTCCCTGTTTTAAGAGAACTTACCGTTCTGGAGCTGGAGCAGAGGGGAGTGCAGCCCAGAAGAAGCAGTCCCGTCCAGTGCTATTAATTTTTGACACTTGACTTTGGAAGAGGGTGCGAGCAAGCAACTGGTTGTCCTGGACCCTGAAATCGGGGGCTCATGAGGCACTGCTGTACTGGAAGGCTGAAAGGAATGGAGAGAGACTCCTTCAGCCCCGAATCGAACACTCTGGTCTGTAAATATGTGTGGTGCACCAGCACCAGGAGGCTGCTCTCCTGGAAGCACCAACTATTTGAGCCAGGAGCACAAACAGTGGTCAAGCATCCCTAAGGTCTGGAATGCTAAGGAGGTAGGTGGGTGTATAAAACTTGGGTGGCAAGCCGGGCGGTGGTGGCGCACGCCTTTAATCCCAGCACTCGGGAGGCAGAGGCAGGCGGATCTCTGTGAGTTCGAGGCCAGCCTGGTCTACAAGAGCTAGTTCCAGGACAGGCACCAAAAACTACAGAGAAACCCTGTCTCAAAAAATCAAAAAAAAAAAAAAATAAAAAAAACTTGGGTGGCAGGGCATGCAGTTCAGGGATGAACTCCAAATCCATGAGCCCCACAAAAGCACAGGAGTGACAGAAGATGAACCTCCCGTCCTGAGATGCCCAGATGGGAAGACTCCATAGCTCCAGGAGAAAAGGAAACTTTGACCAAACAGGAGCTTTCCATGACAGTGGCAAGTTTATCCACTTTTGCTACTTGAGACTGAACAATGATTTGGATCCGAGGGACCCAGTCTACCCATAGCAAAAGGGGTTTACTAAAACAAGCATGTAAGGCCAAACTGACGTGGCTTCTGTCAAAACAGACATTCATTAAGAGACTCTTTAGTGGTTAAGGTCTGTTGGCCAGAGAGAAAGAAACAGACAGACAGACAGACAGACAGAGGTTTCTGCCTAGATGTGGGGGGATGGGTGCTATAGTGGTCCAGTGCCCCTGGCTCTGAGAAATATCTTTATTAACGAGCACTTCAAGGTAAGGCAGCAATGAAAACCAGATGTGGGATTGTGCAGTCTGCATCAAGTAAGGACCAGAGATAACAAGGGGTAGGGTGGGGTGAGAGCAAGCATAGGTGAGGCCAGAGGTAGATGCAAGTCTCCTATACTTTTTCTTTGCATGCTCCACATGCAGAGAGTAGGCATCCCATCCTTGGTTCAGAGCAATCAGGCTCTCCCCGCTCCAGCCCCTCCAGACTCCCCTTGAGGCAAGTCTTCCAGGGCCAGATTTCCCTTGCAGTTTAAGGAGGGACGCTCTAGGATGCTGCCTGAAGTTTCTGCTGCTGGAAGGTGGTTAACTTTTGAGGTCTCCATTGGTGGCATTTGCTTCAACTTTCCAAGTCTCTGGAGAGACTAGTTTCTGCCTGGGATCCAAGGAGGACATGTTGACTTCTCAGTGCTCTTTCTCACTGTGTGATTTTGGCCATGTGCCTGCACCTCTCTGAGCCTCAAGCTTGCTCACTGGAAAATGAGAGCGTCCAGTCTCTGTCTCGGCTATGTGCAGATCCAAGTGTTCCCATCAATCCATGCCATGGCGTAGTTAAGCACGCCTGTCATCCCATCCCAGTACTCTGGGGGCAGAAACAGGATCCTAAGTTCCAGGCCAGCCTGAACTAACAAGTGGGACCCAGTTTCAAAATCAACAAAATCTGAGCCTTTAGATTTGCAATGGGAGTGAGAGGGTGGGCACAGTGAAGAGAGGCATTGACTTCACTACCACCCCCCCACACACACACACACCCTGAAGACAGACACAACTACCCTGCAAGGCTGAGCAGGAAGGATGTCTCTTAAAGGTCCACTCTCGTCCTGGCTTTGTAGGACCGCCTCCACACCCCTATCCCGGCAAGCAAGAGGCTGGAGGGCTGGGATCCTAGGTATTAGGCTCTAGCCAGGCCAGTCTAGGATCTCTCAAGTGAATGAGCAAACACAGACTTCACAGCAAGGGAGCCCAGAACTGAAGGGAACCCTTACAGGGCAGGGAAATAGTTAAGATGTAAAAAGTGGCGTCTCCTGACCATTATGAGATCTGTTGTGTGTGAATTACTGGGAACAATCTGGAATGGGGAGGCAGATTAAAAACCCAGGCTAAGGTCCGGGCAGGCAGGCCCCTGGCTGCGCTGCCAAGTTCACCAAGAAGCATTCAAAAGATTTGTCAGGCCAGCGGCCCATCTGACTCCGAAAGTCAAAATCTCTTACAGTTCTTTTAACCTGTCAATAAAATTTTGATTCCCCTTACTCTAGGCTCTAGCACGGTTGAGACCGTGCGTCAATTCTCAGTCTAGCTTCGGGAGTTCTGGGGGTCGCTATACCTCCCCACCCTAGCCTAAAATTCAAGGGCCTTGAGGCTTCTCCAGGTCGAATAGCCTCTAGCTAGTGAGTGGCATCTCTAGTGAGTGGAAAGGAGGGGCTGGGGAGGGAGGAAGGAGCTCTGGCAGAGAAGGAGAGGAAGGAGGGGAGCAGGAAGGAGCGAGTCAAGTGAAAAAAAAAATCACTTTTTTTTCTGCTTCAAAACCTTAAGAGGGTTTGGGAGATCTGGAGAACTTTCCGAAGCATCCGAATCTTTTTACAGCTCTTGGTTCTTTCGCTGGGCCAGCTGCGTGGAGCGGTGGGGGTGGAGAAAGAGAGAGGAGGGGAGAGAAAGAGAGGAAAGCAAGAGAGAGAGAGAGAGAGAGAGAGAGAGAGAGAGAGAGAGAGAGAGAGAGAGAGAGAGAGAGAGAGGGAAGAGAAGCAGTCAGGCCGGGCACGGAGCACTGCCACCACCTCCTCGCCTCCCCAACTCCCAGCCAAGGCGCGCGGTGGCGTCCTCGTGCCCTCGCCGGCGCCCCCGCCCGTCGCCAGCGCAGGCCAGGCATGAACGCTGAGACTTGCGTCTCTTACTGCGAGTCTCCGGCCGCTGCCATGGACGCCTACTACAGCCCGGTTTCGCAGAGCCGGGAAGGTTCGTCGCCTTTTAGGGGATTCCCAGGAGGTGACAAGTTCGGTACAACTTTTCTGTCGGCCGCTGCCAAAGGACAGGGATTTGGGGACGCCAAGAGCCGGGCCCGCTACGGCGCGGGGCAGCAGGACCTGGCGGCACCGCTGGAGAGCAGCGCCGGGGCACGGGGCTCCTTTAACAAGTTCCAGCCGCAGCCACCCACCCCGCAGCCGCCGCCTGCTCCGCCCGCGCCCCCAGCGCATCTCTACTTGCAGCGGGGCGCCTGTAAAACACCCCCGGACGGCAGCCTCAAGCTTCAGGAGAGCAGTGGTGGTCACAACGCGGCCTTGCAGGTCCCCTGCTACGGTGAGTGCACGTGCGGATGAAACAGGCGCAGGGACCCTGGGGTTCGAGGCTTCGCTATCCCCCCCCACACACACACACACCAAACCCGCTAGGCTGTTGGGAGGCTGGAGGTGGAGGCTGGAGAAACTCCGGGATTGAGCCCAGATGGAACGGGCTTCGAGAGCGTCTCTGCGTCCTGCTGCGTCTCCAGCCCCGGCCCGGGCTCGAGCGCTGTAGTTGTTCCACTCGCTCTGGAGTCGCTTCCCGGGTTTCTCCTCTGTTCGTCCTAATGTCTCACTTTTCTCTGTCCCGCGGGACCGGATTTGAAGTGGATGCTTCGTCCGGGTTCCCGGCGGGAAGCTGCTAGAAGTTTCTCTTGCTGCGATCCGTGCGCCGCTCCGCTCCGGAGCCGCTGGGCGCCGGCTTCCCGGCTCCGCGCACTGCGCCGGAGGTAAGAAGCCGCAGGTGCCCAGAGCGCAGGGAAGTCCTGAGCGCTGTCCCCCAAGCCTTCGGTAGAAGCCGCGGCACTGTGTCTCTTGCAGACCTGGGTTTGGATTACCTGGTGCATCAGAAAACCTGAGACCTGGTCCAGAGAGCGGACCGCCTAGGGAACTGCAGCCCAGCCGTCTGAGATGTCTGAAAGTAGCCGGCATGAGGTGGGGGGGGCACGGTTTAGGACCCATTGGGTGCGAAAACAGTAGTTCTGAAATACAACCAGCACAGGACCGCGGAAAGAAGGAAGAATCCGGGTCCCGATTTGGGACCACAAGGCACCTGATTGAGAAGGCCTGAATGACCTCCAAGCCCCCTTGAACGTGGCTGCAGGGTTCCGGCCTGGGTCCTCGGTGCTCCGCCACCATTGGTCAAATGAGTTAGGAAAGAAAGTCACCCAAACCCCTAAACTTTCTCTTTTTTTATAGCATCGGAGTTAGGAAACTCCAAAGGCAAAGAAGAGAGAAAGGACCTTCTCGCAGGCCTTTGTCTTTAGGTTAGGCCCTAGTGAGATGGGTTGGTCCTTACTGAGCGACGACTCTGGCTGCCAGGTAGGGTATAGAGGCACTAAGCCTGGGGACAGAAGTGGGACATGTGGAGGTCTTGATGGACAGAATAATCTCAGGAACATAGCACGAATTTTAGTATGTATGTGCACACACACTTCCTCATTTTGAGCTCAATCACAGACAGGACTGGAGCAAACTTCTGGGGTACTGTGGACATTTACCTAAACTTGAATTCTACACACACACACACACACACACACACTTCTTTATTAATCAGCATGGCACACACCAAATGCCACTCATGTGGCTTCAAAAAAGCTACAAACCGTCAAACTGACAGGATGGGACTCAAAGCAGATCTAGAAAGAGCTAGTGGCCTTTCCCTAAGTCTGCCACCTCTCCTCTCCATGCCTGGCTGGAATGATACAGGGGCTCCTTCCATGCCCAGCTCCAGAGCCCAGGCCCGGTCACTGGTGACTACCAGGTGAGAGCAGAGGCAGACTCACTCGGGAACTCGCAGAAATCTACAGTTCAAAGCCAGGGGGCTCAGCTAATCTCTACCCAACTAACTGTACTGCTTTCATGGTTTAAACCCATCCATTGGCATGGCCTCTGAGGAGGCTGAGGTACTAGTGAAGAAGAGTCAAACTGCTCTGTCTCTTGGTGAGAAAGATGCCCTCAGGCCCCTAGGGTAAAGAAAGAGGTTAGGCCTCTGCCTGTCCTGTAGGGATCTTCAGGACTGACTGGCCACTATATCACCAGCATTAGCCATTGTGGCCAAGGGAAGGAGCAGCCACTTGACCTGGAACTGCCCCTAACCCACAGAGTGACCCCAGAGTGAGTAACTCCACTCAATTCCTATTTCCTCCTTGATACCAGGGCAGTAAAGGAGAGATCGTAAAAGCTGGACCCCTCCCCCATGCAGCCTTCCTCCTGTGCACTTCCATTCCCTCAATTGCTATGCTGCTGGATCCCCAAGTCTGAGGACAAGGCATGACCCTGTCCTTGCTGGGACAAAGTCATAAAGGGCAGGCTGGGAAGAAGGACAGCAGGAACCTGCCAAGATACCACTGCATCGCTGCCTGAAATGGAGGCGATCCCTCCAGGAAACCACCAAGGAAGACCAAATCCCTGTCCCTGTCCCCTCTCAGAGACAGGGCTCTCTGCCCCAGATTTCAGATCTACATAGGATGAGGCACACTGAGTCCAAGATGTAGACACTAGGCACTGGGAAGCAGAAACAAGGGCCGAGCCCTTTCGGAAGTAATGGGGAGAAGGTCTGTGGAGTTGGTGTTCTAATCTGCCAGCAAGCTGAGAAACCAAGACACCAATTCTCTAACACTGTTGTGAGGTGTACACTCAAAGCTAGGAGGTTGGGGCTCCAGAAAAAAAAAAACCCTGAGATGTTCTCAGGAATTTGGCAAAACTCCGAAGCAGAGATGGGTTTGGAAATAGGCCTTGCCTTGGTGACTGGATCCTCAAGCCCAGGCCGATCAGTCTTTGCAACTTCTGCGGGTTATAGGAGTCCAGACCCCAAAGCAGTTCCGAGTGGAGGGGAGCCTCCGCGACTTCAGCCTCTGTTTCACCTTGAGGTCCCTTGGGAGGAAAGTACAGGCCTGGAGGCTACGCTTACCCAGAGCTGAGAGAGTGCAGGCCGTAGTCTTCCGAGACTCCAGAACTGGAGCTAAGGAAGATTAGAATTCCCTTGTGGCTTCAGGAGTCCTTACTGGGCGTCCTTACTGGGTTCCGACCTCAGTTTCCTCACCTCTACTAAAAAGGGCAAAGCTCAGTGTCACTCTGTGGTCTCCTGCGAACACAGGGTCATTGCGTTTTTTTTTTTGAAAGGGCCCCCTGAAGGAGCCCTCGCCCACTGTGATCTAGACCCCACCAGGCTCGCTACGGTGCTTGGCCAGGGCGGCTCGGCGAGAGCTGTTCGCCAGGGTGGAGACCCGCCGCTGCGGTGCAGGGCTAGGAAAAACCCAGGACTGCGACGTTCAGCCCCGCAATCCTCCCGTGGCCTCGCGCAACCTTGCCGGTACCTCTGAGGGTGCGGCTCCGCTGGGAACAGCCCTGCCACCTCCTCTTTCGCTTTCGATTCGGTGCACGCAGGTTTTCGTTGAAGGCAATTTGGGACCTCCACAGCCCATCTGGAATGCAGCGCCCTTGGCGGCGCCCAAGTCTCAGGGCGCTCCGGCCTGGCTCGAGCCCGAGTGGCGCCACCGAGGGCCGTGTTCTGATTTTTTGAATTAGACGAAATGTTAAACTCTGATAGTATTTCTCTGCCTCCCCCTCCCCAGTATAGGCACAATCCACACAAGGTGACTCTTACCTGATTTAGTCAAGGAATCAATCGGGATCTTTTGTAAATCCTCCACCCCAGAAAGTGGAGAGTGGGGACGGAAGGGGCTGGCCGAGCAACTTTAAGTAGTCCCCAGGCCTTTCAGAGAGAATTAAATCCCTCAGTGAAGGCAAAGATCCCCTGCCAGTTTTAGAGGAAAGGTAGGGAAGGAATAGTTTTAATTTTTTTTTAACTTTGTTCATTTCCATAGTCCCCACCCAGCCTGCTCCAACAAGCCAGCCCCCAAGACACGTTCTTAACCAGAGAGACAGAAAAAAAGTTTAATATTATTTTGAAATCAATGGACTTGGCATACACTTTTCTTTAATTTACACATAGTGAGGTTCAACGTCTTACATGGAAAAGTCGGGAAAATGGTTAGAAACTCGCTCAAGTCATGGTCCTGTGTCTTGACTATGTGCACGAGAAAATTTGAGGAAAATAAAAATTTGTGAATTAGGACAATTTCAGGAAAGAATTCGAAGCACCGGGGATCCCGCCTTGTTTCTGAGGGCAGTGTGACAAGGATGCAAACTCTGGGATATTTGCTCGGCCCCGACCCTAACCCAAGGCTACAAACCAGCTTAGCCTAGAACCTCTCTCAGGCTCTCCTGGAGCCTTCAGAGCATACAATTGCCCCTAAGGTTCCCGACGCGGAGGAAAACGAATTATTATACCCGTATTAAATCTTGCTAACATCCCAAAGAGCTTTGGTTTCCAGCGGCATATGGACAGACTTTTCATGGAGAAGGTCTTGATCCAGTTCGAGAGCCCGTGGAGGAGTTGCTTCTGTGGCAGGCTGAAAAACTTCTGTAGCAACTGAGAGGGAGGAGAGGTTGGCGTTTGAGCAGGGTTGGGGCTTGTCTGCTGACTCCTTGGACCTTGGGGTACCCGAGGCAGCAGGCAGGGACAGGACAAGAAAGCTAACTGCCTAAGCCTCCTGCGGCTTGCGGGTCAGGGACGCGCGCGCACACGGAGGTCGCGCTCCAGTGGCGTGGCCAAGAGCACACTAATACAAAGTACTTAGAAAAAATTGAAAATTCTGGAAAGGAGATCTTAGGGCCTTGGTGCTGCAGCGTCCTCTGTCCCGAAGCCTCTTCCCTCAGGAAGCCGGAGAGCTTAAGCGCAGTCCCAGGTTTGGGTGGGATGGTGACTCACTCGGTCTTGTGACCAAATGTCGGCTTCAGGGTGCCACTTACACGTTCACGGACAACTACGGGCCTCTCTAGGCATAGTTAGAGACCGTGTGCTCCCTTCATTGAGGAGTTAAGGATGGTCATCAGACCGGGAAACCACACCAGTGCTTGGACTCGAGCGACAGCTGGGTGACGATTCCTTCCAACGAATTCAGGACATAAGTCAATGGTGACCCCGTGTTTAAGCGCTAAAAGCCACCAGCTCAGCACCACTAAACAAGTGGGGGTTGGTTCTTCTTCCAAACAAGACCCCTTGGGAGAAGCACCCGGCTCCCTCACTCAGCCCCTTAACCACCGTTTCTTCTCAGAGACCAGTTACCAAGGGCTCCCAGGGATCGCACTTCTCTGGTATAATTGTGCCATTAAAGGTGCTTCTGTTAGTTAATCTTTTAGAGGTGCGGAGTACCCTGGGGCGGCAGGGAAACGGGAAGCTCCAGCAAAAATTAAGTCTGGTTCAGATGCCTCCTGTGCCTTCAGGATGCTGCTTCAGGTACCCCAACGCGTTAGATTCTTTCCCTCCGTCCCCGCCCCCCCCCCCCCCGCACATTCTGAAACCCATGACTCTTTTTTTTTCATTATACACACACCCACTCCCAACCTTCAGCACCAAGGAAGAAAAAGAGCCGGAGAGGGGAAAAAGTTGAACCGGGGTTCAGATATTTGCAAAAGGTTGCTTGCTCAGAGGAGCGAGTGGCAGCGGGTGATACCCGGGGAGCCTCAGCTTCAGGTTTACTTGAGAGGCAGCAGGAGAAATCTCTCTCGCACAGGGTACTCCTGGAGAAGAGGAGTCACCAGGAGATAACTTGAGGGTGAGAAGTGTCACTGTCTTTTGCGACAGTACTTGTGCTTAGGAACCAACCTCACGGTAACTAGCTAAGGTCCCGTTACTGCGCCTCGTTCAGAATAGGGAAGGAAGCCTGGCGCCGCACATAGAATTCTTAAAGCGGATAAAGTGGCGGGGGTTGGGGTGGGGGTGGGGGCGAAATTTTCGTCCTGAACTGGGAGCCCTTGCACTTTCTAGAAGACTGTACCCGCTACCCTGCGCTACCGAGAGCGCGATCCAGAAGAGTCGGCTGCTAGTCCGCGGAGGGTTTGAGTCCGTGGGCAAGCTGATCTCCGAGGTCTCTATTCCACGGTCGTCTCCGCTCCTGTCTGAGAGGGTCTGTGAGAGTGCTAGTCCGGGTTTCCTCCTCTGCTTTCCCACTCATACAGGATTTGGTCTCGGAGGGGTCTAGATAAGTGGGCAGAAAAGTCTTCCCTGGAAGCGGGAGCCAGTCCTGAACGGTGAGCAGTTCAGGAAGTAGAGAGCACTGACAGTCCTAGAAGGTGGGGCTGGATGAAAGGTCGGGGCTCCTCACCAGGCTTTAAATATGAGAAAAGGTAAGCTACTGTTCCTTGGTGCTCACATGGCACCAGACTCAAGCCAAGGATGCATTGTT
The DNA here is from genome assembly GCF_982192425.1 of Myodes glareolus. NCBI lineage: Eukaryota > Metazoa > Chordata > Mammalia > Rodentia > Cricetidae > Myodes > Myodes glareolus. The sequence goes on along the minus strand of NC_142035.1, from coordinate 85,211,189 downwards.
TCCGGCATCTCCCCATTCTGATGTTCCATTTGCATTCCCTGACTCTATACTTCCCAATTCCTACCAAGAGCAATAAGGGTTTGGTAAACCAAGAGAATGTGGGCCTTCTGTGGCTGGAGTCTAATCCCTTCTGGTGTGCATCCCGGAGCTTGGCTGTAAGGATGAATGGAGAATCGGTGTTTTATTCAGAAGGTTGGGTGCATCTGTGAAAGTAGGCCAGGACCATAGGGCTCGCTCTCTGGCTCTCGCCCCCCCCCAGTCGGTCTCTGTCTGTCTGTCGGTCTGTCTGTCTGTCTGTCTCTCTCTCTCCGTGTGTGTCTCTCTCTCTCTTTCTCTGTCTGTCTGTCTGTTTCTTTTTCTCTCTCTGTCTATCTGTCTGTCTGTTTCTCTCTCTGTGTCTCTCTGTGTGTCTGTCTGTTTCTCTCTCCCCCCCTCTGTCTGTCTCTGTCTATCTGTCTGTCTGTTTCTCTCTGTGTTTATCTGTCTGTCTGTCTGTTTCTCTCTCTCCTCTCTCTCTCTCTCTCTCTCTCTCTCTCTCTCTCTCTCTCTCTCTCTGCAATGTGAGCTGGCATGTATCCCACCCATAGTTACTCTGCCCTCTTCCTTCTTCTGAGTGAGTCAGGCTACAATTGTGTGTATTAATTTTTGTGTACTTCTATATGAAAAATGTACATGACTGGGGACCATTTCGTTACTCCGGCATGGGAACCTATGTGCGCAAGAGTAACTGTGTGTGGCTCTGAAAGTCCCTCCTAGCCTGTGCACAAGCAAGCCTCGCCTTCAGAGGGCTGTGCCTGAGGGAGGCTAAACGGCTGCATGTTTCTGGCTTCAAATCTCCCTTCTGGCTGCCTACTGCAGCTTCCCTGAGGCTGACTCACAGACAGTAGAATCTCCAGGTGGCAGGTCTCCAGCCAGCCCTGGCATCCCAGCTGAGCCCACCTGCTGTGCAGCGAGACTTGCCCCCATCTCTAGGGGCTGGGATGTTCATTTTGCCTGTGTGGCAAGCTCTCCTGGCACCATCCTGATGTAGTTTTCAGATTACCTTTATTAGATGAGTAGGATCCCAGGAGATAAGCCCCACCAACCCAGGTTGTAGGGAGAGCAGGGACTCCTCTTACCATTGAGTGCAGAGACAGCAGGATCTGGAGACCATCTGCTTGGGTCACCTACTGTTCTTGCATGGAGGTACATAAGCCACATTGCATGGGTACCCCTAGGTGAAGGACCCACCTGTCCTTCTATTACATGACTGTCTACCCAGTTTGGAGGACCTTGATAATGCTCAGGAACCACTGTCCCCCAACACAGACTTCAGTGGGTCTTGATATCCCATTGATGTCCTGCCCTATGTTGGAAGAAATGGCAGTCCTCTATGGCCTGATGTTCTGTTTCACAGACCGGGGCCTAGGACGCCTGATTCCACCCATTTGTGGCTCATCAAGATGTCTGTCACCGAGCCAGGCCCTGGGAGGCCTGAGAAGTGCTGCACCCTGCCTCTGCTTTCAGGTCCAGAGGCAGACAAGCAACCTCCAGTTCCCCTTCCCTGGCACAGTGCTGGACTGGGAAAGACTCCCTCGAGCTGGCTCATAGACTCAAGGGGAGAGATGCCCCTGTGTACCGAGTTAGTCAGAGGCCACCACCTCTCCCCACCCGGGTTCCCTCCTCCAGTAAGCTGAGGGAGATAAGGCATATGAAGACCCTTCTCAACTCTCTTCTCCCCCTCTATGCAGATGAAGGGATCTGGCTGCAGGTGCTGGCATTTCAGTGAAATTAACCATGACCTTTAGCACAGTGCCCACTTGTGCTCTAAGAGTCACTAGTGACTTCATTTGTTGGATGTGGCTGTTTGGGACTTGCTGACTAAGAGTGAAGGGAGCAGGAGAACGAACGTGTGAGCATGGCATGTGCCTCCAGCATCGAAAGATCCTGGGTTGCTGAGCTTTTGGCCTTACCCATCACCCATCTTTTGGAGGGAGCTGGAGTCAAAGTTCCAATAAGGTGTCCTGTCTTTATTATTGCTGTGCTGGAGATCAAACTTAGGTCTCGTATACCACGTCAGACCCTGATCACATTTTAGGGTAGGAAAGGGGACTTCGAGGTCCCAGAAGTCTTCCTGGCACTGTCTCTGGCCCCACCATTCAGCCGCCTTCATATCCAGTTCACAACCGAGCTGGGATCAGTGAGTCCTTAAACTTTAAGAAGGGACTCTGCCTCATGACAGTCAACACAAGCATGTGCACGCCTCTCCAGCACAGGTCCCCATATCTGAAACAACCCCTCCAATGAATCTGAAGGTTTTAGAAGACTTGGTCCAAGTTCTGGAACCAAGCAAACCTTAGAAACCTCAAGGGCCTGCCTGCCTGCTTACTGCATTGTATTCAGAAGGTCTGGCCACTTGCACAGGGAAATTTTAGCAGGCCTTCCTTGCCTGGACCTTTCCTTCGTTTCCCCTCCTTCAGGATAGGTCAATAGGGCACAAAGAGAGGCCTCTGCAGTTGCTGTAACGTAGGCCAACCCAGTGTTCCAGGCAATGCACTGAGTCCCTCCTGTGTTCTAGTTCATTGCATCCCCTTTACGATGCTGTGAAATGGGTAGACTCACCAGAGACCTGGTAGACAATGAGGAACACATGAGGCTGGGGCAGATAGGAAGGAACGAACAAGTTCCTAGTAGCCACAACACTAAGAACCTACAAAGCCTCCTTTTCAAAAATGAACCTGATTATACTTAGAGTCATCTCAACTCTCTTGCAGAAGACCAAAGGGGTCTTCATTCGTACCTAGGGATGCCCGACTAAGACTAAATAGACATTGGCCCCTGGTAGGGTAGCGTTCCAGGCCTGAGTTGGATTTCAGGCATGGCTTCTTCACCTGTGCCTGGTGAGGCCTGCATGGCACAGGTGCCAACCGCTGGAGGGGGGCTGCACTGTGAAGTGCTGGTCAAGACAGAAGCGTTGAGAATGAGGAGAACAGCAGTGAGGCGCTGTCTCTGCACTTCCAGATTGTTTCTCCAGGCCCTAAAAAGGCCCAGGATACACAGCAGAAGCTCAGCCGGTGTTTGCTGATAAATGAGCGATATGGGCCGCGAACATTCTAGAAGCACTGTGATGTTTCCCCTCCTCTTTCCTTCCTCTGTGGAGGTGGGGCGGCAGCCAGATATGTGGACCTCTTTTATCCTTGTGGAAAATGATTTCACTCTGCAAGGAGCTTGTGGTTCAGGAGCAGGGAGGTCTTGGGGAGACAAGTCATTTGTTTTGCAGAGTTGTGGCAGTTTGGAGGAGTTCCCTCTATCCCTAACGGTTCTCCTTTGGGCTCACCTCCAATGCCACAGGCCTGGTGTCCAGCTGCCATGCCTGCTGCTGGGGCTGGCTCTCATCAGGCGGGTGTTCTCCCTCCCAATCTCCTCAGACCTTGCCTGCAGTTAGCGCTGCCTCCTGCAGCACTCAGAGTGGTTTTTCCTCCCTGGGAACCTATCTATTCTCCCCTTGAGATTCTGGACTCCCCAGCAAGGGACGTGGCTCTCTGTTCTCACCCACACGGCACCTGGGTTCTGCTTGGGTCACCTGCTGAGGGCTAGGCTCTCTCCCAGCTCTTCTGTTTCATGTGGCCCCCAGTATTCGTGTGGGCATGATTACACACACACACACACACACACACACCTCTAGTCTGGGAATGTTAGCACTCCAGGGTGGCTTCCACTATTTCAGACTGCTAGGTACTTGGGGGAGAATATGGACAGAGATAGAGCAGGGCGAGGCTCCCTTCTCCTTCCCTAAAGAGAGAACAGCCTCATGGCAGGTTGTGGCCAATGTCCTGGGTAGGTTTCTCTCCACCAGCAGATCCTATGTACAGTATCCTGGCTAGGCACCGTCCAGAGTCTGACTGTGAATGAGTTGATTCCTGTCCTCATAGCCACCAGCCTTACCAGGATGAGCCACATGGGGAATCCCCAGAGAGGTGGCAGTGGTCTAGGGCTTCCTAAGGACATCTGAAGTAGCCCTCAGAGGCTCATTTGGAGCCAGTTGGCAGAAGGAGCAGGAAATAGCCCTCTGCCATCAGGAAACTGCCTGAATCCAGGGTCTGAGTTAGCAAAGGTCTGAGTGTGGCCCTGATGGCTGCAGGGAACTGGACCCTAGGACTGGCAGGGGCCAGCTGTGCCGACTTTCATTTTCTGCTAAGGCTTGAGGCTTAGGAGAACCCCAGGGGGTCGCTGAGGGGCCTGTGAAGGCCCACCGCAGATGAATGTTGTTAGTGTTTCTTGTGACTTTTCAAAACATTTTCAAAAACTTCGACCATCAGGGAGATGGCGTTTGTTCATTTCTTGGTTTGCTTTCTTAATAGTGGTAACACGCACATACATGACATGACTCTGAGTGTAGAGACTCACACGCACATACATGACATGACTCTGAGTGTGGTGACTCACACGCACATACATGACATGACTCTGAGTGTGGTGACTCACACGCACATACATGACATGACTCTGAGTGTGGTGACTCACACGCACATACATGACATGACTCTGAGTGTGGTGACTCATACGCACATACATGACATGACTCTGAGTGTGGAGACTCAAGGCTGTAATCCCAGCTGAGGCATGAAGTTTGCTATGAGGGTGAGGCTAGCTCAGGCTACATCAGGGACCTTCCTAAGGTCCATCACAGGACTGTGTGGCAGGAAACGGGCCCTTGCTATACAGGTCCTGTGCAGGTGAGTTCCAGGGCAGCGTGAGCTACATAATGAGTTCTTCACACACACACACACACACACACACACACACACACACAATTATATCTAACAAAGTTAATTATTTTAACCCCTTTAGGTGTACAATTCAGTGACATTAAACACATGGAAAGATTTATAGCATCTCCTCTATTTCCGGAACTTTCCTGTCATTTGAAATAGAATCTATACCCATTAAACAAAAGTTTAACATCCTCTTTCCTCTGGCTCTGGGTAGCCTTTACTTTGCTTTCTGTCTCTATGAATTTTTCTCTACTCTCATTTAAATTTGTGCTTTGGTTCATAACTATCCATATATGTTTTTAGCCACCTGTGCAACTTCAAAGCCTTGTCCAGATCCTTCTCCAGTGTTTGATTCTGTTTGTTTGGATGTTTTGTTGTTAAGTGGAAAGAATTAACATTATTTGTGGCAACAGGGATTGAGCCCATGCATGTATCCTACCACTGAGCTTTAAGTATTTTGGATAGTAATTTCTTATCAAAAAGACGTATCACAAAGTCTCTCCTCCCGTGGGTCATCTTTGCCTCTCTGGATGCTGTGCCGATAAATGTTTTTCATTTTGAAAAAGTCTGGTTTATCCCTTTCCCATTTTTGGTGTTGCATCTGCATTGATGACATCTGTGTCAAGAACTCCTATCTCCTTCTGCTGCCTTTGGACTTGTTCCAGGTCTTCCATTCATTTTGTGTCCATCTTTGGGTCCAGCATGAGAAGGGCACTAGCTACATCTATGGGCTTTTGGTTCCTGGCACCCAGAAGAAAAGGCAGCCGTCTCTCCATGGAGTAGCCTTGAGACACTGCCTCAGAACTGCTCCCGTGGGCACCTGGCAGCTTCCCTCTGTGGTCTCTGTTCTCTTGTATTGGTCCATTCCGTGTGTCTGCCCCAGCAGGGCTTTCTCATGTGAAGTTCAGGATAGTGAGTGCATAGGGAAACCCAGCGGTCACTCTGTTTCTCTTCTTGCCTCCAGCTCAGGGACTGGCCAGTCACAGAGATTCAACTCAGGGACATTTTTTTTTCAGGAACCAGAGCTGAAGGGAGGGGCAGAAGCTAGAGCTGCAGGCCAGGGCTCCAGAGATGCCCACTAAAATCCTAGCTATTGCGGGGGTTGGGGGGAGGACGGTTCTCTGGGTCCAGTTAACTCTAATAAGGATGTAACCTCATGTCATGAGCCTCATGTCCCAAATCTTCCCCCTGTGTGCCAGGAGAATTCCCAGGAAGGAAGCCTATGACTTCCCCCTGCAGGCTCCACGCTGTCAGATCTCTTGTGTAACATTTATTCCCAGAAAAGGCACTTGCATGACCATCTCCTGCCTAACCATCAGTGTGTGAGTCCACCAGGCCTCAGGCCCCAGGCACTGGGCCCCATGAGAAAAGACTCCCTTGCCTAAGCATCAGCCCAAATGATCAGTCACAGTCTGCTAGACCTAGTCTGCAGGAAGGTAGCACAAACAATTTCTAAAACCTGTTTTACTTGTGTGCGTGTACATGCATACATGTATCTGTATGATGTGTATGTGACAGTGTACATGTCATAGCATGTGTGCAGAGTTCAGATGTTTTGCATGCATACATGTGTGATGTGTGTGCATGTCTATGTACAGGCGCTCACGTTGTGTGTAACCCAAAGTTGATGTTATGTGCCTTTTTTGTTTTGTTTTGTTTTTGTGTTTTGTTTTTCAAGACAGGGTTTCTCTGTAGCTTTGAAGCCTGTACCAGAACTAACTCTTGTAGACCAGGCTGGTCTCGAAATCACAGAGATCCGCCTGCCTTTGCCTCCCAAGTGCTGGAATTAAAGGCATGTGCCACCACTGCCTGGTGTCATGTGCCATCTTAATGACTCCCCACTCTATTGATTGAGGCAGGGCCTCTTAACAAACCTGGAGTTCCCCAGTTCCGGCTAGTCCAACTAGCTAGCCTGCTTGGGAAATCTGCTATCACAGACTGTAGTCCTGCCTACCCAACTTTTGCATGGATAGATTCTGGGTACCAGAACTTGGGTCCTTAAGTCTGTGAAGCAAGAGCTTTAACAACTAACCACCTCCCTCGTGAGAGTTCTTTGAAGGCAAGTATCAAACAGTCTTTTCTAGACCTTAGAAAATTAAACAGTGACTTTGCAGTGTATTTAGCCGAGACTTCCTCCTTCCCATCCAAGAGAGAAAAGGTCTTGCCCCCAGAGCCTGTTTGCCAGTGAGTCTTTGCCACAGGACAACCACACTTGAGAAAGGAAGCTGGGCACAAGGGAGAGAAGCAGTCTCTTTCCAGACTAACATGATTCCTCCGAAGGCTGGAAAGGCAGCTCCACCAGAGCTTGGCACTTCCACAGGTGTTTAAAGACAGACAGACAGACGTAGGGCAGGGAGAGGCCATGGAGACGGGTAAGATATCTTTCTTGCCCGAGGAAGCTGCCAGGAATACATATATCAAAGTACATGTAATGAAAGGAATGGGCTTCAATGCCTGGCTTTTCAGACAGTTTCAAATGTTCCAGAAATTTACAGTGGTCACAAATGTTTCACCTGTGAGAGGACAGATATTTCATACAGGTATGAAATGAGCTCTTATTGGAGGGGACCCTGGCAGCCACATTGCACAGGGGTTTATGATCCTTACATTTCCTGACAATTGGAGTGGGAGAGACTTAGAGAAGAGAAGGCACAGGAAAGGACTGGGAGGTGTGGGTGCTCCTGCAGCTGAGGGGTCTTCCCTTCCTTCTTGCAGCTGTGTGCACTCTATAGATAGGTACACAACTGTTGCTCTCCCAAAGATGCCATTGGAGGCCAGGTGGAGGGACAGCTTGGGAGCCTCCTCTGGTGGGGACGGTCAGCATCTCTAGTATGGAGACTAGCTAGGCAGAGCCTCAAGCTGGCCTCTTCAGCACACGACAGCCTCGGCGTCCTGGCGCATAGATCAGTGTTCCCTAGGTCAGGTGACTTGTCCTCATTCTGCCACCCTGTGCCTGCCACCACCTTCCTCCCTGAGAGGGGGGGTCACCATGCTTTCCATTCCCGCCACCTGGAACTTTTCCAACTCTTTAAGGTAGTCCAGAATGAGTGGGTGGATGAGGGACCAGAGGAAGGAGAACTGTGGATAAACCTGGGCCTGTCCTACTCCCGACCCGTTTCATTCCTTCATGTTGCACAGCACTTAAACTTCCCATTTTTAAATATTTCAATATACAATATAAAATATTTAAATATTTCAATATACAATATTTTGTCCATGTACGCCTGAAGGCCAGAAGAGGGCGCCAGACTTCATTACAGATGGTTGTGAGCCACCATGTGGTTGCTGGGAATTGAACTCAAGACTTTTGGAAGAGCAGGCAGTGCTCTTAACTGCTGAGCCATCTCCCCAGCCCCTAAACCTCCCATCTTGCCTCAGTGTCCCTGAGGGGCATCAGGATGCGGGCTTTCTTTTGTTGCAAGAGGAAACACAGGATCTGGTTTACCAAGTTACTGACATTTGGGGAAAAACTCAAGGCCACTCAGTTTAGAGGCAGTGAGCAGACGGATCACAAGGTTAGAAGTGGGATGACGTGGATTCAAGTCCCAGCTTTCACTGTACCCAGCCACACAAGCTGGCACACAAAGCTTGGGTTTTGAGCTGAGCCTTCATTGGCAGGAGCTGAGAAACCTACAGAAGAGCAGCTTATAGGCTAGACAGAGTCTTTGTGGGCCTCTCAGTCCCCAGTTCAATCCCGAAGCAGCCAGCCCTCCTTCTTGTGGACCTGGTGGTCAAGCAGGACACAATGCTCACTTACCTAGAAGCCCCTGTGACAGCTAGATGGCACTTGTCTCACGTCTGTGCTTCCAATTAGGCTATGGCCGTGTGTGTGTGTGTGTGTGTGTGCACTCATGCCATAGCACACGTGTGACCATCAGAAGGATTTATAGGAGCTGTTTTTTTCTCCTCTCACTGTATAGGCTCAGGGGATTGAACTCAGGTCATTAGACTTGGCAGCAATTGCCTATGCCTACTAAGCCATTTTGCCAGTCTAAAAAACGGAAGCCCCACCAGATTCAGAATCTTTTTCCAGTTCTCAGCTCCGATAGCAGCATACCTTTGCTGGCAAACTGCTGTAGTCTACAGGCATGGAAGTCAGTGCTAAAGGAACTGCAATGGGAGCTTCTGAAACACTGGTGAGATGGGGCTCTCAAAGAGCTGGGCGAGGTATGTGTGCTCTGGAGTTGGCATCAGCCTTGGGCTCTGCTGAGGATGTGGGGACTAGGCATTGGAGGCTGAGGATACTGTGGCATTGGAGGCCACTCACTGCACGCTACCCAGGCCCTGTGCCTTTCGTGATGACATCCTGGAGAAGGCCAGCTTCCTACTGGCCACCATCTATCATTTCTTGATAAAGGCTTTCCATTTTGATAAAGGTTCAGACATAGGGAAAGCTGCCAAGTGTCCTGGGGAATCCCAGATGCCATTCTGCTGATACAAGTTTACACTCGGAGTCCCTGACAGTCAGTGACATTGGTCCATGCACAGGGTCTAGACAATTTTAAACAAGTTACCTGCCCTCTTTGGCCTCATTTCTGAAGTTGTGGAATGGGTTATTTTTACATGGTGTCTGTAAACAGGGAGTAAATAGCAGTAGCAGAGGGAGTCCTAGGACCATGTAGAATACACAGCATATTTCCTATTTTCTGTGATGCTCTTTGTTAATCCCCTTTCCCCTTGGCTCTGAGAAGCCCACTCCACCCTCTACACCAGGAAAGAGTCTCCCCCATGAAAAGGAGAGCCCAGAGAATGTCTGTGTGAGACGGGGCTGTGGCACCTGCCTCTGTTAAGGAGAACCCTCAGGAGGAGCTCACAGGCCAGGAGTGACAGTCTGTCATTGAGATGCTGGTGATCTTCACCAGGTCTCTATCGGGTGCCTCATTTTGCCCATGAAGATTCTGAGAGTGTGAAATGAGCTATGAGGTGTAGGGAGGTGCGGGCTCTTTCAGGAAGTGCTGGGACTTGCCTTGCCCATACCTGCGCCCCTAGTAAAGATGGTACCAGGGCAGGAGAATAGTAGTACTAAATACCTGCTGAACTGGTAGATCCTCCCACCACTTTAAGGAGTGGGGGCCCCAATCTGCTTGCCTTGGGCCCAGAAACACTTTATTGGAACTACAGTGCCTCTTAGTGGTAAGTGTGTGAAACTGCAGCCTTGGTCTGGGCCTCTGGGAGTTGGACCTCGAATCTTTACACAAAACCCTGAGGGCTAGCAGTTGCCTGGAGACCCCTCCCAAATGCTGGTTACCCACAGGACTTGGACCTCCACAATGCCTTTGTGCCCTCCTGGTGGCATAGATTCACGGAGAGTTGTAGAACTGAATAAACATTAATTGTTAGCCCAGAGGATTGTTCGAGGCCCAAGCAGCCACAGGGCCACCTTTGGCCCTTCATGCCTGCTTTATGACTGGTTTCTCTGAGTTCCTTCTCGAAAGGTCTCTTCTACAGCCTTGGGGCAATCATCCCACACAGGGAATGGGAGCCCTGCCCCTGTAGGGGACCTGGAGCTAACACAGCAGGAAGGAGCTTGGGAGTTCTATGCACACACTGCACACTTACGGCACTAATTTTAGGGGTGTATCCTGAGCACACCTATCGGCTTAGATTCTGTTCTGTATAACTAGCTGCCAAGTGTTTAAGAGCTCAAGGAGAGTGACATTTCGCGGAGCCTGGGAAGCCCAGCAGAAGCAGCACAGAAAACAGATTTCTCGAGGTAGCGATCAGAGCTGTTAATGAAGCTGAGGTCTTGTTTCCATCCGACACCATCGAAACGATTTTAAAAATGTCCCATGTTGGCCCTGAATGGGGAGGACCCAGCCGGTGGCTGAGGACACAGGCCCACTTCTGGAAGGCAGTTTAACTGTGTTTCCCAGAGGCCTGGAGACGCATCTATGACAGGATCGTGATGTCCTTATTCTTGGAGCTGCTTTAAGGTATGAATGAATGAAAAGAGACTGAAATTCCAGATGCCATCTCAACCGTGCCACGATCTCTCCCAGGCAGAGCCGTGGCCAGCAGCAGAAGGCATCTTCTGTGTGACAGGGTGGAGCCCTGTACAGTAGGAGAAGAGACACAGGGCAGGCAGAGTGAGGCCAGAAAGGCTCTTACAGAACGGTGTGCTCATGTGCACAGGAGTTAAAGGCCCCTCCTTTTGGATTTTGACTTGACTGGTTTTTAAACATTCTATAGAGAAACCAGGATACAGTGATAAGGACAAAAAATCCACAAAAGTAGCAGAGAAAGACAGAGATGTGCAGGAGACAGCAGCGCCCAGAGATGTGCTGGGCAGAAGGGTGACTGCAGAAGCAGGAAGCCCAAGGCATATGGGGGGGGGGGAGTGGAAGTGGGCATGTGGGGAGCTGGGCAGGTGATAGTGGGTGAAGCAAGAGGGGGTGAGCTAGCTCACAGATCCCTAAAAACCACTCTGAGGTTGGCCAGTTTAGAAGAATGAAAAGAAAATATGATGCCCTCTCACATTTGAGTGTCAAATGCAGAAGGAATCATTCTGTGGATTTCTCATCAATAGCTGGTGTGTTTCTCTGCTAAGCTTTTAAAAACAGGGTCCCTCTATATATCCCTGACTATCTTGGGACTTACTGTGTAGATCAGGCTGGTCTAGAACTCAGAAATTCACCTGTCTCTGCCTCCCCAGTGCTGGGATTAAAAGCGTGTGCCACTACCTTCCAGCTTCTGGTGTCTTTAATAGTGTGTGTGTTTGTATGTGTGTGCATGTGTGCTTGTGTGTGCTGGTGCACATCCATGTGGAAAGCAGAAGTTGTTATCAAGTGAGTGTTCTTTGATGGTTCCCTACCCTATTTCTTGAGACAGCATCTCTCACTGGACCTGGAGGTCACTCATTGGCTAGGCTGGCTGGCCAGTGAACCCCAGAGATCCTCCTGCCTCTATCTTCCCAGACTTGGGACTACAGGCCTGTGCTATTGCCCCTGATTTTATGTGGGTTCTGGGGATCAAACTCAGGTCCTCCTCCTTGCATAGCAAGCACCTTCCTAGCTGAGTCATCTCCCCAGGCCCTGGTGTTCGCTGTTGATATACACGTACTGTTTAAAGGAACATCGTGTCCTCTATTAGACATCTGAATGAGGCTCCTGGGAGCTAGAGGGAGCCTCTCCTGGGTTCCAGCATGATGGGTGCCTGAGACACAGGCACCCTCTGGCTGTATTCAAGGATTATAAGGCTGTAGGCCAAGAGTCTCCTGAGATCTATTGGACTTGAGCGCTGGGCCTCATTAGTCGCCGGAGGCGTCAGCCTGGAGTGGGTTCATCAGGACCCAGCTGGAAAAACAGTGCCATCCCCACATGACAGGGGCGTTTCTCTGCAGCCGCTCTCTCCCACCCACCCCAGTCAGGCCTCTCACTTCCCGTCAGTCCACAGCAGTGCCAGCCCCTGTCAGCAAGGCTTTATGGGGAATTCCAATCTCTGCCTCAGATAAGAGTTTTACCTGAGCCCACTGAACATACAGTGGTACTTCAAGCCAGATAGAACGAAACAGACCAACCAAGGTGAAAAAGTCCACACACTTAAGTTCCTACTTCTGGAATGCTCTAGTATTTTCTAACAGTAGCCACTCCATGCTGGCCCCACTTTTGGTCTACCTGGAACTTCCTAGAGATGGGCATCTTTCCACCTGCCAAAGCCCTGTTCAGTCATTCATGAATATTCATGAATATCAGGCGTTCCCTACACAACTAATGTGTCCCCCGTGCAATGGTAAGCTTTGGGTGGGCAGGGTGAAGAAAGATCCCTGCTTTCTGAGGGGGAGGGGGACAAGAGGAACAAAGGAAAAATGAGCAAACAGATAAATGCACAATACTTCATGCTGAACGCCAACAAAGAGGCCATACAGAATGCATAATATCCACATGGAGGAGGAATACCCTTTATGCTGGCTGTTCTGACTAACCTCGGCTTGCTTCCATACCGAAGACAATAGCCTGATGAACTTTGTCTCTTCTTCTTTCCTTATGTTCAATGTCATTTTGTATTTTCTCTTTAGTTACATTTTTCACACCATGAAAATGACAGAGTGTGGAATAAAGTTTGGTATAAATTTTAATGCATCCCCATACAGATTTATTCACCCATTGCCCCATCACAAGGCATAATCATAGAGTTCTAGGAGAGTCTTTCACACCAATGAGATCTCTTCAACAACAACCCACTCCACACCTGGACAGTCAGCTCCCTGCCCTCTGACCTCCATTTCTCCCTTTTCCAATCTCATATGCTGGATGAAGTCACACAACATGTGCTTTCTCAAGATGGTTCTTTTACACACTATAGTGTGCTTCTGAGACTCCCCTATACTGTGTGCCAGGGGTTCATCTCATTCCTGAATGTCAGTCCACTACATATTCTCCAACCTGCTTTTCATTCACCCCCTAACGGTCCTGTGTCACCCAGCTTCCTGTGGCGGTGACAGAGTGCGTGTGACAGTCAGTTTAAGAGAAAAGGGGTTCTGCTGTTTTGGAGCTTCTAATCCAGCACTTTTATTTATCTCTTGTCAAAGAGAGATTTATGGCTGGGCAGTGGTGGCTCACACCTTTAACTCCAGCACTCAGGAGGCAGAGGCAGGCAGATCTCTGTGAGTTCAAGTTCAGCCTGGTCTACAAAGAGAGTTCCAGGACAGCCAAGGCGGTTACATAGAGAAGCCCTATATAAAAAACCGCGAAGGAGGGGTAGATTTACTTGCCAGAGATGAGCATCATTCTACGTGCTAAAATGTTATTCTATAGTATGAATTTGTGATGATGTTCATCACAGCACAGAGGGAGAGGAGGGAGACACTAGTGTCCCATAATCCTTTTCAAGGATTATCCCCAGCATCTAAGACCCACCCACGCATTCTACAGACCCCAGTTCCTGAAATTTCTGTCACTGTCCAGCACTGTCAAGATGAGGACCAAGCCTCTGACACACACAAGCCTTTGGGAACAGTGTTTGCTCTCTGGTTTGGGACTCTGCCCCTGACAAATGAGTCTTCATTTCTTTAGGACATTTGCTGAGCCGAGGGCTTGCTGGGGCCAGGGCTGAATGTAGGTTTCATCACATAAGAAACTGCTGACAAAGTCACAGTCACTGTGACCAGCGACACTGACTCCTATTTCTGTATCTCCACTGTGTATATCCACTGAGCATCCTGGGATCTCACCCTGCTTTTCATATGTGCTCAGTAGTAGTGGTGGTGGCCTGCCTGTCCCCAGGTTTATTGGCTGCCCATCTGTCTTCTTCATTGAGTTGCCTGTTCAAATAAACCGCCACTTTATAAAAGCACAACTATGAACTAAGCTCCACACCCACTACAGATTTCACCATTTCCCCCTAGTACCTACATCCTAGGAAACTCAGCCTACTTAGATCGCCTGTCCCCCTCCACCTCCTCTGGTCCGTGCTTCTCATTCCTTGCTAGGGCTCTCAGGCTGGAGAGTGCTCAGAATAGGTGCCTTGTCCCCAGCCAGCCTGAGCACTCTGGCACACTCTCCTCTCTGGGCTCACAGCCTCTGGAGTGGTACTCAGAAGCGTTCTCTGTGCTGTTGCTGACCTGTCGCCTGGGTCCTTCTTCCCCTTTGGCATTATTTTACCAAGCTGCCTACTAAACTAAAGACCTCTGGGCAGAGCCCAGGGGCAGATGAGGTGGGGTGAGATTTCTGCAATCAATGGCTAACCTTTAGCCTCTGCCCCAGCCCCCCAGGACTGTTTGGACAGCGGTGGGTTTAGTCAGTGCCCTTTAAATAGCATGAAAGGGCCCCATGCTGGCCTGTTTTGTTTAAGGAGATTACATCGGTGCTGTGCACTCCGCCACAGGGTGTGTGGGGCCAGCTTACCCAGGAACAGAGCGAGCGGCCTGTCCCCCACAAAGCAGATGTTTGGAGGGAAAATAGTCGTAATCAAAACCATGGAGGATAAAATTACTCAGACCCTGTAGCCATATACACATATGCACTGCCTATGCCCAGCCACACACGTGCACACATTCTACCCAGGTCCACACTCACCTATCCATACTGACATACAACTATACACACGTCTGCGCACTCACAAACCTCCCTCCAGGCAAGTGGGAACATGTCCCCCACACCATCCCCAGCTGCAGGCTGGTGCCCATACCCTGAGGCTCACATCTCACCCAGACAGATGCACAAAGAGACTCCCAATGTGCTCCCCAAAACAATCACAGTAAAAAAAAAAAAAGAAGAAATAACACACACACACACACACACACACACACACAACTTTAGAAGCTTCTCAAGAGTTTTGGATGACCTTAGAAGGGAGCCGGACTGGCGGACCAAGGACGAGTGGGTAGAGGCTAAGGGAACGAAGGTGGATTTCCCACTTTCTTGGTTCACAAGCTGAAACCCAAGTGGTCAACACCGAGTGAGATCAGTTTGGGACAGCTGGTTCCCAGGAGAGGTCTGTGGCCCACCCGGAAGCTCTTACTTCTGGCTCCCCACCTGTCAAAACGGTCCATGGGCATGACGCTGGTCTCAGATTGCACAAGAGCCTTTGACACCGCTGAGGGAAGGCCTTTCGGGATCAGGCATTACTTTGGACATCCACTTGTGGTCACTCCTTATCTCCCTTTTATGGGTAGCCTGGGTCTGGTTGTTGGTCATGGTGTACACAGCTTTAATCCCAGCACTCTGGAGGCAAATACAGGCGAATCTCCGTGAGTTGGAGGCTAGCTTGATCTACATCGTGAGTTCCAAGCTGTTGGGAGAGAGGTGGATGGACCGAGGAAGCCTTAGGTCTGGATGACCCTGGACCCTACTCACTACTTTGACTCGTGGACACACCCACAAAAAGCTCCTTCCCTCCTTTGGACAGGAAGACACCCAGTCAATGTGGAATCCATGCAGGGTGTCCCCAACAGCTGGGGAAAAGGTGACCTGGACTCAAGCTGGGCTCTGTTGCTGCTCAGCCTACTCCAGTACTGGGGCCACAGGGCAGTGAAGGACCTTGGCAGCTGGGCTAACTGGCGCCCCCCACAGGCCACTCCTCTTCGGCAGTACAGCAGCATGAGGCAGAGGCAGCTACTATCTGCTAAGTTGTGGGTGATGGTTTATATCAGCAGTTCTCAACCTGTGGGTCATGCCCTCTTTTGGGGGGCCGGGTCGAACAGCCCTTTCGCGGGTCACATATCAGATATCCTGCATATCAGATATTTACATTACAGATCATAATAAGTAGCAAAGTTATAGTTATGAAGTGGTAATGAAAATAATTTTATAGTCGAGGGTCATTACAACATGAGACATTTATATTAAAGGGTTACAGCATCAGGAAAGTTGGGAACCACTGGTTTAGATGTTCCCCCCCTCCCTTCTGGTCCTGCTTGTTTCACCCTTCCTGCTCACTGTGTGGAGAGGAACATCCCTTAAGGTCCCTCTTGGCTTTTCTACCTACTTCCCCTCAGTCACCTCCAGTCACATGAGACCTGTCTTGAAAGTAGCATGCTTTTGCTTAATTCTTCAGGTACCTGATTCATGCCTGGTCCCATCTCCTGCTCAACAGCGACTCACGTATGCAGTGCGGCCATGACACAAGGCGTGCACAGTGGCTGGATGGAGAGGGAACACTGGGGTGTCTCTTGGCCAGGCCTCATCTTTTCTTCTACAGCCTGTCCTGACGGATCTGGGCTCTTCCTCCCTGTGCTATGAGCTGTGAGGAGAAGCTCGCTTTGGGGCCCTGCTCCTCCACTAGGGAGTCAGACACTAAGCTTCATTCACAGCTAGTTAGCAAACCCCAGGTCGTGAGAGCTGAGTGGGGGATAGAGGGCTGGCTGTGGCTGCAGGTATGGGGGGGGGGAAGCACCTGCAGGCTACCTGAAAGAAGATTTTCTGAGCAGGTGGTCAGAGACAAGGGTTGTGGGGACAGTGGCCTCCATTAGTCAGGAGTAATCAGACTCACACTGTGGGGGCACGGATTTTAGACCCATCTCATTGAGAGGATAGCCAGGATGAGCTAGATTCTGAATACACTAGGCCTTATCCAGGCCACTTTCTTAGCTGGCCCCTCTGGATCGTTTGACTGGCTTCACACAGGGCCCCAAGTATTTCCCTCCTCATCCCGAGACCCCAGCTAATCCACTGCAGATCACAGGGGTACAGTAGTGGGAGCCATAGCATCAAGCTAGACAGATGGCTTACCTCAGACGGAGGAGCCATGTCCCATGGTCCCGGGGCTGGGTCGACAAAGGGCCCTGGGAAGATGGACCAGGAACAATGAATCAGATCCCAAGAGGACAATCATGGCTGGCTGAGGGCAAAGGGCCTGGCTTCTGGGGCCACAGGTAGAGGGAGCTTAAGGCAGGTGGCGGGAGTCTCCTACCTTGGGTATTCAGGGTATCAGGCTTGTCATTCTGAGAAGGTACGCAGGACTACAGAATTTGGGAGAATTTTCCTTTATTGTCTAGAGTAGGGACCCAAGTTCAGCATTTAAAGTAAGAAAATTAGTGATCAAAAGTGGCTGGCTAACTCAGCTGTCATTTTACCTGCCGGGAGATGAAAAATCAGTTTTCTCTAATGCAGTGACACTGGGTAAATCCATCACTTGAGGGCAGGCCTCATGCTCAGAAGTAGTTGATAATGGACTCCATAGTGGTGTGTGTGTGTGTGTGTGTGTGTGTGTGTGTGTGTGTGTGTGTTTGTGATGTGCTTTGGTTACAGTTTAGTGGGGTTTTCCTTTCTTTTTTTTCTTTTTGAGTGGTGTTTTACTTTGTTTTCTTGGTTATATTGAGGTTTTTGAGAAAGAGCATAACATTGGGTGGGTAGGGATTGGTAGCAGCTCTTGAAAGGCTTGGGGGAGGGGAAGAATAGGATCAAAATACATTTAAAGTTTAAAATGGTTTTCAGTAGCAAGAAAAAAGAAAAAAGAGAGAAAAGATTGGGGGGGTTGGAAAGATAATTTAGTGGTTAGTGTTTAAGGGTACTTGTTTTTACAGAGAACCTGGATTTATTTCTCAGCACCCACATGATGATTCTCAATCTTCCATAACTCTCAGGCACTCATATGATACACATTCATATAAAATAAACATTAAAAAATTGGCATTGAGGATTGGAGAGATGCTCGGTTGGTCCCGTGCCTGCCATACCTGCATGAGGTTAGAGCCCAAGAACATACCTAAAACAGCTGGGCATGCTGGGATGTGTGCTTGTAATCCCAGTACTTAAGATTACAGTCAAACACAGGCAGACCCCTGGAGCTCGCTATCCAGCCAGCCTAGTGGAACAGAAAGCTCCAGACCAGAGAAGCACCCTGTATCCGAGCACTTGGTAGATGGCTCCTGAGACCAGCATCTATCTGAAGCTGTGGTCTAGCCTCCACGTGCTTACACACACACCAAAGCAAACAGAACTGGGGCCCAGAGCGGGCACGTCCCTCTGGGACGGGGGTCAGTGGGTGTCTGGATGTGGCTAGGGGTAGACCCTACTTCTCATCAGAAGATTGCGCACTGCCATCTTTTCCGGCTAGGCCAAGAACTAGCTCCATACCGAGGGTGCCTTGAAGTGCACCTTAGTCCCCTGTCCTCAAGGGCAGGATTCCTGAGTGCTGAGAGGCCTTGGATTTCTTCTCTCTGGAAACAGGTCCCATACCCATGCTTAGAGAGTAGGGTAGTCCCAGAGCAGGAAGCTGTGTTCTGTGGATAATTAAGAGTATTCTTTTTTCTTTCCAGCCTGTTTTTCCTTCGTCTAAATGAGAAGTTGGGCTGGTCCTTCCAACCCTGGTTTCTATGTAGCTGCCCTCAACTGGCCCCGTTTCCCATGGGGTGATCCCAGCTCCAGGCTGGATGCCTGGAGACACTACCAGGTTCCATGGGGCCAGGATAGGGGCCAGGATAGGCCTGGGGAGCAGGGCTAGGCCAGCAGGGGTGGTGGCCTTCTTCCCTGGCCTGGCTGCCAGGAAGTTGCACAAGAGGAATGTTTATTTTTGGTGAGCTGGGTGGGATTTCTTTCCTAAAAAAAAAAAAAGAAAAGAAGGAAAGAAAGACCCAAAACATAAAACTTACTTGTCTGCCAGGAAGATAAATATCTTTGCTGGAAGCCCTTGGCCCAGCTGCCAGCTGCAATTCACACAGTGCTGTCGCCGAAGCTGTGAGCCGGGCTCTCATGGCTGTCATCTGTGATGCCTCTGGTGGGTCAGCGGTGTCTGTGGCGTTCCGCTATGAGTGGCCCTTCAGGAGCTGTTTTCAGGCCTCCTCTGGGCACTCCCATCTCCTTCCTCTCTTCAGTGCCACAGAGCTGAGGGAGACTGACAGGCACAGATAGCCCCTCTCACCTTCCCTCGTGCTCACAGGGAGGCTGGTAAACCTGAAATGTCAGCCCCCCATCCCCAGTCTGGATGGCATCAGAAGATCAAGGATAGAAGCCTTGATCTAAAATGCAATCATCGTGACCTAAAATGCAAATTGCATAATCTGTTTCCGGAAGAAGAAACAGAGGGTCAGAATGGGTGGTGCTTGGGGTAAGGGGACAGAACTTGACTGTACTTAAGGATTTTCTACAATCTGCCTCACATTTCATTTAACTCTTCTCTCATTGGGTCTGTCTCCTCTCAGAGTCTCAGACAAGGAATATTGCAAAAAGAGTGGGGGGAGGGCTCTGCACATCTGGAGACATGTCTTGATCCCAGCCCATGGTGCTTTTATGCATATGTTTACACCCCAGGGATGTTTTCCATGGAGGCCTTGTCTTGGGGCATCATTCTCTAGTGCTGGCAGGCCCCGTAAGCCTGCAAGGCCAGACCAGAGGCTACTGCCTCTCCGTGTCTCACAACCCAGAAGGAATATCCAGTGGGTATCTTCATTCACCCCCAAGTTACAGAGGGGAAACTAAGCCACAAAGGAGTTCATTAGGAACATGGAGCTGTCAGGCAGAGGTGTAACAGACACACCCTGGTACCTGACCCTAGAGCACAGGCTCGGAGCCCTCTGCAGCAATGAGGCAAGACTGTCTGCCCAGAGGGACTGGCAACTCCCACCCTCCTAGCCTGGTCTCCACCTTCCCACTCCTGACCTGCACGGTTTGACTGGGTTCCATGGTTGAACGAGTTTTCTCCTCTCTCAGTATTGTGTTAGCTAGTCATTTGGGTCCACTGGTTGTAGGGGAGGAGTCTCACATCCACAGAGTAAGGAGAAAGTCCCAAAGGTCAGGCAGGCAAACCCAGTGCTACATGAGGGTGGTGCCAGAAGGGACCCACTTAAGGATGATGCCACAGAGGGTGAGAGAAGGGGGGACTTGTCCAAAGTCACCCGGCATGCTGATGAAAAGCTGGGATATGAAATTTGACTCTCTTGAGCTGGTACTCAGTGTGCCTCTGCAAGGGGAAAATGTGCTCCACTCTCCCTGGCTGGATTCAAGCATCTAACCTTTCTTTCTCTTCCTCAGCCAAAGAGAGCAACCTGGGTGAGCCAGAGTTGCCCCCTGACTCTGAACCCGTGGGCATGGACAACAGCTACCTCAATGTGAAGGAGACAGGGGCCAAGGGGCCCCAGGACCGGGCTAGTGCTGACATCCCAAGCCCCCTGGAAAAGACCGACTCTGAGAGCAACAAAGGCAAGAAGCGGCGGAACCGCACCACCTTCACCAGTTACCAGCTGGAAGAGCTGGAGAAAGTCTTCCAGAAGACACACTACCCTGACGTGTATGCGCGTGAGCAGCTGGCTATGAGAACGGATCTCACTGAGGCCCGTGTGCAGGTCAGCCAGAGTGACAGGCAGGAGCCCACGGAGCCTCCCAGGCCTTGGGCTCCAGATGCTACTGGGACTACTGTGGGCTATGCCAGATTTTCCTTACCCTGGGAGGGCCTGCCAGGACAAGAGAGGATCTGGCCTCCCCGGTGCCCCCTCCCCAGCCACTATATTCAGCTCTTTAGGGTTAGGTCAAGAGAGGGAGGCTCTGTGGAGGAAGGAGAAGGTTGCTATCTGTGAGTCCATGCCTTAATTGAAGGACAAAATGACACCACGTCTCTTCTGGAAGGCCTATTTCTCTGAATGGAGATGAACAAGGCACAGACATTCACAGGCCCATAGTAGAAGCAGAGAGTAATACAGCCCCATCGTGTCCAAGATAGCTGCCTCCTGCATCTTTCAGGACCTAATCAACATGCCTCCTCTGAGGAGA
This sequence comes from Myodes glareolus, assembly GCF_982192425.1. NCBI lineage: Eukaryota > Metazoa > Chordata > Mammalia > Rodentia > Cricetidae > Myodes > Myodes glareolus. The sequence continues at coordinate 85,190,293 of NC_142035.1, read as the reverse complement.
CTCCTCATTGTGGCCAATACAATCCATACCATCACCACTACCCAACTCCCCCAGTTCAACCCAACTCAGCCAAGTACACCTAACACAGCCCAGTACAACCAACTCAGTGTAGCGCAAGCCACCATACACAGACCAGTTCATACAACTCAGTACAACGTGGCCCCGTCACTGCACAGCACAGTCCAGTGCAGAGGAGCCCAGACTAGTACAACCTCCCTCAAAGCAGTACAACTCACTACACACATTCCGTTCAACTCAGCTTACTATGACAGCCCAGAACAAGCCGATTCAACATGGTACGACTCAGCACACACAGTTTAACCCAGTAACCCAACCCAACAACACACTACAACCCAATAAAAACCAACATAACAACACAACACAGCCCATGAAAACCAACTCAGCACAGCACAACTCACCACACACTTACCAGTTAAACTCAGTACAACCCAACCCAGCGCAACACAATGCAGCACCTCATGTACAGCTCAGCTCAACTCAATGAAACATAACCCACCCAACCCAACACAACCCAGTACAACCCAACTCAACACAGTGTAACTCACAATACACAGCTTAGTGCAACCTCGGACAACCCAGCCCAACACAGAGCATCACACCCAACCCTATCCAATTCAATATTACTCAATCAACCCAATACAACCCAACTCAGCACATGCAGCTCAGTTCAACCCAGTTCAACAAAACAAAATTGAACCCAATGCAACACGGTACCAGACAAATGAAGTCAGGTCAATTCTCTTGCCCCTGAACTGAGAGATACTTGATCATCCACGTGTGTTGCTTTTGAGATGGGTCTCATGTCACTCAGACTGGCCTTTGTCTTACTATGTAACCACAGCTGACCTTGAATTACTGGCCACCTTGTCTTGCCTTTCATGCCCTGGGATTATAGATTCAGGCCGCAGCTATTTCACTTCTGTGTTTCCACCAATTAGAGAAGGCTGGATGCTGAGCAGCATGTAAGTATGTGCAGCTTTGCACATACCAGTGGCCCTGCTTTGCCCAGAGGGTGTGCCCCTCTGCAGGAAATCATAGCAAAGAAAGTGAAAACCCAATCTGCCAAAGCACGTATGATCAAGGCCACACACTAGCATTCAAATTGCAGTTTAATATGACATCAGCTCCACGGTCAGGTTGCTTTTCCACTCAAGGCATGGCAAGAATGGAGCATGGAGCATGAGAGGTCCTATCCATCAGGCAGAAACCTGATACATTTGAGTAGAGAAGGTTTTGATTTTAACATATATTTTAATGTATGTGTGTGTTGTGTTATATGCGTGTGTGTTCATGTATGTTTGGAAGTCGGGGAAGATGTGTGTGTGTGTGTGTGTATGTGTAGGCAGAGATCAACATTAGTGTCTTCTTCAATTGCTCCTGATCTCATTTTGTAGAAAACATCTTTTTTTTTTCTCTGTACCCTGAGCTTGCTGATTTGGCTAGACCAGGTAACCACTGAGCCCCACTTGCCAGTGCTGGAGGATATGGGTGCACACCTCCATACCTGACTCTTTTGAGTGGGGGCTAGGCATCTGAACCCAGGCCCTCTTGCTTCCATGGCAAGTATTTTACAAACTGAACCATCTCAGCAGCCCCAAAAGAGTATTCCTTCTTAATGGGCATAGCACTATGGTCTGGGCCCTGGGGAATCAGAACAAAGAGTCCTGGGCAGACTCGTGGACAGTGTTGCTGTTATTCTACTCATGGTTCTGAGGCATCAGTTGAGTGCCCATCAGCTTCGCCAAGTCCTGTTTAACACACTGAGGTATCTGCCATTTAACTGGGTACATAGAAAATGCAAAATGGTTACCAGGAAACCTGCAGCTCCTTAGACACTGTAGCTGCTGGACATGCTGTAGTCTCGCGGTTTGTTGAAGAACTGCAGAAGAGCTTGGCTTTGCCGCCATGCCATGGGGCCTTCTCGTGCCCCATGAGACCTCACCTCCCAGAGATTTGAGCTCACAGAGGAGTCCAATTCCAGCCTCAGCTCTAGCCCAGGACTGGGGGCAGGGAAGGAGGGGTAGAGAAATGTAGCAAGGCTACAGTTCCAGTAGGTAGCATGTTGGCATGGGGTAAACATGTTTGCTTTCTACTTGTATGTGTGTACCTGTGTGCATGAAAGCACCACATACATGCACACTGCTCACATGAATTCGAGTATGCAGAATAGAGTTCAAGGAACATTCAGCAGGAAACAGAGAACGGCACAGAGCAAGTGTTTCTGGATCATTGACATCCACCTAGGACACTGCTTTGTGGACACACACAGACATACACAAGCCTACTTCCCAAATGGTGAGAGTATTTACAATTAGAGCTTTTATTTTAGTTTAAGAACAGAAACAGTGCCAAGAAGTGAGGTGATCGTGTTAAAACAAGCAAGCAAACAAGCAAAAACCTCACCAGGATAAAGTTCATTATTGTCAAATTCAGCTTTGAACTCCTGTCAGCCAAGGTAGAAAGGGAAACCTTAATTTATTGTCTATGAAATTATTGCAGATATACAAATACATTACAGACATATACAAATATACAGATGTATTTGCACTATTATACATTATCAAACATATTCCTATCAAATAGGAAGGTTATAGAATTACAGAATGATGGTTCAGAAAAGATCACACCATCTTTGGATGAGGAAGAAAGACCCAGATGTGGGAAGTGACTGCCCAGAGTTAACAACAGTGCAGCACAGTGCTGAGCCTGGAATCCAAGACTCCCCAGCCCTAGGCCAGTGCTCTTCTACTTTAGCTTGCTGTTCCTGGCATATGCCAGACTGTTTGCCTTTTCTCTGTACAAAAGCAGCAGGGTGGGTGGGATCTCCATGTGCGTCAAACCCCTGGGTTGAGCTGAGCCTGGCAGTGCCCTGGGGGTGGGGGTGAGTAATGCAGGGGTGTTCTAGAACTGCAGTTTTGCCTGTCTCTGTGGGGCTTGCTCAGGACACACACTCTGCTGGTGGCAAACCAGGTGCCTGGTGTGCAGTGATGGCAGGAACAAGGAGGGGGCCGTGAGGGGGTCCCAAGATGGTCCTTCATGGGAAGCAGCCTGGGGTCTGGCCCTGCTCCAGGGGGCTTCAGGGCCTCTCTCTGCTGTCTGGGATTCCAATCTCCACAGCTGGTGTCTGAAGACAATGAGACTGAGGCCTCCCCGCCCTGGGCCACCCCGCCCTGGCCCCAGATGGGCTGCGGTTAGAGATGCCTCCTCCAAGACAGTTCCTTGAATGGCCTGGTCCTCGGGAGAGGCCTGTGCTGAGTGGGCCAGGTCCGGGTGGCCTAGGAACGGGGTGGTCCTGGGCGCGACATGCAGAATGGAAGCACAGTGGGAACCTCAATGAGCTCTCCTCCTGGGGGCTATAGAGACAAGCCTGCGGTTGCACAGCCCTGAGGCACAGAGGCACAGTTGGGGGTCAGAGATGGGAGACCACACCAAGTCTCTGCACAGAGATGTGGATCCGAGCACAGAGGGACCACCAGGTACCATGCGACATCCTGGAGGGTGTGAGGACATTGAAGGTCAGCCAGGCTAATAGCCTGGGCTGACTGGGGGACAGGAAAGGCAGGGACAAAAGCTCAGGCCTCAGCAACATGGAAAGGAGAGGGACAGAAGACCACCCTGAGAAGGAGGTCTCAGGCAGGCCAGCTCCCACTGATCGGAGTTTCTCCACTCTGTGCCCACCTCCTAGCTCCATCAAATAAATCTTACCATGACCTTTATCTACATCTTCCCCCAAACAATGCTCCTGACTGCCCCTTCCCAGATAATGGGGCTTCCCACCTCCCTCAAGCACTGTATTCCATCCTTCACCCCACTCCTTCCCTCAATTCCAGGTCCCTTTGCCAGACACTGACTTTAGCCCTCCCTGGGTCCTCGGTTTCACAGCCCTCAGTGACATCAGCCACCTCTATATCCCTACCACAAAAAAGGACCTGGAACCACAGACACGGCAGCAGCAGCTTCTCTTGCCTCTGCCCCACCCCACAAAGATAAGAAGGAGTAGAGCTGTGCATTTTGGTGCCTCTAGTGCCCCCCTCCCCAGTAAAACCTGGGAGGCTGAGGATGGAGCGGAAGGCTGAGCTCAGTCTGCAGGAAATTAAACACGAAATAAAAACAACCTTCTCTGATTGATTCTTCCACCCAGCCCCCAGCCCCCACTGCAGCCACTGATAAGGGAGATCCCATTTCACCACGCAGAAGAGCCCCCACGTGCTCCTTTCTCCCAGTGGGCATCCTGGATCCCAGAGTAAAAGTACTCCTCCCCCAGGCTGAGGGGCAGGGACTGAGACACTGAGCCTCGGAGAAGGCTGCTCTCCAGGGAGGTCACAGGAAGGACGCTCTGAGTGTGTATATGTACGTACACATATGTGAGTGTACACACATGGGCAGATAGTTGTGCTTGCATGTATATGTGTATATGTCAGATTATGAATGGGGAAGTGATCTGGAGAGGAAGTGCAGCCATTTTCCCTACCCAGCACTCACGAGATATACATCCTGCAGATTTTCACCACCTTTCTTCAGCAAGAGAATGAGGTCAGGTGCAACTTGAATGCTCTAGAAACTTCATGCTGTGCGTTCCCATCTGCTGTCCCCACAAGGCACCACCTCTACGAGAATATCAGCCTAGACCTTAGTTTAATCCCATTCTGAAGATGTGGAAATTGAGGCTCTGGACAGTGCAGGCAAAGATACTCTAGGAGCCCCACAGGTCACAGCCTCTGGGGAAGGCCAGTTCCTCTGCCATAGTTCTGAGGAATCTCAGTGCCCACAGGTAGATGGGGAGGCTACTCTGGTCTCCATCCCAGCACCGTTGACTGCCTTGACTTGGGAAGCTTCTGCTCTGCCTGTCAGTATTGTCTTTTCTATGGTCTGGGCCCAAAGTGAGCAGCCTGGGTGCAAATCACCATGGTTCAGACCTATCCAGCCATTTGTCATTGCAATAGGACACTGTCATAGGCAAACTTCACGATCAAGAACCACACAACTGAGTTACAAAATCAATATATCTTTTAGAGTGTTTTAAGCAAGTTTACACTTCTGGCTAGACTGTGCTCATAGCTGTCTTGTGAGGCCACAGACTGAGCATGCATTACTGAGGTGTGCCTGTGTCCGCCTGAATCTAGAGACCATTGGAAGGTGCAGAATAAGCTGCCGGTATCATCCTCTGAGGAGCAACTGGTCTACCCTCTTCCCACTGCTTTCTCTCCCACACTCTCTGGGCTCCCTCCACTCTGTTCATCACCAGTTAAGGCTCTTCTGCCCCTTGCCCTTGTCCTCGTGTCTTGGGTGGTTCTCAGACACCCTACCAGAGTCACTTCCTGTGACTCAGAGACCTCTCCTGGCTGAGTCAAGCCAATGGCCCAGCACCTGTGCCTCAGAGAGAGGTACCACCTGGCCAGCATCAGTCAACCTGTGTAGGATTTTCAGCAGTCACCCCTACCGACACCTTCCTAGAGGTGGCCCCCAGCTGGTGTGCGCAGCCCTCCGCCACTAGCTGTCTGCTGTCGCTCCAAAAGGTCTCACCCACTAACACTCGAGGGAAGTTCTGAGCAGACTGTTTCTCTCCGACGGTTGCAGGGACATGTGTACTCTGGATTTGCATCTATAGGCAGGTCCATGAGGACTTCAGGACTGTGTGAGATTGGCTAAAGGAAGAAATTTCTAGAAAGGTCTTCACAGCTTGATGGGATTCTTACTGGGGTCTGTGACCCTCAGCAGATTATACACAGCACTAGGAAGATAGATAACCAATGGCTCATGCTCATTCTCCGTGTGTGTGTGTGTGTGTGTGTGAGTGTGTGTGTGAGTGTGTGTGTGTGTGTGTGAGTGTGTGTGTGAGTGTGTGTGTGTGTGTCTGTATGCATGCAACACTTGCCTGTTCTGGAATCTGAAGCTTAAGCAGTTAAGCCCCAAATCACACTTATGGTCAATGCAGTGTAGGCAGTCTTCCTAATTCTGACAATTTTTCATGGTTAGTTGTTATACCAAAGTTTGAAAGGTGAAGGCTGACTCTTTCTTTGTGCCCCAACACAGACACCAGGCTGGTGGAGTTAGGGAGCAATGCTCGCCATCTGAGAGCAAGGCCTGAGGCCTGTGACCGCCATTTTGTCCTGTAGGTTTGGTTCCAGAACCGGAGGGCCAAGTGGCGCAAGAGGGAGCGCTTTGGGCAGATGCAGCAGGTCCGGACCCACTTCTCCACGGCCTACGAGCTGCCCCTCCTCACTCGAGCTGAGAATTATGCCCAGGTAAGTCCTCTTGCCCAGCTGTCTCCTGTGACCCCAGACAGCACTGCTGGGAGGAGGCAGGCTTGGCTCAGAGAGTCCAGGTCTCTGCTTGTCCCTGGCGGTGGGAGACCTAGAATGTTAGGACAGTGTTTTCCTCTGCTGTGGTAAGCATCTGGCAGATGAAGACCAGGTGTCTCCAGAGTGCTGGCTGTCACCTGAGGAAGGAAGCGCTGAGTCTCGAGGGCTGTGGTCAGGTTGGAATGCATGTGGAAGTCTGGGCCTAAGACAAAGCTTCCTCAGTCTTAGTCTTGCTCTGTCCGTGCGTCTCCAACCCTCTGAGCCCAGCTTCTTTGCTTCTAAATGGGATGACAGAAGTGTCCATTTCAGCTCTTCTAGCACACTGTCGTCAGGTCTAGAGTCATGGCTTATGGGATTGGCATTCGGGCATCTGCCTGCTGTCTCCCCTCCTTTCTCCAGCAAAACGAGGAGTAATGTGAGTGATGGCAGGCACCCAGGGTTCCTGGACCGATAGATGTTCTCCTGACTGAGTGCACCCCGACACCTCTCTCATGACCTCCCTCTGCTCCCGTGTCCCCCTCCCCTTCTTCCTGGTGGCACTCTGCCTCCAGTCCCAAGTCTTGAGACTCTCCAGCAGCCCAGAGCACCACTGCTCGCAAGTGTGCCTGTGTGTGATGCTGTCAAACAGCCCCTGTCCATCCCAGCCCTGACCTGGGCCGGCTGCCCAGGATTTGAGGGTCAGAGAGCAACCCTAGATAGAGGTGAGGCTGAGGAACGTGAGTACATCAGCTTCACCTCTGGTCACATTCTGTAATTCCTTCCTCTCCCTCTGTCCTCCTAGAGACAACCTCTAACTCTCTCTCTTTGCCCTTGACATCTGAGCTCAGAGCTAGAGGGAGGAAACCAGTAAGAGACCCCGCCTGTCTCTCCCACCTGTCCCATAGACTGCAGGTCCTAGACCATTTCCAAGAGGGGGTGGTGGTCAAGTTGTCCCCTTTCTGGGGCATGCTGAGGCCAGAAACAGGACATGGTCAGCCTGCAGGCTGTTTTTGGGACCAAGAGGACTACGTTCATTAGGGCCTTGAGGACCCGGAGCCCATCTGGCACTTTTAAAGGCCTCATTGAGTTCTTCCCAAACCCTTGTGGTGGGCAGGCCAGAGAAGCCTGTCTGAAATAACAGAGAACCTAGAGTTTAGAGAACATAGTCCTCTCTTCAAAGGGGGACCTCTGCACCCCAAATTTACTTCCTCAAAGATGTTTAGAGGATAGAGGAAAGTGAGGCCAGAAGTGGGTGGTGGGAAGAGACAAGGAGTGACAGTCATTTCAGCGGAAGAGAGGTGTGGGGGCTGGGTCACCTTTTCACTGCTAGGCTAGGCTGGGAAGGCTCAAGATTCTGTATTGGAGTCTTAGGCACTGACCTAGGTCTATGGGAGCATTCAGATGCCTATTCCCCACATCGATCCCCATATCACCCCAACCTGCAAGTCCAGAGCCTATGTCCTCAACAAGATGCTTTCAGAATGATGCTTTTACTGGCCCCTGAGGGAAACTGGAAACTTAATCCTTGCTACTGAATGTCAAGTATAGACCTACTCTGGGAATTGAAATCCTAAAACATAAATTTACCGCCAAACCCACTGGGCATCCTTAATGTGAGACAACTAAGAACGGTTTCGCTGTAGTGATGGACAAGTGAAGAGGGTGAGAGCCTCTCTACACCACTGCCCTCCTTAGCTGGCTTGTGACATCTCTCCTTTCACTGTCCCCAGATTCAGAACCCATCCTGGATTGGCAACAATGGGGCTGCCTCGCCAGTGCCGGCCTGTGTGGTCCCCTGTGACCCAGTGCCTGCTTGCATGTCCCCTCACGCTCACCCTCCTGGCTCTGGGGCCAGCAGCGTCTCCGACTTCTTGAGTGTCTCTGGGGCTGGCAGTCACCTGGGCCAGACACATATGGGCAGCCTGTTTGGAGCAACTGGCCTCAGTCCGAGCCTCAATGGCTACGAGATGAACAGCGAGCCAGACCGCAAGACCTCGAGCATTGCTGCACTGCGCATGAAGGCCAAGGAGCACAGCGCAGCCATATCTTGGGCCACATGACAGAGCCCCTCCTGCCAGCCCTGACGCCATCCGTGCTCCTCCCTGGGGCCTTGGCCACATCCCTGCCTTCCAGGCCCCGAGCTTCCCACTTGACTCTCCTCTTAGGAACCTGGCCTGGCCCAGGGGCCTGGCCCTCAGCACTTTCAGCCACCCCAAGTCTGAGGCCCTAGGGACTACTGGGAAGGAGGGGGCGGTAGGCCCTTACCCCTCCCTGGCACTGAGGCTGCAACCCCTGCTCCCTGCCAAAGGCAGTGGAGAAAGCCAGGTGGCTCTGTGAGTAGTTTTGCATCATGTAAGCTGAGGCCCTGTCTCTCTTTGTGTTCCTTTACCCTTTCATTTGACTTGAGTCACAGTGAGGCTCCCCTCCAGACCTAACAGCTTCAACAGTCCAGCCCCATCTAACCGTCCTTTCTTCTGTATGGTGCCCTGGTCACTGGGTCTATGGCTGTGTGTCTTAAGTAACAAGCTGCCTTGCAGAGTCAGCTCCTGACCCCCTTTGCTTCCCAAATGCACACGGAACCCCACCTCCTTTATCCAAGGCATCTGATCGCCCACCCATCCGATGGGCCTTGTGACTGTAGCTTGACTGTCCCCTGTGACGGATGCACCAGGGAAGAGTGGGACAAAACGGAAGGACTCTGCTGCTGTCCACCCATAAGGATGGCCGAGCCCCAAGGAGATATGGGCCTGCCGTTGATCCTGAAACTGGTTCTGGTTGGCACTGTGGGGGTGGAGTGCCAGGTGTGAAGAGAGGCAAGGACACAGATCTGTCACCTCCACCACACGTGACCATCAGAAGCCAGAGAAGCTCCCAGAATGATGACCACAGGAGGATCCAGTGGGTAAAACCGGGGTATCACCTGGCATCTTCTACTGTGGGGAGGTCTTTTGGTCAGCATTGGAGCCTCCCAGGGTTCCTCTAGGAGGAGTTGGGCTAAGTCATCCTCTCCCTCCTGGTCACTCATTGGGTTGTGGGTCGTGTCGTGGTCTGGAAGAATTTATACCTTGGAAGACATTAAGTTAGAGCACAGGGCCACGGCTGAACGGCTCAGGAGCAGAGGACATGTCACCAGCTTAGCCTCCAGCCAGGATGGCCTTTCTATGCTCAGACTAACCATGTCCACCTACCACCCTGCCGCAGCATCACACATGCCGGAGTTTCCTACACAGGGTAGGTGGCGACCGGTGCCCCTCTAGGCTAAAAGGAGAGCTACTTTCCAATCACCCTCCACATCCTGTTAGAGATTCCATCCTTACTGCCCCAGGGGCCACGGTCTCTGCCTCATCTGGTCTCAGGAAAGGCTCCAATCGAGGCCCCACTCTCTGTGGCAGAAAACCCTTCTGAAAACAGTTCCCTATCTGAAGGAAGGGGCTCCTTGTCTACCTGACTCCACCTGGAGCTAGGAACTAGGATTTGAAGTGACCCTAGCCCTCTCCTGAGTGGGAGCACAGAACCACCCTCGAGGTAGGTCCCTCCAGCAGGTGGCCTTTTCCTGCGGAGACGCACTTGCCTTTTCTACCTTCTTCTGCCCTTACTATTGTGCGTGAGGTCCACTAGGCTCAGGGTTCTGCTCACTGAATGGCCTCTCGGGTTGGAATGAGAACCGAGCACTCCTGCCTTGGATCTGCCCTAGGTCTCTGTGGGTGAGAGGGAACCACAAAACCTTGTTTGTGTCCTCAACTGCTCTGGAATGCAGGCAGAGTAAGCTCTCAGCAGAATGGAGACTCTGGGTTGGCCCCCTAGTAAGAGCCAGATCTCTGGAATAGATCTTAGGAAGGCAAAGAGGGCTTAGGTATTGAATTTAGTGTTCCTGGTGACTTGGCTTTGTGTTTCAGATGTCTGGGGAACAAGGTCTTCAGTTTGGAGTGCACTGAAATAACTCACCTGCTCAGAATCAACAAGAGAAGGAAGTACTTAAGGGCTGGAGCAATTCCCTGGGGCTCTTCTTCATGGCAGCGTGATTGGGAAGGCCAGTGGGAATGTCCCTACCCTAGGTCATCAGTACACAGAGTGAAGAGGCAGGACAGCGCAGAAAGGAAGGAGAGTGGGTTTTTGGTAGGTTCTTCTGGCGGTGACATATAACTTCTCTAGGTTTTATTTCTGGCCAGGCTACTAGACCCAAGTCAGGCAAATTCTAACCCCTAAGCCTCAGAACGGAAAGGTATATAGCAATAGCTGATTGTTTCCCACACAGTCAAGAACTGGCATGCCTTCCACCATCTCTCCAGATGCAGCAGTTTCCACCCAGGCTGCTCTGGAGGGCCTTGGTTCCCAGGGCAGCTGGAGATGCTCTGAGCCTCCCTCATGGCTCACATCTCCTCAGCGTCCCAAGTCTCCAGAAGAGAATTGTGGGGTCCTGTCGTACCTAGTGGGCCTTAGGTCCTAGGATGCTCTAAAGTAACAAAGGTTTTCATGGCAACCTAGCTTCCTAAAGAGTCAGACCTTCCAAAGGTCCAGGTGAAGAGAGAGGACTCTGCCTGATGGATGGTCACTACCGGACAAGTGAGCGGAGTGAGCTGAGGCCAGCCTTGCCTGGGACCCCAGTAAGTGGCCATGCCTAGTCCTGGCAACCTGGCTATGCCTGCCTCCGCTCATTTCTCAAGGAGTCCCTTTAACAGCACCAGGGCCAAGGCTCTGCGACAGAAGGCATGTCTCCGAGATTTCTTTTTTTAAGTTGTTTTAATTCTTCTTGATTCTGCTCTCACAATCATGCCTCCAACTTTGAGAAGCAGGACGGGTGGGGATTTAGGCAAGGTGTCAGCAAGATCCAGGGGTTCCCCAGCACAAACTGCAGGGCTCATGGTTGACGCAACTCTGATGCCTCATCTCCCTGAGCAGACAGAAAGGATCCCATAGAAACCGCCCTATTTCCTTTACAGGGTCAATTTGCCTCAGGATATCCTTGGGCAGATCATCTCTGGAGACTCAAAGGAACCCAAGGTCCCAGGGAATGACCCTGACTGTCAGGTACAGAGACAAGCAGATCCAGCAGAGGGAGTGTCAGGCAACCTTGCCTCCAGGGTGCTAATCAATAACCATACAATTTCAAGCCAGGACAAGCTTCTATTTCTTTCCCTCAGCCCCACTTTTTCTGCAAGGATGCCATAGGGAGGAGTTCCCACTGGATGGTGTTTCCCACCCTTCCCTCTCTTTTCCTTGCCTTTCACTCACACATAGAGCTAGGCCTGTATACTACTGATTTTGGAGGACTGTTTTCAGTGTCTAATAACCTGTTTGGGTGTGCAGTGGTCAGAAAAAAAAAAAGAGAAGGAGAAAGCAGAGTGAGAGATGGAACATGAACCTCAACCAAAACTCGCTGTTCTTGTAGGATATTTTAACCCTGTGTAAATGCAACTTTTTCTTTAGCTTAATGGCCTGGGGTGGAACATTCAAATATATAAATATATATATTAAAATACATTAAAATTTCAGAAAAATGTAAAAAAAAAGTGAGATCCGTTCCATAAAGTTTTACTGCCTATACCACCATGTAACTACATTATAGCAAAATATTAAAAGAAACATTCTTTTCTTTTAAAGTAAGTTATTGCACTTACATCCTTTGGAGAGGGGAAGAATGTGGGAAGAAGCGGGCTGAGGGGCTGAGGTGGGTGGGATGCAAGGCAGAGGCAGCTGACGCTCCCAGCACCCCCTTCGTCGGGCGCAGCCCAGACCGTCTGTTTGCTTGTTGTTGTTTGCAATAAACTCCTTCCTCCTCTCAACTGGAGTCTGTCTGTTTTGTTCCTGACTTATGACAGATGAAATATGATCAGAGAGGCCTCTGAAATCTCACGTTAATTGAAGTCGGCAAAAAAATACTAACAGTGCCCTTTTGAACTGCTGACACAGTGCAGGATGGGTTACCAGGCTAGATTAACAACAGGTGGCCGGCCAACCCCCCGGTGCAAAGAGGGGTGCATGGTCTGACAGGGTTGGGGATGCACACATCCTTTGACTCTTGAGTAGTAGGTGGGCCAGACGGGCCAGAGGGCCCTAAGCCTGCTTCTTAGACAGTAGGATGGGTCATAACCAAAGCTTCTTGCCTCCCCTGTGCCCAGTAGACTACACCAGAAGGGCTTCAGCAGCTGTCCCCCACACCCCTGATGTCCCTGAGAGCAGTGCTTTCAGAATCTGTTCTGGAAGGCCGATGAGAGCCAGAGCATCAGGTCCTACAACCCTGCATCGAGAGTGCGAGGCAGGCCTCTAGGAGGCGCAAGACCCAAGCCTGACCCCAATAACAAGTACTGCATGGTAGAAGGGGCTTTCCCAGTAGGAAAAAATGGACAAATGAGTCTGAAAGCCAGGCTGTAAGGACAAAGGATGAAGCAGACAGGGGCTGCAGGAAGTGACTCAGAAATAGGCAGCTAGTGTGAGGAGCAGGGTGGCACAGGGTGCATCCGTCCTGATCAGGTCTACCAACCTATGGGGAGGACTGCACGTATGAGGCATACGCACGTGCTTACACGGTGCTAGGGCAAAGGGGCTCGAAGGATGGTGACTGTTGAGAGCTTTTCTTCCCAGCTCCCCATTCCGACTGTCTGAACACTCTCAGACACACCTTCGACTCGCTGCCTGTGGGGAGGAAACGCTGTGTAGCACAGGTGTGTTTTAGGTGGCACGCGTTAGGGGTGAGGGACACAGCAGCATCTGGTCTCTTACCCCAAGTCACAGAACAGCAACTGAGGCGGAGGCAGGAAAAGAGCCACATGCACTTGGAAACCATGGAGTGCTGTTTCTACGACCCATTTTTGCTTCTTCCTTGGGAGTTAGGCACTTGAATCCGAGTCCAGACAAGGGCTGTTTCTCCAGGGAAGTCTGGCTTGTGGGAAGCTGGCTGGGTCATGCATCCCTGGTGACTGAGGGAATTCATTCCAGAGACTGGTGCCTCTCAATACAGCCATCTCTCAGTAGTCATGGGGTATTGTCTCCAGGACCTCTGAATACCCAAATCCAAGATGCTGGAGTCCCTTCTATACAATGGTGCAGCCCCTTCCAATCTACTTTGACCATCTCTGAATCCTTAGCAATACACAATACAGCAGAAATGTTAAACTGATAAGATGAAGTTAGCACATGATCAGCAGGGAGGCAAACCTTCTTTACTATGTTTGTCCCTCTGTTGAATCTGCAAACAAGCAATCTGAGACCATGAGGGTATTGACTTTACTCTCGGGGAAGAGGGAGGCTGTTGCTGACTATGGCTCCAGCCCCCTGTCTGGTTACCCAGCTCAACTCACTGCCCTTCAAACTATCAGACCTTTCATTTGTCACCATCGTGGGGATTGCTATGCTTCTGCCCAGAATCCTCTGTCTCCTCCTGGCTCTCTGGCACTAGGAGATCTCCCACTGATCCTGTGCATTTCTTTCAGACAAGGCCTCTGTGGGTCTCTGTGTAGTGCTTTCCAGGAGCTGTGTGCAGGTTCTGAGGGAGTGAAGGTCAGAGGAGAGTCAGAACACTCTGCTGAGCCAGAATGGCCAGGAATGCAGCTTCCCTGGCATGCACGAGCCCTGGGGTTCATCTCCAGCACTGCACAAACGATGACACACGCCTGCCATCCCAGCACTTGAGAGGTGGAGGCAGAAGAATTGCAAGTTCAAGGTCATCATCAACTAGATAGCAAGTTTAAGGCCAGCCTGGGTCATGTGAGACCTTGGAGAGAGAGGGAAGGAAAGAAGGAAGGAGAGCAAGCTAGGGAGGAAGACAGGGTGTGTGTGTGAGGGGGTGGGGGGAGAAGCTGACTCAGGCTTCTGGAGAGCAACTTGTAGTGAACTCAGCCCCAGCTTGACTGTGAACCCTGCTGTGTTCCTCAGGAATCCAGCACATCTGTGAAAAGCCATATATGACAGGGGATCTGTCCCCATTATTTATTTCTCCTGGGGTCAAGCCAGCCCAAGACTAGCTTCCCATGACAGTGCAACAAGTCCTGGCCCAGCAGCATTCATCTTGGAGCATCTCCACTTAGTCTTGGGCTCAAACCCCATGTTTCAGTCTCCCTTAGATAACCTTGTGCCCCCGACTCTCCACCCTGCAGAGCGGTTTTTCCTGCCTCAGTGCCAAGCCCAGCCAAAGCTGTTTTTGCCCTGTGCCCCTGCCTTGCTATAAGAAACGCTGCCAACCCCGGCCACCAGGAGTGGGTTTGTCCCCAGACGGCAGGATGCTTGCTGTGCTGTAGAGAGTAGAGTGGGGCTAGGGGTGGAGCTCATCCTCCCATGGCCCAGATTTGCATGCTCAGCAGCAAAGGAACAATGGACCCTCCACAAATAGCACAAATAGCCAGCTCCCCCCAAACAGGGCTGATTACAGACCCTCTACGTGTTCGTGGAGAGAAGATGGAAGCTGGTGCCAGGAGACAATGGGGTGTGAGAGCTGAAATTTTCCCAGGAATTCTGTGTGATTCCAAACAGATTTTTTTTTTTTCTTTTTAGCTCAACACAGACCAACAGGCTTGAGGAAGGGCAAGCTTGCACAGGGAGCTTGGCTTTATGGCCATGTGCACAACATGTGTTAAGGTGTTGCCTTGGCTGGTGGGGAGCAAATCCACTGTGGTGCCTGCATGGGATCTCCTTGGAGCCCTTCAGGACATGATTCTTAGATGTTCCAGGATTGGCGGGATGGGGGGGGGGGAGGATTGCAGTGCTCTTGCCAAGTCTTCTGGGATTTTTTTTTATTTTTTCACAAGTCCCCTCCCCCTCTCTTTTCTGTTCTGTACCTACAATGTATTTCTACTATTCCCAGGCTCTTTAGGAAAAGTACTAGGCCCATACATACCATAAAATGAGAGACGAATGAAGGTGAGAGAGATGGAGACAGACATACAAAGATGGTGGAGAGGATGGGGCAAGGATGGAGTGCGGAAGCCTGATTTGCACAGAGAGCTCTGTTCTGAGGAGAGAAGGGAAACTACAGGAAGTCACAAGGGACTGAGGTCAGAGCTGGTCTTAAAGATGGTCTACTCTGCTACTGCAGGCCAGACACTAAGATGCGTTTGTTGCATGCCCTGCCCTGCACTGATAAAGCAGAGACACGGCTCTCTGATCCTCTCACAAGGCAGTTACAGAGCCCAAGAATGAAAGGGTTTGACATAGTGAAGCGCTGTAGAGACAGGCAACACTATGCACACCAGAGCTTTCTGCCACTCAAGTGGCTAAGGGCAGGACAGCAAACATGGGGGGACTGTCACCAAGTGTGTCACCAGACTATGATGTTATATTTCTGGGTGACTAAAGTGAAGTATTTGATCTTCGTGGATGCAGCTTAAACAACAGACACTCAGTTCCTCACAGCAGCAGAGGTTGGGGCCCTGGTTCATGGAACTGGACTGGTCTATCTCCAGCTTGCAGATAGTTGACTTCTCTTGGTGTCCTCTATGCAGGCATGTGGAGTAACACGGCTTGCTGATAGATGACCCTGCCCTCATGGCTTTTTTCATAGATGTTGTCTCCAAACACAGTGGCACTGGGCGGTGGCGGGGGGGGGGGGAGGCAGAGGTTGTGTGTCAGGGTTTCTGTAAGTGAACAAGGGGCAGAATTCAGTTAATAACAAGCAGTGTGGCTTGTGTGTTATGGTGAGGGACAGGGATACACAAGAACAAGTGGTTGAGCATTACTAGGGGGTCTCAGAAATCCCAGTGAGTTCCTGTGGTGGCCCAGAAACCTCTGATTCAGCGCCCTGCCACTTCTAAGCACATCTCATTCTCTCTCTCTGATACATATCATCAGGACAGCAAACAATTCTATCCAACTGTCCCTAGTGAGACACTAACTTGAGAAGACTCATTCCGCAGAGAGGGCAGAATGAATGGGTCCCCAACTCTGTAAACTGTAGATGTCAGTCTAATTGGATTATGGGACACACACAGTGTCCCTTCTGAGTGGGAGGGGGGCTTCCAACGGAGCCTGCTGGGTAAGTCAGCAATAGAATGGAGAAGACTTGCCCCTAGCATGAATGGTCCCATGCCATGGACTTGGAATTGGGACAGAAAGAGACTGAAATTTCTCTTTGGCCTGTACCGTTTCACACAACTGGTGGGACTCTTGGATGACATAGTCTTCTTCCTGGATGAAATGATCTGATCCTGGAAGGCAGAAGTTGTCTTTTAGTTCTTTTCTTAGTTTGTGAGTGTTGCCATAACAAAATGAAATTTATAAACAAGAGGGATTGACTTCTCACAATAATAGAGGTTGGGAGTCCAAGTTCAAGGTGGGAACAGCCTTGGGGTTCCTACCATGGCACCTTCCATGGTAGGAAGGGCAAACGTGGCTCTCTTGGGTCTCTTCTATAACAACATTAAATCGTACTCACCTCTCACTTGCCTGGTGGCACTGGAGACTCTTTAGTAGTCTAGAATGGGGACCCAAAGTCATTTGCTTTCTGATGCCCATCATCTGTATCATGTCTCTGCTTTCCATGAAGGGCTGAGCCCTTGTTTACCCTCTCAAGGAACAAGCTTTGCTTTAAAAATTTCCCATGGATGTCTACTCGGCCCACGCAGGACTTAGCCTACTCTTCTTCATCTGGTTCCTCAGAAAGCTCAAAAGGCTTTAAACCTTTCCTTTCTAGTTGAAGTAATTTATGCCATGTCTGCCTCTTGGCATGCTACTCACAGGTTTGGTACTTTTGATCTTTACTCAGTTCAGATTATTTTCTTTCGGTCTCTATCAACCCAGGTATTATTCAGATATATATTATTTAATCTTCAACTACTGGGAGTTTTTTTCTCAGATATTTATCAATTTCTGACTTAATTCTATTGTGTTCAGATAGTATATTTTTAAATAAAAAAATTAAATATTATTTTGTTATTTGTGTGCATACACATGCATGAATGCCACAGTATGTGAGTCGAGGTCAAAGGACAAGTTGTGGGAGTTGATGTTCTCCTTCCATCATGTGGCTCAAACTGGGGTCATCAGATTTGTCAGCAAGCACTTTTATCTGCTGAACCATCTCACTGGCCCAAAGAATGTATTTCTTATGTTCTCATTTTTTTTTTTGAGACAGGGTTTCTCTGTAGCTTTGGTGCCTGTCCTGGAATTAGCTCTTTAGACCAGGATGGCCTCGAACTCACAGAGATCCACCTGCCTCTGCCTCCCGAGTGCTGGGATTAAAGGTGTGCGCCACTACTGCCTGGCCCTCATTTTTTTTTTTTTAAGTTACTAAGGCTTACTTTTGGTGCAACACATTTAGTGTGAACATTGCATGCAATTTAGCAAGTTGGATCTCAGCTGTGGTAGGTGGAGGATCCTGAAGCTGTCTGTAAGCCAGTGTTTGTCACTCAAGTCATCAATATCTTTCTATCAACTTGTTTCATCAATCACCAACATTGTTGAGACATACTTATGCAATTCTAAGCATTCTTTTTCCTTCTAGTTGGTTTTGCTTTATATATTTTTATATATAATTATTTGTTATATACATTTATGTATTGAGGAATTGGTCCTTTATCACTATCAATATTAAATGTTTCTCTTTCTCTCCCACTTTTTAAATTTAAATGCTAAACTAAAAACTATTTTCCTGAGAAACGTGTGTAATTGTTCTTGCTATTTTGATTGCTATAACAAAACACCACAGATTGTATCATTTATAAAGAGCAGAGGTATACTTCTGAAGACTGATATCTTCTTGGCTTCTGGCGATAGGCCTTCTTGTAGCTTCGTAACATAGCATGAGGCATGGCCAAGATGAATTTGCTGTTATGGTAACTCCAGAGAATGAGAACTTACTCACTTCAACACTGTGCATCAATCAGAGTTAAGGTTTTCACACATAGTAATCCCACAGTATTACCTGATGATTCCTGTAGTTTATTCATGGTGTTTAGGCCATTTACATTTAATATAATTATTGGTCTGTTTGTATTCAAGTCTACCATCTTTCTGTTTGTTTCTATTTGTCTGATTTGCTCATTATTTATCTTTTCTCCTTCCTCTGTCCTTAAGCTAAGTACATTTTTGATATTTTATTTTAAGTGCTGCCTTAGCAACTATGCCTATTAAAAGTATTTTCATTAGTTGTCTACAGTTCGAGAGTAATTTATCCCAGCCTGTCCTATAGACTTCTCAGTTTTTCTTCCTAATCTACCACCAAATCTTCAGTCTCCTTTTCTTCCCCACCCTGGCAATGATAGAGCAGACCCGGTGCTCAGGCTCTTTCCTACCAACTCTGACTCTCTGGATAATCTCCTCTAGTCCTACTCGTTTAAATTCCATCTGTATTTTTAATTCCAAATTTTCTTCTGAGAGTGAGGTATCCAACTGTTTAAGTAGCACCACCTCTTAGATTCTAATAGAATTGTCTCAAAGAGTACGTCTAGAAGATTTATTATTCATATGTCCATGTGAGGGTGTATATGGGGGATGTGCACACCTGGATTTGGAGTTACAGGCTTGTTATGTGGGAGGCGCTCTTGGTCTTTCCTTTCAATGCTCCTGTCTTACTTCAGTTTGCCATTTCTCAATGAATGGCTTCACTTAGTGGATTCAGGATGAAAATCCATGAGTTAGCTGTAAACCTTTGTTGTTTTCACCTCCTACCTTCGAATTTTAAATAAATTTAGTAGACATTTGAGCCAGTATAAGTTCTTACCACTCATGCTTGCATCCCATTCCAGTCTGCTACTCAGAATGAAACAGCAATGTGACTCTTCATTCCTTGGTGCTTCCTATGAACTATTCTCTACACAGCAGTAGAGATGTTTTCTTTTAAGATGCCATTTAGAGCTGCCATTCTTCTGCCTAAAATCTCCCAGGAACGCTCCTTCATACTAACACTGAGCACACAGCATCCTTTCAGCCTACACAGTCTTTACACCATTTGGCCCTGGCTTATCTCCCTGTAATCACCTCCCAATATGCTCTCTCTCCCTTTGCTTATGCCGAGGCCACACCCTGGTTCTTGTGCTAACTCTTCTCTCAAGTCCAGTATTTTCATGGTTTGGTGCTTCTCAAGGCTTAAAGATAGGCTTAACTGTCCCCTCTAGCCACCCTTTCCAAAATACTTTTCCATACCCCAATCACCACCTGTCTTCAATACTATACCCTGTCTTCACAGTATTTATGGACATTTGAAATTATACTTTTTTGTACTTGTCAGAATGTCGGCCTACTGCTAGCAGGTACATTGTTATGCTCAATGGAACAAACTCCTGGCAAGAATGGAATCTTACACATAATAACTCAATAGAAAGTTATCAACTTAATACATCACATCAGGTCCTTCCTCCCTCCCTCCCTCTCTCCTTCCCTTCTTTTCTTCCTTTTCTCTTTCATTCCTTCTTCCTAATAAAAAGAATCATTAATAGTTAACAGAATAAAAACATGGGGGTGAATATTTACTTTCTCCTACTGCTTTCTCTAAAAGTGAATTAAATCTTATTGTTGGAACAGTTCTCTTAATAGACCCTGAGTTCATGTTGGGAAAAATGTCTCCACTGAGTGCAGACCAATCTGTTCTGAGAGGAGGACAGTCGTCTCAGTCCAGTGGCTAAGAAGTGAGAGGATGTGGTCACAAACTTAAATTCAGATGGACAAGGCTGGTTCCTAGTCATGGTCTCTGGTACAGCTTTGGTCCACTGTCCAAAGTTAAAGAAGCCTAAAACATCTTCCAAGAGGTCCTCACTCAGGACATCCTCTTTCCCGGGCTTCCATGTAGCAGGTACCCCAGTGAATGGATGCCAAATACACCACAGAATAGCATGAGACTCAATGGTGCACCTATATGTGTATAATAGATATTCATCCTTATAACTGCCAAGGAAGGCCAGGGAGGAGAAAAAGGCATTGGTTCTTGAATTTTCCATGTATTGGGGAAGATGGAGTTAATGAAACCCACGCTTGGCCATGTTGTCAAGATATCAAACCGAACTGGTGACAAGACCAAGGCTGTTAGTAGGGAAATTGCTGGGCCTGTATCCAGAAAGCCAGGACAGGGTACTTGGCGCAGAGTAGGCAGAAGGGAGATGAAGGTGAGTCCCACAGGATCTACCAGAGAAAGACTATTGGAAATCCTAGAGGGGTTCTGCCACCAATGCACAATTTTCCTTAATTTCCTCAATTGTGGCTGTTATCCCCATAATGAGAAACACAACTTCACTTCTAAGCAGGCTGTGAGGCTGGCAGAAAGCTGAAACCTGAAAATCAGCAGATACAGGGCTGTGTATAGCCTTTTCTATTGAAATTAAGCCACATCCAAAACACAGGGAAAGGGCTCCAAATAGCTTCAGACAGCAGCCAGCCAGCCAGGGCCCTTACCAGGCACCGGATGGACGCTCTCCGGACTCGTCAAAAGAGGCCCAAATCAAAAGTGCTCATTTCAATAACGTAAGAAAATAAACATGGGGCTTATTTATAGCACAGGAAAGGTACTGGGGCAAAGACTGCTCGTTTGGTAATCCACCCTGATAGGGCAGACAGGATCCAGACCCCCAGGCTCTCTGGTAACAGGGTAAGCTGGAAAGGGGACCAGAAAAGAGCTGGCAGCCAGCATCAACAGGTACAATCTGGATAAGACCCAGATAAGAGAGAAGATGTCTGAGACGTCTGCTGTCTCTGCTCTGGCTGAAGGAAGGAGAGCCTGGCAGTGGACACCCATCAAGCCCTCAAGGGAAGGAAATAAAGGAACCTCCAAGTATCCTCATCCACAGGGTCATCACACACATCGGGGACAGACACTGGAGTCCCCACATACATCTGGGACAGACCCTGAAGTCCCCACGTACATCTGTGACAGACCCTGGAGTCCCCACGTACATCTGTGACAGACACTGGAGTCCCCACGTACATCGGGGACAGACACTGGAATCCCCACGTACATCGGGGACAGACACTGGAATCCCCACGTACAGCTGAGACAGACACTGGAATCCCCACGGACAGCTGGGACAGACACTGGAGTCCCCACGTACAGCTGGGACAGACACTGGAATCCCCACGTACAGCTGGGACAGACACTGGAATCCCCACGTACAGCTAGGACAGACACTGGAATCCCCGCGTACAGCTAGGACAGACACTGGAATCCCCACGTACAGCTGAGACAGACATCGGAGTCCCCATGTACAGCTGGGACAGACACTGGAATCCCCACGTACAGCTAGGACAGACACTGGAATCCCCACGTACAGCTGAGACAGACATTGGAGTCCCCATGTACAGCTGGGACAGACACTGGAATCCCCACGTACAGCTGAGACAGACACTGGAGTCCCCATGTACAGCTGGGACAGACACTGGAATCCCCATGTACAGCTGGGACAGACACTGGAATCCCCATGTACAGCTGGGACAGACACTGGAATCCCCACGTACAGCTGAGACAGACATTGGAGTCCCCATGTACATCTGGGACAGACACTGGAGACATAAGGCTGAGGTGTACACTGGGTACCAGAATAAGGGTAGGACTAAAACATAAATCCTCAGAGACTTGGCCAGTGTTGGCCTCAGGATATATGCACAGCCCCAGATCTCTGCCAGCTGTACGGCAAGGAGAATAGCATAATGCCCGTCACAAGTCTGTGTGGATGTTCTTCTGGAGCCCCTGGGTCAGAACTGGCTGCTCTTCATAAGTGCTCCTAGAAAACCATGGTTTCTGAGTTTATCTTTGCTATAGGAGACAGCAACATCGGTTTGCAGCTCTGAAAAAGGCTCACGCTGACACCTTCTGCCAGGAAGGCTCTGTGTGGTGATAAGGCCCAATGGGTGGCACTGGTTTAAGTGACTCCTTGCCCGTGTGCAGCTCCAGAGAGGTGGCACAAACGATGGAGTTTGCTGAGCAAGCCTGTGCAGCAGCTTGTCTTAGGAGAGTGAGGACACCTCTCCAGGGGTCCATCCAAGTTAGAAGAGAAGAAAAACCTCAGAAAGGCTGCACGTTGGAGGAAACCAAATGCAGGACAGATTCTGGTTATGAGAAAGGAAACTGGAAGCCGGCGGGGCGGGGGACATCAGGTTGGGAGTAGGGTGTCAGACTCACCCCAGCCATCTGCTCGCAGCTGCTAGCATCAGCAGGCTACCCATACAGATCCCACACTTTCCCAGAGAACCTGGAGGCTAAGCTAATGGAGGCTGAAGACGGCTCTGTGCATCTAATTCTTCAGATGGACTCCCAAGAGAGGGGCCAGGCTTACAGTGTACAGTGAGTCCTGCTTACTCCTGCCCTGCCATGAACAGCACCAGGGAGCTTGTCCCAGGCCTTCATCCTGTCACAGTGTACTGTGGATGGGCCGGGAGCCCCGGGGCTTGGATATAGCTCTGGGGTGGGTGGCTGCTCCACTTGAGCTCAGAGTCTCACCTGCCAGAATGATGCGCATTCCTGCCAGAGTCGCTCAGGAAGTAGATAAACTTGGGTCAGCTTGGCAGTCTCCATCTTGGCCTCCCTGGGTAGCCTGTGGTAGATGCTCTGGCTGTTCCAGAAGACTACCTGGAGCCTAAGAAAGGAGGAAAGCAGCCTCCAAAGAGGGCATTGCCATAAAACAAAGAAGACCTGTGGCATGGTAGTGTGGATGGGGGTGGAAGTACGGCTCACTTGACAGGTCTGAGAGGATTAGAAATTCAAGGTCACCCTCCAAGTACCTATTAAGTTGGAAGCTAGTCTGGAGTACATGAGACCTACCCCCCAAAATAAAACACCCCTCCCACAGAAGAAAAAACATGACACACAATGGTGCTGACGGGACACAAGCCACAGGAGACTGATGTGGGATATTTGTGCACTGTGTGAAGATGTGTCCCTGTGACTGGTGTAGTAAAAAACTGACTGGCCAGTAGTTAGGCAGGAGGTAAAGGCAAATCTTCAAGGGCAGAGGGAGAAAAACTGGGAAGAACATAGGCGCGGAGGAGTCACGAGGAGACACAGAGGGAGTTGGACATACAGAATAAAAGGCCAAGCTTCAGAACTAACAACAAATCTTCGTGTTGTTGCTTGGGAGCCAGTTGGTGGTACAGAGAAAGACATATTACAGGTGATCTCCCAATAGGGCCACAAGCTGTGGACCCAGCGGGAACCTTGGTCAAATCCAATCACATCCTTAACATGACCTCTGTTTCTTGATTTTGCTTTAGTTGAAACCATCCAAGGTTCTTGACTTGAACCCCAAATCATGCTTCCTCGCTATTTGCGGTCAGATCCTGGAAGAGACTGGAACCCAAGGATTATTAGGCAGTCCCTCAGGTGATGTGGGCAGAGGAGTCTGCCTCTGCTGGTTCTGCCCAGCACATTGTAGGAGAGATTCCCTTCCCCACAAACAGAATAGAACCCAGGAACTAGCTCAAAGCACTGCGTAAATTAGACAAGGCTGGGAAGCCAGAGCAGTCGGGGCTAGTGTATTGTAAGGAGAGATCAGCAGAACACCACCAGGTGAAAAGAAGTCAGAGAAAAAGATGATATTTCCATTTCAGTTTTCTGGAAAAAGGCTTTGGCCTAAACCCAAGACATGGTAAAATAAAAATTAAAAGCAAACAAACAAATCAACCAATCAACTAAACCAAGAGCAAGTATCTAAGTAAAATTAATCAGGAAAAAAAAAAAAAAAAACGCTGCCATTCTCAGTAGGCTCGTTCCAGTCAGTCCCTGGGGAAGCAGTGGCTCGGTGCACACAGCCGGGCCAGATCCCAGGTCAGTTCAGATCCCTTCTCTACAGGCCGGTGGCTGGAGTGCCTTCTAAAAGATGTCTTACTCTGGAAACAGCTGCTGTCTGCTGTAGGCCAGAACATGGCGTTTTAATTAGCATTATTGCTCTGCTTCTGAAACCAGGCTCTGGGGCGTCCCAAGGGCAGATGGTCCTGACCCAAGCTTAGGCAAAGCTCGCTGGCTAGGTCAAGACACAAAGGGTAGGGTACAGTCCCTTGCCATTTTGAATCCAGACCACTAGCTCCATTTTCTGTCCTGTTTCTACTGAGGGAACCACCTACCCTTCAGACAGTACCTTTGAGGCTTGTGTTGAGTTTAAGGCACAGTTCTGAACATAACACTGACTTTATGCTATGCTGTAAGACCTAACCCCAGCTTTTCTGGAAAAAGTGGGGTACTTTGTGTGGAATGTTACTGTCCAACAGTCCAACAGAGTCTATGATCATGGGGGATATAATCTAAGATTATAGTTCTTCTTCCAAATCCAAAGTTCTCTTTTTTGTTAACTAATATTTCTGTGATATATTTGTTCCCAAGTGAGTGTACAGGTCACATGTGGGCATGGACATGTGCATATGGCACCCCTAGACCAGCCTCTGGTGTCGTCTCTACCCTCCTTGTCTTTTTAGGCAGGGTCTTGAGTTTTTCCTGGAATGTGATTTAGTTAGGATGGCTGGTCAGCACTCAGGGAGTCTCCCCTGCAAAGGGACTGCAACAGACTGCCATACCTGGCCTTTCTACGTGGGTTTGGGGGACTAAACTCAGGTCTGCATGCTTGTGCTAAGGGCACTTTATCAAGTACTCAACCCCTTTAATTAAGAAAAAATATGGATGCGTGTCTGTGTGAGAGGGTTCAGGCAAATATGCCCTGTGGTGCATGTGTGGTCAGGAGACAACTCTTACAAGTTGGATCTTTCCTACAGTAGCCATGCTGAGGGTGAGGCCACATAAGCCCACCATAAGCACAGTCTTGGGCTCTCTGCAGGGATTTCAATGTGTCTCCCTCCTCCCATATCCCCCATCCTGGAAACAGGATGGTGACCCCTTAAAAAATAGAGACACATAATATTGCAACTTCAAGGATCTTGGTAGCAAAAGAAACCCTTTTCTTTGGCTTCAACCTATGGCCTCCAGTGTTGTGCATGTGATACCATAAAACTTCCTATCTGCTCACTGTAAGCACCTGCAGTTCATGCAACAATGCACAGCTGGAGTGTGTACCTGCAACATGTGCCCTAGCCTATTCCACCAGCACCCCAGATTCTACCCTCTGCTAACATGAACTTCCTCTCTACCTCCACTTCTGCTGCATCAGAAATCTTCCTTTGGCCTCTCCATTGGTGAGAATGTATATGAGCAGACTTTCTAACAAACTGATTTACTCTGTGTGAGTGTGCACATGGACACACAGATACATGTATGTGTGAGTATGAGTGCATACATGCTACAGTATGCTATGAAAGTCAGAGAAAACTTAACAGGTATGGGTTCCCTCCTTCCATTTCCTGTTCTGCAGACTGAGCTCAGGTCATCAGGCTTGTGGAGAAAACACGTTTACCGGCTGAGCCATCGTGCTAGCTCACCACACCGCGCGACAGAACAATGGGTGGCGCGAGCGACGATGACTGGCATACGACGAGGTTTCTGTAATTATATCCACATTCTAAGCAAATTGTTATGTATTTTGTGTTCTGGGGACATATGTTATGGCTAAAGCCCAAACTGTGGCTAATCTTAATATTAGACCCAGATAAATCTGTTTCAAATCTATAACATTTAACATTTGCCAGAGTAGATTTGTTCATCAACTAGGCTTAAAGAGGTATAATTCACACATGTGCAGTATTAGGAAATGCTGAAATGTAATGATTTAAATATACCAGCAACTGCTGGGATATGGTTGCTATGGCAGTATTTAACGTTAGCCAGAACCCGTTGGCCAATGTTATTGCCACAGCAAAAGAACGAGGATCCTGGGCATCTCCTCGGGGTGGGAGGTCACAATGCCCTTAGCTCTTACAACATGGTAGCAGCTAGAATGACTCCAGGGTGGCAGTCAGAGGGTACTTTTTTCCCTGAGTATACCTTGAAATATCCAGGCTCAGGGCTAAGGACACCTCTGATGGATTTATCTGCTCCTAGGATGTTCATGGGCCCTTCACATACTTGATGCATACAGAGCTGGGTATCCTTCCTGGCTGCATCTTCCCAGATGGCTGTTAGGACAAAAGGTTGGGTTATATGCACGGAACAAGGACTGATCCTTGGGTAACCAAGGACCAGCGTTCTAGACCGAAAAAAAAAAGGAATAAAAATAATTTTAATATCAAAAAGCCACAACAAGGAGCTGTTTGGGGACGTCAGGACATTTCTCGGCAGCCTGTGCTCTTCTGCTATGTACCCAGGATTGTAACTCAGGTCCAAGCACAGTTCTCACCCTCAGCGATACTGGGATCTGCAGCACGTTTTAGGCTTGGCTATTCTTCCAGATTCTGCTGTCGTGAAATAACTGCTTTCCTCTGCTGTGACTCCTGGATCTAAAACTGTGGACAGTCATCACAGTCCTCTCCTCTAAGGCAACTGGAGGGCCAGTGAGCTGGTAAACTGGGTCTGCAAGTCAAAACCGATGCTCTGGGCTCAAAACTGCAGCTAGTCCCTGAGACTTCCTTTGGCATTTCCAGAGAGTCGAGAACAAAGCAAGCTGCCCAGTTCAACAGACTCCAGTGTGTTTGGCGAAGTTTGATCCAGGCTGTCCTCCTCTACCCCACAGTGAGTGCTGCAGGGCCTAGCTGGGTTCCTCCACAGCCCTGGCTCATTGTTGCAAGCTTCATAAGCTGCCAATGTTGGGGAAGCTCTTCAGTTTCTCAGGGAAGTCGTCTTTGTAGAGCACTGGGTCAGCTCGGTGCTCCACCACCTTGAGGGGCATGGTCCCAAAGACGGAAGCAAACTTATTGATGCATTCAGACCTGAGGGTACAAGCAGAATGAAAGTGGTTAGCTGCTGAGAGACAACAAAGCCCAACATAGCCACTGTCCACAAGAGAACTGAAAGGTGCTGAAAGGGTACCTAGCCCACTGCTGGGCTCTGCAAAGGACTGTGACGGAAAGCAAGATGATGGGAGATCCCTGGCTCTGTTCAGAGGGAGAAAGTGAATAATAGGGGATGTTGTCTGCAGGCTTGCAGGTCAGGACACCTGCCCCTCCCCCTTAAATTCCAGTCATTTTTCCAGCACTAGCAGGCCTCAAACCCAGGTGGATTAGCTCCAGCAATCCTTAACCCCATCTCTGCCAGTTATAGGGAAGGAGGATAAAGGAAAGAAAAAAGGCTCTGCTTGCTTAAACTGAAGAGGTGGATAAGGGTCCTATCCATGCAAGGCAGAGGAGTAAAGGATTGGTGACTCTGGATTTCTAGAAATGAGCATTTAACTCCTCAGCACTCACAGATGTTCTGTAAATATCCGGCCATAAGCACTGCTCTTCTGACGCAGCCAGAGCCCACACAGGGCTTTCTGCATAACTGGTGTGATTTTTGCTACTCCCACACCAGAACTGGGAGCAAGAGTGACTTGGTGACAAGAGCTGAACATCGTAAAGCAGAGCTTCCCCTGCGCTTCTCACAGCTGAACTTCCCTTCCGAAGAAAGGGTCAGGCCCTTTATAGGATTGGCTCAGGTCGGTCAGGCCAACAGTGTGACAGCTGGGTAATGAGGGGCGTCAGCACCAGGCCAGAGGGGAACGGCGGCCTGGGAAAAGCCCTTTTGAAGCTGGGGCCCAGAAGGATGGATTTCAGAGGGTCAGTGCCTTCTGGGCAGCTGCCTGAGAGCTACGGAGTAAGCTTGATGAGAGAGTGACCACAGGGCAGTAGCAAGTTTCAAGGGCTTGCTGTCACCTCTCCATGTCCAGATGCCCCACAAGCTGCTTCCAAAATGTGTAGACAGAGAAGAGCCCTGGGCTCAGGAAGGCGTCTGCTAGTGGAGGCCGCCGCCACCACCAGGTCTTCCATCCTTGTTGCACTTCTGAAGAGCTTTTGGTCACTAATGTCAACAGATCTACCCACACCACAAAGGGCTGACGCTCAGTAGATGCTCCACAAGGGAGTGAGTGCTCATGATAGCCCAGTTTCTAGTGGGAAGGCTCAGAGGCTGATGTGTAAAAGCTAGCTAAATAAATAAATAAACTTGAAAAAGTGTGCCAGAGCCAGAGCCAAACCCAGGGTTTCCAGCTCCGGAGACTAAAGTCTGAGTGACAAGACACAAATCTACTTATTAACCTGTGTGGCCCAATAGGAGGTGCTGAAAGGCCACAACACCTGTTCTGTACCAGGTAATTTACCTAGACATCTTACTGATTTCTTAAAGTATTCCTCCCCATCCTCAACTCTCTTGCACAAGGCCTGAATTTATATATTAGCCTCATGTTAGATTCAGAGAGGTTAAGTTGCCCAAGAACGATGGCTTAGCAGTGCTGGATCTGGGATTCAAACTCGGCTGGCATTGGCTGGGATGCAAATGAACACCGCTGGGTCCAACCTGCATCACAGGCTTTCAAGCCTATATTTAGTTTTTGTATCTAGCAGGTTATACAGTGTTTGTACAAAGATAGCCATAACTTTTTATGAGCTTATGGATGGACACTATAATTTGATATGTAATGGAAAAACTGAAGTTCAGGTAAGATAAGCCAATTTCCTTCGGTTGGATTCCTAACGGGACATAAATGCTGCTTTAAGTCAATACTGTCTGCCATGGCGTCCTGGCAATGACACTGGTCAAAGAGAATGAAATTTCTTCTGGTTCTTTAAGAACTAGCAGCTCCTGGGAACAGACTTGAAGGAGTAAAAGCTACTTTCCTTCTCAGATGACAGTTCTGATCCCAGACTCCAAATCTGCGACTAAATAGGCAGACTGAATCCCAGGCACCAATAAAACGCCCAAGGATGGTGAAGCAGTTTTTTCTTCCACCAGAAGACGGAACAATGGGTAAGCAGGACAAGTGCAGTGTTCTACAGTGAACCGTCTCCTGGGCTCTCCAAAAGGCTCAGACTATCTTCCTTCCTCCAGCTTCAAGTCAGTGTTCCAACCTTTACCCACGAAGCTTTGCTCAACACCAATGCATTTTCAAATTTGTCTCCTGCTCCTCTATGAATCTCCCGAGTGGATGGTTTGTATTCTCCAGCTGCCCTGGTCACCAAGACTCACACTCTACGACCTGGCTTAGTTTCTTCACATTGTTAACTTCTGGGTCTCCACTAAGCCTTCAGTTCCCAGGCCCTGTCTTGGTCTGTTTGTCCCTGGCAGCTTTCTCACTCCAGCTCTGCATGCCCTGTCTGTCTTCCATCTCGCCAGGCCATTTCTGGCTTCACTTACTGTCTCCCAAATGTAGGAATGTCTCCCTTCTTCCCTTGGATTTTCTTAAGTCCATTGCTCTGTCTGGGGAGGTATCTTCCATACACCTGCATTCCCACTGGCCCGCGGAGGGCAAGCTCTCACGGTCACCCATCCTGCTGATGTCATCCATGATTAAAATCTCCTGCCCACATCCATGGCCTTGTTCAAGGGACGAGCATTCACCAACTGCTCACTCCTCCCCTGTATTATTTGCACTGTGAAAGGTCCTGCCATTTTTCTTGACTCAAAAACCCAAGTTATTTCTGTAACTTTTTTCCCCACAGCCTCCCCACACCTATTAAGGGGGCAACAAAACTCTGGCATGTCTTTCTTAGGACAATTGTGGGCATTTTCACTTGTGTCTTTCTGTGTAGATTCAAGTTGGTCATCCTTCTCCCGTCTCTTCAATATTCTTTCCATCATAAGGACTGCTTATAAATGAGTCTTAGACCAATTCCTTGAACAGGTTAGTCCCCTTTTCAAATCCTTGAAGGCTTCTCAGAGTCGGAAGGAAAAACCTAATCTCTTTAACTGGGGATTCAACCTGGCTCAAGTAAATTTCTTCATGCCTGCCAAACTAACATTGAACTTGCTGACCTGGCCTCACAGTTCCCATTCCTCGGACCTGCCCATCCTACTCGGAAGATGATGTCCTGGAGATTTTTTAAATTTTTAAATTTATTTAAATTTTAATTATTTTTATTTTATGTGCATTGGTATTTTGCCTACATGCATGCCTGTGTGAAGGTGTCAGATCCCCTGAAACTGGAGTTACAGACAGCTGTAAGCTGCTATGTAGGTATTAGGAACTGAACCCAGGTCCTCTGGAAGAGCAGTCAGTGTTCTTAACTACTGAGTCATCTCTCCAGCTCCCCTGGTGATTTTTAAAAAATATTTGTATGCATATATGTTTGTATGTGTGTATGTCACATGAGTGCAGATACCTGTCAAGGCTAGAAGAGGGTACTTAGTCCCTGAAGCTGGAGTTGGTTGTGGGGAACTGAACTTGGGTCATCTGGAAAAGCAGCAAATTCTCTTAACCATGGAGCCATCTCTCCAGCCCCTGGTGACTTCTGAAGCCTCCCTTCCATGTTACCACCTTTAACAAAACTGTTCTGAATAATCCACCCAATAAGAGCGTCCCTTTCTTGCCTCTTGTTATTATAAACTCTACTTTCCTCAGGGGATGCACCACAAACTGCTCCAGATTAGGCTTTATAGACGTATAAATATATACGTGCCTGCTGTGCACAGCCATCGCTGGTAAATATGAAGCACTGAGCTCTGAAAGGTTACTGTAAGAGCTCCACAGCTTCCCTGTGAAGCAGCCTCCATAGCTCTCTGCTCAGGGCATCACAACCACCTTCCCAAGTGTTCTGGCCCTGCCTTTAGCACAACTTTAACCCCACCATGAACTTCAAGGCTGTCGTCAGCTCAGCTTTCTTCCTCCGCCGTACTGTAACCTCCATGTTAACTCTGCCCACAACTACTTGCCTCAGTGCTATGAATTCTCCCCAGTACTGGGAGTAAGGTAGGGTTTAATAACCATTTCATCTACTCTGGTAGAATTACAACCGGGGCCTTTTCCCAATGAGCTATGGTAGATAATTGACTCTGCCATACTTAACAGCATTTGCAGTGTTACAGGTGCCATTCATATATGATTTCACATCGACTGTTGGTAAAAGTCAATGGCTTTTGAGTAAGGTATCTGTATGAGGGAGCTAAGGAGGTTATTTAGAGTTAAAGAAACAAAATATCACAGAAGAACCCAAGACCAAATGAAAGGGTCGGGAGGATTTTCTTGTGGTTATGGACTTGAGGAATGAAGTCTGTCAGAGAAGCACATGCAGCTGGGAACCTGAGCAGAGGCCTTCCTTCTCCGAAAGGCTGCAGCCACATCCTTGGAGCTGACAGATGACAGAGCTTGTGGAGGGGCTTCTAGAAGTCAGATGGATCCAGGAGCTCTGAAGGCTGGGGACCATGAGAGTCTAGTGCAGATCCCAGTGGTCATGAAGAAAGACACCCATGACAGTATTCTTAGGATTCCTAGCCCAGGTGACATGACACACTCACATGATTGCTAAGGAACTAACAGAATGGCTCAGAGTCACCCTGCTGTTCCAGCCTTCAGAGCCTGGCAGGTGGCACAGCAGGACAGCGGAAGCATTTTGTCTCTACTGGGTTGGGTTTAATTCTTTCAAATCAAGCATTACTGTAACACGGAGCTATTACCCAGAGAAACAAGCCAGAGTTTCCTTGGAGTCAGTTCACTTCCATTCAAGTGACTACAGACAGCCACTCCGTCCACACAAAGGATCTGGCTTCGAGAGCTTAAGGCCAGCTATATTTTTCAGAGCCTTCCAGCCATTACAAATTGAGCGAGCAGCATCTCAAATTAATTCACTGGGTGACCTGGGTTTGAACTAACTCAATTCCCACAGTGCAAAAGGAGGTGACTGGCTACCAGCTGCTATCCTTGTATCTCTAACACAGTCCATAAACAGGCCCAGGCAGGAAATGGGAATGGACCTCTATTCAGAGACTACTCACCTCTCCACCATGTGAGTCTGATCAAGTGAGAGCCCATCGATGGCTGTGCACTCAGGACACTTGAACTTCTTTCTTGGGGTTACCTGCCAAGGAACACGAAACACATGGCTGTCAGTGCCCAGGGCTATAAAGCCACACTGTGATGCCACTCTGCAGGCTTCTGTGCAGGGATATATATACCTGTGCACCCTGTGCATGTATGCACACATGCACATGTGCATACACCTCAGCATTCCTCCATTCAATCTGGGCTGCCTCAGCCAAGGACAGAACTCCCAAGGGTCCAATAAAAGCAGCTTGGAGGGCTTTTGCCTTCTGTAACTGGAAAGAAGCCGTGATGACAAGCTCCTTAATTCCTGTTTAATGACTGTTTTCTCACTGCCAAGGTCCTTGTATAAACACCATTTGTTCTTGCAGTCATGCGGGTGGTAAAACACAGCCTCCCACAACTTGCAGTCTAACCTTGGTCCCAACAGGCAGTCTCTCACCTTCTCTCTAAGGCCCAGAGCTAGAGCAGCACCTCTCATTTCCCAGTTCCCTTGGTCAGGAAAATAACTATACAGCCCTCGCCCTAATTCTTCTTCCCTGACTCCTTTAACACTCACTGTCCAAGCCTGAGACTCTGGGTGATCCTTCTAGCAAAGCCAGGGGAGCTGCTATGAAGATGAGGAAATGGGGAGGCAAGGGAGAATGAGAACACCAACTAGGGCAAGGTTGAGACTCCCAGACTCCACCCATAGTAAGCAGTCACAGCTAAACACACGTTAAAGAAGAAATGTAATGCAGTCCCTGGAAAGCAGCCCCCACAGTTTACACTCTTTCATTTTTTCTTGAAATCCCTTGCTTTGAGTCCCTGGGGCACATGACAGGGGACTCAGTGAGACGCTACCCAAGCTGACAGCCTAAACTCCGATGATGGTGATGCTTTCAGGCTGAGAAGCCTTTGGCACTACCCAATTTCACATGGAGTTCTAATAACCCACAAGTGGGCTTATATTGCTGATCTATAACTTGGGCTCTGATTTTAACACAGTGTTTCAATAATAAATATGTATTTTCCAGTCCAAAGACTTTTTTTTTTTAGCTTTTAGTATGTTATGGCATAGGTAATTTAAAATACTGGTAGTTAGATCTTTAGAACCAGAGATTAGGACAACTGCATAAGCATTCTACTCTCTGTACAGAAAGCAGTACCCATTTACTGCTCCAACAGCTTCCCTGGGCCAGGGAACAAGACTGAGCTCCCGACAGTCAAGCAAGGGGGCGGCACAGGCTCTCACCTTAATGACAGCTTTCCCTGTAACGTTGGCCACCAGGAAATTCATGGCAATATCTTCACAGTTCATGTGAGCATCCACCCAGTTCTTGATGTCCCCAGGCATTTTGTAGGTATACAGGTAATTAAAATACTGTCACATGAAACAAATACAAGAAATACAAGAATAGTAATTCTCTCTGGCTGGAATGTCAATGATAACTTGGTGGTACAAGGACAAAATGAATCACAAGACTTTACTAGTGGAAAAGGCAAAAGGAGGTTAAGTGGCCTAGCGCCTTTAAAACGGGCTGATACTGTGCACTGTGGGACACTGTACCACACACACACATCACTAAAAAAGTTAAAATGGTAGGTATGTGCTTTTAATTTCTTAAGTTACGATTTCCTTTAATGCAGACTCCTGGATAAGTGACGGGCAGATGGACGGCGCCAGACACGGCGAGCTCACTTTCCTGAGATTCCCTTTAAAGTGTAACATTCAGTACGGGCAAAATAGAAAGTAAAAGAAATATTTCCACTGTCCTCCTGTTAATAAAAAGTATGAGCCAAACATCCAAGTGGTCATGAGATCGATGCTCCAGCAAGTCTTTCTGTGGGCCAGGCCATGAGCTAAGAGTGAAGGCATGTGCTTAGAGAAGCCGAACAAGGGCGAGGCAAACCTGAAATTACCATAAACTCCATGAGAAAACTGGAAACTAACGGGTCAAAACACACATGTGGAGGTGTGTTCCCCTAGTCCCAGCACTTGGGAGCCTGAAGCAGGAAGACTGTGAGTTCAAAGCCAGCTTGGGGACCTAGGAAGATCCTGCCTCTAAAACCCAATGTCTGAACAGACATGTAGATAAGCATGTACTATCATGATAAACCCAATGTCTGAACAGACATGTAGATAAGCATGTACTATCATGATAAACCCAATGTCTGAACAGTCATGTAGATAAGCATGTACTATCATGATAAACCCAATGTCTGAACAGACATGTAGATAAGCATGTACTATCATGATAAACCCAATGTCTGAACAGACATGTAGATAAACATGTACTATCATGATAAACCCAATGTCTGAACAGACATGTAGATAAGCATGTACTATCATCGTGATAAACTCCCGAAGCTATCAACAGTAGTCTGTTGTGTTTGTTTGACTGAGACCAAAACCTCTATCTTGACCCAGAATATCAGCAAAGTGGAAGTGGCAAAGATGAGCTGACAGCCAGCAGGAGAGCAGGCTCCGCAGAGTGTTCTACACATTAACTCTGCGACAACAGGGGAGCAAGTCTCCCAGGGAGACTGCAGGGCTGAGGGCGATACTCTAAAGCCAAAAGCATAGCACCCAACCTTGCCCTAATTAAAAAAAAAAAGGAAGAGGTCGGAGTTAAGAGCAGGTACTGCTTTTGCAGAGGACCTGGGTTCAAATCCCAGCATCCACATTATGTGGCCCATAATTGCGTATAACCCCAGCTCCAGGGAACCCAATACCTCTGGGCTCTGCAGGTATTTGCTCTCATGTGCATACAGGCCTCTCTCCTCACAGCTACACAATAAAAATAATAATAAAAGAAAATCTGTTTTTGTTTGGTTGTTTTTTGGCTTTTCTAGACAGGGTTTCTCTGTGCAGCTCTGGCTGCCCTGGAACTCACTCTGTATACCAGGCTGATCTTGACCTCGGAGATCCACCTGCCTCTGCCTCCCAAGTTCTGGAACTAAAGGTGTGTGCTACCATGCTCAGTATAAAAGTAAATCTTAAGTCAGCTCTCAGGACACACACAGGAAACTGCCTCCTTACCAAAACCTGGTCAGAGCTCACACAGTAAGATTAATTTTAGTCATCAAAACAGCTCAGTTTAATTTTTTAAATGTGCTGTTATGCAGAGAACAGCAAGGCAGTCAGTCTCATGTCCTGTTGACAATAAAGGAATCTAAAAACACCCAGGGAGTCACTCCTTCTGTTGTAATTATACCTTTAGGAACCTAATAGTCTCAAGCACAATAGTTACAAAAAGGAGACAAATTGCTACTTAAGCATTAGATACTAAATTATCTGAAATGACAAAAATGAAATACTCAATGGTAGAGAAATACATAATTTAAGGAACATGAAGACAGTGGCTTATTACCAATTATGCTACGAAATAACTGTTTCTAAGGAGATGAATGGCATGAGAAAACACTGATAGCAAAAGTGCACAGATGAAAAT
Organism: Myodes glareolus; assembly: GCF_982192425.1. NCBI lineage: Eukaryota > Metazoa > Chordata > Mammalia > Rodentia > Cricetidae > Myodes > Myodes glareolus. Next base: position 85,154,884 of record NC_142035.1, on the reverse strand, counting down.
GTGTACAACTACGTGTGCGTGTGTGTGTGTGTGTGTGTGTGTGTGTGTGTGCAGGTGGCACCTCCCAACCAAGCTGTCTCTAAACGACACAAGAACTAGCAGCTTTTCCTCACATGTTGATATGAATTTCTGGTGCTCTTTATTTAGAAAGAGTATCATACAACATGACTCTTTTAAGCCTTTTAGGCAAAACCTTTTTCTAAACCCAGCGAAAGCTCTGGAATATTAAACAAGCGAGTCAAACAGGCGCCACACGCGCCCTTACGCCCTTACCTTGTGGTAGAAAGCTGCACCCGTGAGCACCATGGACACTTCATTGGTCCACTCAGATTCGTACTTCCACTTGTTCATCTCATGGTCCCAGAGATGCAGGCGGCCTGGGTAGCCTACCAGCCGGTCAGGGAATTCCCGCCAGACCTAGGGACAGAGCACACCCATAAGCCATCCCCAGTTCAGATGAGCACCGAGTACTGAGGTTCCCAGGCTGGCCTCAACAGACCCCTGGGGTCAGGGTGGGTGCAGAGGACTCCACCAAGCAGGTGCTAGTATCCCACCAGTGTTCAGAGGTAGAAGTGGACTGTGACTTCTTCTAGAACATCATGTGCATACATGGCCATTTCATGTGGAAAAAGGGCTCGCTGAGTATTGCCTATGCCAGCCAGACATGAAACAGACTGCCTTCCCTCCTCTGCAAAACAAACATTCAGAAAATTAAACTTAGCTGTTTGATAAATAAGACGAACTTACTGTGTGAGCTCTGAGCAGGGTCTGGTGGGGTGGCAGTTCCCTGTATGTGTGCTGAGAGTCAGCACTTCACTGCCCTATACTCTGGAACATTCTGAGAACAACAGATTCTAGATTTGGGAAATCCTCAGAGATGGCACTTAGATCGACAGAACAGCGCACTAGACACCAATGAGGTACTTTCGGTTCTTTCTCCCATGTGTTTCCTGTAATTTAGTTTGACCTTTAGATTGAAGGAAGGGGCTGAGGGGTGGAGGCTTAGCTTTCATCTGCCTACCTTGAACACATCAGGATCATGAGTTCAGATCCCTAGAACCTACACAGGGAAGAAGTGGGGACACAGTGTCCCCTGTGATGACAGCAGAGAGCAGGGACAGGCAGAACCCGTGAGGCTCAATGGCCAGCTTGCCTAGCTAAATCAGTGAGTTTCAGGGTGAGTGAGAAATTTTACCTCAAAAAATTCAAGTGGAAATGGATCAAGAAAAGACAGCAGTGCTGACTTTGGACACACACACCTGTTTGTATACAAAGGTCTTGGACACATGCACCTGCATGCACACATTGGCCTTGGACACATGCACCTGCATGTACACATGGACTTGGACACGTGCACCTGCATGTACACATGGACCTTGGACACGTGCACCTGGATGCACACATGGGCCTTAGACACGTGTACCTGAATGTACACATGGGACCCAGGGAGATAGGTTAGTGGGCAAAGGTGTCTTCTGCCACACATGATGACCTGGGTTCCATCCTGAGGACTCACATGGTAGGAGAGAGGTGATTTGGGCAAGTTGGCAGATTCCCACAATAAATACATTAAAATGCAATAAAAAGTTTTTTTTTTAATCCAAGCATACACTACTCTCTCAATTCCCACCCACACATAATAAGGAGCTCAATAAATCGGGGATAATTTGCTGTCCACTCGTGCAGCTTATTTTTCTTCTCAGCTGGACCAACCTTCAGCAGCGTCTAAAGAATGGCACCCCAAAGGCCCCACCAACTTCCTCAGTCCCTCTCTTTAGGGAATATCATTTCATCTCATTACTTTAAATCCCAGCTCTAATTTCATCACTTCATATCTGCTCAGCCCTGCAGGCCACTGAGATGCCCAACGTTTTCCTGGCTACCCTGCCTGGGTAAATAAAGGTTCTCTCTACCTACTGTGCTGAACAGTGCTATACTCTGAGCTAACATGGCCTCCACCTTGTGATCTGAACAGCACTGGTTACCTGTGCAGTGCAGACCTCGAAGATAAGGCTTGTTGAAGCTTAAGTTCCTTCACAGAGAGAGCGACTGGGAAGGTCAACCTATTTTTCCTGAGACTCCAGCCACTCCCTTTTTTCTGTCTGCTCTTCCCAGCTGTGCACAATCCTTCCCAAGCTGCTAAGGTCTCAGGTGCTGCTGTGTATGGAAAGTGGAGGATTAGCTGAAGGGGACTTCACTTTCTACACTGCTTTTGGGAAGCAGTCATCAATGCTGGGGTGGGACTGCTCTACAATTCAGTTTGTTGGGGTCATTCACGCTCCCGTCGGTAAGTCCAATAAAAGCCATTAGTTCACCCAGCTAGAACTTGAGTAGAAGTGTCCCTTCGGTTTGTTACTGGTACCGTATCTAGGATGCTGTTTACAGGAAAAGTTAACAAAGAACAATGGCTCAAACAGAACTCAATCCAACATCCCAGAAAGACCCTTCAAGCTTCTCTCTCTCAGTCAGTTTCCCCACTAGCTCAAGTCCAGATGCCCAGGCAGCCTTTGTCCTCCTTTCCAGATCTATTACAACGTCCTGCTGGCTCTAATTCCGGCCACCTCTAACTTTACTTCTGCCACTCCCTGGAGCTCCAACCAGATTCCGGGACAGCCATCTCTTCATCTCCATGCCGCACCTCCTCTCCTTTCAAACCGGAACCAGCCAGCATCTCTAACAGTGCCAGTCTAGAAGAACTGCAGGTGTTCCGGGCCACTGGGCTCTTTCCTAGTGTTACATGTTATTTTTGTTACACATTTATCTATAGAAGCAATGTGGTCATGTTCCAGAGTGACGAGCAGCTTCCCATCACTTTATGACACTGAAGTTAAGAACAAGTGGATGCCATTCTCCAGGGCACAGCTGGGTGGTTAGTAGCAATACCCCTCCTTTGGAGCTAGCTGGGGCTCTAATAACAGAAACATACACTGGGGGTTTAGATTAGAAGCTTTTCAAGTCCAGGAGACCAGAAGCCTGAGTCAAGGTTGTCAGAGCCATGTCCCACTGACACCTGTTGGCAAAGACCCTAACCGGCCCCTGGCTTGTGGTGCTTAGCTATCAGTTCTTCTGTTTTCTTCTCCTCCCTCTCCTCCTTCTCCTCCTCCTCCTTGATGCCAAAAGGTGCATCAACTAGCCCTCCATCCTTACAGGATCAAGTTTCCTCACTCAAGTCTGTCCAAGTTCTAGTTATACACGGACTCCAGTCTTCACAATTCAGGACCCGCCTTGGTGGTCTCATTTTAACTTGGTTAACTCTGAAAAGCCCACTGTTAAATAAAGTCACAACCTGAGGTACTGAGTGAGGGTCAGAACTTGGACGCATCGTTTATGAGGGACATAGTTCAACCCCTAACATCTCCTGGAAAATTTTAAGAAACATTCCACCTCTAACACCATCAACAATGGCTTCCAATTTCACCAAGAATAATACACAAGGACCTACTTCCACATCATCTTTTACCACGTTCTCCTCTGTGCTCTGTGATCCTAAGCCCTTTGCATCTGCTTTGTCTGCTGGAACATTTCTCTAGCCTCAAAAGGCTGGCTCCTTATCACCAATGGAGCCTCTGCTCAAGCATCAACACCTTCAACAGGCCCGCTGAGCGTCTCATATCAGACACAGCCATGGCACCCACCCCCGTCACATACCTGCAGCCCCTGCTTCCCTTTATTAAGTTTTCACTTGTGCTATCACTTTAGCTAGTTATTACTTACTTCTCTCTAGGAGAGTTCCCACTGGATCAGGACAGAGACTGGCTCACTGTGGTACCCGAGCCGGAAGAGCCGCAGCACCCAGCACGGCACAGAGCCCCTCACAGGCTGCTGAGGGCACAAAGGGGCTGGGGAGGGAGGTGGGGCCTTCACTTTTATCTCAGCCAGAACAGTGCACTCAACCATGGAAGAAGGCCTGCACAGTTAGTGTCAGTGACAAGCATGAGGGGTCTGAGTGTGACAGGCACAGAAAGAGTCTCCCACAGCAAGTCACAGAAGCCGGGGGAGGGGGACACAGAGCATTTGCTGAGTCACTACACTGTCATTACACTTTCTACCCAGGACTCCTCAATCATCTCCAGATTTTATGGGACATCTAACCTGCCTCATGGGTGTGGCCTGGGGGTCATAAGAAGAGCTTTCCCTGGTGTGACACCAGTGCATCTAACAGGGTTCTCAGACTCACAGCCTTGGCTTCATTAACACCATATTGTAACCAACAGACCTAGTGGGCTACAGAGATCATCCTAATAGCTGCAGACAAATGAATCTGTCAAGTGTTACCCGGCTGTGTGAGCTGCTGTTTGCTCTTTGGTATGGAGTCTGTATTTCAGCAGATCTAAATAGTACGATGCTATTATGGTTTTACAGAGGCAGGGCACGAACAGTTCTGAAAGCCATTAACTCTACCTGTGGACCAGGACAGACCTCTTTTCTCGGCACCCAAGTCACAGCACCTTGCTGGTTAACCTGCCTAAGTGGACAGTAGTGTCTGAATGGCCCTGAGCACACACAACTAAGCAGCTAGAATGGCAGGATGCAGGCCTGTATCCAACTCTACCGGCATTGCTGAAGACAGCAGTCGCCTTTCCTGTTGACTTGGAATTAACACAGCTCTATACTGAAACCAGAGGAAGGCAAGTCCCCTTTCAGTTTCCAAGGGCCCTCCCCCAGCCCACCTGCCACCATCATCCATCATCATTATCGACCCCTTTTCGTTATTATTGTTATTATTATCTCCTCAGTTTTAGGGTCAAATGTTGTTAAGATTTCAGTATGGAGTTCTTCCTGTTGGCTGAAGTCACTTAGCCTTCTCTCCAGTAACAGACTGCCAAACTGCAGTGTGCTGAAAGGCACCAGCGGAGTCCTTGTCCTGAGTCTTGGATTCCTTTGGAGCCTTGCCTGAGCTCTGTTCTTTCTAGGCCCCTGTCCTTGACTTACTTCAGGCAGCTGGATCCAATCAAGACGCCATCCTTGCCACTTCATCTGTAACTCTGCAGCTGACTACAGGATCAGAATTGGGGGAAGCAGAATGGTTCTATCCCAATCAGCTAGGATAGAACCAAACTGGTTATGGACACAGTAAACACTTTCCCAGCCAGAGCAGCAGCAGTGTCCACTCTGTGCCTCTCTCCTCGTGGAGCACCCCATTCCAAGTCCACTCCTTTCTCCTCTGGCGTCAGAGCCTTTGCATCTGCAGGGTGGGACTTGGAGGTGTCCCCTCCCACCTACATCAGCGATGCTTCCTACTCCACTCCGGTCTAGTCACAGGTCTTCTAAAGAGCACCCTCATGGTCAGTTAGCATCATAGTCCTGAGGAAGAAGAGCCTGGACTTTCTGAATACAGATTACAGCTACAGAATATTCCTACCGCTGCTCCTTCCGTGCTCTTAACCCCAAACACCCTTTTCCTAATCAGAGATTTTTCTATTCTCAGGACTAACAGATGCAATTACCTGGGCCATTTTCTACTTTCTTTAAAACAAAACGAACAGTTCCCCAAACTGAAAGCCATGAGGTCTGTGTCTTCCCACAGGGTAAGGCAAAGCACTTTTGCCTTTGTTCACAGTCTCAAGAGGCAGGCTAACTGGACCCTTGCATCCATGCACACAGTACGGGGCACACGGCCAGAGAAGATTGCTGCCCCACTGGCCCAGTCACAGCGACACGTTTCTGTTTCCCTTTTCCATCTGGATGAGCTGGTTGCTAATGTCCTCTTAGGGAAAGGTCTTCTCTGCTCCTTCCTCCTCACAGACCCCAGTGTGATCTGTTTCAGGCTGTGGTCTGGATCAGTGCACTCTGTGAAATGCCATACTCATGAGGGCGGTCCATACATGTTCCTGAAGAGAGATGCCATGCTACATTCTGAGTCAGCCACCTTCCTCCTCAGAGCAAGGAGAGGGAAGGATGCAGCCACACGTGGTGTCCATCTGGAGGTGCAATCAGGACACCAACATCAAAACAGGCTCTCTCTGAAGTGACTGTTACAGTCTCCCCCTCCCAAAGGCACAGTCCACAGACACACTGCCCTGGACCACAGGGATGAGTTTCAGGACGACTGAGACAAAAGTGCAGGATGAAGGAGGCAGACACAGGATAACCATGACTAAGAGGCTAGCTTGGTTTACACAGCAAGACCCATGTCTCTCCTGATAGAAGGAAGCAGCACGGGTAAGAGGCGGTGTATATGTATAAACATGATTCCAAAGGTTTCACGTTTTTCCTTACACACATTTCTAGGTTGTGTCAACTGCTAAGAATCACAGTGACACAGCTCAATCCCTGTGGTCTCATGGTCTCATGCTTGGGCAAGGCAAGGCAGAGCTGAAAGGAGTCAGCAACATGTAAAGGTCTTTAATGAGAGGTCTCACCCTTTGTACTTCAGGGCAGCACGCTTTCCTTCAGGAGAGTGTGCTCTGTCCTGCATGTGGACCAGATGTGGAGGCAGTAGCTGGCTGGCTTCCATTGAGAAGCCAGGATTCATTCATGAATGTGTGTGTGTGTCCATGCACACACATATGGAGGCCAGAATACTGGGTGTATTCTGAGACAAGGTTTCTCACTGAACACGGAGCTAAGGCTGGTGGTCAGCAAGCCAGACAACCCTGTCTCTGCTCCTCCATAAGTGCTAGCTAGTGCTATGAGCATGTGTGTGGTCCCACCTTGCTTTTTATGTGGGTGCTGGGAGTCTCACTTGGTTCCTCACACTGGTATGAGGCAAGTTTGGCTAGTGTTCTCCCCACCAGGCCTTCTCTCAAGGCCCCAAACCCACCTTACTTGCAGCTTGCTGAGGAGACATGCAAAGGGGGCTGATGGGCTTCACTCTTAGGCCAGGCTCTTGCATCACACCCGCAGACGGTGCTCTGCGGAAAGCTGAGAGCCTTGGTTCACATCAGGGGCACAATGCTGACTAGAGATATCTAGAGTAGGGGAGTCCAGACATTGTCACCCAGTTTCCTAATGCTGACCAGATTGACAGATACAGTGTGTTTTAAGATCAACCTGTGAGATCACCTCAGTCTGCCTGAAGGACCCTTTCAAACCACAGAAGAGTTCTCTTTAAAATCAATCAACCCAGCAGGAAAACTAGGAGCATGGGAGCCCTCCGGGGGTTCGGCAGCACTCTCATCTGTCCAGTCGGACTGGGGGAAGGGCTTTGGCAGTGGGGACATGATGTGTGCTTATTTAAACGATAGCTTCAGGCCAGGGTCAGTGCTGAAGGCCCGGGGATGGGCTGTGCTTAGCTCTAGTAGGCATAGGATTGTGTCCATCTTTCAGTGGTGGTCATTACTGAAAAGGCATTTCTGGGAAAAGTGGGCTTTGCGACACCTGCCTCAGCCTTGAGTCATTATCAGCTCACCTATGGGAAAAAGACGCATACTGAGTGATCTGGAGTTATGAGGCCCGGTCCAAGTTCTGTCCAGGAGCTGCAGCCTTCAAGATCATCTGGAAGGGAGAGGTCATTCATCCAAGTGGTCCTCTCTTCCCTCCACAGACGGAAAAAACTGACCTGAGGAGGAAGTAGCCATCTAAGTCTACACTGCTAGGTTGAGCCTGCACGGTAGGTTTGGCTCACGGTAGGTTGAGCCAAAGCCCCAAGGCAGCCCTGCTCATCAACCTTTATGGCTCAGATCCTCACTGGTGAAACACGGCAGCCAGGCTGAGGCTAGTCTAAATCACCCACTGCACCTGGGCTCTTGAGCCTGTGTCCTAGGACAGGAACCATGAGAGCTGCAGTGCACTGATCACGCAGGTGGGCAGTGGAACACGGCTGCGGGGGTGAGGGCGGGGACCATGACTGGCCTTTGGCTTCTATCAGCACTCGTCTTCCTAAAGCAGAAGCTTCACTGTGAATGTGGTTTCCATTTAGAATCAGCAGCTACATGCTCATGCCGTGAAGAGAAGAGGCCCTGTCAGCTGTGTGCAAGCCAGTGCGTTTCCACACCACATCTGAGCGCCTCCTGGAACCTCAGAATCTATGAGGCACTGGTGCAGAGGAGGAAGCGCAAGCCCAGAACAGCTGAATGAAAGATTAAACCCAAGGATTCTTTATGAGGCCATGAATCTCTTCCGAGGGACAAAAAGGGAAGGAGGAGGGTGCGAATGACGGACAGGAGGAAGGACAGGATGGGGTATGCTCTCTCTAGTTCTGTGTGCCCTTAAGACCACTACCCCCGACTGACTTTCTTTGCAGAGCCTCAGCTCCAGTCACAATATTTCTTGGCCTGGTCTCAGGAGACTACTGTTCAGTTAGTGAAAACTGTAATAAGCAAGCAAAGGGCTGTTTCCTAAATCCTGCAAAGGGAGGAAAGACAGACTGCTACCACTCAGCGGTGGTTACTGAGGATTCGGAATCCTGAACTCAATGCGTGGACCAGAAGCCCAAACTCTGTGCCCCAGAAGTGGGTGAGCTCTGCTGCCTCCAGCAGCTGTGGAGGTGGCTCATCACTTGAGCTAGGGACATTGGCAAGAACAAACCTGACAAGTACCTTCTTTTCCTCACACAGAGGAAGAAAGGATACTTGCAAACTGTTGGGCCCCAACTAACTTCAAAGCATGAAGGAACTCCCATTAAAAAATAATATCACTTTATTTTTTAAAATTTTTACTTTATGAACATTGGTGTTTTATTTTATGCAGATGTTTTGCCTGCATGTATGTATGTCCTTGTGAGAGTGTCAGGTCCCCTGAAACTGAGGTTACAGACAGTTGTTGGTTGCCATGTGGGTGTTGGGAATTGAACCCAGGTCCTCTGGAAGAGCAGCTTCACCACCGAGCCACCTCTCCAGCCCCGTGAATGAACTTCCAAATGGTCACTTCCTGAGCAATCTCACCACCCTGCTCTCTGCTTAGTTTTGATCCACAAGTCAGCTAGCAGAAACCCTCCACACCAACCTATGTCCCACACACAGCCAAACAATGATTCAGAAAAAGGCAAAACTAATGGAATCTAAACTATCAACCGAGGATGTACTCCATGGCATTAAAAAAAAAAAATCTAAAGTTGGTGAGACGGTGTATACGGGTGATGCTTGCATGTAGAGGAGGGGCAGTACGGTCACAAGTGTAGCCAGTCTAGGTTACATAATCAGACCCTGTTATAAACACACAAGCAAACAACAGCAAATAGTTTGAAAACATGAGTTGCAAAACTAGGGAGTTAGCTTAGCTGGTAATGTGCTTACCATAAAAGCATAAGGACTTGTGTTCAATCCTCAGCACCTGTGTGAGAAGCAAGGCGTGCTGGTGTGTGCTTGTAATCCTAGCACTGGAGGGAGAGGCATGTGGGTCTCTGGGATCTCTAGGGCTCACTGGCCACCTAGAATAAAGTACGGGATGAATTCAAGGCCATTGAAAAGACCTTGTCTCAAAAACTGTTGATGGCTTCTAAGGCATCACACTTGAGGTTGACCTATTAGTACTACTACAACTACACACACACACACACACACACACAAAAATACACATACATGTCAATACTGTCACTGAGTTCCAGAAAGGAAATCCAGTAACAAATATTAAAGTTCATAGCTTGGAGATGGGATGTTTCTATTTTATTTATATTTGGCTCTTGGTTATTTACTGAGCTCCCATCAATATTTTTAAAATATTTAAGTATATTATAACACACACACATATGTAGTGATATTTTGTGTTTAACAAATAAAGCTTGAAGAACAGAGAAGTAATGCAGCCAGCCACTAGAGAGACCTTTAGCCTCTCTCAATGCTCATACCAAAGGGCGACCCTCTCCTCAGACTGCTTCAGACTGCATCCTCAGACTGTACTGAGCTCCTGTCTCCTTCCGCCTTATATTCCTCCCTCCGCCCAGCCATACCACTCTGTCTTCACCTCCCCAGCTCTGGGATTAAAGGCAAGGGATCCCAAGTATCACCTTTGTGTTAACTCTGTTTCTCCTTTAGACTGGATCAATTTCATGTAGTTCAGGGTGGTCTTGAACTAACAGAGACCCATCTACTTCTGTCTCCTAAGTCCTGGAATTAAAGGTGTGTGCCACAACTCCCTTGCCTCTAGTGGCTTAATTCTGCACTCTTATCTTCAGGCAAGCTTTATTTGTTAAAACACAAACTATCACTACACATAGAGTGATAGCTTGTGTATACACACACACACTTATATATGAGTGTGTGTGTGCTGGTGTCCAGAGGCCAGAGGAGGGTGCTGAAGCCCCTGCAGCTGGAGTTACAGGTGACTGTGAGCCAGGAATCAAACTCTGGTCCTCTGTAAAAGCAGCAAGTGCTGTTAACTGTGGAGCCAGCTCCTCCCATCTGTCTGTCTGTCTGTCTGCACATGCAGGCATATGGATGTTAGTCTTCCTTATTTGAGCTCTACCTATTCTTTGAGATCGGGGCTTTCACTGAAGCTGACATTCATGGATTCAGCTCGGCTGGCTGCCCAGAGAGCGCCAAGGATCTTCCTGTCTCTGCTTCTCTGGCTCTGGGCTTACACAGATGCTGGCATCGACCTCCAGTCTTCATACTTTTACCTTCTAAGTCACCCCCAGCCCATTTTTATTATTTTTTTAATGTTAGGCCTTTTGAAAGGTGTGTTGTGCATGACATTGTGTTCTCTCTGCACTGTCCTGTGGGGGTCTTCCACTTGCTGCCTGTGAACCCTCCTCAGCGGGGAGTCCATCCATGCCCTCTTTCTGGCTGGACTGCTGGGATTTCACTGCTGCCTTCTGAGAGTTCTTTGTCTGAGATGTTTACTTCTCTGCTGGACATGTGGTTTACAAATATTTTCTCTAGTCTGTAGTGTGTCTTTTCATCTTCTTTACAATGTCTTTTAAAGAGCATAATATTTTTATTTTGAAAAAGTCTAACACACCAATCTGTCTCTTTATGGACTGACCTTTTGCTGTCAAGCTCAGATCTCTCTGCAGACTCCTAGAGTCTGAACTTCCACTCCCAGCCCAGTTTTGGGCTTTACATTTAAGTGTGTGGTTTGCTTTTGGCTAATTTTGTAGAGGGTGGTGTAAAGTTTAAGTCAAACCTCTGCGTGTGGAGACGCCAGCCTTCTAGAACTGACTCTGGAAGTCTCTGCCTCTTCTTGGCACTGAACTTGTACCTTCTGTCAAAATCCAGCTGTCCCAGACAGACCCTGGAATTTCCCATACTTCAGGGAGAGGGTACAAAATAAGGCATATATCTTGTTAACATGGGGCTTGCAGAGGAAAACCAGTGGCATGTCCGTTAGAGAGTCAAGGTCCGAGGAGGTGAGGATATGGGGAAAGGGCTGAGGCAGTTACCAGGGTGGAAAGGGGACTTGTGGGTTGGGGACAGGGAAGCAGAGTTTCATTCTATAGAAGGAAAGTTAATTATAAAGTTGGGATTTAGATCCCCATAGCTTACAGCCAGGTAAGTACGGGACAAATTCCTCCCTGTCATTCGTTCATGGGCTTACCAACCCTCCAACTGCACAGGGATTACGGGGCATTTACTCCAACAGTTCTTTATAATTCTACTTACAGGAAGTCAATTCAATGTTCAAACTTTAACTCCAGTCAGCCTGCAAGTATTTAGTGTACAACAATGATGAGCCAAGCATCTAGGCAGAGCCAGTGAAAAGGCGCCATAACCGCGCTGAAAGGACTACACTGCTGCCAAAGTTTATCAAGTCCAGCATGTCTGATGAACACGTGCTTGGTGGCTCTAGATGTGAGAAGTGGCCTTTTCCTTTCCTTCCAAAAGCTGAGTGTCAGCGTGTGATTATAACCTCCGCCCAAACCCTCAAATCCTCAGCCTAACCAAAGGCTACTGGGGAACCAACAAGTATTACTTTTAAAGGTTGCCAAGTCTTGATCTAAACCAGCTAGCAGATAGTAGCAAATACACAGCAACCATGATTAATGAGAACCCTAGGCACCAATTTTCAGGCACCAAGAAACAAATATGATCAGAGAAGTAAGCTGTATGTATCATCTTGCTTTCTAGAGATTCACTCCACAGCTGTGGTGTCTTCAAGGGCAGGAGTTACTTTGAGGCTTCCAGGGTTTTCTTCCTTCCTTCACATGGTGTCTGGTGTGACAGGGATCAGAACCCTTTCTTAGATACAGACCTCAGCAGGCTATCGTTGTATTCTGAGGAGGAATGACATGGTCTGATGCTTGGGAAACCCCATGTGGCTTTGCTGGGAGCTATGGACGCTGCCTTCAAGGGGAGCTGGGTAGTTCAGGGCCTTGTGCTGTGTTTTCACTTCCTGCCCATGGACCTGGGTTTAGCTATCAAGGCAAACAAGTGGTCCAGGAAGAGAAATCCTTCCTATCTAGGAACCATAGCCAGAGTCTGAAGCTCTGGATTCCAGAAGTGCCAGAGTTTTCTAATCAATCTCAATGACACAACAGGCAGATTTGGGACAACAGCCCTCAGACACATGGATCTGCTCAGAGCTGGGTATCACTGCAGATCGTTCCTACGCAATGAGGTGGGTGGGGAAAGGGAGTTTATTTGTGCATCACACAGACAATTCTTTAAAATGGCCTTCCTAAACCATCAGCACTAGTTGTAGATGCCCAGGACAGCCCAGGGAAAGGCCAGAACTGCCTTACCAGCCCTCCCTAGCAGCCACTAACCTGCCTCCCTCGTGAGTGTGCTGGGAGGGTGGGCCCTCTTCCCTGGGACAGGGACGGCCCCCAGGGATGCTCCACGGATGGCTGTGTGAACACATTCTGAATTTGCTTTCACTGACTCAGTGGGAAGAGAGTGCCACTCCACTATAATTCCCACCTCGGTGCTTTTCCAAATGGTTGGCTGCTATTTCAATGTTCAGTATACATATTCCATTTCCTTCCCTTAATATTTGTTTGACTTATTCTCCAGTGGGGCCTGGGTGCTGGAAGGGCTTGGCAAGGTCAAGCCACGCCATGGTGTCTCTCAGCACCTCCTCAGCCCCTGGCTTGTCTCTGGATCTTCTTTCAGCTGTACTCACAGCTCTGGCGGCACACATGAGCTGTTTTCCCTTCCGTCTCACAAAAGAAATCAATGCAAGCTGGAGATAGAACGGGGTGAACAGATTTGCAGGCTGCACACTGGGAGCTGGAGATACTATGGAAAGGACAGACCCTCCAAGCAATGACTTGCCTCTAACTATGCCTTCCCTGTCTGCCTGGGGTAGTGCAGTCACTCAGGCGGGACCACTTGGCCACACTGTCTGCTGAAGACAAGAGTCTGCGTGACAACTCTTAGGGCATTCAAGAAAGTAATAACCAGAGTGACTGACAGATAATCAGATAGGCAGACAGACATCCTTTTCAATACAGTCCTGATGTTTATGTACAGGCTCAGGAAAGAAGCCATGATGGGAGCCTGTGACTGTCACCATCATCAGGAAGAAGAAAACTGCTCTCGACCCAACCAGTCTCTACTGGCCAGACCTTCAGAAAGCTCAGGAATCTGAGGCAGCTGAGAGTCGAGGACTGGAAATCTCAGGTGCCAATTCTCACCAAAGCCTGTGAGTCTCCAGTACCCAGATTATTCAACCATTGTGGTGCATGCCCTGTTGTTGTGTGAGTTCCTTGGGCAGTCAGAAAGGTCTACTCACCCGAGTGTTCTAGCTGGTCTATTTGGCTGACAGACCAAAGAAAGCTTCTGCCAAGGCCATCTTGGGGGAGTTGTCTGGGTTACTTACTGGAGCATGGATAACTCACTGACAGCTGCAATGCTGAAAAGTCCCACCCACCCACTCAACCTCTCAACTCCTGTATAGTCAAGTACCCAAGATCACAGTAGCTGGGGCAGGGAGTGGTGACCTCATTCTCAGGGGAGGGTCTTGAGATTTCCTACTCCTCCACAAGGAGTAGCATCCTCATCACCTCCACAGACTCCAGCAGCTTTGTTGTTCTGTTTAACTTGTTGATATGAGTAAAGGACACGGTATCTGTGGGTCCCCACAGCCACTCTGTTTCTTGATGGTTACTGTCCTATCCAGCTGAGAAGAAATAGCCTCTATTTCCATTCCTTTATGGATTCCTCCATATTTGTCTCAGCTATATAAAAATTGAGTTTTGAAGGGCCCTAGATAAGTCACAAACTGAGCTTGCCCAGAACCCACAGTAGTGCCATAAAGAAACATCTTTCTGTAGCGTTCCCTGGATCTCCAACAAGCCTGGCTGGGTACATCTCCAGAGCAGGACTGGATTCCCAGGGAGGTAAGCAGAAGGCAGAGGACCACGCGCCTGACAGAACGAGCCCAAGACTCACTCTGTACTCATTTGTTTCCAGATCCAGCAGCTGTGAGACTCCGGACAGACTGACACTCTAGGTAGAGCAACACACGGACAGAGAGGTGAACTTTATGTTTTTAAAGGCAGTGACAACAGAATCTACTTCTATAGTTCTGTGGGGTAGACAGTTTCCATGTGCAGCCATTGTATGAGAAGAGAAAAACCAGACTTTATTTAGAACCACAGATTGTATCTTCTCTCCTGCTGTCCCTGAATGCACATATAGATGGCTTTATTGTACCAATTCTGTTTAAAATATAAACATCACACCATCTCTAATTAATTCAATTAGCCAGGTCCCCCATCACTCATTAAAACCATGGTCTGGGTGAGTAGGTGCTGTTCTTCTGCTGGGCTCTCCAATCATTCCAACATTGTCTTTAGACTTTCACCACCTGGGTCTCACTTGCTTTCCTGTCTTCAGTCCCTGTCACCACGAATTTATCCTGAGATCAACTTCTTTTTACATACACCTCCCAAGAGACTCTTCTATCAGCCTCAGAGTCTGTTCATCCCTCTCTCAGCTGGCCCTCTACTGGCTAGCTAACCCAACATCCACTGTTAGCAGAACTTCTAGGCCCACACCGCAGCCCACACTCACTCTCAATTTCAAGCCTTGCTCTAGGTGACTCCTACATCAAGAAAACCCAGTTGGAGAAGGGACTGTGAGAAAAGAATGGGGTAAGCCATGATATTTTGCTGTCTTCTGCAATTGTTTTTTGAAAGTACGTAATTGGGCAGCTGTGAACAAAGCAATGTAAGTTCACATAATTTATTAGCACCCAAGAGGCCTGAGCAGCCTCTGCCACCTATGGATGTCCAAGTATCAGCATCCATGCCTGACAACACACAGCCGCTCTGTTCCTTCTCACTCCCGCATGAAGCCCTAACTATATTTATAGTCAACATCATTAGCCAAGAGCGTTTCACCTCTCTCAGGTGAAAAATGGCCAACACTTAAGTGCCACTAATAATTTTTTATGGTTGGAAATGTGGATCAAAGTATGAAAGGAAAAATAAATCCACAGGTTTGCACACTCAGCCAAGTCTCCATGGCGCATTTTCAACCACATGTTTTAAACTGTCTCTTGGAGGAGGGGGAGGGGAGTAGGAATAAGTTGCTTTTTATTTCCATGCTTTTTAGTGTCTGAAATAAAAGCAGAGATGGGGGGGGTCAAACATCCCAGTAACATTATACGCTGCTACCGTTCCCCAGGAGTCCCGCGCAAATGAGCATCAAGTACTGAATAGATACTTTCCTGGTAAAATACATAAACAGATAAATAAATTATCCCAGGCTGAAAGGAATCTCCCATCTGGTAGCTCACTAGAGCTTGTCAAACAAGTCAGAAACACGCAAGGCCAGAGAGGATCATTCCAAGCTCCTGACTTCAGGGATGGAGAGAGGAGGGAAAGTTTCCCAGGGCCCTTTGCCTTCCAAGAGGGAAAGTGGCCCCACCGAGACAGGCAAATAACCCGAGCTTTCTTCCAAGGAAATGATTACATCTAGCACTGGATCCAAATGTCTGTGCACTCAGGTCACAAGACTGGAAAAAAAAAACTGGTCTGACCTCATTCCCCAGACCTTACTCTGTACCGCAAAGTCTTATAGAGTCAATGCGCATTTAACATTTTCAAGACGTGGACTGACTTCTTTGTAGTTCCAGTCCTTGGCAGCAAAGCATGAAGGGATAGGGTTCTCTCTTCACATTCTCACTGTGTTTCTGTGAGCAGAACTAGGAATGCTGATAGGGTAGAGATCTGATCAGCTGCGAGGCTGGGGCAGGGTCACACCTGGTGGATGAAGCCTCATCTGTGTGCTTATATCACCTACTGGTGCTAAGATTTGGCAAAGGCCAGACAGAGCACAGCAGGACTCTCAAACTTCCTCTTGTAAAGGGACTGCAGAGTTTATGCTTTGCTTCCAAGCTAAAAGCACAGGGAGATTGCCCCATCACTCACCTGTGACTCTTTTTTGTGTCTTTGGGAAATGTGTTCTATGAGCTGGCATATAGTCTGCCCTATAACCCTTAAACATGGTGTGAAGCTTCCATCACAATGGTCTCTGTCAATCAAGCCTTCTAGCTCTTTGGCATGCACTACCTTAGAGCACCTACTTACTTGTGTAAATGGCACAATCTGGGGCCTGGGGCTGCACATGACACCTCAGCAGAGGTGCTTTCAGAACCACGAACAAAGCAGGACCTGGTCACCTCAGACTGCTCTGTCTCCAATAGCATAACCCGTGCATCCTCCTCTCAATGTCCAGTTTATGTGCAGCTGGTCTGAGCGCCACAGGATTGATTGCTCCAGATGTTTTTCTTCATGCCCAGCAGTTTGGCATGTTCCCATGTGGAGTCATAGCTTGGTTTACCTGCACTTCTGATTCCTCAGGGGTTGCAGAAAGTTTTTTGATCTAAAGTTCTGTCTCCAGATAAAAAGGTAAAAACTCTAGAAGCCTCTGTTTCTGGCTTCTTCCTTAGCAAGGATTCCAGATGGGGAGACCTTACTGTCACTGGGTTTTTCTATAGTCTCTTTGGCACAGCAGTAAAAAGACCTCTGGCACATTTTCTCTTCAACTCTCACAAAGTCAATATGGGGTTTTAGGTGGATTTTTTGGGAGGGTGGGGTTAAGCTAGGATAATGGACTTTACTACAAACACAAAGTCTATAGACTAGAAGAAATGAAGATGCTGCTTTCATAGAAGAATGGGCAAGGAACTTTTGATTGTGTACAACTGAAGCACTCGGTTGACTAACCTAACCAGCTGCCTTAGTTAGTGAACTCACAAATGCAGCCTTCCTCCCAGGTGTACCCAGAACATTAACAACACAGGCCTTATGCTAAGCCAGTCCCAAGTAGCAGGTTTCTCAGCACAGTTGTATACAACCAGTAACAAGAGAGAAAAGGTAACTTAAAAATGTGACAGAAGCAAGCAGTGTTTTTTTATGGACCTATGGGTTAAAGAAGATAACATAAAGTAATTCACATAATATTTTGAACTTCAGGCTAACAGAAATATGACAAATCCAAACTTGAGAATGAGGGCTGGGGCCCCTGAGTCTGTGGGTAAGAGTACTGGCTGTTAAAACAAGCGGACCTGAGTTAGAGTTCCATGTGAAAGTTTGGCATGACTGAACACGCCTGTTAAGTCCAGCTTTGGAGAAGGAGACATGTGGGTTCAGGGAGGTTGTTGGCTAGACTGCAGGTTCAGTGAGAGTCTGTGTTAAAAAAAACAGGGTGGAGAGTTACAGAAGAAAACACCTGACATTCTTCTTTGGTCTCTGAAACATACACACAGTCACACATACACAAAACAGACACACACACACACACACACACACAAAGACACACACACATACACTGAACTTGGGAGTGGATACTTTAGTTTCCTCATTTCCACTTTGATCTTCCTCACATCTCTCTTTGGGGGAGGCTTGTTTGCTCATTTGTTTCACCTGCCCGGGCTGCCCTTTCAGCACCAGTGGCTTTCAACATCCCTAACAAACAGCCTGTGCTCAGGGCCACACCTCAGCTAGCTCTCCTCCTGAAAGCTGCAGTCTTCTTGGGTGGTGGGAAGACCCCAGCAGCATTCTCAGTATTTCCTTTGTCGCCATTTCCTTTCCTGCCACTGTGACAAAAGCAGCTAAGGGAAAGGGGTTCATGTGGCTCACAGTTCCAGATTACAGCCCAACATGGTGGGGACGTCCCAGCGGCAGGAATGCGAGAGAACTGGTCACAATGCATCCAAGGACACAGCAGAAAGCAATGGATTAATGTGTGCAGAGACAAAGAGATCCCTGGACCTACTAGCCAGTCAACACAGACTGGGTTCTTGTCCTAACAGGAGACCCTATCTATAAATAATGATTGAAGAAGACAAGCAGTATTGACCTCTGACCTCCAAATGTGCCCACACACCCATATCCACACACACATTTGTACAAACCCAAACACACGCCCTTACACGCACATGCGTGCACACACACACACACACACCTTTGATTTAACATATTCTGCAAGTTATAATTGTCCACGAAGTTTGTATCGATTTCTACGAGGTTTTGTAATCGTCTGCCAGTGACTGACATCTGTACTCACAACTCTTCAAAGCTTAGCTGTCCTTCATCCTCATGTGCTACCTACTGCACAAGGGGAGGTGTGAAGGATTTATTTTTGGTTCATAGATTCTGGGATTTCAAGCTACAGCTTTGTGATCCCATGAGCTGAGGTAAACTACCACAGCCTCAGAAACGCAGGGGAGAGAGCAGCAGGAAAAGGGGCTCCCTGGGAGCATGCCAAGTGACCTGCTTCCTCCACCTAGGTTCTACCTCCCTGAAAAGCCCACAGCCTCCCATTCCACACCCCCAGTTAGGAATCCAATGTCCACATTAGAGCGTGGGGGTCCATTTCATAATCAAGCCATAATAACACTCTGCCTCAGGGTCCCAAAGGCTCATGGACATTTCATAGCACAAAATGTATTTAGTTCACCTCTAGGAGTCCCCAAAATCTAAACAGTTCCAACGTTGTTTGAAAGTTCAAAGTCTCCTCTGCGTCTCAAGCAAACCCTTAGCTGTGAGCTGCTTGCTGTAAGCAAACAGCAAGTTACAATGACAAGGAATAAACATTCCCATCCCAGAAGACAGGACAGCAGCATGGGAGGATCAAAGCGAGATGCGCAAGGGCCAACACCACCTTCTGCAGCTCCTCATCTGCTGCCCTGGATATGTGGCAGCAGGATGTGTGCTCCAACACAACTCCTGGCTCTACCACCTTGAGTTAGCATCTGTCGAGGCCTCTGTCCTGAGTATAAGTTCCACTTATTGCCTACGGCTTTCCTAGCAGATGTCCTGGGTCCCTGGTAACTTTAACCCCCTCGAGGAGCCACTACATTTTAGTATCACCCCACAATTACCTGCACTGCTCTCCTAGCAGCTGCCTGCTGGAATCCCAAGCCTGCCGCAAGTTGGCTCCCCCTCATTTCTTTGAAATGTTGGTGGAAGCCTCTCCACCCTTCAAAACGAGCATCAGGTGGACAATACCAAGGCCTCCCATACTTCTCTAGGCAGCCCTAGGCAGGATGCTCTGTAGGCATGATCTTGTCAAGGGAAAGTATTTTAAATGAGTTTACAATTCTGTACCTTGGAACCTTGGGGAGATCTGGCCAATAGCTGATATTCCCTCAGGGTGTCTTTCTATTGTCTAACCATAAAGAGCTTGGCTTCTTTCTAATGATACCAATTCCATTGACAACCACACACTCCTTGTCTGCAACTTTCAAAGAGTTCCTTTTCTGTTCAGACTGCACAATGTTTTTGGATCAATCTGCCTTACTTTTTACAACTATTTCTTGCTATAAATCTAGCTGAAAGCAGCTACCAATAGTCATTCCACAGTCTGAAATGCTACATGTTTGACTGGGGGCTTCACCCCATCTCCTGGCACGAGCTCCTTCCTCTGAGAGTTGCCTCAGTCCAAACTCCACCTCCGAGAAAGCCTGCAAAACAATGACCCCTCCCCAGGGAGGGTCAAGAAAGCCTGCCAAATGGTAACCCCTCCCCAGGGAAGATTGGGACCACTCCCACAGGCTATTTAAACTGCCCCCAAGAGAATGAACACATGGCCTCCAGGTTTCACATGGTCTCCCTTCTCTCTCTCTCTCTCTCTCCCTCCCCCCCCCCCTTCATGCTTTCCTGGGGCCACCCAGGAGCACTCCATTAAACATGGGCATCTTTAATTCGGTTTGATTCGGTCTGATTAGGATTATTTGCATCAGTGGAGAGGTTTGTCTTTAAGGAAATACTTAACACTACACTGTCTTGAAATTTTCTCTACCAAAGTTTTAGGACACATAAAAAAGGTAGACAATTTTTTTGCCAAAATGTAACACAAATGGCTTTTGGTCTAATTCTGAACAGAGACTTTGTTCCTCTGGAACTTCATGAACTCAGCATTTACTGTCTACCTTTCCATCAGTGTTCGTCTCTTCTGGGGTCCATTAGTATGGCCTGCAAAGCTCCGCATACACCATTCTAGAGCTTCTGTAGTTCTTCAAATTCTTGCAATTCCTCATGTAAACCTGCTCCAAAGGCTCATGAGTCAAATGGCCAGGATCAGTCACAGCCAGGACCCCACTCCTGGTATCCATTTTCTGTATTAGTTATTTTTCTCAACAAGGAGACAAAATACCTGACAGAAACAATTTCTGGGCAGAAGGGTTTACTTTGATTCGTGGGCTTCCCAGATTTCAGCCCACAGTGGCTTGGCTCCAGGAACCTGGACAAGACATCGTGACAGGAAGAGTGTGAGTGGAGGGAAGAGAAAGAGGGAGGAGAAGGAGAGGGAAGGGGAGGAGGGAGGAGAATGAGGATGGAGAGGAAGGGCACATTTACTACGGAAACTATTACAGTTCCTGATAATGACGATTTTTGTTTTTCTTTTTGAGTGGCCAAACTTGGGGGTTAATCTACTTCATTAACCTTTTCAAAGAGCCAGTTTTGGACATGTTAACTTCCTCTGTTGGTTGGTTTTGGACTTGACCGCTTTAACACTTGCTTACCCTTATTCTCTCCCTCTTCTCACTTGCCTCAAGTTTTACTTTTCAGTTTCTTTTTGGTCACGAGTTTTAGGTTTTTATTCTTTTCTAGTCTGGTAATTTATGATATAAATTTTTTCCTAAGTACTGTTTTAGTTGTATTCTGTAATTTGATTTTCCAAGTTTGAAACTTACAAATACTAATTAATTAATTTTGAGACAGAGTCTTGCTATATTTCCCAGATTGGCCCGGAACTTACTATGGAGTACATGCTGGCTTCTAGCTTGTAATCATCCTGCCTCAGTCAAGGGCTGTGATTACAGGTGTGAGCTGCTATACCTTGCTTTGTGTTAGATGTTTACCTACAGTAGAAGTATGGTCATTTTAAAAATATGTATAAGAAAATGTTGCAAACCACTGAGTAAAAAGACCTTATCATCTGTAGTGATCGGACTGGCTCTTCTGTTGACAATTACCTACCAAGTGTCAGGTACTATGGAACGCTGGCATGTGGCTGTACCCTCTGGGGCTCACAGCTGTGATGATCCTACACAAGACCTGCACAGACATAACTGACTAACATTACATCATGGAGAAAGAGAGAGATTCATGAGACCCATCCTCTCCCACAACAATAGATAGGCAGTTAATGGTCGCCAGGACAGTGACTGACATTTTCTTCATTAGTGTAGTACTGGTAAGTTGCCCATACTACTGTAAGTAATCATAAATAAATTAATTGGATCCCCAAGATAAGACTTGAATGGAATGCTTACTTTGGTCTGCTGGAGTCCATTTATGGAGAATAGATGTTTCTTGTCTCCTCAGGATTGTGCACATAACAGTGGTCAACTCTAAATTCTGTTTCTCTGATTTACATGTCTAAATTTTAAAGAATTCCAGTGTCTTGAATGATGCAACTTTATGGTAAGTCTTAAAACAAGGTAGTGTAAATACTGCAAATTATTTCCCAAAAAGGGTTTGGTTTTTGCAAGGCTATTGTAGTCCCACTAAAAGTTTAGAAATCTGGGGCTGTGGCTCTGCAGGTAAGAGGGCTTGTTCTGCAAGCATGAGGACCTGAGTTTGGATCCCAAATGCTTACACAGAACAGACGAACAAAAACCAGCCCTGGCTGCACACGCCTGCAACCTTAGCACTAAGGATCAGAGACAGGCAACCACTGATCTGCTGCCCCAACACCGCATTTTCTAGAATTTCATACATGTGATCTCATAAATAAACTCTGTTCTCATCTTCATCTTACTTTATTAACTGAGCATAATCATTCTGAAAAGTACATACACTGCTGCATGTATCAACAGTTTATTCTTATTTATTACTGAGCGCTAGGGATATGGATCAGGTAGAGTGCTGGCCTGTCTCTGGGTCTGATCTTCAGCACTCCAATGCCCCCAGCCCCTCCCCCAACAAACCGTATTTACTGTTTAATCAACTCCTATTGCAGGATATGCTGCTGCTCACTTACTCATGGGACTGACAGACAGACACTGGTTTTGTTTTCCTTCAGGTTCTGGCTATACTGAATAAAGCTTCTTTGAATATCAGTGTACACGCATTTGCATAAACGGGTTCTTATTACTCTAGACCTTCGATGCTGTGGGAAGAATGATGGGCTGACATGGCAGGTGCTGCTACAGCTTGGATGTGGCATGTCCCCTCATGTTCACATGGTGAGTCCTGGCCCTCGGTTTAACAGTGCAGAGGAGATATGGGAACTTTAAGAGGCATGACTTGACAGGAGGTTCTGGGGTCAACAGGGGTACAGTCATCAGAAGGAATTAAAGGATCTCTGGTAGGTCTCAAAGCCCGGTAGAGATGAGCTGTTAGAAGACCTGCTACTCTTTGACTTCTTGTTTTGACATGTGATGGCTTCTCCCATACATGCTCCTCCTCCTTGCCTCTTGCTAGGGGCAAGCCAATGCTGGCACCTGCCTTTGAGTCTCTAGAACTGGAAGCTGAATTTCTCTTTTATAAAGCCATTCAGCTAGGTGTGGTGGTACACACCTATATTCTCAGAACTCAGGAGGTGTAGGCAGAAGGACCAGAAGTTACAGTCATCCTCTAACCAAGTACGGAGTTTGAGGCTAGCCTGGGCTCTATAAGATTACATATCAAACAAAACAAAACAAAACAAAACCCCAAAGCTAGTCTGCCTCAGGTATCTTGAGACACACACACACACACACACACACACACACACACACACACAATGTGTGTTTATTATTTATATATAACATTTCAAATTCTGCTTCATTACACCACTGCATCCAGATTATGAATCAGCACAGAGCAGAAGCTAAGGGTCCGTACCTCGTGCACATGCACTTTAGCAATAGGGATCAGTTATTCATCAAAAACTCACTGAGTAACTGCTGAGTTCAATAAACTGAATTAGGCATGGAGGGTGCTGATCTCTCTCCATGGTTCCTACCCTGGTGCTCATATTCTAGAAGAAAAAATGGACACTAAACAGCAAATCTCTGTGGTAATGACTCCCTTGTTTTTTAAAAGAGGTACCAAGTCATCCGCAGCTCACCTAGCCTGAGACTGGAAGCTTCTCTGAGCTATCAGGTGAGAGAAAGAGTGGAAACTCAGGAAGCCATAATCCCAACAGACTCTGCTGAGTGCCAAGAAATGGTCTGGGCTCAGATACAATTCCCCTAGGAAATGTTAAGTTGGGAGCGTCGCCCCCAAGCCTGGGAGTTAGTTGTATTGGTCTGGATTCCAAATTTAAGAGAGCTCCCAGAGGAGAAACACGTGGTCTCTTTTCCTTCCTCCCGGTGGTAGCATTTGTGGCCTCCCGGTTCCCCCTCAGGGCCACCTGAGAGCACAGGAATCCCATTAAACCTGGATATTTGTTAATTTGGCTTGTTGTGTTTTGGCTTGATTGGGATTTTTGCATCGGCAGAGAGCTTGCGCTAGGAAAAATTCCTAACAGTATTAATTTATTTATTTACTTAATTGAGATTGTTAATTGCTGCATGAAAATTAACTCTAGGCTTTGGAGTGGAAGCTGGACTTAGAAGCACAGTGTCCTCCATCTTCTGAATCCACACTCAAATGAGCACCGTCAGAGAAATACTTTGAGCAGAGAAGTCAACAGGAACAAGTCTCAGAAACCCCAGGAGAACCGCGGCACGGTCACGGTGAGGACTGCAGTTAGAGTAAGGGTGGTGGCACTACTGTGGCTTCTGCCAAGTGTTCCCTGAGCTGGCTGTGTGGCGGGAACTATGATATTTATCTTGGGAGGGGAAAACTGTCACCGCCATTGTAGGAAAGAATAAGCTAAGAAGCAGGTTTCATCTCAAGGTTGAAAGAGATCTTGGAAATACATTTAGCTTAGTTTTCTTGATTAGACCTCCTTCACAGTAACCAGAGACAGTGACCCAATAGAGTCTGCCTATCTGGGCAATATCTTTGAATATCCTTGTTCCCACTTCACTTTTGCCAAGAAACTGAGCAAACAGGTACATTTTGGAACTATTGTACTGATAAAGATGTCCTCTCCCCCTGGTTTGCCTAGAGAAACACTTTACAACTTTCTTTCTACATAAGTGGGAAAAATGGTGTCTCAGGATTTCTACTGCTGTGATGAGACACCAGGCAGCCTGGGAAGGAGAGGGTTTATTTCATTCCACAACTTGTAGTTCATCTCCAGAGAAGTCAAGGCAGAAACCCGGAGGCAGGAGCTGATACAGAGGCCATGGAGGAGTGCTGCTTACCGGCTTGTTCCTCATGACTTGCTCAGCCTGCTTGATTAGAGCACACAGGACCAAGACCAGGGATGGCACATCTGGGCCCTCCCACATCAATCATGAATCAAGAAAATGCACCAAACACTAGGTCACAGACTAATCTGGTAGAACATTTCCTCAACTGAGGTTTTCTCTCACAAAATGACTCTAAGCTTGTGTCAAGGTAACATAAAACTGGTCAGCCAATGTGGTACAGCAAATTGTCATTCATATCCTAGGTATGATGACCTAAGCCACTTCCTATGGATGAAAGTAAATCCGAAAGATGAGAGAAAGCAGGTCTGCCAGGTACTCCCCCAGTTCTCACCACCGAACATCTGACCAGAGGGTCCCAAGTTCATCTGTGCCAGAATGGCTTTCTCTCACACTCAGATGGGACTAGGTTTAAAAGCAGCACAGAATGGGGAAAACTTAGCATTTAATTTTTGGTGGTATATGTGTGTGAATTCCTCTTCCTTCCCTCTTAAATCAATCTTTAAAAACTCCAAAAGAAATTTATGTAATAAGTATATACGCAAAAAATATGGCTGTATTCAATAAATTTTCACTTTTTTAAAAAACAGGTTCTCACTGTGTGGCTCTGGATGCTCCTAACTTGCTATGTAGACCAAACTGGTCTCAAACTCAGAGGTTCTCCTATCTCTGCCTCCCTACCTCTTCCTCCACCAGAATTAAAGAGGTACATTATCATTTTTTTAAGAACCCGAAATTAAACAGATCCTGAAAAACCAAAGGAAATGTTTCCTTTCTCCCAAAGGCAGTGACCATGGGACAAATCTCAGCACTGTTCCCTGTCCAGTAGGAGCCAAGAGGTTTGTATACTCTACTGGGCTTTGTCAGATACCTCGGTAACCCCCGCAGTGTGAGCTTTGCTGTGTCGGCCTGCATCTCACACACATCCTCCCACTGCTTGTCAGCTCCCACTGCTGCATGCCAAGCTTCAACTCTGGCACTTTCCCTGGGGAGACCTTTCCTGGTCTCCATGCTTAACCCCTGAACTCAGTCTAATCCATCAGCCGCCCCAAAGGAGCAGTGACAGAGACAAGTGGCCAGTTTGTCCATGCAGAGCTCAGAGAGCAAGCCATCCGCAGGCTGCTTTCCAAACGTGTGCCAATGCCTCCACTTCTGGACTCACGTTTTTTACTGCTGTAGAGCCAGGTGGCTGGGGACACAGGAACACTCTGCTTGGAAACATTGATTAGACTGTTCAGTGATAAAGACAGGTCTTAGAAAAGGGCCCCTGGGACTCTCTCTGGGACAGTTGTCACTGGGGAACTGGGCTTCCCCAGGACTTCAAAGAAAGCTTTCTAGCCCACTCTCAGGCATATGACGGACAGATGAGCAATCACGGCTCTAGAGAATGAAACACTTAGCCTTTTGGTGAACTGCTGAAAAGAGCCTTACCTCATAACCAAACTGCAGCTCGTCAGAGGTCAGCATGATGATGTCATCATCGATGGCCAGGACAGCCTCTGTCTCAATCTCATCGTAAGGGAAAAAACGATTACTCAGCTTGTTTTCTGCAGTCCTCACAACTTTCAAGGGAACACGGATCTTAGGCCAGAGAGACTCTGGAAGAAGAATAAAAGGAGGCCTTTATTATTCACCTAGCTCTGTGAGGAGTCTGAACACCCTGTCCTACGCAGGCAGGGGTGGCTTCCATGAGGGACTCTTAAGTGCAGCAGTCCCAGTTGTGAGGGGAGGCTCCCACCAATGCACCATCCTCCTCAGGCCTTTACGGCACTAGCAATTCTCAACTGCTCCAACTCCCACCTGGGGTCACAAAAATCGCCAGTCTCGGGACCTTTCCTCCCTGAGCTTCACCTCTCTGGGCAGACACTCTGCAAAGCGCTTCTGCACCAGTGCGCTCAGCTCAAAACCGTCCTGCAGGTCTGCGAGGAAACGCAGCTCCTGCCTGAGGATGGCAGCCATGGTGGGTGCTGCTTTCCTAACTCAATACTTCACCATCCCTCCTTGACTTACAGGCTTGGTTCCTACGCATGACCAATTTACAGAGCAAGTATCAGATTTCAAAGTCTGATTATGTGGGATTTCCTAGTATACAGAAAAACAGCCACTTGTGACTCTCCCTGTCCTGACCCCATTTTACTGTGAAATGATTGCAGCAACTTAGCTGATGGCTCACTACTGTAAATTCTGCACTTAGCAAAGCATGAAGGCTTTCCTTCTTTTTCCTCTTCCCCTCTTCAACAGTGGAGATGAATAAATTTCGCAGCACAGTGCCTGGCAGACGGCAGGCACTCTCCAACTATTAGCTGTGCTTTTCCTTAGAAATCTCAGCTTATTACAAGACAAAGCATTTTTCTGAGTTCTAGTTAGTGGCAGCAAGGTGGGTCATTTTAGATTTAACACACCACCCTGATCATCTGGTGGCATAGTCGCAGCTCAGTCTTCCTATGCCTACTTTTCTGTTTGTTCTTTGAGACACGGTTACTATGGAGGCAAAGCTGGTCTCAAACTTGTGATGCTCCTGCCTCAGTCACTTCAGTGCTAAGATTATGCTCCTGGCTCACTGTGCCCACTTTTAGGTAGGGAGAACTCCCGCCTCACAGACTAATGAAGCTGAAGACATGGAACTCTGGCCCTGTTAATTCCACAAGGCAACAAAACAGCTCCATTCCTCCTCTGTTCAGGAAAGCGGCTAGCTGCTAGAGCTAAGTGGAAACACGCTCTGTACTGGATGGAATCCGGACTTTCACTCAGGGCGTGTGTACAGCTTGTTCACCCCACAGGCATTTCCACATTCTTTACCTATATATATCCAAAGAATCACTCGAGACGATGTCCATAAAGAGCTAACTTGCCCCTGTAAAGTCTTTGATGGGGAAGTTTTAGAGAGTGATGAAAGCCAAGGAGGATGATATGGGGTGCAGATGGAGGCCCAGAATGAGTCACGGCTCCGCAACACACACATTCACTTTCCCTGCACTAGGTGAAATCTGGGTACCAATTTAACTTTGACTAAAGGAGCCTCTACGAAAATGGTGCATGGCCATTGGCAGCCCAAGGCAGGGCCTAAGAGAATTCTGGCCTCTTTTCACCTGTTCTGGAGAAGGGCAGTCTTAGCCGCAGGCTTTGGCACTCCAGCTGGGCAGACAGACTGGAGTGCAGAAGCAGAGCGTGATTACAGCAACCCCCACATGTGTGACTTTAACCCAGAAAGGCTGTGTTTAAAACATTAGAACAGGTAGAAGAGGCAAAATGACACCTTAGGGTACACAGGAGAACAGTGCGTCCAAAACAGCTTACGTTCTCTGAGTCTCTGACATGGATCTAGCTCGTCTACATAATTCCATATGGAGAACTGAAAAAGACGGACCAGACTGGCAAGTTCAGTGCAAAGGGACGAGCTCACTACCGTCTCTGCCATATGCAGCTTTGTGATTTAGGCAAATTATCAACCTGGGGCTCATTTTTCTTAATTGTGGAAGATGAGGAGGACAGCAGCTTCCTCACAAGACTGCAATGAGAAACTGGAGAGGATGCGTGTGTGACACACTTAGCACAGTCCCTAGGACGTGAGAAACTGGAGAGGACGCGTGTGTGACACACTTAGCACAGTCCCTAGGACGTGAGAAACTGGAGAGGACGCGTGTGTGACACACTTAGCACAGTCCCTAGGACGTGAGTAGCACTGGATAATGGACTTACGGGCACCACGGCACCGTAATCTTCACAGAAGAATTCTTATGAAGTCCTGCAAACTCTGATTCTTTACTAACTGGAAGGTTACACAGATGGATAAGGGGATGACCCTGCTGAAGCAGGAGGAACCAAGGTCAGAGCAATAAATCTCCAGGCCTAGTCCACTGGTCAGCATGCATGGGGTCTTCCTTCCTTTTCCTTTACATTCTAAATGGAAGAGCACACCCTTAGATTTAGTGGCTAATCTCATGTCTGTAGCAGGTAGATCAGAAATGCCACCTATTCATTCAATGTAACCAGAAGAACATGACTTATGGGGAAAACCCCCTGAATTTATGAGAAAAAAAAAGTGATGCGAGGTGCCTTGGTAAGTCCACCGAATGAGATCCACTCCAGTCCAAAGAAGACAGAAATCCCTGGTATCATGGGTTCTGTAAGTATACTGACTGGTTTTTGTCCACACTAAGCATCAAAAGATGTAAGCAAAGGGAATGTCTCTACAATAGTGGCAAAGGTGTGTGGTGTTAGGTTTGACTGAAGCAAACCTTGAACTGGCCACTGCAGAAGGGCTCATTTGCATAGTGGTTCCCTAAGACCCGACATCCCCATCCCAGAGCTGAGTTCAATTAAGGAAGCATTGTAACCTCTTCCCTGCTGCTCCTTCTATGTGAGCTATCCCGACATGCCTACTAAGGACTGTAATAGTCACAATATGAACTGGGGATAGAGGGCAGCTCCTGATGTTAATTTAAACCTCGAACAGACTAAGACTAATGGTTTAATTTCAGAGAATTACGTTAGAATTTTGATGGGAATTGCATTGAATCTGTGGACTGATTTTGGTAGTGTGGTAGCCCCCATATGCTCCTGTGTTTGAATTCTTGGTCCCCAGTTGGTTCGAACTGTTTGGGAAGGATTAGAAAGTTGGTCTTGTTGAAGGAGCTGTGTCACTGGGGGTCGGCTGTGAGGTTTTAAAAGCATTTTTTAAAACCATTCCAGTTGTCTCCTTTCTGCCATATAGTTGTCTCAATGTGTAAGCTTTTAGCTACTGCTCTAAGCGCAACACCTGCTTGCCTGCTGCCATGCTCCCTGCCATGATGTCATGGATTCTACCACCCTCTGAAACCATGAGTCCCAAATTAAATGCTTCCTTTTATAAGTTACTTTGGCTATGGTATCTTCACAGCAATAAAAAAGCAACTAAGACATAGAATGGCCATTTTCACATTATTAATGCTATTAATATTGAGCATGGAGATCTTTCCATCTTCTGGTGTCCTCTTCAATTCTTTCTTCAGTGTCTTAAAGTTCTTATTTTGCATGTTTTCCACTTGCTTGGTTAAAGTTATCCCAGATAGTTTTTAGATGACGTCTATTTAGAAGCTTCACCCCTCCTAGTTAGCATTCGTGGTATGGAAGATGCTCTGCACACTGCTAGAGGAGAAGGATGGGCATTGATATCACCTGGCCAAGGACCCTACAACCTACAGCAGTGATCTGCCTGCCAGATACAGTGGCCCAACACTGGCACAAATATTATGGGAGTAATCAACTACTTTCTGATCGGCTCTAAGGTCCACTCGATGAGGTGAATCTGTATCTGACACCGCTGAGAACCCGAGACTAGCTAAGTCATAGGTCTAGGGGAAACCACACACTATTGTCCTGCTAAAGGAACACAGCAATAAAATGACTCCAAATGACACTCTGCTGTACTGATGGATCAGTGCCTTGCTCAGCCCTCATCAGAGAAGTTTCTTCTTGCAGCAGATGGGAACTAAGACCCACAACTGAGCAACATGGACAGAGTGAAAGACAATAGAGCACTCCATTCTCAGTGGGTGTCTTCATCACAGCCTTCCCCTCAAGGCTCAGAGATCTTTGTGGAAGAGGAGGGAGAAAGATGGTGACTCCAAGGAAACAGCGTCTTCCAGACACAACAGGACTTCTGCACAAATGAACCCACAGAGACTGTGACAGCATGTACAAGGCCTGCACAGGTTCAAGCCAGACAGGCTCCCCTCCAAGCAATAAGCTATCTGTAACTGATACCTAGTGGCGAGTCTCACCGGGTATACAAACCATACTCAGGGCAGGCCCACTCCCAGAAACAGGTGGACAACACAAAATGAACTCAATGGTATTTTTGTAGATCTTTAATCTCATTTCATTTTGTTTGGGCATTTTGTCTTATAGGTCTTTTGTTGTTTTTTTTTTTTATCTTGACTTCTGCTTGTGTGTGTGTGTGTGTGTGTTGTTATTTCTTGTTTTAAAGAGAGCAAGAGAAAGAAAAGGAACATAAACTTGGATAGGTAGGGAGATGGGGAAGATCTGAGCAATACTGGGGAAGGAGAAAGACATGACCAAAAGATATCATATAAAAAGGTTTTTTGTTTTTTGGTTTTTTTTTTTTTTTGCCAGGTGGTAATGACACATGCCTTCAATCCCAGCACTTGGGAGGCAGAGGCAGGAGGCAGATCTCTGTAAGTTTGAGGCCAGCCTGATCTATAGAGTGAGTTCCAGGATAGCTAGGGCTACACAGAAAAACCCTGTCTCAAAAAAAACAAAACAAAACAAAACAAAAAACAAAAACAAAACAAAACAATCCTCAGGAATAAAAAAAAAGAAAGAAAAAGAGAAAAAAAAATCTTTTCTTTTCTTTTTTTTTTAAAAAAGTTATCAAACACACAAAAACTTTAAAGATTGAACTACACCTGGAAAAAATGTGCATGGCTAGGCAAATATTCTCTATATCCATCAAGTTTAGAGCTGAAGATCTGGGAGGTAGGAAGAGGGGTATTGGCCTTCTTCTTTTGACACACCTCAAAGACGATGTGCTGAAAACTCATTGGAGATTCTATTGCCTCACCTACATATTTATTTAAACTTTAAACCCAGCAATTTAGACTTAACTATAACCCAAAGTTAAAAGTATTTGATTGGGTTGGAAAACGAAAAAAAAAAATTGGGACGGAATAGACTGCTGCCTTCGTTAATCCACCCAGCAGCAGACATGCTAACCACAATATTTATCTTAGCACATGTAGAGAAAGTGAAAAACACCACATTCACCTCTAGTATTCAAAGCTCTATGCTTGTCTGTTTCTTCTTCTTTGTCTGATACGTCGATGAAGAAGTCTGATGCCTGCGCTGACACAAGGACAACAGCTGGCAGCCGCCTACCAACTGAACAAACAGCCCGCAGGAGACCACAAATGTGACCACGCTCTCCCAGAACAACTGCAGAGACAGCCGGCCCGGCTGACACATGCCACAGCCTAAGACTCCTCAGGCTTTTTCCTCCTTAGACTCAAGCATTCAAAAACTAAACTAAACTCATGGTCATAATATTAACCACTATATTTTAGTAAGGTCTACCAAAAATTAACAAGGCTACAATGCAGGGCTTTACTCTGTCTTTCATCTCTCAGTGCTGGAAGCAAACAACCTCTTCCTCCTCATACCTGCCCCGAGAAGTGTCTAAGACCCATAGCTGGTAAAGTAGCTTCCAGGAGAAGCCTCTTTGGCAGGCTTTATGCACTATTTTATTTTTGACTGGCAGATGACAACTGTGTGTGCTTACAGGGCACAGAGGGATAGTTCAGTACATATTTGGCCAGTGGAAAGAGCCAATCAGTCACCAGCATCTCTATCACCAGCAGGCAGAGCCTATAGCTGGTCTTGAGGGTAGGGCTGAAGGATGGGGTTCAGTGGCCATCATCTAAGATGGCCTTAGAGACAGGAGCAAATACATGCACATGGCTGGAAGGAATGTCTCACTTCTTAAAGCAGGAGCATCCGCTGTAAGTGAAGGGGCCAGTCAACAGGACACGACCTGGGCCTCCAGTTCACTTCACTGGGAAAAGGCAGCTACAGCTCACGAAGCCACGAGTCCCAGAGATGCTCTTTCTAATCCCTGCCCTCATAGTTTAAAATTTTTTTTATGGCCAGGCAGTGATGGCTCACATCTTTAATCCCAGTACTTGAGAGGCAGAGGCAGGCGGATCTCTGAGTTCAAGACCAGCATGGTCTACAGATTACGTTGCAGGGCAGCCAGGATAACAGAAAAACTCTGTCTTGAAATAATAATAATAATAATTCTTTTGTGGTTTTCTTCCCTCATCATCCTTGTCTTTCCATCTTAGATTATGTCAACACCTTCTTATCCTATACCTTTCTTTTCCACCATCACCACCACCACCATCACCACCACCACCATCACCACCATCATCATCACCATCACCATCACCACCACCATCACCATCACCACCACCACCACCATCACCACCCCCACCACCACCATCACCACCACCACCACCACCACCACCACCATCACCACCCCCACCACCACCATCACCACCACCACCACCACCACCACCACCACCACCACCACCACCACCATCACCACCACCACCACCACCATCACCACCACCACCACCACCACCATCATCACCGTGAATGGATTTTAGGTGTGTTCTATAACACATAGTATTCCTTTCTTATTAAGAATCAGCCAAACAAAACACAGTCTGAAAAAAGAGTGGCATAATAAAAAAGCAGCTATGTTCTGGGGCATCACCTAGGGCTTTTACTCAGAAGGGCTATTTACTGGGCCAGAGAAATGACTCATCAAGTAAAGGCCCTTTTTGGACCACAAGATAATCTGAGTTTGATCCCAGGAACTCACGCAAAAATGGTATGTGAGCTGGTGAGACAGTCAGTAAAGGTGCTTGCCACCTAGCCTAACCATTTGAGCTCGATCTTCCAGACCCACATGGTAGAAAGACACAGTCTTGCCAGTTGTCTTCTGACCTCCACAATAGCATGTTGATAGACAGACAGACAGACAGACACACACACACACACGCTGTCCTCAGATCTCTACACGAGTGCTGTGGCACACATGCACCTACATACACGTACATCATCATAACAGACACAATAAATAAAGTTCTAACTGTGGCTCCTCAAACCTAAAAAGAGAGCATATGACTCTTCCAAAGACTAAACATGCCACAAAGAACATTTTTAAAGAACATGTGTTGGGAGGCACTAAAGAATTTTCACCAGCAAATTCTGAGTTGCCTCAGAAAGAGAAATAAGGCTGTCTCCCAGCCTGGACTCTGGATCTACTGCTGGTGGTTTCCGGGGCTAGCCATGGTGACTTCAGTGTAACCAGTTAAAGGGACCGGTCATAAAAAGCACAGATACTACTGTCAGGCAATAAACTAGACCTTATCAGTGACAGTGGTGCACATTACAAACTTCAAACTCATTCCTTGCTCTAATCCATCAGAAACTTCCTGGCTTTAATAGGCTCTAAATGGCAGGAGCTTTGAAGTACTGGGATTAGGGTCAGTAATGCACAGGCTGAATGAGAAGCTAAATGCAGGTGGGATGAACTCTTGTGCATCCTGAATTAAAAACAAATCCAATTAATCAAATAGGCCTCAACCCTAGCTGCCGTAGCAGATGACAGGGGTGGCCAACGCAGGGGACAAAGTGGTGGAGCAACTGGCCAGTTCCTGTGAGGATCTCCTTTAGACTGCAAGGCTACAGTGGCTGGGCAGCTGACCTCCCAACCAGAACTGGGGCTATGTTTTGTTTTGTCTTGGTTTCCTGAAGGAGGGCTCCATATCAGAACAGAGATAAGAAGCAGAAAACTAATGTCCTTTAAACTAAGTTTTCATGTAAACAAATCGGCTGGGATGGCAGAGGGAAGCTGAGGCCTGTTTTCTCAAGGTGGACAGCCTTTGATCCCCTTGACTCCTAAGCTCTCACACACTTGTGGCTCAGAGCATGCCAGGGCACAGAGTTCACTGGGCCACCCTAGAATCCTATGGGTAAAATGACTCAGAACAGCAGGGTCAGGTTGCCTTAGCTTGGTAGGGGATGGGAGTGTGTGTCCACCCTTAGTCAGTGCAACCAAGGGGTGCAGGAAAGTCCTAAATGGGCTCCACCAAAGCACTGTACCTCTTAATTCTTCTTACCTTCTGGGGGATTTTTATTCTGATTGTTCCAGACCACCAGCAGCTTGGACAGACTGGGCACCTTGGACACCTCAGTGATGACCCGGAAGAGGCTCTCCACACGGTCGTAGGTGAGGACGATGGCGGTGAAGCCTTGTGACTGTGGTGGGATCAGCGGGAGGAAGAGAGGGTTGCTCACACTAGTCCACTTCTGCAAGAGGACAGGAGGTGGGGGTCAGAGAAGGAGCTGCAGCAATACGAGCAAGAGCTAAACACTGTTACAGGGGTCCCCTCCACCCATCTGACAGCAATGAAATGGGTCAGAACACCTGAGCTGAGACGGCATTCCCACACAGCAGATTTTAAAGCACACATCTACCTCCCCCTCCCCCTCCCTAACTACTGAGATGGCTATTTATGACTACAAAAGAATATGACTCTATAATGGCAGGGAGATGGAAGAGGAGCAGAGAGGCTGAAGGACTGGAGAGGGCCACAGGGCAGAGTGGGGATGCCTGGGAGCGGAAACTCAGCGCTCAGGACTCACAACTCTGTGTAAAGGAGGGAGCTGTGGTGCTGAAAGCAGGGCTGGTTAAAAAGCTGTGTCAGGAAGGGGACTCCAGGTCACAAGCCCTCCCTTTCTCCAGCTCAGCCAGGTTGACTCTCTGTAGAAATGGACGGGATCTCCAGACAGGAACACAGGTATGGGAGGCAAACTCAGGGTAAAAACTCCAGTGTTGAGTGAGGAGCCCTATTGCTGCCTTCCCTACTCTGTTCCCAGCCATGTGGCTGTCTTGGCACCTCCAGTTCCCAGGGAAGCCCTCAGGCAGTACTTGGGTTCAGAAAGACCTTCTGATCAGCTCTTAGTGGCTCCCTCCTAATTATAAACAGATTCTAGAATCACAGACAGTTCAAGAGCATCTTCAACAGACTAAAGGAATAGGCTAAGCTCAGAACAGACAGACAATGGATACACAGAAACAAAACTACAAATGATATCCCCAGGGAAAGAAGAGTTTTCACCCATGAAAAAGTTATTTTTATTTTAAAATATCTATCAAAGAACTAGAAAGAACTCTTGGATGTTAGAAACCACGAGAGAGAGAGAGAGAGAGAGAGAGAGAGAGAGAGAGAATAGGACAGAAAAGAAGAAAAAAACAGGCTGCCCCAGAAAAACAAACAAATGAGCAAAAAACCCTTCCAAACCACCGAATATGAAAAAAATGAATCTATCAAAGAAATTAAATATGGCCTCAGTATATGATGGGAAAGGAAAAAGCTTCAGAAAGAAAAAACACAGGGGCATTTAAAATAGAGAGAGAAATAGACAAAACAGAAAGACAAAACAATGAAGCTAGTCACCATTTCTGCACAGGGGAAGCAGGGACACTCTCGGCAAAGAGGAAGGGTTGTGAAGGTGAATTTGATGGACAAGTTTTAAAATCTTTTCGTAAATTAGATATTTAGTCAAAATAAAGTTTTGAAAGTAAGAGAAAAAGGTAATAAAAGAAATGCAATCTTTTATCTACTATTAGAATGTCAAATAGTTTAAATATAACAATGTAAATAAAAATTCTGCTGTGCTAATGACAGATAATAAACTATTATTAAAATAATCTTACACATTTTAAAGGCTTCCTTAGGATAGAATTCATGTTCTCTACAACCCACCCATTTCAAGAATACAGCAGAGTATTGAAAACTGCATCCCATACTCCCTCTCACCCCCACATGCACACACATACACTATGCATACACAGAATACAATGGTGCTGCATATTACATTAAAAAACTGATGAAATATATGCAACGCTTCCCATCTAAGTCATTTTTTAAGTATACACTAAGTGTTATTAACTAGACCCACAATCGTATGTTAACATGCTAAAAGCCCATCGGGAGGAGAACGGACAAAGTCCCATCTGTCAGGATGGCTGCCCTGCACTGATTCCCCGGGTGCCCTATCAATCTCATCTGTGCATTGATAGACACCCATCACCACACGTGATAACAGCTGTCTGCCAGATGTGACAGTGCAGGCAAGGAAATGTACACAAACACATGGAGTACACATGAGACAGGAACTCAGGGAGTCTGAATGGGAGCCCTGCAGCCCTAATATGACCAGGATATGAAAGCCTATGTGGCCAGAGATGGTCGTCATTAGGCTTCACAGCCAAGAGAGCCATGACATTGTGCAGTCTGAGGACAGCGGCTGATTCTTCATCTTGTCCTGACATCTGTGGAACTGAACAAGTACTCCTCCAGGACCACTCAGGTGCTCTCTGCCATCACTGCCCCAACCCACATGCCCAGAGATGGTATGAAAACCATAACTTGAAATGGAAAAAAAGAGAGGGTGTTTTTTAAAAGAAGCATGTAAGACTATCTAATGTGTGGAACTAGGTGAGACTCAGTGAGTGGCACCTAAGTGCCATGCACAGGTTTAATGATAAGGCTTAATAAGCATTAGCTCATTTGAAACTCACAACCCAAGACAGGACTGTCCTCATCACAGGTGATGAGAGTTTCAGGGTTGAGACCTCAAATTGTGTTCAAGGAGAGCTAACTTGTCAGTGACAGACCTAAATAGCCCAGGCAACTTGACTCTGGAAGACCAGCCCCTCCCACGTTCTACACACACACTCAGCTGGGTAGGGCTTCAGGAAGTAGGCGGAAAGGAAGGCCAGCATTCGCTATATCTACCTCCTCACTAAGACAAAAGTCCTGAAAATTCTTGATCCTTATTATCAATTCTAGGCCAATAAATGAGAATCTATCCCTAAGAACCTTGACTGCAAAAAAATACATACAAAAACACAGCACACATACAACCCTGAGACAAAGTGGTCACAAAAATTTACAAAGGTAAATACCCCACAGCCACAGAAGGAAAACCGATTAAGACAACAAAACAAGGTCTGTGCTGTGGGAGGAGGGACAAGCATGCCAATGCACTTGGACGCCTGCACAGCACGCAGAGGAGGAGGGCCCAGAGACATGCAAAGCCAGCTTCAAAGAATGGGTGCCCTGGAATTTAACCCAAGGCACCCTTAAGGTAACTGGTTCTGATTTCAAGGCACTGCCAAGGGAAGGAGCCCTATCTGGTGAGCTGACAGATTTCATCCCAGGTGTCTTTAGGAAGTGGCAGTCGGGGAAGGGAAGAAGGAAAGGGTTCGCTGGGAAGAGCTGCCATGTCCCATACAACTGGCCTGTATCCCAGACAGGGCTGGGGCATCAGGGAAGGCAGCACATGCCGTGCAGATGGGAAGGAGCTTAACAAATTGAAATCTCGCCAGCCCCTTCCTGGAACTCCAGAGACTGAGATGAACAGGAGGCACATGTGAGCTACAGAACCAGCAGAGACAGACCATTCTACTGCGGGTACACTGCCAGGGCTCACTCCAGCGACTCCCAGGGTGAGTCAGCGCATTTGGAGCGAGTTTGGGAATCAGGAGGCCTTAATCTGCGCAGCGTTTCTCTTACTTAACAACTGTGCGACTTGGGCAAAGTACTAATGTCTTCTGTGCCTCAGTTTCTCTAGTAAATCTTCATGATATTGTTGTTACCTTTCTAGGTGGTGCTACTTGGCAAAAGAGAGGGGAGGTACAGTCCTGGGCATCCACAGACACTGGGGAAGTGAAGCCAATGGCTGACCTCGTATAGCTGTTCACATTGTTGTTTCCACGATCTGTTCCTTCCCTTCTGAGCCTCTGTTTGAACCACACCAAAGGCTCTGTGTGTGAGGGCAAGAGACATGACACCAGTGCCTGCGACACTTTGGATCCCATGACCCAGGCTCCACTTCTTTTGTCCTCTGCGCAGAGGCAGGAAGCCCGAATTTTGAAATAGTTTCTGAATTAATTAATTCATCTTAGAAGTACTTTCCAAGAATCTCACCATGCTCAGAAATATAGTATATTGCAATATTTCAATGAAGCAGAGGTCTTGCCAATGATCAGCGTTATGACATAATAAAACATATTTCTGTCAGCAGCCATTTCCTCATCTTTAAGAATGGGACTATGATAGTACCTATTTCCCTGTGGAATGATATTTAAATGAGACTGTGTATACAAACACTTAGGATAGAATACATGGCTATTAGTTTAAAGCAAACATGAAACAGACCTGATCCTCCCATTGTGTGTTTTTGTCTGCTACAGTGAGTTGGCAATGCAGAAACCATTCCTACCAGGGTTGTTTCAGGAACAAATTCATTATGTCTACATTTCCTAATCATATTCTCCAAGCCTCACTCACACAACAGTGAGGTAAACTAGGTGGGAAGGCCAGCAGGATAGAAAGACAAATTACAATGCTGAGCAGCAGACAGTGAAACAGTATCAAACAGGATCCCACCTCAGCAAGCAGAGATCCAACAACACCGCCGTACCCCGGGGAGGCAAGCTGCAGTGGGGACAAGCAGGAGGGCAGCTCTGAACAGCTTGTGCAGAAAGCTCAGCAGACGGGCAGGAGCCTGGATCCTGCAGGGTGATGTCTGAAGGGGGTATCAGAAAGGCTGAAGCCATACTGTGAGAATGAGAAACTCTTACGACAGACCTTTTCAGCTCTACAGCCGGCTTACTAGTTTCTTTTTAAGCTTTCTTCTCCCGAGTGGTGTTTTACTGACAAATGAACACGGCTACCTTTAAAGTTAACGAGAAAGCACCTTCTAATCGGGGCTCATGCCTGTGCACAAACTCTGTGCTACTGGGGTGAGGTCAACAAACCAAGCCCAGAGAAATATCTCACTGGAGAGGGACATTTCAAAAATGGCATTTAGTCACCTCTGAAATACCTTTCAGGACTGACCCCTGCTGGCTGGTCACAGAGCGTGTCTACAGTCTGGGACCTCTTGACCCCACTTTCTGCAGGAAATCAGGCAAATTTAAACCTCCATAATTTACTCAAGACTTTGGCTTCTGTCAGGAAAAAGCAAACAATGCTGGCAATTAATGCTGGAGGCTGATTAGGTCTCCACTATAGCAAGATGTACCCAACAGTGGGACAGGAAAGAAGACGAAGCCACCATGAGTTGGGACAATAGGTACCAAGGCAATTACCAAACCCATGATACCACGGGAAACTGCTCACTCCGATATATTATGAGGAGGATGAAGAAGTAGGTGTTGCTTTAATAAAGCACTGGCTTTGCCCCAAATGCCTGGCTCTTCTCTCATCCATCCTCTACTCTGATGGCCTTAACCCAACAATAGGTATTTGCTACGTAAGTTCCAAGAAGAAACCTTTCACTGTTAAACGGAAGTCACACAGAAGTAGATTATGGTAGCCATGGCAACTGTCCAGTCTCAGTGCAAGCCACAGAGAAGTGCTTGCTTTCATTTCAGTGGAAGGCTTGAGGCTCCTTCCCAGCAGACTCAGGTTTCAGGATGTCTTGCAAGGGAGGCCAAGGGAGACTGAGGTTAAAGTCAAAGGTAATCAAATGATTTCTCTTTCAAAAGACTCAACCTCAGGCAACTAGCTTGCACATGGAGGAAACTGTCCCAGTCTCTCTGCAGCCCTGTCCTGGAGTTCTTAGAATCAAAGATTATAGTAGCCCAAAGTCATTTTGGCCATGATTACTGTGCAGAAACAAAATGACCTTTGCCAGCTGTTCTGAACTGATGTTGCTAGGTTTACTTGGGGACTGTAAGAATCAGGAGGGAGAAAGCCTTGTTTCATGACCAATTCCAAGTCTCTGTCAATCTGATCAAACCCAATATCAGCACAGAAGACAGGGAACGCGGGAAACTCAATTCCCACTGCTTGCCACGTCAGAGATGCTTCATGTCCCCCTGTATAACTTTATTCAGAAACAAGAGAGGTGGACAGACATTTGAGTCAGCCTGTATTTGATGTAAACAGAGGTACTTTCCTGAGTGAAAAGTGAGACGTCAGAGAAGAGAGGAAGAGAGAACCGGCTGCTACACAGAAGCCTGGAGCCCATGTAATGAGTCGCCTTACCTATTCCTACCTTGATAGAAACGGCAGTCTTGTTGGTTGTTTTGAAGTTATCAACCCTTACCTCAATGTGGTTTCAATTATGAATTACCAGACTAAAGGGGTGGGGGGGGAGAAAGCTTTGATTTATTCTTTTTTGCTCCAATTATGCATGATGTGTTTCCACAGAAGACTTTGAAAAGTATTTCATCATGCCTCTTATCCTGCAGTGGTCAAAGGGCAACACTGACAGAGTTAACTCTTTCCTGCCTCGCCCAGGTTCAAAGAGACTGTGGCTGGACACGGGCCAAGGCTTCTGAAGCAAAGGCAGCACTGAGAGGGTTAAAGGTTTGCATCATGCTACTCTCTCGCAGAAGGGTGGTGTCCCCTGTCTAAATGGTGAGATGATATTTATGTTAATGGTGACTGGGAGATATGAAAGGGGCAATCAGTAATGTGGCCCATTCTGCCTTAACCATTAA
Organism: Myodes glareolus; assembly: GCF_982192425.1. Lineage (NCBI taxonomy): Eukaryota > Metazoa > Chordata > Mammalia > Rodentia > Cricetidae > Myodes > Myodes glareolus. Next base: position 85,114,275 of record NC_142035.1, on the reverse strand, counting down.
ACCTCTAAAGCCCTGACTAACCACAGCTCTCTTTTGGAGCGTGCTGATGGGCTTCAAGCAAGATTTCTTAGTTCACAGAGGAAAGATTTGAAGACAAGTCTGAAGTCAACCTGCTGCCTACCAAATACTAACCGGTTGTTCTGAAAAACAAGAATAATGCCTAAGGTCAAATGGCACTGATGAGGCACATACATACAAGATAAAGACCAAGTAACGTCAACCCTCACAACAACGGCTGCCAGTCTGCAGTTCCTGCTGCCCGTCTCACGACGGCGGCTGCCAGTCTGCAGTTCCTGCTGCCCGTCTCCAGGCATTTCTTCTTAAGCGTCTTTCTGACATATGACCACACGTGCCTCCCTTTCTCTGTCCGAAGACATTGGTGAGAGTAAATTCAAACCTGTCTCTGTTCCCTAGACATACAAGATCTTCTTTGGAGACTGGGTTCTCAATTGCCTCCTAACTGTCATTTATTTGTATAACTTGCCTGTGGTTTGTTGTGGTCTTCCTTGGCCTGAGGCTTGGCATCATACGACAGTTCTGCAAACTCTCAGCCATGGTCCTTTCCAAAAAGCCTCCTACTTCTCTTCCCCTGCAGCTCCCAGTGTCAGCTGCATACCTCTGTATACCTCTCTTTGCACATCACTTCACAGTTTCCACCTCTGTCTCTCTGGATCTAGTCTAAACTGGAAGTCTCAACAGGTCAGTTTCTGCTGCTCTTACTCGGGCTTCAAGAGTTTGTGGGTTCCGATGGTGAGCTACTCACTAGAACTTTACTGGAAGAACTAAGACTCAGACTGAGGAGAAATTCCTCACGACAGGGTCTGGGTGGTACAAACATGCTCTGTCCAGTTCCTCCCAAGGCTTATTTGGACTAGCCTCATGGTGTAAACTTGGCCCACAGTCCACATGTGATGGAGGGGTTGTGAGTGCAGCTCTCAATGCTGGGCCAATCTAGGCAGGTTACTTTTTCATGTCACCAAGACACAGCTCTCCATGTCTTGCATCTTCATCCCCCATTTCACACAGTGATCAGGCTGAATCTTCCAATCAACAAAGAACGTAGATTTCTACACAGAGTACTTGCTATGTACCCATCCTCCCAGGCACCAAGGGCCAGTTTATTTGGGGCTCAGCTTCTTTTCATGCCAGCTCAGCAACAGGTTAAAACTGATCCACAACACTTACCTGGTAGTCTAGTCACTCAGCTGGGAAGAGTGCTTCCACATTTACATGGTCAAGTTAGTCATGCACTACCATGTTCGTTATTTAATTTGAGGGCCAAGTTTGTTCATAAGCTGAAAATAATTTCCATGAAAATTTGTCAGCAATTAGAGCAGTTGAAATCTCAGAGAAGTAATCAGAGAGTTCCCACACAGGACAGGCCATGTGCTTCCTCACTGAAGAAGTGAGGTGACACAGCGGTCTGAGGAACGATGGTGAGGATGAGCCTGTGATGCTAGGGGTCATACCAGGGCTTCATGCATTCTAGGCAGACTACCACTGACCTACATACAGCCCAGCCCAGGAGGAAGGTCCTAAAATAAACATGTCTCCCTTTTTTTCCTTGTAAGAACTGAGTGAGCAGAATGTTACTGTTGGGGGTGGAAGGACTAGACTACAGAAAATATGCCAGACAATTACCTGGATACAAAGAATATCCCTCTGTAAATTTCAATTTTCTGCCACAGAGTCCCATCCAGTTCTAAATTCACGTTTCCATAGGATATAGCACTATATATCCTGACCTCTGTATCTGTGGGTCTTGCATAGAAAGGTTCAATAAACTGTGGATTGAAAATACTTGAAACACTGAATCTGAAAAGAATGTGTAGAGACTTTCCTTTCTTGTTCTTATTCCCTGAGCAATAAAGTAAAACTGATATCCGTAAAGCACTTACACTTAACCAATCATTAGAAGCAATCTAGAGATTATCTGTCTACAAGAAAACGTGCACAGACTGTGTGCAATTACACCACTTTACACTAGGGTCTAACCATCAGTGGATTTTTAGTATCCACAGGGACCCTGGGACCAATCCCCTACAGATGCTGAGGGTCAGTTGCATTAGTGTCTGTCTATAAAAGAACAACTTTTTAAAGTACTGTGCTATTTATAAAAATGCCCTTGTAAATTATACTTCTAAATTTTTTTACAATCATCCCACTCAAGAATCATCCTACATGACTCCCACTTTACCAATAAAGACAATGAATTTCAAAGAAGGAAGAAACCTACTCAAGATCAAACCAGTGAACACTCTTGAACTCAGATCTGATTCCAAAACATCCTTTTCTTTGAAAGTTCAGGCACCAATAAGTAATCAGGAATTAACTGCTAAACTCTTCAGGAACCGTGAGCATGCTTAAGCCCAGCCCCACAGACAGACTACCAAACTGTTGCAGAGGGTGAGTCCCTCAGTCACCTCAAGTCACTCAGATCATGAGCAGTAAAGGAGGATTAAAATGCACAGTTCAGAAACGTATGGATTGCACTTAGCTTACTGAAGGCTCAGGGGTTAAACCCACCTGCCTGCCTCTTGAAAATTCCTGCTATTATGTGAGGCTTAGCCACTTCAATCTTTTCTCTATATAGCTCCGAATTTGCATTTGGCTAGATGCCCACCCTTCATTTACAGTGCCAAACTACTGTCAAGAAGAGCAGGAAGGGTGGCCACTGATTGCTTTTCAGGTAGTAGAGGAAAAAGTTGACATTTCATCTTCCTATTTCTTGGAAAGGAAGGCAATCATTTATAAGAACCCTCATCTGGCTGTGGCCTCCATCAGTGGGATGGACAGAAGCCAGAGAGACAGTTCAACATAAGCCATATTAAAAGAATTTGGAATGAGCAAAGAGAGGATTCCAGATGTTGATACTTTCAATAATTCATGAGTTATAACAGTCTGCAAGCAATAAATTTCACTAAATATATCTATGATATGACTGCTTAAGATATTGGCAAAGATAACAACTATGGATTTTATCGGTTTACAATTTGATATATCAAAAATAACAATTCCACTGTTTGACAGCGATGAGCACAAGATTTGGATCAGTTTTAGGATAAAGTCTTCACACACAACTATCACCCCTTGACCCATTACTTCAAGGATACTGACAACAGCTGAAAGAAAGACCTCCATGAAAAACTCATAATTTACTTGATTCCAACAAACAAGGCTCACTTATAGTCCAAAGACAAAAACTGAGACCACTAACCCACTGCTTCTCATGAGAGGGTAAGCAAGTTTACAATCTCACCTAACTATCCCAAGCTTGGAAAATTCCAGCAGTTTGCAGGAACTCACGTGTAGACTCGTGTGTTGGCAGCCCACTGGCTCTATCAGCAAGTTCGGCTGTAAGGTGGGAAGATTTCACATGCGCTCCTGGGAGCGATTAAATTACAGCTCATGACATTTGAGCTCAAAGCACCAGCACGGTTACGACCAGGAAAGTCAGTTTTTGTATGACTGTGAGCAGACAGGAGCGCAGCACACAGGGAAAGCTGGTTAGGTGTGGTAAGCCTCCACAACACAGCCACTCTTAACTCTCTGGAATTTCACTAAGGCTGGTGTTTTGTCTACTGTGTTTTCCTCCGTTTCTTCTTGGGGCGGGGGGGGGGGGGGGGCGGAAGAAGGCATGAACCCGCAGGGCAAACAGGACAGGGAAGGAGGCAATGATGGATCGGGGTCTGACAAATTTGTGGAAGCTGAAACACACGGAGTCTTTCTTTTCAAAAATCCTCTTGCTGTAAAACACATAAAAATCCAGGATGAAATATAACAAAACTCTTTTTCAACCTGCAGCTAAGGCCACAGGAAAAGGAAAATTCCTGGGTCCAAGAACAAAGCAGAAACTCAAGGTGAGTGGAAGGCACTGGAGCTGGTGGGCACAGCAGCACCCAGGAGGGCAGGGGCTATGGCTACGCGCAACGATGCTCAGCTTCAGCAGCAGAAAAGCCAGTTGCTGGGAGACACAAGCAACAGAACACAGTCTTCTTCAAGACCTGAGCTTGAGGTGGTGACCGAGGTTTCCCTTGGCAAGTTTAGTGGAAGGTAGCGTGCATGCAGGTGTGGGTTTAACAGAGTCTGTGTAAAGGTTTGGATACTCAAGCTGAGGAGCTGGTGCAGGAAAGTGAATTTATCTCTATGCTACCTCTAGAATACCTGAATAAGCATTAATTTGTTAACTAATAAACAATAAAGAAATGAAGTAAAACAGAGAGAAAAGAAAGTCCCATCTTAGCCCAAATTGTAATCATTTCCAGAGAAACCTCATTAAAGATGAACTAACTCACACTCCAAAAATACGAAGACTAAGGAAATAATATAACCGAAGCAGCAGTCAGGTCATCAATGACAAGATGAGACTGTGAAGTAAACGTACTGGACGCTGCGAGACATAAAAGAAACTAAAGGAAGTCAGGTGGGCTCAGAGTTCAAGGTCAGCTTAGGGGATAGAATGAGACCCTGTCTTAAAAATAGAAACATAAGGGTCAAGAAGAAAGATTTGATTAAAGTAACCAAAATTAATTTCTACAAATAGCCACTGAATTTTAAAACACTGGATAGATTAAAAAAACAAAACAAAACAAAACATGCCTTAGTTAGAGCCGAAGAAAGCAGGGGATGGCTGTGAAAACCTTATGCTATGGGGCACAAGAAGTATGCAAATGAGGACAATCTGAGGACCAAAACAAAGCCAGCAAACAGGACAAAAGCAGAAGAAAAAGCTGCACACAAATTTAACAAGCTGCTAGGAGGAAGGATTAGTGAGAAATACAGATGTTTAACATTCATAGCAAAGATGAATGGACATTTTCCAAAATAACTAACAACATGACGATCATGTCGCTGTAACGGGGAACTCAGTCTCAAAAGCAGAGAACTAGGGGAGCTTACTCAGGCAGGATCCACACGGGATTCAAATTAGAGAGTGCAAATTTGAAAATAAAAGAATCTTGAAAAGCCACTATTTCCCTCATATGACACATAATAGAGGAAACAGTAATGAGACCCTGGAAGAGCCTGAAGAAACCTGTGATCCAAGCCACCATCACAGCAACGGGACAAACTGACATGGCAAGATCACAGACTTTTGTGATATTACTGGCAAAAGTACATACTTGGATCTAACCAGACAAAAGAATCAGATACTTCAAATTCAAAAACGTCTATGAGCCCTTGGGTGCCTTGTCATTTGGGTAGGTGTTGATTTCCTGCAGCTTATCTATTCTGTGTGTAGCTTTGCTTTTAAATAAAGTTCCCTTGCTGTTTCGCAAAAGAAGGTGTGTGTGTGTTTGTGTGTGTGTGTGTGTGTGTGTATGTTACTGAAAGTTCTCTTCCAAATATTCAAAAATGTCATCTTGCAAGACAGAGAGATTGCTCTAGACCTCAGGAGTGAAAGCTATAGAAGTGAGTGCGATGATGGTTTCTTTTGCAGTGGTGGACATTATCAGGATAACAAAGTCTAAGGAATATAGTATTATTCTGATGGTAAGCTAATTCTATATGAGAAATATTCAAGAGTAAAGGTACATTATACTTACACCTTCTAGAAGGTTGAGAAATATACCTGAACATATTCATATAAAAAATGCAACTGTGATAAATTATTAATACGGGTAAAGGAATATATAAAAATCACTACTTTTTAAAATTTCAATCCTGAACTGTATCTAAAAAAAAAAAAACAGTGCTGAGGATTCAGATCAGGGGCCTAGCATTTGCCTAGCAACCCACAGCCTCAGAAAAACAAAGGAAGGAAGGAAGGAAGGAAGGAAGGAAGGAAGGAAGGAAGGAAGGAGATATTTAGCCAAGTTTGAAGGCATACACCTATAGTCCCAGGGTTCATAGGTCTGAGACAGAAGGAACATTTATGTTCAAGAATTCAAGATCAACCTAAGCAATAGTAAGTCTCAAAAAAACAAAAACAACAAGCAAGCATCAGATTAATAATGAATGCCATAGCAAATCTATTATCGTCAATCAGTCAATTCTATGCTTTCTAGCAGTGATGATGACAAGAACACAGACACGCTAAGCGGAGACAGTCAATAAGGACAGCTGGTCAAAGATCCCTTAAATCTAAGATACAGAAAGGCCAAGCCTATTCTCAAGTTTTGCAGAAGGAAAGATTATTCTATGGGACAAATGAGGTCGAGAGATTCCAGACTCACAATTGTCAAGACCAGGAGACAGGGTAAGGTACAATCTATAAGATGAAGAGTGAGGTCTGTCTCCTTCCCTTACTCAGTCCCCAAATGCTTGGAGCCCACACTTGCCCATCCCTTCTCCGACCCTTACCCCGGGCACAAAGATGATTCTCCAGAGCAATAATAAACCAGTCCAAGAGAAAAAAAAACTATTAACACCAACATTTGTGCAAACGCCTGGGTCCCCATCTTCCTGACTTGAGTGCAGCCCATCACTGCCAACCTCATCTAAGCCCAGCACTTCCATTGCCTTTCAGTGACTCTCTCACAGGAGCTAATGCCACTACTGGCCAGGTAGATAAAGAAATCTTTCACTCCAAAGAGCAAATAAAAATTAGAAAAGAAATAAAGGAAACACTGTAAGTAAATAAAATCACAAACAATATCTTCAGAGATGGAAAATTATGTACCATTAAAATAAGAACTGACATAGTTTTTATATTTTTTTTAATCAAAAGAGAAATTAAAAGATAAAGGAAGAAAATGTCAGAGAAATGAGAACAGAAAGACTGGTCCGGCAAGAAAAGAAGCAGGAGTGAGCTACACATTCACCATCCAAGTGATAGACGCTGCAGAGAGAGGAGAGGACAGAAGACAATAACCAAAGACAGGAAGAAATGAGAAAATGCCTCTGTGCTGAAAGGCATGGATTTCCAGCTTGAAAGAGCTTGAATCAGCACTGTTAGTAAAAGACACTCATGCAAGGGTACATTATTCTAAAATTTTAGAGCATAGAATCTGCCAAGAATTGGGGGTAAAGTTAACATTACAAGTCGGTGATGGCACACGCCTTTAATCCAAGCACTTGGAAGGCAGAGACAAGCAGATCTCTGAGTACAAAGCCAGCCTAGTCTACAAAATGAGTTCCAGGACAGCCAGGGCTACACAGAGAAAACCTGTCTAGAAACAAAACAAAACAAAACACAAAGCAAAACTATGTTTTCTACCATAATTCTGAGTCAAACCACACAACACACTGAAAATAAACACATTTCCAAACACTCAAGGCAAAAGCAGTATCTCCTGCACCCCCGCCCCCCAGTGCTACCTTAGGAAGCTCAAAAAAAAGATGCCAGGCCCTGGAACAGGAAACCACATAATGCAAAAAGGAAAGAGAATTCCAGATGGCAGCGGAGCAGGATAACAGCCATACAGACAGCCAGAGAGGACCCACCTAGACTGCACATGAAACAGGGCTCCAAAATCGAAGGGAGGAGTCTGGAGTTTACCCAGACTGACGATTTTACTGTCTTAACGAGAGAGTGGTTAGTGAAAACCATTGCAGTAGAACTAAGCAATTAGAAAGAAAAAGCAGCTATTATCTCCCTGGAAAACGGGGAATCGAGTACTATTCATGACTTGGCTCAGCTGAAAAGCATACTTATACAGCCCCAACTGTGCGTAAGGTAAACACTGTTTTAATGAAAAGCAATGACGTGTCGCCACTGGTCGGAGGCACAACACAAAACACACAGGGGAAAATGGAGAGGATGGGAGAAAAAGCATCAATTTGGACAATGTGGAAAAGGCGTTTCTAAGTAAGAAAATAAAAATTCCATTACAAGCATTTTGTAAGGAATCAGGAAGACAACCAGAGAAATTGAAAGAGGCTGCCCCCAGGAACAGGCTCCAGTTTTTTATGTGGCCACATAAATGCATGTGTGAAACAATACTATTTTTAAACAATAAAATGAAGAAATATTGCAGAGAGAGGGGATAAAAATAAAGTGTCAAACTCCAGTCAAGGCAATGTGGCCTTTTTTTTTCTAATTTACAACTATAATGACCTAGTTATGAAAAAATTTTATTCAAATATTACTTTGGAGACTCTTAAAACTATATCCTGGGGCCCGGCAGTGGTGGCACACACCTTTAAATACAGCACTCAGAGGCAGAGGCAGGCGGATTTCTGTGAGTTCAAGGCCAGTTTGGCCTACAGAACTAGTTCCAGGACAATCAGAGCTGTGCTAATTAATACCCGGTCACTGGTGCAGGAGTGGTTCATGAAAGGATGCAGAGGGCAGGGCCACATCCACAGTGACAGAGGGTGGAGATTCACGCACTGTCTCCTCGGGGCTGCCATGCAGATGTCTGTTACACAGTAGGAAAGCCCTTCTGCTGCAAAAGATTTGACTGGCACGGTTGTGATCTCAGACACACCCCAAGTTTGCTCTTTCATATTCCTTATATATTCTCTCCATTCAAATCTGGCTTGGCGCCTCGGCCTTCCTGTCTCTGTCTGACCAGAATCAGTCAAGCTCCACCTATAATCTGAAGCCCAGCTTTCTTTATTACCTGACTGCTAAACTTGAGAATTCGGGCATTTCCCTGCAGCTCTTCACAGAAAAGTCTAGGATTTAAGGTAGTATACTAGACCAAGTATTCAGATGTTAGCCAATTCATGATATACCTCCAAAAGCGATATAATTCAAAAATTTTACTTAAAATTAAAACTAAATTTCTGAATTACATACATAATTTTATCTTCTCTAGGCAGTAGGAGGAAAGGGTCTGAGAATCAGCCAAGAAGGCCCCCTTGGGAAAAAGACCCTCAAATTCCAGAGGAACATTCCACAACTGGGAAGCTAAAGGGCGGGTGCTGAGTTGAGCCAGACAGTTCGTTAAACTGGAGTCTTTCCCACTTGAGAGTTCTGCTTCGGGCGTCTGACCAGCCTTCCTAGGCTGCAGAACAAGCACTATCACCATGAGCAAGAGCCATCTGGACAGCTGAGTGGTAAGCAGCCTTCAGCCACAGGTGCCGCAGACAGACAGAGCCCAAAAGCCTCTGATGCTCCTAATCTAAACACTGCAGGTCAGAAGGAAGGAAAAGTTGAGGCAAGAGAGCTTTCCCCAGTCAGCGAGCCAGGGTGTGGAGAGTAAGTCAAACTCCACATCAAAGCTAGTCCTCAGGTGAGCAGCAAACAACAGACCCACGGCCCAGGAACCCGTGAGTGTGAGTTCTATGCACCCACCCTGACCTTAACCCGGATCTTGGGGTGGACAAGCAGGGATCTGTATTCAAGTATCCTAGATTTGCCCAACTGAATCCACAATTTGCACCAACAACCAGGAGGTCTCATAGAACATCTTAGATTGTAGACAGTCCTTTGCAATTTCCAATTCCAAAAGTCCACATAAATATAAAACCCTTATGTAACTGGTCGATGGCAGGTAAGGTACCCCTCTGGCTGGACTTCACTGGAACAAGTTTTTGGTTTTTCATCTTACTCTTAGACAATTATACACTTTAAGCAGCCTCCCCAAATTCGTCATTAATTTTTATCAATAGCCATGATGAAAACCCCTCTTTTTCTTCCTTGTTCCAGGTCTGATGCCTTAGAGTTTCTATTGCTGTGATAAAAACATCATGAGCAAGCTTACTGGTTTTCTGCTCACGGTTTGCTCAGCCAGCACCCAGGATCACCAGTCAAGGGGCGACACCACCCACAGTGAGCTGGGCTCTCCTATATCAATCATCAGTCAGGAAAAAGCAACACAGGTTTGCCTACAGGTCGAGGTGGGGCATTTTCTTTTCTAAAATGGTTCTAGCTTGTGTCAAATTAATATAAAACTAAACAGAATATCTGACACAATAAATATGGAAAGAAACAGAAGAGAGAAGGAAATTTTTGCTGGTGTTGTTGCTGATTACATCTTAAAAAATGTGTCTAATGAAAGAGTAAATGAAATCATAACAATAAAAATCACATTATAAACAAATCATTCGAAAATACACAACTGTAAGAGGATATTGCCTTTGATGTTTTAAAAGAATGTTACTGAGATAATTCAGCTTTGGTAGCACATGCTAGAAATCCAGATGCAACACAATACTCTCTGTCTCTGTCCTGCATCCCGCATATCTGAGCCCAGAGCTCCAGGATGGCATCTGGAAAAAGGCCTGGCTGTCTTGGCCAGCCCAGAAGTGGTAGGGGGCAGGGGCAGGGAGGCAAAGACAGGGATGGAGGGAGATGACAACACTTGGTGGGCAGGTGCAAAGAGAGAGACAGATCAATGGGCAGACAAACAGAAAAGGTAAAAGATATAGGAAGTCCTGGGACAAGCTAAGAAATTTCAGGATAAAAAAACATGTACTCTTTTGTTTATTCATGTATAATGTGTGTGTGTGTGTGTGTGTGTGTGTGTGTGTTCATGTGTGGTGTAGAACACATGTACATGCATGCATGGAGAAACCAGGGATCTGATGTGGGATTTCCCCTCAGTATGCTGTGAATGTGTTTTATTGTCATTGGTTAATAAAGAAGCTGCTTTCAGCCTGTGGCTTAACAGAGTAAAGCCAAGCGGGAAATTCGAACGGAGATGTTGAGAGAGAGTAGGGAGAGTCAGAGAGACACCATGTTGCTGTGGAAGCCTGTTGGAACCTTGCTGGTAGGACACAACCTTGTGGTGATTAACAGATTAATAGAGATGGGTTAATTTAAGATATAAGGGCTAGCTAGCAATATGCTTAAGTGATTGGCCAAGCAGTGTTTTAATTAATACAGTTTCTGTGTGATTATTTTGGGTCTGGGCAGTTGGGAATGGATGAGCAGCCTCCTCCAAGGATCCATCCCCAGCTCTGGGATTACAGGTGTGTACCACTACACCTGGCATTTTCACAGGGTGCTGGGATACTTGGATCCTCACTTTACTGTCTGAACTCTCTCTCCATCCCTACTTGCTTCTTAACCAGCTTGAACTTAGAGATAAATCCTTCCCCAAGCACAGTCTCTCTAATCCAGCAGACCTGCTACTTCTAATTAGTGCTCAAGGCTCCCTGTGGCAAATGCTTCCCGGCCCTGAGAGTGAAACACCATGTAACTGGCCTCACCCTGTTGATTAGACTAGTAAGGCATGTGGTGATGAATGCTCCATGGGGCCACCCCTCACTGTCTGTCACCCACAGCCATAGCCACTTCTATATTAAATGAAGACAGCTGTATCTATCCAAAATATGGCTTTCACCTCTCATTCCCCCGTCTGAGCATGCACAGAGCAGGCGGGAGGCCAGCAGCACACCTTTAAGCAGTTCAGAACATCCTTGATTTACTGACCACCATCCACACCTCCTCCCACCTCGGGTGTCTGATGTTGTAAATTTGCTGGAATCTAGAGGCCAGACTCCCCTGCAGACTGGACTCAGAGTAATCTCATCTAGAGTCAGTTAAATATTCCTGAGGGGAGGGAGAAGCCAACTACACATGAATCACTGCTATCCAGCCTCCTGCCTGCTGCTCCCACTGAAGACACAGAAGCAAGCAGTCCTGGGTTGTAAATCAGGACCCTCGTCACCTGACTGACTAGAAATGTGATAAATACCCAAGTGCCCTGAACAGGTATTTAAGAAAGAACCGAATGAAAAATATCAAATACATTTCTGGACACATGCCTAGATTTATGCCTTTTTTAGTTGTGTTCTTTATCAAGCTTTGAGTTCCTCACTTTGACCATTCTGTTTTAAACTCCAAGCATATCCATTTCAAAACTACACAATTTCACGTTTCCCCTAATCTATACTTGCAAAAGAGAATTGAAACTCTAGTTATTTATTTTTAGAGCTTTAGATAAACACTCAGGGTGAAGTCCTATGATTACCAGACTGTCTGCCTGAGCATGCTGGTAGCACTGATGTGCGAGGAACACACGTGAGAATCTTTAGCGCAAACCTAGACCATATGCTAGGGCAGGAGTTATGTCTCACACAGAGGAGACTCAGTGGCTCCCAAAGGACTTTACAGGCAGTGCGAAGCCCAGGTCCTCACTTGTTTACACAAACTGACAAGTATGTGACTAGCACCGGCCACAGGCCACCGTGCACGATGAGACTACTTTACAGAGGGCATGTCTTACTCCCCTACACCTTAAGCAGGTGGTATGCAGGGGACGACAAAATAATGGATATCATACTAGCTACATACTGCAGCTGCTTAAAACTCCTAGGAAATTATACTTCCATGTGTGCAAAGTATACCAAAGAAACCAGATTCCACACCCTTAAGAGTTTGTGAAGAGGAAAAGACTGCTTCCTGGGGGAGGGGCTTTGCAAGGCCTTCTAGAGGGAAGGATGTGAGTATAGACCCTGGGAAGAGGACTGAGGGCAGAGAAAGGCATACTAGGGCTAGGGAGGAGCAATGGATGGGTGCACCGGAAGGAAGCAACTGTGGGCCGTAGTCTAGAACTCCTCAAAGCAGACTGGAGCCAGACTGAGAAAGCCTCAGGATAAAGGGTACACTATGGTTCTGGCTCACTAGTGAGAACAACCAGTCTCCCCAGACGGCTCAACTCCGCCTCTACTAATTCTCCTGCATTCTCAAGTTGTCTCCAGTGCTGTCCCACTGCTATGCTATCAATCCTCTACACTGGTATCACACATAGGCTGATCTCAAGTGTAGTCTTACACCATTAATGCTACGGTGATTTCTTATCCTCTCCGGAGAACACTGACACCTTGGATAATTATGGATATCCTGTGACCCAGTCCTGTTCAGGCTTTACCTTCTCCCCCTCACAATCTTCGTCCTCCTCCCTTGAGGCACCTAGACCACCTGCTCCCACGTCTCCCATACCTCCAGCACCATTTGCTGAAGAGGTTATCTTTTACATGGTGTGTTTCTGACACCTTTGTCTAACATAGGTGACTACGGATTTATTTCTGGTCGTCTATTCTATTCCATTAGTATGCATGCCTGTTTCTGGGCCAGTACCACATTGATGTTTTCATATAATTTGTTGGTATAATTTGAAATCAAGTACTCTAATAGGTCCGCCATCTTTCTTTCTTAAGGTTTCTTTGACTATCTGTGGTCTTTTGTGCTTCCATGTGAATTTTAGGATTGTTTCTAGTTGTGTAGAGAATATCATTGGAATTTTTATTGGGACTGTATAGATCACAATGTTAATTCTTTCAACCCAAGAGCACTGAACATATCTCCGATGTCTAGCATCCTCCTCAGTGCCCTCAGGTTAGCACTACAGAGGTCTTCGCCTCCTTGGTTAGGGAACTCCCCAGGTTTATTTATGCACTTGTTTACTGACTGAAGCCACCATGGAAGGAACGTTTGTCCCGATTTCCTCTTTGGGAAGTTATTGCAACACAAAAGCTTTTCAGTTTTGTATGCTGATTTTGAGCCCTGCCACTTTGATGAAAATACTTATCTGACCTAAGAGCTTTCTGATATGTCCACAATCTTAAATAAGTTCACAGCATTTGCAAATGGGAATAGTTTGATTTCTTTGTTTCTTTGATTTTTTTTTGATGCTCTTGTTGATTTTTTTCTTTTTTGCTTTTTTTGAGACAAGGTTTCTCTGTAGCTTTATAGCCTTCTTGAAACTTGGCTCCATAGACCAGGCTGGTCTCAAACTCACAGAGATCTGCCTGCCTCTGCCTCCTGAGTGCTGGGATTAAAGGCGTGTGCCATCAGAGTCCAACTTCTCTATTCCTTCCTCATGCCCCCTTCATTTCCTTTTCTTGTATTATTGTTCCAGCTACACTGAATGTGAGTGAAGAGTGAGCACCGTCTCATTCCAGAGTTTGAGGAAATATTCCCAGTAGTTCCCCATTTAGCATAGCACTGGTTATATATTTGCCTTAAAAGCCATTGCTATAGTGAAAGTTCTTTCTAGTCCTAGTTCCTTCAGGACTTTTGTCATGAAGCCATTTTGAACTCTGTTAAATGGCTTTTCTGTACTCACTGAGAAGATCATATGATTTCTACCCTGAAGTCTATTTATCTGATATGTAACATTTATTTGTTTGTAAATGTTGGACTAACTTTGCATTCCTAGAATGAAACCAACTTCGTTGTGATGTATGATCTTAATGTCCTCTTGAATTTTGTTAAGTATTTTGTTGAAAATTTTTGTGTCCTTGCTCATTGTGAAAGTTGGTGTATAGTTTGTTGTTGTGTTCTCATCTGGTTTAGCATCAGGATAACTCTGGCTTCGCAGAATGAGTTTGGCAGTGTTCCTTCCCTTCTGATTTTGTGGCAGTTTGAGTACTGTGTGAGTCCTTCCTTAAAGGTTTGGGAGAATTCAGCAGTGAAATTGCCCAGTCCTGGCTTTTTCCTTGTACAAAGACTTTTCATTACTGTTTCAGTTGTGTTCCTTGTAATGGGTCTAAGTTATCTTTATATTCTTATAATATTTAATTTTGGTAGGTGATATGTATTTAGAAATCTATCAACTATTTCCAGATTTTTCAGCTTTTTTAAAAGTAAGTTCCACAATATTCCCTAATGATTCTCCAGATTTGATGGGATCCCATTATAACAACTGCCCTTCCATTTCTAATGTTATCAATGATTCTCCAGATTTGATGGGATCCTATTGTAACAACTGCCCTTCCATCTCTAATGTTGTCAGTGTGGTGTTTCTCCTTCTGGTTAGTTTGGTCAAGGCTTTGTCAATCTTGTTCACCTTTTCAAAGAACCAGTTTTTAAGGCTGTGAGTTGTTCCTTTAGTTTCTAATTCATTAACTTCTGTCCTGATCTTTATATCTGGCCACAGTGCATTTAGGTTTGGTTTCTTGTGTTTCTAGAAACTTCGGTGATATCATTAAGTAACTTATTTGATACTGCTCTGATTTTTTAAAATTTTATTTTACTTTATGTGTATGTATTTTGCCCACATGTATGTCTGCATATCAGGTGTGTGCCTGGTGCCCATAGAGGCCAGAAGAGGGTGTCAGATCCCCTGAGATTAGAGTTATATAAGGCCATGAGCCATCATGTAGGATGTAGGTGCTGGAAATTGAATCTGGATCTTCCGGAAGTAGTCTTAACTGTTTAGCTGCCATACTGGACAACTGATATCTTTTTTGTAAATTTGAACACTAGTTACTATACATGGTTCCCCTTATATCTCAGAAGTTCAATAGGCTGTGCTATATAATTTTCATCAGAGTGTAGGAATGTTAAATTCCCTCCAGCTTCTTCAGTAACTCACTGTTAACTAAAGAATACATACTGCTCCGTCTGCAAGTATCTGTACAGGCTCTGAGGTTTCTCTTCTTGTTTTCTACTTTTGTTCTGTGGTCTAAGATAGTACAAGGAGCTATTTCAGCTTTTGTTTCATGTGTCATGGCTTGCTCAGTGACTAATATGACTGACTGTAGAGGGGGTCTCACGGGCTGCTGAGACTGAATATCCTGTTTTCTGTGGATGGAATGGTCTGTAGACGTCAGTTACATCCCGTTGGTCAATTGTATGGGTTGGCTCTGCTGTTGCTCTCTTTTTAGTTTGGTAGCCCTGACTAAGGATAAGAATGGAGTACTTAAGCCCCCCAGCAGTACGACATCAGGACTTATCTTACCTTTCATGCCAGTTAGTGTTTATGAAATTAGGAGCTTACAATGTTCAATGTACAAATATTTACAATCCTATATAATCTTTATAAACAGTTCTCCTTTTAAATATTTAATGGATTTATCTCTTTTGAATAGTTTTGGTTTGGAGTCTACATATCAGATATCAGAATCACTATACCAGCTGCTTCATGGTTTCCATTGGCTTGGTGGGTAGATTTCCCTTCTTTGATTTTTCCATTTTCTGTGCCAGAGGGTGTATATCTTGGAGACATACATAGTTGGGTGTTGGGTTTTAATCTAGTAGCCTAGATTGTACCTTTGGGTTGGTGAGTAGGAACAATTATTACATCCAAGGTTATTGAGAGACCTGTTTCTTGGTTGTTTTTCTGACTGGTTGGATTACTGACAGCCCATTTTCCCCCTCTTACTTCAGTATAAGGGGTTTACAGATTCACTGTGTTAGGAATGATGAAGGACTTCTTGGCTCTCCTTTGTTCATCTGTTCCTCTCATGAAATGGATTCTTGCGTGATTTGGACAGTCCTCCTGTCAGTATCTGCTGCAGTGCTGGCTTCTTCATCATGAGCTGTCTCATTCTGTGCTTGTCTAAAAGCACCAGTTCTGAGGGATAATTTTGCTGGGAATCATTGGTTGATAGTTATTTCTGTCAGGAACTGAAATACATCATTCCATCTTCACTGGCTTTTTAGGATTGATGAGAAGAGATCTGCTATTATTCTTTAAAAATTAAAAAGCTTTTCATTTATTTATTTATTATTATTTATTATTATTGAATGGGTAGGTGTGAATGTGCACATGTCACATGTGTGGGACAAATTCTGGGAACTGGTCCCACTGGAGACTGAGCTCAGGTGTGTCTGGCTTGGCCATCTGAGCTGAGACATCTTGGCAGCCCAAGAGCTGCTGTTGCTCAAATGCCATTGTTTTGTGTAAGTTGTTATCTTCCTTAGCAAATGGTTATAAAGTTCCTAAAGATGTTCCTTTGCTCTGTCTTTTAAGATCTTACTGTGTCATGCCATGGAGAGGTTCTTTTCTGACCATGTCTACTGCAAGTTTTAGATGCCTGTGTGTGGATGTCCATTCCTTCTCCTAGGTTTTGGAAACTGCCTTTTGTGATTTCATTGAATAACAGTGTATGCTTTAGACTTTATCTTAGTTCTTCCTATGTCATGGGTTCATAGGTGCAGGCTCTTGAAAACCTCCTGACTGTTACTTGTAAACTGAGACTGTGCTTTCACTTCCCGGCTACCCGAACCCAAATATTCACACTAAAACCATATTAATTACAACACTGTCTGGCCAACAACTCAGGTATATTCCTAGCTAGCTCTTACATATTATTATTCCATTTCTATTAATCTGTGTATTGCCATGAGGCTGTGGCTTACCAGTAAGGTTCTGGCATCTTTCTCCTATGGCAGCTACATGGTGTCTGCCTGACTCCACCTTCTTTCTCCCGCATTCAGTTTAGTTTTCTCACCAACTCTATTCTGCCCTGCCATAGGTCAAAGCAGGTTCTTTATTAATAAAATATATTCATAACATACAGAGAGAAGTCCCATATCATCTCCCCTTTTCTGCCTAAATAAAAAGCATATCCTAGCATATCCTGTTTCACAGAAAAGTCTATCAGATATGCTAGGCCTGTATGGATGCCCCATTGTTGCAGAGGAACCTTGGGTGACTGTCCAGGCAGCCAGCTGTTTCTGTCACTACTCACATTTTTGGAAGTCGCTTGCTTGCACTTCCTGTTTACTCAGTTAATATTATTTCCTTCTAGGGTCTTTGATGGAGTTGAAGACTAGATAGTTATAGTTTTCCTTGTTTAGTTGATGCAAAAAGCAAGTTAAATACAAAGTAAATTAGATACAAGACTTTGGACTCACCAAGATAGGACAGACATGGAGTATTTTCTCCAAATTTGCCAGATGCAAATGGATTAGACATTGTTGATGTATTTATCACCTATATATATTGTATATAGCTATTGTATTTCTTATATAGTTTATAAGAAAACTTATATAAATATATATTATATTTCTTATATAGTTTATAATAAAACTTATATAAATATATATTATATTTCTTATATAGTTTTTCTTATATTAGTTATAGCCTTTCTTTTTATTTTAGATAAAAAAGAGGAAAGTAGTGGCATTTCATTTATATTTTAATAAATAAAGCTTGCCCGAAGACCAGGCAGCAATGACACACACATTTAATTTCAGTAGCCACACTAGTTTGCCACAGAAACCAGGCAGTAGTGGTGCACGCCCTTAATCCCAGAACTAGAGAGAAATATAAGATGGGAGGGGACAGCTCTCACACAGAGTCTCATTCTGAGATTCCAGGAGGCAGGATCTCCATTTCAGACTGAGGTAGAGGTAAGAGCCAGTAGCTGGCTGTTTTGCTTTTCTGACCCTCAGGTTGAACCCCAATATCTGTCTCCGAGTTTTTATTAACTGTGCTTCATTTACTGATGCTTTCCATTGGTTTTGCTTTTATTTTTCTTTTCTTAGAATTTCTGAATTTCTGCTTGCTTCTTTTTCCCATCTCATTTTCCTTTTGTTGTTTTCTTCCATGTTTTAAAATTTCTCTTTCAAATTACTAATTCATCCACACTGCTAACTCCTTGTCTAGAGCCCAAATATATTTCTTACTCTATTCATTTGTTTATCTGAGTCTTAAATATGCCACATATCTGTTTTAGAAGTAAGACTCAGAACATTTTTCTGGGCTCTGAGCACTCTGGTCACCTCTGGTTTGCAGCACAGAGAGTGGGGGATTGGGTCCCACGGTGGCTTCTCTGTCCTGAGCTCCTGTGTTTGCTGTGCTGTATTTCGTGCATCTGCACTCCCACTGTCACTCCCTGTCCCTTTCCTTTGTTGGTTTTTCACATGAGTTGCCTGGTGAATTGCTCTCATTTGGATCTATAAACCCTGCTGGGGCAAGCCAACTCTAATAACAGATAATGAAAAGTATGGAATACTTCATAAAGTTGTGTGTTATCCCTACCAGGGCCATACTAACCTTCTCTGCAGTATCCCAGTTTTAGTTTGTGTGTTGACAGAGTTAGCACGGAAACTATAATATTTAAAAGAACAATCTGTTAGTATCACCTACACTTTAAAAAATGTATATCTTCTTTGGCTGGGCTTGGGTCCTTGCTTGCCTAGCTTGCTCAAAGCTCAGGGTTTGATCCCCAGCACAACACAAAGCAGACATGGTACCACATACCTGCGATCCCAGCACTTGTGAGGTGGAGGTGAAGGTTAGCTTGGGTTACATGGGTCCTTGTCTCAAAAAGTGGGAGGAGGGAAGTTAAGCAATTTCTAAGCTGGAATTAATCCTGTATATCATTCATATATTTATTTAGAAATTTATTTAAAGTATACATTTATCCATGTTAGGAAAGAAAGTAGTTTTTGTTTCATTGTATAGAATATAATTAATAGGCCTAAAACATAAGTTCTATCCAAACAATGGAACAGTATACAGTCATCGTACAAAACTCTGACCTATTTCTGTAGAAACTGAATTTTACTATCTCTTGCTAAAGTGAAAAGGGCACAGTGCAGAGAAGCACACTTAGTATGGTCCTTTTTATGTGATTATATTTTATAATTACTCTGCAAGATCACTTTGGCAACAAGCTCAAAGAGGAAATGTGTGAAGGGTGTCACCTCAAAAAAGCATGTGTTTGCTCTATGCATGTTTTTGCAGTCTTACTTGGGAACAATGCAGGGAGGAGAGATATGTGGCTACACCATCACATGCTCTGGAGCTGGTCTACTGCAGGACTTATACCATCAGTGTTCATGTGAATCTGGGGCTATCTTCTGTCCCTGATGGAGCACCAACCACCCAGTACCCATAGGATAATGGGCAAAAGGGGGAAGAAATTCAGGCAAGGAAAAAGGAATGAAGATCTAATGTGATCAACTGTGTGATATACAGCCTTAGCTGGAGAAGTCCAGTGTAGGCGATGGGAGGTGATCAATGGATGGATGGAGTATGGAGAACCATCTCCTGTGTGAAAGCTTCAAGTCTGTGAAACACACCACCGGGTGCATCTGAGAGCAGCTAGACGTCATAACTGCCAGCCAGAAGACTTGGCATGCTCACTGAGAAAGAATGTGCTCCTATAAGCCACTGTCACAGCCCTGACAATGACAAATCTGCCTCTGCCTTCAGGCTTCAGAACACACCACCTCTTGCTCTAGACTTCAGCTACTCTCAAGCAAGGAACTAGGGATCCTGAAAGCCACTCCATCACTTTTGCTTACTACTGTTTTGTTCACAGGGCCATGGGAATGTCAACTTAAGTCACACATGTCAAGCACTTGATACTATTTCCAGCAGAGCAGGATGTCCAAACAGCCCCATCATTAAGCTGTTGATGTGTTCTTCGCAAGTGTTCTAGGCACTCAGTGCCAAATCCATCAGAAGTCTTTAGCTTACAACAAGACCCAGGTGTCACTCAGCTTGACCTTAAGAAAAGACTCTTCCCAAGCTGTGGAGGGCACCTGGGAGCTGCAGCGCCTCTGTCCTTTCACTCTTGTCAGACTTTCTGAACCAAGTTGCCCTTCTCAAGCTACAAGTCTAAAAAGCTCACCCATCTGAGAGAGCTGGCAGTTAACACCCGATTCCTTTCTCCCATCCGGATGGCTCACGTGGCTGGCACAGGGACCCACTTACCACAGAGGGAGGGTCATTCCATTCTTCATACGAGATCGCTGCATATGGATAGATCCTGTCATTGATGATCTGCAGGGTGGCCAGGGCAATGGCTTTAATGGACTGGAAGTAGGCTTCCCAGAACCATCGTGCCTATAAAGAAAATAACACGCAGCAGGTGAGCAGGTGAGATGTGCCCTGTTACAACCAACTTGGGGCTAGGTGATTCCTTCATTTTCAGAGTTAAGGGTGCCCCTTAATGCCACAGCAGATCTGTCAGGGGTTTGTCCATATTGAAGGCAGTCAGAACAGAGTAATAGTCAGGAAAGTACACACAGAGTCAGTGTAGTAGAAGAGGAGTCTATGATGATGAAAGTACTATGTGCTATAGCAGGCCAGGTTTAGAGTCTTTTTTAGAAAAGATAAACAGAGGGCTGAGGAGATAGCCTCATGCTTAAAGCACTTGTCATGTAAGCATGAAGACCAGAGTTTGGATCCCCAGGATCTATGTAAACGCTGGTCGGCATGGTAGCACACACATAATCCCAGGGTCAGAAACTGGGATAAGAGATCCCCAGAGCAAGCTGGCTAACAAGACTAGGCTTCTCAGTGAGCTCTGGGCTTGACTGAGAGATCCTGTTTCAAAAAAATCAGCTAGAAAGCAATGAAGAATGATTCTTTAGAGCACTCACATGCATACACAAATATAATGCACGCATGCATACCACACATGACAATGGACAAAGAACATTAGAAATAGCATATAGAGAGTATGTTAGAAGTGTGCACACTTGTGTGCACAGGTAAATGAGAGTTTGTCTATGCAAACTCTTAAAGACAGCCCTGGGAAGGCAGGACATTTCAGCACCCCAGACACCTACACGCTCATCCAGCTGACACCTCCTCCTTTAAAGGCACGCATAACTTCGAGTTCTCTCATGCTCGTGACATTTGCTCTACTGCCACAGACTTATGGTGCTACTCGAACACCTAACTTGTGTTATGGAATCAGGGTGTGGCTGACCTCACAAAATGAACTGAAAAGTGCTCTTTTTTTTCTATTTCTTGAAGAATCTAATACAAAATTGACATTACTTTTCCTTCTTGAAAGAGTTTAGAAGAATTCACCAAAGACACAGTTGGGGTAGGTTACTTGTGAGTATGTGTGATAAGACTTTATTCTTATGTTTGTTTATTTGAGACAACGTCTTGCTATGCAAGTTGCCCTAGAACTCACTGTCCTGAGTTAGCCTCCCAAATGCTAGGATTACAGGCATGTGTCACCATAACTGCCACTGCTTTATTTTATTTGAAACACTATCTTACTCTGTAGCGTAAATTTGCAACCACCTGTTTCAGCATTCTCAGATGCCAAGCTGTGTGGCTTAAAGCTACTGACTTTCCTTTACAGATGTGGAAGAATGCAAAACTGGATGTGTGAACTTGAAGAAAGTACTTTTCTCAAGGAAGACCCCATCTCATCTAGATTGCTAGCTTTACTGGAAGAAAACTGTAGAGGTATGCCCCTTTCCTTCCCTACCTGCCAGCCAGGCTTGCTCTTGGCGCTTGTCCTTCTGAAAAGTGGTCAATTTCAAGACTTTTCAGAAGGAAAATTTTCATTTTTTTCTTTCTCTCCATCATACATTTTCTGTTTTTTCATTTTAAAAAATATTTATTCATCTATTTTGTGTGTATGCATGTGTGTGTGGTGTGGGGGAGGGGTGCACATGCCAGGCCAAGCCCAGAGGAGGAAGTGTCCCCTCTGTCATTCTCTGTGTGTGCATATGTACACCTGAATACTACCCAAAGACCAACTGTGGAACCCAGCATCTAACTCAAGCTGTCTCCAATCATCCCCCACCCCCTACAAACAGCAATTCAGTTAGAGGAAGCAAGCTCTGCCGATCATCACAGCTCAAGGGGCTCAGATCGGAAGTAAGTGAGCTTCTGGAGCTTAATGGCTTCTGCGGGACCTTGGTGGTAGGGGCTCGGAAGGCACGAGTTACAGCCCTGCCAGGGCGCTCCTGTCAGCCACCTGGCCACAGAGACAGGGGTTTCAGTCATGTGGACAATGTACGCAGGTCCCTCTGTTCCCTTCCTGAGAGCAAACACAAATACTTACTACATTACCTTGTCTCCAAGAAAGTGTATGAGCCACCTTCCTATCTATCCAAGACATTTGAATGAGAGGGACTTTGGCAGTCATGCAAACCCTACTGGTGGCTGTACAGGGGAAAAAAACAGCCGTGAAGGAATAGATCGAACAAATAACACTTTGATTGGACATTTAACCAGATACTACTGAGCCAAAGAACAGCAAAATTTCCAACACTGCCATACAAGAAACGAAGAGGGATGAGGCAGGGACCAGTTTAAAACTATAAACTCTCCAGACGGGGCCTGAGGAGACAATGAGTCAGTGTGCAAAGCACTCTGTGTAATTGTAAGACTGGAGTTAGTAAAAAGAAAGGCAGGTATGGTGGAAGCTGTAGTCCCGAGCCCTAGGTGGTGGACACGGGACCCCTGGGTGAGGTGCTGACCGCATGGACTGACTCAGGAGTTCTGGGTACAGCAGAAGACTCCGCCTCAATAGATAAAGTGTTCAATGGTTAAGGAAAACACTGGATGCCAGCTTCTGGCCTCTACCCACGAGCACATAGAATCATGAACATGTTTGCTAACATATATGTGAATAGGCATCCATACCAACATACATGTAAAAATTCTATCATAAGCAAACAGAAACTCAACTGAACTTGCTATTTCTGTTTATAAAACAATTAAAATAGCATGAATGTCTTTGTTCTTCAGGAATGCCAAGCCGATGGGATCAGCAATAACTAATGTTTATAAGGATCCAGTGGAGCTCTGTAGTGGCATTTCATGTGTATTTTAATAAATAAAGCTTGCCTGAGGATCAGAAAAGTAAAACAGCCACACTGGCCAGCCTTACAGACCAGGCAGCAATGACACACACCTTTAATCCCAGCAGCCACACTAGCTCATCATAGAAACCAGGAGGTAGCAGTGCATGCCCTTAATCCCAGAACTAGAAAGTATTCTAAAACTGGAGGAGACAGATATCATTTTCAGTCTCATTCTGAGGTTTCCTAGAGGCACAGTCACCATTTTTGTACTAAGGTAGAAGTAAGAGCCAGTGGCTGATCGCTTTTCTTTTCTGATCTTCATGTTGAACCCCGGTATGTCTTGAGTTTTTATTAATCATGTTTCAGAGTGCAGAGGTGGGGGTGGGAATGACCGTGGCAAGCATCGGGTGTGGTCTGCAGCTGTTAACCCTATCTCTTTCCCCCAAACTGTAAAGTGAAGGTTATAGTGTCCACCCAGTGCATTTAAGAGACTCTGGGAGATTAGGTTTACAGAAACCATTCCCCAGAGCACTGGAAGTCGGACAAGAACGCTCTCTCTAGCACATATTTTATGGGTTGAAATGGGAAGTGCCCCCCACAAGTTCATGTGTCAAACTGTTGGTTCCCAGCTGGGGGTGCCATTTCGGAAGCTTCTAGAAACTTAAGAGGGAGGACCTGGGTGGAGGCATGCCCTTGAAGGTCATCCTGAGCCCCAGTTCCCTCTGTCTGCTGTGGGGAACTCCTCTCCACATGCTGCAGCTATGCTGTTCTAGCTCGGCAGGGGCTGGCAATGTGATACATCACTGGCTCATGTCCCCTCACGTGTGCACTCCCTCACAAAAGGACAAAGTCCTCTATCCTGCGGTCAGCCTCTCACCTCCACCCCCGTGAGCCCAACACAGGTGCATGGTTACTAAATAGAAAAGCCGACCGCTGAAAGTGACAGGAACCGAGGATAGGAAGGGAAGGTGGCTTTCCTGATGGTTTGCTACAGACTGTGAGGCAATGTGAGTCAAGAAGATCCCTATTTCTTTACCATGGTTAGTGAGATTCCTTTATATTCAATTAAATTCCTTTCTCATAGTCTCTTATGCAAAGTCCAAAACATAAGCTTCATTTGCTGAAATACAAAAATTATCATTATTATTATTTGCAAATGATAAGATTTTATACACAGCCAGGTATGGAGGCATATGCCTTTAATCCCAATACTCAGGAGGCAGAGGCAAGTGGATCTCTATGAGTTGAGGCCAGTCTAATCTACCTAACAAGTTCCAGGACAGCCACAGATACATACTGATACCCCCATCTCAAGAAAAACAAAACAAATTGAACAAACAAACACCCCCCCACAAACAGTCAAACAAAAGAATATTTTATATTTAAAAATTCAACAGAATCAGCTAGCAATATATAATTATAGAATCATGGAAAGGCGATAATTAAAAAACATGCCCAATAAGATCAACAGCTCTATTGCATTTCTACTAGGTTCCAGAAGGACACCATCAACAAGAAAATACAAAACAAAGTAAAAGTTTTATTTTTCTGAAAAACAAAACAAATAACTTCACATGTTAAATTCACTGTGCAGTGTCTTCATGGCGCCCAACCACTTTTCTGTGTGACCAAGTAGAAATGGCTTTCCTTTCGTTGTTTCTTTTCTAAGCTTTCTTTCCCTTTCTCATTGTCTAGGACTAGAAGGCACTGCTGAGCACAAGTGGGAAGAGAGAAAATCTCTATTGAGATCCTACCAGAGAGGGAGCTGCTGAAGGTTTTATCACTGGGCAGAAGACACCCGTTAACACCTGTTAGCAAACTGTAGAAGTGCTCTCTTCTGACTGAGATTTTATCAAAAGGGACTGTGATTTTTTTAAAATTATGTCATGTGTGTGGGTGTCTGTGCAGCACATGTGTGCCTGGTGTCCGTGGACGTCAGAAGAGTGTGTGAGATCTCCTGGAACTAGAGTTACAGAAGGTTGTGAGCTGCCACGTGTGTGCTGGCAACTGATCATGCATCTCTTCAAGAGCGGACAGCTCTCTTAACAACTGAGCTATTTTGCTCAATATGAATCACTAAATTTTGCTAAATGATTTCCCCCCACTTTATAAGGTGATCCTATAAGTATCTTCTCTATTTTGTTAATTCAGTAATTTACACTGACTGAACTCATCAAACGTTAACTAATCTGACATTCTGGCTTCACTTGGTGATGATCTACCAACCCTTTCCCTGTACTGCTCAGTTTGCTTGGCAGTATTTTGCCTAAGACTTCTGTGTGGATAAAGCACCAGCTCCCTGGGGCCAATGATTTTAATATGTACTTTTATTTTATATAATTCTAATGGCAAAAGGCTTTCAATTAAAATACCACACAGAGTTAAAATTATACGACTATAAACCAATCTTGATGTCAGAGGAGTTATTTTTAACTATGTACTGGATAGAGGGACACATGTTTGTGGGTGTAGACAAGAAGAGGGCATCAGATCTCCCTAAAGCTGAAGTTATAGGCAACTGCGACCACCTGACATGGGTGACGGGAACCAGATCTGGGCCTGCTGCAGGGACAAGCAGTATGTGTTCTTAAATACTAAGCCATTTCTCCAGCCCCAGAGACAGTAATGTTTAAATATAGAAAAATATGGGGTTTGGAATCTATTAAGTAGTGTGTGCTTTTATTTGACCTTTAGGCAGTCCTCGGAAGGGCAGCAGTCACTGCTTCTGGTCACCAACCCACGTACTGTTCATCACTGTTCAGTCAACAAGCCTTCTGGGAAGGCAAACAGAACTGCAGCCAGGTTTTCCATAAGGCCTTTGCCAGGACAGACATCTCTGAAGGTCACTAAGAAAACAAGATGTTTCTTAAACACCTACCCAGGACAGCATCACTGGCAAAGCTACAGGTTCAAACTGAGTACAAAAAGACCCCTGTGTTCAAAGGTAACTAAATGAGCCCAGAGTGTCAAACACAGTGAGTCCCAGGAAACACATAATTAGTAAGGGAGAACTCTATACAAACACAGTAACTCCCAGGAAATATGGAATTAATAAGGAGGGCAACCACAGCTTAATTCCTATTGCATCATCAATTTGTCCTCAGCAGTAGAAATGGTTGAGACTGGACTGGATCTAACTTGAGTTCTGCCATTAAATACTTCCCAGAATGCTGATGAGCTGGTTAACTTCCCTGGGCCTCAAAGAGGTGTCTTTCAACTGAACTAGAACCACAAGATCCTTAAGGATCCTCCCACACCTGTATTCAGCAACACTCTAGCCAAATTCCTGTTTCCTCTGCTCTTTACTTTTGAGTCTCTCTGTATCCTAAGATTTACCTGGCATCCAGAATCCCCCACTATCTGTTTACCCAGTCTGCCCAAATATGTCCCTAAGTCACACGCACACATGTAAACATGCACACACTTTCTGGCCCACAGACTCAAGATAATCACTTTCTTCAGGGGTCTCTCTTCCTCTTAGAAGTGGTCCTTCTCTTTCTTCTTCCCAAATCCTCCCTGGGGAACTACCAGCTCCCAGCCCAGCATTTAAGGAGTTTAGACACCTCTATTCTGTTCTAACTCAAATACAAAGCTGAACAAACATCTTTTTAAAATTATTTTTATTACTTTATTGATTTTTGTTTTTTGTGACAGGGTTTCTCTGTATAGCCCTAGCTATCTTGGAACTCACTCTCTAGACCAGGCTGGACTCAAACTCACAGAGATCCACCTGTCTCTGCTTCCCGAGTATGGATTAAAGGAGTGCACCACCACCACCCAGCTGAACAAACATTTTTTAAAGAATTCAACACATATTTCTAGCCATTAGGCAAGTGAGGTGCCAGAACAACTCTATCCCCCACACTGAAGAGAACGAAGTGAGAAAGAGAACCCCGATTCACTGTAGAGACACTTCTACAGGACAGTGGCAAGTGGAAAACCTGAGAGTGAGCGGCAGATCTGTGGAAACACGGCTAGGAGTTCCGCACCCAGAAGACTTATTACTATCCTCAGATTTCAGCCAGACTCTCACAGTGAAGGTCAGAGAAAAGCCCTGGAGGCTTCGGGCAGGGGCAGGAAGTACCTCCTAGTTTCATTTCTGTTATTTGGATAAAATAACTTGACAAAAGCAAGTCAGGGGAGAAAAGGTTTACTTGCATTTACATTTTATTTTTGAGACAGGGTCTCTTGTTGACCTGGAGCTGGCTGTGGAGGCCAGGCTGGCTACCCAGTGAATTCGAGAACAGCAAGCCTTGTTGACAGACATGGGCTTTTGATTGGTTCTGAGAATCAAACCAGGTCCTTAGCTTGTATGTGAGCACTGCCAACCTGGCATCTACCTGCATCTACCTGGCCGCCACTATGTCTTATGTGCTGTCTACCATTTCCATCAGCGACTTTACCACACTGTTTAATGAGGTCTTAAACTCCAGCTCCAGTAATCCCGCCATCCCTCCCATGTCTAATCTGACTTGAACGTTTTCCAGTCACTTCCACTGTTCTTTCATTTTGAAGGCTTTACATCCTTGTTGTGGTCCAGACATGGTGATGTGGTGGTAACATGTGGGGCAGAGGAAGTGTTCTCTGAGCTTCCATCCACATCACAGTGCTTTGTGAGCCTGTGTTTCTGGTCTGGAAGTGTCAAAAACGCTTCTCATTTCCCCACCCTGCTTAGCTGAAGCAAGATTAGAAGAAAGGGGGTGGGGTATGTTCCTTTCTCAGCAGGAAAGGCTAGAACTGGCTAGAGTCCCAGGTAAGTTATGGTTTGACAAGAACCTAGCAGGTTAGTCTCTAGGAAAGGCCCCATTCAGTGCAGAGTGCTCAGATGTGTTTCATCACCTTTTGTGATGGCTACTCTTCATTCTAGAAATGCCTGGGAAGAGAGTCTCAAAGATGGACGGCTTGTGGGTGTTTCTGGTGTGTGTGTGCGCGTGCACACTGGGGTGAAGGTGTTGTGTTAATTTAGTGAATTGATGTGGGGAGGTCCAACCCATTGTTGGCAGCACCATTCCCTAAGCAGGGGGTTCTGAATATGTAAGAGTAAAGAAGTTGAGCTGCGTAGAAGTAAACAAACAAGTGAGCATATATTAATTCATTTCTGTCTGCTCCTGACAGTTTGTTGAAGGCAGGGAGCCCAGCAACATATCTAACGACATAGTCATCATCATCATCATCATCATACATACATACATTCATACATTTTATATATATATATATATATATATATATAATGGATATCATAACATATAAGCTAATAGATAAATTTTTAAAATGGCAGCAAGGGAGAGGAAATGAAATGCTCTATTCTTTAAGGAATATGTTCCATGTTGCAGGGATATTTGGAAATTCATTTGGATTTGTTCTAACTCTGAGGTGCAAACCAAATTGTAAGAACACCCAAATCACATCTGAAGTACTAAAAAAGAACACAACTGCATAAAAAGTTAGAGCAAAACCCCAAAAGGTGGGATCTGTGGTTAAGAGGACTTTGGACACTTGCAGAGGACCACAGAGTTCAGTTCCCAGCATCCACATTGGTCAGCTCACAAATGCTTGTAACACTAGATCCAGGGAATCCAATAATGCCCGCCTCTCACCTCCTTGGGTACCTGCAAACACACACATATGGCATACACATATACATACATACATACACATAATAAAATGATAAAAAAATTAAAACAAAACTCCAAAAAAGAAGAAAAAGAGAAGAGAAAACGCAAACAAAGCAAAACATCTGTGGTTTCGAAGGCTCGACACTTTCCAGAGATTTCACGTGGCTGGAATTGTGTCTTCTACTCATACGAGACCTGGAAAGACAAATACGCGTGCTGGCATCGTCACTGGTCCAGACTGGGAGCACGGCTGTGGGTACTGCTGTTTGTGTGTGTGTGAGGTAGTTGACGGAGAAGAGGTATAAGGAAATCTCTGAGGATAATGAGAACATTTTATTATCTTTGTTGTGGTGATGATGCAACACTATATATTTGTCAAAACTTATTGAGATTCACATTTTACATGAATAAACTTATGTAATTTTTCAAGTGCAACAAAAAGAAACGTAACAAAGGTCACTCTGTCAGCCGTCACTTCCAATGTCGATAATCTAAGCAGAAGGAAGGGACTCTGCTCCGCAGCACTTAGGAGCTCACATGTGCTTGCCTGCAGAAGAGTGGGTTAGCCACATTTCAGCACGGAGCAGGAGTCCCCAGCAAAGGGACTAATGATTAGCCTAGTAGCTAATAGGCTGGCAGCTGCAAGGAGCAGGAGGGTCAGTTTTCTTTTATTACACTTTCTTAATGTTTTTGTTTGAGACTGGGTCTCACTGTGTAGACATGGCTATCCTGGAACCTGTTATTGCAGAACAGACTGACCGAGACCTCACAGATATCTGCCTCTGCCTCTGTCTCTCCAGTGCTGGGATTAGATAATTTTTAGCTCAGTGATATGGTAATGATCATAATTTGGTAATGTTCACTAAACCATAAAATAGGTAGTCAGGAGTGAGGCCCAGTTAAACTCCACAGACCCCGGGAGAGGATGCTTGGTCAGAGTAGGTCATATGGATGGATAAGGGGTGACCACTGAAATGTGCAATGCTATAATGGAGGAAGTGATTACTTAAAGGATTAAATGGGAAATCTGTATGTCTTGCTCAATTTTGTTATGAACCTAAAACTGCTTGTGCTGGCTAGTCTTATGTCATAAACTTATTAACACAAACTAGTGTTACCTGAAAGGAGGGAGAAAACGCCTTCATAAAATCAGGCTGTGGACAGGTCTGTAGAGCGTGTTCTTAACTAGTGATTGATGGGGGAAGGCCCAGGCAATTTTGGGAGTTCACCCCTGGTCTAGTGGTTCTGGCTTCTACAGGAAAGAAGGCTGAGCAAGCAAGCAAGCCAATAAGCTGAATCCCTCTGTGGCCTCTGCATCAGCTCCTGCCTCGAGGACAGTGAGACACATCTGCTCCTGGTAGCACCAATCTACTTCAAAGAAGACAACGAACACTGAAAACCTCCATATGGAGTTTGCTTTCTTTGAAGCAAAAGTTAGCCATTGGGTAAGAAACTGCCTTGCCTCAACTGCTGACAGTATGCTGTCCAAGTTGGACAAACAGAACACAAAAGAAGGTGACTGCCGAATTTTACCAAGACAAGGTAGGACAGTCCTTCAAAATTCCTGCTTAAAAATCTGTCAGATATTCTAGGCTTGTAAGTCTTGTAAGATATATGCCCCAACAATAGAGGAATCTTAGGTGACTGTCCAGGCAGCCAAATGTCTCTGTCATTTCTGTAGTTTTGGAAGTTGCTTGCTCTGCACTTCCTGTTTACTCAGGTAATATTATATCCTACTTGGGTCTCTGATGGGGTTGAAAACTAGATAATTATACCATTTATTACCAAATTCATAAAAGGAAACTTACAAAAGAGATATAAAATTTATAAGGTTGGGAAACATGAAAGCTTAAGTTGTTTATCTAAGAAGATGTCTAAAAATATTATTAGGATGGTAATACAAATTGTGATAAAAATGGTTTAGGTATAAAACTTTCAATTCATTAGGATAAAATAGATAACAGAGTATTTTCTCCAAATATACCAAATACAAATGAACTGGACATTGCAAATATAATTCTTACCTGATAATTGTTCTTATTGTATATTGTTTTTACTATGTTAAGAGTTAAAACCTTCTCTTTTTATTTAGACAAAATATTGTGAGATATTTGTACACAGTGTAAAAATGTATTGCTGTGATTGGTGTAATAAAAAGCCATACAGCCAATAGCTAGGCATGAGAGTAAAGAGAGGACTTCTGTGCAGGAGGAAAGAAGAAAGGCAGAGTTTCCAGCAAGACCTGGAGGAAGCAGGATGGGCAGTATGGAGATGAAGTAAGGAGCCTCGTAGAAGGACAGAAATTTAAAAATATGGGCTAATTTACATTATAAGAACTAGTGAGGAACAAGCCTAAGCTAGTGCTGGGCTTTTATAATTAATAATAAGTCTCCTTGTCTTTGTTTATGGACTGGCAGTCCTGAAAAAAAAGCACAGCTGCCCAGGGGAGGACAAACATGAGCCCAGTGGGACCCACCTGACAGCAGGCCCATACACAAGTCCCATCTACAGGAAAGAATTGGAGAAGGGGCTCAGAAACTCTTAAGACAGGGGACTCCCTGGGTTCTCAAAGCTTCTGCACACTGGAACCCCAAACTTCTCCTGGAACAGGGCCCCAAGTCCCAGATAACTGGAACAGACAAAAACGACAGACTTTATCCTTCACACCACAACCAACTTTTCTGAGCAGCAGCAGCAGAAGATGAACGGGCCCGACAACAGTGACTCTATTTTAAGAGACTGTGTTGTTCCAGAGAACAGCTGAGAAGCATTTTAAATGCAGGCACAGCTGAATACAGGACCCAAGGGGCCACACCTTGATAACAATACTTTGCTGTCCTCCTACAAGCTGACATACAACATTAAGCCTTGCTCTGTAGCCCAGGCTAGCTTTGAATTCATAATCCTCCTGTATCAGTCAATCAAGTAAGTACATACCACCACACTCAGCCAATAATTTTTGCTATAAATTAGTTTCTCCCAGGATTTAATCTTACATTTCTTAACTTGTATTTCTATACTCCTGAGCATAGGTTAGAATTAAGAATCCATTATGGGTATCTACTGATGCTGTTTTGTCCCCATGCCCTTTTCTTTAAATTGTGTGTATGTGTGTGTGAGCATACACATGCATGTGAGCACTCACCAATATGTGCACATCGGAGGCTATAAGCTTAGCATGTCTTTTTCAATCACCTCTCTATCTGACCTTCTCTGACAGGGTCTCTACTGAACCTATATTGTCATTTTGCCTAGGTCAGCTGGCCAGTGAGCCCCGAGTCCTGAGCACTGGGGAGGAAGATAAATGCTGGGGATCCAAATTCAGATTCTCATGGACCTGACCCATTGATGCAAACCATTTTGCCTTTTGAAAATTATTAGTAGTCTACCAAGTTGGCATACCAGTAGTGAAAAAACATTTAACAAACACAGTTAGAAATTGCACAGCCTACTAAATGGCCCCCTGTCTCCCTCCCATCCTTCCTGGGAGTTGCATTTGTCCACACCTTTCCTCAGGTTCCAGGAACTTGCTCCTTTAACTCTGGTTCTCTACCCCTAGCACTTCTGTTGGCCATCTCTGAGCCTGATCCACTTGAATCCCATTTTCCTGCTGTTCATTTGGGAACATTGCTTTACTGTCATCCCATGGCTCCCTAGCACAATCCAGAGAATTCTTACAGCATTCTCAATATTGGCATACCTCTTCCTCATGTGACACACAACACAGCTTCCCTTGTGTCCTTGAATTTTCTGAAAGTTCTAGATGTTATTCTTTTACCCAATGCTGTGGGTCATTCTGGGCTAGAAGCAAAGGAGGATGCGGGTTGGTGTTTGAACTGTGTCCTCCAACAACTGACCGACAAACCCACAAAAGCCCATATACAGGCACATGTCATCCACTCAGAAGCACAGTGTCCCCTTTATCTCCAGTCTCAGTATTTATATTTATGGTGGTGATTAAAGAATTAACCATCTAATGTTGCTTTTATGTGTTTACGACTGACTGGTATCGTGTGTGTGTGTGTGTGTGTGTGTGTGTGTGTGTGTGTGTTGTAAAAATAATTAAAGAAAAAGAGGTCATGAATTTGACAAGGAGTTGGAAGAAGGACACAGAGGTGCTGGAGCTGGGGCAGAGAGAAAAAGAAAGTATGTAAATGTAGTACTCATGCATAAAATTCTAAAAAAAATTAAAAATATATGTGAATTAAAATGAATTAATATCCATTAGTTTCTTCAGAGAAAACGTTAGAGCACATCTTCCTTAATAATAATAAGCAAGCATGACAATCTGAACAATAACATCCACAGCAGTAATCTTGATAATGGAAGAGTACGCTCATTGAGTTCACAAGGTTTCAATTAGGGTGTTTTTCAGGGGTCAATATATGTTTACAAGCTCTTTACAAGTTTACATGGCTTTGGATTACATGGTTGATTCCCAGAAAGAGGTGACAAATCTAGTTTTCAGAGAAAGAACTAGAACATGGTCAAAGGGAGGCAAATGTGGAACAGAATGCGGAATGGCCCACACTCACATCATTTAAAAAGAAAAGGCTAGCACAGGCCAGCAGCCTCTACAGCGAGTTCTGCACTTGATGTCCCAAAGGCATGGGACCCAACAGACAGAAGCTCCTGGAGGGTGACAAGCAAACTCAGTGCCAGCTGGGTCTGCTTGTGACACCGATCTGGGGGAGGCTGGCAGCAGTGCCACCATCACCCTAACCCCAACACTGGCCCTGCTGCAGGCAGCTGCAGGCATTTGCCTGTTTTACTCTCTGGCTCATGCCCAGCACTCAGAAGTGTTCCAGGCCTGAAATGGGTTCAGGAAACACCTGTCGATTAATGAGCACTCGCCATGCAGAAGGCAGCATTTTAAGTGCTTTACCTGTATTCATTCATTTAATCCTTACAGCTCAAGGAATTACCCCTGTTTTATGACGAGAAAATTGAGGCACTGACAAGTTCATGGGGGTTACTGGTCCAGCTTTTCCCTGACTTAAGACTTAACCTGAGGAGCACTAAAGTGTGGGCTGGGCCCCATGGGCTCCCACTAAGCTCACTAAAGGAATCAAGCCGCAGCCAAAAATTCAACAGTGTACAAAGTCCAAGTTCTTGAGAAGCCTCCCTTTCTCGGCCCGGTCCTATGTGCTCTGGGCTAAATGATGAGGGCACTTATGATCTGGCCCAGCAGAGGACACTGGCTGGTGTAAGTCTCCGGAGCAATGATGGAAGACCCTTTTGAGAAGGCGCCTGTCTAATCAAGAGGCTTCAAGACTCAGAAACTGGGGGTCTAGGAGGCATGTTCTCTTTTACTCTTGAGAAACTGTAGTGTCCATTCTAATGCAATCAAGAGTCAGCCCTCACTAGGGAATATAAAGCAGACGGAAGGCTGCAGAACCATGGCATCTGGGAGACTACGGGAGGAAGATCACAAGTTTGAGGCCAGCTCGGGCTACACAGTAAGATCCTATCTCAAATATTCACAAAGAAAAAGGAAGAAAGGAAGAAAAGAAGGAGGGAGGGAGGGAGGGAGGGAGGGAGGGAGGGAGGGAGGGAGGGAGGGAGGGAGAGAGAGAAATATATGTGCTAATAATACTTGTTACCACATGCTGTGGTGGTACATGCCTAGAATCTCAGCTCTTTTGGGAAGCTACAACAAGATTGCAATAGGTTCAAGTCTTGTTCAAGGCATATTGTCTATCTGCTTATCTGTTTGTCTCTCTGTCTGTCTGTCTGTTCGTCCATCCATCTGTCTATCCAGCTAGCCAGTCAGCCAGCCAGCCAGCCAGCCAGTTCTGTCATTCCGTTGTGATTAGAAAACACAAGAGAAGGCTGACTCCACTAGGAAATACTGGGCACAGCTGGGCAGTCATCTCACTCTTGAGCTTTGCAGCAGGCCAGTCCGAGGTGTTTTCTGCACACTGCAGTGAGGTGCAGTTAAGTGTTACTCCTCCCTGGTTCCTCTCTCCATTCCTACTGCTTGTCCTCAGGAAGTAGCTCAGAGGCATTAGGAAAAACACCTCAGGGTGGACTTCACTGAGGTGGACTTCACAGTAACGTTCTTCTCAACTGAGCCACTGACAACTGCGGGCTTTGTCTGGTTTTTGTTCCTGGCACAGCCCAAGCTGACTGTCTCTATGACTTTGGAGAAAGAACGCTTAAAGAAGTGGCTGGGTCGAAATGAGCTATTACAGTGGGCCCTATGCCAATCTGCGTACTTACAAGAAAGAATTCGGACAGAGTGGTACATGAGCTCAAGGGACAGTGTGTGAAGGGGCAGGGAGAAGGTGGCCTTCGGCAAGTAAGAAGCCTCAGAGAATCTAATGTTGCCAGTTCATCCTGGACTTGGGCTCCAGGTTGTGAGGAACACCTTTCTACTTTTAAGCCACCCAGCCTGTGCTACTCTGCAATGGCAGGTCTCACCACTAACTCAGACAGGAACAGACAGACAGCACACTGACAGCCACCTCCCCGTTTGAGAACACTGACTGTGAAGAGAACGAAGCCCTTAGCCTGCACCACTCTGGACTGTGTAGAGTGGCTGCCCTACACTGGGCATTTAAAAATTATTTCTGATGATTATCACATTCAAAAGGTGCTAAATAATGAACCATAGCATCTCATAAATAAAACTTCATACTTCTAAATCACAGGCTTCAAATTCTTCCAATCCTTTATGCCACGTACTCGGCTTCTCAGGCTGGCTTGCTTCTCTGCAGCACAGAATGACAGCTACCTCATTCACAAGTGGTGAGTGTAGTGGCTGACAGGAACCACCATTCTGCCCTTCCTCGGCTGGGAAGTGTAAGCTCAGAACCATATTCCAAACATGTCTCATGGCCACAGGTGATATGAGATTTCCCTCTGTATGCTGTGATTACCATTGATGAGTGGAGAGCTGCTTTGAGCCTGTGGCAGGGTGGGGTGGGGCAGAGCAGAGCTAGGTGGGGAGGACTGGACTGAATGCTGGGAGAGAGAGGTGTGGAGTCAGAGAGAAGCCATGGAGCTGTCAGAGATAGACACTGTGAACTTTACCCAGTAAGCCACAGCCATGTGGCAATACACAGATTAATGGAGATGGGTTAAATTAATATGTAAGAGTTAGCTAATAAGAAGCTAGAGCTAATGGGCCAAGCAGTGATTTAATTAATATGGTTTGTGTGATTATTTCAGGTCTAAGTTAGTTGGGTGGCCGGGAACCAACAAGCATCTCCTTACAACAATCGGCACTCCAATGTGGTGGACAAAATCCACACAAAACCTGAGAGGGCTTGGAAAGGAACTCAAGACACAAAAAACAAAGTTTAGTCGCTTTTTTTTTCAGCTGGCGGCTTGTCACAGCTCCTTTAACAAAAGTTTTCCTGATTCAGCCATAGCAGGAAAAATCGTTTTGAAATGCCAGCTTTCTGGACCGTGCTGCCAGTGCAAACTCTGACTCTTTCGGGAGACAGAGCATTTGGATGGGGTTTGTGAGAAGCATGCTGCATCTTGCTTGATGGCAATGTGGACCTCTGTGTGCCTGGAACTGGGATGGTATGTGTGGCTCTCGGAAGCAGCAAGCAGCTCCGCCATGTTGGAATAGGCAAGGCAAGCTGGAAGTACTAGATGTACCCTAGTAATGTCACATCTTAGATTCTTAAGTGCTTGGCATTTTAAGAAGCACTTCTGGTCAGAAAATAATTACAGATATGCAATAAAGGTAAATCTTGATAAAAAAAAAAAGACCTATAAATGGGTCACAGTGTTGGATAAATGTACATAGGCTTGGGAGAGAGAAGAAAAAGAGTACAGAGAGTTAGTTATAAAACAAGTAAATAGTTTTTAAAAAAAAAAATAAAACAAAGTCTTTAAAGACACAGAGTACAGGTAGTCATAGATTAAAAGGAGTAAAGAAAAATAAGCCAGGTAAAAATGGAAAATTCACAGAGAATTTGGATTATGTATATTATTGTGTTTTGACTGTGAAGGGGCTAAGTACAGAGAGATATTTCATTGTATGGGTTGCTGAGCTAAACCAGTCTGTATATTATAAAGGTATCATGACTTCCAAATTGGGTCTAAGGATATGTTGCTTTGGCAAAGAGGTTCTTCTCTTGTTTCCACAGAGGATGAAAACCTGTGAGTTGTTTCCAGACTGGTGTGGTTTGATAGAGTACGATCCCCTGAAAGGTCGCCATGAACACCCTCAAAAAATTACTTCACCCAACTGCTGACTGAGATGAACCTAACACATAGTATACACCATGAAAGACCTGATTAACAGCACCCCTAAACAGCAGGAAGCAGTTTTGAGAAACTATGCCCATATTCCCAAATATTGTCTATAAATGTTTGTTTACATTTAAAGGGGAATATAATATGATATAAATATGAATAATTTGCATTGGTGTGGATCTTGACTTATTGATACAAATTTAAGGTCAATTTTGTTATATGTATATGTATTTCTGATCTTGATTAAGGTATTGTGTTTGTGTAGCTCATTTAAAATGTAATGTATAACTAAGAAATATAGGTTACTAGATAGTCATCTATAACAGTCAAGCTTGTAGTCATGTTAGTTAGATTTTCTAGATATATAGAGATATATTTCAGTTAGATGGGAATTCTTCAAATCTTTCAGAGACTTTCAGAATATGGCATTTAAAATGTTTTAATAACTTAGGACTTTTCAAGACAATGAGACACAACTGCTCCTTGCAGCACAAGCTACTTCAAAAGGAAGATGGGCATCGAAGAGGCTCCAACTTATGGAGTTGGTTAGCCATTTGGGCAAGAAACTGCTCCTGCCTAGACTGCTGAACTAGACATGCAGTACCCACAGAGAAATGACTGCTGAACTTGCCTAAATGAGAGATGATCCTTTGGGGTTCCTGCTTCATGAAAGAGTCTGCAAGACATTCTGCAGGACACAGAAGAAAGTGACTGGCCAACTGCCAATATAGGTGGAACTGTCTTTGAAATTTCCTGCTTCATGAAAAGTCTGCTGGATACCATGAGCCTGTAAGATGAAGATGGATGCCCCAATGGTACAGAAGAACTTTGGGTGACTGTCCAGGCAGTGAGATGTCTCTGTCAATTCTAGAGTTTTGGAAGTTGCTTACAATGCACCTCCTGTTTACATAGGTAATATTATATCCTGATGGAGTTGAAGAATAGATAGTAATAATATAGTTTTCCTTAGTTACAATAAGAGATAAAGTAGATACAAATATGGTAACTGCAATTCTGGCTTGATATATGTTTTGTTATATGTAATTTTACTATGTTAAAGTTAAAACCTCTTTTTTATTTAAACAGAAAAGGGAGGGATGTGGGATTTCTCTCTGTATGCTGTGATTACCATTGATGAGTGGAGAGCTGCTTTGAGCCTGTGGCAGGGTGGGGTGGGGCAGAGCAGAGCAGAGGTAGGTGGGGAGGACTAAATGCTGGGACAGAGAGGGGCGGAGTCAGAGTGAAGCTATGGAGCCTCTGGAGATAGACACTGTGAACTTTACCCGGTAAGCCACAGCCATGTGGTGATACACAAATTAATAGAGATGGGTTAAATTAATATGTAAGAGTTAGCCAATAAGAAGCTAGAGCTAATGGGCCAAGCACTGATTTAATTAATATGGTTTGTGTGTGATTATTTTAGATGTAAGTTAGTCAGGTGACCAGGAAACAAGCAGCTACTTGCAATACAAAGGAGGGCAAGGGTTAAAAGCAGACACAGCATAGCCTTTGCTTTGAACACAGATCCTGACACACTGTCCTGTCTTCTCTGCTAAAGAGAATGTAATTATCAACAGTATGCTGTTTGCATTCTAGAAAAAGCAAAGAGCCTCTACTGAGGCCCCTCCATTCAAGACCTCACCTAGGCTAAAGGCATCATAAGCAGAAGATGAATTTTCTACTGAATATTTTTAGAAAGACAAGTTTAGTTCCTTGCCAAAGATGCTAAGTTGAAATCATCTAAAGTCAATATACCCCTAGAGCTGCTTCTAAACAAAGTTTGACTCTTGTTCCTTGGGCAGGAATTGTGCAGAGGTGGGAGGGAAACCCCTGCGCTTTCTGTCTTCTTGCAAGATGGAGTTGTTCCTGAGAGTGGGGAGGACCTCTGGGCTATCTTATGACTCAGGCTTGTTATATGAAGGCATGGAGACAAAGCATATAAGCCCTGGTCCTTGCACCATCAGTGACATCCTGGACACTGAGGACAGCTTAGTGTTCACAACAGCTTTCTCACAAGAAATGCCTTGGGGAAAGTTGGGAGAAAACAGTAAGAAAGGCTTTGTGATCACTCTTAGGAAATACCCCAGGGTAATGACCTCCTGTCCTGTGGGAAACAAGAAGGCGTAGAGAGGGAAAGGGGGAAGCCTGAGTCATGTTTCTTGACATGTGACAGACAGGTCCTGAAATAGAAAGCCATAGGTTTCCAGTCCCAGGGGTATCACCTTCAAATATGTCAACGGTCTTAGGGTGGATCAGTTTTCGCAACTGCTGAGACCCTGCTGTGAGGCGAGGTCCTAAGCAAAACACAAGCCCTGACTGGGAGTCTTTGAGGAGGCAGGAGCCATGAGGAGTTCAAAGGCAAGGCCGGCCAATGGCCTGCACCTTCAAGAGCCACAGGGGTGAAAGGTTACTAAAGCAGGAGCCACTGACCAATAAAATTATGTTTGGTCAACTCTCTCAACAAAGAGACTAGAGACTGCATTCTTGCCTGCTCAGTTTTCGGAGTCATCCTGCCTCCGAATCCCACTGTTCTCAGGCCAGATAGGGAGCTTCTTCAGGGCCCAGCAGCTGAGCAGCCACCTCTCCCAGCTCGCTTCATAAAAGAGCTGAAAGGTGCACTGGAAACCTTTAATCAAGGTCTGTCATCAAAAATAAACAAATAAGAGTACAACGTGGGTCAGCCAGCTATAAAGGAATCCGCCTGGGGTGAGATTTCCCATGTTTGCTATGCTAAAACCAGGAGAAAGAAAGCATGTGTTTGTTTGACTAGAGAAGGTAAATATAAAACAAGCCTTTCTCCAAGCAGGCCCACTTGAAAGGTCTGCCCCTGTTAATTAAAACACCACATACACACAACATGCCAAGGGACTCTGAGGGCACAACTGAAAGCTTGCTCACCCCCAAAGCTACCACACTGGCATGGGGCCCTCTTCTGTTTTCCTTAGGGAGCAGCTGCAGACAGTGGCAGGGAGATACTCTTAGGCAGGTTCTTTCTTCTGGTATGGACATGAATCCAGCAGTCAGATTGCCCCCATTGCCCCTTCAACTATAGCACACATTCAAAAAAACAGACTCCTGTGATGCAATGCTCACACCCATCTACACGGTCTGCTTGAGCAGAGGACCCAGATCCTCTATGAACTGCTACTGGTTGTTGGAGAGCCAACCTCTGCTCCCTTTCTCATGAAATTTGGCCAAGACACATTGTGCCAGGGATCCAGAAGGAAAAGTCCTAAGTCCTTGCCCCAGAGCAGGATTCTGAGCAGAGTGTTGTATTGGTGGCTCTCTTTTTATCCCAGTGAGGGGGGTGACTGTGGCCCATTACAAATGGGCCTCAAGAGACTGCCCATGGTACATTATAGAGGTGCTGTGGAATAACGCTCTTGTACACTGTAAATATTTGTCACTTGTATTAGTTTAATAAAACACTGATTGGTCAGTAGTCAGGCAGGAAGTATAGGTGGAGCAACCAGACTAAGAGAATTCTGGGAAGAGGAAAGGCAGAGGAGAGTCAGTCACCAGCCAGATGCAGAGGAAACAATATGAGAATGCCTTACTGAGAAGAGATACCAAACCACGTGGCGAAACATAGACAAGAATTATGGGTTAATTTAAGTTAAAAGAGTTAGTTAACAATAAGCCTGAGCTAATAGGCCAACCAGTTTATAATTAATATAAGCCTCTGTGCATTCTTTGGGACTAAATGGCTGCGGGACCAGGTGGGACAGAAACTTCCATCTACATAGAGGGATCTCTCAAGAGATCCTTGTGTCCAAACCATGGCCCAGAATGGTCTTCACAGTGGGAATTCTGAGCCACCCTGCACCTAACCCCTAAAAATCACTTCAGCAGCTGAGTGGGTAAGTGGTTAAGAAAGCTATGTTCTTCTCTGCTCTTAAGATTCCAAGCCTATAATGTGGCCACATCATATTCAGTTTGCCTAGAGCTTACCAGAGAAGTATATCCAGGGAAATATCAGTGTCTGACTGGTCAGTCTCAGCTGAAGAGCACAACAGAGTGTACAGTCAGCCAGCTCTCTACAGGCTGCACCACAGTCTCCCAAGTTTCACCAGCTCTGGAGTTTCTTGTTCCCTTCTCAGAATGTCACACAGTGACATTCAACTCTTGCCTGTGGCCCAAAGTCACAAGCAAGGCTCAAGGACCTTTCTAAAACACAAGTGATATCTGGGCAAGCATCTCAAGGCTGGATCCAAGTGGGCTGAAATTTAAATTCACCTCAATATAAACGTGGACTTCAAACACTTAAAAAGAAAATACTATTCCTTCTAGGAAAAGGCACTGGGATGTGAAAGATAACCAACAAAGCATGTTGTCACTGCTAACACCCTTACTGCCACAGACAGTAAACACAGTTAGATAATGGTGCTGGGGAACTGAACCCGTGGACTCCTGCACTAGGCACACTCCCATGAAGCAGCATGCCAACCTGAATGTACATGTTTAAATCTAACAAGCGTTCATATGAAACAGCCTGACACTGTCAAGAATGCTTTACAGCGAGAGCTACACTGCCAGCACTCCTGGACTCCTTCAGTGACAGCAGTGAAATGGATGCATGTAATTTCCCTGAATATACTTCTCTAGTAAGCTCTAGGCAAACTGAATACGATGTGGCCATATTATAGATCCACAACCCAGCATAGTAAGATAAATCACAGTATTATAAAATTACAAATTATATCAGTCCCAAATAAGTATGTAATTTCAAGTTCTCTAAGTTCCTGCAATTCTAAGAGAGACAATTCATACCCATACTTAATCTTAGCGTTTGTAACTATAGACAAAAATTCTTTACTTCAATTGCTGTCAGAGATAGTAGCCATGTTGTGTATTTTATGAGTCAGTTTAGCTCTTACTGAAGACTTGAAAATAAACCAAATATCACTCTGACCATCTACAAACTAACCTCTTGCAAGATCTTTTTCTAAGTAGTTACATAATGAATTCAGAAAATCCACAGTGATATTTCCTATAAGGAGTTCTCAGAAATTTAACAAATCTCACCTTCTGGGACACCAGCCCAAAGACAATTATTATGCAAGCTGCAAATTAATATTTAATACCTTTATTAGGGAGGCCATTTTCTGAAGCCAGTCCCAATGTTGTGGATTCATTATGAGGGATTAACCTGTGGTTAGATTTAGATACAGTTTTCCTGCTGATGGCCAAGGAGAAAACAGTGGCCACTTGGTCCTCGCTGAACTCCCGGAAGAAAGGGCTCAACCACATATTTACAGTTTCATGTTTACATGTATTCCGTGTGGTCATACATAACACAAGAGGGTGCTGAAGAATGATACAGTGGCCAGCAGCACTTGACACACTCGCAGAGAGGACCCACAGGGCAGGTCACAACCATCCACAACTTTGTGTATAGGGGATTCGATACTGCCCCGACCTCCACAGGCACCAGGCATTCAGGTGGTACATAGACAGACATGCAGGCAAATTATCTATACACATAAAATAAAATAAATTGACTCTAAAAAATTGAAAGTATGGTATAAGATATTACACCTACTTCATTATCTTAAATCACAGAATATTGATTTGTCAGTTGGAAATAGAGAGAAAATAACTATACCACTTTGGAGTCCGAGACACTCCGGTTTAGTCACGCTTTAG
This sequence comes from Myodes glareolus, assembly GCF_982192425.1. Taxonomy (NCBI): domain Eukaryota; kingdom Metazoa; phylum Chordata; class Mammalia; order Rodentia; family Cricetidae; genus Myodes; species Myodes glareolus. The sequence goes on along the minus strand of NC_142035.1, from coordinate 85,071,720 downwards.
ATTTTGTTCATAGTTACTCTCTCTTTAAAAGCTGTATGAAAAATAACAGGACCAGCATTTTGACTTTGGCTCAAGCCTACATTACAGCTCCATATGTCAGTCTGACTACCATACCACAAATACTCCTTGTTTTCTGTCTCAACCTCAAACTAAATGACTTTCTTAACTGAACATGTTTAAAAACTACTAGAAAAGGAAAAAATAATGTGTTTATAACAGAAAGGGATACAGAGCGGTTAAAAATATATGTCTACTGGACTTTGCTTATCACCACTAACTCTTTTCTAGAGCCCTGCCGGAAGAGCAAAGGGACAGAGGACTCCCACCCTCCAGTTGGTAAGGCTGGAAAGCTGAGATGCGGGAGGGAGGAGGTGTGGAGGGGAGGGTGTGCGCAGGGGCCGGGGGGGGGGGGGGGATGCTAGGCTCAAAATGCCTGGAAAAGCATTCTGGGCAGGAGATGCCAAAGATTTTGAAGCTCTCATCAAGCCACTGGCCTCAATCCAGGTAATGGCTTTTCCTTCCCTTCAGTTGCTGGCCACAAGAGTTTTCCAGCAAAGAAAGAAAGGGAAAGTGGAAAGGGTGAAGAAGGGGCAGCTCCCAGCCTATTCTCCAGGCAGGGGAAAGACAGAGGGCTTAGGCATTGATGGGCCTGGGGTCCCCACAAAAAACTCTGGATGGCTAAGGATGGGGTCTAAAGGGCAGGAAGTGGACTCAGCAACGTCCCTTTAACTCCAATAACAGCAGTGCTGCAGGCACACAGACAGCAGGCTACAACTGGCCAGACATTGCCTTTAGGAAAGAAACAGCCACCATCTGGCCACCCCAGATCCCTGGGCTTGCCTACCTCCCAGTAGGACGGCAAGCTGCCTGGAGAAGAGCATTTGTCAGCATGGGGCTAAAGATGGAAGTTCCTTTCTACGCCAGCCTCATCCTGGCTATCTTCCTACCAGTGGCCAATAGTGAGGTCAAACCCACAAAAGTTAACGGCCTGGCTAACCTTGCTTCACCCCCACTGCACGACCCAGTCCCTTCTGCCTGGTAGTTTCCTTCAATTTTAATATCAAAAATATCGCACGCCTGCTTGAGTTCGGGGACTCAGCAGAAAGGCCATATAGCTGTCAGCAGACTGATAAGAATGTCCAAATGACTCCACTGGGCCTCTTTAGAGAGAAGAGCCAAAGCAGCCCCTAAGGCGAGAGGGCAGGGGCCACGGAGACCAGCCGCTCGCACAGCTTCACCCTGGCACTAAAATGAGCCTCAGATTTATGGGAGTGTTTTAGCCCCTGGCCCGAAGCGTCTGGGGGCTGAGGCTCGTCTCTGCTCTCCAGTGGGATTTCAAATATGAGATAGCACAGCCCTGGCAAGAAAGGGGTAGAGGACAGAAGGCTGGGGGAACAGAGAGAAAAAGGGACAAGCAGAAAGTAGAGAAAAATCCGGCCCGAAATCCCATTCTCTCCAGCAGGATGTGACAACTGCTGCTTCTGAAGGCATGTGACCGTACTCTCAAGACCCCAGGAAACGTCCCTGGTGTACTCACACCCACCCAACCCAGGCCTTCACTGCTGCCCACTATCTAGATGCTAATTTGCATTTCCATTTTCCTCTGATATTTACTTTGTTTTTTTAATTTTTTAGCACCCTCCTCTCAAAAATGAATAAAAACCATGACTTGGCAGAGAAGAGATGAGAAGACGAAGGAAAAACGCAGTAAAAATTGACTTCACTGGAGAGGGGAGAAAGTCATAATACTGGATCCAAACAAAAAGGCCAGCTAGGGAATCAGTGATGTTTAGCTCCCTGGAGCCTTGCTGATCTTGAGAAAAGAACAGAGGCGAACTTCCCTTCATGCCCGAGCCCACAGGACTCGATTCTGTTTCAAGTTTCCAAGCCCAGAAGCAAATGCATAGTACATCTGCATTGCTAACACACTGTGGTTCCTGAAGACCACGCTCTTACCAGAAGGCCCTTCCCCAAATTCAAATGCAGACCCCAGGAGTTCCTGAATGACCACCAGCACGGAGCTGGGACTAGAGCCCACATATTTTAAATAGATGATCTCATTTGGTGGGTGAACCCTCTAGGCAGTCTTCCCTAGCTCAGGTTAGGACTGGAAAGTTAAGGACAGGCCACGGTCACAGAGCCCATCAGCAGACCAGAGCTTAGGACCTGAATTCAGGTCACTCCCACTCACATCAGCTTTTCACTGCCACATAAAACCTCTTCCGATCAGGACTCACGGCTAAAACACGTACGTTTGCTTTCTATGGCAAGTTAAGATAGGTTTTTCTGTTTTTGTTTTTAACTTTTCTGTGCTAAGGATTGAACACAAAGCGTTGTGCACATTAGGTAAGTTGTCTACCATTGATATATAGTCCTAGCCCAACTCAAGAAGAAAGACAATGTTTCAGGAAATAATTGCCTTCACTATATAGCACTCTGATAGTTTCCTATTTCTCTCTGTCTCTCTCAGTCTCTTTCTCTGACTGTCTCTGTCTCTGAGTCCCCTCTCTGTCTCTCTCTCTCTCTCAATTAGATGCCAGCTGTGACCCACTGAATTGACCTCAGCTCACTCCAGGCTGGAAAACACTGCCATATATCACATAAAAACAAAAAGCAAAATACCAGACTAGGCACCATGAGACCTGGGTTCCAGCATTCTAGCTCTCGGATGTGCCCGCAAGGTTATCACATCCCAGGCCTCACTGATCATTGGTGAAATCTCAGGAATACCTGGAAAATTCCTAATATTTGAATTTTACAAAATTTTAATTATTTAGTATCCCCTTTTTATTACACACACCATCCCTCTGATCAAGTGTTACTCACCCCCTGCCTTCTAATTCACTCTGAAGTTCTTTGCTGCTGGTAATGAGAACCCTCCCAGCCTGGGATGTTTCATCTTGCTGTCCCTTATCTACCAGATCTCCAGAGGAGGATAAGGACCTCACAGCTCAGCCCCTCTTCTCTAGAGGCTCACTCCTGAGGGCACTCAGGAGCCTGTGACTCCTGTATCACTGCTGTTACTTGTGCCTGTAGCTTAAGGTGCCCTGTGAAAGAAGAGGCCACACTCCTACACAATGCCGTCTTTTAATCTCCTTTACTTGCCAAGGCAATGTTACGAAGAAAGTCTGTGCTCAGAACATATTTACCTGGAGGCTGGGGTGAGCGTGGGAGTGAGGGCAACGTCAAGAGGCTCTTTGGGACTTTCTGGCAGTGAAAGCAGTGGTGAGCACTGAGCTCAATGAGGAACCCCATCTCAGAAAAGTTAAAAGGGGCAGTAATATTGAAGATACCAGGAATCAACTTCTGGCCTCCATGTGTATGTGCAGACATGTGCACTTACAAACACAAAACACACTACACGCTTATGTATATACACCCACATAAATTCGTTTGATAGTTAAGTGAATTTCTGGAGAAAATCCAAAGCAATGAATGGACACTGGTATCATAGCAAGCCAGCCGAGCTGTGACATTACCTGGTTATGCTCGCAAATGGACAAGACATACCAAGGCTGCCAGAGAACACAGCTTTATGGTCTCTCCATCTGGACCTCGAGGATTTAAATCTCAGAAGCTATACCAAACAACTGCAAATCAGTCCAAAGTTAAAGACAGGAAGATTTACTTCCAGCCCCAGTGCACTATAAATCTGAGACAGTCCTATTAAAAGGCTTTTCTTGGCTTCCGATCAGATACTTGGTAAAAGTCTTTTTCCAACAAGGTTCCTAATACCAAAGTTTCAAAAAAAAGTTTAACATACACACAGAAATGTTCTTCCTTAAGATGCCAATTAAACCCGTCCTTATTTACCCTGCTTTAAACAACTGCACAGATTGGTCCCTTAGTGTGGGGTTATATACACAGGGAAACTCAAACACAGAGTATACAGTACTACTGAAAAAACATGCATTGAAAATCTCCCCACAAGTGGTAACGCTCAGAGAGGCTCCCCGACTGACCACAGGGCCTCCAGACACCAGAACTCACTACTCTTTCAAGGGGAAGATTCCAGTCCAGAAAGCATTCCCTCAGAGGGGAAATGACTCAGAAACAGTTTTCTTCTCTGGTTGTGCTGGGGTCTGAAATCAGGACCTTGCCATGTGACGCAAGTGCTCTACCACTGAGCTACACTGCCAGCACTATGCTTTTCAAGAGCAGGCTGGAAAGTCTGGCCTGTCAGGACTGAAGGGAAATAGTTCTATGTGTGCTAGCGTGCATGTGCACATGCATGCATGTGTGTGTTGTCTCTGCATGTGTGTGTGTGCACTTCCAAGAGTAAAATAAACTTATTTTTTATTACATGTGTACATGTGAGAGACTATATGTGTGAGTGTTTGTAATTCCAAGAGTATAATCTACCAATTTATTTATTATATGTGTATGTATGAAGTTACGAGATTATAATTTACTTGTTTATTTATTACGTGTGTGTGCAGCCTGTGCTGGTACATGTGTGAGAACAGCTAGTGTGTGGCGGTCAGAGGACTCCTGGTAGGAACTGGCGCCCTGCTTGCACCACGTGGTCTGGGGACTGAACTAGGCTGACAGGCTTGCAGAACAGGCCCTTGCACCTCTGCTCTAGCTCAGGCCCTCACCTATGAAACAAAGAATTCTCCACTTCCCAGCTGGGGGAGAGAAGTAAGAATCACACAAATTACAGCACTGATACTGGAAATGAGAAGTGGCACCCTTTCTTCCGAAAGCATTTCCAGAGGAACTGTCTCAAGCACCCACTTTGGGGAGGAAGGTGAGGCAAGGCGAGAAGTCAGCCTGAATGGCTGAAAATGTAGCTAGACTTCACTCACAGTCCAGGCCAAATGGCACTGGGGTCTGAGTACATTTGTGACAGAACAATGTATGTCTCGCCTGCATCGGGCTGTGGAGTCTGGATGGCTCTGTTAACAGCCCATCTCCCTCCTGTGGAAAGAGTCTGCTTTGTAAACTTGGGTATGCTGGGGTGGGGACAGGTAGACACAGACTATACCATAGAACCACTAGGGACAGAGCAGCTGGGCCAGCAGCACTAGGAATCCTCAGCTAACACACAGGATCTGGGCAGCTGAGGAATCACAGAACCCTTAAAAACAAAAGATTAAGGGGCTGGAGAGGTGGGTCAGCAGTTAATTTCCTGCACCCATAGGGTGGCACACAACTGTCTGTAACTACAGTTCTATGGGAACTGATACCCTCCTCTAGTCTCCATGGCACCAGGCACTCAGGTGGTGCAGACACACATGCAAGCAAAACATTCATGCATTAAAATAGAAAAATTAGGAAATCTAAACAAAAAGAAAGAACTTAAATAAAAGCTATAGATGATCCCATATTTTAAAAAATTATAAATGCTTAACAGATTAACCTTAACTTAAGGAGCTGAGGTGCCCAATAATTTCAGCTTTGGGGGATAGTATATAAACTGCTATGAACTGAGAACGCAGAGCATGAAGAACAAAACAAAGGCACTAGACCCTGAAGAGCTGTCCACAGACCCACTACAGGAAGTCGCAAAACTGCCTGGGCTTCTGTCCACTACAATGAGCCTTCCAACCCATCCCAGAGATCCATTTGTGCCATTGTACTCCCCTTCAAAGTTGTGGCATCTAAACAACTAACTATAGCTATGGAAACCAAATGCTGGAATTCAATTCGTGGAGATTCTGTATAAACAAGGCAAAATGAGAGCGCCCTCAAGGGGCCTCTCTCCCACATGAAGCGTGAGCATGGGCACAGGCGCAGCTCCTGCCCCAGGGGCTCTCCTCTTCAGTCTGGACCCTCTCTACAGTGCTAGTGCAGAAGGGCGCTGCACCGCTGGGCGCATTTGCTAAGCAGTGGTCTGTTCACATCTCCAAGGCTTCTGTGCACAGACATGTGGCATATTTACCAGGCACCCACGAAATTATACTGAGACACAACAGAACAGACACTCACAGATGACCTTTCCTGAGTGCTGGTGACTAGAGCCAAGCCGCTAAGGCCCCTGCCACCTCAAAGGCCCAAATCAACTGATTACAAAAGGAAAGTTCAAAAGCAAAGCAGGCTCCTGACTTCCACCTCCTAGTGTGGCTGGGGTTAGAGGTCACTGCTAGGGGAGCCACTGACCAATAAAACAGTGTTTGGGAACTCTACTCAACAGATAAACTGGGGGTCCACTTACACCTTCCCCTTTCACACAAACATTTCTAACTAGGCAGTCCAGCATCTCCCCAGCCTTCTGAGACAGAAGTCTGCATGCTTTGTCTTGTGATTCAAGGGAGACTGGGGGTATAAAAGAGCCATTTGACAGCAGAGAAACATGGAACTGCAAATTTTCTCCTGCCTTTTAACAAAACAAAGGTCTCTCAGACCTACTCAGAAGGCCATCTCCCAGCCAACACGCCCTGGCGGTCGCAGCCTGAATGCCATCCTTTCCATCTCAGTTGAGTGTACTCTGGAACTCCAACGCCATCTTTGAAAGCAGCTTTGAGGGTAAACACTGCACCTCAAGATGACTTTTGCCCTAAGCAGAGTCAAAGAGCCTTATTGTGGCCCATAATCTCTCCCTAAAAAAGCAATTAGGACTTCAGTAAGTCAATGAACTAGGTAATTAGCACACAGGACAATCAAAGTACAACTGAGAACCAGTGCGGCTGCGCCAGCCGTCACATCTGCAAACAGAAGCATTGCTTTCAACTTCCCTCCTACAGCTGTGCACATGTGTGTGCTCACACTGCTCAGAAGGAAGGGCCTTTTCAGGACTATCTGCCAGAGACACTTTTCTCCTAACTACGGGCTTCCAATCAGGGCTCCAGTTATGGCCTTAGGTATGGCCGTCTACATGCCTCTCTCTTAGGACAGCTGAATATCCTTACAATCAAGACGATAACAAGTGTACTCAAATTATAGCCTTTCTATTGTTTTAATTATCCGCGCACGCGCGTTGGGTGCTGTCCCATGCTGCTAGAGCAAATGCTTGAATTGTCACTTGAATAAAATGGTCTCTGGAGAGCAACAGTGAGGAACACATCCCTTGAGAAGCAAGCAGCGCCTAGCTTTGGGGATTTCCCCCAGATTTAAATCCTTGGAAGGAATGTTAGACACTTGGCAGTGGATGGAGACCCCTGCTGGCAACAACTGTTCCTGCAGTTGTTAAGTTCCAGCTCTGAATACCTCAGGATGCCCAGGCCCTGCGTCAGTTCCTGTGGACCCCTCACCTGGAGGTCTGAGGCCCCAGGACTGCGCAAACTTGTGCCTAGATTACAAAAAGACCCCAGGCTGAGCTCCCCAGGGAGGATTTGCCAAGGTATATGAGCAGTTTTAACACTCCACCCAAGGTCAAGCTCAATCCACAGACATAAACGGAAGGCAAAGGACAGCACGTGCAGTTACAGAGCAAGGGCACACACGCTGACTCCCCCAAAGATGGCGGCACTGGGAAACATTGGGACCCTTAGAGAGGCCAAGTGAGGGTTCTCAGGTCAGTGGGTGTGCTCTCAGAGGAAGCCATGGAGCTCAACAGTCCCCCTCTAGCTCTCTCATGACACTTACCCCGGCATTAACAGTGACAGCCCCCATCACAGACGAGACCAGTCAGCTGACGGACATCAGATGTGAGCTTCTGAATTTTTCCTCTAAGCTCAATGCCTCTGATACTGCTTTATAGTGGCAGGACACTGACTAAAACTCTCCAAATGGAGAGAAGACACCTTATCAGTGGACTGCTGGCTCTCAGATAATGTGGGCCAATTGCTCCCACCCAAGGAGAATATGTGGCAATGTCAAGAGACATTAGAAGCTGCTACAAATTGTAGGAGGGGATGGTGCTACAGGTTTCTAGCCAGGGTTAAATTTTGTCAGCCTTTATATTCAAAGTGGGAATTATTTCAAGCATGTTTAGTTGGGACTAGTCCAGTTCAGAAATGTGGGGGTTGGGAGACAAAAGAGGCCACTTGGGCAAACACAGAATCCACAGGAAAGGTAGGCAGGCTGATGTGTTACCTTGGGGAACTTTGGACAGTCAGGGAGCAGTCCTAGCTAAAGGAGCACTGGGAAGCAGGGAGGAGTGAGAAGGGGAGCCTGGTATGATGGAAGGTGTCCACCAGCAGAGGAGGTCGGGGCCCTCATGACCCGACGTATTCAGGGAAAGAAAACCTCTTAAATATCAGTGCTGGTTGGGATGGTAACATTCTTGTTAGAGATAAGACTTCCACAGAGTTGTTAAATGGCTGCCTGGAACACGAGAGGAGTAGTGAAGCCCTTCATTGCACAGGTGATAAAATTAAACTCTAGATAGTTCCATGCTTAGAAGGGTAATACAATTAGTGTAGGAGGGTCTTCTTTCTATGTGTTGCTTTCATTGGTCAAATAAAGAAACTGCCTTGGCTTTTTGATAGGGCAGAATTTAGATAGGTGAAGTAGACCAAACAGAATGCTGGGAGAAAGAAAGCAGAGTCAGGCAGATGCCATGGCTCTCCTCTCCAAGACGGACTCTGGTTAGACTCATACTGGTAAGTAAAGTGGCGATACAGATTATTAGAAATGGGTTGAATCAATATGTGAGAGTTAGTCAATAAGAGGCTAGAACTAATGGGCCAAGCAGTGTTTAAATGAATATAGTTTCCGTGTAATTATTTCAGGTAAAGCTAGCCGGGGGGCCGGGAAGCGGCCCACCGCTCCTTTTACAACACAGATCCAGGGCCCAGTGGCCATCTTCAAACTCAATAACCAACAAGCGGCATGCTGTGCACGTCCTTCGTTCACTCCACCTCAGCTGTCCCAGGGACTCCTAGCCTGCCACTGACAGCTAACCCCAAGTCAGACAGCTTCAGGTCAGCAATTCAATCCCTGAGCCATTCTGTGGGCTATCGTGAGACGCTCTGTTCCAAATGCAAGTGGTCTCTTTCTCTACGCATGGCTGGAGGGGCAGAGAGGAGACTGACTGGACAGAACATGTTCATCTTCAGCCCAGGCCCAGTTTCTCCCTAACATTCCTAGAGTAGAATCTTATTTGTGGTGGAATCTTATTTAGTGTATGACTCTATAATTAATCTAGCAAACAAAGATACCATCAGGTATGGTGTGGGGGCAAATGCCTTCAGTCCCAGCACACTGGAGTCAGAGGAGCGTGGATCTTTCTAAAAAGTGGCATGAAGAACACAAACATCCAGACTCGTCAAGGGGCAGTTTTCCCCAATGCTTCAGGTCTGTGGTGAAAATACCACAATCTCTAAACTGATCTCAGATTCACTAGCTCAGAGGAGGTCAGTGGTGAGGAGTAACAGGAAGCCCAGGAACTCCCAGCTATGAGAAGCCAGCGGGGAGGCTGTCAGCATCAGCAACCTGCTCTCCACCAGGATGACACAAAGCTCTGCAGAAGGGCTTTCTGCAGTCCACAGGAGGCAGAGCCTAGCCGAAGGGTATACAGCTGGCATTTCACCAAGCTGAATCGCTGTCACCAAAGCCTGAAGGCCTGTATTAAAGGCTCGTGACAGGCAGAAGGAGGAGGCGGCAGGGCTTTTAGAAGGGGTCTGTTTGCACTCAGGTCACAAGGATGCACCCTGGAAGGATACCATGGGGCTCCAGCCCTTCCTCCCCTCTCTTCACATGGTCCTCAAAGTGAACTGCTCTGCTTAGCTCTGTACTCCACCATACCCTGTTGACCTTCTACCCAGCAACAAGTCCACCCAGTCACAGTCTGGAGTCTGCTGAACTGTGAGCCCAAAGCAGTCCTTTCCAAAGCAGTCTTTGTAATGTAACTATCTCCAGTATTTGTTAGAGTGATGAAAAATTACTGACACAAATATCCAAGTACAAAGAGCAGGACCACGTACAGCCATTTTCCCTCTCTCCTGAACCCCTGGAGTGACGACAAGTGATGGGAAATTTTACCTGATGCCAACAGCACATGGTAAAGAGACTGGAGAATACATCCACAGTACATGGATGCTGTACCCCGTGCTGCAGGACCAGAAGGGGCTGAGCAGAGTAAAGGTGGGCAACAGCTGGGCAGGCTGAGAATGCACTTAGGAAGCAGGTAGTTCTGGGTCCCCTCACCCCGCAGCTGGGTGACTACATACGCTTATCCATATAGCCTGTTCTCTGGCCATTGGGCCAAAGGTGAGACGCCAGGTTAAAGACATGGGCTGTACACTGAGAATCTCCAAGTCTCTTCTCCTCTTCTCATTCATCTCCCTTGCCCACTCTTCTCTGTGTGTGTATGCATATGTGTGTATGTGTGTGTATGTGTATATGCTTATGTGAATGTGTATGCATTGTATGCAAGTGTGCAGGTGTGTATGGATGCATGTGTGTATGTGTATGCATGTGTATGCAAATGTGTGTGTGTGTGTGTGTGTGTGTGTGTGTGTGTGTGTAGGCCAGAAGTCTACAACATCAGGTCTTTCCTTGACTCCTCCTGGGGTAGTCAGGACAGATAACTGGTCCCCATAAGCTTATAGGGAGTGGCACTATTAGAAGGTGTGACATTGTTGTAGTAGGTGGCCTTGTTGGAGGAAGTGCGTCACTGTGGGCTTTGAGGTCTCCTATGCTCAAGCTACACCCAGTGTTGACACAGACTCCTACTGCCTGAAGATCAAGACGTAGGACTCTCAGCTCCTTCTCCAGCACTATGTCTGCCTGCATGCCACCATGTCCTGCCATGATGACAATGGACTAAACTTCTGAACTGTAAGAAACCCACTAAATGTTTTTCTTTATAAGAGTCGCTGTGATCACGGTGTCTCTTCACAGCAACAGAAACTCTAAGACACCTCCCTATTTTTATATTTTGGAGACAAGGTTCATCACTCGTAAGCTGTCACTAGAATGAGCTTCAGGGATCAGCCAGTATCCACGCCACTAGCACCTCGCAGTTATGGGTCTTTGTCACCAAGCCTGACTTTTTACATGAGTCCTACGGATACAAACTTAGATCCTCGTGCTTTTGTGGCAAACATTTTATTGACAGAGCCATCTCTCTAGCCCATGTGGGTAATTCTGATAAAAATAAGAGATGATCACAGCATTAGCTTCAGGGCCATCTTTGAGATTCCCTTAACTTGCCTGACAATGAAGCCCCATTAGGTTTCTTTAGGAGAGAGCAATGAGACCCAGTGGGAACCCAGTGAAGTTCTCCATGCTATCACAAACCAGACAGGGTGTCAAAAGGTCAAGGCAGGTCTGCGGAGGGAGGCAGGAAAAAGGCAAATGGAGGACAAGACCACTTGCCACAAAGGTTGTCTTCCTTAGTACACAACCAAACATGCTGTACTGTTTCCCTGGCTGCCTTTGTTGCTGTTACCTGCGATAACTTGGCACCCTAAAATCAGAGCAGTGGGTCCCCCCAGCAGAGCCTGAAACCCTTCTCATTAATTCGCCTAGCCCTCACTTCTCGTCAGTAGCAGATACAGTGAGGACACAGCCCCACTGTGCACTTGGCTGAAGGTCCACTGTGTCCAAGTCACTGCTCCAGCACCCCAAACCTCCCTCGCAGCCAGGTGTCTCAGCATCGGCCTCTTACCTGTCTCTGCATCTCTTCGATCTGCCTTTGTGGAATGTTCTGCAGGATGCTGTACATGTCTGACATCTTTTCCTCTGGGACTACCACAGATGCCCTAGAGACAAGAGCACCATTTACATGTGCACAGACCTTCCCAGAAAGCAGCACTATATCCTGTCCCGTTCCCTTCTCGGGAGCAGAAACAAACCCCCCAAAACTCCTTCAGCTCTACGTCCTTCCCTATCTGTTCTGTCCTCCCTGGCATAACTGTCGTCAACCACAAAAAGTTCTGTCTCACCACAGGGCCTTTGCATGGGAAATGTCCTCCCTGTCCACCCTTCCTTACCCTGCTCTACAATCCCAGAATTAACAATTACTTCCCCCCATTTAGCCTCTACACAAATCCATCCATTGATTTAGCATTTACTTAAAACAGTCCCACTATGTTCTGGGTATTGAGAATTCAACAGAGAACATCAGAGCAAAGAGGGGTGAACAGGGCATGAGAAGGCCTATGGGAAGAGAGCTGCAGGCACGGGGCTAATGAGTGAAAGGCTGAGGACACATCATGTTGGGCATCGTCCAGGAACAGCTAGGAGGCCCCTGTGGCTGCTGCAGAGTAAACAGGATGGAGGAGAACATGATCAAGCAGAAATGGGGAGGGCAGGTTGTAGTGAGGCACACAGGACCTTGGAGGCCATGGAAGACTTGGTGCTGAGATGGGAAACCACTAGGAGGTGGAGGCAAAAAGGCCCGAGAAGCTAAATAAGCTCCAACAGGCTCATGCTGTCTACGGGGTCAGCAAGTGACAGGAAGCAGGCACAGGAGCAGGAAGCAGGGCTAGACTCCTGCAGAGGCAGCAGAGCTACACCAGAGTGGAGCTGGGGAGAGCAAAGGGCCGCCCTGTGCCCTACGCCCCACATCTCATGGGCATAGAGTGAGAAGGCATTGACTTCCAGAAGGACAGTGTGCACAGGGTATAACTACACTTGCATAAAAATGTTCATTAAAATCTGGTTCCCACTCCCGCCCACTATGTTAGGCTGTCCACCACTGTACCCAGAACACTCGGGGTGCTGCCTCCCACAGTCGGGACTTCAGGACATCTGCTGAATAAGTAAACGATTTTTGCAGCAGAGACAGAACTGAGAACCAAAAGAGATGAGCTAATCTGCCATAATTTCAAAGCTAGTCAGTAAGAGCTGGTTATCTAACCTTAGACTCCTGACTCCACACACAAGAGCCCTCCTGTTGCTCATCCATAACACAACACTGAAGCTACAGAAATCCCCTTTCAGACCCACTACACTACTGCCCTGCAGGGCCCTCACCAACGTCAGTCTTACCACTCTCCTAGCACTGCCCAGCCAGTCTGACCAATTGCATCGCAGCATCTTGGGACTGTGGGTTCACTGCTCTCATATCACTAAGCAGAGACCTTCCTTGAAAAAGGCCTAACCTCGTTCCTCTTGGAAAACCTACAGCTGACAGTGCTGATGAAGGTGTGAACAATACATCCCATAGGCTCAGATATTTGAACACTCAGTTTCCAGCTGGTCATGCTACTTGGAGAGGTTATGGGGAAGTAAGGCCTAGAGAAGTGAACACAATCAAGCAGGATCTGCATTTGTCCCTGAATCCCTGGCTCTTTTTCCCTTAGATTCTAACCTCTTCAGATGCAGGATTATAAAATACCATCTTATAAAACAGTTGCTTTCTAATAAGCGTAAGATGGATGAGTGATAGCGGATTGGTACTATTCAAACTGTTCAAACACGTATGCTATTGGACTTGGATAAACGATCATAAGAACTGGGAGAGGAGAAAGCAATTAAATACTTTTAGCAAAGACATGAGATAAAGGGTATACAGCAAGGAAATTAAATTTTAACAGTCTGCCACCAGTGTTGAGGAAATAACATATGTGACCAGGGGCAGTTCCTGCAACCACAACCAGGCAGGGACTGCATCTGTCCCTGTTTTGGAGTCCCAAGCTTTCACTGAAGTAGAGGCTCTCTCTTTCCACTGGCAGCCAGCACACTGTGCAATTCCATGGCAGCTCCACAGCACTGGCTCAACTGCAGTTATGAATCCTGGAGGCTTTGATTCAGAATCCCTCGAATAGAGGAAACTCTCCAGCTGTGTCTAGACTGCTCCAGCCCAGAGGTGGCGACTGTTTTGTGGGAAAAGCCAGTGAATAAGTATCTATGTAAGCCACTCAGTCTCCACAATTATTTAGCACTTCACAAGTAACACACAAATGAAGGGGTACAGTTGTGATTTAATAAGACTTTATTTCTAAAAACAGCCAGCCTGTGGATTCAGCTCCCTAGACCCTGTGAACTGTTCTAAACCAATGTGCTAAAGCAATAACGGCCAGGGATCCCTTACCCTAGGCCCAGTGCTGCAAACAGGCTAAAGCAATAGTGGCCAGGATCCCCTATCATAGGCCCAGTCCCAAGATACCTTCGATTTTGGAATATTTGCACGAACATAATATAAATATGAAGATTTGTTTATGTTCTGTGTATTTGTTATGCACACAACCTGAATGTAATTTATATACTAGCATTCTTTAATTGCCATTCTTACCAAACTTAAGTGGCTATAAAAGTTTATACTTTAATATCTATCTATCTATCTATCTATCTATCTATCTATCTATCTATCTATCTATCTATACATATAGAAATAGATTTTACCTTAATCTATCTGGAATGCACAGATGACTTGGGAAAGACAGTGTGGCAAGGGTTCCTTCTTGGAGGACTGTAGGGCTGCCACCAAGCACATGAGCTCAGTGTTGGCATCTGAATCCTCCTGGCCAATCTGGAGCTACAAGCAATACTTAGAAGAACTATGCCAAGCAGTGTGTGCCACACTCACACGGCCTTGGCCACCCTCAAGGACATGTTTATTTGCTTGCTTGTTTCTTACATAATGGACTTCATTATGAGAATATCATGTGTGTGCATCGAGTAGAGTGATCTTTTCTTCCACCCCATTTTTTTCTGCATCTCCTGACATCGGCATTTTGACTATGAGCTATCACATAATATCAAGTGTGGAACTGTCCACTGTGGCATTCTTGACAGTGCTCAAAAGCTTCACACTTTGGAATGTTTCTGACTTATAAGTTAGGCACCCGCCACTTGCAGTTCTCAAACCCGGGTATGTACCATAATGGTCTGAGAGGCTTTCCTTTCCAACACTGGTCACCAGCTACAGTTCACTAGACAGTATACCTACCTCTTCCAGTCAAGAACTTCAGAGAAAGGCAGAATATAGGAGTCTGCAATGACAACCGGGACACAGCCAGCCTGTAACACATCACTCAGCACTGCCTGCCCCAGCCGAGCTCCTCGAAGGACCACACAAAAAGTAGCCTCCTGCAGCGACAAAAGAGAATGCTGGGGATTACAAAGAAGTCTCTAGCATTACTTACTTGGATGCCTGCACATTATGGCATCTCCCCCAAGGCTAAGCAGTGACAAGGCATCTAGAAACTGTCAAAGGAACTCACACCTGTGAAATAGGAAATGTTCAGCTGGCTGCAGGGTTTCCCACCTTAATTCTTCAGTGTAACCCAAGTGCTACCAGGGCTGGCATTCTGCACATGTTGAAAGCCACCATTACTGGCTTCTTCCGGTCAGGTGACCACATGAGGTCCTGGTGTTCATCAGGGCCCACGAACTGTGTATGTATATGTAGTATGTGCTCTCAACAATGCCTAATCCTGGACCTCAGCCCAGTCTGCAATGGGACAGACCCTCTAGAGGGTCCTCATAAGGAAGGTTTGAAATTTCTGTTCTTTCAGTTCTCAAGGCCCTATCATTTTCTGCCTATAGGAGCCATTCATTAAAGGTGCACAGGGCCTTGAGAAGGCATTAAGATGATAGCTTTGAGAGACAAGACCAACAAAAACAAACTCTCAAAGAAAGCTCTTCCTCACTCCCTCCTCATACCTCTCAACGTGTGCTGGGGATACTGGGAAAATGGTAGTGTACAGAGGAAGAACAGGCCATGGCACTGCACCCCAAAACGAGATCCTAATTCTCTCACTCCCAGTGTTGCCCTGATTTCTGTGTCTTTAGGAGGAAACAAAAGGATTAAAAAAGAAAACATGACCTCATCTTTAAAGTCAGGAAAAAAGCCAGGCAAAAGTGACTAATATCTATAACTGCAGAATTTGGAAAGTTGTACTCTGATCTCCATGCACTGTACTATGGCATGTGTGTACACATATGCAACACACACACATACATACATGTGCACACTAAATAATCTAATAAAATTTTGTTTAAAAGTAACATTATAGAAAGGGGAATGTCAGGGGAAAAAATGGAAAAGTTAATCTCGCAAACGCCTTTGGATTCGATACAGGAGAGAAGCTGCTGAGGGGCGAGATGCACAAGGCACCTGGGCTACAAAGTGGGCAGCTTGCATACCCAAGAAGTCATGGCCAGATATGGACAAATGCCAACAGTTCCTCCTGTCCAGACAAAGGTTACTATAGACACTGCAGCATCTCCACCATTATTAGCCAGAAACTCAGGAGGAAGATAGCATTTCTCAAGAGAACCTTTTAACAATCTCAAACAGGCCAGCTCTCTGGCTATTTAAAAAATTAATATACATGAATACAGAAAAGATGACCTCACCTCCTTGATAGCTCTCCTTGAACTAACCTGCCTCAACTTTAAATGCTTACATGAGCAAAGCTCTGATTCTCCTTTCCTAGCCCTCTATGCCCTGGAATGTCAAATAGTCTGCTACAAACCGTCCCCAAGGGCCACTTTACCTTGTAATTATGATGGAAGTGAAGGGTATGCTGTGGGTGGCAAAATATCCCAAAGCCAGAGCAATAAGAACAGGCCTGGATGCTCAGGGACAGCCAACTGTGGCCCTGGCCACCTTACAGAAGGGCACTTCTCTGGACTAGCCCATGAACACAAGAGTAAAAGCAAGATACATTTGTGTGCTTTGCTTATACAGCTTCTTAGAAATCTAGAGGGTTTTTGCTTTCAAAGTATAATGGTTATCGGAAAGCATTACTAACCCTTACAGATCAAGTGGCCCCCACACAACATAAACACATCATCCACTCAAGGTCCCATTCAAGGTCCACCTTCAGCAAAGAGCCGCACCTTTTCCCCTAGGGTACTACCGCAGTTACTTATGGAAACAGCTCCTAGTACTGGGGTCAGTTTTACTCCACGGCAGCAACCTGTCCTGAGCTTGGCAAGGTCTTGAGTGGTACTCACCTGCAGTACTTGGGGGTAATCAAAGACCTGGTGATGGTGGCAGCGCTTGCGGACAGAAAGGACACCCTCCGAGAGATTGGTGCATTTGTCTAGGACCAACACTGACTCTTTGTGTTTGGCCTGAAGGGCTTCTAGATCTTCTCTGTACTCAGGATGGATGGCCATCTGAGAGGACAGCAGGAAGTACCGCCGAGGACTACAGGGGGAAGAAAAGGTCACCTGGGATCAGTCACTGGTCAGTTGGGTCACACAAAACTTAACACTGAACTTCCAGCAACAGGTATCTGCCGGCCAGTCTTAGCACCCACCACTTATTTTTAAAATTATATGAGGCACATTACTAGATAGTAAAACATTATGTACTCTATAAAAAAATACTTGCGTGCAGAAATATAAAGCCATAAAATGCTTGTTTAGGCAAATCTCTTCTTTTTCTATTTTTTTCTTTTTGTTGTTTTACTTTGCTTAGTCACGGGTCTATGTGATCCTGGCTGACCAGAACTTGCAGTTTAGACCAGACTGGCCTCAGTCTCAGAGACATCTACCTGCTTCTGCCTCCTGAGTGCTGTGATTAAAAGCATATGCTACTATGTCCCGCAGAAACATTTACTAATATTGTGAAAGAATGGTCATGGCATGTTAAGTCTACAGAGTGTGCTATAAACACAGAAATGTATAAACAGAGAGAAAACAGGCTAATTACTCGAACAGAATGACAAAAAGTTATGCTTTTTTAAACCTGAGTCTGAGGTCTAAGGAGAAACTGAACACTGGCTGCATCCTTCAAAAGGGGAAAGACGGAGCCCCCTGCTAGGCTGCAGTGTCAAACAGTACCCCATGCTATGGAGGGACTCTAGGACATGTCTCCATTCCCAAGGCTATATGGGCAAGAGGGGAAGCTAAAGACCAGGGGGGGGGCACACTACCACATCACAGAGCACATCTCAGCACATGCATGGCAAGTATCCAAAGAAAACAAAATAAAGACAGACACCAAAGCCCAGTGACATGCAGGTCTCCAAAGACACAAAACTGTGAGCAAAAGGGCCAAATGTTGCATGTCCCACATACTCAAGAGGCTGAGGCAGGACGTGACTGATGAGCTTGATGATCATGCTCATCAATAGATTTATAATTACATAAATTATATAATTTATAATTTATAAATTACATAATTTATAATGTACAGATTTATAATTTATGAATGATACAATTAGATTACTTAGTGGGTAAAGGTGCTTGCTACCAAGCCCGATGACCTGAGCTCAGTCCTTGGTGGAAATAGAGAACTAACTCTCATTAAATGTCCTCTTATTGCTGCATGTACACTGTGGTATGCACATGTGCATACACAGACACACACACACAAATAAGCATAAAAAATTAATAATTTGGTGGGCTCCTGGGAGGCTGTAGAAATGTTAGAAGAGGACCCCCCAGGGTAAAGCTTGAAGCATGTGTTCTGCCTCTGCCCTTCCTCTTTCTGCCGGCTCTCCTGGCTGCTACGGGATAAGCAGTTTTATTCCACCACAGTGTCCTGCCTCATCAGAGACCCCAAAATGACTGGGCCTCTGAAACCAAGAGCTATCCCCTCCCCATAGCAAACAAGACTGGACAGTTAGAATGGCTGTAAGGATACTACTGCCTAGGAGATGTGGGAGACTAGACAGTGATTCCTGCCTGAAAGGCAAGACTCCTACAGTACAGAGCAGGTAGGACACAGAGAAGGGGCTCCATAGGCTAGGGGATTGCTACCAATGAGAGAGGCTCGTCTAAGAAATATTCCCAACACATATAAAGCAGGTTCTGAGAAAATGAACACCCCCACCCCTGTTTACCCTGAAAAGCAAGGCAGAGCTACATATATCCTACCCAAACTGGTAAAGTCAGGGAAAGTAGAGCTGTGTGTTTTACACCAGGTTCATAAAGCCTACAGCCCTGTGAATGTGTCTGTTCCAGCTGGAGAGAGCCTTAGCCATACACCCATAGCCAAAGAAAATTCTCTGCAACTCAGAGAATTTTACCCTCCCAGGTCCAAAGTCTACTTCAGCTGCATGAAGACACACAGAACATAGAATCACAATGTCTAGACACCGAGGATCATGGGAGCCAGAAGGGAGTTGCAACTGTGGAAGGCCAGACCCAGGCTGGCCCTGCAGTGCTGGGTGGAGCTGGAGCCAAGTGTGGCAGCACACACTGTAATCCCATACCAACGTGCTACGGCAGAAAGGTGGCATGCTTGAGGCCAGCTTGAACTACACAGTAAAACCTTGTTTCTGAGGTGTATAAATAGAGGGCTGGAGGACAGAGGGCTCAGGCAGTAAGGTGCTTGTCAACAAGCATGAGGGCCTGGGTTCAGCCCCCAGCATCCCAGAGATGGGGAGGTGGAGACAAGAGGATCCCTGGGGCTTGCTGGTCAGCTAGGCTACATAATTAATGACTCCAGGTCAATAAGAGAGCCCTCAAATGAAGTGGACATCCTCCCTGAGGATGATACCAAGCATCCCTCTGGTACACGTGCACACACGTGCATGCAAGCCCACACAAAGACACATGCACATGCACAGTGCCACACAGATTCAGAAATAAGCAGATGTTACTGTGTGGTCCTCAAAGGAAGCTAACCAAAGACCCAGGGCTGAATTTCACTGCTTCACTGTTTGGGAGCTATCAGGCCCACCAGAGCTCCACGCACTGTGTCTACGCCCCCAGTCCTGCCCAGTAGAAGTGCGCAGATGTGAACAGGATTCTAAACAGGTTCCCCTGCCTGCACACTGGCTCTCTTTGACCCATCAGAGAGCTGATGAACTATGCCCACTTTAGTTTTAACCAAGTGAAAGTTTCAGGTAGATTTGTTTTTTCTTCTGAGGGCTCAAGTGAGCTGTGACTCGTGTTTCCTCCCAGCACCACTGGTCTCAAAGCCGAAGTCAAATCGTGCTGAGAACTTGATGTCACCCTCAAAAACAAGGCTTGTAAACTCCTGATTTAGCTCCTTTTAGAAGGAAAATGATAAGAATTCCAGCTAGGCCCACCACGGCTGTGAGAAGCTGTGAGAAGCAGCTATCAATAGCAACAACTTTGAGCTTCCCATTGAAAAAGCACTGGGAGGGCTTTAAAATAAAAACGAAAAACAGCATTGCTATGCTGAGTAGCCCTCAGAAGACGTGGGAATTCCCTGAGAAGCACCTCTCACAGGCCCCTCCCTGTCTTCCCTGGGACCCTGAGAGGCTGAGGAGGCCAAAGCCGGTCTTCACCTTTAGTCTTGGGAGGGCAGAAGAGAAGTGTCTTTTATAAAAGTAACATTCCATTGTAAGGTACAGCTTGAAAGTGGCCAGGGAGAAAGGGTCCTGTCCCATGAGCCCTTGGCTTTTGGGTGCTATGAAGACAGTGGAGTCTCTCACAGGCTACTGAACCACATAATTTTAAAACTAACTGCAGCCTCAAGTGATCTCAAATTCCATGAAGTCATACATAAAAACCAGAAAGACCAAATGACTAGGAAAACACCACAGACAACAACAAGGTAAGTCTCTGAAGTCAATCATCAGAGGGTGGTCACCCGCCTTTGGGCTTCATTGTTTTCACCCATGGATTAAATCTCGCGGGAATGACAGTCCTAAGCCACTAGGACACAGCGTAGATCACAGTTTAGGAAGGCTGCACCAAGTAGACAGGCCCATGGGCGCTCAGCAGTCCTCGCGTGCTCACGTCTGGGCCCAGGGCTTCTCATATTTCTCGGCCGCAGCCCTGATGACGTCTGGAGCCATCATTCCCCATTGTGGTGGCTGTCCTGTGCAGATGGGTTAGCATGGCAGGCCTGCTGCCGTCCTGTCAAAGTCTTGACTGTTAGGTTGGCTTCTTGACTGTTGAACTTGGATGGGGGACAGTTCCCATCACCCACGGAACTGGTAAGGGAGGTTCACTGTGCCCAAAATGTGCAAACAGGGCAGTCGGTGCCAGGCAGGGCCAGCCTATCTTATGCTACATCAGTGCCAAACCGAAGATCCTGGATACAGGACAAACTGGCTTGCCCCACAGGAACCAACAAGCCTGAGACAGCTGCTGAACACTTTCCCTAGTCTCTAAATTCTCTGTGAGAATTGTTTGCGAAGAGCTGGGGCTCACACAAGTGCCTGTAATCCTAGCACTTGGGAGGCAGTACTGAAAGAATAGCTGCAGGTTCAAGGCTATTCTGGTCTACAAAATGAGTTCCAGGCCAGTCTGAACTACAGAATAAGAGCCTCTCTTAAAAGAACCATCTCTGAAGTGTGTATGGAGACTCACACCTGTAACTCCAGCAGGTGAGGTAAAGACAAGAAGATTACAAATTTAAGGCTAGCCTGGACTACATAACAAGAGTGCCTCAAACAAACAAACAAACAAACAAAAAACAAAAACAAAAAACAACCAAAAAAAGTAAAATAAAATAACAGGGGCTAGGAATGTGGTGTAGGTCTGTAAAGAATTTGTCTAGCACACACAAGGCCTTGGGTTCAATCCCAAACTCTAAAAGAAAAAAAAAAGCAAAGAATTTCTTTAATATTTTCATTTTGACAGCAAAAAATTAGTATAGGAATAATTTTATTTTGTTCATATTTAGTGATGAACATTCATTTTTTAAAATGGCTGATACGGTTTAAAAAGTCCTAACAAAATTCATGCTGAAATTTAATTCCCACTGTGAAGAGCAAAGAAGGCAGAAATGTCATCAACTGTGCTTCCAGAGGTGAGATCTCTGGAAAGTGCTTACAGTGAAAAGAGGCCACGAGGGGGAGCTCTAACCCAGGGGGCTTCAGCTCTGTAGAATAAGGGCTCTGGATAGGAAAGTCTGTCTCACTGTGTGATGCCCAGCACCACCTGGGTGACCTGCAGAATACTCCCCAGCAAGGCCCTGCCAAGCACAGCTGCTTGTCCTGAACACCCCAGTCCTTAAATAAAAATAATAGGTAAGTCTTTATGCTTTACAAATCAGTCTGTCCTACTCAGAGCCACAGGAAAACGTGCAAGTCTGTATTACATGAGATAGAGAGAAGAAAAGCAGCCTTAAACATAAGCCACATGTAAAAGCCGCACACAGCAACACTGCATCCCGTCATGTTCTCTGAGCTCAGGATGTGGGGTGCTGGGAACCAGGCCCAAAGTTATGCCTGCGCCAGACAAGCACTCAAAGCTGAGCGACACCAACAGCTACAGACGAGATTTTTAAGCTTTACTACCACTTGGAAATTTTCCTAATAACTTTTGGAAAAACTGTGAATCATGCATTTGTATGAGATGGAGATGCAAGTGCCCATGGGGGTTAGAAGAGGCACCTGACCCTTGCAGGTGGAATTAAAATCAGTAGTGAACTGCCTAAAGTGGGTGCTGGGAGGAAACGCAGGTCCTCTGCAAAAACGGTGTGCACCCTTCAGCACTGACATCTCTCCAGACCCAGTGTTGTAAATTAAATTTATTTAAGTTGTGCTGCATCAAAAGTAACAAAATGTAAAGGGCTTTGAGTGGCCAGGAAAACCTTGAAAATGTCACAAAATTGGAGAACTCAATTTACCTACATCAAAATTTAGCACAAAGCTACAGTAACTGAGCCAGTGAGGGACTTCCACAAGGACGGACACATGATGACAACAGGGCAGAATCAAAACATAAACCTGTCTCTTCTGGCCAGTGAAGCTCAACAAGGACTCAGAAGACAGAACTGGGGCTGAGACAACTGGCTATGTACAAGCAGGAGAACAGATGTGGCCCCTACCTCACACAGAACACTCAAAACAGATAATAAACCTAAAACTATAAAAACTCTTCAAAGGAAACATTCGTGTAAATCTAGCATAAGCTTGATTCGGCAATGATCTCTCTTTTTAATATTGACATTTTCACCAAAAGTACAAGCAATCTAAACAAAAATGAGATAAACTGGGGGCTGGGAGCATCCAGACAGGAAGGCTTGCTGTGAGAGCCTGGGGACCTGAGCTCCACATCTAGCACACACACACTGGAATTCTAGAGGCTCACGGACCAGCCAGTCTCCACGAACTGGTGAGCTCCAGATTCAACGCAAGACCCTGTCTCAAATACTAACACACACACACACACACACACACACACACACACACACACACACACGCTCCTCCCCAACCCCTGAGAGAGAGAGAGAGAGAGAGAGAGAGAGAGAGAGAGAGATTGGACTTCATTAAAAGTAGAACCTTTTGTACCTCAAAGGTATCAAGAAAGTGGAAAAGCAGCCTACAGAAGAGGCCCCATGCCTGAACTACATAAAAATTGTTAAAATTCTACAATAGGCAGCAATTCAATTTAAAATGAGCAAATAATATGAACAGGCATTTCTCCAAAGACGTCGTGTAAGTGGTCATAAGCACAAGGAAAAGCTATGCAATGGCAGGGATCGCCGGGGAAACGCAAAGGAAAGCAACAGTGAGACAGTGCCCCGCATGCCCTAGGACGGCCAGAATCCAAAGTACAGGTAACAATGACAGCGCCACAAAGACAAGGAGGACTGGAAACTATACAGCACTGGCTGGCTAGAGCACACAGTGTTGTAGCCTTTGGGAGCAGGTCTGGTGTTTCCTCTACAAGCTACAAGAGAATTACCATACGGATCAGCAACACCACTCCTTGGTAGAAAGCCAAGGGAACTGAAAACACAGGCTTCCACAAATGCCTGCACTTGAAGGCTCACAGCAGCATGTTCAATACAGCTAAATATTAGAAATAATTGTGATTGCCATCCATTGGTGACTGGGTGAACCAAACATGGTACAGACACACAAAGAAACAACCAACAAGGGTAGAAGTGTCTGCTCCATGCTACAGCTTGAGCAAAGTGTGAAAACACGCTCAGTAAAGGAAGATGGACACGAGTCTGATCACACCAGCATGAAGTGTCCAGAGTAGAGCCAGAGACAGGAAGGAGGCTAGCAGATGCTGCCCTGAGCAGAGATGACAACTGGCTGCTGCTGACTGTGTTTGGAGAGTAATAAAATGTTCTATTAGACAGCAGCATTCATGAGAACTACACAATTCTGAATAAGCTACAACCCCCTGCCCCAGGATTTTACATGTTAAATAAACACTGGTTTGCAGTTTCTGAGTGATTATCAACTTAAATGCTATGAAGTCACACCCGGGAGCCCCCAGGATGACCCTGTGCTGCTGTGCACAGACCATGCAGCCTTGCTTTGCCGTGTGGAGGGCTAAGGGAAAGCACATGGAGCTGGACAGGGCTTCGCATCGTGTCCAAACATTTGCTAAAGAAATGTTGCAGATACTTCAGAGCTTGGTTGGCTCCAGGCCACAGGATGGAACAGGCAGGAAGGTGCTGTCTTCTCCTGGGGAGTGAGTGTACATGGGCTTGTCAGAGTCCACACTGGCTTCTGAGTCTTGTGTGCTCAGAGAATGGGCCTAATGTTCTCTGAGTGACTCATTTCTATCAAACTGTGGGTTGGTCCCAAGTGACACCTGACAGGATATTCTGTGTGCTGGCATTTCACCCATGCAAGCAAAAGATGCCCCCATCATCATCATGTCTGTTTAGAACTCGCTGAGCTCCCACCAGGAAACAACTTCTAAAGAGTCTCCAGGAAAGAATGGGTTATGTCCGTGCAACCAGACCTTTCCCCTTATGCCACATATGAAAATATGAGCCAACTAAATGTCAAACCCACTACGGTGGTTAAAGAGCAGACCTGGCCTGTACTCCATCGCACTGACAAAATCCAAAGACCAAACAAGACAGGCTTTCCAAGAGTCATGCCACTGCACAAGTGTCACCCTAGGAAAGGGAAGCCTGCAGTGGGAACAGAATACAGGGGATCTGGTTCAGAATACAGGGGATCCTAAAGGATGAGCAGCGCTTAGACTGATGGAGACCAGGAGAAAGACTGTTAGGCAGGGCTTGGGAGATGGCTTGGCTGGCTCGTAAACTACCTGCTGCACAAGCTTCAGAACATGAGTTCAGATCCCCAGAGACACCGTAGAAAGCCAGACATGGCAGCACATGTCTAGAGTACAGCCGGGGTGGCGGGCTGGGAGGTGGGAGGAATTGAGGGACAGAGACAGGAAGATCTTTGAAGCTCATTGACTAATCAGCCTCGCTATACTGATGAGCTCTGGTTCAGTGAGAAAGCCTGTCTCAAAAAACAAAAAGTGGAGAGCAAATGAAAACAGATTCCTGAGGGTCATCTTTGCCTATACACACATACATGCACACAACACACACCCCACAAATATACACAAGCACACACAACACACACACGTGCACAACACACATATGCACACAACACAACACACACACGTGCACAACACACACGCACAGATAAGAGTTTAGAGAATAACAGAAAGGGCAAAGCCTGTTCTAAAAAACTGAAGGGAACGCCCTTCGAGAGAGGACCTGCAAGGAAGACAGGCAGACACCAGACAGCTGGGGCAGGCATTCAGGAAAGTATAGCTTTATCTGGCAGGCACTGGAAGGGCAAGACCAAGCTGGATGGTAGGGATACCAGAGTCAGGGACACAAAGCAGGAAGCCACTTAGCATTCCAAGGGAGATGGCAGTGGGCTGGTACAGGCAGATCCAGGGGAGAGGGACCAGATAGACCCAAGGAACACTTCTCACCTGACAGACTTGCTAATTTGCTGTGTATGGGGCGCGGGTGGGAAGGGGTGTTGAGAGGGCAGATCCCACAGGTTTCTAGTTTGTGAACTTAGTAGATAGCCCAGGAGCTTCCTACGAAACTGAAAGCTATTAAAAAAAATAATAATAAAAAAAATAAAATAAAAAAAAAGGCAAAATGGGTGGGGAAGGCCAGCACACTCAGCACACTCACACTCCAGACTCTGGCACACCTTGCTTGCCGGAGTACCCACTGAGCCTGAGCCTTGCCAGCACCCACTCTCTGTAACGGCACACTTGCTGCCACCTTACCCTGGAGCTTTCTCTGGGAGAACCACTTCAGTTGACAGTGGGCTGAAGACAGGAATGCTGACATCATAGCCCTGCCGGTAAGTCCAGGTAGAAAAGCCGCCACCAGCCAACAGCGCCCTGCAGAGAAAAGAGTTTGGTAAACATTGAGAAAGAAAGATCTTCGTGATAACACCATGGGAAGGGATGGCAAGGACTGAGTCTTAATAAACAAAACAGATGATGTAGGAGACCCTGTGCAGAGAAGCACTGGTCCAACCCTAACTCACAGCACCACCAGGCAGCAGCAGCTTTCCATCAGACATCAAGAGCCCTCCTCCACTGCCTAAAATCTTTCCTCACCTCCAAAGAATTCAACTACACTTTTATGTTTTGGTGTATGTTGTATAGATGTGTGTGCGTGTGTGCACGTGTGCATTTACCACAGTACATGTGTAGAGGCCAGGGTACAAGTTGTGAGTCTGTGCTCTCCATTCACCAGGTGCGGTCCAGGACAGAATTCAGGTCACCACACTTGGTGGAAGCCTCCCTTATCTACTGAGCTACCTTGTCAGCCCTGTGTTGTGTCCTTTGGACCCCGCTCACCTCCCTGGAAATCCTTATCCTTTTTAAAATTCTTATGTTATCATTTTTTTTAATGTGTATGAGTGCTTTGCCTGCATATGTGCCTATGGAGGCCGGAAGACAGCATGGGTTCTCCTCAGATTAGGGTTCTATAGATAGTTGTGAGCAGCTATGTGGTGCTGGCAATCAAATCCAGGTCCTCTGGAAGAGCAGCCAGTCCTCTTAACCACTGAGCCAGCTCTCCAGTCTCCATACTTTATTCTCACACATCCACAGCATCATGGGTAGCAGAAGGTCTACAGGAAGACTGGGCAATCATTTCTCACCCCCTCCTGGAATCTTTCAAGACTACAGACAAGAAAAGCAGTGGTAGCCAGCGGATACCACATCTCACAGTACATCAGCCCAGACATTCCAGTCCCTGGACCAAGCAGCTCTCCTTCTGCCATACCAGGGCTGTGTCACTCACACAGCCTCCACCAGCTGCCACTGTCCCTCCCTGCCTGGTCTTATTAACCATCCCCTAATTGGGAAACAGAGATGGGTTGTGCACTAGAGCCTCTCTTGGCGTCTGTGGGCACTACCATGCCTCTGCCCTAATTAGAAAATACCAACCGCATTGTTTTAACTGGATCCAGCAAGTACCATGATGACACTTCATCAGACAGAGGAGCAGGTGTGGGTCTCACCAGCTTCAGCTGTGCTTCTGTCCCAGGGCCCCAAGCCATCGAAAGCACTTTCTGGGGCGACTTTGCTAGTGGCACACACCTCGGAGTTTGAGCACAATGTCTGAACTAAAAAAAACCACATTTTCTTCTCAATACTGGTTGCTACCAATCCTCTCTGCACAACTTATATTCCCTTCTAACGGGGCCAGCCTATGTTCAGAAGTGTTCAAACCACCCCTGGAAACCCCATTCTGTTTGCTTAAGTACTCTAAAACCAAAAACTGTCAAGTGGAGTAGCAAGCAGACTTGGAACCTCTCCAGCCTCCTGTCTGCTTCAAAGATGATGACATCCTCAGTACCAACACACACTCCGGTGTTTTCCTGATCACCCTGCAACACTGCATCCATCCAACATGAACTTGGACAGGTTCCACGGCTGTGACAGCAAGCAGACCCTGCAGGCCCCAGGACCGCTGTGCAGAGAAGCAGACGTGGTCGCTACAGACAGTCACCAGGCAGCAGAGGTAAGTCAGTACTGTGGGTGACTAGGCTGTTACTGTCCACTTACAGGAAGCAGATGTGGAGCATGCGTCCTTTCTCATATCAACCTTCATTATTAGTCTGTTATTCTGTCCTGTGGCCCCAAACACAGTATTATGATGCAGAGACGTGGGGCAGGTATGCAATACAGCAGAGAAGTGTACACACACACACACACACACACACACACACGAGGCCGTCTCTGACTGTGATCTCAGGAAGAACCGTGAGGAGGTCCAAGTGTCCTGAGGATCCTCCCCCGGAAAGCCCAGGCTCTTCAGCCTAGCTCCCCTGGCGCTGGAACGGAGAGAGCACCACCTGCCCTCCTTCACAGGACATGTTTCACATGGACTGCAGAGAGGATTTCTGTTTTCCCATCACAGACCCTCAAGCTGAAGTGAGTTCCACAAGAGATGGAATCAAAAACTTTAGGTCAGGAAGTCTGAGTTGATGATTCTGCCCATGGCAGGCCAAGGGGTCAAAGAGAAGGTCCCCAGGGGCTAACCAGGGCTTGCTGAATCTAGGACCTCCTCTGTCCCCCATGCTGAGCCTTGCTCCCACCGCCCTCCTGACTCCCATCCACACAAGCTGCTACGGCGACCTCCTACTGCTGAGCACGCACAGTGAAAAACACAGGTGCCTGGCAGTTCATCAATTTATTTAAAGAAGTATTGTTGAGCAGGTTGCAGCATGGCACACGCCTTTAATCCCAGCACTAGAGAGGCAGAGACTGGTGGATCTCAGTGAGTTTGAGGCCAGCCTGGTCTCCTTAGTGAGACTGTCTCAAAAACTGTTTGTTTGTTTTGTTTAAGCAACAATTAAATAGAAATATTGTTGAACAGAGTATGGCAGTGCATGCCTGCAATCTCAGTTCAGAAACCTGCAGCTGCAGATTGTGAGCCTGAGGCTAGTCTGTACCAAAGAGAGAGCGGGCATCTCAAAACCACCACCAAATACTATATGGCTGGAGAGACGACTCTGCAGTTAGCAGTGCTTACTGCTCTTACAGCAGACCAGGGTTCGCGGCCCAGCACCCACAATTGCCAGTAACTCCATTCCAAGGGATTCCACACCCTCTGGCCTCCAAGGGAACCTACACACATGAGGTGCACACAAACTCATGCAGGCACACACATGTACACTAAATATAAACATTTTTCTAAGTACTGTTGATATTTTAGGTATGATAATACTGTTATAGTTAATACACATACACAGGAATGTTTGCATGGGGAATGAGATGAGGTCTGGAATTTTCTTCTAGATAATTGGGGAAGGAGAACGTTCAGAACAGATGGACCAAGACTGGCCAGGAGGCTGACAGTGGGGGTACAGAGTTCACTATGCTATAACCCTCTTCTCTTTGTAGGATTAAAGTTTCCCTAACAAGTTCAAATAAATGAATATATATATACCCACACCACAGCAGAAATATGTACAAGACATACTCAAAGAAAGGCTAATGAAACCCAAGGTAGTAATATTCTAGAATATACCTAAGAAAATAAACATTAGTTAAGCATTAAAGAGGTCTAATATACTCCCAATAAAGTTAAACTTAATATGTGTGGGAGGGGGTGCATGTGTGTGTGCCTGCATGTATACGTGTGTGCATGCATATGTGTTGTGCTGTATGTGCAAACTCATGGAGGGGGGCAAAAGGACTAGAAAAACAGAATAGTTGTGACAGTTTTACTTGTCAACTTGGCACAATGTAGAATCGCGTAGGAAAGATTTTTAATGAGGAATTTTCTAGATTGGCGTGTGGACATGTCTGGGGGAAGAAGAGGCTATCTTAACTATGCTATTTTATTTGGGATGACCCAAGCACCAAGTAGGAGCCACTCTTATTCCCTGTGTGGGGTGTGGACTGTACAAGAGCAGAGTCAGCATGCGCCGTTCTCTCTCTGTTCTTCACTGAGGATGTGACTAGCTGCTTCACATTCTGCTTGGTGTCCCCGCAAGGACAGACTGAAGACAAATAACCCCATCTCCCCAAAGCTCTTCTGTCAAGATGTTTATCACAGAAACAGGGAACAAAACTAAGACACTATTCTAACAGCAAGGGTCTCTCTCCACCCCCCCGAAATTGAAAGAAACGGGCTGTTTAGTTTGATTCCTTACACACTTGCATATGGTTCAACTCTTGTGCAAAGTACCTATGCATTTGTGTACTGTTCCTAAAAGTTCTAAGAGAAACAGAAAACATTTAAGCAGCATAAATGGTATGTTTGGAGTCTGGACGACAGCTCAGTGGTAGAGTACTTGCTTAGCACGCTGAAGGCCCTGGATTCTAATTCACTTTAGATCCTTGCATTTCTTTCAGCAAGATATCATATAAGCAGACAGGCAATGATGATGCACACCTTTAATCCCAGCACTAAGGAGGCAGAGGCAGGTGAATCTTTGTGAGTTCAAGGCCAGCCTGGTCTACAGAGCGAGTTCCAGGAGAGCCAGGTCTACACAGAAAAACAAAACAAAATATCATATAAGCAAGTACATTCATGAGTTCAGACTTCAAGGATCTAATCCAGCACACCTGCCTTCTAGTTATAGAATGGACATCCAGCTACATCTGATGCTATTCTCCACTTTTCCAAACACACAAGCAAGGACAAAGGACAAAGACTTAAAAACAAGTCTATGACTCCTCCCACACAGAAGCTACCAAGGCATCAGAGCGAAAAGTACTGCAGCCAAGACAGAGCCAACTACATGCTGATAAAAACAATTTTACCTTCTGGTCCTAACAACCAGGCACCAACTACTAAAACCCCAACATTCTTCTGCCCACTTGGAACCTTCCCACATTTAACACTTGATTAAAGAGAAAAATCAGTCACACATGCAGAGCATACAGCAATATGCAAAAAAAAAAAAAAAGTGAAGTGTCCCTTTGGACACAGTGGCAGCCCCTGTTGTCCATGGGGCTCTCTATCCCTGTGTGGTCACACTGCCCCCTGTTGTCCACGGGGCTCTCTATCCCTGTGTGGTCACACTGCCTCCTGTTGTCCTCAGGGCTCTCTATCCCTGTGTGGTCACACTACCCCCTGTTGTCCTCAGGGCTCTCTATCCCTGTGTGGTCACACTACCCCCTGTTGTCCTCAGGGCTCTCTATCCCTGTGTGGCAGCCACACTGCCCCCTGTTGTCCACAGGGTTCTCTACATTACTATGCGTCTAGTAATCATCCTACTACCAGACAAAACCTCAAAACTGACTTCAGATAGCCACTTGGAGCACAGAATGTTCAGATCAGCCATCTGGGCACACACATGACACTGTGTATATTTCCACGGATGATAATGTTAGCCTCTGGGAACACAGCTGGTCTCAGGAAGAGACCTCTGTCAGCAACACTGATCCCAGATTCCGCATCATGAAACGAGACTGGAATAAAAGAATCTGCCCACACTCTGTAGACTCCTGCAACCTGAACACTGTCCTGATAGGGGCCGAACTTGCTGTTTTCCTCAGAGCTGTGAACCAAACATTAATAGAAGGGATAAGCCCAGCACCTCATTCTGGAACTTTCAGGAGCCTCGGGCTAAAGTGAGTAACAGGGATACTAACATGAAAGGGCAGGGAAATGCCATGAGTGCGCCCAGAGTCAGGAGCACTGGCCACCTCTCCCACTTCTGCCTGTTTGGGAGGCTTTGCCAGGAAGGAGGGAACAGAGGAGAAGTGAGTTGAGAAGAAAATGGTGAGAAGGAACTGGCTGATCAAATCTCCGGCAACAATGCCATGAGCATCCTGCCTGCCCTCACAATACAGGCTTCGGGATACCCATCCACTCCTCTTTCCTCAGAAGCTACAGAACCACTTTTGGCAAATGAACCCCAATTCAGAAAGCATGGATGGACACCAATATCCTGAACCTAACTGGGCTGGATGCTACACTTGAAACTAATGCTAGCTCAGACTAGGAAAACAAGACAGCTCTTAGGGCTGTCCCACGACCTCAGCTCCAGTGTTCCCACAGGTTTAAACAGCTTCCTCATTTCTGGCTTGACGGAAATGCCTCCAAGAATTTTCTAGTTTAATAAACAATTGTGATCATAAAATATATCCCAGCAGGTTCAGGATAATGGATAAAGGAAAGGATAATTCCTTTCTTATTTATTGATTGATTGTAAGACAGCTTTTTCCCTGTGTAGCCCTGCTGTCCTGGAACACACCTCAAACTTGTAGATCTGCCTGCCTCTGCCTCCCAAGTGCTGGACATAAAGGTGTGTGCCACCACACCTGCACCTAGGAATCTAATTTCATGGAAATAATGACTCCAATTTAACTTACCTAATCCTCAGAAATCCATCATGAGACAGCCTCCCAAATGCTCACCTGTCTCTGGGGACATCCAGGGCAGTGTTGTAATCTGGGGGACCTCCAGGCAACATGTTGAACAGCAGGTGATTTGTTCCTCGATCCCACCTACAGAGAAAGCAAACAACTAAGAGAATCCACACTTCAACCAGGAAGAAATGAGTGCATGACTCTGAACACATGTGCAACACCGCCACCTGCTGGGACACAGATGTAAGCAGCCACAACAGCAAGGCATCACAGGTGCAAAGAAACTTCTGAAAACCCAAAGGGACAACAGGCTAAAAAATAAGAAAGATGTATACTCCCAGCTCATCTGCTACACCACCATTTCTCATCATTTAACATAAAAAAACCCAAAAACCTGAAACCCACCTAAATGCTCAAGAAGCAAAAGTTGGGCTGGAGGGATGGCTCAGTGGCTAGGAACATTGGCTGCTCTCCAGAGGACCCAGGTTCTAATCCTAGCACTCACATGATGGCTTACAACCATCTATAACTCCAGTTCCAGGGATTCAATGCTCTCCTCCGGCCTGTGAGGATACCAGGCACACACGTGGTACAGACATACACGCAGGCAGAACATTATACACATATAAATAAATAAAAATGTAAAAGAAACAAAAGTAAACAGGTTATATATGGCTGATTAACTATATTGCAGAATATTCACACAATGGAATGGTACACAACCTTCAAAATTATATTAAAAAGGATGTGAAGGGCCAGGAAGATGACTCGCTCAGTAAAGTGTTTGCTGTACAAGCATGAGAACTGAGTTCAATTCTCACACTCATAGAGAAGTCAGGTGCAGAGGAGCGTCCATGTAACTCCGCTGCTGGGGAGGCAGAGGCAGGAGGATCCCTGGCTCACTGACCAGCTATGTAGCCAAATGTGCCAGCTCCAGATTCAGTGAGAGACCTTTCTCAAAAGAGATAAGGTGGAGAGTGATAAAGACACACAACACCAATCTCTGCGCTTTGCACAGACACTGTGTGTGTATGTATCTGAGTGCTTGCGTGTGAGCACAGTCACACGCGTGCACGTGCGTGCACACACACTGTTAAACTATCTGGAAAGGGGATGGAGAGATGGCACAGTGGTTAAGAGGCTTCAAGAGGCTCTGAGCTCAACTCAGCAACTACACGGTGGCTCACAGCCATCTATAGAGGGATCTGATGTCCTCTTTTGACAGAAAGCAAATAGAGCACTCATGTACATAAAAATAAATGTCTTTAAAAACTATTTGGAAAGATATTCAGAATGTATTATGAGAAATAAAGCTCCTTTGGAGTATGATCACATGATGCCATTCCTGGCCAAAAAAATGTTTATAATTATACACATAGCAATTTCATACAAAAGAAAAAAAGACTGAATAACCCCATTGAAACAATAACAGTGGTTACCTCTTGGAGGCAGAGTATGGAATAAATCTTACATCCCTTTTGCTGAGCTGCCTTTCAAGCTGTTTACAGTACAGGAATGCCCTGAGGCTGCGCATTTTAATCTACAAGAAATATAGGAGAAAAGCCTCCCTTAGTTCTAAACCCCACAAAGTCACAGGCCACCACAGCAGCAGGATGACAGCCCCGGGCTGGCACTCACAGCACAGACCTCCTGCTACACATGAGTCACTCACACACTTGTCAGCTGAAACATCTGGGGACAAGCCAATGGGAGACATACTCCTGTCTCTCCCACTCCCTTGGGCTCTGGGGGCTAGGTGTCAGGTACCTGGAAAGCTGAGCCAGGGCCTGTGCCGTCTCCTTGATGCGAAGGGGGTTCTGGTTCAGCACATCGATGGAGGGAACAAACAGACAGGCCCGGCTGATGTCATCCGTGTAGTAGTCACTGTCTGAGATAGCCGTTAACAGTTCATTGTACTCCCGGGAGATGGTGCTGCTCACTGGTACACCTGCATCATCCACGTACTTTTTCAGGGGATAGATGTACACCTTGATCTTGTTCTTTGGGTTGAAGCCACAGCGGTAGACATCGAAACACGTGTGCATTCTACAGCTGAGATCCCCCCGCTCTGGGATGGGGCTGGCGGCCGGTAGCCTGACGACGGGCACTTCCCGGATGCTGCGTTTCTCCACACCCCCGTCGCTGGAGGACTCGATGGAGTGGGGCCAGAACTGGAACACGCCTGTGGCGATAAGGCCCAGGAGGACAATGGAGAAGAGGGTGACATAGTAGAACCTGTGTTTGGTCTTCATTCTTGGGATGAGGGCGGGACCCCGAATATTATACTTGACTGATGCACACATAATGGCACAGATGACCGCTTCCTCACACGCCTGGCCATCAAAGACAAACACAGGAAAAAGCAAATGTTTAGGATGGCAAGCAACACCCTGAAAGGACTGGGTTGTTCAACTTCTAATACATTTATTTAATTTCTCTATTTTTTCCCCCAAAACAAGGTCTCACAAAGCTCAGGCTGGCCCTGAACTGGCTATGTAGCCAACGATAGCCTTAAAGCCCTGATCCTCTTGCCTCCATGTACCAAAGACTGTGATTATAAGTACAGGGCACCAGACCCAGCTCTAATATACTTGCCTGTTTCCCTTACATGCTGTGTCAAAATGGCAAGGATTTCTGACACTGCTAACATATGCAAATATGTATTTTCATATATAGGATAAAATTTATTTAGTATTTAATGTTATAAATATACAATATGTCAATATACAATATAAAATTATAGCTATGCTCTCTTTA